>NC_133753.1:170428215-171678215 GCF_036562045.2 Rhinolophus sinicus
TGCTTTATATGCATAGAATAGTATGGTCCGATGAAAACATAACAAGAGTCATGTTAAGTACTTTAAAATTTTCTAGTAGCCACATTTAAAAGTATTTCATTAACCCAATATACCTCAAATGTTATCATGTAACATGTAATCAATATTTAAAAGTAATGAGACATTTCCTTTTTCATATTGTGTATATCTGGTTTGTATTTTACATTTACCTCTCAATTTGAACAATCACATTTCAAGATCCAACCGCGATATGTTAATAGTGGCTACCTTATTGAACAGTGTGGAGTTAGAACATACATATAATAGAGACAAGGGGAGCAGCTGGTTTGGGGCCTGGAAGGAAAAAGATTGGAAAATTACAAGCAAGAAGGTCTGGAGTACAGGCATGTGAGTAAGCATATGGAAAATGGGCACAAAGGAAAAAGATCTTATGCCACCCAGAAACTACCCACCCTATAAGAGACACTAAACACTCAAGTAAACAAAATGTCTTGACCATTTGATGCAAGCCAGCCTTTGTCTGCAAACACCCAATACTGATACAATGAGCACACATGCCGGCTGGTCACAGTGGTGGAGACAAAGGCTATGAACATGCCCGTGACTACGACTCGCACTTACCAAGGCTGATCTAGCTACTGCCACCTCAGAATGTTCAACTGTCCAGAACAGAGACCAATGTGCACTACTAGTATAGTACTCATCCTAGAGAAGGCCTGCCAATCGATGGCAAATTGACTACATTTGGTCCTCTCTGTTCTAAAAGAGCCAGTGGTTCAAAGGAAAGAATAAATGAATGAACTAATCAGAAACAGTCTCAGAGACATAGAGGAAAACCTGAGGGTTGCTAGATGGGAGGGGGGGATAAGAGGGGTTGGTGAAGGGATTAGAAAGCACAGTCAGTAACCACAAGATTACCATCGGGATATGCAAGTCAATTTGGGGAATGCAATCAATAATGATGTAAAGATTTTGTAGGGTATCTGATGGACACTTGTCCCATTAGGGAGACCACCTCAGGGATGATGTAGATGCCTGATCACTGCACTGTACATCTGAAGCTGAAGTTGAACAATAATAAATGTCAACTACAATTTTATATTTATATATACATATATATACAAGAAGTGGAGTACAGCATTAGGAATAGAGACAGTGGAAATGTAATGGAATGTGTGCGATGTCAAAGGGATAGTGATTGAGGGGAGGGGGGTTATCACTGTGTGAGGGATATAAATGATAAATGTCTATTACATTGTTTTGTGCACATGAAACTAATAAAAAAAATGTGAGAGAAAAAAAGAGCCAGTGGTTCATACTCATGGGAATAAATACCTATTACCAATATAGAATTGCCTTTCCTACCCACAAGGCCTCACTATACCATGCAATATAGTACTAACCTCTGTCTTTTAAGTTTACTTTCAGCAAGTAATGGCCACTGGAGTCCAGGAGAAACTGCTTTTCAAGTGTGTATGCAAAAGTGGATCAGTGCAGCACAAAGCACGCATTGTAGACAGAGATGCACCACTTGGAAACTTTTTTAAAAAGGGATTTGCTGCCCAGCGATGAGGAGTGTAATGGGCTATCTTTGCTCTAGACTCCTTATAAGGCTGTCAGATTGCACAGCCAAACTGACAGCTCCTCCTATCCAATCCTCCTTCCATACGTCTCCTTTCACAGGCATTACTCTCCAATAAAACTTGCATTCCTAACTCCATCTCAGTATCTCCTCCTGGGAGTACCCAAACTGTAACACCTGCAAGTGAAAATTACAAATGAGTTTTGGTAGTGCGAACAAAAGTGCCCTGATATTGGTAGGTGAGAAAGAGAAGTTGAAGGGTAGATGGATTTCTGTATAAAGTATTAACCATATCTCACATTGGAGCAAAAACAGTATTTTTATAACACTGTAATTTGGTTAATCAAATTTAAAGCCTCATGTGAAATTTGGAGGCATAAACTTTGAACACATAATTTTCTTTGCTTCCTCCTAATCCAAGCTTTTGTGATGTCTGTAAATTACATGTCTGTAAATAAATACCATGTCTGTAAATAAATGATGTCTGTAAAATAAATACCTCACCATAGCCAGTGTGAGATACACACACACACACACACACACACACACACACACACACACACAGAGGGTGCCAAAAAAATGTATACACATTTAAGAAAGGAAAAAACTGTATTAAAATTGTAATACTCAATATATAGTGATAACAAAAGATGAATACAAGTCATGTGCATCCATTTGTTGGTACTCCCAAAAAACATACACTTTTTTGATACATATATGTAAATACATATATATGTATATGTCACATATATATGTACCAAAAAAATGTATACACATTTTAAGAGATGTTATCTATGCTCAAGCAGTAGTTCACGGTAATCAGAAGTGTCTGGACCCTGATGAGCCCTTCTTGTAATTGCAGAAGTCAAACGTGACTTGTATTCATCTTTTGTTATCGATATATATTGAATAGTACAATTTTAATACAGGTACCCTTTCTTAAAATGTTTATACATTTTGTTGGCACCCTCTGTGTATGCGTGTATGTGTGTGTGTGTGTGTGTGTGTGTGTGTATACACACACACACTAAAATACTATATACTAATTAATGTAAACTTTAACCCTAGGGGTAGTCATTTGCCCTATTCAGGAATCCATACTCCAAGAATGCTTAGTTATTACCATATTAAATAGCCCGAAGTCCTTCTACATGCACTTCTCATATATCACATCTTGCTTGATAATACAACTTTGTCAATTTGCATAACACATGTCAAAAATGTGTTTTTATTGGTAGAATTAATGGCTTCCTTATTAGGAGGATAAATTACATACTTTCACTAGTTAAATCAAAAGCTATTCAAGTAAAGTGAATTGGCTAAAACTGTTTTACAGCCAATCTCCTGTGCTTTCATTAACAGTATTTAAGAATCTTGCCAAGTATGTCCTCTTTTCCCTTAGGGATAGTGCTTGAGGTTTATTTAATCTCTAAATTGTCCTGTATTGAGCCATTAATTTAGGAGGATTTCTGTTGGCCTAGTGCTTACATTCAGGGTAGCAGAGTTCTTCCTCTGAAATGTTGTTTCTCCCTCAAGTGATCTTTTATGCAAGAGAGTAAGTACAGCTCCAAAAAGGATAGAAAGCTGGAACTTCATCAAGTTCATGAAATAGGTTGTATATACTATTTTTGTCTCTTATTAATAATTGTTAATTTAATAAATGTCTATACGTTACAGATTTTTGCCTAAATTTGCTTTCATTAAACCTGAGAGTGGTGGGGAAGTAACTAACACTTACGCACTTTAAAATTTTCAGACCACCATTATACACACCCCACAAAACTAAGAGTTGTTTATGAAAAGATTAGCAGTTTGGAGTACATCTGCTAGCATCTACTTATATAAACCTAAGATCACTTGAGAAGGCAGAAACGCTTGATACAATTGATTTCAATAATACAACAAAAGAGTTCAAATAAAAGACCCAATAATTGCATTGAAAAACATTAATGGGCTTGAGTCTTCTCTTTGAGTTTAGAGAATATTAAATGCTTTAAATAAAAACCTGTTGAAATCCATATTAGACATATGAATTATGCAGTGAGATAATTTTAGAGAAATTTGCCAAATGTAAATACAACATTTTTAACCAAATTAATCTATATCAGGTTAGTCTATCGGGCAATGTTTGCTGATTTTAAAACTGAGTATAGTCAAATTGTGACATACAGATGATACAAGTATGTTTTAAATATACTTCTAGAATAATTTTGATATCTAATTGCTAATCTTAAAGCTGATCTTTAAAAATAACTAAGTTAAAATGCCTTTTAATTCAGGAAAGAAATATTGCAGAGCACATCTGCAAACTATCATAGGCTTATAAAAAAATAAATTTCTATAATCTTTGGTGTCTCAGAAATGGAACATAGCTAACCTGGTGGGTTATAAATACTCCAACAGGAGGGCTCATTCAATAACTCTCTGACAGATCCTAAATTACTGTAGCCTATGCAGAGGATACTGTAATGGTGAGACCATCTGCAAAGCAGTTACATCCTAGTTTAAATTTCTAAGGCTGTGAACAATAAAAATATTAACAGATGATTAACAAACCTATAGATGAAAGCTGTATGTTTAAGGAGTGTATAATAAGCCAATTAGAAGGTTCCCAAGGGACAGATTTTGAACAGAGTTTTATTGCAAGGTCTGAAAGTAAACAATTGATAAAGTAAATGTATTGATAAGATAACACCAAGTACTTATTTTTTTAATATCACATTTTGGTAACTATTGTACACTTTAATAAAAGTCTGGAAAATATGTAATTTGAAAATAAAATGTAATCACTTTTACTAAGCTACGGTTAAAATACATGGTAAAGTGTGTGTATATGTATATACGTGATTTAAACCAATGTTCAAACATAAAGCAATAAAATGGGCTCTGAGAAATTGACACTGAATATTATAAAGGTCCTCAAAGTTAGGCTGTTGCTTAGTCTTTGGGCTTGAACACATTTGCTAGAAGCAATAGAACTCTATAGGGGGTTTTAAGCTTTTGCAGATGGTTGAAGGACAATTTGTTTTTCTGTTAATATAGTATATTTATGATGTATATACATCACATGTATTATATTTGTTCTATTTATATTCATGATACATATTAGTATATTTATAATGTATGTCCTGTTAATGTATTTATAATATGGTGTATTGTATGATAAGCAATGTAGTAAAATGGTTGTTCAGAGGGCTTTAGAACCAGGCAGCGTACTTTGAGTCTGAGCCCTGCTATTTACTAAGTAGGTGACCAGGAGCAAGCATGTTAAATCCTCTAAGTCTCAGTTTTCTCAACTCTAACACGGCGATAAGAATAGTACTAACTTCATAAGGTTCTTAAGGAGATAATATTAATGAAGTACTTAGTAAAGTGCTTTATGAAATACAAATTTCTTAATAAATATGCTATATTATTATTATTATTATTACTATTCAACTGAAAACTCACTCCACGCAGAGCACAACATGACACAGAACGTTAGAAGAAGTGGATTTGGCCCAGGCCATCGAAGTGTTTTTTTTTTTTTTTTTTTTTTTTTTTTTTTTTTCTGATTAGTTCATTCATTTATTCTTTTCTTTAGATTCCGCATATAAGTGAGATCATATGGTATTTGTCTTTCTCTTTCTGACTTATTTCACTTAACATAATGTTCTCTAGGTCCATCCATGTTGTTGCAAATGGTAAGATTTCTTTCTTCTTTATGGCTGCATAATACTCCATTGTATAAATGTACCACAGTTTCTTAATCCAGTCATCTACTGATGGGCATTTCGGTTGTTTCCAGGTCTTGGCTATTGTATATAGTGCTGCAATAAACATAGGAGTGCATAAAGATTTTTGAATTGGAGTTTTGGATTTCTCCGGATAGATACCTAGGAGTGGGATTGCTGGATCATAAGGTAGTTCCATTTTCAGATTTTGAGATATCTCCAAACTGTTTTCCATAGTGGCTGCACCAATCTGCATTCCCACCAACAGTGCACCAGCGTTCCCTTTTCTCCGCATCCACGCCAGCACTTGTTGTTTGTTGATTTATTGATGATAGCCATCCTGACTGGGGTGAGGTGGTATCTCATTGTGGTTTTTATTTGCATTTCTCTAATGGTTAGTGAGGTTGAACATTTCTTCATATGTCTGTTTGCCATCTGTGTGTCCTTTTTAGAAAAATGTCTCTTCATGTCCTCTGCCCATTTTTTAATTGGGTTGTTTGTTTTTTTGGAGTTGAGTTGAGTGAGTTTTTTATAAATTTGTGATATTAACCCCTTATCAGATATATCATTGGCAAATATCTTTTCCCAATCAGTAGGATCCCTTTTTGTTTTATTGATGGTTTCCTTTGCTGTGAAAAAGCTTTTTAGTTTGATGTAATCCCACATGTTTATTTTTCCTCTTACTTCCCTCACGCGAGGGGATATATCAGTAAAAATCTTACTCCGGGTAATGTCTGTGAAGTTTCTTCCTATATTTTCTTCTAGGAATTTTATGGTTTCAGATCTTACATTTAAATCTTTAAGCCATTTTGAATTTATTTTTGTATGTGGTGTAAGGAGGTGATCCAGCTTCATCTTTTTGCATGTGTCTGTCCAAGTTTCCCAGCACCATTTATTGAATAGACTGTCTTTACCCCACCGTACATTCTTGCTTCCATTGTCATAGATTAAGTGGCCATATAGGCATGGATTTATTTCTGGACTCTCTATTCTGTTCCATTGATCTATGGGTCTGTTTTTATGCCAGTACCATGCTGTTTTGATTACTGTAGCCTTGTAGTATAATTTGAAGTCAGGTATTGTTATACCTCCCACTTTGTTCTTATTTCTCAAGATTGTTGAAGATATCCGGGGTCTTTTGTTATCCCATATAAATTTTAGGATTATATGTTCTATTTCTGTGAAAAATGTCGTTGGTAGTTTGATAGGAATTGCGTTGAATATATATATTGCCTTAGGCAGTATGGACATTTTAACTATATTAATTCTTCCTATCCATGAACATGGTATGTGTTTCCATCTATTTGTATCTTCTTTCATTTCTTTCTTCAGTGTCTTATAATTTTCTGAGTACAGATCTTTTACTTCTTTGGTTAAATTTATTCCCAGGTATTTTATAGTCTTTGGAGCAATTGTAAATGGAATTGCTTTTTAATTTCTCCTTCTGATGTTTTATTATTGGTATATACAAATGCAACTGATTTCTGAATATTAATTTTGTATCCTGCTACTTTACTAAATTCATCTATCAGCTCTAATAGTTTCTTGGTGGAGTCTTTAGGGTTCTCTAAATATAGTATCATATCATCTGCATATAATGACAGTTTTACTTCCTCCTTACCGATTTGGATGCCTTTTATTTCTTTTTCTTGTCTGATTGCTGTGGCTAGAACTTCCAGCACTATGTTGAATAGAAGTGGAGAAAGTGGGCAGCCTTGCCTTGTTCCTGATTTTAAGGGAATGGTTTTAGTTTTTCCCCATTGAGTATGATGTTAGCTGTGGGTCTATCATATATGGCCTTTATTATGTTGAGATATGATCCTCTATTCCCACTTTCTTAAGGGTTTTTATCATGAATGGCTGCTGAATTTTATCAAATGCTTTTAATTGATATGATCATATGATTTTTATTTTTCATTTTGTTAATGTGGTGTATCACATTAATTGATTTGGATGTTGAACCACCCTTGCATACCAGGGATGAATCCCACTTGATCATGGTGTATAATCTTTTTAATATATTGCTGAATTCTGTTTGCTAGTATTTTGTTGAGGATTTTTGCATCTATGTTCATTAGCGATATCGGCCTGTAGTTTTCTTTTTTTGTGGTGTCTTTGTCTGATTTTGGGATCAGGGTGATAGTGGCTTCGTAAAAAGTGTTTGGGAGTCTTCCTCCTCTGGATTTTTGGAAGAGTTTGAGGAGAATAGGTGACAATTCTTTTAACTCTGTAAAATTCACCTGTAAAGCCATCTGGTCCAGGGCTTTTGTTTGTTGGGAGATTGTTGATTACTGATTCAATTTCCTTGGTGGTAATCAGTCTATTCAGGTTTTCTGTCTCCTCTTGAGTTAGCCTTGGGAGGTTGTATGCATCTAGGAAATTGTCCATTTCTTCCAGGTTGTCAAATTTGTTGGCATACAGTTGCTCATAGAAATTTCTTAGGATTTTTGTATCTCTTCTGTTGTCACTTCTCCTCTTTCATTACTGATTTTATTAATTTGGGTCCTCTCTTTTTTTAATGAGTCTGGCTAAAGGTTTGTCAATTTTGTTTATCTTCTCTAAGAACCAACTCTTGGATTCATTGATCTTTTGTATTGTTTTTCTGGTTTCTATTTCATTTATTTCCGCTCTGATCTTTATTATCTCCTTCCTTGTACTCCTTTGGGCTTATTTTGTTGTTCTTTTCCAGATCCCTTAAGTGTGAAGATAAACTGTTGATTAGTGATGTTTCTTGTTTCTTTAGGTAGGCCTGCAGTGCTATGAACTTCCCTCTTAGGACTGCTTATCCTGCATCCCATAGATTTTGGGTCGTTGTATTTTCATTTTCGTTTGTCTCGAGATATCTTTTGATTTCTTCCTTGATCTCCTGTTTGACCCATTCATTGTTTAGTAACATATTATTCAGCCTCCATGAATTTGTGTGTCTTCCAGTCTTTTTCCTGTAGTTCATTTCTAATTTCATAGCACTGTGGTCAGAGAAGACAATTGGTATGATTTCAATTTTCTTAAATTTATCCAGACTTGCTTTGTGGCCTAACATATGGTCTATCTTGGAGAATGTTCCATGTGCGCTTGAGAAGAACGTGTATTCTGCAGCATTGGGGTGGAATGCTCTGAAAATATCGGTTAAATCCAAGTGGTCCAATGTGTCATTTAAGGCTGTTGTTTCCGTATTGATTTTCTGTCTGGAAGACCTGTCCCTTGTTGTCAGAGGTGTGTTGAAGTCCCCTACTATGATAGTGTTACTGTTGATCTCCATCTTTATGTCAGTCAATATCTGTTTTATATATTTAGGTGCTCCTATGTTGGGTGCATAGATGTTTACTAGGGTTATATCCTCTTGTCGAATTGATCCCTTTATTATTATATAGTGTCCATCTTTGTCTTTTAATATTTTCTTCATTTTAAAGTCTATTTTGTCAGAGATAAGTATTGCAACTCCAGCTTTTTCTCATTTCCATTTGCATGGAATATCTTACTCCAACCCTTCACTTTTAGCCTGTGTGTGTCTTTTGATCTGAGGTGAGTCTCTTGTATACAGCATATACAAGGGTCTTGCTTTCTTATCCATTCAGCCACCCTATGTCTCTTGATTGGAGCATTTAAACCATTTACATTTAAAGTGATTATTGATAAGTACATAGTTATTGCCATTTTTAAATTTGTGGATAAATTGTTTTCGTCTTTCTTCTATTTACAGAAGTCCTTTTAGTATTTCTTGCAATGCTGGCTTGGTGGTAATGAATTCCTTTAGCTTATTCTTTTCTGGGAAGCTCTTTATCTCCCCGTCAATTTTAAATGATAGCCTTGCTGGATAAAGCAACCTAGGTTGTAGGCCTTTGTTTTCCATCACTTTGAGTATCTCCTGCCACTCCCTCCTGGCCTTCAATGTTTCTGCAGAAAAGTCATTTGATAGTCTTATGGGAGTTCCTTGTATGTAACCCTCTGTCTTTCTCTTGCTGCTTTTAGGATTCTCTCTTTGTCTTTAATCTTTGCCATTTTAGCTATAATGTGTCTTGGAGTGGACCTGTTTGGGTTTATCCTGGTTGGAACTCTCTGCACTTCCTGGACTTGTATGTTGGTTTCCTTCATCAGGTTAGGGAAATTTTCAGACATTATTACTTCAAATATGTTCTCAATCCCTTGTTTCTTCTCTTCACCTTCTGGTATTCCTATGATGCATGTTGTTGCGCTTGATGTTATCCCATAGGTCTCTTAAACCATCTTCATTGTTTTTATTCTTTTTCTTTCTGTTGTTCTGTTTGGGTGATCTCTGCTAACTTGTCTTCTAAGTCGCTGATTCGATCCTCTGCTTCATCTAACCTGCTGTTAATTCCTTCAAGTGAGTTCTTTAATTTGGTAACTGTGTTCTTTAGTTCTAACTGGTTGTTCGTTATGATTTCTACATCCTTCTTGATGTCCTCTCTAAGTTCCTTAAACATTCTTATCATCAGTATTCTGAACTCTGTCTCTGACAGTTTGGTTACCTCTGCTTCATTTAGTTCCATTTCTGAAGGTTTCTTCTGTTCTTTTATTTGGGATATGTTTCTTTGTTTCCTCATTCTGGCTGACTCTCTGTGTTTGCTTGATGTATTAGATAGGTGCCCTGGAGTTCTTAGTTCTTGCTGGATTAGTATATAATAAATGTCCTTTATATTTGACTTGCACTACTTCGTTCTTCTCCCCTGCATGTGCTCTAAAAGTGACTCTTGTGTTGTGTATATTGTCCTGTTAAAGAAGATCCTTAATTGCTTTTCGCTTGTGAGTAGGTGGAGTTAACTCCTAGGCTGACTAGTTGTGAGACTTGGCTTTAGGGTATTCTGCTGCGTGAGGATTGACCGCTTAGATGTGGTTTGCCCTTTGGCCTCTATGTGCCTGTAAAGAATCCCCTCTGAGTGTGTCACTTGTAGGTCAAACCGGTAGTACTCTGGCTTGGTCTGGAGTTGGCGCTGGGTATGTTGAATCTTGTGCCTCTTAAGCTGGGCACTGGTAGGGCAATTACAGAACAAAGCAAATCACCAAGCACAACAATAACAACAAGGAAAAAGTCAAATACATTCACATGTAAAAAACAATCGACAACCCCGATGTCAAATATAAAGACAAATCAGGCTTAAGCCCACCAAGTAATCTCCAAGTTGTTCTCTGCTGTCCCCGGCAAAGATGTCAAAATATAAAGACAAATCAACACAGAACAAAACAAACAAACAAACAAACAAACAAAGCAAACAAACAAACAAAAAGCGCCAGTTGTGGCTCACCAAGTGATCTTCTCTGCTGTAGCACAGAATCCCCACAGGCAAAGATGTCAAAAATATAAAGACAAATCAACACAGAACAAAAACAAACAAACAAACAAAAACAAACAAACAAAACAAACAAACAACACAGCGCCAGTTGTGGCTTAAGCCCACCAAGTAATCTCCAAGTTGTTCTCTGCTGTAGCACAGAATCCCCACTCGACACAGGCAAAGATGTCAAAAATATAAAGACAAATCAAAACAGAAAGAAAAGAAAGAAAAAGAAAAAAAAAAAAAAAAAAAAAAAGACAGCGCCAGTTGTGGCTTAAGCCCACCAAGTAATCCCCTGCGTATTGTGCAGGTAGAGCCGGTCACCTGATGCCCAGAGTGACTCTGAGGCTGCAGCTTTAGATGCGTGGGGCTGAGGGGTCTGGACAGTAGGTTTTACAAAGTCAGTGCAGTTTCTGCCCTTGCCGGCACATATGCACACCGAGAATAGCACCACCAGCCCTGTGTCCAGCTCTCCTGAGTCTTAGGGCACCTCTTCCCTGTGTGGGCGGGGAATTCCCCAGCTGCAGAATGCTGTGTGCTGTATATACCTCTTACTGGTGATCCCTGGGAGTCCCTCCGCCGATGTAATTGCCACGCCCTGGGCAGGCCAGAAAGGGTGGGGGCTGGGGATGGAAAGAGGGTCTTCTCTTTCCCAGCCCAGCTGTGTCACACCCCACCCACAGGCCAGAAACGGTGGTATCTGGGGTGGATGAGTCTTCTGTCTCCTAGTCCAGGGCAAACCACACTCTTCTCAGCCTCTTCCCTGGACCAAAGCCAGCGGCCAGTCTTCCCTTAGCCCAAACCCCAAGGCTCCTCTGTAATCTGACACTGCTCTTCAGATCAGGAGCCAGTTTAAGTCTCTGGAAGGGTGGGGGTAGGATTGGAAGAGCGGGGGGAGGGGCCCAGGTATGGAGTTTAATAGTCTCAAATGCTAGATATCCTCCCTCTGCGGGAGGGAGAGGTCTGCTCTGGGACGCAAAGTAGAGTCCGGCACTTGGCTTTTGTGTTCTCTCTTTTGTCCTGGGAACCCCTGCGTCTCTGCAGCTGGGGATGTGTTTACCCCGCTCTAGGCTGGCTAGAAAGGGTGGGGGCTGGGGATGGAAGGAGGGGTCTTCTCTTTCCCAGCCCCGCTGTCTTAACACTCTTCCCGCAGGCCAGAAAAGGTGGTGGCTGGGGGCGGAAGATTCCCAGCTCCTAGCCTCCTCCCTGGGCCCGCCTGTCTTCCCGGAGCCGGGGCTCCAAGGCGCCTCTGTAATCTGCCGCTGCTCCTTAGTGCAGAGGCTAGATCAAGTCTCTAGAGAGGCGGGGGCAGGGTCAGAAGAGCGGGGGAAGGTGCCCAGGCACGGAGTCTGTGTTCCTTGTCCGGCCCAAGGACCAACTGAGGTTATTAGCTGAAGTTAATGCTGGATATGCTGCCCCTGCAGCGGGAGAGGTCCGCTGTGGGACGCAGGGCAAAACGCCCACCTCGTGGCTTCCGGGCTCTCCTCCGTCCTGGGATATCCTGCGTATCTGTAGCCGTGGGTGTGGGCTGGAATTTCACAGGCACAGGTGCGGAGCAGATTTCCACAACCCGAGGGTGGGGGCCGAATTTCTACCGCCACAGGTGTGGACCGCGATCCCAACCCGCGTCCCCACCGCCGCCGCAGGTGCGGCGCGTCTCCGCTCCGCTCCTTTCCTTCTTCTTCCCCTGCTCGCCCAATTTTTCCCCACCTGCAAGAAATCCCTGCGCGAGTCTCTTCGCTGTTCTGCGTGATGAGCAGAGAGTCCTTTGATGGGTTATAAGCTTCCCGTTTCTGATAAGATCCGACGGAGAACTCAAAAAGTGCGCCCCGCTGCCGCCATTGCTATGACGTCACTCCATCGAAGTGTTTTAAAAATCAAGTCAACAGGCTCTGGCTTTGGCGGCACATTTATTAAAGTGGAACAATGTAGAGAACACTGGCATGGCCTATCATAAAGATGCCACAAAACTACATGAAGCATTTTATATATGTCAGAATGCTGATGGATTCAACTGCAAAGATGAAACAGAAACTAGAAATTTTACTGTTTGTCTTAAAGACCAGAATATCAGACACAAGATTGAAAACAGAGGTAATTTGAAATACATATACAACAGAGACTGGACATGTTCTTCGAAAAGTATCCCCACGATGTTAACTATTTTGAGATTACACATCAATAAAGCGCAACTGATTGGCCCTTTGGGTTAGTTGTACGTTGTGAATATGGATACTGTAGTGAAAAATACAAATTTTTGGCACCTGATAACACAAAGAAAATGTTGACAATGCTGCTTAAAAATAAATTTAAATGTAAATACTCCTGATTTTGAAGCTGGTATAATGGTTTTGGCTAAACTTCAGTTTTGTTGCCCTGATGATTATGCAGAAATCCTTAATGCAATTTTCCTTTTACATCAGGAGTGTTTATATCAGACGCAGTTGTTCAGTTTAGACAAGCACATTTAGATTTTGACACAGGAGATACATTTCTTCCATCACTGCATAAAGAACACAGAACACAAACAAAAATTAATGAAGCTATTATAGCTGTCCAGGCAATTATTGCTGATCCAAAGACAGACCACAGGCTGGGAAAAGTTGGAAGATGAACATTTTAAGATTTCAGCTCCTCATTTAGTTCGTATAGCCTGAGCCTACACACAATTCTAGAATGTATAAGGAAATCCAATTTAGGTGTTCAGGAAACGAAACCCCTGAAAATGAAAGAATGTGACAAGATATTTGCCATTTGGGGTCCCCCCCAATAAGTATTGGGGAAAGTGAGGGGTTAAATTAACAGAAGGAAACTGCTATGAATACAAAGATGTTCACTTTCACTTCATCTCCATAATTAAAGCTGAGGAAAATTCGATGCCCAACAGAATTAATAATTTAGCCACGGGACAGTCCCAGCTCATTCAACTGCCTATACCCCAGCTGTGATCTCTTGTAAAATGCCAATTATAAATTGAAAACAGTCTGCTGGACTATGTAATATTCCACTGCACCTCAAACCAGAAAGCACTAGTCCTTTTACATATTCTAAATCATAATCCTCAGAACAATTCTCTGGGACAGATACTATAACCTCATTTTCACATATGAGGAAAGTGAGTTCAGAAAGACTTGATGAGGTTACATCATGTACTCAATATCAAGCAGCTGGTAAGTGAAGAAGCTAAAATTTCAGCCACATGTGCCAAGCCCACACTGTCCCCAGCACATTTCCAAACTAAATGCTCTCCTCCTAAACGTTCTTTCTCCTTAACTTCCCTTTCCTGCTACCCTAACCACCACATTCAAATCCTTCGTATCATCCCCCACCCTCCTCACATCAGTAATCCTCTGCAATACCTCTTGTATCTTTCCTCCATCATTCCCTGACTTCAGCAATCCTTATTACCTCTCTCCTGGGAAATGACAATTGTTCTGTTTCTTGTTTTGTTGACTCCAACCTCTGAATACCTTCAATCCATTCTGTGACTATCTCATCATCTTCCAGTTGAACCCCTCCAGTGGCTGTTCCCTAAACCCTGTCACGTAAAGGCTCAAGTCCCTTGTTTGTAGTCCAAACCCCTACTTATTTTTTCCCCAATCAACTTGACACAGTGTATCATCTACTGCTTTCATTTACTACATTCTAAACTTCAAGTTAGTTTGAAAAAGCATTGTTCTACTTAGTAAGTTTTTTCTTCTTATATGCTTATCCTGTTTCCTCAATCTGGAGTTCCCCACTTTACCTTATTCCCAGTCTTCTCAGGTAAATGCAAATCCCCTCAGAATAAAGATTTAAAGGAACTGTAATCGAACAGTAACAATGGGTGTCTCCAGATGAGGGTTGGGGTTATTTTTAACTTTTTTTATATTCCAAGTTGTATATAATGAATGTTTATTATTTTCATCATGTAAAATTTATTTTAAGAAAATCGTGCATGCATGAAAAAATGCATTACTTGAATGAAGAGAGGTCCCAGGATATTTACTAATTTATTGACATTTGAACATGTAGTGCATAAAAACAAATAATCACTTTCAATGTATAATGAGCTAAGTAGAAATTAAAGAGAAAGGTTGAATACAGTCTATATATTTTTTAAAAGACCTCACTGAAACCTAAAGCATGACTAAAGGCATATATCAGTTGACAAAGATTTGTTCTGGATACCACAATATCATCCGGTTGAGAGGCTCTGGAATGTGAGAAGGGAAGAGTAATTGGATTTTTCACTTGCTGTTTGGAAGACTAGAGCATGGAAGAGCTATTGTGGTTAGAGAACAGGTTTCAGAAAAGAATTTATTCTGGGCATAGTGACTTCATACACAGACTTGAGAGCAATCCAAGTGAGATAGATGTGGTTGTTCAATTATAAGTACAGAGAATAATCCAATTCAATTTCCACTGTATAGAGTCAATGAAAAGTATTAGATGACATCAGAGAGAAGATGGAGAAGACATGATACTGTACAGTAGTACAATGCTATTCTCACTGCTGTGCCCTACTGGATACAGGGCAGAAAATTTTGCCTAATTGATAATACGTTAAGTTCACAATTGCAAATGCAGAATGAGAAACACCACATCTAGCTATCAAAAACAAATACTAGCATTAGGATATTATAGGCGAGGTAGAAGAACATACTCGTATTCAAATATAAGTTTGAAATGAATAACCAGAGGAAAGGCCACCTGAGCTTTACTATCAAACTACAGAGTTCTAGAACTGCCAACATTAAGACTTTCATTACATGCCACACAGAAGAGAAAATCTTAGCTGTGAGGATCATAGGTCGTTCTCATCGGTACTTAATTATTTGAAAGAAATATAAGAAAAAGAGGCCATGCTGCATAGGTGCAAATACAGTATATCAGAAAAGAAATATATTACAATGTATTATATTTTCATGAGGTTGTATCTGAAATTTTTCATTTTGTTCTCTTCACTTGTCATGGGCTCAGAAATGGCCCAATAAAATATACAATTCGATTCAGACAGTCAAGAATTAAATGAAAAAGCTAAAGTTATAAAATTTATAAAATAAAACATAGGAGAGAAATTGTCAGGACCTTGAAGCACAGAAAAATATATTAGACAATTCACAAATAACACTACCCATAAAACAAAAAGAAAGATACATTGAATTTTATCAAAGTTAAACCTACTCATCAAAAAATATCATTAATAATATGAAATGGCAAGCTAGACATTAGGGGAATATATGTGATATAGATACATTTGTAAAAGAACTCACAAAATAAGAAGACAAACCCATTTTTTTTAAATGAGGAAAAGCTTAAACAGATATTGACAGAAAAATAAATGAATGAGTGACCAATAAGCAAGCATTTGAAAAGGTGCTTGAGCAAGAATTGTGGAGCAATTGAAATATTCTTATATTATTGGTAGAAGTGTAAAAGAGTACATTCACTGTGGGAAACTGTGTAGCAATGTCTTAGAAAGTCTAAGCATCATCTACCTTTTGACTCAGCAATTCCACTCCTAGGTATATTTAATGAATGCATATGTCAACAAAAAGCCTTGTACAAAAATGTTCATAGCAGCTTTATTCATAATAACCCCAAACTAAAAACAACACAGATGTTTATCAGCAGGAGAATGGGTAAACAAAAGATGGTACAATTCATACAAAAGAATATCATATAGAAATAAAAAGGAACCACTGATACAATTGCAATTTGAAGAATCTCAAAATAGTTTGTTGAGCAGAGGCCAGTCACAATAGAGTACATACTTATAACTTCACTTATGTGAACTTTGGAAACAAGCAAAAATAATCTATGATGATAGAAATCAGAATAATGGTTGCCTCTGGTGGGGGTAAGGGGTGAGGATTCACTGCAAAGAGGCACAAGGGAACTTTCTGTGGTGATGGAAACGTTCCATATCTTGAATTGGTTGATGGATGCATGGATGCATATATTTATTAAAAATTTAGACTTTTTGTTTAAGATCTGTGCATTTTACTGTACGAAAACTGTTCCTAAGCAAAAAAGTTAATCAGAAAAAGAAGACTTAAAGAGTGGACTTTAAATGAACCAATGTAAAAAATACTAAAACAAGAACAACAAAATGCTTTTAAAACTATATTCTGAGTGAGAATAATAAAGAATAAATATGCCTCATTAATTGGCCTATTTCTACCTGTTCACCGTTTCTTTTGCTTCCATTTACTCTGCAAAGTTGAATGACTTTTACACAATGGAACAAACATTACTAAGAGGAAGTTGAAGACCAAAGGACTTGATTATTAAGTCCTGGCTTTGCCACTATCTAGTGTTGTGATCTTGAGCAAGTTGCTTCACCCAGATGGACCTCTGCTTCCTCATCAGTAATTGAGGGCCAGACTAGATAATTTCCTAGGCCCTTTTGAGCTCTAACTTTCTCTGTGTAATTCCAAATGTGAGTTCTGCAGCTTAATACAAAGAACAGCACCCAGAGTTCCATGGTGACATAATGAAAACATTTGGCACCGTCAATAGACCTGAAATCTGGCAGATGTTTCAGAATGTTGGGCTGCCAAGAAAAGCTTACCAAGGTCATAAGCCTATCCCACAATGATATATTGGTCATGCTAGTGTTGACAGCATCTCATATGATCCCCTCCCAATTGCTGGTGAAGTAAAGCAAGGCTGTGAATGGGATCCAGGGATATCTAATTCTTTGTATGCAACCCTGTTAAGAGAGTCAAGAAAAGACTTGGAAGCTGATATTAAGATCTGTTCCCAGTCCTTTGGAAACCTTTTTAACTCATCAGACCAAGCACTCAAGAAGGAACAAACAACCAATGTTCTAAATAAAAGCATTCCTGTGGGCTTAAAAAGTTACAGTACCATTAGGCAAACTTCTATTTTTCAGGTTAGCCATGATTAATTTCCAATAATATTAATAGATTTATGTGTCATAAATGACTACGTAGAGATGCTGTGTGTGTTTTTTTCCTTCTCATTTACCAGATACTAATGTGTTCTCTAGTTTGAAAAAGGGGTAGCTAGCCCACTTCAAAAACTGTATGAAACCAATTCAAAAATACACTAAGTTCTGTAGAAAAGACACTAATTCATTCAGTCCTCAATGCATTACTTAGTACATTTCAATAATAATTGACCATCTTTGGGTAGCTGACATTAGTTATCGCTCAATTCCCAGAGGCCTTTTAGTCCAGAGAATAACAGGACCTTTTCCTTCCTACGGCATTCAGGGTTCATGACTAAAGAATAAAGAATACTTTTAAAGGAAATCCAAAAATGATTTCATAAAGGGCAAAGAACTAGATTTCATATTTTGCTGCTAATCACATACATTCATCCTGGAGGCATCCTAAATGTAATAAATAAATACATATATCATTTTCTGCAAGGGTTGTTTATCTATTCATTTGTTTGTTTTGTGGTGAAAATAGCTTTCATTTTCTGGAGCATACACTACCTTCTCACTAATAAAAATGACTCCAATTGTATGAGAAAGAATTGGAGGGTGGAAAAACTTAAGACAAACATTTGATCATATTTCAATCTTGTGGTGCAGAAATGATGGACACAAAATTAGATCAAAACCTGCCAAGAAAGTCTGTTGGTTCTTGAAGCAGGGTGTATCTCAAATTAATTTATACTTAAGTATAATTACTAAACAATGGAAATTAGTAATGAAAAAAAGATATTTGGGACTCTTCATAACTAACCTCAAAGAAGTGTAAATTCTCACTAAATAGAATATTCCAGTTTCATATATCACAGTATGAAATCAATTACTGAGAACCACGTTAGGAAGACGAACTGTTTCTAAGTACACTCTACTTTTGTTTTCTATGTGTTATATGGAAATTTCCTTGGATAACTAACTTCAGAGGCTTTTTCAAATATACATCGCTTTATTCAAAAAACATGTCTAAAAACTTAAGCAAGAACTCATTCAAAGCAAATTTCTTTAAGGACTGTTTTGTTATTCTTTTTCCAGATTCTGAAGGCTGTGGGCAGTGGAAGCAAAGTCCATGTTACTTCAGCATTTTAGTGAGGTTCAAAAGCATTCTTAACACTCTGTTTTCCAATTGTATACATGTGTAGAAGGAAGCTTAGTGTAATTTCTAGGCTTCAATCAAAAAGACTTGAATTCTCTTTCCAGAAAGTTGTAAGATTCTTTAGAAAGCCAGGGTTAGTAAGAGAATAGAGACAATGAATTCTAGGAAAGTGACTGGGGCATTAGAAGGATACCATAGCCCAATAGAATTCCCAGGACAAGCAAGACTAATAAGACAACAGCTACCCCAGTTATAATTTCCTAGCTGATAGGGCCCCCATAAGAACCTGAATAACAGGATATATCGTGGAGTATTCATAATACAGTTTATCCTCATTATTTGTGGATTCTATATTTGCAAATTCTCATGCCTAGAAGGCTTAGTCGACTTTTGATATGTCTTGATAGCAACTAAAATTATTTTTAGATTTTTTATTTTATTGCACAATTATGCCCATAGTAACAATATTTAAAATGCAGATAAAATAAAGGAACAATTCTTTACAATGCTATCATCAAAAACAAACAAACAAACAAAAAAACTACTGCTAAAATTTTGATGTTCAGGTTTACGGAAGAGTGTATGCATGGGTATATACACATATAGTGTTATAAACTGATATTTTAACTTAATGCACTGTGTATATGTTTCCAACAATAAATAGTTTAATGGTTACCTGGTATATCATTTTATAGATGTTACATAATTTATTTTACTAATCTTCATACTGTATATATTTAAGTGATTTCACATACACATACACTTTTTGTTATAAATAATACTATAATAAAACATACTTGGTTGTACAACTTTGTAAACTTGCACGGTTGTTTTCTTGGGGAAAGAAATTAGGAGTAGACTTGTTAGGTTGTTTTAGATGTTTTGATACTTATCAAATATACTCAAAAAGATTGGGCCAAATAACATTTCCACCTAAGTGTGTGAAAATGATTTTCTTGCACTCTTATTAATGCATTGCATTGCAATTCTTTTTAATGTTTTCTGATATGCTCTGATGGATAAAAAATTAGTGCATCATTATGGCTCTATTTTGAAGATTAATTCTAGTCATTGATTGAACATTTTATCCTGTTTATTGGACAACTGTACTTTCCCATTTGTGAAATGTGTTTTCATGAATTTTTCCTATTCAGCTACTGAAGAATTCATCTTTCACTCATTAATTTCTAAGAAATCATTTTATATTAATGGATATGCTATCATATACATTGGAATCATTTTTTTCCAGTGTAATATTTGTCTTTTACTTGTTCATACTTGTATTTTGTTTCTTTATATCTGGTGGTACAGAATTTTTTACCATGATATAGTCAAATTACTCAAACTTTGTTGTTTCTGCTTTTGACATCAAGTTTTCAAATTATATAATTATATAACCACATTATATTCTGATATTTTGTGGTTTAAATTTTTACATTTAATCACCTGTAGCTAATAGATTAATTCATCTGTAAGTAGCTATTAGGTGGAATGTATAATGTTGAAAGTCTAGGGTATCATTAAAAGTCTATTTCCAGTTTACCAAGAGTTTTAATTAGGAATAGTTAAGGAATATTCCTAAACACATTTTCAGCATCTGTCACTGGATCATAATGGGTCCTTTCTTCATCTCATTTATTTATGTGATGAAAAGTTTAAATACATTTTCCAATGCTGGACCATTTCCACATATCAGCATATAATTAATATATCTGTGAATTGAATTCTAATATATAATAAATCTTAGGATTTTTGCATTTATATTCATAAGTGTTGGCCTTTAGGATCTACATTTAACATATTTTTACATTAGAATTATGCCACCTTTATAAAATGAATTGGAAAGTTGCCACCTATTTTATTTACTGGAAAATTTTTCTATTGATGAGAATTGCCATTCTCTGAAAAACTGAAAGTACGCATCTGTCAAACCAATTGGACCAGCACATTTTGGGGAAACTATTTTTGGCAACATTTTCTATTTCAACTATATTTATTGTCTTATTTAGACTCACTGTCTCCTTCATTTAATTTGACACAATATTACTAAAAAAATCAAACATTTCAATTAAATTTTCCTACTCTCATAATACTTTTTTTACTAGTTCAATTTCATCCTTATTTATTATGTTCCCACTTTAATTCCTGATAGTTTTTGTATTTATGTCCTCTCTCATTTTCAGTAGACTTCTAACTTTTATTTTAAAAAAAAGCAATTTCTGGATTTACTTTTCAATTTGAATTTTTTTCTAGATAAATTCTTTTATTTCCTTCATTCTGCTTTCCATACATTAGCTTTCTGTTTGTTTTGCTTTCACTAACTTCTTGACTCGATGCCTCATCTCCAAAAAATTTTCTGAAGTGTTCTTTTGGATACAACAACCAATCTTGGAAAAGATTCTATGTCATTCATTTTGTTCTACAATATTTTTCATATAATTCACATTAACTTTTTTTCTATCACATCTTTAAACAAGGTAAAATATGACAAGACCAGTGGTAATCTGCACACAGTCTATTGAACTTCCCTTTTTTTCTATTCTCTGTTCATCGCAGTCAATTTTTTTTAAGTCATTGGCTAGACTCACTGGGTCTCAGCTCCCATCCCCTTCCATGATTTTTATCAGGTTTAAATCAAGAGAACTTTCTGCTCTAATGTGGTAGCATTTCTGCATTGCTTATTGCCTACTGTTCTGGTACCCCAAATGAACTATAATAAAATAAAATTGCAGCCCCAAACTGTATTAGAACAGTCTCTCCCTCATAGCACTTCTCTAATGCAGAACACAGCATCAAGATGCATGAACCACCATCAATTTTCCCTCATTTTTGAACAGTTTCTAATCTAGGATGTGAAGTTAATTGTCTAGTTGTTAAAAGATTGAGGGTAGAAAGGGAAACATTGCAAAGTAGAGGGAGGGATAGGGATTTATGACAAAAAGAAGAGTTCTCCAATTCTTATTTATGAAGCAGAACAAGCAGTTAGAGAGTACAGAAGCATGCCACATCTTTTCTCCTGTGAACTCTGTTTTGGAAAGCAAATTCTAGAGACAATGTGGAGACAGAACTTGGGCTCTGCTTAATTCCTGCACAGGGCACAGGCTTGGCACAGGGGAACTACAAGCCTGGAGAATCTTGTCATGCCAGAAAGTGAAGTTCTCAAAATTAGAAGTAAAAGAATGACAATGTACAGAAAGTGCACAGAACCCAACCTAAAAATGCCCCCAATAGCTCAGTAGGAACAAGTTGAGCAACAAAAAGAACAATAATATCAGATTATAACCCACACACACATGAAATCATAGTGGTATATATTTATAAATGAATATATAAATAAATGGAGAGGAAGGACTATTCTTTACAGAAGAATTTCTATTAATAAATGTAGGAGGAATGAGGGAAATAGAAAATCACCTATAGAACATCACAATAATATTGATTTGGGCAAGATCCTGTGATGGATGCTTAAATCAATGAGCAGAACTTTAAGCAGAAAAGGGGTATTTGCAAAATCTCAAGGTATTTAGTAATTAGAAAGAAAAAAATAGTACCTTTATAGTAAAAACTCCTGGTAGACACCACCTTAGCCAGGTGGTCAAGGTTAAATAACATCACTAGCAACACACATTGACATCATGTGTCCTCTGATATGATGTACTAATTAGAGCAGATCACCTCTATGATATTATTCCTAATGATGAATAACCTTAACCCAAACTTGACAAGACACCAGAAAAACCCAAATGAAGAAATATTCTATACATAAGTGACCAGTTCTCTTCAAAAATGTCAAAGCTGTGAAGTAGAAAGACTGAGAAAATGTCTTAGGTTGGGGAAGACTAAGGAAATGACAATTAAATGCAATGTGGAATGCTAGATTGGATCCTAGACCAGAAAGCCAGAAATTAATTTAAAAATGGCAAATCTGAATAAATTCTGTAGTTTAGTAACAGTATTGTAACAAATGTAATTTCTTAGTGAGTCTTGTGGCTATATATGTACATGTATGTATGTATATGTATATATGATGTTAACATAAAGGGAAGTTGGGTCACAGGTATTCAGAAACTCTATTGTTTTTGCAAATCTAAAAGTATTTCAAAATAAAAAATTTTTAAATCAGCTTAATTTGATAAAAATATTCACATAAATTTCACATACATTTCCCTGATACAGGATACTGATCTAAGACCAAAATCTATATTCACTTTGCCCTCAACATTCTAAACATTCAAAATCCTAAAATTTCTTTCAGTCATGAGAACTTTTTCCTGCCCTGGAATGCATGAAAATAAAATCTGCACATAGATCAGATTTTATTCAATATTAAACACAAATCATCCTATAGGAATTTGGGATCATGGAACAGGCACAAGAAAATGCTGATACTCTGGCTCCTGTTATAATATTAATAAAGTCTCTAACCCAAGAATCTCAAGTCTTCTGCCAAACATCCAAAAAACTGCAGCCAGTCTAACTTGATAGCTTGAAAGTAAAGGAACAACCTCGGACTCTTTAAAGTTTTTGACATATTTAGTTCTACTTTTTTGCAAACAAAGGTAAGTAATACAGGTGTTGAAAAAAATCAAACGCGTAAAGGTGTTTTTGGCAGGTAACATAAATAAATGAAGCAGGCCAGATGGAGATGGTGACAAACTATAGAGTTCACTCCTTGCTTAAAAGGTGCAGTTGCCATTGCAATTGATTATTGTGCACCCAGTGCTGCAAGATTGTCTCGATTTTTTTTTAATGAGAAGCCAAGATGCTTGTTTTATATAAGTAACACCTAAATTTTGAATATTGATTAACTAATTAAAAAATTCTAAAACATGGTGTGGGCTCAACAAAATATCTCTATGGATCGGTACCATCGTGGACCTTGTTACTGTAACCATGTCAGACACCAAAAGACAGAGGTCTAGTTTCTTCTGCTTGTGCCCTCCGTAAGGCAATTCATTTATAAACTGTCTATATTTTCCCTCCCTTCAAATCAGTTTGACTTTTGTAGTCTACAAATAGAGACGGTGCTTTCCCAATTTGTTCTTTAGATTCACCCAGAATTTCTGAGTAACTTTTAGAAGAGAACCTGCAGGAACATACAAACCAATAGAGAAATTCAGGAAAAAGAAATTAAACAATAAAATTCTCAGGATCAGACCTATTTTTGGCCTCCATGATTTGAATCTGTCTTTGCAGAAATGAGGCCTGCAGTTTCAGGGAAAATGAAACACTGTATTTTGTTTATTGGTTATTCAATCAGATATGCACCGCTGATTCCTTAACACTGTACTTTAGCTGCTCTGCATTTGCTGGCTAACGATAAAGAAAAAGTATATTAAAATAAGATGCTGGTAAGAACATCAAAGACTGAAAGAAAATTTGGGCTGCTCCATTTTACAGTACAAAAATGCCTACCTCAAGAATGTTCTCACAATTTGGATATCCTATTTTTTATTGATGCTTTTTAAGGAATATAGTAATCTCCCATAATAAAAAGGATACATTGCCTAAGAACTTCATAAAAACTATTCCTGGCTCTTAATCCATAGAATTTAAAGAAAGATATGATATCACTCTCAATTATTATTTATTTCATTTCAAAAGCTTTGGACCCCAAAGCGATGCTTACAAAGCAGTAACAAATAAGTGGAAAGACGTGAGAAATAAAGAACTTAAAATAAATGTTATCTTAGCCAGACCGTTCCTATCCAGGGAAGCCAAAGGTTTTGTTTTTAAAAAGCATCTTGCGATCTGAGTTGTTGTATAGCTGAATGGACCAGCCAAGTGTTCAAGCATACTGTGCTCCCTCCAACCACAGAGCGGCTGGTATTCTACTCCACGAAGCGCTCTTCCTATCCCCCGCCATCTGTGCCTGACCTTCCTTCAGATCTCAACTCACTTGTCACTGTTACCGGAAGCCTTCTCTAAATTCCCTTGCCTGCCTGATTCCATTCACTGTGTCATTGCACTGCCCGTCAACTTTTTGTAGCACTCACCACAGTTGTGATTATTAAAATAATGTTTATATTCCCACTCTACTATAAGGCCTCAAAAGACAGGATCCATTTCTGTTTTTATTTTCCACTGAATCCTCAAATCCAAGTTAATTTCCTTACATAGGGTGGGCACTCAACTCAAACTTGTTAAATATCTAAACAAACAGAGGTCAAATTCTAAGATGCTAGTTCTAAGTCTCCCACTGTCAACTGTCCTCAGGCAAATCACTTATTTCCCTCATCTGAAAAACAAAGAGTAAAACAATGATACTGTTTTGGTTAATATCAAAATTTTAAAGACTGTGGATGACAATTACATCTTTTTTATCCTCAGACTGATACTTACATTTTTATTTTGTTCTGGTTTAATATTTTTAATTTAATCCTAATGTATGTAGGGGAATCATTTGCAACTAGGAAAAAGACAATCCATTCTTTTATAAAGTATACTATTCAATGAGTCTTAGTATATTCCGTTTCACAAACATCAACACAATTTTTGAACATTTTTATCACTCACTCCTATTTTGTCTAATATTAGATTAGCCACTCCAGCTTTCTTATGGTTGTAGTTTGCATGATAAATCTTTTTCCATCCTTACACTTTCAATCTGTTTGTATCTTTGAATCTAATGTGTATCCCCTGTAGGAAGCATACAGTTGGATCTTGATGCAATTAATTTTGTCCTCATTTACAAGAAAAGTGTTTTAGTTCAGTATCTGAGATTTCTTCTGATTCTAAAAGAGCTCTTCCTAGCTGTACATTTCCCAGATTTCCCCTGGTAAACAATCTGGTCCATGGTTTAGCTTACATTTCTAATGAAGTTACCAGTCTCTTCTTATAATGCTTTCTACCACAACCTCCATTGTATTTAAGAGTGCCCGTAGACTTGAACTTTTCTACACTCTGTTGAAATTAAAGTCAATTCTTTGGGGAACAACTTAGGAGCGCTTTGTTTTATGGGTTACCTTCCCTCTTGTGCAAAAATACCTGAGCCACAGCTCTGGAGCTCAGAGTAACACTCCTGCTTAGAAATGGTATTGCCTATTGCTCAGTATCTTTAAACAGATATATATTTTGTGTGGTTTTCTAGTAATTTAAGACAAGGGCATTGTTGGACAGTAGTTACTTCCTTAGACTCAAAAAAGAAGTTCCTTTGAGTCTAATTTTAAGAGTAATTTTAAGAGGAATGCAGGACACACAACATGCAAGCCCTGGTAAACCAGGTAAAAGGTATAGATATCACCTATGAGACACAGAAGTTTCCAGACAAGGAAGAGACATGAAATGATCTACATTTTTCTAAATATAATTATGTTTCTATATAAAAAAAAAGGATTGTAGATGAGAAAAAAAAAAAAAGGTAGCAAGTAGAGCAGTTAGAAGGTTTTTCCAATATTCCAGACAAGATATTGTGGTGGCTTTCACTTCCTAATAGTAATGGTAATTAAGACTGTGATGATAGTTGAGAAATATTTGTGATAATTAGGACATAAGGAGTAAAGGAAATGGAGAAATCAAGAATGGCTTCCAGGTTTTTCTTGGCCAAATAATGGAAGGCAGTGCCATTGACTGAAATATTTTTATGTATTTCTTCATAAAACAAAACCTATGTTTGGTGAACATTCATACATTAGTTTGCTAGGGTTGCAGTAACAAAGTACCACAAACAAGGTGGCTTCAACATCAGAAATTTATGTTCTTTCAGTCCTGAAAACAAAAAGTGCAAAATCAAGGTCAGTGGGGTTGCTTCCTTCTGAGGGCTATGAGGAAAGAATACGTTCCAGGCCTTCTCCTTGGCTAAAAATGGTCATCTTTTCCCTATGTCTCTTCACACTGTCTTCCCTATATGTGTCTCTGTTTCCAAATTTTCCCTTTCCATAAGAGCACCAGTCACTGAATAATATTGCATTTTATGGCTATATCATATTTGTTTATTTGTTCATCACTAGATGGGAACTGGGGTTTTAAATTTTGACTATTGTGAATTGTGCGATTATGAATTTCTGAATAAAAGTTTTTGAACACCAAAAAAAAAAAAAGTCAGTCACATTGGATTAGAGCCCACCCTAATGACCTCATTTTAATTTGAATAAGACTATAAAGACCATATCTCAAAATAAGTACCTCTGAGGTACTAGAGGTTAGGACTTCAATATATGAATTTCGGAAGGGACACAATTCAACCCTTAACAACAGAAAAGTCTGAAAGAAAAATAAAGATTCTAAGCTAAAGCTTTTCTAATTAATGACACACAAGTTTACAAGATCTTCAAACATAAACGCAGAGATGGTTTTACTCCAAGCTCTGCAGGATACACAGTGTGATATATGCAATAATATTCACCAAGATATTAAAATTTTGTAGATTATTTGATATGATTATGTGATGTTTCTAAATTATAGTGTGTAGTATATATGTGTGTATTAATATTTTAGTCAAATAATATTTGACTCAAATATTATCTCTTGGTAATACTTGGTGCTTCTTGGTAACACTAGATTCCAAAACACATTTTAAAAAAGCATCTCAGTAAGAGGTTTGTACTGTGAAGTATAGATAGCTAAGATTATACAGTTCGGGTGGAGACAAGAAAAAGAAGTTCCTGAATACAAAAAAAAATAATAATACTAACTTAAAATTTAATATGATAGCAAAGAAGGAATTAATTTAGTTTCATGAACAGAGTATTGACATAGTGAAAATCTCTTAAAATCACTTAAAAGGAAAAAAATCATTCATGCTTGGTAGTACTAATAAAATACATGGGAATAAAGAACATTCAGGAAAAGAGACCACACAAGTAAAAAATGTCACTAAATAAAAATGTCTTCCAATACTTAGTGAGGTGGTGGTAGGTCTTTGAACTAATAAAAAAGTGATGACTAGCCGTGTAAATTTTCCTTATACAATGGGGCTATAATATGAATATCTTGAAAGCATAAAATAGTCTAATATGTTTTACACATGTTCTAATTTGAGTCATTATAGATAATAACTTTGTTTAGTTAAAACTCTTTGAAATCATCAGGTTGTTATTCATTGGGCCAGGAATCTTGTGAGATTTCCCACTTTAGAGAAGAGAGAAGCAAGAAAAAGAAAAAAGATAAATTCATCCCTAAATCAAATACAGAATCAAGTCTCTAAAAGCCAACATGGAGCCTTATGTTTGAAATTCTCAATCTGGAATTTAGGCCACCCAGACATTCTTTCCCATTATATGTTTTCAAGAAACTTATACTAACCATGCTTTTTAAAAAAATTATTACTATTGTACTATATAGTGAGTTCTGTGTGCTTCCAAGTCTATTTACTTATTCTGAAAACACTGAAGTATTTGTAGTTCCTTACTCAAAAATCCAGCTCTTTGGGAATAAGAATGGTGACCCAGCTTGCATTATCCTCATTCCATGAGTTTAAATTCTTTCTTCCAAAACATTTTAACTTCATATATGTTATTTCATTTGATTATTATAACTACTCTTGAAGATAGGTGTTATTATTATTTTACAGTTGAAGAAATTCAGGGATTAAATAACTTGTCCAAGAGAAATCAGATCTAACTAGAACTTAAATTAAAACAATGTATTAGAACAAAGACAATGTTACTAAGACAAAGAGATCTACTTCCCCTTTTCTCCCTTTCACACTCCAAGCAAATCAAGTGCTTAAAGAAGGTCAAATCTATTTCTCTCATGTAATCATCCAGAGATGTATGACACATGACTAGCAGGTTAATTTGCATCCTCAAAACCTAGCTTCCAACTCTTGGTTTTAGATTCTAGTTGTATTAATTTCCCAGTCATCAGGAAGAGAAAACGGAGGTGCTGGCAACTGCCCCAGCCCCCAATTTCTTCCAGTAGAACTTCACTCCTGATCATATTCCAAGGACCAGACCTAATCATATAACCATATCTAGCTTCGAGGAAAGCATAAAAAATAAATCTAGCTGGGAGGCCATGCACTGAGGGTGGAATATTATCAAAGTTGGTTAGGAGATACAGAATGTCTTAAGTCAAACAATTCAGAGAAACCCACAGAGCTCAGCCAGACAATGTGGGAAAAGAAATATGGTAACAAGGAGACTGAATAGTACCTACTTTCTTACAAAATGAGTGATATGAACCAAGAATTCAATGGAGAATCTATCAAAAATAAGGTAAAGACTGTCCTACACATACATCATTCTCAGTTACCTAGGTAAGAGGTTTCCTTTCTTGTGTAAATACTATATTTCAGAACATTTTTATGCAAATAATTTAATAGTAATCAAAAGACTAACACAAGTTCTAGTAAACTGAGGTTTGGAGGGAATTCTGTGGAGGGTTTTCAGGCACTTTAGCATCTGGCAAAGGATAGGATAGATAACAAGGGACTTAAATTGTAGATAAAAGGGTTTACACTAAGCCTTTGACCTGGTGACCTTACCAAGTTCGGCAGAATTCTCTCTGACTGGGTTAGGGTCAAAGTAAATGTAGATTTGCATTACTTTTCAGAGTGGCATTGCTGCATGGCAGGAAGTACTAGAGGGAGCAAGTTTAAGAGAGGCACATAAATGCTTTTGTTCCAAAAACAACAAAAATTACTCTGCCAGGGAGATCATTATAGAACTTTTATGTACATAGAAATTTCAGAAACAAAGACACACACTGTAAGTAATAACATATGCCGATGAGTATATTCTAAATCAATAGGGATATACTTGAAACGGAGAGGAGATATTTGGTGAAAGAACTTAAACATTAGGTATAGACTAGAGAATCTCAATCTGTTTTGACAGAAGTATTGCTTGAAGCTGATGATTTTGTTAACTGCCTTGTGTTATGGCTTTAAATTAAAATGTATCATTTATAACTGCAATTCAATTAACATTTCTTTAAGATTCTCCATTTTTATCTTCAAGGTTCTTCAGTGGTATTCACAGAAGTGCTTCCCTTGCCTTTCCCATACTATCTACACTGCTGTTCTCCTAGCAGATCTGCTCATTACCTACTTTGTTTTTCTTCCTAATAGACATTCCATTTATCCAGTTAAGTTACATTTTACATTGAAGAGATTCTCAACCTCCTTCATTTCTTTATGTCTAAGAGCTTCTGAATAATCTCCCTTCCATGAGAGCAGGTAAGCGCAGTCCATCCTGTGGTAGGAATTAAGAAGAGAAAGTTTTGCAGAGGTAGGTGGTAGTGTAGAACATAGACAAAGAAGTAGGTATTTAAACTGGTGTTAGCAAGGTCCTTGCACTCTGTCAGGGAACAGATACAGACAGAGTGTATATTACGTATTTGGACCTAACCATGCTTCTGTTCCAAGAGTTTAGAATAGATGTCAGGCTGTAATGACTAATTTAGAATAGATGTCAGGCAGTGATGACTTATACAATATGTATTCTTTACTATTTCATTAGTAATAGAAACAAAGTAGATGCAGGTAATATTCCTAGCCTCACTTGCAATAAAGAATAGATTTGTAACTAAGTTCTGGCCAATGTGATATAAGTAAAGGTTTTACCTCGCTCTTCTAGGGAAGCTCCTATACAGGCACAACTGGCTTATGCCCATTTTGCCCTGCCCTCTTTCTTCCTGCTGGCTGGCAAGCTGATGTGGTGGATGGACTTTCTGCAGCCACCTCAAACTGTCAGGCAACCTCAGGAATGAAATCCGCATTTTAAAGAAGGTGAAATGGAAGGATAGGAGGAGACTTTGGAGCCTGATGAGATGCCATGCCACTTCTGAACTATCCTCAGACTTCTCTTGAGAGAGAACTGATTCTCTAGATTGATCATGTCACTTTGAGGTTACTCTTAAATGCAGTGGAATTTAATCCTAAGTGATACTATCAATTTAAATTATTTTCATTAAATGACCATGGGGAGTGAGGTGGAGGGGAGAGTGGTGGCAATAATATTGACAAAGATTCCACCAAGAGAGTGATAATGATTTAAGAGTTTAACGAAGCCCATATTATTATAATGCGTAATATTTTCTAGACTTTATTTGTATAGTATATTGCCAATGTTACTCAAGCACTAATTTTATCTCCTTAAGTTTCCTTAGAAGGATAATTCTCACTTTTCAGAGATATTATTATATGCACAGTTTACTACTTTCCAGCACCCTTACACAAATAAAAGATTAAAATGAGAAAGAAAAATGTTTGTCTTGAGAAAAAAATTATTCGATTTTTCTTGTTTTATTATTGTTGTGAGAGGGAATTACTTGCTGTTTTCTTTGGGGAACATTTGAGCAACCAAACTTAAAAAGTAACATAAAATTACAGTTTCTTACAGGATGATTTCACTAAAAAATGTAATTCTATAGGAATTATAGCATTTTCCTTATAAGAACATATATAGAATGCAGTAGTCACAGTTTTAGTAAACATTTTGTCACCAAGGAATCCACTTGGATTTTCATTATCCAAATGTGACATTCATTCCTGAAACATCCATTGGTCCTCAAAGTAAAAATTGAAATAATGTGACATTGTTATATCCAGAAACCACAAATACCTGTAATAGGAGAAAAGGAAAAAAACAAACAAACAAACAAACCATGTGATCTCCAGTGGCATATGTTTTTAATTATAGCACAAGAATTAAATGTTTGCCAACAATTTTGAATAAGTAAAAGACATCAGGGAATCAAACAAAATAATATACACTGTAAAACCATATGTATCCTAAGGCTGAAGTACTTTTAGTTTTCCTTTCTGGGACCATTGCAGAAATACTTGATGTAGGAGGTGAGCATTTCACTTTTTTTTTTTTTTTCCTGTCTAAATTCTCACAAGTGGTTTGTTTTCAAAAGTGTACATCCTCTTTCTCACCACAAGAGTCACAATCAGTGTATTTCAACAGCTTGAAGAAATTACCTTCTCTCCTGCATTCAATTCAAAATCTTCCTCTTTCCTATCAAAAGTTATGTGTTATAAAATTGCCAACTACTAATGAGGGATAAGCATCTTGCCAGCCTTTTTAGATCTAAAAATTGGTCAAAGTCACAAGTTTCAACTGTTCCCTATAACATCCAGTAGTGTGCTTCCTGCCTGCTACTAACAGCTAGTCCCCTGTGCTTTCTGTATGTTATATGCCATGTCCTCAAAACATTTTCTCAAGCTCCACTTTAAAAACATTTTGAAAAACTACTTCAGGATATTTTTTAAGTCAGAAAGTGCAAAATTTAATGTCTTTATAACACTCCTAACTCACACACATTGCACAGATTGCATATATTGAGCTTGAATTTTTATCACCTAGCCTGCGATTGAAAATATTATATGACAAGACAAATAGTAACAAGTGTTGGGGAGGCTGTGGAGATAAAGGAATCCCTCATACACTGTTGGTGGGAATGCAAACTGGTGCAGCCACTATGGAAGGCAGTGTGGAGGTTACTCAAAAAATTAAGAATGGAATTACCATATGACCCAGCAATCCCTCTCCTGGGTATCTACCCAAAAAATCTGAAAATATTTAGCCATAAAGACAACTGTGCTCCAATGTTCATTGCAGCTTTATTTACAGTGGCCAAGACATGGAAACAACCAAAATGTCCTTCAATAGATGAATGGATAAAAAAGTTGTGGTATATATACACAATGGAATACTATTTGGCAGTAAGAAAAGATGAAATAGTACCATTTGTGACAACATGGATGGATCTTGAGAGAGTAATGCTGAGCGAAATAAGTCAAACAGAAAAAGCAGAGAACCATATGATTTCACTGATATGTGGTATATAAACTAAAAACAACAAAAGAACAAGACAAACAAATGAGAAAGAAAAACTCATAGACACAGACAATAGTTCAGTGGTTACCAGAGGGTAAGAGGGGAGGGGGGTGGCATTTGAGGGCAAAGGGGATCAACTATACGGTGATGGAAGGAGAACTGACTCTGGGTGGTGAACAAACAAAGTGATTTATAAATGATGTAACACAGAATTGTACAACTGAAATCTATGTAACTTTACTAACAATTGTCACCCCAATAAACTTTAACCAAAAAAAAAGAAATGAAAATCATAAAGTTATTAGATTAAAAAAAAAAGAAAAAAGAAAACATTATATGAATTCAGTGCTGGGGAGGAGTTGTTTTTATAACATTCTATGACATCCAATGTTTCTATTAAAAGGTAGTATTTTCTTTGAAAAAAATTAATAAAATTGACAAACCCTTGCCTAGATTCACTAATTAAAAAAGGAGAAAAGACAAGAAAACAAAATAAGAAATGAAAGAGGGGACGTTTCCATGGAAGAAATACAAAGGATCATCAAGAATACTATGAAGGACTATATGCCACCAAATTCAATAACCTAGAAGAAATGGACAAGTCCTTAGAAACATATACTCTTCCTAGAATGAATCACAAAGAACTGGAAAATCTAAATAGACAAAGCAACAGTAAGAAAATTGAATCAGTCATCCGAAACCTTCCCAAAAGCAAAAGTCCAGGACCAGACAGCATCACTAGTGAATTCTACCAAACATTCAAAGATGATTTAATACCTGTTCTCCTCAAAATCTTCCAAAAAATTGAAGAAGAGGCAATACTCCCTAACTCATTTTATGAGGCCAATATTACCCTGATACCAAAACCTGGAAAGGGTAACACAAAAAAAGAAAATTATAGGCCAATATCTCTGATGAATACAGATGCAAAAATCCCAAATGAAATTCTAGCAAATCAAATACAACAATGCATTAAAAAGATTATACATCACGACCAAGTGGGGTTAATCCCTGGGGCACAAGGATGGTTCAACATATGCAAATCGATCAATGTGATACATCACATAAACAAAAAAAAGGACAAAAATCATATGATTATATCAATAGATGCAGAAAAAGCATTTGACAAGATGCAACATCCATTTATGATTAAAACACTTAATAAAATGGGTATAAAAGAAAAATACCTTAACATATAAAAGGTTGTATAAGACAAACTGTCAGCTAATACAATTAACAGTGGAAAACTGAAGTCCCTAGCTCTTTGTTCAGGAACACAACAGGGCTGTCCCCTATCACCTCTTCTTTTCAACATAGCACTGGAAGTCCTCACCAGAGCAATCAGGCAAGAGAAAGAAATAAAAGGCATCCAAATTGGGAATGAAGAAGTTAAATTATCACTTTTTGCAGATGACATGATGCTACATATAGAAAACCCTAAAGACTCCACAGAAAAGCTATTAGAAACAATAAATGAATACAGTAAAGTTACCAGCTATAAATTCAATGTACAAAAGTCCATTGCATTCCTATATACTAACAATGAAATCTCAGAAAAAGAAATTAAAAAAACAATTCTTTTTACAAGTGCAATGAAAAGAATAAAATACCTAGGAATAAACTTAACCAAGGATGTGAAGGACTTATACTGAAAACTATGAGACATTTTTAAATGAAATTGAAGAAGACACAAAGAAATGGAAAGACATTCCTTGTTCAAGAATTGGAAGAATCAACATAGTTAAAATGTCCATATTACGCAAAGCAATATACAGATTTAATGCAATCCCCATCAAAATCCTAAAGGCATTTTCAAAGAAATAGAACAAAAAGTCATCAGATTTGTATGGAACCATGAAAGATCCCAAATAGCCAAAAGCAATCCTAAGAAAAAAGAATAATGCTGGAGGTATCACACTCCATGGCTTCAGTTTGTTCTAAGAGCAGCAACAATCAAAACACCATGGCATTGGCAGAAAAACAGACACACAGACCAATGGAATAGAATCGAGAACCCAGAAATAAACTCATATAAATATGGACAGATAATTTTTGACAAAGAAGCAAAAAACATACAATGGAAAAAAGACAGCCTCTTCAATACATGGTGCTGGGAGAATTGGAAAGCCACGTGCAAAAGGATGAAACTAGACTGATATCTGTCACCATGTACCAAAATTAACTCAAAATGAATCAAAGACCTAAACATAAGACCTGAAACAATAAACAGCACAGAAGAAAACATAGGTACTAAACTTATGGACCTTGGGTTCAAAGCATTTCATGAATTTGACTTCAAAGGCAAGGGAAATAAACACTAAAATAAATCAAATGGGACGATAACAAACTAAAAACCTTCTGCACAGCGAAAGACACAGTCTATGAAACGAAAAGGCAACCAACCGAATGGGAGAAGATTTTTGCAAACAATGCGTCTGCTAAGGGGCTAATATCCAAATTGTATAAGGAACTCAACATCAAAAAAACAAACAATCCAATAAAAAAAAATGGGCAGAGGACATGAAGAGACATTTCTCCAAAGAGGACATACAGATGGCCAATAGACATATGAAAAAATGTTCAACATGACTAATCATCAGAGAAATACAACTAAAAACCACAATGAAATATCACCTCACCCCAGTTAGAATGGCTATCATCAACAAGACAAATAGTAACAAGCATTGGAGAGGCTGTGGAGAAAAAGGAACCCTCATATACTGCTGGTGGGAATGCAGATTGGTGCAGCTGCTATGGAAGGCAGTGTGGAGGTTACTCAAAAAATTAAGAATAGAATTACCATATGACCCAGCAATCCCTCTCCTGGGGATCTACCCCAAAAATCTGAAAACATTTATCTGTAAAGAGATATTGCTCTGATGTTCATTGCAGCTTTATTTATGGTAACCAAGACATGGAAACAACCAAAGTGTCCTTCAATAGATGATTGGATAAAGAAGATGTGGTATATATACACAATGGAATATTATTCTGCTATAAGAAAAGATGAAATAGTACCATTTGTGACAACATGGATGAATCTTGAGATTATTATGCTAAGCGAAATAAATCAGACAGAAAAAGTCAAGAACCATATGATTTCACTGATATGTGGTATATAAAACTGAAAACAACAAAAGAACAAGACAAACTAACAAAGAAACAAAAACTCATAGACACAGACAGACAATAGTTTAGTGGTTACCAGAGGTAAGGGGGTAGGGATGATAAATGAAGGTAAAGGGGATCCAATATATGGTGATGGAAAGAGAACTGACTCTGGGTGGTGAACATACAATGTGCTATATCATTGATATATTACAGAATTGTACACCTGAAATCTATGTAACTTTACTGAAAATTGTCAACCCAATAAACTTTAATTTTTTAAAAAAATTCGTTGGTATGTTACTTCAACATTCAGATTAAATGCAAAACTCTAGTATTCTTAGAGTTAATAAACTTTATCTTACATTTACTGCTCCTTTTTCCAACACACACAAAAAATCTAGCCTTTTTTTCCCCCAAGTGTTACTCTGATATTGCTCCTAAGTGTTTTGTTCAATTAAAATTGGTATCTGAGTCCCACACCTAAAAGGACCTTCCCTTTTTCTACCCCCATTTCCAAAATAAACATATGAAGACTTAGATTTTTATACTACTGTAGTGTCTTCACATCAATTTCAATCTCTATTTTTCTCAAATATACCTTATTTGACCTATCTTCAAGGAGCATAAAACACTTTCAAAGTTCTGACAATTGCCCTTACTATTAGAGGATGAAAGACTGAAGGCCGAGTTAGTGGTTATTCCCTATTATGTAATTAAAACCATTTTTCAAACTTTTTCATCCCAAGTTTATCTTTTATGAACATATAAATTCACTTTTTTATTTCAGTGGGAAAATAAATTTCCTTAGAAATAACTAATGACTTACAAGAGAAAATGCTATCTTATTTTTTAAACGTTTAACGTGTGAGACTTAATAAAAATTGTAAATTTGAAAACATATCTTTTTACCTATTAAATTGACAAAATCTTGAAATGTATACTAGCCTGGGTCCATGACATATAATAAATTTGATATTCTCAAACACTGCTGCTGAGAATATAATTGCTTCAATTTTTCTGGGAGGCAATTTGGCATTATTTATTGAGAGCATCAAGATTACTTATACAAATCAATCGAGTAATATACACCAAATAATAAAGGTTGTATGTAGTTGTTGTTTTTAGAACAGAGAAATATTAAAACCTGCCTATTATTTCTAGTAGGGAAGTAAATAAACAAATTATAGTTCAACCACATATCTTAATATTATGTAGCCACTAAGAATCACAGTTCTGAATAATTATTTTTTAGGATTTTTATTAAAATATAGCTAACATACAGTATATTAGTTTCAGGTGTGCATAAGTTATTCAGAATTTATATAAAGAAGTCATCAGCATGACAAGTCCAACCACCATCTGACACTATACCACGCTGTCACAATATTATTGACTATATTCCCTATGTTGTACATTACATCCCCATGACTTCTTTTATCCCTGGAAATTTGAACCTTTTATTCCCCTTCACCTTTTCCTCCGTTTTTAATTTCTCAATTACAGTTGACATTCAATATCATTTTATATTAATTTTAGGTGTACAAAATAGTGGTTAGACATTTATATAATTTAAGAAGTGATCACCCTGACCAGTCTAGTACCCACCTGTCACTATATATAGTTGTTACCATATTAGTAACTACAGTGTTTCCCCGAAAATAAGACCTAGCCAGACCATCAGCTCTAATGCGTCTTTTGGAACAAAAATTAATATAAGATCTGGTCTTATTTTACTATAATATAAGACTGGGTCTTATCTAACATAATATAAGACCAGGTCTTACATTAATTTTTGCTCCAAAAGACGCATTAGAGCTGATGGTCTGGCTAGGTCTTAATTTCGGGGAAACAGGATATATTCCCTATGCTTTACTTTACATCCCCATGACTATTTTGTAACTACCAATTTGTACTTCTTACTCCCTTCACCGTTTTCACCCTGCCGCCAACTCTTTCACATGTATCACCCTGATAAATCTAGTACTCATTTGACACCATACAATATTATTTACCATATTCCTTGTTATACCCTACATCCCCATGACTACTTTGTAACAACCAGTCTGTACTTCTTTGTAACAACAAATCCCTTCACCTTTTTTACCCTGCTCCCTAACAACTCCTGCCCCCAATCTGGCAACCATCAAAATTTTCTCTGATCTATGAGTTTGTTTCTCTGTTGTTTGTTTATTTTCTTCTTTAGTTTCTATTAATAAGCGAAATCACACTGCATTTCTCTTTCTCTGTCTGACATATTCCACTCAGCACAATACCCTCCAGGTCCATCCATGCCACCTCAGATGGCAAGAAACCATTCCTTTCCATGTTCAGGCAATATTCCATTGTATATATGTACCACCTCCTCTTTATCCATCTTTATCCATTCAGCCATTGATGAACATCCAGGCTGCCTCCACATCTTGGCCATTGTAAACAATGCTGCAATAAACATGTGAATGCACAAGTCCACTCAATGTAGTGTTTTGGGTTTCTTTACCCAGAAGTGGGATTACAGGGTCCTTCTTTGTCTCTTATTATAGCCTTTGTTTTAAAGTCTATTATGTCTGATATAGATATTGCTACCCTAGTTTTTTGTGTGTGTTTATTTCCATTCTCATGAAATATCTTTTTCTATCCCTTTACTTTCAGTTTGTGTGTGCCTTTCAATCTGAAGTGAATCTCTTGTAGGCAGCATTTGTAAGGGTCTTGTTTTCTTATCCTTTCATCCACTCTATCTTTTGATCAGAGGATTTAATCCATTTATACTTAAATTGTTGATAAATACGTAGTTATTGACGTTTTATCACTCATTTTTTATCTTCTTTCTTTTCTTCTTCTCCTCCTCCTTCTAGAAGTTCCTCTAACATTCCTTGTAATATTGGTTTGGTGGTGATCAACTCCTTTAGCTTTTTCTTGTCTGGAAAGCTCTTTATTCTTTGATTCTAAATCATAGCTTTGTTGGATACCTTGGTTGTAAGTCCTTGCTTTGCATTATTTTGAATATTTCATGCCAATCCCTTCTGGCCTGCAAAATTTCTGAGAAATTAGCTGACAATCTATGGGAGTTCCTTTGTAGGTAACTGCTTTTAAGATTCTTTCTTTGTCTTTAAATTTTGGCATTTTAATTATGATGTGTCTTGGTGTGGACCTCTTTAGGTTCATCTTGTTTGGGACTCTGTGCTTTCTGGAGTTGTATGTCTATTTCCTTCACGAGGTTAGGGATGTTTTCTGTCATTATTTCTTCAACTAGATTTTAAATTTCTTGTTCTCTCTCTTCTCCTTCTGATACTCCTATGATGTGAATGTTGGCATGCTTGATGTTGTCCCAGAGGCCCCTTAAACTATTCTCATTTTTCAGAAATTCTTTTTCTTTTTGTTGTTCTGATTGGGTGTTTTCTGCTACCTTATCTCCCAAATTGCTGATTCAATTCTCTGCTTCATCTAATCTACTGTTGATTCCCTCTAATGTATTCTTCATTTCTGACTGGTTCTTTTTTATGTTTTCTGTCTCCATTTTTATGTTTCCTAACTCTTTGTTAAAGCTCTCCCTGAGATCATTGAGCATCCTTATAACTAGTGTTTTGAACTCTGCATCTGATAGGTGGCTAATCTCCATTTTATTTAGTTCTTTTCCTGGAGTTTTGTTCTGTTCTTTTATTTGGGACATGTTTGTCTCCCTATTCTGATTGGCTCCCTGTGTTTGTTTCCATGTACAGTGGTACTTTGGTTTTCTAACGTAATCCATTCCAGAAGACTTTGAGTTCTCGAAAACCGAGGTACAGTTTCTGTTGCGTCCAGCACAACACGAGCAGAGAGGGAATGAGAAGGGGCAGCGAAGGGTTAAGAAAGAAACAGAAATAAAGAAATTTGTGCACTACTGGCCAAGGGTTTCACAGCCTCAAAGGACTGAGAGCCCCAAATCAGGCCACCCCATGGCTTTTATTGATGTACACACAAGAAAATAGCATTGTTTTTTCCATGGTCTGTGAGTCTCATACATCATACCAGAAAACTGATTCAAACCAATCACTCTTGCCTGCAAGCAGCCAGACTCAAAAGTCCCATGATGTCTTAATAATTGTGGTATGTGCCTCCCTAGGGAAAGAAACCTTTATGCTGAAACTTATCGATAAGAATAGAAGGAGAACTGATGTTATCACATCATTGAATCACTTCCCAAGCAGGTTGTGGGAAGGAATATAGCTACAAAGGCAGAAGCTCTCCTTAGACGGGGGAAGGTGGGGGGCTGTGCCCACCTCTATCGACCCCGTGAGTTCTCCAGGTGGTCCCCACGTGACTGTGCCTGGCTTAGGTCATTCCCCCCATGGGGAATCTTACCCGTCATTGACTATCCAGCCATCTTTTGGGGCCAAACAGAGAGACATAAGGTATAAGCACAAAGGTGAAGCAAAGCCCCTGAAAGGGTCAGTCTCACAGACTCTTCTTTCTTCAGGGATAGGCACGAGGGGACAGACTGTTAGGCTGCTGTGTGACAACACTTACTGATATGAATAGATGGAGAACTGATGTTATCACATCATTGAACCTCTTCCCAAGCAGGATGTGGGAAGGAATACAGCCACAGAGGCAGAAGCTCTCCTTAGCTGGGGGAAGGTGGGGGTCTATGCCCACCTCTATCAACCCCGTGAGTTCTCCAGTTGACCCCTATGTGACTGTGCCTGGCTTAGGTTGTTCCTTCCTTGAGGAATCTTACCCGTCATTGACTAACCAGCCATCCTTTGGGTCCAAACAGAGAGATATAAGATGTAAGCACAAAGGTGACGCAAAGTCCCTGAAAGGATCAGTCTCATAGACTCTCCTTTTTTAGGGGTAGGCATGAGGAGACAGATGGTTAGGCTGCTGTGTGACAACAAGTTTCCCCATAGAAAGTAATGCAAAATGGATTAATCCATTCCATACCTTTAAAATAAACCCCTAAAACTGCAAATTTAGCATGAATTTTACTATCTAATAATACCATAGAGCCATAAAATTTACAGCATTTGTAAACCGAAATGTTCACCAATGGACGTTTGAAAACCAAGGTACCACTGTATTAGATAGAGTTACTGTTTCCTGACCATAGTAGAGTGGTCTTATGTAGTAGGTGTCATGGGGGCCCAGTGGTGCAATCTGTGTGTGTGCCCTCCTGATGTAGTTAAGCCTTGGTTATTGTTTGCACATCAGTGGGAGGGACTGACCCTTGAGCTGATTGGTTATGAGGACTGGCCATGACTACAGTGGAGGAGCTGTTGTGTAGGGACTGACCCTACAGAGCAGGATTTACTTTAGCAGTGCTCTGGTGCCTGCCCAGTTTGTCCTTTTGGTGAGTCATCCTTGGAAGTGGCCAGGTGATGCTCAAGCTTGGTGCGTACCTGGCCACCAAGCATGCCAGCCCCTTGGGCCTCCTGGGAGGAACCCTGAGGCAGGCCAAGTTCAGCCTGTGCCCTGCCTGGAGCCACCTGGCATGAGCCACAAAGCAATACACAGACAGCCACCACTTGCACTGGGCTTGGAGGTGCCACAAGAGGCCAAGCCATGAACAGAGGCTGGCTTTGGCTAGTGCTGGGCTTGGGGCTGCTTAGCAAGAGTTACAAGACCCACTGAAGCCAGATGCTGCTTGTTTGGGTTTTCTGAACCTTTGAGAGATTTTAGAAAAGTCCACAGCATGAGCCAACACAGGCCATTTGTATGGAAAAGCCCCTGGAAGCAGCTTGTGTGTGTAGCAAGTTGGGTGGGATGGGTATCAGGGAATTAGCAGGGCAGAGGTGTCAAAAGATGTTAGCTAGTTCAGGGAGACTCAGATATGGTAGCCACCTACGTCCTCAGGCCTGGAGGGAGAAGGCTCAACAAAGAAACAATGGCTTCTGCCAACTCCTCCATCCAGCAGAAAGCTGCCCCACCAGCCATCACCCTGAAGCCAGACAACTCACTTCCTCCCCAAATGACCCCGGCACCTTTTAAGCTGCTGCTCCAGCTCCGAAGCTCAGAGCAAGTGAGTCCATCAATGAGTAAGTCCATGCATGGACCCGTTAAGAGGAATGCTTGGAACTTTAGCCTCTCTACCTCATCCTGCCACAATCTCCAGTAGTTTTCACAGCCAGAATTTATGGGGACTTCTCTCCCCAGTACTGGAATCCTAGTCCAGGAAGCTTGGTGTGGGGCTGGGACCCCTTGCTACTCCGGGGGTGAACCTCCACAGCTGAGCTATTCCTCCCAATTTTTAATGGTCATACATGGGTGTAGGACCAGGCCATTCCACATCTTTGCTCCTCTTACTTAGTCTCAATGTGGCTTCTTCTTATGTTCTTAGTTGTAGGACTTCAATTCATCAAGACATCAGGTGATTCTCAATGATGGCTGTTCTATAGTTTAGTTATAATTTTGACGTGGTCATGAGAAGGGATAATCACAGCATTTACCTACTCTGCCATCTTGACCAGAAATACAAATTTCTAAATATTTAATAGGTAGTTTCTCATATAGTAATTTTTCTAAGTGAAAAATGCAAGACACAAAACTGGATATAAATTATGGCCCAAATTGCTTTTTATGTTGTTTGCAAACAATGGCTACTATAACTGCCTTTCTATTGACTATTCTTGAATAGTATCCTCCCATTTGATTTTCAGCATGGCCATAAAACTTGCTTGGGCCAATTGGGCCATAGCTAATATGAAGCAAGCACAGGCTTAATAAAAGCTCTATGTGGGAGAATGCCCTCACACTGCTTTCTAGAACCCTGAGACCACCATGTGAAGAACCCTGGGATAACCTACAGAAATGTGGGAAGCAATGTGAAAATGAGGCAAGCCTTAGTAGGCAAGTCTTAGTAAATAAGGCCCCCTATTAGACCAATCAACCAGCCAACACCAAATATAAGTGACGCCACCCAAGAACCACTCACCATCCCAACTGCCAGCTGACTACTTCAGCCCAGAACAGAAATACAGAATTATCATCCAAATAGAATGATTGTTGTTGTTTTTTAAGCCATTAGATTTGGGGCTTGGTTCGTTACAAAGCAACTAACTAATACAGATAATAAGATGACTTTAGAATAAAGATAGGTACAAAGCAAAAAACATCTGAAGAAAAATTAGGAAAAATGAGTTGTATTCCTCATGAGTACCCTTCAGCTTTCTCTGTAGAAACAGTTGAACAGTATTATCTCTGGTAAAAAATTTTATGAAACTGTTATTCATGTATTTTCCTTTTGTTTGCATTTCAATGACTCTGGTTTTACCATAACTTAACTCTGCGGTTTTGGTGTCCTTGAACAGTGCCTACTGCCTTTCAATCATCAGTTCCAAAATATACAGCCAGTAACACACAAGTTAGAAGTCACCATTTAAAAATCTCAATATAATAAGCATTAGGCAGGAAATAACAATCCTGTTATCTTATCCTTTAGTAAACAAACACATTTCTATTATACTGACATTTAACTATAGAATATTTTTAAGAAAACATTATCAGGAAATTAGCTTTCATTTCATTTTTATCATTCATCATATGCTCAATGGAGAGTTTATAGGACTTGAATTTAAGTCACGATTACAACCAAGTGATCACTAATCTGGAATAAATTCTATGTGATATGGATGTTAAAAGAAGATTCACTGTCTTTTTATAAGGGTAAATGGATGAAAAATGTTTTAGTTAAAAAAATCTTTATCTTTTAGAGAACTAAGTATTTATTTGGTAGGAACAATAACTCACCAATAAATTTAATATTTACTTAGTAGATATAATTCAGAAAATAGCCAAAGATAGTTGGTAAACAGCTATGCATAATACTGAAAGATTAATGTATATTTTAATTGAGAGAGAAGAGGCAAATGAGGGGAAAATACATGAAATAAAGAATCAAGCTAGATGGTGAGCATGATGGTTATTTTTATGTATCAAGATGAGGTGCCCAGATTAAACACCATTTTGGGGAGTTTCTGGATGAAATTAGCTTTTGAGTTAGTGGACTTGGTAGATTGCCCTCACTGGTGTGGTTGGGCATCATCCAATCCACTGAGAGCCTGAATAGAAACAAAAGGTGAATTAAGGAGTAATTTTTCTCTTTTTCTGTAACACTGATAAAGCTGAGACATCTCATCTGATCTCTCCCTGCCCTTGGATTGGGATTTACATCATTGGCTCCCCTGGTTCTCTGGCCTTCAGACTCAGACTGAAATCTACACCCTATTGGTTCTATTTCCCTGAAGAACCCTGACTAATACAGTGAGATCCTGTGTATTTCTCTATGATCCCTTCCTGTTAGCTACCCTTGGATACATATACTGTTCACCTTTGGATACATATACTGTTCACCTTTACTGCCAATCCCATACTCCCACCTTCACATATGAAAGTTCTGTAAAACTATCTTGAAACTAACCAGGAGTTGATATGAGAGAATTTTTTGATAATACTGAATTAAATGGCTGCTTTTTGCACCAAGATAATGTAGCAGACCCAGATGTAGAAGACAGACAGGTGACACCTGCACTGAACTCCACTGCCTGATGAGCCACCTACATAGAGTTTTCAATGAGCTAACCACAGGTGCTAGCACAGGCAACATAAAACCCAGCCAAATTTCCAGCCTGGCTCCTTCTTTGCCTCATGGACACAGTGGAATCCGAGCAATAAGGCCATCTCTCCCGACTCATTTCTCCAAATAAGGAAAAAAAAAAAAAAGCAAATAGTCCTGAGAAAAGTCTCTAGAGAGGAAGGAACCAGAGGCAAAGTTTGGAAGTAGATGGTATTTGCTATTGGCACTTCTTCTTCCCATGCCTCGCTCAGTGAAGTTCTCATCCCCCTCCCAACTCCCATGATCCAAATCCCTGCCACTATGCAAAGTGCTTTCTTGTTCTCTTCTCACCTCAATTCTCTATCCACAATAGTCGTATAGCTTCACCCTGTCCTTTAAGTGCTCGGTGCCTGCAAAACAATTTGCTTGTGCTAGACTGTGTTTTTCTGGAAAATTGTTTTTTCCCTTATTATTCCTGAAAACGCTTGGTCTTGTTCCCTTTTCCTTTAGGCCTGCTCCAGCTGTTTCCTGATGACAGAAACCCTCCAGATAAGTGTTGGCTTGCTGCATGCTGAATCCAAAGGAGCTGACACTGATGTCCTTAGACTAATAAAGAGCCAGAAATTAAATTCTCTCTTCTCTTCCCTGAAAAAAATGATCAAGGCCCTTTCTCAGTCTGAATATTCTTAAGACCTGAAGATGGAGAACTTCAGGTGCTGAAACTACAACAGTGAGTCATTGGGGTTCCAGTACCAATCTAACTTAGTAGTGGAAGGGGCAGTGGGAAAAGGTTCATCAAAGATGGGCTTAGAACAGTCACTTATTCTAAGCAGTTCACATGCATTAGCATGCACACAACAGCCCTATGAAGTAGCTGCTATTTTGAAGATGGACGAAGAGAAAATTTAGAGAAACTAAATAATATTTCAAAACTCCCACAAAGACTAAGCTGCAGTAGTCAGATCTGAAACCCAACCATTTCCCCCAAAGCCAATACTAATTCAATTCCCTCATTTTACAATTTAAATGTATAACTGTGTATTAAAAGAAACATGGCTATTTTAAATACGTGTTGAATATGTTATCAAATACTGGAAGTAACAATGTATCTTCATTGTTGAAACAAGACTTACAAGAATATTAAAGCCAAGTCTAAAATCCAGTTCTTTTATTTAGGTCCATGCTGCTTTTAAAATCAGAAGTATGCTAATTATTTTCTTTTATTTTGCCATTTGGATGCATATTTATTTTCTGTCTCATGGAAAGTGCTCAACATAGATTTGTTGAGTGATTGAATGAATTAGGCTTCAATAATTTGATTTCAAGTCATTAAATATCTGCAGGAACTTCGAGTTGGCACACTTGATTCCACTGGAATCTGCTCTTGAAGGAGGCTCAGCTTGCACAATTTGTTGCTCATTTAACACGGCCATTGGTCAAAACTTAAAAAGTTCTTAGGAACACGGCATCAAAAAGTATCGATGGGGATACTGCAATCATGTGGCCATCTGGAATGGTGAACTTCTTAGATCTGATAGAATCAGGGCATGTATACAGTCCTGCCTGATGGGAAAATATTGCTATTGCGTATGTTCTTTTCTCAACAGCATGGGAATGCTACTTAACAGCTCCTTAAACATTTTTAGGAAATGGCATTGGCTCTGTGCTCCTGGACCACAGGGAAGGAAGCCATTTTAGTTGTGCAGAACAAACTTTCATATGTTGTTTACTCCCCAGTCCCACTATAAACCAGGCTGGCTTGTTCCTTCGTCACCCACAAGAACATGTTACTCACGCGCAGCCCTTCCCTGCTCAAGCTTGCATTGCCTTGTAAGTCCAATGTTCTCTAACTGCATCATGCCATGCACTATAAATCACATTTGCATCCCATTTAAAACATAAACCACAATAGACACTGAAGAACAAAAGGAACCACAAGCCGAGCTTTTTTGACAAAACTCCCACACATTGATAATTGGAAGCACATAAATCTGTACACAGACAGGACCTAACCTCCTGCTACGCTTATGCTGCCTGTCTCGCAGCCTCATGCACTTTCAATGCTGCCACTAAATCCCCCGGAAAAGTATGAAGGGGGAAAAAAGAACTAACAAAAACTTTCTGTGAAGCAATAGAACTGCAAACAAATAACATGAATGGCCTGACAAATAGTGCTTCTGGAGTCTTCATTTAGCCATCATTGAGACCTGTCTGGTTGCTTGGTGGCATAAAAATCCCATTGTTAGAATTCAATACGTAAATTTGTTGTAAAACAACAGTTAGTTACCAACAGGTTAAGGTACATCTTTGGGTAAATAAGGCTTATTTAAGAAGTCCAAATTATTTTCAGAACTATGAAACAATGATTTTGCCCCTAGCTTATATAAACAGCTCCCATGAACAGTGTGGGGTTTTCTGTATGTGTTTAATTATCCATCAAAATTCCATAGTTCTAAACTAGACCAAATTCCTTTACAATATGGTTTCTAAATTTAATTACCATTTAAGGTGCAAACCTAATGGAAAGTGAAAAACCTTTCATTATGATGCAAACAGCTGATTCTGATTTGCTGCTGGAAATAATTTTGTCTGTTTTGCACACATAGTACATTACATAGCCAGTGGACTCTACTTCAGGATGACAGAAATAGCCCCTTAAAAACTAGAGAAAACTAAGATTATCTTCCTTTAAAAATCAATAAGAAGGCAGACCTGATCATTGCAGACCATCATCCTCCAGGGAACAACATGAATATTATTAACACAGGCCAACGTCTGTGTCTGAATTGTCAGAAACAGCTTAAACGGATAATGGTTTGATACAAGAGGTTTAATGAATAACTGGCTTGAAATAGTCTGGCAGCAAAAGTAGGATTTTAATTAGATTATCGTAGAGCTATTTGTTAAATTTTGGAATGCTGATAAATTTTTTAAAGCCCTTCTAATCTGGAGATAATTACCTTCAATCGTTAAACTTGTTCATGATCAAGAATCTGAAAATGAGCCTGTTAAAAGCCTTCAGCAAAATAGTAAACCCAATAAAACACTGAAAATAACACTGCCAAGCTACCAGGAAACTCAAATAGCTACTACTCGTAGAATCTGCACAACTGGTGGAAATTAAACTAATGCTCAAAGAGAGACCAATGCATCTTGAATGAATTCTGACCTTGGACAAGTTTTTGAGTCCTGCTTCAGAAAAATCAAAAGATTTATATTCGGATAAATTTTGAAAAGTAACTATAGAACAAAACATTTTTTATTTTTCAAAGTGACAGAGGTGATAAAGACAAAGGGCAATGTTAATTTAATGCCTCAGCATAGATTCTAGATAAAAGAGAAACTGGTTACAAAAATAAAATTAAAAAATAACGGCCAAATATAACATATGTGCAAGATTAATAACCATCAAAATTATACCTGGTTGGTAATTATAAATAAGATATTTCTGCTTATAACCTTTCCTCTGTAAGCTCTGACCTTAACTCGATGGGAACTTAATTGGGTGGACCATGGAAGACGGCATGGATGCTTCCATTGTTTCAAAAGCAAAAGATGGTAATATTAAACACTGTTGAATGATAATGACCATCTAAGTTTTTCTTTGGTACATACACAGTGCTTCTCTTTTTAGTATCTTGATAAGAATTATTACCGTTGGCCTAACAGTCACGATCACTGGTAAAAGGCAAGTGTTACTAATTATCATTAAATAGTAAGAGAAACCAGGTATAAAAAGAATCTCTGACTTTTCCAAGGTCCTACTAAGTTTAATGGTAAAAATTAATGAAAGTCACATTCTGCCAATAACTAAACTAATCTCTGTTTGGAACTAGTGGATGCAGTTTTAACTCAGACCATCCACAGACTATTTGGTAAATTGTAGCTAAAATTATTTGCTTTTGTAAAAAATAGTTTACAAAGACCCATAGGTATGGAATGGCGTATGCACACATTTATTCTATAAATTATTGAGTACCTTTCTACATGGCAGGCATTGCACCAAGCACTGGAAATGCAATGGATGGCAGATAAAAATAGTACCTGTACTCCTGAAGTTTATTTTAGTGTGGGAGGTGGACAAATAAAGCGGCCAATAAAGAATTCCAAATTGTTTTATTATGGAAGAAACTGAATCTCATGGAAGGAACTGAATCTCAACTGGGGCAGTAACAACTCCCTAGGAGACATCATGGGTTGTCAAATGGCTTGAGGGACTATTGGCATGTAGTACTGAGGCCAAGGATGTTACAAATCTTGCAATATGGGGGTGCAGGGGTAGCAGATTTATCCTATCCAAAGTGCCAGTAGTTCTCAACTGAGAAATAATGTGCCTGGTTAAATTATCTAACATAGTCACGTCACAGTTAAATATTCCTACTATGAGAAGACCCTTGTTTTGGGTCCTTATATAAAAGAGCAAGGATGAAAAACAAGAGGTACATTCTGCCCCCAGTGAATTTGGTCTATGAGCTAAATTACACAAAAATATGCAATGAGAGAAGAGGACGGATCAACAAATGCAGAGCTGTGCCACATTAATAAATCATGTGTTGGTATAGAAGTTAATAGCTGGAGGACATTTTAAGAAGAGGAAAAATTAAGCAAAATTTTAAAACAGGGCATGAATTGGTATATGAGATAAGGACAAAAAGCTTACCTAAGCACAGAAAGACATGTAAACACAGAAACATCAAGCCAGCCCTTAGGTCGTTAACCTGACAGGAGTGTGATTACTATCTGTAAATACAAAAATAAATCCAACACAACACACAAACACTGGCTTTCCTTGGATATACAGTCCCCTAATTTTGTACATAAATTTTCCTATATATTAAGGTGACTTCCATTTCCAAAGCACTTAACATTATTTCTGTTCTTCTTACTGTCCCATTTTTCCTCATTTTTAAATGTTTTCCAGTTACCTTTGATTCTGCTTGCTTAAGGCCATAGGCTAGTAAATAGACTTTATTAACTTTCATATAAATGGTCCCCAGGCAGGTTCATATGCATACCCTCTGCAACAGATTTCATTTGCAAATGACCACAAGAGGCAAGTTCTTTCCCAGTCATTAAAATTCTTGGGCCATCTAAGAAACAAAAATCAAGTTTTTCATCTTCTCCAAGGGCTAACAGTAAAGTAAAAGATCATTGATTCTGGAAGGGCATTACTCAGACACAACAAAAAAGCATTTTTGTGAAATGTCACAAATGTGCCCCCCTTCCTTTCATGGTAAAATTCTCAGAGCTTTGACATTGAGTTTTTCCTGCGGTTATCCAGTAAAATCCTCTACTGGAGAGGATATGCCACATTTCAATTCACACAATAGGACATGGAGCATTAGCCAAAAGAATGAGGTTTGGAAGTCCCCCATTATGTGGTCAATCAATGGTTTATGGAAGGAGAATTCAAAGGTATCTAAATTACATGTAACACAGATGCTCTAAACCACTAAGATTGCTTAGCAAGCCACACACACAAAAAAGATATGTTTGTTACAAACCAGTTTAGAAGTTGACCTGAAAATAATGATATAATACTAAGATTCTTATGTAAACATTTATTTAAGTTTTATAAGGAACTAAGCCAAAACGTTTGTGCTTATACATTTAAGGATGGTCAGGTTCTCTAGGATTTGAAGGGATTTGTAATGTCTTTTACTAATTTTTTTAACTTTTTTTTTCTTTTGAGAGGAAGTTTGTATCTAGAGTAACAGAAAAGTGAATGAACTTTAAAGAACATATTAAATATTTTCTGGGAGCAAGCACTGATGTGAAAAAATTAGAAAACCTAAAAAACTGAAGGCAAGATGGGCTTTTAAAATATAACCATTCAGTCACTGGCTTGCTGCCAACTCGAAACCTGGAAAGACATCTTGAAACCTTTAAATACCATAATTTTCAGCTGTAAGGAATTCTCTCCGTGTTATCAATGTACTAAAAAAAATGGGATATTTTTATAGATTTCCAGATCCAAGGTTAAAATGCATTTTAGGAGATGTTTATTTGAAAGTATTTTGCTGCTTTCTTATGCAGTCCATTTCAAGTAAGATGAGGTCAAATGGAGTTCAGCTGAGATTATACCAGTAAATTGTGTGAATGGAGCAAACCTAAAACTTCCCTACATGTGACAAAACACTCGTGCACGAGAGCTATTTTTCATAAACAATTTATTAATTTCACTTGTAACTGTTCAACTATTTAAATTATCCACCAAACAAATTACAAAACAATTGAATTTCAAATGCTTCTGATTTCAAGAATTTTAACTCATCTTTGTTTCCATAACCAAGTACATTTTTGGGTCCTATATAAAGGAAAGGATGTCATAAATATTGAAAACCTTCTTGAATATATATATTCTCCACGGACAATTTATTTGGCCTAACATGGTGTCAAGATAGGGTCTTGTTTAGCCAAGTATTCATAAAATCAAATTTCCCTTGCTTTTTGAAAAATCTTCAATAACTCTTGGTCCATTTTCTTCACTGTGGCTTAACTGATAAATTAATAATTGCAACTATAGTTAGCACTTGTACCATAGGTAGCAATTAGTAACAAATTCCAGGATAAGAATCTCAGGCCAAAAAGGCTAAAAGATGGAAACAGGGCAAATAATGGGCATGATGGAAGGCTGGATCAAAAGAAGTGTTCAAATGATGGAACTGGAATCTGAAACCAGGTGAGCAGTACAAAGGGAAGGTACATTAGTGCTAAGCAGACAAGCAAGGGTCTTTGAAACCAAGAATGACCAGAGACAAAGACTCATCAAACCCAAAATGATGCCAGGAGGCCTCAACACTAAGAACAAAGTTAGCAGTGTAGAGTTCACGGACACAACCTGGAAACACTCCTCACACATCCTAATCTACGAATTGGCAAATCACGTTGGTTCTACACTACTTACCACACTCACCATGGTCCAAGTATCTATCATTTCTTGCCTGGATTTTAACCTTATCCCTTACTGTGTAATCTCAACACAGAAGCTACAAACATCCTTTTAAAATGCAAGTCATGTCAAGTCACTCCTTTGATCAAATCTCTGCACTGGCACCCCATCTCACTCAGAATGATATCCAAAGTCCTTACTGCAGCTGATATGACCCTTCCACATTAGCTTTCTGAATTTATCAGCTTCTTCACTGTCTGCAATCATTCCATTCCAGGCACTGGCCTCCTTACTCTTTCCAGCATGCTCCCACATTAGGCTTCTCTCTAGCTGTTCTGCATCCAATACTCTTTCCTCAGATAACATCTTGACTAACCCTATAACCTCTTTGAAGTCTTTACTTAAAACTTCTCCCCTTCCCTCATATAGGCTCCTAATCCCATTTACCTCCTCTAATTTTTCTTTTGCCCATAGCATTTATCTCCTAATATGCATTACAACTGGCTCACTAATCACATTTATTGTTCATTTTCTCTCCTCACCAAAATGCAAGCACTGATGAGGGCAAGGACCTTCTGTTTGTATTATCTGCTATGTCCCAAGCACCTATAACTTGTCTAGCACAGAAAAGCTCAATAATTATTTGTTCAATAAATGAAAGTAGCCACAAGCATAAATTATTATTTTAGCACAGAAATTTTTAAAAGTAATTTATAGGGCAACCTTTTAACAAGGTTTTATAAGTATTCATCATGAAGAACTCTTTTCCTCCCCAATTTAGTATGGTACTTAAAATCCTAAATAAGAGTGTTCCTGTCAAGAGAATCCCTCTAAGTTCTGAACCCACTCCTCCCTGGGCTTGTTTTACTGAGTCATACTCATTCTCTTTCTGGAAATTCTTATTAAACATTTGTAATGGTGATAACTAACATTTGTCTAGCAATTTATGGCTTTGTAATACACTTCTATGCACATGCACTCATTTGATTCAATAAAGAGAAATTATTATTGCCAAAAGATTTGAGTGTCTCGGTTTAAACAAAATATATATTATATTCGAATTACATTTTTAGATATTATAAACATAAGACTTATTATTCATCAATTCATGGTTATTTAGAGAATGTGACATGGTTCCAGTTGCCCACACTTCACATATGCTTCTATTTATATTATTTTGAAAAATATTTGTAGGACTAAATCACCAGGGCAAATAATAGCGTAGCTATAAGTAGTTCAATTTTCTTTGCTCAACTGAAAATAAATAATGTTCAGTCTTGGAACTAAGACTACTGTTTCTAACTTCTACTTCTTATATACTTTTGATTAAATATGTGCATGTGGTTGTACATATTCCTAAGTCACTTAAATATCTCATCACAAATGCACACCTAATTAAATTTCTATTTTAAAAACAATACACTGGGTAAGAGCTATAAACGGCAATGTATGTAGGCCGTAAAGGAAATATAATTACTAAATGAACCTTTGATGAAAAGTAAATTCCTCCCCTCCAGGGAAATAAAAACCCTTACACAACTTCTGAAAAACTATAGGGGCAGTAGTGGGAGTTGATGAAGTTACAAATGAAGCTCTCTTGTCTATCTTTGGTTAGATCTCTGCTTTAGACAGCTGGCTAGCCTCAGCCACTTGCCCTCAATAGAATTAGTAAGCTCTAACTGTTGCAGACAACCATGAAAGACATCCATATTAAGGCACTGTTTTTCCCCATTTGTGCAACTTTACACAAATAAAAGACGTATGGTGGAAATCACTAACAATTTAATATGTTTTCTTAAATCTATCATGCTCTAAAGACTATATATTTTTTTCATTTCAAATAAAAGCCTGAAAGAGAAGATACCAAAGGCTGAAAAGCATTTAAACAAGTGTCCTATCTCACTAGTAGTAAAAGAAATGCAAATCAAAATAAGACACTATTAAACAAATGAGAATGAAAATACATCCTATCAAAATTATTGGGATGCAGTGAAAGCAGTAATAAGAGGGAAATTTATATCATTACAGGCCTGTCTCAAGAAAGAAGAAAGATCCCAGATAAACAACTTCACGTTACACCTTAAAGAACTAGAAAAAGACGGATAAATAAAACCCAAAGTCAGCAGAACAAAGAAAATAATAACAATCAGAACAGAACTAAATGAAATAGAGAACAAAAAGACAACAGAAAAAATTAATGCAACAAAGAGCTGGTTCTTTGAAAAGATTAATAAAACTGACAAACCCTTGGTAAGACTCACTAAGATGAAAAGAAAAAAACACACTAATAAACAAAATCAGAAATGAAGAGCGGAAGTTATTACAGATGCCACAGAAATACAAAAGATCATCCAAGATTACTATCAAGGACATATGCCACCAAATTCAATAACCTAGAAGAAATGGACAAGTTTTTAGAAACATATAGCCTTCCTAGACTGAATCACAAAGAACTGGAAAATCTAAATACACCGAGCAACAGTAAGAAAATTGAATCAGTCATCCAAAACCTTCTCAAAAGCTAAAATCCAGGACCAAACAGCATCACTAGTGAATTCTACCAAACATTCCAAGAGAATCTAATAGCTATCCTCCCCAAAGTCTTCCCAAAAATTGAAGAAGAGGCAATACTCCTTCACTCGTTTTATGAGGCCAACATTACCCTGATACCTGGGAAGGACAACACAGAAAAGGAGAACTACAGACCAATATCTCTGATGAATACATATGCAAAAATCCTAAACAAAATTCTAGCAAATTGAATACAACAATGCATTAAAAAGATTATTCATCACGACCAAGTGGGGTTCATCCCAGGGGCACAAGGATGGTTCAACATACGCAAATCCATCAATGTGATACATCACATAAACAAAATAAAGGACAAAAATCATGATTATATCAACTGATGTAGAAAAAATGTTTGATAAGATACAACAACCATTTATGATTAAAACACTTAATAAACTGGGTATAGAAGGAAAATACTTAACATAATAAAAGCATATATGACAAACCCTCAGCTACTATAAAAATTAACAGCGAAAAACTGAAGTCCCTAGCTCTTTGTTCAGGAACATGACACGGCTGTCCCCTATCACCTCTGCTTTTCAACATAATATTGGAAGTCCTATCCAGAGCAACCAGGCAAGAGAAATAAAAGGCATCCAAATTGGGAATGAAGAAGTTAAATTATCACTTTTTGCAGATGGCAAGATGCTTTATATGGAAAACCCTAAATACTCCTCCAAAAAGCTATTGGAAACAAATGAATACAGTAAGGTTGCTGGCTACAAAATCAATGTACAAAAATCCATTGCATTCCTATATACTAACAGTGAAATCTCAGAAAAAGAAATTTAAACAAAAACAGAAAAACAATTCCTTTTGCAATTGCAACAGCAACAACAAAAAAAATACCTAGGAATAAACTTAACCGAGGATGTGAAGGATCTATACACTGAAAACTATGAGACATTTTGAAAAGAAATTGAGGAAAACACAAAGAAATGGAAAGACTTTTCGTGTTCATGGATTGAAAGAATCTATATAGTTAAAATGGCCATATTACCCAAAGCAATATACTGATTTAATGCAATTCCCATCAAAATCCGAAAGGCATTTTTAAAGAAATAGTACAAAATTCATCAAATTTGTATGGAACCACAAAAGACGCTGAATAGCCAAAGCAATCCTAAGAAAAAATAATGCTGGAGGTATCACACTCCCTGACATCAGCTTGTACTACAAAGCAACAATAATCAAAACAGCATGGAACTGGCAGAAAAACAGACACACAGACCAATGGAATAGAACTGAAAACCCAGAAATAAGCCCACATAAATATGAACAGACAATTTTCAACAAAGAAGCCAAAAACCTACAATGGAGAAAAGTCAGCCTCTTCAATAAATGGTGCTGGGATCATTGGAAAGCCACATGCAAAAGAATGAAACTAGAATGCCATCTGTAACCATGTACCAAAATTAATTCAAATTAGATCAAAGAACTACACATAAGACCTGAAACAATCAACTGCACTGAAGAAAACATTGGTACTAAACTTATGGACCTTGGGTTCAAAGAGCATTTTATGAATTTGACTCCAAAGGCAAGGGAAGTATCATCTAAAATAACTGAATGGGACTATAAGTAAAAAGATTCTGCAGAGCAAAAGAAACCATCAAGAAAATACAAAGCCAACCAACCAAATGGGAGAAGATTTTTGCAAACAATGCCTCCAATAAGGGGCTAATATCCAAAATATATAAGGAAGTCATACAACTCAACAACAACAAAACAAACAATCCAATTTTTAAAAATGGGCAGAGGACATGAATAGCCATTTCTACAAAGAGGGCATACACATGGCCAATAGACATATGAAAAAATGTTCAACATCACTAATCATCAGAGAAGTACAAATAAAAACCACAATGAGATATCATTTCACCCCAGTTAGAATGGCTATCATCAACAAGACAATAAGAAGTGATGGAGAGGCTGTGGAGAAAAAGGAACCTTCATACATTGTTAGTGGGAATGCAGATTGGTGCAGCCACTATGGAAGGCAGTGTGGAGGTTCCTCAAAAAATTATGAACGGAATTACCATATGACCCAGCAATCCCTCTCCTGGGTATCTACCCCAAAAATCTGAAAACATTTATCCATAAAGATGTATGTGCTCCAATGTTCATTGCAGCTTTATTTATGGTGGCCAACACATGGAAATAAAAAAAGTGTCCATCAATAGATGACTGATAAAGAAGATGTGGTATATATACACAATGGAATACTACTCTGACTTAAGAAAAATGAAATAGTGCCATTTGTGACAACGTGGATGACTCTTGAGATTATAATGCTAAGCGAAATAAGTCAGACCGAAAAAGTCGAGAACCATATGACATCACTAATACGTGGGATATAAAACTGAAAGCAACAAAGGAAGAAGATGAACAAATAAATAAATAAAAACTCATAGACACAGACTATAGTTCAGTGGTTTCCAGAGGGTAAAGAGGGAGGAAAGTGGTTGAAGAGGGTAAACAGGGTCAAATATATGGTGATGGAAGGAGAACAGACTCTGGGTGGTGAACACACAATGTGACATATAGATGATGTATTACAGAATTGTACACCTGAAATATATGTAACTTTACTAACAATTGTCACCCCAATAAACTTTAATTTAAAAAAAAAAAGACTACAGCTGGAAGCCATAGGACCACTGTGGTTTAGGTAAAAAGGAACAGATGGATCTGTAGTGTTAAGTTTCCAAAGATGGAAGAGCTTATTTTATGATCATGCTGACCACAATACAATTTTGTAGGAATAAGCTAGCATCATTAGACCAAAAAAAAAAAAAAAAAGCTGTTCATGACCATGAGTGAAAAGTTCTGCCTGAAAACTTACATTTTATTTTATAAATATTTCCCAAAAGGATTACCTTTAAATAGAGAAGACAACCATATTCTTCAAAGCCTTGTAAGATCTTTTTGTCTAGTATTTTGCTCCAGATAGATGAACATCTGAGACATTCAAAGACACTGCCTTCTTTAAAGCATTGGCAAAATAAATACTGAGGTCCCCTAATACCTTGTTTCCATTACTGACATCAGAATTATCAACGCACACAATCACAGAGTTGGAGAGGACCCTTGATGTTATCTAGCCCAATCTCATGTGGGAGCACAGATTTCTTTGGCACCGTCTAGCCAAGTGGTCAGCCAGGTTTTCAGTTTCTGCATGAGTAAAGGTATTCACTCATTTAAAGCTATTCTCTCAAGACACTCTTGTCCATTCTTTGAAAACTCAAATCAATAGAAATATCTTCTTTATATGCATTCAAATCAAACTTCTGGAAACTGTCACCTTTTTGTCCTAGTTCTGTCTTCTAAAGTTACCCCAGAGTAAGTCTTCTGTCTCTCTTCCATTGAAACTATTCAAATCAATGAAAGTGAGTAGCAAGTTGCTTCTCTGGGCTAGTTAATCCTGTTCCCAAAAAGAAGATGTCATGTTCCCTGCCCATTCTCATCACTATCCTCTGTGCCCATTCCAGGTTTCCTATCCCTCTTAGAGGATACAATTTTCTTGGAGTTGTTTGAAGCAACCAGGTCAGGACGATTATCTCACTTATTCAAGGTTATATAAGACAAAATAAAACAACAATTACAATAAAAGACTACAATGATTAAGTAACTAAGATCCCTATCCCTTGGAAGAGGATACTGTGCTTCAGAATAAGAGTAGGCTAATCAAGTCAAGACCACTGTATGAACTATGATTTCCAAGAGAGAAGCTAGATCTATAATAGCTATAAGAGAAGTAGGAACAACAGTGGTGTAAAGGACAGAAATCAATTCAACCAAGATGGGACTGACACATTCCCTGATGTTTTCCAAGATTCACCTCCTGTTCTACAGTCCTGGATAAACTGACAAATACAATATAGAAAGAAGGGTCTATCTTCCATGTCTACCTGGAAAAGATACGGGATTAGCAGTTGCAAGAAGTCTCAGTATTTCTGCAATCTGAAACTTAGGTTTAACAATGTATACTGTAGCTTTTATGATAAATTCCCAATGCAATTGTTCCACCTTGAATTCTTGTCCTGTATCTCACATATTTCTATGAATGTCAAGAAAGGGGAATATGCTACTGGCAACATTCCATGAATATAACTACATGGAAATATTCTTGAAAACTTGAATGAATGGAGGTGAATGCAATGTGACAGTAATAAGATGTGCCCAATTTTCCAATGTAATTTAAAATATTACACTGTTTAAAAATAAAAAAATTCTAAGAACACTGACCTCAGCTAATTCCAAAACTGAAGAGGATAGTTTTGCAATACCAGCTAAAGAACCACACAAACATTCTTAGCATGTTAACAGGACTGTAGCATATTTTACTGTCCACTGCTGTGGAAAGGAACCCTAAGTGATCTCCCCAAAGAGACTTTCCTTGACAAAGCTTCATTTCCATTGGTAAGCTTCTCACTGACCATTGACATTACTGATGAAAGTAGACAATCCAAGTTTATCAGTTAGATGTAGTCTCCCAGAAGTTTTTCTGGTGATACTTCTGGGACAGCTGCCGCACTCATAGATTCTTTCCCACCTTTGAACAGTTGATAGACAAAATTGCTATGCCCGTCCTAACAGCATTATCTCTGAGATCCAGCCTCAGCAAGAGTGATGGGAGTGGAAAGCACTCAGCCACAGTATTCTATATGAAATCTTATGGATTTTAATACCAAAGAGTGACGTGGAAGCTGAATTTGCTTTAAATGCCACCCCGCCCCCCTCTTAATAAAATGAAAGATTCAATAGTCAGTCCTTATGGGGGGATAATTCTTGACCATCTCTGAAATTTCCCATTCTTAAATGTTACATTCATTCTTTCCCCTCCTCCTTCCCCAGTATGTAGAAGGAGATTTACTGTAAATTAATTTTAGGAAATCACATAAATCTGCAGATAAACTTCTGTAACAATATGTTTAAAATAATATGTCTCTGGAATAAAACTCTCAACTCCACATAAAATGTACTGAACTCTATAATATCAGGAAAAAAGACCTGGGCACCAGGACATGCTTTTCTCAGAGATACATGGCCACTATGTTGCTATAGGGAAATAATCAAACAAAGAAATAACAGTAAAAAAGTTGAGAGTGTGCAATTCGGGAAATGAAATCAAAAGGAAAAAAACAACAACAACGTTTTCCTACTCTTACATAAAACCATGATGCAGACTCACTAAATTATCATGTGCACTGTGGTCACCATGTACTGGTCTATAAGCCCTGCTTTCCACATAGGCGCCATTTTTAATACCTTGGATGATACTTCCTCTTAGTCTGTAATCAGGAATATGCCCCAATTCCCAGTCCAACAAGATATTAGCTCAATGTTCCAGCAAAAGCAGAGGGCAAACAAGTCTCATTCTCCTAAAGCACTCTGGTAATCTTACTTTCTTGCTTCCCTTCCCATTTGTGATGTCAACCAATGCAGCAACTGTCAATCAATGGGAGCGATGGGAACAAGCAAACTAGAACTTTCCTCACAGCCTAAAGTCCAGTCATTATGTATTATAGATCTAGCATTATGACCCCACTCCCTGCTTACTAGCACTTGGAAGAACCATTTATTGTATCACAAGCTAAGTGACCAATGAATACAAAGCAAGTGATCATTTCTGGTTACTACCTTCTATTTCAACAAAAACTATAATCCAATCTCCCCAATAAATTGTTTAGACAGTTAAGTCAGGTACTATAGATAAATATGTCAATTCGACCTTATTTCAAAGTCTGAACCGTCCTTCCTGGATTAATAGAGGAATTTTATTATAGACTAATTGATAAAAATAAGGCAAAGGTCACATTGTGGATAATTAGGTGAGACACAGAGAATGGTTGAAATCATCATAAGCTAGCACCCATCTCCACTAACTCAAAGTATTTTACTATAATAAGTATCCTTTAAGAATAATTAACCTCTTCTTATCTAAATCACAGATGTTTGAGGTTGTTATATTAGTTCCCTGAAAATGAACTCATGTGATTTAGAAAGATGTTTTATCAAATGCAGAGATTTGGCTTGAATTCCGTATTAGCCATGCTGCAAATGCAGACACACCATGACATATAAAAATGACATAATAGGAATAAAAATGATATAACAGTAAAATATCACTAAAGTTGCTTAAAAAGAATCAGAGTATAGGAACAACATTGCATTAGGAAGAACAAAACTGAAAGCAGAGGGTAAATATTTGTTGAGAGCCATACCAAGCTTAATCAAAAAAAAAAAAGCTTCATTTCTCTTCTCTTTGAAATAATAAAGGCTGTGAAGGAAGAATTGAACACTTTAAAATACCAAATGTATTGCTAGATAAGGATGTACCTGTTTACCAATCTCAACATTCTGGAATGAGCTGGAGGAAAGGAGAGAAATGGAGGGTGGATGCAGCCCTTGAAATTTAAAAATGGAAAGTTTGATTCAATTTGAAGTTAGTTATTGGTTGGCACAGAGGTCTTAGAAACCAAAATACATAAATTCACTAAACAAATGAGAGCAGAAAAATTTTTCTGTTTTGTTCACTGCTGTTTTCTGGCACCTGGAACTTAGACTCTCCGTAAATATTTGAAAAATGAATAACAAAATAATGAATCACTAATCAAGTTTTAAATAAATTCAGAAATGACAAAGAGTTGCTGACTACAAACAGGAAATTTGGATGTGGTTCAGCAATTGACAGTGTACATTAGTATTATACAGGAAGATCCATGAAAGGAGAAAACAGAACTGTTCATCTTTTCCTACCTTGAAAATCATACAAACACCCATTCACTAGAGAATATCATATAGATCTCCTGCTGCGATAGAAGCATTTGATTTTGGATACCCATCACTTACAGAGGGTTATTCACTGGTAGAATTATGATAAAAGGTAAGTTTTAACTTCCAGCTATACTTTAGGATGTACAATACTTTTACTCATTCTTGCAGATTTCCTCCATTAAGAGTAAGATGCTCTGTTAGAAAAAGCACCTTTCTATTAGAAAGAGAATCAAACATGCAAGTAAGAGAATCTGAATTAAAATTCTAATCTGCCACTTGCTATGTGATCTTGGGCAAATTAACCTCTCATAACCTTGGAATTTCAGTTTTCACTTTTGCAAAATGAATTGTGAAAATTAAATGAGTTTGCACATATATGTGAAAGGACCTAGTTTGGTCTTCATTCCTCCCTTCTTTGTTTCCTTCCCCCTCTTTCCATGTGTCTTACATCTTGTGAGGTTCCCTTTCATCCCAGAGTCCACCATTCAGGTATGTCTTCATTCAATACACAATAGTTGCTACCTCTTAATAACTCAATGTACGAACTAATAGAAGAGGATTATGAACTAATTGGCATTAAAGCAATTAAGTAATAGCACCAATATGTTGGCATACCTCTATATTACAGCCTTTAGAAATGCAAATCTATTCATGTCACACCCCTGCTAAAAGTTCTTCATTTGTTCTTCCTTTCCCTTAGGATAAATAGACTCCCGCACAAGGCTTTTAAGATCCCATGTTCCCTGGTCCCTGTCTGCCTCTTTAGCCTTATCTCAAACCACATGCCCCGTTGACCTCTATGATTCAGCAATACAGGGTTTCTTTGAGTCCTCTGGCTACCATCTACTCATGTTTTATGCATCAGTCTGGAAATTTCTTCCCTAGGAGGCTTTCTTGACCCCTAGAAGAGATGAGATCCCTCTATTACCTATTCCCATTGCATCTTAATGTTCTCTTCTGTTTTGCTTCTCATGTTTGTTAATACAGTATAAGATCTGACATCCTAAAAACAAGAATTAGGTGCCTTAATCTAAAAAAGTCTCTTTCTTGGCATAATTTTTAGACATCATCATCAACAGGCTAAAATTAAAATATATTGGAAAAGATGCTAGGCAGTCTGATGATTCACTCTTTGTCCCACCTGAGAGCCACTTCCAGGGCACTCCCCATCCAATCTGAATAGATTGAAATATTTATCTGATTTAGATACAAAGGTAGGGTACCTTATCTCAAGCATCAAATAGGAAATTTTATTCAATAAATATTTTTGGACAACTATGACATACTCTGCTCTCTTCACTGAAAGTGATTTTTTAAAGTTACTATGGGAACAATTCTCCTAGAATTTGTATGTTACAGAGAACACACTCTAAGTGAGAGTGTGCCTATCCTTCAGCCTCTATCCTTAGCATATCAATAAAAGAGAAAGTGGCACCCTAGACACCTACATGTCCCAGGGGAAGGGCTAGGCCAGGAGTGCAGCAACACTGGGGAGCAAGACAGCATGAAGCCAACAGAACTGACCAAATGAAAACACTAACACCTGGTCCATTAAGTGCTATGAGGTCAGGGAGATCAAACCCAGGGAATAAACCTAGAAGATAAAAATGAATTTTTAGTGATAAAATAGTATGAATATATCTGAAGGTAGAAAAGGAAAATCAGCAGAAAGAACAGTCTCCTACTTGCTGCTTTTGCCTAGAGTGAGATATATTTGAACAAATGAACATTCTCCATTTGTCTTCATGAAGTCTGTGATCTATCATCACAACTCCTATCTCTGGGAAAGATGTCAATGTGCCCATGAATACTACACAGGTAGAAAACGTGAAGCTCTCAGAGCAAAAACTGTAGGTTAGCCCCGGCAGTGCTCAAAAAATTAAATCACATATATTCTCTTACATCCTTTATTCTTAAGCATAAATTGTGAAATCTTATAAGGAGTTTCTGAAACTTCCAAGGAAACAGAAAAATATAAAGACAGTCTGGAAATCTTTAAAACACTAACTCTGCGACCAGTTGAAGGAACAAAATTTTGATTAAGTAAATGACACCTGAGGACCAATAAAAAAGTCCAGTTCAGCTCATGGAATTTTGACTTCTCCAGCTGTTTACAGCAAAGGAACCCTGAAACTGAATATTAGAAAACTTTTTCCAACAAATGTACAACACATGCCAGTGCATAGATGCATAATAAACTTATAAGGAACCATGTTGACAGTTTCATTGCCTTTGGTAACACCCTACAAATTCTTGGACATATTACAGTAAACATTCCAGTTTTCTTTTTTCCCTTTTTTGATCCCAAGATTTAGTTCTTTGGTTGCTGGGATGTTATTGTGTTGTAGAAAGTTCTTTTCTCAAAAGTGTTTATCAAATATATCTGCTGTCTCATATTCTATATCAACAATAACAGACTTTGTTTAGAAACTATTATAGTTAGCACACATTGGAAATTTGGGATACATGGGAAAAAATCTAATAAGTATATAATCAAAAAGCCAGAAGGGTTTTTATAATTTAGTTATTTATCAATAATCTTTCATAGCCCTAAGAGGAAAATGATTAATAAACGCAGAGAGCTACTTGATTGTGTTCAATTCATATGTGGCTGTCTTCCATAACACTGTTTGAACATTCCAATCTCATTTAGCACAGGTATCAGTTTTAGAAAAGCTTGCATAAAATTTCTGGTCATATGAACTAGCCCCTTTACCTCATAAGGTTGCCAAACTTTAGAAACAAAGTTGCAGAAATACCATTTTTTTATTTTATTTTATTGGGGAACATTGAGGAATAGTGTCTTTTTTTCCAGGACCCATCAGCTCCAAGTCAAGTTGTTGTCCCTCAATCTAGTTTTGGAGGACTCAGCTCAGCTCCAAGTCCAGTCACCGTTTTCAATCTTAGTTGCAGGGGTCGCAACCATGCGGGAATTGAACTGGCAACCCAGCTGAGCCATCCAGCTGCCTCAAGAAATATCTCTTTCAAGTAGAGAAGCAACCTTTGCTGATCCATGACTAATACAACCCATGTCTGTTTAACCTACGCTGCTAACACTGAGTCTCCTTTTGCCTTCCATTAAAAGGAATGCTACTTCCACAAGCTTTGTGGCTATCAGGTTCATAGGCTCTTCCCTGTGGACTCCTCATTTGACCTCCTGGACAATGACCAACCTGTGTGGTTCTAGGGCTACTGCTAACAATCCAGGTGGTCCTGGATTCCAGCCTTTTCTCCACTTTGTTAAATTTATATGCCACAACGCCCCTGTAGGCCTTAAAAGGTTGACTTTGGCTGTGGGACAGGAAACATTGTATCCACGTGGAATCAGATGAAAAGGGAACCTTCTAACAAAGAACAGTACTAAACACAAATCAAGGGGAGGAAATACAGAATGACATAGATTAGGGTCTCGACTGAGTGCATTTTATGTTACACCAAACAAGTCAGAGGTTGAAATATTTCGTTATCACTTCACTCAAATTAGAGAAACTCATCCCCATTGAGTTTGATGGTTGAATTAAATGCCAAGTAGAAGAAAACACAATTTGCTCCTCTACAACATGAAGAGGTGTCTCTCTTTTGGGAGTTCACTTCTTCTGCTTGAAGTAAGTGAGATGTCCTTCATACAACAGATGTGAGCCAAATCACCACAAACATGTCTGCTTCCTCAAAGGGTTTCTAGTGCAACCGGCTACCACTTAGAAATGAGAAAACAGAGCTAATTGCAATATTTAACTCACTACCTTTTCTCCTGTAACAAGAGCCGCTAACATTTACTTTGGTTTTAGTAAACACAAAAATAAACTCTTAAGTTGTAGCAGTAAAAATAAAACTTAAAAAAAATTTAAATCATGATTTTATAAACAGAGAGAGAATTGGTACTCATCTTGTAGAGTCTCTAGCGCCTGATTCCTACGTGGATGGATCACCAGATCTCACAGGTGAGCAGCCAAGGCAGTGATTTGTGGTGCTAGAGCAAGCTGGCCCTGGGAACGTATCAAATATTTCATTCTTTGGCCATTTTGTATGAGGAGAATGAGAAAATACTTTCATGTAGAGCAGTGGTTCTCAAAGTGTGTCCTCACGTGAATGGCATCAGTGTCACCTAGAAACTTCCTAGAATGTAAATTCTCAAGCCCCACCTCAGACCTACTGAATCAGATATTTCAGCAGTGGGCCCAGAAATGTTTTAACAAACCCTCTACAAGATTCTGAGATATGTGCAAGTGTGAGAACCACTGTTGTGGAGTTCCTACCAAGAGTTCCGCTTCCTGCCCCCATCTCCTTTTAAATGGCCTTTCTCTGCCTAACCAAATTTCAAAGCTGTTTGCAGCAATTTCAAATACAGCTGTCCTAACCATTCTCTTTTTAAAATACCACATAGTCTGGAAAATCAATATCTCTAAACATAAACTAGATCCTCACTATATAGTAATCTGTATCAAATACTTTTAGAGCATACAGTCGTGCGGCAAGAAAGGTTTGTGATCATAAACCATTACTATCAGTTAAGATTTACTGCATAGTAAAATGTTCTCACATTCGGACAGAGTATTGTTATATGAGAAAAGATCTCTCCTGCCTTCAAATAGCCACAGTATTTTATATTAATTTTTTTTTTATTTTATTGGGGAATATTGGGGAACAGTATGTTTCTCCAGGGCCCATTAGCTTCAAGTCATTGTCTTTCAATCTAGTTGTGGAGGGCGCAGCTCAGTTCCAAGTCCAGTCACGATTTTCAATCTTAGTTGCAGGGGGCACAGCCCACCATCCCATGCGGGAATTGAACTGGCAACCTTGTTGTTGAGAGCTCACATACTCTAACCAACTGAGCCATCCGGCCGCCCCTCCAGCAGCTCAGCAGCAGCTTGTTGTCTTCAGTCTAGTTGTGGAAGGAGCAGCTCACTGGCCCATGTGGTTATCAAACTGGCAACCCTGTTGTTCAGAGCTCGCACTCTAACCAAGTCATCTGGCTGGCCCAATATATTAATTTTTATTGTCATTTTTCCATAATTCAAAAATATATACTGATCATTTCTCTATCCTTAGAATTTAGCATAGTCTCTGACATAGAATAGTGAATAAATATTTTGAAATAAATAAATAACTGGTATAGGAGAGAAGTAGTGTGATTTAGTGCAAAAATTATCAATTTTGCCACAAATAGAACTAGGTTCATTTTCTGGTGCATTCATTGATTCACAATGCTAACTGGGATGAAAAGATGCTTGACCTGTGTAGGTTTCTTTTTTATCTATAAAATGGAGATACTAAAACGTGTGTTCATAGTTATTAAAATGAAGATTAAAAGAAAAAAAAAACTGTGTAAGCACTTCATACACGACTTAGCTTAGTGATAAGTACTCAGTGAATTACAGTTTTTCTATCTTTCCTTTTTTAGGATAAACATGGCACTCCTTTTTTTTCCACATATAGAGCTACCACTCTCAGTGATGATGTAATACAGATTACGCAGAAAAGCCATATGTTATAAACAAAACTACACATGTTACACTGTCAAGAATTCTGGCGGAGTTTTGTGTGATGAGTTCACACTCCCTTGTATCTGTTGCAGTGATACCATAAACAACTAGGAAGCAATAACACAGTCAGAATAATTGCCTTATGTACAATTCAGTGAAGCTATGCACGTTGTTAAACAATTATTGGAGCTTTTACAGTACCCAAATTGCCCTTAAGTTATTTTAGAGAAGTTTTGCCAACTCACTGTAGTGATTCTTTCCTTCTGGCAAAAGAAGGTAGGCTGTTCTCTTCATATAGCAATATTGAAAGGAGTCCTTTCTACACACTGTCTCAAAAATATGCAGTGAAACAAATACCCAAAACCGACATTATTTACCAGACAACAGCAGCCAGAAGATTGTTGTTGGTTTTCCTCAGAATTCAAATAAATGGAACTTCCCAAAGAGAAGTCAAAAAAGTTGGAAGGCCAGATTGGAAAGCAAGAGCCAGACACTATGCACATACGCTGGGGGAGGAGAGGCTGCACCAAAAAAGAAGCGCATAAAATGTTTCCAAGTTATTTCCATACCTACTCTGGGTATCTGGGATTCCCCTCTGGGCGGGGCACAAATCCAAGCACACTACCTAAAATATGACTTTCGACCTCCCCATTCTGGGATGCAAACCCCTAGCCCAAGGTTCTAGGCCAGCATAAGAATAGGGCTTCAGGGATTGTGGCCAGAAACACTGGAAGGCTTTACTGGATCAAGAGAGTCAAAATACTTTTTGGTTCTTCAAAGAGCCTTAAGGTTAAACAGAAGTGAAAGCAGTTCTCACTGAGATTCTAACTGAAATCCTAATGTAGGTTTCACTAGCTTTCTATTACTTCTTTGTGTTTATCCTTTTGATAAAATTACTGGTCCTTTTATCACTACTTGAATTTTCCTAGCTTCAACCACTCTACTTGCTTTCATGGAGAAATAGAAAAGATTGTATGAGAGATTTGACCTCATCATGCTTCAGTGTTAGTATTTGTAGAATGGGCTATCATTTTTCACAGCAATATTTGAACAATAAGATAAATTATATAAAAAAGTAGTTTGCCCAATTTCTAGCACATAGCAGATGCCCAATATATACAGCTCGGTCTACAGTCATTTCCATGTCTTTCCCTGACAATATATTTTCCTTTAAACCATAAAAGTTAAATCTAAAAATTTATCAAAAAGAGAAAATGTCACATTCATATTAAATTAACCTTATCCTCCTGCTAGGTTTTTGAAAATGTAAACAATGACTATGTCTTTATAGCATACATCTTATTTTCCAATTTCGACTGTAGGCTCCTATACAGCTTGCTATGAACTAGTCTTTATTTTAAAACAACTGAAAGTGGATTTCCAGTCAATATGGCAGAGTACGTAAATGCTGTACTCGCCTCCAGTCATGACCACATAAGAATTACAACTAAACTACAGAATAACCATCATTGAGAATCACCTGAACTCTAGCTGAACCAAAGTCCTACAACAAAGGACTAACAGAAGAAGCCACCTCAAGACTGATAAGGGGCTGAGATACAGAACACGCTGGTCCCACACCCATGTGTGACCGTTAAAAATCGGGAGAGATATCTGGACTGCAGAGGCTCCCCCTGGAGGAGCAAGGGGTTCCTCCCCCAACCAGGCTCCCCAGCCCAGGATTCCAGTGCAGAAAGAGAAGTCTCCATAACTTCTGTCTGTGAAAAGCAGCAGAGTTTGTGGCTGAGTGAGACAGAGGGAGGCTAGAGTCCCAAGCATTCCTCTTAAAAGGCCCATGCATGGACTTACTCACTGACAGACTTCCTTGCTCTGAGCAGCAGCTCAAAAGGTGCCAGGGACATACTGAGAAGTGAGTTGTCTGGCTACAAGGTGAGGGCTACAGGGGCAGCTTTCTCCTAGATGGAAGAGCTGGTGTTTCTTTGTTGAGCCCTCCCCCTCCTGGCATGCAGATGCAGGCAGACACCATATCTGAGTCTCTGTGAACCTAGCTAACATCTTTTGACCACAAAATGCTACTTTGAGGGGACTTGTGCAACCATATGTTCATTGCAGGATTATTTACAATGGCCAATCAAAATATACAAATATCTGGAGTGGAAAATAAAAACGTTGAAGAATAATCAAGCCTTAGTTTGTCCAATTTCAAAACTCTTTTCCAATACTTTTCCCCATCATCAGTCAATTTTAAAATCTATAACAACTTGCTGCATTCAGTTAAATATGAATATGTAAAACCACTGAATGAGTTCAACCATCCAAGAGGAGAAGTCAAGGATGCAGATTGTTCTTATTTATTAAGTGTGATGTAACTGGAAACAGAAGTCATAGTCAAGAATTTGTACCCACCCCTTCCCACCACACAACACATGCAAAGCAGGTGCCTTCCTACTTATTAAAATCAGATTGGGAGGAATCATTTTTATCTCATGTTTTTATGTATTAAGAAACCAGACTTAATAGTGGAAAGATATGCCAAACAGGAGAACAAACAATAGAGTATAAGAGATTTAAATATTTTGCAACCAGTGGGAACTATGTACTATCAAGTTTACAAATGGATTTATTTTAGTACATGGCTTTTTCTACACAGAGGCAAGTGTTTCTTAATTTTTCTACAAACGTCAAACAGAAATTCAGCTCCCTGCAAAAGCCCAAGTTTTCTGAGTTTCTCAGAGTCACAGGGACATTTTACATGAAAGACAAATGATCCTGATCCCATGACATTGCTCTCATACATGTCTCTATAACCCTTTCATTGGTTTCATAAGCAAGAGCCAACTCTCACCAACACTGAGTCCATAGCATAGCACAAGGGTAAATATTCACATGTACTCTGTTCTAAGTTCCACAAGGTCCACCTGAGAAATATTTCAAAATGAGAAAAATAAGTAGGTAAATGGAATTGTTATTAACCAAAAAGAGTACAGCCATCCTCAAAACAAAAAATGCCTACTGCTTCAACCAATGGGAATAGATTTGGATATGTTCCTTCAGTCTTATCTCTAATAACAACTATGCATTAACTCTGGAACTTGTCATGGGTTCAATATTTAGGAATATCAATGGGAAATATTTCTACAAAGATTTGAACAGTATTAATTAAAGACTGAATCTTATCAAGCTAATACAAAAGCTTTACCAAAATTATGTAATGTAAGTATGCCCTGATGTAAGCTTTCCTTCATTTGAGGTAAAATAGAAATGGGGGTGCTATTGCAACACTTCCACTTCCCCTTTCCTTTCACCTTGCCTGCCTTTGCTCCTTCCTTACTGTTGTGGGACAAACAAGATTGAAACACATTGGTCTTAGGGTTGATGGTGGTCTTGGAGGAATGAGATAAAAAAATTCTAGTTTCTTTCTACTCACCTCATTTTGGTATATATATCATGTATTAGTCAACATGGAAAATGTTCAAATAGTGTTTGAAAATGTAAGATCATTTTATTCTATCATGTAAAAATTTTAAAGTACCTTAAAAACCTACTGCCTCTCACTATGGATGTTTCTAATATGAGAAAAGTACAAAAACAGAATAACCTAATGATTATTGTTGTTATTTGTACCTTTAGTAATTAGCACAGTGGCTAAGCCTTGGCAAGCATTATATAATAAGAGTGAATGGATGAATAAATGAAGGAATGAACATCTTAGTCACAGAACTATGGAAACAAAGCTTACTAGAGTCCCTGACTCCTCTGGTTCAAAAAGAATGCCAAACACATGCATCCCACATATGGTTCTCTGTAGGCTCTTCCCACTCCCATTCTCTCCTTAATGACTTGCTTTTCCTGAAGGGAACAGTTTTAGATAAATACCAGGTGAAAGATGGTGCCTAAAAGTTCTGGAAGTAATTTTTTGAGGTGCTAGAAGCTCCCACACATTGAGAGACCTCCCACAAGCAATTTTCTTGGGGCAGTTTCCAAATAACAAGGATTGGTGAAGTCTACTTCCTGTAATGCCACCTAGTCATCCATCTTAATCTAGTGTTAGCTTAAGGATTTAGAGCTGTATTTTGTTGTTGTTTTTGTTGTTGTTGTTGCTGCTACTGCTTCCAAAGAAGAGGAAGAGGTCAATTGAGAGCAGAATATTTGTTATGACCCTGATGGGGAAAGAATGGGGCAGTCAGAAGGTGCCACTCTTCCCTGGCAGAAGTACAGTACAGTCGCATATACACCATGTAGATATTGCCTTAAGTCAAATAAAATTTAAAAGAGCAATAAAAACGATGGAGGATAAAGTCAAATAAATGGATGAATACTGGAAAAATATTAGGTTTGTTCTGACACATTAAAATCCATCAATTTGAAAAAATAAAATTCTTGCTTCAAAGCATTTGTATCTGTTTATCTATTAAAACATTTCATTTCCTAAGATTTTGTTGACATATACAATTCTAATCAACTTTCTCAAAAACTTGCCTTATTTGTCCAAGCTGTGAAATGTGCTGTTTGACAAAAGTGGAGTATGAAAATGTTAGTAGTCCAATACTTTGGAAACTAACTGCTCAAAGGAATGGTTTTCCTATACTTAGTTAAGGTGACTGAATTGAAAATATAGAGTAGTAAGGCACTGGTTGGCCAAAAGGCTAGCATTGGATGTTGTGGTTAGTTTTCAAATTTTGGGGGCTCCTTTATCCATACTTCAAATTTCCCTTTCTTTCTCCTTCTACTTTAAGGGAAAAGGTTAATCAATTAGAAGGATATTATGATATATTCTGGAAAAAAATAGTAAGGTTTGAAATAGGTAGTGGTTCTGATCCCTAGCATCGGAGCCCCTTCCAAATTTTGAAGATTGCTCCACTTTATGAGTCATAGAAAGAGACAAGAACCCACCTCAAGCTATGGAAGCTGAAGGTATTAAATATTCCCATTTACCCCTCCCCCACTTCCCAAATCTGTCCTAGGTTCACTAGTTAAATATTCTCACCTGGGGTTTGAATATTGAGTGACCAGTGCAATCTTAGGTTGAGTTCCCTCAAAAGCAGACTATAAGAAAGGATTCAAGAGCCAATAGTTTATTGGGAAGATGTAAGAACACCAGTAGGAGAGAGGAAAGGTAAAACAAAAGGACAGACAGTCAATGATGGAGGAGTTAACAAGTCAGCTACCATCATGAGGTGACCAGAATTAATTTCCTTGGGCAAATGGTACGAAAAAAAGAGGAGAGAGAGAGAGAAAAGAAACAAATTAGAGTTATTCCACCTAAGGGGAGAGAAAGCTTATATTAATATACCAGCTCCCATCAGTCACTGGTTGAGGGCTCAGAGATATTAATTCACTAGTACTTTCAGCCTGCCATGTGCAATTTGAGCAGTCTTTGTAGATTCAGAGAAATTCTCAAGCAAAGGGACCAAACCAAGGCAGTAAAGCCTGAGATATATAGGCAGATACCTTCGATGCTGAAAAAGTTTTAAAAATTACTCACAGTGGTGGCCTTCAGTGCCAATAACAATATCAAATGTCCAGTCGTGTCCAGCACAGGACTGAGAACAGTGGCATGGTACCCACCAGTGTGTTCATACAATTATGATGTCAGCTTTGATGTCTGCTGCCTCACTTGCCCTTTTTCCAAACCTGATGCTCCTACCTTCCCCTTGATTTTGTGCGTCACCCAAGGTTTTTGAAATGAATTCATTTTTCACTTTATTTACCAGTGACAGATTCTCTGGCTTGCAACAGAGAACACAGATGCCTTAAACAATGGTGCTCAAAATGTGGTAAAAATCAGATGGTGAATGCCGCATGTGGTGAATCCTAAACAAAACAAAGCAAAGCCTCTTAAGCATGGGAGCAAGTTAATGCCATTTTTAGAATGTAGTTATTTCAGTATCTATGTAGTCTCCTTTTGAGAACATCTTCTGAGCTACAATTGTGCCCTGATAGATATGAATATCTCACTATAAGACACTAAGTGATCAGAGGATTCCAATTCAGTACAGTACAAGATGCTATAACAAAGAAAACCAAAAGTTAGTGGCTCATTTTTCCCTCGCATTTAATTATCCAGGGGCAATTAAAGGCATCTAGAAGTGATCCACACCCAAGAGGTATCTCTGTTCTAGAAGGTTCTCTGCCTATCTTGTTTCTCTACTAAAGTGTAATACTAATCTCCTAAAGTATAATACTCATCTTCATGGCAAAAAAAGAAAGAAAGAAAGAAAGTGGCTCAGCAACATGCCTACAGGCCAGCCTATGGAAAGTAGCAAAGAAAGAAAGTCCAGGCAAACAATTTATTTTTAAGTACCATGTTTCCCCGAAAATAAGACCTAACCAGAAAATAAGCCTTAGCATGATTTTTCAGGATGACATCCCCTGAACATAAGCCCTAATGCGTCTTTTGGAGCAAAAATTAATATTAGACCTGGTCTTATTTACAGTAAGTGAAATAAAACATTACTTCTACTCCCATTCCATTAGTAAGAACTTAGACACACAGTCGTATTAGTTGCAAAGGAGACTAAGAACTATATTCTCCAATTAAAGCAACCATGTGCCCAGATAAACATTGTTAACATGGGAAAAGGGGAGAATGGATTTGGGAAGACAACTGGCAGTCTTTTCTGAACAACCTACCCTTTAAATCAGGCACGTGTAACAGCATCCCTTCATCAAATAGATGTACTAAATCAGATAGATGTAAGTTTTAGGGACATGTCGTTCATACTTTCCATGTGCCCACAACTGGAACATTCTCACACATTAGTCAACTCACACTTAAGTCCTCCTGGGGTGATCTTTATTAGCTGACCGAGAAGGACACTCTCAAGCCTAGTTTCCAGGCATCTGAGACAATAGCTGAAAGTGGCTGGCTGTGGAGCCTCTGAAAATGAGCTCTGAAGAAGGCAGAACTTTGAGCAGCATAATTGAAAGAACAGATGAATCTCTGGCTAGTAGCTAAAGGTTTAATTGAACAGTCAAAGATATAAAAGAAACAACCTTGGAAGACTAGTGATAAGAAGGTTTGGGAGTATGTTATATGAGTGGATTTCCTAGAATAAGCATAAAAGTGTTATATGCCATGAATATCCACCAAAAAATCCTTAAAGAGCAAGTTCTTAATCAGTTGGACAAGTCTGGTTATGGTTCTAGCTTGGAAATGGGTCTTGCAAGGCTGGAAGTTGGCACCATAGGATCAGATATATGACCTGGACCAAGGACCAATATTATGCTCTCCTTAACAAGCAAGTTTGAGTCTGGAAACCAAAGGATAGAAGTGAGAATGATGCTTCTCAACATCAACTGACACATTTGCAATTTTTTATGTTTTCTATCTTTAAGACTCTAGAGTTTTCTAAATTTTTTAAAAATGTTAATACTTAAAAGAATACTTATAACCAAAAACAGAGAGCGTGACAAGAGTTCCATTGAATTAGAAGCTCAGAGTACCACCTAACCATTATTGGCCATTTATAGCACTGGGTAAACGCAAAAACTGAGTTCATGTGTGGTTTCAATAGGGAGCCTCTTACTATCAAGGGGAAATAGTATAGCTGTCTACCCACTTTTGGATACCACCTTTGCTAAGATCACACTAAACTACACCTTTGCTAAGATCACACTAAACTACAATTGACTGCACTGGCTGATCACTTCTATGCCTCTGGGCCTTTGGACTTGCCAGTGCTTCTTCCTCTAGTGCCCTCTATCACGTCTCATCTTTTGAAGCCCAGATCAAAAATTGTCCTGTATGTAAAGTCTTTCCTGATACATTCAGACAGAGCTATTTACCATATCCTCTATGCATGAGCTCATAGAGCAGTCATAGCTCTTTTCACGTCACATTGTAACTATTTGTTTACATGTCTGTGGCCCTCATTACACTGCAAACTTCTGACAAAAGACGTGAATTATTTTAAGACCTGAGAACTTCTGCAATCTTAAATTTAAAGAACTGCACATTTCTGACAAAGTTTGCTGATTAATTTTAACAAGGTATATTTAATGCATCCTTTAGCCAAGAATTTGAACACCTCCGATGATACCTGGCATAGAGAAAACTGAATATATCTTGTTTAAATTAATAAACTTTTGCAAAAATATACAGAAATTAAAAGTGTGAGAAAGTTTTAGCTCAGGACTAGTGTCAGAGTTAAGCTATGTATCGGGAATCCATCACAAAGAGGTGATTCTCTTGATCATTTTGATAATGGGTCTTGGTTTACATAGTTTCAGATAGGTTTTCTATGTTGTATACTGGACCGCTTGTCTTTGATAGGTTATCTGGCATCTCCAGAACCCAGCCCTATGTTGGAAACAATGTAGACACTCATTAAATGTTTGTACAGTGAATGAATGAATGAATGAATAAAACTATGAATCCTACCACAGTATAGTCTCTATCGGTTTTATATATACTTGGATAGTGCATATGTAAATGTATATTTTATATATGCATCTATAGTAGAATTGTGCTTAAAATCATAGCAACACTAAACTCCTTTATCAGAACGCAATTAACATTCATTCCTTCTAACTTTTGATAACCAAAAGTGATTATCTCTAATATAGAGCACATACTCGTACACATCATTAAGACACTAAAACAAGATTGACTGCATGTAATTAACATTATATAACAGACTATACAAAAAATTACATTCATATTCCACCATTATACATTTGGTTCATCATAACCAAAGTAAAAACAATGAGGAACAATTTCCCTAAGCAAGATTTTTCAAGGTGTATCTCTTCCTTGTATTTCTATCGTTATTATCTTGGATTTTTTTCTGTGACGGGCAAAGTTATTTTCCTCCATCCAAGAAATTACTTCCAATGTGGAAATCATTAGTGCACTTGAATATGGAATTTAGAAATGGGAAAACGAAGTCATAAACTAAACAATCTATTTGACAATGAGATTAATAACCTGAAGCCCAGAAACAACTTGATTGTGTTACTTATAAACTTTCCTATACTAATATGAACAGCATTTAATAATTCTGATGGCTATGCAATATTTGGGGTTCATATGGCCAGTCACTCTCCAGCTCTTTAGCAAAAGTTCTGGTAACAAAGGAGTTAATGAAGTGGCTTTGCTATTAAAAGATTTATGCTAACCAGGTGTTTGAGTTGCTTGAAAAGTCAACCATTTAACATACAACCTTTCTGTTGTAAATACTGTACCACCAGAAGACAGATTAAACAGTTTTGTATAAAATTATGGTTAAAAAGGGGGATAATGAAAAAAACATTCTGTCCAATTTTTCTTTAGTTGCCAAACATGTGACCCTCAGAATGCTAGCGTCCTTATACCAGCAGCTCACTTACATTGTGTCATGCAGAGACAACGGTGGGATTTGGGGCTTTAAAACATAAAGTATAGAATATGCATACCAGACACAGATTAATGACTAATCACATATACGATTATATATGTCACATGTGAAAACTCATTCAGAGGACTCCAAGGTTATCGTGGCCTATAACATCATACTTAGAGGAGACTTTCAGTTTCTCTGAATTATGAGGTTAACCTGTTAACCCTGTCACCTTCACACTATTTCACTGGAAATCCTGCCTGTTGGGAAATTGTGGTTTTTCAGGCTTACAGTCTTGAGCTTGCCTTATACAAACTTACCACTGAAAATGGGGGTGGGAGGTTTCTCATGAAATGAGAATTATAGAAACTAACCTCAGGGTTAAATACTACAATCATTCACAGGTGGGATTTCCTGGGGTTTTGCAACTTTCCATGAAGGGATTTACATACGCCCAAAAGAAGCCACTGCTGAAACAGGTTTCCACCCCCTCTTTGGGGGTGGGGGGTGCAGTTTAACTCAGCAGTGAAGTAACTGTATCTGTTCATAGTTACCAAGCTGTTGTGCTTTTTGTTTAGTAGGTCAACATACTGTCATCATCTTAATTTGTGTCTGGCCTATCACGCAATGGCCGTTGCCTCACAGGTTTTAATCAAAGCAGCCAAACCAACAAAATAGGACATCCTGGTCAGAATTACTCTCTCAACCTCATTTTGAACTGTTGCATTTTCAGAGGGTTGGCAAATTTCACAATAAATCACTTATCAAAATGTTCACATTTAAGGAGAGGCAATTTTTACATAAGAAAAAGTAATCTCTCACCCAGTCTTCTAAAATGTCAAATATCCATAAACGAAGAGCAGTGCTCCATTTTCCACCCATCTGCTGTTAAAGCGTAGAGTCTGAAACTGTGTTGGTCTCTGAAAAGATTTCTCTACTCACATCCCTATAACCTGAATACCAATCTTCATTTAAAAAAAAAAAAAAAAGTTCTTTACATCTTTTGAACTTCCCATAAATATAAGCATTGTTTAATATTAAGCATGTGAGTATCTGTATCTGTCTTTCTTTCTCTATGTTGCTTGGACTTGCAGACAAAACAACTTGAAGGTTACTACTAGAGCCCACTACTGTAAAACAAAATAGAGCAGAAAAGAAAATAGGTGTCATCCCTGCCCTCATGTAGTCAACTTTTGGATGGAACGATAGGTCTTTCAAGAACAGAACATTACAAAGTTATCTCTATTTCCAAAACGGTACTCTGATATCTGGAAAAATAAATGAAAACTGCTCAGCAAAAGCCTGCATTGTCACTAACAATATTCTAAAGTTCATTCTGTTATAGTTTGAATTGTGTTCCACCAAAATTCCTATGTTGAATTCCCAACCTTTAGTACCTCAAAATGTGACCTTATTTGGAAATTGGGCCTTTCCAGAGGTAACCAAGTTAAAATGAGGTTATTTAGTGTCTCTAACCCAATATGACAGACGTCTTATTGGGAGGTGCTTCTAAAGGCCCAGTAATGCCAAAGATTGCCAGAAAACACCAGAAAGTAGGAAAGAGGCATGAAACATTCCTTTTGACGGCCCTCAGAAGAAATCAACCCTCCTGACACCTTGATCTCAGACTTCTAGCCTCCAGAACTGATAAATTTCTCTATTTAAGCCACCCAGTTTGCGGCACTTTGTACAGAAAATTAAAATTGTCATTTCAAACCAAGTATTTCTATTCTTCTTTAAAGTATAATAAAGCAGACAAAGAAGAAATGGCTATAGTCGTAAGTAAAATTCTAATGGGGGGAAATTTTATAATTAACAAATTTTAAACACGTCTTTAACAGCATATATAAAGACATCTGCTTGGTTGAACCTCAACCCAGTACACTAAAAATGTCTAAGGATTTATTTGTGTTCCCTATGCCTAAGAACACACTAGTAGGACATTTGAAACTATAGCGCACAGATATAATTATGGCATTGTACTACACAAAGAAAATAAATACAATAGAGAAAATAGCCTTCAAGTTTGGTGAGAGCATGATCTCTAAACATACACCTAAGTTCTAACAAGTTCAAGTAGCTATGTCCAAAATCAAATACGGTGAGAAAAGACAGTGTTTACTTGCTGCGAGAATTTAGTATTGTGACCATATTGCATTTCAGAAGCTAAGTTGTGGGGGTTTTTTTGAAAAATCAGAATTCACCTCTACAACTTTACTGAAAGTGTCTAATAGAGTGACAGAAGTCCCTTACAAATTTTTATTGTTTCAGTTGACAGAAGAATCACAAGCTAAATGCATAGCCAGCTTTGGTTTGAATCCATCCTCTCCTATAATGCTATAGTGGAAAACTACAGAAAGACAAAGTAATGTCAGTTGAAATTTGTTCTGAATCAATAAAAAGTTCTAAGTTAATATCCCTGACCCATCATTCTTGAATGGTTTCTCTGTCCCCAAAATCTTGTTATCCTTCATATTTGGAGAATTTCCCATATTTTCTCATATTTATATTATTTATGATGATTTGATTGTTTGATTTACGATGATTTGATGCTTTGTGACTAAATATTTAAAGTAACACGGCCTTTAAGATAGTGGTAGATGTCTCCTGTTGATTTTATTTCTCTTGTGATAGCAAATGGACATCATTTTCCCTCATCTATCCACTATTAGACAAAAAAAAAATCTTTATTTTCCTCAATAATTTCTTACATTCACAAAGATTCTACTAAATAAATATATAGCATTGAGTAGTTTAGATGGTTTTTCAATATACATCCACACAATTTGCAAATATATACAGAATTCTATACCTATGATAAAAGCCAAACAAGATTTAGTTAAATATCACTATGAACTGAATGTATACATTCTCCCAAAATTCGTGTGTTGAAACTCTAATCCCCAATGTAACAGTACTAAGAGGCGGGGCCTTTGAGAGGTGATTAAGTCATAAAGGTGGAGCCCTCATGAATAGGATTAGTGTTTTATAGGAAGAGTCATTAGAGAGATAATCTCTCTCTGTCACATGAGGACACAGCAAGAAGACAACTGTCTACAAACCAGCCAGAGAGCTCTCACCAGACATTGACTATGCCAGCATTGTGATCTTGGATTTCTCAGCCTCTAGAACTGTGAAACAGTAAAAGTTTGTCGTATAAGCCATTCAATCTATGATATTTTTGCGATAGCAGCCTAAACTAAGACAAATATTACTTAAAAAAAAAAAAAATCGATCCTGATAGGAATATAATTTGTAACATGAATTATTACCTAAAACAGAGGGTGCCAAAAACAATGTATACACATTTTAAGAAAGGAAAAAACTATATTAAAATTACTCTGATGGTAACCACTTTGAGGACCTCTTGTAATTGCAGAAGTCAATCATGATTTGTATTCAGCTTTTGTTATTGGTATAGATTGAGTATTACAATATTAATAGTTTTTTCCTTTCTTAAAATGTGTATACATTTGTTTTGGCACCCTCTGTATTTATTTCCTATTGACATCAGTACAGAGCATCACAGAAGAGGTGGGAGCCTAAGATGAGATGATTTCTGCATAAGACTCAGTGTTTCATACCAAAAGGTCTAGCAACTAGGAAGTCACACAGGAACCAGGAAGCCAGTGACTTAATCATAGCCAGTGGAAACTAATAGGATAATAAGGGGAAATGGTAAGAAATAGTAGAAATCAAAACTGGCTATAATCAAAAGTCTAGAACACAAGTCATTCCTATTCTAAGGCAATAGAGGCTCTTTGTTAGGTGATCCCTTTTACACTTCATACAAAAAGTGTAACCTCAGAAGATAAACCTATAGATATGGAGAAAGAATTTGCAGCTGTTTAAAGAATGATAGGAGAAAAAAATTAGGTTCTGATCACTGAAATGACAGTACAAAGTGTTCTGAATTAAAAGATGGTACAAAGAGAAATAAAAATAAATAACATGGGCATATTCTAGTTTCATCCATCATGGAATACCTATTATTGGTCTTAACTTCTTGCTTTAAACAAGTACAAAATCTAGACAAAACATATATAACAACTATTTGCAGGCATTGGACAGCAGCCAATGCAGGGCTATAGTCATTGAGAAAAAAGAGGCGAACAAAATAAATGTCACATAAACCCCAGATTTTTTTCCTGGGGGCATTTTCCAAACCACGGGTAAGGGAAATAGAGCCTAAGTAAAGACAACAGTCTTGTTGGACAGCAGAAACAGAGATAAAAGTTCAGGGCAAGCAAAAGAAAGGTGATTGGAGTGGCTTGTTTCTAGAGAGGCAAACTATAGAGAAGGAGCCTTAATAATTTGTGTAAAATTCCCCCTTTAGGTCCTTAGTCAGCTTCTAAAATACACATATGGAAGGCAAAGCTTTGGAAACCTAGTCAAGAGCAGCCACCAGAGAGCACAGAGGAGATTTCTAAGGCAAGGACTTCAGATCCAGGAGTTGGAGACCTGGAACATTATCCATTGGAGATCCCACAAATGCTACCTCCTAAGATGTGGAGTAAATATCTCTCCCTGGGTATAAGGGTTTTGAAAAAAACTGAAACCAAGGATGTGAAAGACCTATATGCTGAAAACTATAAGACATTTTTGAAAGAAATTGAAGAAGACACAAAGAAATGGAAAGACATTCCATGCTCATAGATTGGAAGAATCAACATAGTTAAAATGGCCATATTACCCAAAGCAATATACAGATTTAATGCAATCCCCCTCAAAATCCCAATGGCATTTTTTTAAAAGAAATAGAACAAAAAATCATCAGATTTGTTTGGAACCACAAAAGACCCCAACTAGCCAAAGCAATCTTAAGAAAAAAGAACAATACTGGAGGTATCACACTCCCTGACTTTAGCTTGTACTACGGGGCTACAATAATCAAAACAGCATGGTATTGGCAGAAAAACGGACACGTAGATCAATGGAATAGAATTGAGAACCCAGAAATAAAACCACATAAATATGGACAGATAATTTTTGACAAAGAAGCTAAAAACATACAATGGAGAAAAGACAGCCTCTTCATTAAATGGTGTGGAGAGAATTGGATAGCCACGCGCAAAAGAATGAAACTGGACTGCTATCTGTCACCATGTACCAAAGTTAATTCAAAATGGATCAAAGACTTAAGCATAAGACCTGACACAATAAACTGCATAGAAGAAAACATAGGTACTAAACTTATGGACCTTTGGTTCCAAGAGCATTTTATGAATTTGATTCCAAAGGCAAGGGAAGTAAAAGCTAAAATAAACGAATGGGACTATATCAAACTAAAAAGCTTCTGCACAGCAAAAGAAACCATTGACAAAATAAAGAGGCAACCAACTGAATGGGAGATTTTTGCAAACAGTGCCTCCGATAAGGGGCTAATATCCAAAATATACAAGGAACTCATGCAACTCAACAACAAAAAAACAACCAACCCAATTGAAAAATGGCCAGATGACCTGAAGAGACATTTCTCCAAAGAGGACATACAAATGGCAAATAGACATGTGAAAAAATGCTCAACATCACTAATCATTAGAGAAATGCAAATAAAAACCACAATGAGATATCACCTCACCCCAGTCAGAATGGCTATCATCAACAAGACAAATAGTAACAAGTGCTGGAGAGGCAGTGGAGTAAAAGAAACCCTCATACACTGTTGGTGAGAATGCAGACTGGTGCAGCCGTTATGGAAGGCAGTGTGGAGGTTCCTCAAAAAATTACAACTAGAATTACCATATGACCCAGCAATCCCTCTCCTGGGTATCTACCCAAAAAATCTGAAAACATTTAGAGATAAAGACACGTGTGCTCCAATGTTCATTGCAGCTTTATTATGGTGGGCAAGACATGGAAACAATAAAAATGTCCTTTGATAGATGAATGGATAAAGAAGTAGTGGTATATATACACAATGGAATACTATTCGGCGGTTAAGAAAAGATATAGGAACATTTGTGACAACATGGATGGATCTTGAGAGTATAATGCTAAGCAAAATAAGTCAGACAGAAAAAGCAGAGAATCATATGATTTCACTGATATGTGGTATATAAACTAAAAACAACAAAAGAACAAGACAAACAAAGGAGAAACAAAAACTCATAGACACAGACAATAGTTTAGTGGTTACCAGAGGGTAAGGGGGGTGGGGGGTGGGAGATGAGGGTAAGGGGGATCAAATATATAGTGATGGAAGGAGAACTGACTCTGGGTGGTGAACACACAATGGGATTTATAGATGACGTAATAAAGAATTGTACACCTGAAATCTATTTTACTAACAATTGTCACCTCAATAAATAAAAAAGAAAAAAAGTGAAACCATCTTGCCCTTACAAAGCTCAAAACTAGACAATATGTAAATGAATGGGCATGACTGTGTTCTAATAAAATTTTGTTTAACAAAAATAGATGGTAGGCTGGAGTTGGCTTGAAGGCCATAGATTGCTAACCCCTAACACGGAAGTTCCTAAGGGACTTACAAAAAATACACTAGAATTAATAAGTAAATTTAGCAAGGTTATGGGTCAATCTACCAAAACCAATTGTATTTCTACATATTAGCAAGAAACAACTGAAATTTTAAAATATTATTGCCAATAGCATTGTAAATATATTTAGGAATAGATTTTAACAAAATATGTATGTACAAAAGCTGTACATTAGAAAGCACAAAACACTGCTGACATAACTTAAAGAAGGCTCAAATAAATAAAGAGATACAATATGCTCATGGTTTGGAACACTGAATACCACTAATATTTCATTCAGCTCTACCTTATTTGAATCGCCTACAAATTAAAGGCAATTCCAAACAAAATCTCAACAGCCTTCTTTGGAGAAATTTTCCTGCTGAACCAAAAATTATATTGAAACATACACACATGAAACACAGAAGAGCTAAAAAGTTATGAAAAAGAGAAATAAATTTGGAAGACTTAACCTACCTGATTTAAAGTCTTATAAAGCTAATCTATGGAAGTGTGATATTCACATAAAAACTGACATAAATTAATAAAGCAGAATGGAGATAAGCAATAGACCCTTACTAACATGACCAATTGATTTTTGACAAAGATGCCAAGGCACTCCAATGGAGCAAGATAATTTTTTCAGAGAATGAGGCTGGTAGAATTTAATAACTATAATAAAGGAAGGAAGGGAGGGAGGGAAGAAACATTATATCTTGATACATTTTAAAAACCTCAAAATAGATTATACACCTAGAATTAAGAGTTAAATATGAAACTTCTAAAGAGAAAATATAGTACAGAATCTCAGTGACTTTGGATTAGACTAAGGTTGCTTACATAGGACACAATAACACAAACTGTAAAAGAAAACTGGCAAATTGAACATCATCAAAATTAAACATTTTTACTCTTCAAAAACACTGTCCCAAAAATGAAAAGAAAGTCACAGACTAGAAGAAAATATTTGCAAAATGTATATTAGAAAATACACATGTAACCAGAATACTGAAGAACTTTTCAACTGAAGAAAACATACCAACTAATAAAAAAAGGGCAAAAAATTTTTTGAAGTGAGACTTTGCCAAAAAGATATACTGACGACAAGAAAGCATATCTAATGATGTTCAACATCATTAGTCATTAGAAAAATAAAAATCAAAACCACAATCAGATAGTACACACCCATTGGAATAGCTAAAAATTAACAAGACGAATAATGCCAAATATTGTCAAGGATGGGGAAAGCAACTAAAACTCTGATACACTGTTGGTAATAATGCAAAATAGTACAGCCACTATGAACAACAGTTTGGCAGTTTCTTATAAACATTGCTTGCCCTGTATAATAACTACACAATTCCATTCATATATTTACCCAAGAGAAATAATCATGTATATCTACACAATAGTTTCCATGGGAATGTTCTTAATAGCCAAATACTGGGAAAAAAATCAATCCAAATGTCCTTCAACTGATACAGAAATAACCAAATCGTGGTATATCCACTGCTGATATATGGATGGATGAACAAAATGGATAAATTTCAAAAGTATTATGCTAAGTAAAAGAAGTTAAACACAAAAGCCTTCATAATTCTACAGTAATTATATATGAAATTCTAGGAAAGGCAAAAATATAGTGATAGAAATGAGATCAGTGTTTTCGGGGGCCATAGCGGGAAATGGGGATTGACTGTAACGCGGTACAAGGAAACGTTCTGGATGACAAAGATGTTCTATATCACGATTGTGGTGGAGTTAGATGATTTTAGTATATATTTGTCAAAACTCAATTTCTGTATTTAATGTTAATTTTATTGTATGCAAATTATACCCAATAAAGCTGACCACACACGAAGTCATTATGGCTTGATCTGAATGATTGTTAAATGAATACATTCAATTTGTGAAAATTCATCAAGTTCTACGCTTAGGACACGTTCCCTTTTCTGTGTGTATATTTTAGTTAAGTTTTAAAATGTTTATATAAAAAAACAATATGACAAAATGCATTTAATTTTATGCTTACAATGGATGAGTTTTATTGCAGGCAGATCATATTTCAATACAGTAATTTTTTAGGTAATTATGACAAAAATAAGGAAAACATCAGACTCAGGATGAATTAAGTTTATATATACACGCAGGTCCAGGGCTAAAGAAATTGGTTGTCAGCAAAAAGTCATTCAGAGGTATTAAAATTATTGCGTTTTCTCTGGTTCTTAACTTATTTTTTCTTTGTTTTAGCTATAGTTTAAATCAATGTTTGCCGGAACTATTTGCTACAACAGATTCCCACAGTGTGGTAAGTAGCCTGATGGCCCCCTGAAGATGTCTATGTCCTAATCCCCAGAAGTTGTAAATATGTTACCTTATATGGCAAAAAATACTTTACAGATGTGATTTAAAATAAGAACCTTGTGATGAAAAGATTATTTTAGATTATCTGGGTGGCCCCAATTACATGGGTTCCTAAAGGCAAGAACCTCTTTTCAGCTGTGATCAGAGGGAAATGTGACTACAGAATAGTCATAGATATGCAACACTGCGGGTTTTTAAGATGGAAGAAGGGGGCGTGAGCCAAGGAATGTGGTTGGCCTCTAGAAGCTAGAAAGGTCAAAGAAATGGGATTCTGTCCTTAAAACATGCAGAAAGAAATACAGCTGTGTTGATACATTGATTTTAGCCTGTGAAATCTATGTTGAATTTCTGAAATAATAAATTTGTGTTACTTAAAGCATTGACTTTGTGGCAATTTTCTTCAGTAGCAATAGAGAACTAATAAGCATAGTCACTTAATTGACATGGAGATGTTTTTAAGAAAAAAAATCACAACACAGGAAGGAAAAAGTGACTTTACTAGGAAACACCTTAAGTTACTGGAATCAGAAATGATTTAATTTCTATCTATGCCACTTAGTAGCTCAGGCAATTTTCTGAATCTCAGTTTCTTCTTCTGTAAAATGAGGTATTTATAGTAACCACCCAATAGAGATATTGTAAAAAAAAAATTATTTTTAAGACAATGAGTTTAACCATCACACATGGTAAGCATTCAATACACAGTAGTAGCTTTATTATTTTTCCTGGGAAAGATTCCAGAAAACTTTTCAGGTTCAAGAAGATTCTGTATGTAAAATTACCTGAATTTTAATGTTGGAATTAAAGTGTTCAAATCAAAAGGATCTAGTATACTGATCTGATATGAACTCAGTAATTTCAAATAAATGACATAAATAAACACATAATTCCTTAGTGTTTCACCTGGAATTAATTCCTCACTACCATTCTAAGAACCGGGATAAAGTTGTCCAAGATGAGGTTCTACATATAACAAAAAACATGTTTTGCTTTCATCACTGACCCTGTGGGAAAAGCCATTTTTCTCTCAAATGGAATTAGCCAAAGTGTGGAGAAAGAGGTGCATATTGGCAGGTTGAGACTGTTGATATATGTAAGGTTTTAAAATGAATAACAGGGCTATTGAATACATGGGATATATTTTTAAATTCCAGGAGACAGATCATTTTAACTCTACTACCACGCTTAAAATAATAACATTGAAATTTGAGAATTTCCTTTCCCACATTCTCCAGAATATTTTTAACTTTAGTCCAAAAGCAAAGTTCAATACTGGGGAATTCTTTTTGTAACAAACAAGTTGAGTCAATTTTTTCAAACAGATAACAGACTTTAAGAGAAATGTTAAATAACAGAAAATCTGGGAGTGGGGGGAAGGAAGAGAAACATCTCCTTTGAACCTAGAAATCTCTGATTCGATCTTTCTAAAAAAATATTACATGTAATAAATGCTTGAAGACTATGAAAACTAGAAAGGTCTAGATGTGCCAAAAGATTATGTGATTTGAAATAATTAAATAATCCCTTCCTTAAAAGAATACTCATAGTCTCTTATACATAAGCCCCCTCTATTAAGGAGATTGTACATAGATGTCTCATGAATTGTATTGGTATAAAAATTATTTGTTAAAGTTAGAAAACAGAGTGATGTCAGAAGCACAGTGGCATAAGACGTTCACCTGGTCTCTCCCCTTGAAGTTAGAACAAGTTAAACAGCTATAATTCAACAAAGGATTTCTTGCTCAACACACAAACACATCTGAGATATCACCAATCAAAATATCTGAATTGGGTGACACAGCCTGGAGCTCACTGCAGGTCTCAGAAGAGGGGAGGAATCAGGTCTCAGATGCACTCTTTTAGCCCCAGGCATTCCTGCCTGAGTGGTCAGCACATACTGTGCAACCCAGTAACCAGGGAACAGACAAAACACAGAGGTGCTGCATCTGTAGTTTAGCAGCCACCATTGCCAGGCAGAAAACAAAGCCACAGAAACTGGCTGCCTCCCTTCATCCTCCCAGAGCTATTAGTGGGCCCCAGAAGAAGCTGTAGCAGTTTAAGTTTACAGAGCACAATATCTGCAGTCCTGAGAAGTGGAGAGACAGGAGCATTCCTCCCTGACTAGCAAATGAACACTGTGGCTAATTCCAGTAACAGGGGTGGAGCTACAGAGGCAAGATAGCTGAGGTCTGGCAGTCACCATTACTGGAAAGAGAACAAAGCCATAAATGTACAAGCCAGCCTCTCCCAGCCCACTCCACCCCCACCCATCATGATTGATCCCAGTGTCGGCACCTGGGACACCTCTGGGCAGTCCAGCACACCTCTAGGCAAGCAGCATCTGATTGCAGGGGGCAACACTGGAATGTTATGTGCTCAGAACCCCATCATCCACCACATTTCCCAACAGGAATTGGGCCTGGAGACCAAGGAGCCCTGGTCACAGAGGCGATGCCCACTTCCCCCAGGGAATACAGGACATTTTCCACCACCCCACAGAATACAAGAAGCCAGAGCAGTGTAAGGAAAAATAAAACAGTTTTCCTTCAGAGCCACCTATATGAAAACAAAAGAAAGATGTTTTCTTACACACCCACTAAGTGGAAGTATCACTCTAAAATAAAATAAAAATTAAAAATTCATTTCATTCCCATAAATGCCTAGGCTGAGAAATAATCCATCAAACTCCATGAATAATCAAGTTAACAAGGCAGCTTAGAAAGAAAATTAAAAATCTCCAAAAAATAAACTTAAAGATATGAAAATATGTGATTTAGATAACAGATAATTCAAGATTGAGGTTCTGAAAAATCTCAACAAGATACAATAAAACTCACATAGGCAGTCTAATGAACTCAGAAATAAAATCGATGAACAAGAAAAGTACTTTACCAGAAAATTGAAACTTTAAAACAGAACCAAATAGAAATTCTGGAGCTGCAAAACTTAATAAAAGAGATAAGGAATGAATTAGCAAGCTTAGGAAATACAGCTGACCAGAGGGAGTAAAGAATTAGTGATATCAAAGACAGAAATCTAGAAATGATACATATGAAAGAAGAGAGATACTTGAGAGTAAAAATAAATAAATAAATAAATAAAAGAACTGTACGAGAACAATCTGACTCCATCAGAAGAGCAATATAAGAATAATGGATGTATCAGAAGGAGAGAGGGAGAACGGAACAGAGAGACTATTCAAACAAATAGTCCACGAGTACTTCGCAAATCTATTGAAAGAACTGGATCCTCAAAATCCAAAAAGCAAAAAGAACACCTAATCGTCTCAATTCAAAAAGGCTTTCTCCAAGGCACATTATATTGAAATTGTCAAAAATTAATGACAAAGAAATAATCCTCAAGGCAGCCAGGAAAAAGAAGATGGTAAACTATAAAAAAAATCCCATTAGATTATCATCCGACTTTTCAGCAGAAATCCTACGAGTTAGGAGTAGAATCACATATTCAAATTATTAAAAGAGAGAAATTGCCAGCCAAGAATAATGTATCCAGCAAAGTTATGCTTTGGATATGACGGAAAAATAAAGACTTTTCCAGACATACAGAAGCTGAGGGATTTTACCACTAAAAGATCTGCATCACAGGAATACTGAAGGGGGTTATTCTACCTGAAACAAAAAAAAAAAACAAAAGGATACAAAACTATGAGTAAGATGAATAACAAAGAGAAGCAGGAAATTGCAATCCTTATTCAGAATATGGTATTATACACTTAAATATAATAAAGGTTCTAGAAGGTAAAAATATTTTAAAAAGAGAGAAGACAATAGCTACTGTATTTGGAAATGAACTCACAGCATAAATAGAGATACTTTGCAGTAAAAAATATAAAAGAGAAAGGCACAAAAGTCTGAATTTGCAATGGGAAATGGAAAGATACATTCAGAAGAAAAAGGACTACTGTATATATGAAACTTCCTTTTGCATAAACCTGATGATACACACACACACACACACACACACACACACACACACCTAGAACTGAGACATATGACATTAAAAAGAGGGGGGGGAAATCATAGAATACCACCAGACAGAAATTCAATGGCACAAAAACAATTGAGACACAGAGCTATCAGAAAATAAAAGATAAAATGGCTATAGGAAATCCTCATATGTCAATAATCACCCTAAGTATAAATGCACTGAACTCAAGAAGAAAGTACACAGTATGAGACTGGATCTAAAAACAAAACCCAACCATATCCTGCCTTCAGGAGACACATCTCAGCTGCAAGGACAAATACAGGCTCAAAGTGAAAGGGTGGAAAATGATACTCCAAGCAAATGGCATTCAGAGAAAAGTGGGAGTAGCTGTACTTATATTTGACAAAATAGATTTCAAGATAAAAAAGGTAACAAGAGACAAGTATGGACATCTCTTCATGATAAAAGGGACAATACAACAAGAAGACATAATACTTATCAATACATACAAGGTGTGATCAAAAACTATGGTGAAGGCTTCAGCCGAGTGCCATCCAATGGAAAGGCAGGGATCTTTAATACAGGAAGCAGTACATCAAAACTTATTAACAGTTTGTGACAAGTTTCAACTTGTTTGGTGCAGTTAGGTATGAGCTACAGTTGAGAAAAGTGTGTTTTAAAGTGTGCCATAAATCATGGATCATGAACAACACATTAACGTGAAATGGGCAAACAGTTTCATCCTCCAATGACAATGCTCCATGTCACACATCGCTTCTGGTATGGCAATTTCTGTCAAATAAAAACATTACAGTGTGTCCTCATCCACCTTATTTAGCAGATCTGGCACCATGAAACTTCTGGCTCTTTCCCAAAGTCAAAATGACCATGAACAGTAAACATTTTGAATCAATTCAGGATACTGAGGCAGCCAGGAAAGCATAACTAAAGACACTCATGAAAGAGGACTCCCAGAGCTGCTTCAGAAAGTGGCAATAAAAATGGGATAAGTGTGTTTGAAGTGAAGGGGAGTATTTTGAGGGGAATTAATGGTACAGTGTCTTTTACTGGAATGATTTTTTTGTATTTAAACATTCACTGTATTTTTTTATCACACTTCTGTGTGTTCCCAATCAGGGAACACCAAAACATATAAAGCAACTACCAGCAAAACTAAAGGGATATACTGACAAAAACACAATTACAGTAGGAGACCTAAATATGCCATTGATGGCTATGGAAAGATCATCCCAACAGAAAATAGATTAAGAAATATCAGCTTTAAATGACACATTAGACCAAATGGACATAATTGACATTTACAGAGTCCTTCATACAAGAACACCACATTATATTTTTCCCTAATATACATGGGACATTCTCAAGGATAAACCTTACATTAGGATACAAAACTAGCCTCAAAAAAATTAAGACTGAAATCATACCAGGCATCTTCTCTGACAACAACACTTTCAAACTGAAAATCAATTGCACCCCCTCCCCCCAAAAAAGCAGGAGAAACCACAAATATATGAAGATTAAACAATGCGCTACTAAAGAATGACAGGGTAAAAGAAGAACTAAAGGAGAGGTCAAAAGATACGTGGAGACAAATGAGAATGCAATATGACATATCAAAACTTTTGGGATACAGCAAAAACAGCAATAAGTGTGAAGTTCATATCATGGCACACCTATCTCAAGAAACAAGAAAAATTTCAAATAAACAACCTAACATTACCTTTTAAAGTACTAGAAAAAGAAGAACAAATGAAATCCAAAGTCAGCAGGAGGAAGGAAATAATAAAAATTAGAGTAGAATTAAATCAAATAGAGAACAAAACGACAATAGGAAAAATTAGTGCAACAAAGAGCTTGTTTTCTAAAAAGATTAATAAAATTGAAAAACTTCTGTCAAGACTTACAAAGGAAAAAAGAGAAAACACTCAAACAAAATCAGAAATGAAAGAGGAGATGTTACAACGGATACCACAGAAATACAAAGGATTATACAAGCATACTATGAAAGACTATACACCACCAAATTCAATAACCTAGAAGAAATGGAAAAGTTCTTAGAAATACATAACCTTCCGAGACTGAATCATGAAGAGCTGGAAAATCTAAATAGACCTATCAACAGCAAGGAAATTGAATCAGTCATCCAAAACCTCCCCAAAAGCAAAAGTCCAGGACCAGATGGCTTCATTAGTGAATTCTACCAAACATTCAAAGATGATTTAATATCCATCCTTCTTAAACTCTTGCAAAAAATTGAAGAAAAGACAATACTTCCTAACTCATTTAATGAAGCCAACATTACTCTGATACCAAAACCTGGTAAGGATAACATACACACAAAAAAACGGCAGACCAATATCTCTGATGAATATAGATGCAAAAATCCTAAACCAAATATAAGTAAATCGAATACAACAATACATTAAAAAGATTATACATCACGATCAAGTGGGACTCATTCCAGGGGTGCAAGGATGGTTCAATATACGCAAATCGATCAATGTGATACACCACATAAACAAAATAAAGCATAAAAGTCACATGATCATCAATAGATGCAGGGAAAGCATTTGACAAGATACAACATCCAACTATAATTAAAACACTCAATAAAATTGGTACAGAAGGAAACTACCTCAACATAATAAAGGCCATATATGACAAACTCTCAGCTAATAGCATACTCAATGTTGAAAAACTGAAAGCTTTTCCTCTAAGATCTGGAACAAGACAACAATGCCTACTCTCACTGCTATTATGCAACAAAGTATTGGAAGTCCTTGCCAGAGCTATCAGGAAAGAGAAAGAAATAAAAGGCATCCAAATATGGAATAAAAAAGTTAAATTGTCACTTTTTGCAGACGACATAACTCTTTATATAGAAAACCCTGAAGACTCCACCAAAAAACTATTAGAAACAATAAACAAATACAGTAAATTTGCAGGATACAAAAATACATTGCGTTCCTGTATGCTAACAATGAAATTTCAGAAAAAGAAATGAAAAAAAATTTTCATTTGCAATTGCAACAAAAAGAATACCTAGGAATAAACTTTAAAAAGGATGTGTAGAACCTATACACTGAAAACTACAAGACATCATTAAAAGAAATAGAAGAATACACACACAAATGGAAAGATATTTGTCAATGGATTAGAAGCACCAACGTAGTTAAAATTGCTATATTAACAAAAGCAATATACAGGTTTAATGCGATCCCCATCAAAATTCCAATGCATTTTTTAAAGAAATAGAACACAAATCATCAGATTTGTATGGAACCACAAAAGACCCCAAGTAGCAAGAAATCCTGAGTAAAAAGGACAAAGCCAGAGGTATCACACTTCCCGATTTCAAATTATACGACAAAATGACAACAATCAAAACAGCATTAAAAAAAAAAAAAAAAGACACAGAGACTGATGGAACAGAATTAAAAGCCCAGAAGTTAAACCCTCATATATATATTATAGGCAAAGAATTTTTCACAAAGGAGCCAAAAACATACAATGTAGAAAAGAAAGGCTCTTCAATAAATGGTGCTGGGAAAATTGGCAGGTCACAAGCAAAAAAGTAAAACTAGACTGCTACTTGTCACCATACACAAAAATTAACTCAAAATGAATTAAAACCTACATATAAGACCTGAAACAATAAAATACATAGAAGAAAATGTAGGTACTAAACTTATGGACCTTGGTCTTAGACAGGATTTCATGAATTTGATCTCAAAGTTAAGAGAAGTAAAAGCAAAAATAAATGAATGGGACTATATCAAACTAAAAAGCTTCTGAACAACAAAAGAAACCAACAATAAACAGGCAACCAACAAAATGGGAAATGATATTTGCAAACAACACCACAATAAGGGGCTAATATCCAAAATATATAAAGAACTCATGCAACTCAACAACAAAAACAAACAATCCAGTTAAAAAATGGGCAGAGACCTGAAGAGACACACTTTCGCTCAAGAAGACATACAAATGTCCAACTGATATATGAAAAGATGCTCAACATCGCCAGCTATTAAGGAAGTGCACATCAAAACCATAATGAGATACCACCTCACAATTTTAGAACGGCTATTATCAACAGTACAAGTAATAACAAGTGTTGGAGAAACTGTAGAGAAAAAGGAACGTTAATACACTCCTGGTGGGAATGTAAATTGGTACAGCCACTATGCAAAATAGTAAGGAGTTTCCTCAAAAAATTAAGAGTGAGCTACCATATAATCCAGCAATCACTATTCTGGGCATCTACCCCAAAATTTGAAAACATTTATTCATAAATGTATGAGTATATTTACCCTTATGTTCATTACAGCATTATTCATGATGGCCAAGACAGAAAAAACTCAAGTGTCCTTCAACAGGTGATTGGAAAAAGGAAATATGGTACCTACATACAATGGAATACTACTCAGTCATAAAATGAAATACTGCCATTTTCGACAACATGGATGGACCTTGAGAATATCATGCTAAGCGAAATAAGTCAGATGGAAAAAAACAAGAACTATATGATTTCACTCATATTGGGATATAAAACTAAAAGCAACAAATGAATAAGACGAACCAACAAACAAAAGCTCAGACACAGACAGCAGTATGGTGGTTACCAGAGGGAAATGAGAAGAGGTAGAAAAGTGTAATGGGGGTCTAATATATAGTGACAGAAGGAGATCTGACTCTGGGTGGTGAACACAATGCAATATACAGATGATGTATTACATAATTGTACACTTGAAACCAATGTCACCCCAATAAATTTAATTTTAAAAAAGTTTCCAAGGGGGAAAAAAATTTAGAAAACAATAATCATTGCTTAAGAATACTATGAATTGAATTCTAGTCTGTCCTTAATTAACTTGATGACAAACATACATTTGCCATCCATTCAGCTTCAGAATTTAATGTAATATTCTAAAACTTGAAAGACTCCATCTTCACAACTAGGGACTTCAGGGTTAGGTAACTTAAATCATTCAATTTCAGGGTTTTCCAAATGATAATTTAGGTGAACAAAAATAATCAAATGGACCTACAGGTTTTAACTGTTTTCACAGCCCAGTGTAGTAAATAGGAAATAAAATAGGATATATGGGGGGGAAACACTTCATTCAAATAGTGGCATGAAATTGGAGCTGTTGCAAACCTCCTAAACTAATTAAAACCTACAAGTTTACAAGTTATTTTTTTAAAGTAGGGAAATTCAACCAAACCAATAATTTTCCAAAAAGACAGAAATGGTGTTTTGATGGGTGTACATGCTATATTTTTAAAAACACAAACAAAATATGCTTATTAGTAAACCAATGTATCACTTCTACATCCAAAAGTCTTAGTTCTTTAGACAGGACACACTAAGAAATATTCTTATTCCCATACTCAAACATTATCTTTTTCTTTAAAAAAACAACTCTCAAGTTGAAGCAGCTTTAGTTTCCTCATCATTTTCTTTGTATGACTAAAACTAATACTGGAATAATGCTCTAAATGGATGTTATCCAAATAGTTATTTAACAAAACAGACAAGGAGACAGTAAATTTCAATGTACCTGTGATTCTCACAGCATAGATTAACACTGATATTACTGAGTTGTGTGGAAATTTTTCTAACATAAATGTAGAGCCAAGAATTCACCAACTAAAGACTAAAACAATAAAAATAAGCTAAAATGGTCACTAAGGAAACTATACTTATGTATATTCATAGTATGTACATTTCAGACCTTACCCTTCAATAACTAGATAATAAATACTGTGTTGTTTTTTAACTATATTGTATGACAGGATCTCCTTCCAGACAAATTGCTTTAAATTATTTACATTCTAGCACTTTTCAGAAAGTTATCCAGGAGTATCTACCTAAATTTTGTTTTTCTCTGAGGGATTAATATTTAAGCTTATACCCTATAGCAAAATAAAGTTACACCTTTTTGGTCAATTTCAGACATTTGTGAACCCTTTTATCCTGAAATTATATTCCTTGAAACAAAACCTAAGGAGAGAATTTCATCATTTTTAGCACAAACACTGTTTTCCTACTTTTGCTTTCCCTACTACTCCTCATTCAGATTTCTCCATGAGCCTATCTGCTATCTTAGACCCAATTTGTTTCAGGGTCACCCTGAAAAGGACAGGAATAATGTTATCACCCAGAGTCCAGGATACCAGTCAGGCTGGGAATTAGGTCACATTCAAAGACTTGAACTGTTAGACCATTCTGAGCTTTCTGCATACCTCTCCACCAAATGGAGGAAACATCATGACCAAGGCTTACCTTGGCAGATGTACAGGCCCAGAACAAGTACTCCTCACTCACTCGGCCCACTGAACTTGGGCTTTGATTTTCCTTCCATGGTGACCTCAGCTAGCATACCTGTTACCCCAGGTCCTCCTATAAAACTGAATCCTTCACAGTCTGTTTAAATTGTCTTTTCTAGGGCTAGATCACCCTGACAGATGGTGGCACCCTTCCTACCACTAAATGACATCTCAAGTTGGCCATCTTCCCGTCTTACTTCTGGATAAAGACCCTGCCTTTAACTCTTTCTGTTCAGTCCCCTAGTCCTGGACTTCCACAGACTTGCTCAGTGAGACCCATGGATATGCCTTCGACTACCTGATACTTCTACAATTGGGCTTGTAAATTCTAACCTTAAGTCATCCAATTTTTGTTTTCATGCCCTCCTGCCACAGGTAACTAAATAAAAATGAGGAAATATGCTTCCTTCACACAAAAAGAAAATCATGTATTTTAAGTAGTTAATACAACATATCTCTAATTGGATAGGATTTATGTAGACTTGAGTACTCACCATTCGATCATCTCTGAAGTTTTTACTCGGGGGAAAAAAAAGGCGTTAACATGAATAAAGACACCTGCATCCTTCATGAATCCTACTTCACCCACAACATCTACTGACACACATATTTAGTAATTATTTTCCAAACCTTAAATCTTTGCAAACCTAAATTTGGATAGCTATATGCAGACTAATTTGGCTTAGATGACCAAATAAAAAATCTGTGGCCATTTTTATAGACTCTCCTTGTCTACCCTGTAGAGAGCTGGCAAAAGCAGAATTCAACAGGGCAAGGGACAGGGGGGACAAAAACTGGGAATGTTGTGGGGAGCAGTACTCAACTAGAAATAAAAATCACTTCAGAGACAAAACTGAGAGAAAAAGGGAGTGAGGGAATATATTGGAATGAATACATAACTGCCTTCCCTGAACTTTTCTTAAAGTGATAATTAATTTCTCATATAATTCTCTGTACTCCAGTGCCTACCTTATCTTCGGGTACTAAAGGGGTGAAGTGGTGATTGAGTCTTTTACAAGTCAAATAATGCAGGCATTATAGCAGATATAGCACACCCTTAGGGAAAAAGTTACTACTTCCCCCAACACTGATAAACTCATGTCAATATCCCAGCCTGGGGGCCCCAAAGGGTAAATCGGATTGTGAAATTTTGCATCTCAGCAGGCTACTTTGAAGATGGGTAAGGAGGTTCCTGAACCAGAACCACTAGGTGGGGTTTGGTGGGAAGACATAAAAGAAGATCATTAGTCTATAAAGCCCCTCAAGATCGAGTTTGTTGTTAGTGGAGCTGAAGGTACCGCCATCTATTCATATCAAGTCACAAGCAGCCTGATAAGAAAGCCAAAAAGTAATTACAACCCACCAAAAGAAAAATGAAAACGCAAAAGAAATAAAAGAAAAAGATATTACCAAGCAAAATCCTGTAAGGAGAAAACTCGCCCTTTCCTCCCACCCCACAAGTACCAGAGGGATAAGCTAGAAAAGAGGTAGGGCAGGATGTGGGCGCAGGGATGCATACCATGGAAAAGAAGCAGATGCACTCCAAGCAGTAGTCTAGCCCATGCTGAGAGTGACTGTGGGGCAGAGAGGGAGAAGAAGGAAGCGTTGAAGCAAATGAGATAGGAATAAGAGAGTCTGTGATGTTTCAAGTCCTAAAAGTTAGTGAAACTTTATGGAATTAAACTGAGATGTCATTAAAGAAGCCTACCACACAACAGAAAATGTAGGGGGAGTTGAGAGGCTACAGTGGTAGTTAAAAAAAAAATCCACATTTATAGCCTAGTGAGTTGAGACTGCTCAAAATGGTTACAATGACATTAAATTTTAATATATTACCAATAGGTGAAAAATATGGCAAACCTCTAAACGAACTTTTCTAGCTTCTACCTTTGCGTGCTTTCAAAGAGTTTCAGAAAGATGAAAATCCCATATATTTCAAAATACCCCTTACAGGAGAGTTTTTTTTTCCTGAAGTTGTTCTAATGCTTAATAACTCTATTGGCAGGGCAGTTTCTTCATGAAGTTGAAAGTCTTTTATAAATTGTAAACACCGATATACTACTCCTACGGCATAATAACAATTTTAGGTTCCCCACTCCAAAAGAGTTGGTCTTCATTCAACAGCATAACTACAGTTTCTGGTCTTTCATGCTAATCTAGACAAGCACAGTATAAAAATCAAAAACGTTTCAAGTGATCTTTTTTTTAAAAAAAAAAATAAATCCCCTTTATTCCAGAGTACACATTTTGTACACCTTCAAAAAGCCAACACGACTAAACGTGAATAAAGCTCCAAAACTTTTCTAAACTTGTGGTAATATAAAGCTAATTGATTGGTTCAGCAGATATAAAGATTAAATTGATTTTTCCAAAAGGGGACAGCACATTGCAGTACCATGTATAAAAGGAAATTGGGACTATCAAGTTAGGTGAGACTTAGGAGCTTGGAGAGTCGATAGGATAAATGGATAGTAGCTAAGAACTCCTCTGTCTTCTAGCATTTGATAGCATAAACACATGTCATAAGAGGGTAACAGTCAAAACTCTCAGGAACTATAGTAAATTACACTTTGGGAGAGGAACAAAGTAAAAGGCATGTGGGAAATTTGGAAGATAGTACCAAAGAAAGACTGCTACAGTAAATTAAATTTACAGAATGGAAACTAATTGCTTACCACAACTGTCACTGTTTACCTAAAAATGTCTTTTGTCAATAATTGGTCACTATAAGGATGTGCTGTCATCATTGCATAAAAATAAACAGAGAGCAGAACCAGCACCCAGAATTACTTTGGAGGAAGAAAGAGGGAAGCCCTTGCCCCAGAAGAATAAAATGTCGCAACTTTCAGTAGCGTCCAAAGCCAAATATTCACAAAAAGTTCTCTTGCCAAGAAAAAAATACTTTCCTAATTTGTTTCTTTTGTTGTGTTTTGCTTTGAATTTTAAAAGTTCTTTCTTGTTTTGTTTTAAAGGGCAAAGTCATAAATATTTACAGAGGACTTACTAAGCAGAAAAAGAGATTATATAAAGAGATTCAAAAAATAGATTTTTGAATAAATGTAACATGTTTTATGTAAAGTATACAATCAATTTTATATTGAGGAGAAATTATCAATCACAAGAGATAATTTTTATGAGACATTTTAAATAGGAGAATTTAAGATAAATCCATTTACATTTGTTATGGTTCAAGTTAAATTTAATAAACCTATTGGCACCAAATACAGGAAGCAAAATTATGGAGCCATATTAAACGTCACTAAGTAAGAATATTAATAGTTAATAAGTCTTTATTTCAAAAATTTAATTTAAACATATATCGTTTAAATATGTTTGACGTATGACTAATTGTATACAATTCTGTTTATTACTAGGTATTATAAAACGTTTCATCTTCTGTTTTCTTGTGTGTCTGAGATCCATAGTAAAAGTTACAATTACCACTTCACAAATACCTAATGTTGAATCATTATTTTTCTTTTATCAGACAATGATAATTTGTACAAAAACTACATTTGTATTTTATAAAAAAACAAGATGGTTTCTAAAAACACACTTTCATTATAGTCATTTCAAACATCCTTGCAGCAGCAGTATCTCAGCGCCAGTTAAATTTATTGTTTCTGATAGTCTTATTCATTATTAAGTACTAAATAGGGAAAACAGGCTTTTTCAAAAAATGATTACTTGACGATGGTTTGCACTTAAATTGGCTTCATCCCCAAATTATAGATTAAATACAGATTAAACTCCATGCTCCATTCTCCTACACATTGTATTCATTTCTCCTAGAAACTTGGTAGTCCCACCTATAACAATTATACATGAAATTAACAGGGTCCTTAGCCACAAAGGGTGAACATCTATGAATTGTGTGATTCATCAACGTTCAGCTACAAACTGGGCGTCAAATACTCTTAATACCACATAAAATTTTAGACAAAAGAGGAAGAAATGCATCTCCTTGGTTTTTGGTTTAATGATAAAATTACTCATGAAGTACCTGATACATCCTGGCAAGAAAAACAGGGTAGAAAAAGTACCGATAGAAAGAAGCCTCCACTACCTTGGCCAAAATCCTGGATTTCCTTTTAATAAAATGATGAGGAAATTAATACGTTAACTTATTCCTATAGGCCAGAGATGTTTGGAAAAGAGTTATCTATGTTTTATCCTTAAATTCTGGAAAAATATGGAAAGAGAAATTGATCATTAATAATCCATTCATTCATCAAATGTCAATCAAGGGCTCGCTAGAACATAAAAGTTACCACAGCATATATTATTGTTATGAAAAGGGGGATGCAATTATAAAAAACTGTTTTCTCGTTTTTCTTCACATCCTAGGAGACTGTGTGTTTTCTCAAAAACTTCAGAAAACAACCATCTCCATAGTTGCTTTGAGAAATCAGCATTATGCTAATTGTTAGGATACTAAGAAGAGCATGATAGTTTTCCTTGGTAAATAGAAAACTCTTGATAAAAATGAGAGCTATGAATTCTCTCAATAGCTTTTCCCCTGGCTCCAAAATCTAGTAAAAACAGTGATCTAAATGACAGAATTCTCTCTAAGTATGGGAAAAGTAAATCCTGCTTTGTACATCTAAGAGTCAATACTTATGGGATAGACAAGGCAATTAAAATAAATTTTCAATAACATCATACTAAGGATTATGTTAAGGTAAGAGTTAGGATTAGAGTTTATATTAACTTTATTTGTGATTTTTACACAAATTCAAAATAGGTCCAATAAAGACTTTTTTAAAATAGAAGTTAAAATATGTATTTCTCTACCAAGCCATCACTAGTTAGTTAATAACTTCCATCATATACTTAAGAATTAGAAAAAAAAATGTATTAAATATATAATGAGAATTCTAAAAGGCAATGTATCTATTTAGAAAAATAGAAGCTTGGGAATTATAATTATTAACCCTAATTCTCCTCTAAATACTTTGGTACAGTACCTTAATCTGTTTTTTATTTTCCCTAGCTGTGAGACAAGGAAATACATAAAAAATAATAGATTTTGCTCCCAATCATTTTAAAATGGGATGATAATTGTTTTGACATGAATGGTGCTGCTCGAAAACAAAAAGATATACTAGTAGTTGCAATGACTTAATCCAATGCTGTAACAAATACCCTCTGATAAGTTCTAAAATGCCGGTTCAAAGGTAGAAGTTTTCATCTCATGCACACGCAGCATCTCTCTTTCCAGGTCCTTTAATATTCTCAATTCCCATTTCAAAATTCCTGTCCGCATTTATGATTCTCAACTTGGTATCAAACTCTGCCCTTGGCTATGAAGTTATTTTTATTGTCTTGGAAAACATCCATGTGCAAGGAGAAAAACAAAATGTTATAATTCATATTTATTTCCATTCTTCTTTCTAACCACTACCGAAATTCCGAATTATTCCCTATTTCCTTGTGGAGCCCTTCTCTGGTCACAAGTATGTCATTAATTCAAAGGTTCAGAAATAATAATTTTTAATAAAAGAAATCCAAAAACATAACACTAATTAAATTTCTTTTAAATGCCTTTTTTCCAGAAAGAGGTCATAACTACTTTAAAAGTAACTCACTATGTAAAAAAAGAAAAAAATGAAAGATGCAAAACTTAACATTCTGTTAAAGAAATTGTATCTTAAATATAAATTAGCATTAAATAAGCTTTTCATTAAAAAGCAGAGGTGGAGGAGCTTGGGAGACAAATGTTTAGGAATGTCTGCTGAAAGAATGAAGTCAGTAGGAAATCCCCCTGCAGGCTCTTAGCCGGAGTGGGAAGGAATTCCCATCTTCCTCCACTTTCCCCTGGAGGGTCCCTGGTGAGATACCATGGAAAATGACCAAAACCCCACAATCATTAGTGAGCAACTATAATTTCTCTCCACAAAGCCAGAGATAAGAGGAAAAGACAAAAGTACTATACAAAATGTAGAAAATTACTCCAGTTTTAAAGAGGAAGAGATAAAGCTGGGTGAACAAACACCACTGTTTTAAAAACATCCACTTGGGGAATCTTCAAAAGTCATGAATAAGCTTACGATTCTTGACTCATTAAATTCCAAAATCAAGGGAGAAAGTATTTTATTTCAGATATAAAATTAGAATAGGAAATAGAAGTTTAGTGTCGGCATACACAATCAAATTGTACCTAAACTTGTGCAGTTAATTAAATATTGCTAGGTTATGTTACTATTCATCAATAATTATGCTTTTCCATTATTAAACTGTTTTGCTATTATTTTAATTAGCAGAATTAATGGTAAAACTTCTTGAAGCCAGGATGAAAGTGTGTCCCACAGAATACCAGATTATCAAGGCATCCTATAGGAGACATGGAAATGTGTCCCTCAACTCCCTTTCACAAAGGAGCTCTTTACCCAGTGCCAAAGGGGCAGTTATCTGCCAGCCTAAGAGTGTCAACTCCTTCATATCTGCCTCAGCTTTATGCATACAGGTCATGACCTTCTTAAGGTGGCATCAGCCAATGACTGAGCAAGATCATAGTAAGGGTCCCATCACTTAATACACAATACAAGACTCCTTCCTCTAAAATCAGCACTCGCCTCATTTTTCCCATTGGGCTGAGAGATTTGTCAGATATGCATTGCAATCCTATTTCCCACTGCCCAACCCGATTTTTCTCCCTTTTCCTTTCACAGGTGTTAATCGCCAATAAACCTTTTGCATGCCAATTCTGGATCAACATCTGCCTCTCAGAGAATCTAAATAACATAATAAATAGTGGTCCAAGAAAGTAGACAGTAAAATGAGGTATCGGGACTGGATAACTTACTGCCTAGCTGTCAATAACAGCCCATCCCAGGTGGTATGCACAGCACAAGTGGTGCTTCTCAAAGCATTGGTATAATGGCTAGAACTTGGGAAAATATACCTGTGTAGAAGAGCACTCTGGCCATTGTGATACGATTCAGGGGTTTGAAAAATATAAGGGGACAAGGCATATAAGGTCAATGGGAGTGGCTGATAGTTATCATATTACAACCCCTATAAGGGATTATAAAAAGCTGAGGGCAGTTAAGAGAGAGAGAGAGAGAGAGAGAGAGAGAGAGAGAGAGAAGGGAGGCAGGGAGGGAGGAGGGAGGGAAGGAGAAAATGAAATGGGAAGGCCATAGGGCCTCTTTGGCAGCTTACATAAAGTTATTGACGGGTATCCTTTCTATTTTATAAGCACATTATGCAAAGTTTTAAAGTTTAAAGAATGTGGTATCACTCAAGGGTGGGTTAAGCAGTGATAGAAAAGAGTTAAAATTGAGTATGAAAGATAATTTATACCTTGGCATACTTACAATCCTTTTTAAAAGGATCTAAATAGGTGTTCCATTTATTCAATGTGTATATTATTACTTTTCAATGCTTAACTGTAAAAAAGGGAGTTCTCATTTATAAAGTACAATTGTAAAAGAAAGAAAAAATAGGCCTTTATTCCCTTTCTTCTTGAAGTGTGAAAGTGGGAAAAGCTAAACATGAAACTCGGGATTTAATAGTAAGAGTCTCCTAGTTTCAAAGATTGAATGCTCAATCGAGTTAGGTCTGATGCTAAAATTAGGACCCTGATTGGGAAATCCTGGGACCCTGACACATGAAATGAGAGCATCTTGGTGGAAGCCTGTGAAGATTTTCTTTCCCTAGACTATGCAAAGATGTCCTAGTGCTCCCTATTAAGATTTAGCCTTTTCCCCCATGTAGGAAAAACCTGCAGAAGCCCCTGCCAGGTCACTGATAGGATTAAGTTGCAACAATAATCCAGCCAGGGTGAGCTGAGACTGATAAAAGAGAAAGGGGGGCTATATTAAAAATGATATGCAAGAATTATCCAGCACATATTAGCAGGGCCTGAGATAATGCCTACTGACTAAATTTTGAGGATACTTGACCAAGAACACTGTACCATAGGCCTGTATTAATATTGAGTGTTAACTGACATGAGGACACTGTCTCAGAATATAGGTTTAATGCTCTGGAAAGGGCAGCAGTAGATGGTGTAAATTAACAGGGTAGCTCCTAGAAGCTTAGAGAAACTGATGATTCATGCTGAGCGACATTGAAATGACTGAATTGCGATAGCAGATGGTATAGAAAAAGAATAAAAGACTTAGGGAATCAGGCGCACAGGCCTGGCTATACTAAGTAAGGCCTGACAACCCACCTGAGGATTCTATGCCATGAGAAGACGCAGAGGGCATGCCATTCACCAGACCGACCAGAAATACAGCGATGAGAGAAGCACCATCATTATGAAGTTCACAGCGGCTCTCCTGTACAGATCAGAGTTGATAATAGGAGATGCCATAGCAGAATTTGGAGCATTGATACCAACGGAGATATTGGGGCTCTGATGCAGTTCAGGCCAGGGGAAGGTACTTCACCACCAGAGAAGTCAAGGTTGCAATCAACATAACAAATGGCAAGGTCACATAGCTATATACACGAATTTCTCAACAAATGGTGTTGGAATAATTCAGTATCCATATGCAAAAATCAAGATTCTCAAACCTTATCTTACCTCACACCATAAACAAAGGGTAACTCAAAATGGATCAAAGACTAAATGCAAAAGCTAAAATTATAAAACTTCTAGAAGAAGGTCACAATCCTCTCAGAGTGGGACTAGCCAGTGACTGAGCAAGACCCTGGTGCACGGGCCCAGCCAGCCTGACCAACTGAGGTCTCCTCTAACAGGCAATCCTTGCTCCCCGGTTTCCATGGTGCTGGCAGAGACTTCGTCAGACCTGCCTCACATTCTCAGAGCTCCTATTGCCCAATCCCATTTTCCCCCCTTTCCTTTCACAGGCATTACCGACAAATCCTTTGCACTCTTCACTTCGTTTCAGTATCTGCTTCCTATTGTTTATTTTTTAAAAACAAGTTCCTATCTTTAAAAAAAGTGCCACAAATTTTCGCAGTTCTGCATGTAAAAAGCTTGGGAGTTATCACTCCATCTTAACAAGAAAGAAAAGCTGAACAGCATGAAAAAACAGCAACTCTTCTTGGATCGGTAAGAGACGAGAAGACACAGAGCAAATCAACTGCCCCCAAAATTGGAGAGACAAGACAGGCAAATTCAGGAAGTCACCACTTACCAGAGCAGAGATTCACAAGCCGAAAACTCCACGGGAACCAGTGCCGGGGAAGGGAAATCTGAATCTTAATTGACGAATTGCTAGAGGCTCAGTGTGGGAAATTCAGATTTAAAAACTCCAGAGACCCCGTCATAGGGAGGCTCCCACAATATTGTGAGATTTACCTCCAGGAGCTCGACCCGGTCTCCAGTTAGTATCAGACCAAAATCCCTTTGTGCTTCCAGCGGGAGAGAGAAGGAACCATTTTGAAATACACCAGAGCACTCTGCTCTTCTTAACAAGGCCTGCCCACAGGGGAGGGTGGTTGATCAGAGCCTGTATTAACCACAGCTGGGGTTTTATCAGAGCCTATCTAACCTGGGAGAAGGGAAATGCCCAACTCCAGCTTGCTCTGCCTTTCTGTCTCATCTAAAATAGGGGAAGAAAAAACGAGAAACCCTTGTGAAGTTCACAGTCCAGAGGCACAGGATGACTAAGACGGAGACCTAATCATAAACTATAGAACACTTTCCCTCCTCCCACACTTCACCACATTACTAAAGGCCTATTTACAGCAGTTCCTGTTACCTGGTACATCATGTCTGGCTATCAAAGAAAAGTCACAAGACATATCAGAAGGCAAAAATACAATTTGAAGGGAGAGGACAAGCATCACACAAGCAGGCATGTCAGGGTTGTTGGAATTACCAGATGGGGAACTTAAAACAATGATTAACGGGCTAAGGACTCTAATGGATAAAGTAGATGTCATGAAAAAACAGATAGGCAAGGTAAACAAAGAGATGGAAACCCTAAAATCAAAAAGGAAATGCTAGAGTTAAAAAATACTAACAGAATTTACAGAACAGAAATAAAGAAAGCCTTTGATAGGCTCCCTAGTAGACTGGACACAGCTGAGAAAAGAATCTCTGAGCTAGAGAATATATCGACAGAATCCTCTAAAACCAAAAAGCAAAGAAAGCAAAGACAGAAGGAAAAAAAAAACACACACACACAAAAACAGAATATCCAAAGACTGTGGGAAAACTAAAAAGGTGTAACATATGTGTAATGGGAATACCAAAAAAAGAAGAAAAAGACACTAAATATTTGAAACAATAATGACTGAGAATTTAAGATTGGTTCTTGCTTTTCCTGCTTATTCAAAAGTCAGGATTGAAAACACAGGCATGGAGCGCACAGCTGAGTCATTTTTAAACCATCTACACTGAGGATTCAGGTATTTTTAAAAATCACTAATATTTCTCCTTTTTTACAAAAGAGCATTTGCTGCCATTTTATGTGAGAAGAGTTTTGTTTACTATGGGCCCCACACAAGTGCAGTGAGCAAAGCCCATCAGGATGAACAGAAAAGTTCACTTAGAGGTTGCTTCTACTTTCTCAAATAGATTTTACTTTCCAGGCGTCTCCCCCACTGTTATTTTACTCTAAAGCAGCTGATTTCTGTAACCATTCTGATGTCATGGATATAATATATATATGTATGTATGTATATATATATATATATATATATATATATATATATATATATATATATATATATGCAGTGCTAAAATGTTTGTAGCAGAAGCCCTATGTCTAGGGACCATCTGGTGTCAAATGCTCCAGTTCTAGCCAACCTCTCCCCTTCTCTCAGGAGTCCCCTTCAGGCAGTACTAGAACACTAAGTTCTAGTACTAAGTTCTCACTCACTACTGGGTGAGGAAGGATATATTTTTCACCTGGGAGAAATCAAATCACAACTGCCAGAGGAGAATTTGAATACAGTTATCCTACAAATTTCCAGAAACTATGTGCAGAGGAGTTGGGCTATAGGTGCATTTTTACTTTTTTTCAATCTCAATTTGTCTATTTTTAGATTCATAGCAAAAGCCTGCTAGAGATCCCTGTTATATATCTGCTCAGAAGCCAGATAATACAGGACTTTGTTGTCCGTTTTGAATCTATCTTTCATCTTGGCTGTATGTGATGAACCAATATTCTTTTCCCTCTCTGGACAGGACAGTGCCTTCCGGATCACAGATGGACACAGCCATATGTTCTTCTCAGATATATCCAAACAAAGCACCATACCCCTATGCAATGTCAGGGGACACCATCTTTACAAAAAACACATACATAAGGTTCAAAATACTAAATGACTGCCGTAACCATATAGTTAATCATCCAAACCAGTGAAGGAGACTACTATTAATAATTAACCCAGAACAACCAGGTACAAACTAGTAGCACCCAAAGAAACCCACTCAACCCATTCTATCCACTATCTACTCTATTTCTGTAGCAATGTTTGTACAAAAATTGCATGTCACAACTCTAAAGGAGAAGGCTCAGACCACCTAATGCCTCATCCTTTTATTTACTCATTCAACAAACATTTATTCCATCCCTTCTGTGTGCCAGGCACTTTGCTAGGCACTGAAATGAAAAATTATAAACAAGACAAATATAGTCCTCAAGTTTAAGAAATAGACAGAAAACAGGAACAAACACATAGTTAAAATAATTACAAATTGTGATTTTTAATTACTTTTTTAAAAAAAAGCTTTGGAAGAGAGAGCAAAAGCTTTAAAAGATAGACTGGTTAGGAAAGGCCTCTGGGGTGCTGACATTTGAATTGTGACTGGAAAGCTGAGTCAGATTAGTGATGAGAGTGGCTAGGAGGTGGAAAGTGGAGAAGCATTCCAAGCTCAGAGAAACAGCATATGCAAAAGTCCTGAGGGGGAAAAGTTTGGTTTAATTGAGAAAATAAAGAAGATTTGTTTGCTTACAGTTAGTGAAGAATAAGCATCTAGAGCAGACTGGAGAGGTCAGAAGTCTTGCATTTCTTACCTAGAATTTTCAGGTGAAAGGACAGGAGGATCTTAACTGCCAATACACACACAGAAGAGTTAATTCTGTAAGCATGTGCTCTTCTGTCCCCTCTTAGTATAAACCTACCCAAAGAAGTAAATAAAGTCAAAGGTGGAAAAAGGATACTGAAACTTAGTAAAAGCCAACTGTGTTCTTTTCCTCCTCTACCACTATGGCATTACGAGGAAGGTGGAAAAGGAGGGGCTGTACTCTTGACAGCAGCAGAATCGGTGCAGAACTACCCTCACCATATAACAAGCTTCCTCACTGGGTGTCACTACATTTATCTCTGCAAAATTGGGACCTGGTGTCTCTTTCTTCTGCGTCTTCAAAAGTCCTTGTGGTTCATGCCTTGTCCAAGTGACCACAGCATGAGGGAAAATTCTACAACTTACAAAGCACTTTTAACTTTGAACAAGATGTAAATTAAGATTGCATAATTATTGACAGGGAAGTGTAGCACACATCTTCTACTGAAAGTCTGATGACACATGAACATAAAGTTGGATACATACTTCTGAGTGTCAGGGGTTTTATCAAGAACAAAAGAAAGCACAAATCCAGGAAAGCAATTACAGGTCAGGGTAAAGCCATTTTCAAATTTAAAAAAAAAAAATCAGTATTAAGCCTAAACATGAATTAATTTTAAAGGACAAAAGACTCCAGCATAATTTGGGGGTCCAAGAAAATTTCGAAGTTTATTCTAGTATTTTGGGTTCAGCAAAATATATTTTGCCAAACGTTTTCCCCCCTTAATTCGGAAAAGGCATGCATATTTCAAAAGAAATTTAATCCATATGTTTCTGATTCATTTACACTTAATTCATCAAAATGTTGTTTTGTAAGAGTTATTTGGTGTCCAAGAAGTCTTATAAGACTCTTCTCTTTGAACCAGAAAGTCCTACACTGCCAGGAGTAAATGGAACTTTATATGCAAAAAGAGTAGGACCTGGTGTTCCTCTAGGAAGTTTGGCCCATAAACTACTCCTAGAGTGATGAGGTCACAAGTAACAAGTAATGCTAAAAATTACCAGGGAGCCTTTAGCAAGATAAAGGGGAAACTGCCAAACAACTCTCTACAGTGAAACAAACTCATCATTCTGTTATTGAGAAGCAGTTTTCGTTTTCATTTTTTAGTATGAAAAACCATTCCAACGTTTCAACAAGAAAATGAAGGACTTTGGTCCTTGGCATGGAATGTTATACTTAGTTATTAACCATGAATAAATATGTTATTTTATAAAACAATAGCAAAAGTGTATTTCCTCTGGTATTTCAAGTATTTTGTTTTACAAATTGTGAGCTTCCTCAATTTCGTCTTGCACTTTACTACTTGTTTTGGACCTTGAGAATGCTTTTTTAAATCTAATGAATGTTCAAGTTTTTCCAGTAACCAGTAGGCTTTTTCTCATTGGGCACGCTCTTGCTTAACTTCCAAGACTTCAGATACTGGTTCTTCTGTCTTCTTAAAAAAAAAAAAAAAAAGCATGCAAAATCTCTACATTTAAAGCCATATTATCCTGTGATGCATTTACTGTGCTTATTAACTTGATTGTGCATATATTATGGCAATAGTTCAAAACATCTTTTCCAATGATCCAAACATCATGATGCAGTTACAGTGCTATCCCTTGATAGATGTGGGAAAGCCCACAGTCTCTTGAATGACAATGAGACACAGGGATCTAAAAATACAGACCTCATCAGATGTAAAATGACTATGAAGATTTCCTATGATTGAAACCATGAAATAGTTCAGTGAAAATAACTTGAGTAAAATATTAAGTAGTAACAAAAGTGGTTGCCGTTAATATGTTTTAAATAATCAATTTAAACAAGAAAAAAACAGTGGTTTGAAGAAGTGTACACCATAGTCTTATATTATTTGATAATATTGATTATGAACCTTCATATAATGACAACCTAGTGATATAATTTTTTAATCTTTCAAAAAAAATTTTAACTCTAATTTAAAATATTAGTGTATTATATAATTTAAATAAATCTCAATTTTCTTTGAAAATATTTTCTGAATTATCCACACAAAAATTTTGCTCAGAGCAAACTACAAACTAACAACAAAGTTTGGTAAATACAGAAATTTATTGAAAGCCTAGTATGCAAACAACATTTTTTCAATTCTAAAAGGTTTAGCTGTGCAGTGCAAATTATAACATTTAGAACTTACAGAATTGTCTTATCTCTTACTAATAATTACAACAAGAGAAAGAGGCATCTACAAAAAGAACTTGGATCATGTCCCAACCCTACCATATAAGAACTATGTTCCACTTGGGCATATATTTTTTAATTTCTATGAGCCAGTTTCCTCATCCATAGAATGGGTAAACTGTTATTCTTATATCAAAAAGCAAATAATTAAATAATATATGTCTATTAAAGTAATATCTGTTACAATAAATAAATGCTCAAGGATATGACTCCAACATGACAAAAATTTATTTTCCACACACATACAATTCTAACTGGGAATTCCTGATTGTTAGGGGCCGATATTCCAAGAAGGGATATTGGAACCAAGGCTCTTTGCATCTTATAACCCCACCCTTGTCAACACATCACTTCTAATATTATTGTGTTGTCTGCATCAAGCCAGCAGAAACAGAAAGAGTACAAACGTCACATGTGGGAGGATTTATGAACTAGACCTAGAAGTGGTACACGTCACTGTTATTCACATTCCCCTGGGAAAAAACGAACTCACATGTCCACGCCTAACTACAAATGAGAATGGAAATGTACTAGTGAGGTTGCCAAGAAGATGAAACAGGATGGGAGAAAATTAGCCAGTCTTTGCCACATGGAAAGTGCCTAGAACTCTTCCTGTCATGTAATAAGTACTTAACAAATACTAGCTATCATTATTACTCATAAGGTGTCTCTTAAATAAAGACATTTAGCTTGGGACACACACACACACACACACACACACATACACAAAGCTTAATACAATTAATGGCTAGATATATCAAACACGGTTCTAAATGAAAGACTATGCATATTCTTTAATAATACTATGGTAACAAAGAATCAAACTGGCTTTTCTTGGACTTAAATGTTCAAATATCCAAACTTAGTAGATTAGAACAAAATTCTTAGACAGTTGCATTTCAGATACTGTTATAGCAAACCTCAAGCTGCTGTCCAAATTCCTTTGCTACATTATCATCCTGTTGCAAAGCGCACAGATACCATGGTGTACAAGTTAAATTGTTTTCGTTGTATACATAGAGTTCCCACTGTATTATTGTTTTCTGTCATGGAATTATTGTTTTCTATCCATGCAATCCACCAATATCTTTAAATATTTTTCTTCAAGTAAAGATCTAAAACTATACCTATCTCTCAAGGGCATTGTGAGAAAACTTGTAAGAAAGATCATTCTTTTTTTTTGCTAAAGAAATTACTTTTCAAAAAAATCTAAAGTAGAAGAAATGTTCAAGATTTTCAGGGTCTATCTGGTTCTAATGGTTAAGCATTGCCAATCCAAGGGGCAGATTTCAGCAGCTTTAAAAAGAGTTAGTTAATTAAAATCACCCTTCTCTTAACTTGCCTCTTTCTCTGTCTCTTTAGTTGGCCCAACTTGTCTATTAGTATAATATTAAACAAATGAAAACAAAAGGAAAAATAAAACAAGTTTCTTTCTATGCATATTTCTAAGACCAGGCAGTGTATGCTCCAAAACCATGTCTACAAAGCCAAAATTGTTGTGAAAATAAAGCAGCTTTTTAGCTGATTGAAAACTACTTGAATTTGATGCTTGTTTTATATACCAAAAACAATTCATATTCTTGCAGTTTATAAAGTAATAGCAAAGCAGATGCTACTTAAAGTACAGTACTCTTTTCCATATAGAAGGCTTTGAGGGGCCTCTGAAATACACCCAAGAAAGGAAGATGCCTCTAAATCTTCTCAGGCAAGTTATTTCTCCAAATAACTTGTTAATCTTGGGGGGGAAAAAAACTTTCCTGAATGTCCCCAACAACCTTGGCTTTCAGATCATGTGATCAGAGAAAGAAATACACTCTGGCTTTCATTAGTTTGAGGACATCTGCAAGTAGAGCTTACAACACAAAACAATCTCAGTTGCTGATCTTGTTCTCTCATCTGGACCGAACAGTGTTAGTGTCAACAATTGCAGTAAACAGCATGGCTGGGACTAACGTAAACATTTCAGAAATCATAAGTTTAATATCGTTGTTCAGAAGTTGGACCAAGCTATGACTAAACTCTTCTGCACTCTAGACCGCAGGCTACAGACTGACTTTGATATATTTCCAGAAAGAAAGTGTATCCAAACCTGCACACTGGGAGAAAAGTCAACGTTCCAGGCATTGGAAGTAGATGTGGCAATACTAGGTACCTTTGGTGGGTAGATAAATGTAGGATGTGGAACAAATGGCTATATTGCACAGCCTGTAGTGGGTAGGAGGTATTCCATGGGTCCCATTGTTATTAAAGTCAAGTCATAAAAGTAGACACTGTTTATTTCTGTGGTGGCAGTTCTTCGGCTCTAGCTCCTCCTCTGGCCATGTCTTTTTTTTTTTTTTTTTTTTTTTTTTTTAAATAGCTCCATGCCATTCCTATTATGTGCAGGCTTTCTTTAGACCCAGGGCAAGACAACGGAAAAACAAACCTAAACAAACACAAACGGCAACTAAATGTTTTGGCTTTCCTTTATAAACATTTCAGCCACAAGGTAAGTGATTACCTTCAAATAAAGGAATAATTTCCTGGGTCACTGTACCCAAGTGAGAATTTTGATGTAATTTATAAGATCATAGTAGTCTTTTTAGACTTTTTTATTATCTCTAGTTCAATGCAGCCAAAGATACGTTTGAGCTTCATGTTTCTTCCCAAAGCTAACTGCATGATAAGAACAGAGTAAATGAAATGGCACCTACCCTGTTATATCTTCAGTGGTGTGCTTACCGGCACTGGACTGAATCAAAATGATTAGGCCCTAACCCCTTCTATTTACAGCTTTTCTTTTTTCACAATTACATTTGGGCAGCACGTCACAATTGCAAAATCACTTTCGCATTTGCTCTGTCCTCATTGCCCACAGCAATCTTGAGAGGTGGATCAGAAAGGTAAGGAAATAGGAGGCAGCAAGTGCCAGAACTGGGATTTGAACCTAGGGCATCAGGTGCTGATACCTACACTCTTTCCACTTCACCATGCTACCTGGACACAAACGTAAGGAGCTGAATTATAATCTCTGCTTTATATAGGATCTGTGTAGCCTTTTCCTGATTTATAATGGCTCAGGGAGGGAGAATGGCCAGAGCATGCCAAGAAAATGCATACTGCTCATTTAGGTCCTTCACAGAATGGCCGTTTCCAGAAATCTATGATAATGACCAAATAGCAATCTTAGGCACCTATCACGTGTACTGTACACTATCTCCTCAAAAGTGCTTTATAATCCTAAAAGGTCAGTATAATTGTGTTCTTCATTTACTTATAAAATGGAATCTGAAAAAACTGAATAATTTGATCAAGATCATCTTGTTGATTAATGAGAGAGGTAGGATTTGAACCTGAGTGTGCCTGAGTCCAGAGGCCATACTTTTGGCACCAGACCACACTGCTATAGCTCACAGTCTGCCAAAGACTGCAAAGTTTGCACTTAAAACTAGCTAAGTAAATAAGAAACTATCAGAGCTTCTTACACTTCTTCAGCATCTCGTTCAGCTCATTACCTCGTTCTAGATGTTTTTGTTTCTCAGCACTTAGATCTCTAATGAGGTTTCAACATAGCTCTTTTTTTTTTTTTAATTATCTTCAGCCTTATGAAAACTATATTCAACTGACATCTGCTCAGCTAGTTCTTCATCTTGTATCAAGTGGCCATTTCATCCTCCTCTTTCTCAGTCTAAAACGTCAATTGAGAAGTACTTATTAAATGCTTACTATGGGCCAAGCATTGAGCTACACATTGCTAAATATTTTTAAAAATCAAAAGACATCACATCACTTTCAAGGAGCTTCTGTCAAGCAAGAAATACATGATTTTAAATGCTAGCAGAAAACATTTATATGTTCAACCTCAAAACACTTAAAAAGTGTAAAATGCTCAAACAAGAGAAAGATGCAGTGTCAGGAACCTCTGAAGTTGAGGCTAAGTAATAATAACATTGTAATTGTTGCCATAACTTAGGTACCTGCCACCATGCTAAGATAAAGCATCTTTGGGTTTTTACTAATTTAAAAATTTGCTCCACCATCCACGTGGAATCCAGATAAATGAGTGAATGATTTCCACTCAGAATTCTCTTCCTTCTCTCTTCAGTCAATCCAAACTCCTGCAGCCCAGGTTCTACCCTTCATAAAAAGCCTTCATTTTTCTCCAATCACCAATCTCATTTCCTCTATGTCTAAAGAATACATTTTGTCAACCCCATATTTAAGCATAGATAGTTTGATTGCAAGTTGACAGAAGCAACTCAAATTAGCTTAGTCCAAAAAAAAAAAGGAGGCATTTATTGGTTCGTATTCACAAAAATTTTCTGTAAATTCATCGTAACTTACAAACCTGGTCCAAGACGCAAACTCTTTTAATGGAAATATTTATCTATGTCACTATTAATTTTTTGTTTATGAAGAATAAAACAAAGCTTGTTTTTAATTTCATCAAAACTTATTTAACTTATAAACAACGTAGTTGAATATATAGAGAAACGACTGTTTCCACGTTTTTTCAAAGGAGACTATCTTTGACAATCGAAATAACCTAACCTAAGTAGCAGCCTCTACATCCTCCAGCTGCCACGGTTCTCAGCTTTGGCCCCTTAGGATCATCTGGGGTTCTTTTAAAAAGAAATCAGTGTCATTCTCCTCCCACCCTCAACACCAGACCAATTCAATCAGAAGCCCAAGAATTGGGGCCTAGACAACAGTATTTCTTAGATACTTACCACATGAATCTAATGTGCAGTGCTGAAAACCCATCTTGTCTCTAGATGTCTGACCTGCATTATCCCTTTTATTCAGTCAAGGTATTTGCAGTACTCCCCTGTTAATGGTAAAGGGATGGAAACATAATTTAGGCCACTAGAAGTGGCAAAACAAGAAGAAAATATTAAAAGAAAAATTCAGACATACTTGTTTTCTACCCAAATGTGGCAGACATTCTGGCCATGGTACCAACAAGAATTTGCAATTTCAATGCAAGAATCTCTTCCCAACCATAAAATTCTAGAATCTTTATATGTGTCCCCCATTCTTTTTTTTAAGTTATTTTGTGCCCAAAAAATTAGCCAGGGATCATTTACCATTATCCATATAGGCTTTACAGAAAATATGAATTGAAGTGTTTAGACTATTGCCTCCAGGCAGAAAAAGGCAGAATTGAATGTATAATATTCTGCCTTCAAACACCACAGCCAGTTGCTAGGTTGTCCCATGTGCTATTCGGAATCAGAAGGCCATCCACTTGAGGTTGTTATAGGACTTATTTTAAAGAGCTTGTTAGTGAGCCACGTGAAATGACAGGAGCTATAAAGTTGACCATAAATGTCACTTAAAATTAAAGACAATGTGTGCATGATGGTTCATTTAAGAAAACATAGGACTGCATTAGAAGGAGAACAATAGTTTCGCTGCTGTTTTATTCCTGGGTTATTGGTAACAAAAACATTGGAGCATTTTGTAGAAGGGAGTCATTTGCATTGACTGCATTGGAGGAAAATGCCGTAAAAGGTGGCAACTGATTGCTTAGGGTTTTGTTTTCTGCCAACCAAAAGGGCTCAGATGGCTGCCACCCTGTCTTTTCTTCACTTACCTTGACTCCACAGGACACAGGACACTTACCTTGACTCTCCTGACACATGAAGGAAGTCTATGTTTCAGAATCAATGACTTGCTCTCAGTGGCCCAATTGGCAGAAAATAAAAATAAACAAACACAAAAACCTCTTATTTTGCAACATTAGCAAAGAAAACATTGACCTTCCACCTCCTACCTAATCTACCCCCAATTGTTTCTTTGACACCATGCCTAGTAAAATGAAATGGGGTTTTCAAAAGAGTGAAATAAACATCTGCTAGGACTTTAGATTCTCCTCCAAAGCAGAAACCAAGCTATAAAGGTTACATGTTTCAATGAGCCACGCAAGATGAAGGAGAAAGTTCAACTGCTTATCCCACTTGACCTTGGCTTTAACAGAGGATCACGTTGATCCTGATGGAGAGATTAAAACACCAAGTCCAGAACTGCTCACCAAGCAAATTCACAAGGGGAGTTCTAAGAGTTCTTTGGCACTCTTGCTTCATATGGAATTAGCAGGGACGATCCCAGACCACAAATGTAGCAATATTTTAACTCAGTGTGCAAAATTTCAAAGATGAAGTCTGAGATTGGACGCAGTACTGAACTTTTTAAACACTGCTTTCCTGGTAGGTTTTGTCAAGAAAATACAAGGCATGTAGGAGAACTGTTGAAAGATTTCTTTATGGAGGGGGGAAAATTGGAGGCATTAGGGCCATGAGAGGTAAAAGATAAGGGTAGGGGTGTGGCAAATCCAAAAACAGTTTATTTTTCATATCTCTACTCTAAATCGTAAGTTCATGCTACCTTCAGTGAAACTCACTTTCATAGTACCGCAAAATAGCACATAAATGGCCATGCCTTTTCTTAGGAAACACTAACGTAGTTTTAAACAATAAATCAAAAATATCAACTTCAAACCTAAAATTGTGAAAATCTGTGAGAAAGATTAACAACAACAGGGATTAACAGCAAAGATTGTGATGGTCCTCTAGCCCATCTCTTAAATTTCTCTAAAAGAAAACACCCCTTGACCAGTGGTCTGGAAAACTGGGTGCCAGCAACACTTCAGCCACTATCTGATTGCACCTCAGCCAAGCTTCTTACAGTCTTTGAGCCTCAATTTATTCATCAGTAAAATAAAAGAGTTGGAATAGAGGAATTCTAGAACAAAAGTATTTATAGATGTTATGGAAGTTGTGCAGAGCTGCTCATGAATACCATGCCTCTATTTTCAACTTGTTTTTTCTGACTAGCCAAACTCATAGTGGTTTCACCCTCTTCCCATTTCAATCTACTCATTAACTCTCTCACTGATCTAACTCTTAGCTAAGAGTTATTCAATTGCTCTAACGTCTTCTCTTTCTGTGAGAGGGTACATTCCCCTAAAGTACAAAACAACTTGCTTTTTAATTACTAAAATTAAGAGGGTTATGTACATGATAGATGTCTGTACTTTTTTTTTTTTTTTGGATAAATGTATGAATGAATGAATGTTTGGCAATTAGCAGGTATTGGGTTAATTGACCAGTTATTGTTTGGGATCAGTCACAAATATATGTCAAGAGAAATACTGATTTCTATAAAGCAGGGTTTAGTCCTTAGACCAAAAGTTTGCCTAGATGTCATTTGTTAGACAGTCAAAAAATATTCATATCTCCACTTTAAAATCCCTACGTTATCTCTGTTTTGAAAATATAACAAAAATTATATTTTGTCTGAAAATATTTAAGTATATAATGCAATAAACAAATCAATTGACATAATAAATATTTGTTGTTAATCTTTTTTCATAAAACAAAGAAATGCTACATCTTCCTAGTCCTTATTCATGTACCTATATTCTAGTGTTTCTTGGGTTTTTACTCTTTTTTAATTTTGTTAAACAGTATACTAATTTGAAAAGATATATGCATCCCTATGTTCATTGCAGCATTATTTACAATAGCCAAGATACTGAAGCAACTTAGGTGTCCATGGTTAGATGAATGGATGAAGAAGATATAGTATATAACAGAATATTATGCAGCAATAAAAAAAGAATGAAACCTTGCCATTTGCAACAACATGGATGGACCTAGAGGGTATTATGCTAAGTGAAATAAATCAAACAGAGGGACAAATACCATATGGTTTCACTTATACGTGGAATCTAAAAACAAGACAAACAAAACAAAAACAAATGAAAAAACATAACAAAAAGAAACTAAGAAATAGACATCAAAAAGATGGTTTACCAGAAGGGGGTGAGTGAAAAAAGGTGAAGGGGAATATAGTCAATAATATTATTGATAAGTTTGCAGGATGACTAACGATTACTAAAATTGGTGGGGTGATCACATTGTAACATATAAAAACAACTTTTTTTAAATAATATAATCAAATCACTGTATTATTTACCTGAAACTAATACAATATAGTAAACCAAATATACCTTTTAAAAATTCAAATGAAAATGCTTAACTCTGTTAACTGTACCAATTTAAAATGATTTAAACTATTTTTCTGTTTCTATTCAAACTTAATTCAGTACAGCTAACATAAATTTATCAGCCATCTTTGTTCTTAAAAAATTTACTGTTTTCACTCATTCCTTACCACGCATATGCTAAAGAAAAACTCTTAAGAGCATTGGATACAAAATTAATGCACTTATGGATTTTATCAATATTACTATCTCCTGTGACCAGGCATTTTCAGTGTTTATCATACCAGAAAAGTACTTATGTCATAAGATCAGAATGAAGAAATAATGTTAACTATAGGCAAAAGGAGAAAATAAGAGGATCTGACATTATAAGAGTCTTTTAACAAGAGGCTCTTAACAAGAGCTCTCTCCTACTAGCACATGGAAAGTTTTCTTATTTGCTAATTAGACTCAATCATCCCTCTGCTCTTTATTACATCAACACCAGTTTTATTCTATGTATAACCTCAATTTGTTTTTCTTATGCTAATAGCTAAGGAGACATGGCACACATTTTTCTCTCCTGGATTTTGGTTATCAGCTTATATTTGAAAGCGAAGCACATAGAGAAATATCACAGCCAGATGGACAGAATTATTTCCTAAGAGAAAGAAGTCACAAGACAATGAGGGACCACATGTTAGATAAGCAACCTAATATGACAGCCCTGTTCTTTGTGCTAGATATTCAGTAAGTGGATGGGATTTAAAGGAATAAACATTTCCTTTACATGCAGTTTTCAGTTCCCTGCTAAAGTTTACTATTGCAAACTTATATTTTGGCCAAAATGTGTTTTAAAATATTTGTTCATCTCATCTAGTCACAACAAAATCATTAGGAAATTCCAACCAATTGAGCCCATTATAAGTTGGTTGGAATCACACATACACAGCACGTACACACACACACACACACACACACACACACACATCAGTGAACACACTATTTTTAAAAATCCCTTTTGTCACTAGGGCTTTGTTCTGGAAAGTGTCCCTTTTCCCATATCCTTACCTTAAAGGGACAGTTTTAATTCCAAATGTCACAGATAAACAGGAACACTGATAAAGGCAGTCAAACTGAAGTCAAAGCCAACAAGAACATGACAATGGCTGAGTTCAGCCTGGACCACCACCAGCATGTGGTGTTTGCCAGCTGAGGCTCCCAGGACTCAAGTTGCAAGCCTGAACTCTAGGCAAACCAGTAGGGAGAAGTGACTGGGTGAGCCAAGTCACACCTGTGATGTATCTTCTGGTCTTGACTATGAAAAAATGTCAACTAGAGTAACTCAAAGTCAATGAAACTGCAGAGCCCTTAGACATACTTATCAAATTGGCCCAAGGTTGATATGACAGAAACGGCATGGTCTGCTATTCAATGAACCCACTGGTGTAAATACCACTCGTACAGCCCATGAACTCCAGCGGAGATCTGTTTGTTTTGCACATTACAGAAAGAGCAGACTTTTCTGACATTTTTGCTCTGACGTACAGAGAAAAAAGCTTAACCACTGAATTAACCATCACACACACAAAAAAGAGACTAATTGCTTGAAACCAAAAACACGCTTCTAAAAAATCAGCTATTTTAAATATTTTTTAGTGACCATCAAATAGAATCCTTTGTATGGAATTATATTTGGTGGATTTCCAAAAAGTATAATTAACTCATTTTTCACTTAAAAGATGCAGCTCAAGAACAATTTTAAGCAACAATATGATTCAGAATAATTAAACCTTGTGAAGACTAAAAAGTTCTCAGAAAGTAAAAATTACTTCCAAAGAATAGCCCTTTGTTTTTCAAAAGAAATTCTGTTTCTCTGAAACTAAATGAAATCCCTTAGCAAAAATGAAGTAGGCAGCTGAGAGAAACGAGCACTCTTAAACATTGGAATTGGACGACTAAAATATAGTTTTCTGTAGAGCAACTTGGCAATAATTATCAAAAGCCTCACATGTGTTTAAAATCTTTACAGTAACTCCAATTCTAGGAAATTTTCCTAATAAGTAAACTGAGATGCAGATAGAGTTATATACATGGTATTCATTGTGGAGTTAATACTGGAAATAACTCTGATGTCCAAAAATAAGGAACTGTTAAATAAATGTGCTATCACTAATGTGATAGAACACTATTTAGTAGTTTAAAATGATGTCATAGGAAAACATTCAACAGCATTAGAAAATGTTCTTGGTGCTCCATTAAATTAAAAATAAAAATAAAAAATACACAGTCTGATATCAAAAATTTTTATTTATGTAAATGTATAAGAAAAAGACAGCATACATTCTGCAGATCAATGTTGTACAGTAGGAATATGTAAGCCACATATGTGATTTTTACTTTTCTAATATTCACATTAAAAAATAAAAAACACAGGTGAAATTAATTTTAATAATATACTTTAATCCAATATATTCAAAATATCATTTCAATATGTAATCAGTATAAAAAATTATTCATAGAATTTTTTATTTCATACTGAGCCTTTGAAATTTGTTCTTTATTTTACATTTACAGCACATCTCAGTTCAGACTAGTCACATTTCAAGTGCTCAGTCGCCACATGTAGCTAGTGGATACCATATTGGGCAGCACACCTCAAGAATGCAGCATACGGGTGAGTTTGGTTTTCATCTTTGTGCTTTTCTATACTTTCTACTTTTATAATTTGAAAATAAAAGTATTTTTAAATAACTAAATAAAGAGAGAAGGACAGAGAAAAAAACATATAGTATGTATATGTATGTATATATGTATATACCGTGTTTCCCTGAAAATAAGACCTAGCCGGACAATCAGCTGTAATGCGTCTTTTGAAGCAAAAGACGCATTAGAGCTGATTGTCCGGCTAGGTCTTATTTTGGGGGAAACAGGGTATATTACACATATATGTTACATATATATATAACATAAACACTGTATAGTATACATACACACACACACACACACACACACACATATATGTATGTATATCAGTTTTGGAGTTAGAGAAAAGACCCAGATGCAGTGGGTTCTGATTCTATTACTTTGCAGTTGCACTGCAAGTCCTCATCTGTAAAATGGAAATAATATAGCAATTTCATCAAAACATTGACAGTAATGAGGTAACATATTTGAGATAACAGGGGTGACAAGCAGCAGAATGCCTGGAAAATAGTGATTACTTAAAGAAAATTTATGTTTCTTTAACCAGAAATTTTTCTACCTAAAAAAATCCTACATCTGTATGTAGAAAGTCCCTGAAATCCACGTAAAGTTTAGATATGCTGTGAGCCCTCTGAAGGAGGGAGTTTTGCTTTGTTTTGTTTTTCAGGTTTGGATCTACACAGTTTAGCCCAGTGCCTGGCACATTTGTTATGTAAATTAATAAATGAATGAACAAATGAGTGACATTTGGATACGCTGTACCTTTTAAAAGCACACTCAGTTAAATGTCTACTTCATATGTTCTTCCCCCTTTCAGTATTAATAATTTGAAGTCATGTGAAATATCAAATCAAAAAAGTTTCTATTTCAGTCTCCCCTAATCTTTCCATTCCTTCCTAGGCTGGCTCTTGTCACCTTTCACCAGCCTCACCAAAGATTAAGAGTTTGATTTTGTTTTTTGGAGCTTCCACAATGCATTTACCTCTATTTTGGTATTTATTATGTTCTACGTGAATTATTTCTGTGCATGGCTGACTCCCTCAAAGGACTGAGCTTCTTGAATGCAGGCACTGTATCCACTGTGCAGTCCCCCGGATAAAGTAAGTTATCAATAAAGGTCTATTCTATGAATGAAGGAATGAATGAATAGCACTACTAGATTATAAGCTCCTCAAAGTTTATATCTTTATTTTGTTCATTTTGTACGTCTAACTATGCTTCTCCTAGTTGTCTTTATATATGTGCAGAGATGATAGTTCCAAGTATTAATTTGTTTCCTGCCTGCTTCTGATATTGCCCTGCCCCCTACTTCGCTTGGTCCTCTCTTCCTTGGTCCTCTCCTCCACCAAACTTCAGGATAGACATGTCATCTATGTTGGAAAAATAACAAAGGACTATGCACACTGAAAAAAACATTAGATACAGAATTGCAGGTTGAGCTATTCTGTGCTTAGAGAAACCCAACGAGGGAAGCGAAGAGAATGTGATAGAAAGTCTACATAAACTGGGGAGAAAGAAATAAAAATGCCTCAATGTTTGGAGGTGGGGAAGGCTGCTCAATGAAGGGTGCAGCTGTTCAGTTAACATGGCGCTCTCCTTTGAATAACTAGTCCAATAGAATATTTGTAAGTCTTTTGTATAGATGATGAAAGACTTGCATTCCATAACAAATAATGGTGACAACTAAGGAAATTTTTCTCTTGGTCAAAGTGAGATTAAGTGAGCCAGTTTAGGTCTGTCCAATTTATGCCCATTACATATATTCTGAATGTAAAAATAAATAAGTAAAGAATGACCTATTTTCTTTGTCACTTTTAAATAGTTTTAAAGTTGCCAACTATACCGTACAGTACTAAAAAAGCTGTACAGATTCTTGGCTAATATATAGGCAAATTCATCTTCCATATATACAGGCAAATTCAAGTTAGTTATCCTTTGCTGATTTCTAGAAATATATAGTCCTCACATTTGAGTCCAGCTTCACACCATTAAATTTATGTTGCATTGGCTTTCAAATTCTATGTTTATTTAGTTTTGTTTTTTTGGAGGGAGGGTGGGATTGATTGATTGGTTGGTTGGTATTTTAGAACTCAACTGCAAAGAGTTAAGTTATATTTTCTGTTCATAGCATATTATCTTTATCAGCCATGGAAGGCTGTTCTATCGTTTGTTTTATTTTTCCCCTTCTTATCCATCTTCACTTTTATTTCCTTCCTTTCCCCAGACATCAATGCTAATGTGTTTGAAATATGTCCTTAATTATTCATGTATGCTTGTAAAATATTTAGTGCTGTTTATATATTTCTTCTTTTATTTATATAAATGCTAGCTAGATATGATTCTCTTTCAAACTTTTTCAACACTGTCTTTATAACATCCATTTACAGTGATTCTAACTGCTGTGCAGTATTCCATTGGAGGCATCGGCCATATTTTAATTATTTATTCCACTAATGATAAATAACTGTGTTGATAACTTCCAATTGCTTATAAATCATGTCAAAATAAATATACTCACACATATCTTTCCTGTAGGGTTACATACTTAGGAGTGGCATTTCTGATTCAAACAGTCAAAGCAGATTTAATTTCAGTAAATAAAACTGGCAGGTGTCTGAAAATTTTCTGTGCCTATTTATACTCGCTATAGCACTGTCTAAGAATTCCTACCTTCTTATATCTCCATAACCCCTTCATATTATCTATCTACCTTTTTAAACTTTGCCTTTGATGTGCCTTTGGGGAGAAGACTTGTGGTTTGAATTTCATCATATAAAGAGCTTTAAAGTTGTCAGCCTCATCCTTACAACAAGAAAAAAGATGAAAACCCTGAAACAACTTTTCTAAGACTTACGAGAGAAGTGAAGTTGTAGGGCAAATTGCCACCTCAAAACCTGGAAAGGCAGGAAAATCAGGAGTTACAATCAACATCTGCTCATCTGGAACAGAAATCACTGAAACCATCAACTGGTAGGAACACTAAAATTGTTATTTTGAAAAACTGCTGGAGATTTAGTGTGGAGTAGCATGAGAATGAGAAACTCCTGGAAGCCACAGTCTTAGGAAAACCCCCACACATTCATGGGTTACTTCTTGGAACCACATCAGGTTCTCACAGTGAAGAAAAATCCCCTCATGGCTCTGATAGAAGCAGGGGGAAAGTAACCACTACAAAATACGCCCAGAGCATTCTCCATAACAAAGGCCCAATCTCCAGGGGAAAATACCTTAAAAGACTTCACCAGAGCCTCACTGCCACTGAGGAAGGAAATTTCCCATACTACTGCCCCTCCCTCTAGCCTTTCTGTCTCACCTAAGGCAGGAAAATTTATGAAATTTTCTTTTACAAAATATGAAGAAGGTCACAGCGCAGGGACACAGGCCTACTAAACAACTGAGACCTAATCATAATAGTATAGAATATTTCTTTTCCTCCACACATGACCACCACTCCCATAGTACTCCAGTATAACAACAGTAGATTACAGTTGAAAGGTCTACAAGATGAAGATTCTATCTAAAAAGAAGTTCTTAGGGAAGCCCAAAGTCAACAGAGGATACATAGGACACTAGAAGAACCTGAGGACTTTGATACCTAAAGTTATAGCAAATATTAACTACAGCCCAACTCCTAGCCATATCAACATGAAACCTCACATTAAGGCCTATCTACTTCAGTTCCTATTACCCAATACATCATTCCCATCTTTCAACAAAAACATCAGAATCAAACTAAGATATGACAGATTTTGAAATTATTGTGCAGGGAATTTAAAATAACTGTGTTATGTAATGTTACATTGCGCTACGTTATGTGCTCTAATGGAAAAAATTAGATAACATGCAAGAGCAGATAGAAAACATAAGCAGAGCGAAAGAAACTCTAAGAAACAACCAAAGGAAATACTAAAAATCAAAAACACTGTTAGAAAAATTAAAAACATCTTTCATGGGTTCATCAGTAGACTCGTCGTGGCCAAAGAAAGAATTACTGAGCTTGCAATTAGATGAATAGAAACATCCCAAACAGAAATATAAAGAGAAAAAATAATTTAAAAATAGAACACATCTTAGAGCTATGGAACTATTTCAGATGTAAACTTTGCTTTTTGATGGGTATAAAGTGATACCTCCAAGTTTCTTAGGCCTTTTAAAACCTTGTCCTAACATTAAACAGGCTGATCCCAAAGTCAGCCATCCAATCATCTTAATCTGTGTGCCCCTCTCCATCTATTCCTCCTACTCTTTGCATATATTCCCCTGGTCATATTGTTAGCCTGTTCCATAATTGTCACAACACGTAATTTTTCTTACTGATGGAGCATTGTTAGTGTTCGATTCTAGAGTTTCCATGCTGCTTCAAAAATTACCTACAAATAGGGGGAAAATGGCAGCGTGAGGTGAGCCTCTGTAAAGCTCCCCTGGAATTTACAACTAATCGAACAACAACAACTCCACAAAGGACTCCCTACACAGCAGACAGGCAAGACTAAGAGGCCCACTACTGAATTCACCTAAAGGTGGGCAAATCATGCGAGCAGGGGAGGAGGGAAGGGAGAAGTGTGGAGACGGAGCCGCGCAGGCGCAGGATGCAGACCTAGCTCAGTGCTCCGAGCTCGCTGCCTCCCGGAACTACCGCAGCTGCGGGAGAGGGAAGAACTCGGACTGCTAGGGTTCCGCTTATGGCCCACAGGGCTGAGGGGACAGCATATAACATGGCTGAACCCAAAGCTCATGGCAGAGACCTCAGAGAGAAGACTGAGGAAAGAAGGCTGAAAACGGTGGTTTAAGCCCTCACTGCCGAGCAGAGAACAGAAGCCTTAGGCACTGAGACTAGCCAGCACCTCCCTACCCTCCCAGAGCTCGCCCCACCCCCACCTGCCCGGTGCTCGAAGCGGAACAGTAGCAGTGTCAGATCAAAAGAATAGAATGTTTGCTGTTCTGAGAACTGAGGACCACAGACACAGATTTGCAGCCCAACTAGCTCCGGCAAAAGGGAAGGAGCTGTGGAAGCAGGACCGGCTGTGGTGGTGGTCGCCACCATTGCTCTGGGCCACCTCTCATAGGGGCCCGCCCCTGGCCCCACCTATCTGGGCAGATCCCTGCAGGAGTAAACAGAACTGCTGAAACATACAGGTTCTGAATCTGGTGCAGGAAGAGTTTTAGAACTTCAAAACCTCTCTGCATACCCACACGGACACTGCGCCCTGTGACCCAGGCGAACTATTAACAGAGGAGAAGCCCATCTCCCAGGGAATCCCCCCCATTGTGTGAGAAGCTGGAATAGTGCAGAGAAAACATAGCAGTACCGTGTGATAGAGAAAAAAAAAGCTGCAGTCGGAGACAAAATAAAACATTCTACCAACAAGTACTGAAAAACAAATGAAAGACCTCTTCCCATCAACCTGTTGTAGAACCCACACTTATAGATGTCTAGGAAAATAAATAATAAATCAGTAATTGCGATGAACAACCAAGGGAACAAGACAACTCAGAAAGAAAGTGAAAAATTTCCAGAAAAGGAACTTAAAGATACGGAAATGTGTGACTTAAATGACAGGGAATTCAAAATTGCACCTCTGAAAAAACTCAACGAGATGCAAGAAAACACAGAAAGGCAATTTAATGAACTCAAACACAATCAAAGAACAACATGAGCATTTTATGAAAGAGATTGAAATTTTAAAAAAGAACCAAACAGAATTTCTGGAGATTAAGAATTCAATAGAAGAAATAAGAATGAAATAGCCAGCTTAGGTAGTAGAGTTGACCAGATGGAGGAAAGAATCAGTGACATCGAAGATAGAAACCTGGAAATGATGGAAGAAGTAAGAGACTTGAGACTTAAAAGAAATGAAAGAACTCTACAAGAAATTTCTGACTCCATCAGAAAGAGCAATAGAAGAATAATGGCATACCAGAAAGAGAAGAAAGAGAGAAGGGAACAGAGAATATATTCAAACAAATTGTTGATGAGAACTTCCCAAACTTGTGGACAGAACTGGATCCTTGAATCCAAGAAGCAAATAGAACACCTAATTACCCAAACCCCAACAGGCCTTCTCCAAGGTACATTGTATTGAAGCTGTCTAAAATCAACAACAAAGAAAGAATCCTCAAGGCAGCCAGGGAAAATAAGACGGTAACCTACAAAGGAAAGCCCATTAGATTATCATCAGATTTTTCAGCAGAAACTCTACAAGCCAAGAGGAGTGGAACCAAATATTCAAACTGTTGAAAGAGAGAAATTATGAGCCAAGAATAATATATCCAGCAAAGATATCCTTTAGATATGAAGGAGGAATAAAGACCTTTCCAAACATAGAGAAGCTGAGGGAATTTTCTAATACATGACCTGCACTACAAGAAATACTAAAGGAGGCTATTCGACTGCCATCAACAGGGACAATTTATGGCCACCAAACATAAAAAGGGGGACAGTAAAGGCCTGAACCGGAATATGGGAATGGAGAAAGTAAGTGTGCTGAAAAAAATGGGATACTCTAAATATCAAACTTTCTTTTACATAAACTTAAGGGTAAACACTCAAAACAAATCCAGAACTGAAATATGTGCTGTAATAAAAGGAGAAACAGAGGGAAACATCATAGAATACCACCACACAGAAATAATAGACAACAACAAAAAGGCAAAAAAACAATGGCGACGCAGCCTTACCAGAAAACTAAAGATAGAATGACAGGAAATTCTCCCATATCAATAATCACCCTAAATGTAAATGGACTGAGCTCACCAATTAAAAGGCACAGAGTAGCAGATTGGATAAAAAAACGAAACCCAACCATATGCTGTCTCCAAGAGACACATCTCAGCTACAAGGACAAGCATAGACTCAAAGTGAAAGGGTGGAAATTGACACTCCAAGCAAATGGTACCCAGAGAAAATCAGGTGTAGCCATAATGATATCAGATGAAACAGACTTCAGGGTGAAAAAGATAACAAGAGACAAAGATGGACATTTCATAATGGTAAAGGGGACTATACAACAAGAAGACATAACAGTCATCAATATTTATGCCCCCAATCAGGGAGCACCAAAATATACCAAGCAACTACTAACAGAACTAAAGGGAGAAATTGACCAAAACACAATTATACTAGGGGACTTAAATACATCATTGACAGCTATGGATAGATCATCCAAACAGAAAATAAATAACGAAATAGCAGCCCTAAATGACACATTAGATGAAATGGACATAATTGACATATATAGAGCACTTCATCCTAAAACATCAGACTATACATTCTTTTCTAGTGTACATGGAACATTCTCAAGGATAGACCATATATTGGGACATAAAATCAGCCTCAGCAAATTTAAGAAGATTGAAATCATACCAAGAATATTCTCTGATCACAAGGCTTTGAAATTGGATATCAACTGCAAAAAGGAAGCAGGATAATACAGAAGTACTTGGAGACTAAACAACGTACTTTTAAAGAACGACTGGGTCAAAGAAGAAATTAGACGAGAGATCAAAAGATACATAGAAACAAATGACAATGAAATACATTCTACCAAAATTTTGGGAATGCAGCGAAAGCAGTTTTAAGAGGGAAATTTATATCATTACAGGCCTATCTCAAGAAACAAGAAAAATCCCAAATAAATAACCTCATGTTACACCTTAAAGAACTAGAAAAAGAAGAACAAGTGAAACCCAAGGTCAGCAGAAGAAAGGAAATAACAAAAATCAGAGCAGAACTAAATGAAATAGAGAACAAAAAGACAATAGAAAAAATTAATGTGACAAAGAGCTGGTTCTTTGAAAAGATTAACAAAATTGACAAACCCTTGGCTAGACTCACTAAGATAAAAAGAAAGAAGACACTAATAAACAAAATCAGAAATGAAAAAGGGGAAGTTATCACGGACACCACAGAAATACAAAGGATCATCCAAGAATACTATGAAGGACTACATGTCACCAAATTCAATAACCTAGAAGAAATGGACAAGTACTTAGAAACATATAGCCTTCCAAGGCTGAACCATGAAGAACTGGAAACTCTAAACAGACCGATCACCAGTAATGAAATTGAATCTGTCACCCAAAACCTTCCCAAAAGCAAAAGTCCAGGACCAGATGGCTTCACTAGTGAATTCTACCAAATCTTGAAAGAGGATCTAATACCAATCCTGCTCAAACTCTTCTAAAAAATTGAAGAAGAGACAGTACTCCCTAACTCATTTTATGAGGCCAACATTACCCTGATACCAAAAGGCCAACATTACCCTGATACCAAAAGGCCAACATTACCCTGATACCTGGTAAGGACAACACAAAAAAAGAAAACTACAGACCAATATTTCTGATGAATACAGATGCAAAAATCCTAAACAAAATTCTAGCAAATCGAATACAACAATGCATTAAAAAGATTATTCACCACGACCAAGTGGGGTTCATCCCAGGGGCACAAGGATGGTTCAACATCTGCACATCCATCAATGTGATACATCACATAAACAAAATAAAGGACAAAAATCATGTGATTATATCAATTGATGCAGAAAAAGCATTTGACAAGATACAACATCCATTTATGATTAAAACACTTAATAAAATAGGTATAGAAGGAAAATACCTTAACATAATAAAGGCCATATATGACAAGCCCTCAGCTAATCTCATAATTAATGGTGAAAAACTGAAGCCCTTTGCTCTACGTTCAGGAACATGACAGGGCTGTCCCCTATCACCTCTGCTTTTCAACATAGTGTTGGAAGTCCTTGCCAGAGCAATCAGGCAAGAGAAAGAAATAAAAGGCATCCAAATTGGGAATGAAGAAGTTAAATTATCACTCTTTGCAGATGACATGATGCTATATATAGAAAACCCTAAAGACTCCACCAAAAAGCTATTAGAAACAATCAACGAATACAGTAAAGTTGCTGGCTACAAAATCAACGCACAAAAGTCCATTGCTTTCCTATATACTAACAATGAAATCTCAGAAAAAGAAATACAAAAAACAATTCCTTTTGCAATTGCAGAAAAAGAATAAAATACCTAGGAATAAACTTAACCAAGGATGTGAAAGACCTATATGCTGAAAACTATAAGACATTTTTGAAAGAAATTGAAGAAGACACAAAGAAATGGAAAGACATTCCATGCTCATGGATTGGAAGAATCAACATAGTTAAAATGGCCATATTACCCAAAGCAATATACAGATTCAATGCAATCCCCATCAAAATCCCAATGGCATATTTTAAAGAAATAGAACAAAAAATCATCAGATTTGTTTGGAACCACAAAAGACCCCGAATAGCCAAAGCAATCTTAAGAAAAAAGAACAATACTGGAGGTATCATACTCCCTGACTTTAGCTTGTACTACGGGGCTACAATCATCAAAACAGCATGGTATTGGCAGAAAAACAGACACATAGACCAATGGAATAGAATTGAGAACCCAGAAATAAAACCACATAGATATGGACAGATAATTTTTGATAAAGAAGCTAAAAACATACAATGGAGGAAAGACAGCCTCTTCCATAAAGGGTGCTGGGAGAATTGGATAGCCACGTATAAAAGAATGAAACTGGACTGCTGTCACCATGTACCAAAATTAATTCAAAATGGATCAAAGACATAAGCAAAAGACCTGACACAATAAACTGCACAGAATAAAACACAGGTACTAAACTTATGGACCTTGGTTTCAAAGAGCATTTTATGAATTTGACTCCAAAGGCAATGGAAGTAAAAGCTAAAATAAACGAATGGGACTATATGAAACTTAAAAGCTTCTGCACAGCAAAAGAAACCATCGACAAAATAAAGAGGGAACCAACTGAATGGGAGAAGATTTTTGCAAACAGTGCCTCCAATAAGGGGCCAATATCCAAAATATACAAGGAACTCATGCAACTCAACAACAAGAAAACGAACAACCCAATTGAAAAATGAGCAGATGACCTGAAGAGACATTTCTCCAAATAGGACATACAAATGGCAAATAAACATATGAAAAAATGCTCAACATCACTAATCATCAGAGAAATGCAAATCAAAACCACAATGAGATATCACCTCACCCCAGTCAGAATGGCTATCAACAACAAGACAAATAATAACAAGTGTTGGAGAGGCTGTGGAGAAAAAGGAACCCTCATACACTGTTGGTGGGAATGCAGACTGGTGCAGCCGTTATGGAAGGCAGTGTGGAGGTTCCTCAAAAAATTACGAATAGAATTACCATATGACCCAGCAATCCCTCTCCTGGGTATCTACCCAAAAAATCTGAAAACATTTATACGTAAAGACACGTGTGCTCCAATGTTCATTGCAGCTTTGTTTACGGTGGCCAAGACATGGAAACAACCAAAATGTCCTTCGATAGATGAATGGATAAAGAAGTTGTGGTATATATACACAATGGAATACTATTCGGCGGTAAGAAAAGATGATATAGGAACATTTGTGACAACATGGATGGATCTTGAGAGTATAATGCTAAGTGAAATAAGTCAGACAGAAAAAGCAGAGAACCATATGATTTCACTGATATGTGGTATATAAACCAAAAACAACAAAAGAACAAGACAAACAAATGAGAAACAAAAACTCATAAACACAGACAATAGTTTAGTGGTTACCAGAGGGTAAGGAGTGTGGGGGGTTGGAGATGAGGGTAAGGGGGATCAAATATATGGTGATGGAAGGAGAACTGAGTCTGGGTGGTGAACACACAATGAGATTTATAGATGATGTAATACAGAATTGTACACCTGAAATCTATGTAATTTTACTAACAATTGTCACCCCAATAAATTTTTAAAAAAAGGAAAAAAAATTACCTTCTTTTTGAAATGTTCTTTTTGCATGTATGGAGCCTTTTTCTTATCTATTATCAAATGTTCGCTAGATTCTCCTCAATCCAGTTATAGCTTCTCCTCGTGTTTTCCTTTAAGCCAGAGTTAGTTGGGTCCCACTGTCTCCTGAATGTATCTATACTCTATCTCCTCCCCCATCAACCCCAATGCCAAAGTACCTGGAGCTCAATGTACCAAACATGGTCTCATGGCTCAAGTTATTTCCATCTGTACACCAGTCATGTCTGTATCTCCACTATTTACCTGCCATTGTTCTGTGTCTATGAATATAGGAAACTCCTCAAACAAACTTCTGAGGTCTGTTTCAGAAGCATATACTGTTTAGTGTTTGGACATAAAATTTTGTTTAGAAAGGTACGGTGTATTTCAAAAAGCCTGGACCTGAAAACAGGAAACAGGATTTGCCTTCAGATTTTGCCCTTGCTCACTACATGAGATTCATAAGCTGCATTATGTGAGCCTTTATGTTTTTCATCTTTAAAATGTGATAATAATCCACACAGGTTGTTACGAAGATTATATAAAACAAAATAATTTAACTAACTATGTACAGTGCTAGGTGGGTACTAGACCTATCAGGGGATCACTTTGTAAGCTATATAAATGTCGAACCACTATGCTGTATACATGGAACTAATATCGAATGTTAAGTGTAATTGAAAAATAAATTTAAAATAAAGTTAAAATAGGAAATAAAATATTTAAAAAAAACAACAAAATAAAATAATTTACTAAAAAGCAATTATCAAAGTATCTGAGATATAATAAATGCTTTAAAAAAGATTTGTTTCTATCCTTAAACATTAAGTTATAAAGGCTAGAACATGAATAAGTAGAATGTTAAAGTAAAGAAAATGTTATTGAATTTTTAGTACAAACTGAATAAAAAATAGAGCATGGTTGCATTTTATTTCTCTTCTAAATTTTTTAATATTTAACAATCTATTTTAATAAGCCATTAAAGAGACAGACTTTCCCACACTCCTTTAGCTTTTCATGATATACGTAAGTATTCTCATAACAGCTTGTAATATTTTTGTAAGATTTTTAAAGTAATACCACTAAATTTGTCATTGTTTTGGGATTCTGGATAAACTCATATTAATAAATGCATTTAGACATATACTCAGAGCAACCTGAAGAAGCTGGGCCCACTTTTAAACTGCTGTAAGGGAGTATTTCAGAAAGGAGTTTCTTTGTTAGTCAAAAGAGAATTCTAGAATTCATATACCTAAATCAGTGACTCCTTTAGAAAGCTGGAATTGAAAAAGCAAACCATTTCAGTGTATTTAAATGCATTTCATGGTGACTGACAGTGTGAAAATTTTCCATAATCAAGATTCTTCCAACCATAATCAGAATCTCTTAATCAAAGTGGTAGAGCTAAAACAAACAAACGAAAAACAAAAATACAAGACTTCAAGCCTTCGGCTAATGCCTACAGTTATCTATCTGGAACTGTTTGCTACAGAGGGTTGCTATAAAATCTCCTGGTTTGCCCAAGGTAGCATACTGGGAATTAATTCTAGAAAGTGCCAAAAGGAAAATTGGACTTCTAACAGCAATATTTAGCATTGCTTGGTCCTCTGTGTTGCTGAAACAGATCGACCAGCTCTCTGTTACACCCTTGGAGATTCCCCAGTTTCAAAGACTGAGCTGACCATAACTGGAGTGATCTTCAGCTAGAACTCACATCTTCATGGAGCGGCCTGCTCTGGTCATCACAAATTTAGCCCTCTCTCACTTCCTTCCAACTCCCCTAGAATACCTCAGCTTGTCTAGGCTGCATTGAGATAACATTTTTATGGTACTTTTTTTGTTAAGAAACCTAAGAATATCTGAAAAGAAAAGCTATTTTAACTAAATGTCATACAATTGGTTTTCTTCTCCAATGATATTGACTAGACCCAAGCCATAGAGACAAGCTTTGGTACGAGGTAAAAGAGTGAGGGGCCTGTGTAGGGTGGCTTAAGGATCCCTGGCAAAGCGAGTACCCTCCTTTGTGACTGAAGTGTCACTTTAAAGACCTCCTCTCCCTTGTCTTCTTTTACAATGCAAATGCCCCTAAAAGAGCTAAGGCAGGGTCAGTACACTGCACAGTGAATGAATTTATCAGACCCTTCTCCTCCCTGAGTGAAATAGGCAAAGCAGATCCTTAGAAATAAAAGGGCATCACAGGTAAGAGGCATGAAAGATCCTTCCATCATTTTCTGTCTGTACTCAGCCAGGACGCTCAGGCCCATCAAAAACATGAATATTTTTTTCCTGTCGCAGGATTGTCCCCAGTTCAGCCACTGTTTGGACATTTATATTATTCTTTTCCTGCAAAGTCTGGAATAAGACAACTAACTTTTATCACATGCTTGAGGCTAACAGTTTACAGAACTTGGTTGTTGTGGATTTTACCTTAATACTGAATCATTTTAAAAACCCTTACAGGTGAAATTGATAAAGTGGGATAAGACTTAGATTAGAAGCCTTGTCTTACCTTAGTTGTACTCAAATGTAGAGTCTGAGACAAAGATTTTTGTACAGGCTGTTTACTTGGGAGTATTCCCAAGGAGTAGCAATAATGGACCAGGGAGAATGAGGGAAGACCAATATAAAAATCCATTACAAAGGTCACTGCTGAGAAGGGACAACAGAACTTGTTCCCACCTTAGAACTTCCAAGGAGCTGATAGGACGCCTCTCAGAATTGTCCACTCAAGGATTGACTAGAAGTACTTGTCCACGGTCTCTTGCCTCTCATTGGTTAAGGTTGCCCTGATGAGGCTGCTAATGTCCCCACACTTCTGAGCACTATGTACATGCTTGAAGTTTGGAGTAGTCCAAAACTATATGTGTACTTGAGGTAAGATGTTACCAATGTGAGACAAATTTGGAATTTGTACAAAACTGTCTGCGATAGTCTGTGATGCCTGAACGCAAAGGTGAAATAAAGCTGTGTATCAGAGGTGTCTGATACAGGCACAAATCTGATAGCTATATTGAAAATTGATTTCTACCATCTCTTAATAAAATTTTGCTTTACTAAACAAATACTGGCCTTGATGCTTTAATACAACAGCCTATTTTAAGGCCTCAAAGTAAGGTCTAAAGTACAGTGAACAGTTGTCTTAAAAATTATACAGCCAGAGGGGTTGATGTCAGCAAGAAGGCAGAGTAGGAAGCCCCAAACCCTTCTTCCTCTCACTGAAACACTGATTCCACAACAATAGACCAACCAATTTCTTTTATGAGAAATTAGGAGCCAGTTAAGAGGCTCCTACAGCTCAAGCTAGCATGAAACCAGCTTCATTGAAAGCAGTAGGAAAATTCATGGCACTCTCTCATCAGAGTCCCTCCTGGCATAGAACCAAAGTTATAGCATTGGAGCTGGGGTGGAAAAAAGAAGACTGGATGACGGTGTATAAGTCACTTTTAATTTTGGTATAGAAGTTAAAAGACAGAAGTATAAAAATAATTATAACTATAAAAATATTTTAGTAGATACACAATATAAAAAATATGTCACATGTGTGTAATATGATTCAGTCCTTCCATCTATATTCCTAAGAACTTGATATGATGAAGCAATGGTCATTCTGCTATTCAGTGCCATTTATGGACTGCTTTCCCTTTCCACTGTAAAATAGTAACACCCAATTTTAAAGGCCACACTTAGAAGCTCTTAAGCAACCTTTCGCTTTCTCATATGCAAGCTAAAGATGGCATTAGTTAATTCAAATTGATTTTGGCACACTCCCTAACACAAAAAGACCACTGCCATTTTATTCTGCAATGCTATGAATTCTGATGACTTTTCTCCACATTTTAGCATCACTGCCAGCATGTGAGATAAAAATCCCCCATGATGATTAGCTTATCAGATGCTGGGAATTCTGCAGTGGGTTTGTCCAATTCCGTTAGAATCTTTATTTCCCATCAGTATTTGTTATGGCCATGTGGTAAAAGTAAACCACAATAATATCTGTGTTTTATCACTCAATTTATAAAGAACACAGATTTCTACTCTGTCCATACTCATAAAAGTTAAGTATTTCTTTTCATAGAAATCCAGATAAACTCTCAGGAGCAACTTAAGCATCATAGTAAGCCAAAACTGGACAAAGTTCCTGCTTAAAAATTCAGTGCTCAGAAGAATAATCTTCCTCCAAATGGAACAAACTGACACTCCCTCCTCTGTACTCCAATCAACACACATGCATTTTCTGTTTTGAATCTCTATATTAGGAATTATTTTCATAGAAATTAGGTAATACTCAAAATCTTTTCTAATAGGTGCTCAATATTTGGTACTAAGAAAAAAACTCACATAAATATCCATTTACTTAGCCTGCCCTTTTTTTCTTAATTTCACACTGTTGGTACCTTTGTCAATATGGCATCCGTATCTTAAACTTATTGTAATTTTTCATATTCATTTCCTTAATTATATGTCTCATTTCTATCATATGTTCAGTCATATGTCCTGTGACTCAGCATTTCTTTAATTAATAAATTTAATTTTTAACTATTTAAGAAGTAATATTTAAGAAATATTAGTATTCTAATAGCATGCACAGGAACATGTTATGTAACAATATCCTGCTGGTATTTATAAGAATAACCCTTTTGAATAGCATGCATGACAAAAATTTAAATTTCACATTCATAATTATAGAAAATTAGTGGAATGTTATTATATTAAGTAAGGATCCCTCTTCTGACCTTATTCATTGGGTATCATTGCTTTTGTATGCTTTCTCAATTTTAGGGACAAATTTAAGGATTGAACTAACAACAGAGTGTCAATCAACCAACACTTCTATCAAAAAGTAATGAAAATTAAAACTTGTATCCTTAAAAGCCAGATAATATTCCATTTTCTAGATATGGAGCCATAGAGTGTCCAAAGGCAGTGAAACTACCCCACCACCATGTTTTCTGGCTTCATCTGCTCAGTTCCATTAAAAGAAAAACTAGGGTTATTATCACAAGGAATTAATTGATGTAAAAATTACATTAAAATTAACAGAGACAGACTATGAAACAACTGACACACACACTAAGGCATCAAATAGTACAATCTTCCGAGTCCCTCAAGGAACATTGAAGCTCTCCAGGGAGTGCTTAGACAAAGAGAAGACTTATGGTGGAGAGTAAATATCTCCATAGAGCAAAACCAGAAAATTCAGGTAAAGCTTTCAAAATAAATATGTGGAGCTTCTCGAGAAAAATGTAAGAAGTTTCACAGTAGTCACAGGAGTGACATAAAGTGTCAGAAAGTAGGGTGAGAGGGGAACTCTATATGAAAACAGTAATACTATCCATATCAATTCTAACTGGAAAAAAAATTGCCCAATTACCTAGTCTGAGATTTGCCATACTTGAAAAGACAAGGGATAGAAAGCAGCAAGACGCAGCCATATTTGCCCCTAGAGTAACACGCAAATTCATAGACAAAGTTTCAGATTAGGTGGGCCTAAGTCATCAGGCCATTTTGTCCTTGGTCTTATTCTTTTTATTGTCCTTAGTCTTAATTGCCAACGCAAAATTAGAAGTTATTCTGTGGCACCTCTAGCAGTACTCCAATGTTACAGTGACTTCACGATGCCTTGGCCTAACTAGGTAGCTGTAATATCCTAAACCAATCCAAATACACAGCATCCTCCCAACTAAGGGTAAACTAATATCAGACACTAACATAAGGCCAGTGAGTGACAGAAGCTAATGAGTGGAGCTAATGAAAACCACATCAGTCATACCCCAGTCCCAGGTTGTTCATTCATGCTATAAACATTACATTCTTGTCCACTGTATATATAGGATTGTACAACTCTGAATCTCCAACAACTCTGAATCTCTCACATCTTGAATACCATCCAGGGAGATTTAGTCACCAAAGGCACTAATCAAATGGCAAACACATCCACAAAGTAACAACATTTCAAAGAACCCTAAAACAGCATGTGTCAACACCCAAAAGAATAACAGCTAAGAAAACAATGTTTTCGCTTATCTTGTTCTCTAGTAATGGATAATATTTATGTTACTAATAACTAGAGCTTGCCAATGGCATTTAAAGATTTTGAGTGGGACAGAGAAAGTATTTAACATTATTTTTATTAAAACCCTGCCTATGTTCTCCTATTTCTAAATGTGGAAAGTAGAAAGAATAAGGATGGATAAGAGAGGGATAATGTAGGGTACTCCAGCAAGGTCAAAATAAACTTAATATTTTTTTAACTATGGTTACTTTTGTTACTTTTCTTTTGTCATCTGAGCAGACATGAAATAAGACATAGGACAAACTATATAACTGACTTACACCAAACGGATGAAATAGTGGAGACCCTGAATAAAGAAAATGGCTTTTGTGTGCAAATTGCCAGTCAGTAAATGAAATAAGCTCTTGTAGGTGGGAAAACTGCAAGAACCTAAGCTATATAGAATTTCTAAGATGTGCATTGTCTAATACAATAGCCACCAGCCACAAATGACTACTGAACACTTGAAATGTGACTAGTTCAACTGAGAAAGTAAATTTTTATTTTATTTTAATTAATCTAAATAAATTTAAAAATTGACACTCAATTCAATTATTAAAAAAGTTTCAAGTATGTTTGAAACAACCTGAATCTACTTTTACAACTATTGATTTTGTGAAATATAAATTCATCTTAAGTATTTCTAAAGAAAATTTGGCATTCTGATGTGCTCTGAATGTAAAATACACACTAAAATTTGAAGACATTATACAGAAAAAGTAAAATATCTCAATAATTTTCATGTTAATACATGTCAAAATGATAATACATTGGTTTAAATTCATTATTAAAATAATTTCATTTGTTTCTTTTTAATTGTATGTGATTATTGGAAATTTTTAAATTATATATGTGCCTCATATTATGTGTCTATTGGATACTGCAGCTCTGGAGCATAGTAACGTCACTGCAGCCAAAGCATTCCCCTTGGGATTTAGCACAGCAGCATGCACATAATTGACTCCTGCTAAATATGAAGGTCTGACAATTAAGTTCACGAACTTGTTAGCAAGCAACGATGTTGCTAACCTTTTTTTGATATCAGAGGGATTATTCATTATGAATTTGTACCAACTGGAAAACAGTTGACCAAGTTTACTATTTGGAAGTGCTGAAAAGTCTGCCTAAAAAGTTAGACAACCTGAACTTTTCGCCAACAATTCATGGCTCTTGTATCACGACAATGCACCAGCTCACACGGCACTGTCTATGAGGGAGTTTTTAGCCTGTAAACAAATAACTATATTGAAACACCCTCCCTACTCACCTGATCTGGCCCCCAATGACTTCTTTCTTCACCCAAAGACAAATGAAATATTGAAAGGAAGACATTTTGACGACATTCAGGACATCACAGGTAATATGATGACAGCTCTGATGGCCATTCCAGAAAAAGAGTTCCAAAATTGCTTTGAAGGGTGGACTAGGCACTGGCATTGGTGTATAGTTTCCCAAGGGGAGTACTTTGAAGGTGACCATAGTGATATTCAGCAATGAGTTATATAGCACTTTTTCTAGGATGAGTTCACGAACTTAATTGTCAAAACTTCATTCATGTTGTCTACATAAAAACTATCCATGTATTTATGCAAATATTTCTTATTATACTTCCCCCAAAAATTAATTTTAAAATGAGTTCATTTTTCAGTAGAAAGATTATTTTAGAGACAGGTCAGGCAGTGAGAGAAATGGGGACATTTTTTTTTCCTCTTCTTCAGAGAACCCACAATTCATTGAGAAAGGTTGAATCAAATACCACATTTTTATCAAGTCCCCACAATGTTCCCAAGTGTCTGTTAGACTAAACACCCCTTCTAGCTGGGTTTTACCCCACAGATCTCATCATGGCTGCATCCCAAAATTATCAAAGTTCCAAGGAAATCTCTAATCACTCTAAGGAGCTATGGGAAAGATAATAGATAAATGCGGCTAAGAGCATAGTTGTTGGCATGACATAAAATTAGTTGAGTCCTGGTTTTGCCATACACAGGTGATAAAAAATGTATTTAACCTCTATAATCCTCATTTCCTCATTCATACATTAGGATTAATAATAGTAACTACCTGTTAGGTTGAATTGTTTTTGTTTTTTTTTAATAGGTTAAATACTTGGTGCTTGAAACATAGTAGGAACTCAATATATGGTGGTTGGTGATGCTGGTGATTAATTATCATTATTGTTATTACTACAACTACATTACCCTTTTTCAGCAATTCTAGGAAATTCAAACATCTTCTCAGGTAATCTTCATTTTGGTAGGTCCCAGCTTTTCGAGGAATAAAAGTCTCTTTTAGCTTTAGTTTCTTACTCTTCTAAGTAAGAACCTAAATCATTCAAGCTGCTAGCATTATAGAGACATAAACAAACAGAACTAAAAGGGAAGTTCACAATCTAATGAGTTTTAGAACTAAGCACTAATATTTCACGTTTTTCTAAGAAATCTAAGAGACCCTCCATAGGTAATTTTAAATACCCCATGCCAACAAAGATTGACTACAGCTAGACAGAATTATGCTGTGTGTGCTTGTTTCTGTCGTGATCAGAGAATCTAAGGTCCAAGGGTTACCATAACTAAGGATGTCCCATGGTTATTTTATATCTTAAAGCAACTCGGCAGCTCATAAGCCAGGGCTGCCGTATCAAATAACCACTGTCAAATAACCACTGTGCCTCGGACCCACAATTCTTTTAGGTCCCCACTGATATGTTTTAATCTCTTTTAAAATCAGAAGAAAAAAATAAACTTTTCAGTTGAATATAATGTATTAACGTACTCATCTTTCGACCAACACAGGTCATAAAATATAATTTTTAATATTTTATGGAGGGAGGGGCCCACAAAGGCAAAGGTAGTTAGTCATAGTAGAGCTCTGCCAGGTAACAGGAACCACAAGATGAAACTCAGTGATATAACAGCACTCAGGAATCACATTAGGAATCACGGGTAGACTCATTGCATCGGTTCTCATCACCAGCAGGAGCAATATGAAAAAACAAGATGTTTACATAAGGGCCAGATAGCCGTATCATCAATCACAGAATGCACATGGAGCTAATACTCCAAAGGGGCATTTGGAGAATTCTACATCTGTCTCTAAGTCATCCATAAGCCTCCAAATTCACCCACAGGCCACACACATGTGCACAGAGAAGCTGGTCCCTGATATCTTGACATCATTTATTTTCAGCCTTAGTACTGTCCTATTTTCCCTTGGGCATCTTGGCCCCTCCTGACACTTCTGGCTTTGGACTGTATAATTAGACTTCCTTTTTATACCTTTGTCTTTATCTTCAGCCTACTGGATGATGCACACTGCAATGACTTTTGCTTATCTGCCTTACTAAGATTCTCCCTCTCACCATGCTGACTCGGATCACCCTGGAGCCATTCTGCCCTATCCCACTCTGCCACTCAAACCCCTTCACAGAACATTTATGCCCTCCAAAGCCTTCAAGAAAATAAGAGAAATCTATACCATATGATACAGCACCTAGGAGCCAAACAGATGTGACTTTGAGCTACTGGTTCTGCTAAATGACCTTCAACTTGAGTGTTTTGGGCTGTAATATGGAGATAGAGAGCAGCACTCCTAATTGACTGACCCTGTCCTTTATAAGTATACTTTTTTCACTCCTGTGTCATATATAAAGATCTTGAATTAATGTATTCAACAAATACTTCTAGATTACCAATTATGTGCATATATTGTTCTAGATACTTTAGATACACAGGTAACGAAAACACAGTTCCTGCTCTCAGAGAATTTATACTAATGTATGTAGACAGACAATAAACAAACCAGCAAACAGCATGTCAGATGATCAGATGATGAAAATCAATGTGGAGAAAGATAAAACAGAGGGAGGGAGAAAGTGAACGAGATGCATATAATTCTTTTCTGTAAGATGGTCAAGGAAGGTGACATTTGAACAGATTCCTAAAGAAACTGAACAAGAAAGGCATATACGTATCCAAGAAAAGAACCTTTCAGAAAGAGGGAACAAGAAGTAGAAAAGCACTAAATAAAGAACATGCTTGGCATGTCTGAGGAACAGCAAAAGCTGAAGGAGAATTCCTTTTAGGCTGGATGCTGGTCGGGAAGTTTACAGTGCTTTCGGCCATCACTGCTCCATCCATGAGCCATGATGAAGTTCATTCCCCACTTGTAATGGGAAGCAGCTGAGGAACTGGATGGGAAGGAACAGGATGCAAGGGCCATGGTCAGGTCTAGCAGTGCATTTTCTATTTCAAATCAGTAAACATTTCTTGAAGATATGCCAGATCCTATACTAGCCTCTAAAGAGGACAAAGATAGAATTAGAGAAGGTCAATGATAACAAAGAGCTCATTTTGTCTGAAAAGCTGTGCATATTCACAACTTCCAAAGCACCACTTTACATGTACCTACAAAGCCACTTCAAAGAAAAATAAAACTATTTTCAGATTTCCCATCATTTCGATTTATCTATCCCATGCCTCTTTTCCCTCATTAGTGCCGATAATTGCAAGTTTACTTTCAAAGCAGAGAAGAGCTCATTGGCTGACCAGCTGGGAAATAGAGTGTTTACAGATTATAATCTTAATGGTGGTTTAAGACTAGAAGGGATCCAAAAATGTCATTTAATCCATCTCTCTGCCTTCAAGCAGGACACATCTCCACTTTGCCCAGATCAACAGGGCTTATTACTTCAAGTACATCTCAATCAATGTGCTTGGCCAAGTTTTATGCCAAACTATATGTGCCCATTTCTTAGCAGGATACACATTAGAAAATTTTCATCTCTACTCACTTAAAAAACATAATACACTCAAATTAAAATAGTAATAAGCATAGAAAAAAAAACTCCCGAAGAACTCTTCCAAATGATAAAATTTACTATATGGCTTTTGGGTAGGCAGAAATTTTGGGGGGTAAGTGGTGGTTATAGTCTTAGACTTTGTAGAAGTGGCCACAAATTTCAATTTTTGGATGGAAAACTATAAGAAGGCAGTAAGTCCCTTTCCTGTTATTAAAGCTAAGCAAAGCAAACATTATTTTGACCTTTGTTGTATTTCTGGCTCACATTTACTCCACCATTTTACTGGACTTTCTCTCGCATTGCCCAATGTTGGGTGTTTGTACTTTTTTTCTCCTACATTCCTACATCTGTTTTTCCTCAAGCTCTCTCTTAAGTTTCTGTATAACTTTCATTTTCCTTCTGTGACTTTCCTCTGCTCCATTGTTTTTGTTGATATATATCATTATACTACATCTTTACATTTCTATTTTTACTCACTTTTCAAAATACTCTATCCCTTTTTTTCCTTATACTCTCTTTGTTTCCATCACTTTTTAAATGCCTACTTTCTCTCCCGCACTGGTAAATGCAAGTCTCATACCATTTTGAAATATAACTTTAGTCCTACCACTCTTGCATGATGTGATCAAATCTTGGGCTGTCAGTTTGTTAAATATTGGCCTGAAGAGATAACATTCAAGTCTTGGATCTCAAGTTACCTACTGAATTACAACGCTCAGAAGTGCTGAAATGACACCACTGCACACTTTCATTTCACAGTTTAAAGTAATATCTGCGGGGATAATAAGGCTAGTAACAATATCAATAAGGACTTATTAGGATAAGAGAAAACTTTCCTTCCATTTTTAAAACTATGATTTTTACATAGCATTTTTACAACTATTGATTTAGAAAAAAATTGAACTTTGATTGAGGTGGCATTCAGATCTGCAATATATAGGCCAGCACTAGTAGTGGCCCAATGGATCAAGCAGATCAATTAGCCCCTAGGAGCACAAGATACCCGAGCCCAACTCATCTCTTCTCCTACCTTATTAGGGTTTCTTACTTAACATGCCTCTAATCTCATACCTGATCCATTGTACACAGACTTTCATCAAGCATGTCATCATCTTGGCTCCCTAAGTCAAATTTATAGTGTCTGATGAACTTGAAAAGTTAAATTGACAATAAATCATGGCAACCAGCATAATGACCCCCAAAAACGTCTTCCCCCAGAACCTATGAATATGTTACCTTACATAACAAAGGGAAACTAAGGATGTAGATGGAATTAAGGCTGCTAATTAGCTGACGTTAAGATAGAGAGATGATCCTGGATTATTCAGGGGAGCTCAATATAATCACAAGAGTCCAGAAAGGAGGCCGATGAGGGACGAAGAGTCAGAGTCAGAGTGATTCAATGTGAGAAGGGCTCAACCTGCCATTTCAGGCTTTGAAGAGGGTGGGAGGGACCACAAATCAAAAATTGTGAGGCAGCCTCTGGAAAAAGCAAAGAAACAGATTCTCCCCTAGAGCATTAAAAAGGAACACAGCCCTGCTGACACTCACTGGAATCCAGTGAAACCCATTTCTGGATTTTGATGTGATTATTTTCTTATAGCAAAAAAAAATACTTTAAAATCTTACATTTAAAAATATTTTGACTGTTATGTAGATATGACATTGTCTAAATAGTTTCATCATATAAGGAAATGTTATCAGAAGCATTAAACTTTCTAAATAATTAAAGCATTAAACTTTCTAAATAATTATTATAAGATTTATATTTTATTCTAAAATAGCACTAGTATTCTCGTCTCTAATTTTTTCTCATCTTCTTTTTCATGGGATTTTTAAAATCCTAAACAAGATATGTGAGTTTCTGAAATATCTGATTTCCACACAACAAATAAATTTTAAGTCAGTAATATTTGGATTATGTGAATAAAGTTTTTAAATCTTGTTAGGCAAAGTCTCTAACAAAATTACTGCTTGAATGAACTTTTGGGGAACTTTATAGCTATTTTTCTTCTTTTCTCCTCTAGTCAGAAACATTTACATTTTCTAAGTGTGTGATTTTAGACAAATTTATTTAACCCCTGCACCTCAGTTCGTCAGACAAGATTATTTATGATTCCATAATACTATGACTTAAAATGTGCATAGAAGTTTGATAACAATGCTGAAGACTAGAAAAGCATTACAAAGACTTCCTATCCACAGACAAGCTTAAAATGTTAAGCTTAAAATCAAGTTTAACATTACAACTATCAAAAATTCATTGCCAATATCAATTAGCCAGTCACTGGGAAATGCTCAGCTTCTCTTACACGTACACTATAGATATGAGTGACTCCCTTAAAATACTACCCTCCAACTTCCTCCTATTCTTTCACCCCAGATCTTTTAGGTGCTTAAGGCTACTGATAAAATAAAAAGTGAAAAGTCTTAGAAATGTCATGTAAAAGGCTGAGAAGCCTGGCGGGGGGGAGGCGTGGGGGAAAGAAAGAAATCTCTAGAGATTTCCAGCAGAAAAAACTCCAACTACAATTCATCCACACCCTTCTTCTCCTCATCCTAATCCTTCATCATCTTTGAAGTCGGCAGCCCTACCAGAACCTCAGCCATCAGTCATGAGACAAGGAAGGCACTGTCTTCAGGTCCATCTGGAAAAGTCCACACTCTCAAATGACCAGTGACCAAATCTCCGTCTTATCAGTTTTCATAAATACTATGCCACCTTTCTAATTTATCTTGAAAACTGTCAACCTTAGCTGAAGACATACCAGCACTGACCATCATTTACTAACTTCTTGGATAGCTTATAAATAAAAAAGTAAAATAGAGTCCATTTTAAAAGTCATTGGAGTTAATTTTGAACTTCTGGTTCTCCTTTTAAATTTGCTCCATATATTATAGCTTCATGTTCTTAGAGTAGCACATGATTTCTTTTTCTTGAAAAAAGCAAAATACTGTCTCTTGGCAGACTATTTTATTGTGTGAACTTGCCAATGAGCTATTTTGCATCTCATTATGCAGTCTGGTTTGCCAATAGCTTATTACAGCCATCACCGAATTAACTCCATTTTCCCAGCATTATAATAATGAAACAAGGAGTCTGAGGGCATCACTTATATGGAGTTCATTATGACAGAAGTAGATATCACTTTGCTATACTCCTCTATGCACACATAAGCATTTATTCCTCTGGATTTTCATGTCTGAAATAAATTTACTGGAATCCCAGCCTCTACTATATGTTAAGCCTACAATTCAAGTACCACCACGCCAAGGACATAGCGTTCCATCTTTACAATCAAATACAGATTTCCTATTAAAAGGAAAATTCTCTATTTCAAAAGACTTAATAGTATGGTCCTTTAAAAATAATTCCAGATGGCAAAATTTTAGGACTGAAAATATCCTACTACAAGAAAATTTTGGGTTTATTGTAATTTGTACAAATTTTCAGACACTATAGTTCTTCTTTTACTGTTTTCTTTTAAGAGATAGGTTGAGTTTAGGAGTTCAACTGCATGTTCTCATATTATTTATTTCATCTATATTTGTAACTTATTCAAAATGACCTCACTATTATTGACACATTTTCAGTGACTGTGTAAAACATGTTGATATTTTCCTACAGTGTTTTGCTACTTTTGCATCAACTTGACCATCATTCATTTGCAACCCCACCCTCTTTTCTTTGAAGTCTCTGTCTACTTAAAAATAAACTTCATTGAGCCCAGTGGCTAATTACATCAAGAGGAAAACAATTCAAACACAATAGTAATTAAGTACATAATCTAACTGAAATGAATATTTCCAAAATAAACAACAGTGAACAAATATGTCCCAACAGCATATAGAGAGCTCATGTATAACCCAAGAGCAATGTTCCTATTGCCCCCACATCATATTTCCCAGTAAATGTTTCCAAACAGTGTTTGAACACCATATTAACACATTGTTTTCTGTATTCAAGTAACTGAATATGAGTTGAAAAAATCCTTAGCCCCAGTTTCTGGAGGTTGAAATCACGTGACTGTGTGTCAGGTTAGTTGCCACTAGATGGCTCTGTTTGGGGTCGCTCTCTGAGATCAGGTATGTCCTATAATTCAAGATCTACACTGTAATCATAGGCATCAATGATTAAAATTCTGGAGAGCAGAGGCTGTGACAAACTGTGTAATGCAATAAATGCTTATGTTTCATTCAAAATATTATTTTGGAATTGTCATTCTGAAATAGCTGTCTATAACATATATATAGTAATGATGCAAGAAAAAAACAGAAAAAAATTCTGTGTACATCTTAATGTGCTTTCTGTCACCTAAGTATATAAATTCTTCATCTCATGTAAGTTAACCATCCTAGTATCTGCTTCATTTTAAAATTAATTGCAAGGTGTGGCTAGCAAATTCCCTTTGATGACTTGGCTGCCCCTCGTACGTGCTTCTGTGAAGCCCCATAGGATTTTTGGTGTGTCTTCCACCACATAACTGTGTGTCTTCCCTAGGTTCATGGATCTGATTCACCAGGCCTCATTCTCCTTTGTTTTTACCATAATTTGAACTACTAAATTCTTCTGCTTAGGCTAAGAAAACAAGATTGTCAGTCAGTCAGTTTGCTTCAACTAGCAATTGCTTGTTAAAAGACTTACAGATGTCTTTGAGCACTTTAAACAGTATGTTTAACATAATAAACCTCTTTGAAAACAAATAAGCATTGGTTTCTTCATATCACTTACCAAATGATCTTCCCCCCTCGTTTTTAATCTAATCACAGTGTGCTAAAACCTCACTACAAGTAAAATGCACAATCTTTCAGAGCCATCCTGATTCTTTGTGGCACATACTAAGCACCTAAAAACATTTGTTGGATGAGTAATAAAATAGATGATGGAATATTCTTTTTGGTGTGCCATTTCCTAAACTACCTGGTCAACTACAAATAGTGATATAGTGAAAACTGTCAATCTCCTACTCCAGCATTGTCTCCTAGAATTTGTAAAATAAATAATCAGCTAAAGCTGTGTCCTAGATATTTGCATTTTATAAAGAGTGGCTCCAGAATGTTGACATGTTTAAATCATACTAACAAATTATTACACGCAAGACTCTGGACCTCCCGAAGATACCATTATTAGGGCTACAATGTAAACACACCCCCACAAAACTCCCTACAATTGTAGAGATACACAACTATGGTAATCCTTAGTCTAACTTCACACAGGGACAAGCTGAGAGGTCCATCTTCTTAAGGCCAATTACCACCCCTGTTCTTTTTGGCTACCTGGATTTCTCTCAGGTTGTGGGGAGGTATTTTGACTCTAAATTATATCACCATGTGGTTTGCAGTAGAATCTGGAACTTAAGTAGCCTGCTTCCCATTTTTCCTCCTTTGGGATGTAGCCTCATTCTTCTTCTCCTTACTGCTGGCTGACTGTGCAAAGGCTGCATGGCTGTGGAAAGCGGGAGACAGAACAAGTGTGTCACAGAACCTGATACTGTTCACAGCTCAGGCAGGAAAGGACTACACACATGTTTAATTGGCTTTTGTCTAGCTGTTGGGTAAGAGGATTTTGGGGGCAGGGAGGAAGGAGCATCAATTCAAAATGACCATTTAGTACAATTTAAAATAGAAAATTTCTACAACATAGATGGACGTAGAGGATATTATACTAATGAAATAAGTCAGACTGAGAAAGACAAATATCATATGATCTCACTTATATATGGAATCTAAAGAACAGAATAAATGAACAAATAAAACAGAAATAGATTAATAGATACAGAGAACAAACTCCTGGTTGCTAGATGGGAGGGGCTGGAAGAGGGGTGAGAAAGGCGAAGGGAGTAAGAAGTACAAATTGGTAGTCACAAAGTAGTCATGGGGATGTGAAATACCTGGGGAATATAGTCAACAATACTGTAAAAAAGATGTATAAGCGTCAGGCTGGTACTAGACTTATTGGGGGGGATCTCTTCATAAATTATACCAATGCCTAACCATGTGCTGCACACATGAAACCAATATAAAATAATACTGAATGTCAACTATAATTATATATACAGTCATGAGATGTAAAGTACAGTATAAGGAATATAGTCGGCGGTGTTGTAATAGTTATGTACGGTGTCAGATGGGTAGTAGACGTGTTGGGATTATCACTTTGGGAGGTGTGCAAATGTCTAATCATTATGTTGGTTTTGTACATCTGAAATTAATTTTTAAAAATAATAAAATAATAAAGTAAAATAGAAAATTTCTAGTTATAACTATACCAAAAAATAGTTTTTTTCAATAGTTTGTCATAATTGAATGAAATGTTTCCAGTTTATTAGCATTTCTATGGTCAAGACACCTAAAATAAACATTAATAAATTTCCTTCTACCATCCTAGTTGAAAGTACATTTCCCCAGAGGTGGGTTTTTTTAAAAAAAAAGGTAAGAGAGTGAAAGTGAAAAGAATTGGCACTTGTTCTCCCATGTTCAGATCTAGCTCTGGAATCCCTGACAATAACTAAAGAGTATTTGAAGCATTGTGGATGTGGAATCAGAGACTTCTACATGAGATAAACTATCTCCCAGTGTAGGATTCAACAATTTTTCATTCTACTAAAAAGAATCTCTTTGATAAATATATATTTTAAATACTTCAAATTAACAAGTAATTTTGAATGCTTGCTATAAAACTAACATCATTCCAGGCTTTGGGGATGATAGAAAAGAAATAAGCAATATAGTCACTGGATTCATGAGAATCTCACAATTTGTTCAGGAAACAAGATTTATATAGATGAAACCATTAAAAGTATAACAAATAAATGTTTAATACACATATATAATAAATAACCTTCAGGGTAATTTACAGCCACCCTACCATTTCTTATCAGCAATTGTCTTGATTCTTCATCGGAAGATCCAAGGACCTGACTGGCCAAGATGAAACTCTCTTAGGTGGTTATGGAGGCAGATAGAATAGTCATGTTAATAAATATTGTCCCATTTTCTGACATACATTTGTGAAGAAAGAGTGAACCAAAAGGATATCAGTGTCATATAATCTACTGTGAACATTTGAGCTTCAAGTCCTTATGGAAATAATGCAGAAAAAAAAAAAAAAGATTCAGGATGTGGGCTAGAAAGGAAACAGGGAAGATCAAAGCAGAGGTTAGAGTAATTTAAAAAATGAGTTATTAGATAGTAATAAATACCGTTTATTGAGGAGTGTGCACGTACTAGTCCTATAGGTAGGTTATGCCTAATTCTTACAATTACTTTTAGATTTTGAAATTCTTTATTTCTGTTTAACTGATGAGGAAACCAAAACTCCAAGGATTTAAGTGACTTGTCAAGGTCTCACAGCTATGGCAAGTGAATCAACTGGAATAAAGTCAAACCCACCTGAATCTCAAACCCACTTTTTTCCACTCTGCCAACAGTTTTTCTAAATTCACTCCACATGGTCACTGAACCCATGAGATGTACACACATCTCAAGTGCAGCAGATAGCACAGTAAGAGATGCAGTGGAGAAAACCTTCAGCAAGTGTTTATGAGGTTCCTGTTAGGGCCAGGCCCTCTGCTAGATGCTAGACATACAAAAGTGAAGAGGCAGATGCCAGCCTTGCCTGTCTCTTGAGGCGTCTTGAATACATAATTGGGAACAGGTGGGAGGTAAAAAAAGGGACTCCAGACTCTGCATCATGTCACACATCAGAGACCTGCTTTCCTACAGATGTCAAAAGTAACACTAGAAGGTTAAGTTACACAAGATAAGTACGTTCACAAACAATGCCCAATTTCAAACAGCAGGAGCAAAGGGTGTGACAGAAGAAATAGCAGAACATAATAATAGCAATGACAATAATCAAAATTTACTGATTGCTTTCTAGATGCCAAGCATTCTTACACACTTAACATATGGTCATTCATTTAATATAAAAAGGATGAGAGCCATTTGTAAGCTCAAAGCAGGAAGCCACATTGCATCAAAACTGATTATCTCTTCAATAGTCCACGTAATTTTTAACCTTAATAAACTGCAGGCCTTGGTCTCAATCTACTTCAATATTTACATATCATCTATGCCAAAATCATCATTTTGGCACACCATTTTCACTATTGAGATGAATAATAATTTTTAAAAAGATTAGAAAATTCCATCCAATTAGTGAATTTATTTATCATCAGGAGCATATTTTGCAGCCAACTCATGCTGTCAGGCCCTTTGAGAAGTTACCTTTCCCAAGCTTTAACCTATTCTTGTTAGAATGAAGTTGTCCTTATGAATTACTATTTTTCCAAATTCAAGCCTGTGCTGGAGTTACATGAGCCCTTTACTAAGCAGTAATTTATATAAGTATTTTTAGTATTCAGAATAAAATATTAATGTTTCTGCATTTCTGCCTGATAAGTAAATTATATGTCTTGCTTTGCAATCAAGAGTATAGAATCCCTGTATTTCAGGATCCTTCATTGGCCCCAGGCTCAAACTGACTGCCAACAAAGGACCATATCAGGCAACTCAGTAGAAAAATGGTACAAAATTTGTAAAGATACTTAACAAAAGATAACATCCAAATGGCTTATAAACATATGAAAAAATATTCAATTTCATTAGTCATCAGGGAAATAGAAGTTAAAACCACCATAAGATACTGCCTTACACCTACAAAAAGGGCTGAAATGAAAGACTCAACACCAAGTGTTGACAAAGATGTGAAGCAAATGGAACTCTGATACACTGTTAGCAGGAGTGAAAATTGAAAAATTGCTCGACAGAATCTATTAAAACTGAATGTATGTATACACTATAGTGGAGCAATTCCACTTTCATATATACACCCAACAAAATGTATACATATATCACAAAGGTACAGCTACAGAAATGTCCCATAGCCAATTCCTGGAAACTACCCATATGTCCATCACCAGCAGAATACACAAAGAAATTACATTACATTCATATAATGGAAAACTACATGGCAAAGAAGATGAATGATCTACAACTACACCCAAAAACATGGATAAGTCTCACAAACATCACATTGAGAGAAAGAAGTCAGACACAGAAGGCTACATAGTACTTGATTCCTTTTATGTAAAGTTCACACAAGCAAAATTACTGCTAAAATTCAAAAAATGGTGATTTGGGGGAGGAAGACCATGACAGCAAGGAGGCACAATAGGGGCTCTCCAGGGCTATGGTTAATCTGTTCTTTGGTGATCTGGGGGGCATGTTACATGAGTGTGTTTACTTTGTGAAAATTCATTGGGATTTATACTTATGATTTGAGCATGTAGTAAAATAGGCTACATTTCATTAAAACTTTACCAAACAAGCAAGTGGTATGGAGTGATGTATGAATATGATGAATATTTATTTGTTTTCAGCAAAATTGCTCCTAAGATAAATACCTCTAAATAAGATCCATGTAGTAAACTCCTCTTAATATATGTCATAACAAAAATACTTGTCTCTACTGAATACCTTTATGCTTCATTTATTAGGAAGCTCAGAGCTGACCTGAACACTTCAATGTAATAATTGTTATTAAACAAAGTTTTCCAGCATTTCTAACTCTCCAATATTCTTTTATTGTCCTTTAACTTTTTTTTCAATGACTCCATCATTTTCATATCTATTCAAGCAGCTAGTATTCTCAAATCCTTTCTGGAACTTATAGAGGTATACAAATGCATACTTGAGCATAATGAGGATAAATTAGTGATCAAATATAGCCTCCAAAATTAATGATAAATTTATAGGTAGATACTTTGTTTAACTTTTAGTACTCTTTATAAATATCCTTATAACATAATTATTAAATTTTAACTTAAAATCTACTAATCATACATCCAAGTAAACCATTTAACGTGTTCAATGCAAATATTAAATCTAAATAGACTATACCAACCATAGTCATTACACTGGGCTATCTCTGATTGAGCCTGTCTCTTATTTGGTAGAGACGAGAGAGAAGTTTAAATCATCTTCCTCATAAAAAGTTAACATTATAAAACCCACAAGACATCCTTCAGACAAGAGGAAATATACTATAACAAATGAACCTGAAAATGTAGCCCAAAACTCTCATTATACAACAAATAAAAACAAATGTAACAACACAAGTGATACAAGTGGTGGCAAACCAATAAAGACGGTTTTTGATGAGTTTACTATAAACTACAAATAAAGGAAAATGGGAAAGAACTGATGTGGAACAGAGATATCTGTAAACTGAATAGAGCTTTTTTTCCCCAATGTTTATAAAAAGCAAATAAATGTCAAATTGTATAACTGTAATGAAAATAAGCAAACATCAAATATTTGGAAAGGGGTTGTTTCAAACCAAAAATACAAGTTGACTTTCAACTATTAATAACTTGAGCTTCCCAAAGGCATTGTTTGGTTTGTTAATTTGCTGCTATTGTTGTTCAAAGAGTAGTGTGACAGAATTTCTCCATAAAGCAAAACCATCTTATATTTTCATTTCCTATCCTTTCTGGTAAATACCCCACCAAATTCCTTTATTGACCCTTGTTTATTTCTTTAACTAGGTAGATTAGGTTTCTCTTTTTTCTATTTTCCCTTCTCTTGCTCACTAAATAATATTTCTAAAATAATAATAGGTACACTATAACATTTAACACACATTGAATCATAATCATAGGTCTGATACTCTTCCAACACATTACATACAATAATTTATTTAATCCTCAGGACGACCTGATGGGGTAGATGCTATCATCACCTCCATTACAGAGATGAGAAAATTAAGGCACAGAGAACTTAAGTTATAGCCCAAGGTTACCCAGCTAACCTATTAAATATCAAATCCAGTAATACAAGAATGCCATGCAGGTTAATTTTTCACCATATGAATTTAAGTGTTATGTCTATAAGAAAAACAACTTTCCAACAATGTTGAATTATTTAACTCAACGTCATCTTCTTCTAAATTATCCCTATTCGCATAGTAACAATTTACACTAAGGTTAAGACAGAAAAAGCTCCTATGTTGATACCTTAGAAGAGAATGTGGGCATTTTGTTTTGAAGACTACATCAGCCGGAAGGTTTTCCTTAAGTAGAGTTGAATATGGTAAAACTAATATTGTAGAATGACACGTCCAACACCAGAAGAGTTTGAGAAACCCCCTCAGGGTTCTTCAGGGAACAACTTCAAAAATACAACTCACTCTGCAAGGTGTCGCACTAGCAATGACATCAGTAGCAGCTTTGTTGGTAATCAAATGAGTACGTAAAAAATATAATATAAAAGTGGGTAGGTGCTCTCTGTCTAAAACAGATAAACATGGGCTGGCTGAAGCTTACCCTTAGCAAACCTCTTCCTCACAGTCTGACCTGTTGATCTTTGAAATAAATTTGCTAAAGAAGATGGTCAAGTTAATATTAGCAGAACATCAGGAAGAGATTAGATAAAGTCTGGTAAGAATGATGGTGAGTCATCCTGGAAAATACAGAAGCCCACAGCAAGAGGTGATTGTGCATACAGGATACAAACACAAGGACAAACAAAAAGCAAAGCATTGCAAGATTAAGCAATTCATTTTAAAAATAGAATTCATAGTTTAACTCTTTAAATTAAAATAATAAAAATGGTTAAATAAAGTACAAGTTTAAAAGAAATAATTTCTGAAACATATGCCTAAGTAGTATCATATTATTTGGAAGACTGTGATAACTTACAAATGCACACTGTAGTCCCTAAAGTAACCATTAAGGTAATAAACAAAGAGGTATAGAAAAAAAAGACAATAGAGAAGATAAAATGCAATACTGAAAATAAACTCAATACATAAAGAATGATGAAGGAGGAAAAGAAAGACAGAAAAACAAACAACATATAGAACAAAAGACAATAAGAAAACAGTAGATTTAAATCTGACAGTATAAAAATTAGACTAAAAGTAAATGGTCTGAATATTTCCATTTAATAATAATAACTATTCAGAGACACTATGATCATATACATGAAAAATTATAAGTAACTCACAGAAGAACTGTTAGTATTAGTAAGTGAAGTTACCAAGGTGGCAGGATACATGGTCAATCTAGAAAAATCCATTGTATTTCCATGTACAATTACTAACAAAGAAAAATGAGGACACAAAATTTGGAATATATGTGTATATATTAGGACCTAAAAGCCTGAAATATTTAAGGATAAATTTTTTAAAGTGTGTGCAAGACCTGCACACTGAAAGCTACAAAAGATTACTGAGAGAATTTAAAGAAGACTCAAATAAATGAAGAGATATATCATGTTCATGAATTGAAATAATGAAGATTGTTAAGATGTCAGTTAATAAATTGATCTTTAAATTTAACACAATCTCGTTTTAAAAATCCAGAACAGTGGGTTTTTAGAGTTTTCTTGTTGTTGTTGTTATTTTTTGGTTTGTTTGAGGTTTTTTCTGGGTTGGGTATTGTTTTAGTTGGTTGTGTGTTTTTTTCAAAAATTCAAAAATTGATTTTAGAAGTTATGTAGATGTGCAATGTACCTAGATAAACCAAAGATTTTTTTTAATGAACAAAAATAAGTGTTTACATTGCCTGATTGAAAGACTCACTATAAAGTTACAGTAATCAGAGTAATACAATATTAGAATAAGGATAGACAAATAGATCATTACACAGAATAAAGAGTTAGGAAACGACTTACAAACCTGTGATTGATGGAATTTTAAACAAGATGCCAAAACAATTCAATAGAGGGAAGACAGTCTTTTCAGATGATACTGAAACAGTTGGGTATCCATATAAAAACAAAAAAAGAATCTTGACCCTTAACTCACACCATACACAAAAATTAAGTTTTAAAAAATGGATCACAGACCTAAGCATAAAAATCCAAACTGGAGGAGATGCAATCAAAATGGCAGCGTGAGGGGCCGGCCCAGTGGCTCAGGCGGTTAGAGCTCCATGCTCCTAAATCCGAAGGCTGCCTGTTTGATTCCCACATGGGCCAGTGGGCTCTCAACCACAAGGTTGCCAGTTCAATTCCTCCATGGTGGGCAGCGCCCCCTGCAACTAAGATTCAACACGGCACCTTCAGCTGAGCTGCCACTGAGCTCCTGGATGGCTCAGTTGGTTGGAACATGTCCTCTCAACCACTAGGTTGCCGGTTCGATTCCCGCAAGGGATGGTGGGCTGCACCCCCTGCAACTAGAAACGGCAACTGGACTTGGAGCTAAGCTGTGCCTGCCACAACTAAGACTGAAAGGACAACAACTTGACTTGGAAAAAAGTCCTAAAAGTACACACTGTTCCCCAATAAAGAACTGTTAAAAAAAAAAAAAAAAAAAAAAAAAAAAAGGCAGTGTGAGGTGAGCCTCTGGAAATCTCCCATGGAATTTACAACAAATTGAGAAACTATAACTCCACAAAGGACTCCCTGCACAGCAGACAGACAAGATGAAGAGTCTCACTACTGAATTCACCTAAAAGTTGGCAAATTGTGCGAACAGGGGAGGAGGGAAGGGAGAAGTATGGAGATAGGCCCGCACAGGCACAAGATGCAGGCCTAGCTCAGCGCTCCGAGCTCGCTGCATCCCGGAACTACCACAGCTGCGGGACAGGGAAGAACTTGGACTGATAGGGCTCCGTTTATGGCCCACAGGGCTGAGGGGACAGCACATAACACGGCTGAACCCAACGATCACCACAGAGACCTCGGAGAAAAGACTGAGGGAAGAAGGCTGAAAATGGTGGTATAAGCCCTCACTGCCGAGCAGAGAACAGAAGCTTTAGGCACTGAGACTAGCCGCCCCCTCCCTATCCTCCCAGAGCTCATCCCGCCGCCACCTGCCGAGTGCTAGAAGCAGAACAATAGCATTGTCAGATCAAAAGAACAGAATATTTGCAGTTCTGAGAACTGTGGTCCGCAGACACAGATTCGCAGCTCAACTAGTTCTGGCAAAGGGGAGGAAGCTGTGTAAGCAGGACCGGCTGTGGTGGTGGTCGCCGCCATTGTTCTGGGCAAATTCTCCAACTCACCCTGCCCCTGTCCCCACCTATCTGGGCAGATACAGGAGTAAACAGAACTGCTGAAACATATGGGCTCTGAATCTGATGCAGGAAGAGCTTTGGAACTTCAGAAGTTCTCTGCATCCCTAAAGGGATGCGGAGCCTTACGACCCAGATGAACTGTTAACAGAGGAGAAGCCTGCCTTCCAGAGAATCCTCCCATTGTGTGAGAAGCTGGAATAGTGCAGAGAAAACATAACACTACAGTGTGAGAGAGAAAAAAAAAGGCTGTAGCCGGAGAGAAAAATAAAACATTCCACAAAAACATACTGGAAAACAAAAGGAAGACCTCTTCCTATCAATCTGTTGCAGAACCCACTCCTGTAGATGTCTAGGAAGAGAAATAATAAATCACTAATTGCCATGAATAACCAAGGCAACAAGACAGCTCAGAAAAAAAGTGAAAAGTCTCCAGAAAATGAACTTAAAGATATGGAAATATGTGACTTAAATGACAGAGAAGTCAAGATTGCACTTCTGAAAAACTCAACGAGACGCAAGAAAACACAGAAAGACAGTTTAATGAACTCAGAAACACAAGCAAAGAACAAAATGAACAATTTACCAAAGAGATTGAAATTTTAAAAAAGAACCAAATAGAATTTCTGGAGATTAAGAACTCAATAGAAGAAATTAAGAATGAAATGACCAGCTTAGGTAGTAGATTTGACCAGATGGAGGAAAGAATCAGTGACATCGGATGGAAGAAGTAAGAGACTTGAGATTTAAAAGAAATGAAAGACACGGATGGAAGAAGTAAGAGACTTGAGACTTAAAAGAAATGAAAGAACTGTACAAGAACTTTCTGACTCCATCAGAAAGAGCAATATAAGAATAATGGGCATACCAGAAGGAGAAGAAAGAAAGAGGCGAACAGAGAGTATATTCAAACAAATATTCGATGAGAACTTCCCAAACTTGTGGAAAGAACTGGATCCTCAAACCCAAGAAGCAAATAGAACACCTAATTATCTCAACACCAGCAGGCACATTGTATTGAAACTATCAAAAATCAGCAACAAAGAAAGAATCCTCAAGACAGCCAGAGAAAAGAAGACGATAACATACAAAGGAAAGCCCATTAGATTATCATCAGATTTCTAAGCAGAAACTCTACAAGCCAGGAGGGAGTGGAACTAAATATTCAAAATATTGAAAGACAGAAATTATGAGCCAAGAATAATATATCCAGCAAAGATATCCTTTAGATATGAAGGAGGAATAAAGACCTTTCCAGACATACAGAAGCTAAGGAAAAATTCTAATACACGACCTACACTACAAGAAATACTAAAGGAGGCTATTTGACCACCATCAACAGGGACAATTTGTGGCAACCAAAACATAAAAAGGGGGAGAGTAAAGGCCTGAACCAGAATATGGGAATGGAGAAAGTAGGCATGTTGAAGTAAATGGAATACTCTAAAGATCAAACTTTCTTTTACATAAACTTAAGGGTAACCACTCAAAACCAAAAATCCAGAACTGAAATATATACTGTAATAAAACAATAAACAAAGGGAAACATCATAGAATACAACCACACAGAAATAATAGACAACAAAAAGGCAAAGAAACAATGGAGACACAGTCTTACCAGAAAACTAAAGATAGAATGATAGGAAATCCTCACATATCAATAATCACCCTAAATGTAAATGGACTGAGCTCACCAATAAAAAGGCACAGAGTAGCAAATTTGATCAAAAAACTAAACCCAACAATACTCTGTCTCCAAGAGACATACCTCAGCTACGAGGACAAGCACGGACTCAAAGTGAAAGGGTGGAAATTGACACTCCAAGTAAATGGTATCCAGAGAAAATCAGGTGTATCCGTCCGTACTGATATCAGATGAAACTGATATCAGATGAAACAGACTTCCGGCTGAAAAAGGTAACAAGAGACAAAGATGGACATTTCATAATGGTAAAGCGGACTATACAACAAGATGACATAACAGTCATCAATATTTATGCCTCCAATCAGGGAGCACCGAAATATACCAAGCAACTACTAACAGAACTAAAGGGAAAAATTGACCAAAACACAGATATACTAAGGGACCTAAATACATCATTGACAGCTATGGATAAATCATCCAAACAGAAAATATATAATGAAATAGCAGCCTAAATGACACTTTAGGTGAAATGGACATAATTGACATTTATAGAGCACTTCATCCTAAAACATCAGACTATACATTTTTTTCTAGTGTACATGGAACATTCTCAAGGATAGACCATATACTGGGACATAAACCTCAGCAAATTTAAGAAGATTGAAATCATACCAAGCATATTCTCTGATCACAAGGCTTTGAAATTGGATATCAACTGCAAAAAGAAAGCAGGAAAAAACACAAATACATGGAGATTAAACAACATACTTTTAAAGGACGACTGTTCTTTAAAAGAAATTAGAGGAGAGATCAAAAGACACATAGAAACAAATGACAATGAAAATACGTCCTACCAAAATTTGGGGGATGCAGCAAAAGCAGTTTTAAGAGGGAAATTTATATCATTACAGGCCTATCTCAAGAAACAAGAAAAATTCCAAATAAATAACCTCATGTTACACCTTAAAGAACTAGAAAAAGAAGAACAAGTGAAACCCAAGGTCAGCAGAAGAAAGGAAATTACAAAACTCAGAGCAGAACTAAATGAAATAGAGAACAAAAAGACAATAGAAAAAATTAATGTGACAAAGAACTGGTTCTTTGAAAAGATTTACAAAATTGACAACCCTTGGCTAGACTCACTAAGATAAAAAGAGAAAAGACACTAATAACAAAATCAGAAATGAAAAAGGGCAAGTAATCACGGACAACACAGAAATACAAAGGGTCATCCAAGAATACTATGAAGGACTATATGACACCAAATTCAATAACCTAGAAGAAATGGACAAGTTCTTAGAAACATATAGCCTTACTAGGCTGAACCATGAAGAATTGGAAAATCTAAACAGACCGATCACCAGTAACGAAATTGAATCAGTCATCCAAAACCTTCCCAAAAGCAAAAGTCCAGGACCAGATGGCTTCACTAGTGAATTCTACCAAACCTTCAAAGAGGATCTAATACCAATCCTGCTCAAACTGTTCCAAAAAATTGAAGAAGAGACAGTACTCCCTAACTCATTTTACGAGGCCAACATTACCCTCATACCAAAACTTGGTAAGGACAACACAAAAAAAGAATATTACAGACCAATATCTCTGATGAATACAGACGCAAAAATCCTAAAGAAAATTCTAGCAAATCGAATGCGACAATGCATTAAAAAGGTTATTCATCACGACCAAGTGGGGTTCATCCCAGGGGCACAAGGATGGTTCAACGTCGGCAAATCCATCAATGTGATACATCACATAAACAAAATAAAGGACAAAAATCATATGATTATATCAATTGATGCAGAAAAAGCATTTGACAAGATACAACATCCATTTATGATTAAAACACTTAATAAAATAGGTATAGAAGGAAAATACCTTAACATAATAAAGGCCATATATGACAAGCCCTCAGCTAATCTCATAATTAACGGTGAAAAACTGAAGCCCTTTGCTCTACGTTCAGGAACATGACAGGGCTGTCCCCTATCACCTCTGCTTTTCAACATAGTGTTGGAAGTCCTTAACAGAGCAATCAGGCAAGAAAAAGAAACAAAAGGCATCCAAATTGGGAATGAAGAAGTTAAATTGTCACTCTTTGCAGATGACATGATGCTGTATATAGAAAAACCTAAAGACTCCACCAAAAAACTGTTAGAAACAATCAACGAATACAGTAATGTGGCCAGCTACAAAATCAACATACAAAACTCCATTGCATTCCTATATACTAACTATGAAATCTCAGACAAAGAAATTTAAAAAAAAACCACAATTCCTTTTGCAATTGCAGCAAAAAGAATAAAATACCTAGGAATAAACTTAACCAAGGATGTGAAAGATCTATATGCTGAAAACTACAAGACATTTTTAAAAGAAATTGAAGAAGACACAAAGAAATGGAAAGACATTCCATGCTCATGGATTGGAAGAATCAACATAGTTAAAATAGCCATATTACCCAAAGCAATATACAGATTCAATGCAATCCCCATCAAAATCCCAATGGCATTTTGTAAAGAAATAGAACAAAAAATCATCAGATTTGTTTGGAATCATAAAAGACCCCGAATAGCCAGAGCAATCTTAAGAAAAAAGAACAATGCTGGAGGTATCACACTCCCTGACTTTGGCTTGTACTACAGGGCAACAATAATCAAAAAAGCATGGTATTGGCAGAAAAATAGGCACATAGACCAATGAAATAGAATTGAGAACCCAGAAATAAAACCACATAAATATGGACAGATAATTTTTGACAAAAAAGCCAAAAACATACAAAGGAGAAAAGACAGCCTCTTCAATAAATGGTGCTGGGAGAATTGGAAGGCCACATGCATAAGAATGAAACTGGACTGCTATATGTCACCATGTACCAAAATTAATTCAAAATGGATCAAAGACTTAAGCATAAGACCTGACACAATAAATTGCATAGAAGAAAACATAGGTACTAAACTTATGGATCTTGGGTTCAAAGAACATTTTATGAATTTGACCCGAAAGGCAATGGAAGTAAAAGCTAAAATAAATGAATGGTACTATATCAAACTTAAAAGCTTCTGCACAGCAAAAGAAACCATTGACAAAATAAAGAAGGAACCAACTGAATGGGAGAAGATTTTTGCAGACAGTGCCTCCGATAAAGGGCTAGTATCCAAAATATACAAGGAACTCATGCAACTCAACAAGAAAAGAAAAAAAAAACCCAATTGAAAAATGGGCAGAGGACTTGAAGAGACATTTTTCCAAAGAGGACATACAAATGGCAAATAGACATATGAAAAAATGCTCAACATCACTAATCATCAGAGAAATGCAAATCAAAACCACAATGAGATATCACCTCACCCCAGTTAGACTGGCTATCATCAACAAGACAAATAGTAACTGTGGAGAAAAAGGAACACTCATACACTGTTGGTGGGAATGCAGACTGTGCAGTCGCTGTGGAAGGCAGTGTGGAGGTTCCTCAAAAAATTACGAATAGAATTACCGTATGACCCAGCAATCCCTCTCCTGGGTATCTACCCCAAAAATTTCAAAACATTTATCCATAAAGACATATGTGATCCAATGTTCATTGCAGCTTTATTTACAGTGGCCAAGACATGGAAACAACCAAAATGTCCTTCGATAGATGAATTGAATGGATAAAGAAGTTGTGCTATATACACATAATGGAATACTATTCGGCAGTAACAAAAGATGAAATAGGACCATTTGTGACAACATGGATGGATCTTGCGAATATAATGATAAGCGAAAAAAGTCAGACAGAAAAAGCAGAGAACCATATGAATTTCACTGATATGTGGTATATGAACCCAAAAGAACAAGACAAACAAATGAGAAACAAAAACTCATAGACACAGACAATAGTTTGGTGGTTACCAGAGGGTAAGGGGGGAGGAAGGTGGTAGATGAGGGTAAAGGGGATCAAATATATGGCGATGGAAGGAGAACTGACTCTGGGTGGTGAACATACAATGAGATTTATAGATGATGTAATATAGAATTGTACACCTGAAATCTACGTAACTTTACTAACAATTGTCACCACAATAAACTTTAATTGAAAAAAAAAACAATAATAATCAAAGGAGCTACATCACAGCTTATTGGTTAGTAGCAAGACATAGTTTACACTCACACTGAAAAGGAGGGCATAAACATCAAGAGGCATATGTCATGGGGACCACTCTAGAGATAATCTGCTACAGGCTCAAAGAGGAATACAATAAAATATCTGATTGAAAGGGCAATGGTATGATATAGGCCATTGGTTTTCTAAGCAGCTAAAGAATAGAGAATACAGTATGGACAGGAATTATTTAATAAGATCCCATGGAGTAGAAAAGTTTTCAGCTTGTCTTTGAAGAATATATATAGGTTAAATCATTAATAAAATTCCTTGGGAAATGACACCATTCATGATAATGCAGTAACAATAACAATTGGAGATTTACAGTAAAATGCCGAAACTCAACAGAATTTTTTAATCCTGTTCAAAACAACATTATGTCATTGTCAGTTTTTTCAAATGTTAAAAATTTGATATACTACCAGTATTTAAATCCAGAGTAAACCCAGCTCTCCCAGATAAAAGCCCTATACAAAACTCATCACCAACAAAAAGAGGAAAATAGTAATTGTATCCATTCCAGTCCTGCCTTATTTCATTGAAATAATTAGATAAATTATGGTAATAGTATTCACCATTCCATTTAGTAGATACAAGAGGAAAGAGGGGGAGGGATGGGAGAATACAGTGAGATGATTTCTATTTCTCCAGTATTCTTACAGAATACTTACACTGCTGCAGAAAAAGGTCCATATATGGAAACTGATAAACCATTAGCACAGACTACACAATACAACTGATGATGACAATGCATGTTTACAATTCTTTATAGTCAACAGAAGTAGTTTCACAACTAAAGGAAGTGGGCATTTCTGGTTTCTCATATTCAAATGTTATTTTTGATTCACTTCTAACTTCCTTATTTAAACATTCTTTTCTCCCAAATTAGCCAAGAGATTCTTTCTAAGTGAGCACAAACCACATGGAAAGTTACAGTTTTTAAGTTGTTCCCATTTCTTAGTTCTCAGTGAGCCAAACACATTGTGTTGCTTCAAATCCAAAAACTTAACTTTAAAAATTAATTTGGTATAAGAAAAAGCATGGAAATTTTCTTCCTAAAGGTAATTTTAGGAGACCCATGTGAATCCATAAATGCCAATTCTATATTCACAAACACTGATCAAATGATCCAAAATACTAGACACATTTATGTATAGACTTTATTTCACCAATAACTATATTAAGTGAAAGATAATCATATTAGTGAGATAGATATATGAAACATAGACAGAGATAGAGAGAAAATTTGGTCCATAAAAAAACTGGAATTATCTGTAATAACAGATGAATCAATACCATTTAATCTCCCGTATGTGGATTTCTGATAAAAGATGTGACTCTGAGTTCACTAAGGAAAAAGCTCTAAGGCAAAAAGTGGCTTATTCTGAGTCAAAGTTCCAGACCAGTTAAATCTAGATACAAAGGTTTAGCTCCAAGTAACTGTCATTTTTTACCACTATCTACATCAACCATAAAAAGAAAACAAAAACAAAACAGGTTTGGTCATTGATTATACTAAAGATTATTTGGTTAAAACTTTGATTCATTTTATCATATATGTTCTCAGTCCAAACTCATATCTTGATTTCCTTGTTACTAGTAGTCTTAGAACAATTTTCCTTATTGTATAAATGTGATTCCTCAGCCTCTTCTTCAACACCATCATTTCTTCATCCATCTGTTCAATCAGACACCAAATCCCTGATTATTTCCCTTCTTTTCCAGATCCACTGCTTCCACCCTTGGGTTAGGGCTTTACTACATCATGTATGCACTATTAAAGTGTCTTTCAATGGCTCATCCTATTTACTATGAATTTTCTGCATCATGTCCTATGCTCCACATTGCTACTAGGATGGATTACTTGCTGACTTTGAATAAGCAGTAAGAGCTCCCTTTGGCCTGTTAAAAGGTACAAGTTTCTTGTCTTTACTTCAGGAGCCCTGAGTTATCCCTCAGCACTCCCCTAAGCCTATTTGAGACCATGTTTCACCGAGCTGATCTTTCTCTTTATCTCTACTACATTTTTATTTATGTTGTTCTTTTCTCCTGGGTGCTCTATTGCACATCCCTCAGCTCAATAGCATGTTTCCCATTAAAGTTTCCACAGACATGTCATCCTTGTTTTTTTTAATGCAAATAGGATGCTGAAACTATCACATTTTTCATCAGTGACTGTATCTTATTCTTGAATACATATAATTACTCCTCAATAAATCTTATCTCTCTTACATGGCTTAGTTATGTTGTACTCACAAATACATTTTGAACAAAAAAAATTATTTGTTGAATGAATGCAATAGACTAATCTTCAAAAAAAGCCAAATAACATATATTACTATGTTACTAACATATATTACTACTAACATATATATTACTAATATATATAACTACTCTACAAAAAATTATTTAACCAATAAGTGTAACTAACTGACTCACAGGCTAGTCTAGAGAGAAAATTATTTTTTATTTCCATTCCAAAAATTTATACAGAACTAACATAAATGATTGACTATGAATTAATAAACTTGAAGCTACATTAACAACAACAAAAAGTGGCTGCATTAACAAACTGGAAATAGATAAAGACAATCCAAGAGGGACTCCACGCGAGCTTTCCTATAAACACACAGACTGCAAATTCCAGTCAATCTGTTTCACATTTCATAAGAGAGTAACCGTTTAAAATATAACTTCAGAAGCTTTCACCCTAACAATCATGGCCTCCAATCTTTTAGTACTTAATATGTGTTAGACTTTGTGCTAAAGGCTTTACATATATTCTTATTTAATCCTCACAACAACATTGTGAGATGAGTATTATTATCCTGAGAATCAGTAAGGTGAAATAACTTTCCTATGATTTCACAGCTAGAAAATGGCAGAGCGAGGATTCAAATCCATATTTGCCAGACATCAAATTTTATACTCTTATCTACCTCATTTCAATATAGATTGGTCCTAAAATACAAACACAAATGATATTATTTTAAACTGCATTTTTATCTGTTATGAAATGTTGAAGATTTTGGCATGTCATTTCACCTTCATAAACATCAATAAATGAATTAGTTTTTCACTCTTTTCAACCAATGGTAATATTTGCAGAGCTAATATTTATTTGGAGAATTTAACCCAACATATTTTGATTTTGTTTAGAATTCAATTAACTCTTCAGGACAACTTTAAAGTAAGTCTTGAGGATGAATTTTTCATCAGCAGCTCATGTGAAAAACTAAGATCACCCAAAACTTAAGAGGCATGCTAATTTAATGCAAATTTAGAATGATTTAATATAAGTTGATATAATGCTGAAAATACAATTATACAAGTCAGATTTACTGAAAATAAAAATAAAATGATTGTTAAAGAATGTTTCACAAGTATTGCCATTTATGTCAATTTAGAAGGATGCTATATATTGGAAAAATGTTAATCTAATTTCAGAGGTCAACCACTTTACAGTGGTACTGGAACATAATTAGAAATATGTTTCCTATTTTAATTAAATGAGTTCAATGATATATATGCCTAAGGACTTAATAGAACCACAGCTAAAATAAAGTTACCCTATTAAAAAATTAGGAGGATTTTTTTTTTAAATCAACTCAAGATAACCTACAAAATTAAAATAAAACCCAACTTTGGTTGTTTCCATGTCTTGGCCACCCTAAATGAAGCTGCAATGAACATCGGAGCACATCTTTACAGATAAATATTTTCAGACTTTTTGGGTATACACCCAGGAGAAGGATTGCTGGATCATATGGTAATTCTATTCTTAATTTTTTGAGGAACCTCTACACTGTATTCCATGGTGGCTGCACCAATCTGCATTCCCACCAACAGTGTGAGTGTATGAGGGTTCGTTTTTCTCCACAGCCTCTCCAACACTTGTTATTATTTGTCTTGTTGACGATAGCCATTCTAACTGGGGTGAGGTGATATCTCATTGTGGTTTTTATTTGCATTTGTCTGATGATTAGTGATGTTGAGCATCTTTTCATATGTTTACTGGCCATCTGTATGTCCTTTTTGGAGAAATGTCTCTTCAGGTCCTTTGCCCATTTTTTAATTGGATTGTTTGGTTTTTTGATGTTGAGTTCCTTATATATTTTGGGTATTAGCCCCTTATCGGAGGCACTGTTTGTGAATATATTCTCCCATTCGGTTGGTTGCCTCTTTGTCGATGGTTTCTTTTGCTGTTCAGAGCTTTTTTAGTTGACATGGAAACAACAAAAGTGTCCTTTGATAGATGATTGGATAAAGAACATGTGGTATATATACACAATAAAATAGTACTCTGCCACAAGACAAGATGAAATAGTGCCATTTGCAACAACATAGATGAATCTTGAGATTATTATGCTAAGCGAAGTAAGTCAGATGGAAAAAGTTGAGAACCATATGATTTCACTGATATGTGGGATATAAAACAGAAAGCAACAAAGACAAACAAAGCAACAAAGAGCAAGACAAACAAAAGAGAAACAAAAACTCAGACAATAGTTTAGTGGTTACCAGAGGGGAAGGCGGAAGGCGGAATGGTAGAAGAAGGTAAACGGAGTCAGATATATGGTGATGGAAGGAGAACTGACTCTGGGTGGTGAACACACAATGTGATATATGGATGATGTATTAAAGAATTCTGCACTTGAAACCTATGTAATTTTACTAACCATTGTCATCCCAATAAATTTTAATTAAAAAATAATAATAAAACCCAACATCCTGAATGCTCTATTTTTTTAGTGTACACTGGTTGAGGACTATGGAGATGTGATTCTCTGCTTTTGTTATCAGTAGACAAAATAATACCTTATCTTTACATGCTTGCTAAATCCCTGGGAGATATCTACTCATTCAAGCATTCATTCAATAACCAAACTACTTACTGAGCACTAAGTGCAGGTCAGCAATTCTAGGTACCAAGGATACAGCAGTGAGCAAGTCTAATAAGCTTCCTGCTCTCCAGAGCTTATCCTCCAATGGAAGGAGGTCAATAAACAATTACACAAATCAGTAAGTTAATTTCAGATGGTGCCAAATACAAACACACTAAAAGAGGCTAACGTAAGAAAGAGCATCTCAAGAGCAACATTAAATTGGACGGTTAGGGAAAGTTACTTTGAGATGATGGCCTTTAAACTAAAAATTAACTGAAAATAAGGAGTCAGGTCCATCAAGATCTGAGGAAAGAGAATTCAAGGTGTAGGGAGCGATGTATGCATGCAAAGGCTCTAAAATGAGAAGGAGCTTAACCAGCTCAAGGAAGAGGAACGGAGCCAGTGCGACCAGGGTGTTGCAAACAGAGGGAGACAGGGGAGGAGAGAGCATTGAAGAGTTAGGAAAGCAACTCAATTAGCACTTTGTTGACTATGTGAGGACCCTTACATTTTTATAAGCCAGCAGGTGATAATGTGACCTGATTTACATTACAAAGGAAATTATTTCTCATAATATTGTTTAAACAAGTTTATTCTTGGGTACAAAAAGAGAATTACAATGAATTTAATCCCTGGCTTGGATTTATGGAGTAGCTTTCTCCCATAGAAACTCAGTATTATTTGGAAATCACCATCTATTTTATTCTGCCAGTAGAGATACCATTATTCATTTAACAGCTAGAGACTGAGACATAGTAAGATTAATTCATTTTCCATTCTCTACATGTAATAATGACCACCACTATGGAAAATGCACCCCAGTAGCTAGTTTGAGGCTGCGGTCTAATCAGGGCAAGTATCTTGTCTTGCTGATTTCATTGAACACTTTTCCTCATCCTTCACTTCTGACGGAAGAATTTTCCTGAGTGCTTCTGGAAGACAAAAATGCTGCTTGCCAAATTACAAGCAGACAGGCAGGCCTGCTTTAATTGATGAATGGTATGAGTGTTATGAGTCACTGGGCTCCAAACCAACTCAATTTAGCCACTTGAACTATTCAGTCATATCCTAACAACGCATGGTAGGGAATGAGTATCTTATTGCTTTTAGGAAATGGAATTCATAAATAAAAATAAGATGGTATTTGGGGTGCTTCACTGACCTCACAGTACAGACAAGTCAAATAAACACCATCTTCCAGTTTTTCAGCCCAGAGATCAGAAGCTTAAAAGAAGTCAATCTTGAAAGTCAACCCATTAACCTCTGCCTCTCCATTATCTTGTGTTAGACTTTTAGAGAAACTCTGTATAGCTGCAGCTCCTTAAACCTCGTAATCTCAAGAAGAGCTCAGAGGACTTCACATGTCTTAGGAACTGTTAAAGTGGGGTTAGGAGATTTGATGAAAATTTAAAAGACCATAGAAACTTTTTTCAGGCCAATGAATGTTTTTCCTTAATCTTACTGCAGGCCTTTTGTTGTATAATAACATTTCTGGGGAGGAAAAAGAAAAAAACAAAAAACAAAAAATAAAGCTCCCATGATCATCACACGAAAGTATGACTTCTTCTGCTGTTTTCTATGAAATTATTAAGGGCAAGAAAGTGTTGGTGGAAGAGTTCTTAGTTGTTCAAGTGTCACTTCATGTCAAAAGATTGTCCCGGCAAGTCACATTGTGGAATATCATTTTTTGTAACAAATTGAAAGGGTAATTAATACCAGCTTCCTGCTATAATTAGTCTTTGGGTATGTCACCATCCCTTGGTTTCCTTAACCTTGTCCACACGTCTCTTCATAGTCCCCTCATTAAATTCTCTCCAATTAAAACATTTTGACTGTGACACCTGATTTCTGCTGGGATCCTGACTGATTCTGTATGTGACCTCTAATCAAACACAGACCCGAATCCTGTTGAAAGGGTAGCCTCTGAAGATATTTCTGAACTATCAGGACCATCTTGTCCTTTACCCTTTTCACACTAACTCTGGGGACACAGAACTAGTTAAAAAATCTCAGACTAATCAGTATTTCATGAGCATCTACTATATGTCCAAAACTGTGCTAGGAACTGAAAAGATACAGCTGTAGAAGATATTGCTCCTGCTCTCTGGGATCTCACATTCTATTAAGTAAATATACCTTTTCTAAGCTCAAAACCTCCAACAAGTCTTCTCATAGATGTTTCTCCCACATAAAACTAACCCATGTATGAAGAAGGAAAGTGCAAAAGACTGGTTCTACAAGAATGAATAGTTCAGAGTCTGCAAATTACTGGTGTTTGAAGAGGTTGGCAGGAATTCAGGAACATGAGGGAGAGTAGTAAAAAGACAAGGCTGGGGATTTAGTTAAAACCAGGTAATACAGGACGTTGTATGCCAAACTAATGTATTTGGGTATAATTTTATAAGAAATAATAGATCTTTAAACAGGAGAGTGAAATGATCATACATAAATTTTAAAAGTGTTACTCGGAGCAATAAACCAATGAATGAAAGGTTATTGAAAGAAGAAGGAAATAGACTAGGTGTAAAATTATAACAGCCCCAGCAAAAGGCTGAAATGGTGGGCACAAAAAGGAAGAAACAAACAAAAAAGACTGCAGAAACTGAAAAACAAAATGGAGATAGTGCATTAATTCTAGCAGTAATACTGAGGGACAAAAAAGTATTTGGTACATTGTTTCAGGTTACGTAATTGTTAACCCAGATATTATCTCAGCTCAAATTTACTGATTTTTCTCCTAACCCATACTTCTCTGTATAAATTAATGGCGTATTTCTACTTACAAATAATTAACCAAAATGTTCATTTGATCCACTATTGCTCCATTTTAGAAAAGTTTCTCAAATGCATCTGTTTCAATGAAATGGCATAGAAGTTATCATTCTGTTAGAAAGAATGAGGTGTGGTTTTTCTGTCTTACATCTGACAATAAAGAAAACATTGGAAGCTTTGTAATAAAGAACTAAAGCTATAATCATGGCTCAAACGATTCCATCACACTTCACTTTCTCCATAAACTTTCTTTGAAAATGAATGAGAAAAAGTAGGAAATGTTCCTTCAGCTTTTAAAGTAAGGGAACAAAAAGTAACGCAATTATACAAATACAAGATGAATCAATATCATATGGGAGAAGTTGTTATTATAGTATCAATTATTGTTAAAAGCAAAAATATTAAAAAGATTTAACAGCAAGCATATCTCTACACAAACAGAAGATCACCTATATATAATGAAGCAACTCTTAAAATTCCTCCTCTGTCATTTATTTCTCCATATTGAGTCTTCAGAGAAATATTCTAGGACAAAATACAAGATGTATTTTCAGTATCCCTTAAGGCTCAATACTTACTCCTTGACTCTTCCCTCTTCATGTTACTCCATCTGAGAGCCCATCTATTCCAACAGTTTCCATTCCCTTCTCAATATTCTGTAGCTCCAGGCCTTCCATCTTTCCTAAATCAAAACCCCTATTTCTCTTTGTGTCTACTGGACACTTCCACATGATTTCTTGCAGATGCCTCAAACTCAATCCAAAAAATATTTTTAAAACTTAAAAAAAAAATCTAAAGCAGAATCTATCATCATCTCTCTCCCACCTCTGAATCAATTCACCCTACCATCATCACTCCATTCAAAGCCCCACATTTCCCTAGTCATTCAACCTTGAAATGCTGACTTCATATTTTTCTCGCTCCTCTGTTTCATTCATTCCTTTAAATATTTCTTTCCAAATGTGCATTCATCTCTAGAGCCTTCACATTTGAATTAATAACTATAATATTTTTGTTGTATAAGCTATGCTCGACATTCCTCCACAACAAAATGTTGGAAAACATTGCCTTAAAATCCAGGACTGGCTTTGACCACAATGTGTAGCCTTAAGCAAGTTTAACTTCTTAAACTCAAATCTCCTCACCTGTACAATGTTGATAATGATATTAATGGCTTCATAGGGTTGTCGAGAAGATGAGAGGACGTAATGCATGTAAAAAGACATAGCACCATATTTAGCAACTAATAAGAACTCAGTAAATTTTAGCTGCTGGTATCATTACTACCCCGCCCAGATCCAATGCATCATATATTATAGCCAGACTAATATTAATTAAACTTATATAATGATACGGCCTTGCTCAGATTCCATTTATTAACCACCTAAATCCTCAGAACTTATTTATTAAATTTTTCTCTCCTAGAACTTGTTTTATTTGCACTTAAAGCATCTCTTATCTATGATGGTGTCGAAAACACCATATGAGATGCTTCTCTACTTTGTTATCAATATTCCAAATACCCAGGGCCTTGAAAGTTATCCTTTTTTGGTTCTTCTTCTAATTTAAAATCAAAAAAGGAAACAACAACCACTAACACATTTTGTTCTTAAACTAAAGCCTTGAAAACTCTACTAAAGTCATTCACTTTTGACTGAAAAACTGGAGTTCAGTATCAGGTGCAAGTATAATTTCTTTTGGAATGTGCTGTCTGTGGCCTGGTGAGGCAAATCATGGGATCTGAAGAAGTGATTCAATTATGGCATTTTCACAGACAGGTGGGGTTCTGCAGGATCCTCTGTCAATATGCTCTGATAATTGAACACAACAGCACTCAGAGACTGGGAAATGCTTCAAACCCTTTTACAAAAGTTGAGGATTTGGCCTTATTTTTCCTCCCCATCATTTTTAAACCCTATTGTGTTTCAAAGGAAATTCAATCCATCTGTTTCTGCTTCTTCAAAACGCTGTTGTTTTGTAAGAGCTATTTGATGTCACAAAGCCTGATGAGTCTCAACAAAGCCATTTGCTTCCCAACAGAAGGCTATAGATCTCTCTCTCCAAGGAATTAATGAAACTAGAACCTCAGGCATCTTAGACCTCACAGACCTCTATCACATTTCTAGAGTTTCCTTTTTAAAGAGCATCTCAATAGGAAATTGCTCCCCAACAGCTTCATTAGTCAGACACTTCAAAATGTGGTATCTTGCTCATATTTATCTTTTCAATACATTTTCATTCTGACCACTATGTCACAAATAGGGGACACTCTATCTGAGGAAATAAAACCCTTGCAATAAGTATTTAAATGTTTTATTTTAATCCTGCCATGATGACATTTTTCTAAGGAAAAAAATAGTTGCTTCATGAAGCAAGTCTGAAGATAGGCTTTTGAGAAAAATATCTTATATAGAAATAAAAAGGTAACAACAATAAAAAGGGCTTCCTTTGCCTAAATAGCCACTTGGAAAATTTCTAAAAAATAAATATAAACTAGTAGATGCATTAATTATTTTATAAGAATAAGCTGAAGAATATAACTTTTCTTCTTCACAGGGTAAGCTATAATTATAAAGAGTCCCAGGGCTGTGAACTAAAGCAATGAGGGAAATTAAATTGCAAAGTAATTAAGAAAGATGCAATTTAACCAAATTATAAATTTGCCTTCCTGATGTCAGCAGGCTTTTGTTACCATTTTCTCGAATAAGTCAGTGAATTAAGAAAAAGGAAATAACTCAAATTAATGTGTGTTTTGAACTCCATCAATCTGGTAGCAGTAAGCTTTTCTATGGAAGCTGAATTTAATCAAAATAGGAAAGAAAATTGTTCATGCTAATTTATTAACATATTATAGTCTGAAAAGACCAGGATTCCAAAATGCCTCCATAGTTAAGTGATATGTGAGAATGCCATTGCACTTCTTTTAATAAAACTTTCTCTTTAAATATATTTACAGTGATGACGACTTTATAAATATGGAGCTAAGATTGATAAGAAGATTGATATGATATCAACTAAACCTCAAAATGGCCATTTTCTGTTTCATTTGGCAATAAGGAAAGTAAGTCTCCCTATAGGTTACCTGAAATATATCGATATATATGAGTGGGATTCCACCTTTCGCCAGTCTTTCTCACGTCACTTGGTAATTTGTTGTTGATGAATCTGGCATTCTTCCACAAGATAAAATTCTCCAAATTATTTTCCTTTTGCAGAAGATATTATAACCAGTTAAATAATGTTAAAGTTAGTCACAATGTGAAACATGTACATAACCTGAGGTGCAGCGAAAGAGACAGCAGTCTCAGGTAAGGCTGCTGAGAAACAGAACAGATTCCCTTTTATTCAGATCACAGAAAGTTACGATATACCAGGATGGGTGGGTATGTGAGCCCCAGACACTGACATCTTGCACACATCCCTTTTCCTTTGATATAGACATAATCTAGTTAAAATGGAAATGTATTAGGAAAGTCAAACAATTAATTGATGCAAGAAAGGTTGTTTCATGTTTTGTGTAAATCAAAGCTAAAAATTCATTTGAGGAACAACACTGTATTGTAGACTAAACACAATTTGGCCTTAGTATAGGGTTTGGTGCGGGTGTTAAAGTTGTTCTGGGCTACACATGGTCGGTAATCCTCAGCAGAAATGTTAACTCAATTCGTCAGTATTATCTTTATGTCAACAGTAATGCTTAAATATTTACAATAGGCATAGTACGCTGAGAGTTAGTAACGCAAGATAAATTGGAAAAATGCTAACAAAATGGATGGTACTAATAGAAAGCTCTGGCACTATAGTCTCTGATTTTATATACAAGAAGCTTGCCTGAAGGTAAGATTTTATTAGGTTCTATCACTGATATGCTGCTCTACAGTTTCCCTTAAAAATTTTTTTAATTAAAAGTTTTTTAAAAGGAAGCAAAGCAATGAGTTTACTAAGTTTATTCTATGTAAATCAACATTTGAGTCTAAAGTACATGTTAGCCACTATTCTTTTTAAAAAGATAAAAATAATATTGCACAACTTGAATTTCTATGCATTCTCCTGGTATATTGCATTTTTAAACTTTCCGCAAAATTAAACAATTACCACCTTAAAATACAGAACAAGGAGCTATGGAGAAAGAGAAAATGTCCTCTCCCTTTCTTCATTTCCCCAGCCCTGCTTCTGTTGCTACTGTTTGTTGTGTTAAAGGAGTGCTGTGTGTTTAAATTCTTTGTATCCTGAGTTCTTTGAAAAAGCAGAGATAGATAAAACTAATAAATACATCTGGACTAAAACATTGCCACTGCACCAAGCCATCTAACAAAAAATAAATCAATCTTTAAAAATATAAATCCCAGGGCACCAAAAGCAAATGACAAAAATTCTTATACCAGGGGACGGCCCAGTGGCTCAGGCGGTTAGAGCTCCATGCTCCTAACTCCGAAGGCTGCTGGTTCCATTCCCACATGGGCCAGTGGGCTCTCAACCACAAGGTTGCCAGTTCAATTCCTCGAGTCCCGCAAGGGATGGTGGGCAGCGCCCCCTGCAACTAAGATTGAACACAGCACCTTGAGCTGAGCTGCCGCTGAGCTCCCGAAAGGTTCAGTTGGTTGGAGAGCATCCTCTCAACCACAAGGTTGCCAGTTCGACTCCCGCAAGGGATGGTGAGCTGTGCCCCCTGCAACTAGCAATGGCAACTGGACCGGGAGCTGAGGTGCGCCCCCCACAACTAAGACTGAAAGGACAACAACTTGACTTGGAAAAAAGTCCTGGAAGTACACACTGTGCCCCAATAAAGTTCTGTTCCCCATCCCCAATTTAAAAAAAAAAATTCTTATACCAAAAATTGTACATTTTAAGAAAAAAAGAGAGAGAAATGAAAGAAGTGCACAGAAGTGGAGAGATAAGGTTATGAATACGTGGAGTTCTTGTTTTGTTTCTTTAAGGAAGAAAAATTGATTAAAATTCCAAAATTAACTACTGCCTGTAAAAGACTAGCATTTTGATGGGCATGTAAATTGGTACAGCCACTATGGAAAGCAGCATGGAGTTTCCTCAAAAAATTAAAAGTAGAATTACCACATGAACCAGCAATCCCTCTTCTGGGTATCTACCAAAAAAAATCTTAAAACATTTATCCATAAAGATATAGGCACCCTTGTGTTCATTGCAGCATTATTCACGGTGGCCAAGACATGGAAACAACTGAAGTGTCCTTCCACAGATGATTGGATAAAGAAGATGTGGTACATATATACAATGGAATATTACTCAGCCATAAGAAAAGATGAAACACTGCCATTTGCGAAAACACAGGTGGACCTTGAGATTATCATGTTAAGTGAAATAAGTCAGACAGAAAAAGTCGAGAACCATATGATTTCACTCATACATGGATATAAAACTGAAAGCAACAAAGGAACAAGACAAATAAACAAACAAACAAAAACTCATAGACATAGACAATAGGTCAGTGGTTACCGGAGGGTAAGGGGGGGGAGGAGGTGGTAGAAGAGAGTAAAGAGGGTCAAATATATGGTGATGGAAGGAGAACTGACTCTGGGTGGTGAACACACTGCAATATATAGATGATGTATTTTAGAATTGTACACTTGAAACCTATATAATTTTACTAACTATGTCACCCCAATAAATTTAATAAAACTTAAAAAATAAATTAAAAAATTAGCATTTTTTATCCACAAAGTGGAGAAATCAAATGAGTGGACCAAAAGACAATTGCACTTCAAAGTCACTTTTAGTTTTCAACCCTCCTTTAGGATTAAAAATTTTTATTGAGTCTGTGTTTAAACAGAAATAAAGGATACTTATGTGTGATATGAGCAGCCTACATCTTTAAGTTTTGCTTCTTTCCACCATTCAAGCTGTCCTATAATAATTTTGTTATGACTTTTTAAGGAAAATTGACAGGGAATGTTCTACTGCTAAGAAATGTGCAACAAATTGTTTCTGTGACACCTGATTCAGGACCTAGGAATTCCTGAAGGACTTTGCATTTTATTATAGAAAAAGAAGAACAGCATTCTATCCAAAAGCACCTTCACCTTCCCTCCCTATGAGAGACGTCTCAATCCAAATTGCATAAGAAATCTAGGTAGTCCTCGAAAGCATCAGTGTCAGTCACTGCTGTATAACCTTCTGGTTTTCATTCATTTCTTCCTCTCTGTCACATATACTTGGGTATAAGAGCTAAGCCTGTAGGCACTTTCCAAAGTAGCACTAAATAACCTTTAGGATAGATTACTTAACCAGGTACAGTATAAGAAGAACAGATGTGAACAAAACCAGGGACTTTTTAAAAAGCCACAATCTCACTAGGCCTGTTACTATTCATTTTCACTTTAATAATACTCATCTTAGTTCCCTTATAAGCAATAAGTTAAGATTACTATACACATTGGATAATAGAGATTAATATTCGAGGTAACAGATATAGTAGATGAAGAAAGAATAACCTAAAAGATGTCAAAAAGAGTCAGACAAAGGCGAATTATCCAGAAAGCTGGATTCATGCCTTGCAAACAGTGAATAATAGAGATTCTTGAGGAATCGTTGTTCCCCATAGATATTATAAAATAGGAGAAATAATGTTATCTGTAAGCAATTAGTGTATAACATTACTCAATTAGAAGGCCATTTTCTCTTTTTTTCATGGATAAATCTGTAACTCTAACACGTACTATTGATTTTTGTTATGGTTACACACTATTCATAATTTTCAGTTGTTGCTGTTATTACTATCAGTAATGATGGCTTCATGGAAGGGACAAATTGACCATAGTTTACACAAGGACATACATAGTAGATCATGAACATTTAGAAACAAACTTGTGTCCTGAATACTCCAATAGTAAGTTGAATACCAAAAGCACCCAAGACCCATCCCGTTTGGTCCCAACTAATCTCTCTAGCCCCATCTCCTACAATTCCTCTTACCTTTTCTTTTGATATACTTCCTGTTCTTTGTGCATACCTTTCCCTCTATCACAAATGTTCTCTCTTTTCCATAGGGGGAGTTCTTCCCCATTGTTCAAAAACCTGTTTAAATGTCACCTCCTCCTTTTCTCACACTCTCTCAGGTGGCTGGGTGTCCCTCCTCTTGACTTCCACAGCACTATAATTACTGTTATAATTATAGCAGTGACCCCACTATTGCTGGCTCCTTCACCAGAAATTGAACACCTGAGGACAGGGCCATTTATTATATATCTTTGTATTCCCAGTGCATATCAAAATATCTGCTATGTAACAGATTATCTATTGCCACAATAATACTGTGTTACAAATCACCCCAAAACTCAAGGACTTAAAAAACTATTATTCGTTATTGTTCACAAGTCAGCAGGTCAATTGAGTGTTTTTTCTTGAATTTGAGGGTTTGTTCTTGACTCTGCAATGAGCAGCAGATTGGATAGACTCTGCTGTTTCCTGGCTATTCTGTTCCATCTTCAGAGTCAGCCAGCCTTGGCTCTTCTCCATGGGCACGTCATGTCCCTCTGTAGACACTCATAAAACTACACCCACTTACTGAGTTTCTATTCAGGCACTAACTCACAACCGGGCAGAGGTAAAAGAGCAAGCAAGCTCAATTGTGCAAAGGACAAGTGAAAATGCACAAGTGCTTCGTAAGCCTCTGCTTCTATCACATGTGCTGTAGTGTATTGGCGAAAGCAAGTCCCATGGCCATGCTAAGAGTCAGTGGGGGTGGGCACTGTAAGTGGGCGTGGACACAGGGAGGGAACAAAAATTCAGGTTATCAGCGCAAGTGACATACTGCAGGAAGTAAAAAATAAGTTCTTGTTAAATGAGTACAGGACTGCAAGAGACAGATTTATTCAGGGAATGACGAGGTAAAATAGTAAATTAGGCAGAGCTAGTCTTCATGACTCCTTTAGAGCTAACAGAAAAGTCTAGCACAGTACTTGACATTTCATAAGTGCTCAGTAAACATCGGTTCCCTTTCTCTTCCCCCTTTTCAGCTTAGTTTTCTTCTCTTTTTATCTAGGCTTCTATTTCAGCACTCTTTTCCCTATCCCCTGTCAGTCTCAAACTAAGAGTAATGGATAAAATGCCCTCACTCCGCTTCCAAATTTATCTTTCCTATATTATTTTTTCCTTAAGAAGTTTCAAGAATTGGTTATCAATTCTAATTAGTTAATTTCCAAGTTTTAGTGACTATAATTATATTTTAAATAACTTAATGTAAACTAATGGGAAATTTCAGGAATCGTAAAGGAAGGTATAGTCTGTGGACACTCATAAGACTATACAACTTATTGAGTTGCTACTCCAGTTGTATGTTGGAGCTGTTCTGGATTTTGTTTCAAGTCTTGAGGAGGCAAGGCAGATGAACCATAGTCATCATAAACCAAAAGCCTTCATTCCTAAAAATATATTGTTAAATGGATTATATTGTGCAATTATTTTTTTCATAATATGAAAAGTAAAAAGTCCTCAATCATGTTTCAAACCCAATTAAATTACAATTGACAATCATATGGCCATAAACTTTCAGTGCCTAAATTTTCCATGATTACTTTCTAGAGAGTTAAATTTCTAAATCATTATTAAATAAACTTCCCTTAAATTAAAAAGAAATGAGCAGTGGGCCAAGAGAAAAGAAAATAGCAAATAAGAAAGACTAGCATACAAGTATATTTAAGACCTGTATAGCTATTTCTCATTATGACCCAGAAAATTGGTGATCCCAAGACATGTAGCTACCAGTGTGCCTTTGGACATAGTTATGAAATACCTGGTACTTAGCATAAGTAATATAGGAAAGAAACAACAAATGTTTGTTGAATGCTACCACATGCAATATACTCAGTAAAGGGAACTGGGGTTTGGGGAGGACACACAGAAAAGATAGGATGCCTCCCCCCAATAATTAAACTTGAAATCTAGAGCAATATACCAACTTTCATTCTAACCATTGCATAATCTATTATGTATGTTCCCAAAAATCTATTGTTTGTGTTTTTTTAAGGCACATGGGCCACCAAGAAAAAAAGTGACTAATTTCAATGAAAAGGAAGAGGGAAGTCTTGAAGAAAGAATAAATATTTCTTTCAAACTTTAAAAGATTAGTTTAATTTTGACAATGGTAATTGGAAGAGCATTTCAGGCTTACTAAATAGTACATATCAAAGATGTCATGAGAAAGTTTCTAGTATTCACTGGGGAGCAGTAAGAATAGCAAGGTATAGTGTGTGAGTGTGACGGATTGTCTGAGGAAATGTGCCTGCAATGGTGTCATTTGAAACCAGACAAAGCATAGAATACATTTAACTCATCCCGAACTTCCCCTTCATCACACCCAGTCCATTTATTTGGTTGGTAGGTGCTGACTTCTGAAATTACTCATTAATTTATGGTTTTTAAAATGCAAATATTACTATAGTCATTAACACTTAGAAAGTAGCTAACTAAAATTGCTAAATAACCTTGACAACTCTTTGAGGAAATATAATATAGGAAAGATACATAAAGGATTAATGTGGCTGCTACTGGTTGGATTGAAGATGCATAAGGGGAAAGGAGAGAGGCCAGAAAGGCAGCTAGTCTTGTAATCTGGGCAAGAAATGATAGTAGGATAGCAGTGGATGAAGATGAAGAAAGAAGTAACAGATTTGACAGCTATTGAAAAGGTAGGTAAAACATAGGAGACGCTGAATATTTGCCAAATAAATTCATTTATTCCTAAACCATGAAGAACCAAATATTTTTGAGGATTGAAATTTTAAGAACTATATTTTATCATTCTGACAGTGTGGCAGTATGAATGATGGTTTAAAGATAGGAATTCTAAAGGTGGAAAAATTAGTTAAGAAACTAGAATAAACATGCAGGGGAAAGAGGATTGAGGTACACAAGTAAGAGAGGGCAGAATAAAAGAAACTGAAAAGCTGAAATTTTAAAGAAAGCTAGGTAAAGCTAAAGGCTAATTTAGTGGAGAGTTTAGAGAATAATAAGGAACTAAAGATTTCTTACAAGGTGAAATTATACTGCCAGTAACAGAAATAGTACACAAAGGAGAAAAGTCAAGTTTGAGGAGGTAAATGTTATTGATTCTCTTTAAACATGTTAATCTTGAAATGAGAGATAACCATGACATTCTGCGGTAGACAACAAAAGCATCTAAGTTAGAAGATGGGACAAAGGCATGTCTCTCTGGGCACAAATATACACAAGGTGTGACAATTAAGTTCGCGAACTTTTGAAATGCTGTTGCTAACCGTTTTTTATATCAGAGGGATTGTTTATTATGAATTTGTGCCAACTGGACAAACAGTTAACCAAGTTTACTGTTTGAAAATGCTAAAAAGCCTACATGAATAAGTTAGATAACCTGAACTTTTCGCCAACAATTCATGGCTCTTGCATCACAACAATGCACCAACTCACATGGCACTGTCTGTGAAGGAGTTTATAGCACGTAAACAAATAACTGTATTGGAACACCCTCCCTTCTCACCTGATCTGGTCCCCAATGACTTTCTTTACCCAAAGATAAAGGAAATATTGAAAACACGACATTTTGATGACATTTAGGACATCAAGGGTAATACAACAACAGCTCTGACGGCCATTCCAGAGAGAGTTCCAAAATTGCTTTGAAGGATGGACTAGGCACTGGCCTCAGTGCACAGCTTCCCAAGGGGAGTACTTCAAAGGTGACCATAGTGATATTCAGCAATGAGGTATGGAGCACTTTTTCTAGGGTTAGTTCATGAACTTAATTGTCAGACCTTCGTATGGTGTGAAAAAATAGAGAGCAGTAGGAAAGAAGTAGCAGTAGACAAGATATGATCCCAACTTTACCCTGGAAAGGCAAGGAGCATTAGATAAAGGAATTAGCACTTAGAAAAGCTCAGGCAGTTCTCTTCCCCACACTCCTAATTTGAAACTCTGAACAGGGAGCCCCATAGCAAAAGGGAAGTCCCCAAAAGTTAAGAAAATGATGCATTAAGGTCAGGCAGACAGAAATCCTGAAATGTGGTTTTCCTCAGCTATCTATCCATGTAGCATAAATGGAACCACAGAGAACTGAATCTGAGTGGGGAATTTGCAGAGGTTGGGGGTTGGAAGGCTCTGAATTAACAGCTGCAAAGTACACCACACAGAAAGGGCCCAAAGAGGTCTCTGACACCCCATAAGATGGGATGTGACTAAATCTGCCTGGGAGTCCAGGAAGTACACCAGCTGCTGACTTCAGCTGCAAAGGTGAGCGGGACAAGCACCAACCATATAGGCATGGAACATTGACTCAGAGACGGGAGAAGCAAGAGACACTTTGCCCAAGGGCCCCTCATTTTCCCCTCTGTCATCCAGACCCCTCACCCCACACCTACAACAGAGACCATCTTAGAAAGGAGCAGGAAGGGACAGCAAAAGATTACAACATCTAAAATACTGAGCCATTTCATCTTGGAGAGATTTAAAATTATTCTAGTAATATATTTAAATTATAATTGTTCTAAGCTTTAAACACAATTGAACATTTAGTCTAGTTACTTTGGGGGAAGGGGATCTCAGGGCTAGAGGTAGAGTTGAGTGGAGAGATCACATTAATTATTGATAAAATTAATAAATTATTTATTAGCTCCTCTGCACATGTAAGTTATACTCTGAGTTAAATTTATGACCCTGCCATGGTAAATAATAATGGCAATGGTGATAGTGTTGGTAATATTGGCTGGATAGGTTTCTTAATTGCCCACATTAGTAGCTAAGATTCGCCTGTGATGGCATTTTTAACACCAGGCACCATTTGACCTAATAAAAGAAGCAGGAAAAAACATAGTTCACTGAACGGACAGTGAGTAACAATACCACTATTACTGGAATAGAGGGGTCATTGATATGAATGGCTAGAGATGACACTGAAAACTTGGGAAAAGATCATGGAAAATCTTATACATCCGACTAAGGAATTATTTCTGTAAATATAGAGAGCAAATTCATATTTTAATGATAAGAATGACATTGGGGAAATCTGCGCTTTACCATAATTAACCTGACAGTTGTGTGTGGAATAGTTTTGGATGAGGTATCAGGAAATAAGTGTATCACAGATAGGGCGAACTTGGAAGATATTGGTCATAGGATGTATTTTAACTATGATCACTCTGTCGTTCGCAACTCCAAGAAAAATCTGGAGCATTTTAATAGATGAAATCAAGTTAACATGAACACTGTAGGCAGTCTTAACGTGGAAAAGCAGAAAGCATGCAACACAGGCCTCTGGAGAGATGAGTTTAAGAGCAAGAAGGAAGAACTCTGTTATAGATGAACAGATGGATGAATGCAAGATGAGTGCCAGATGGATCAGCTATCCTCATCCACCTATCTCACTGCCAGCTCACTGAGTTTACTTAAGGGACAGCAGGGCAGGCCCCTGAAGTCTGAAACACACATCCTAGAAATAGCACTGTGGCAGCAGACCACGTGGGAGATGGGGAAAGCACAGGCAGAATGATGATGGCCCATGAATGCAAGGGCACATGTAAATGTAAGTGATGCTCTGAAAGAATCACAATTTCAGAAGGCAATTAGGAGGCCCAAGTTACAATCCAGTTCTGCCATTAACTAGCTACTTGATCATGAGAAAATTATTCAATCCCTCCAGACCTCATTTACTTCCCATATAAAAATGAGGCATAGTAAATGTTTATCAGTGTTACTTCTCACAGCCAATGGCTCTAAGATCTCAAAGGTGCTTTCTTTTTGCTCTAACATTCATAAATACCTATATACCAAAAGTCATGTCTTCCAAAATCCAGTGAAATAATAGCTTTTTTTTTCATTTTTTTGTAATCCTACGGTTTGAATATAGATTTCTGTTTCTGAATCAGTGCTATACAGTACGTAGTTTCCACTCTAGTTCCTTTCAAGGATAATGCTGAGAATCTGAAATGGAAATTTATTCAGATAAGGTAATGGGTAGGATTTCTAGTTCATCACAGAATTATTTTGTCATGGTTGCTCTCATTTTAATCTACTTTAAAGGAAACTCCAAAATGCTCTTTGTGTAAATATTTTGAGAATGACATCTCTGGTTATATTAATTTTCTATTTCATTTTCTCTATTAAAATTGTATGGTCGACTATATTTAAGGCAACATTTCTCATAGTCTAATTATTCAGTAAAATACCAAAAATGAAACTTGCCAATTGACTACCTCTCTTCAAATGATTTTTAACTAATCAAAATGTTCCTAGCTTTAACTAAAGAGCTTTATATAAAAAAAAATACTACATCATAGCATAAATAGATTAGATATTCTCATTATTAACATCACAACATAAAATTCATATTTTTAAAATGAACTTAGCTCTAAAATCCTATGTCAGCTTTCATCCAAAATCCGTTATCTCATTTTACTTACCCAGATCTTGCATTAGTTTGATTTGTGATCCCCCCAAACAAAGAATTATAAAGCCGTAATTACCCCAGATTGTGCCTTTCAGAGATATCTTTCAAACTTGTAGTCTTTTGCCCTATTTCAAATTATGCCCCTGGGTATTTGTTTCCTGATAATGTGATATTTATCTCTCCTTCACAAAAACATCAGTCATAATACTACATGTCTTTGAAATGTCCAGTAATTTTTTTTTTCTGCTAGGAATATTGCAAGGACTTTCCATGTCTCTAGATTGTGCTTATTAACATCACTTAAATGATATTGCAAGGACTTTCCATGTCTCTAGATTGTGCTTATTAACATCACTTAAATGATTACCGATGAGTTTCCTAGAAGAGCACCATTATAAAGGAGGAGCATAAAATATTTCTATGAGTATATTCAAAATTACACTACTAGAATTATTCACATGATTTAACACATTAACAGGTGTTTTTATATCTTGACATTAGCTTTTAAAGGTAGACTATTTTTTTTAATTCTATGTGACTATATTTCCTATTTCACAATCCTAGGATTTGCAATGAGGAAAAATAAAATTATTTTTATAGCATTTACATGTAAAGAACTAATATACAAAATACACCTGAGAATGTGAATCTTTTAAAAGGATCTAGTTTCTGAATGAAGTCCAATAAAATACAAATACTTCTACCACCCTTGAGTAAATGGGAGCTCATATATATGCTTGAGCACTGAATATTTACAACCATTTGAATTAAAGAAAAGCAGTCGGTGCTTTAAAGTAGAGCACAAAAGTAATGTTTTTAAAGCGAGTGAAATCCCATCTTGTCTTTGAGCTGTCATTCAAGCCCTAGTCTTTGCCCGTATATTCTACTTGCTATTCTTGTTCTCAGCCTGTGATACCTGATTCCCAGTTCAGTTATTTCCACCTTTTGTTCACAAGTATTTCCTCTTAACAATACACCATTCAGAAAAAGGTATGTCTTTGAATTGTCAACTAGTACTTTGTTCTGACAAAAGATATCACTCTAGTGTTTCAAGACTATATTTTAGAAATCTTGAAATTAACACCACTTGTTGACTATTAGAAATAAGTTTATTTGACAAGTGGCACTTTAGAAAGTACACTCCCTAACACTGAAAAACAGAATCTTACATTCCAAACAGTGTAAATATTTAACATAGGTTAACGTGATATCATTTTAAGGAAACTAAAAGGATTATTCTCAGGTATGATTTCAACATGCATTTGTTATGACATATTCAATATATATTAAACCTCTGTTTCCCAGAAAGAAAGAAGCCAAAAAATTGGGCAAATTTAAGTAGTTGAAGGAAAAGCTAAATTGCCATTACTTCCTTGTATTGATCTAGGTCAAATACACAAAACAAAGCCATGTTTCAATTGCCTAGAATCTGAAAGAAATATAACTAAACCAAAAAGAGAGTTAAATTGGAATAATTGCACTGCCCATTCTTCTAGCAACTATATTGCCTGTTTTTGATGTAATACTGCAATAACAATAAAAAATATATATGCCTGTAAAAAAATCAAAATCTAAGAAAAATTTAGAAATATTAAAATTGTTTATGCTTAATCCATAAATGCATTTAATACTTTATTAACATTATATTTAGAATAATATATTTGAATATACTCTTGAATATATAATAATTTTTGATGTAATAAAGTAGATTATATGTAATTTCTTTAACTATTTTAAAGCACATACTGCATAGTATAAAAAATTATAATTTATTACATTTTACGCAGATGTTAAAAATGATAGTAATTTTAGTATTGTTTAAAGTAACTGTGGAATAGATTGCTTTGACTTATTAATTATAATATATTTTTCATTTCTTGATTTTTTTAGATTTAATTTGGTAGCTCCCTATAATTTAAAAATTTAGCTACTGTTTTTATCAAAAGAGCTAGTCATAAACATGTTTACTTTTTTTAATTTTCAAACTTTCTTCTTTTTGTTTTTACAAACATAAATCTCATCATTAAAACAGAATATGTGAACAATGAACTACCACAGTACCTTCCATGTAATATTATTTAAAATATTTTATAGATCTTTCCAGAGATATTCAGACATATGCAAATATATATATGAATCATATATGTATATTACTTTTTTCATACATGGTAGCAAACTGTACACACTGTTCCATAAATCACTTTTTCACTTAACAGTACTTCTCAGAGATCTTTTGTGTCAAAAGACAAAGAGCTTCCGTATTCCTGTTTTATAGTTGTAGCCAATTCCATTGCATGGGTGCACCATGATTTATACATCAGTCCACTACTGATAAATATTTCAATTGGTTATTTTTTCCTATTATCAGACAGTGCTGCATTAACTATTCTTAAATAAATGTTATTTTCCGCATAAGTAACTATATCTATAGAATACGCTAGCAGTGGAATTACTGGTACAAGGGGTATTTTGCATTTGTAAATTTGATAAATATTTGCCAAATTTCCCACCATACAGGCTGTACCAATTACACTCCCACCAGTGGTGTATGAGAGTAACAATTTCTCCACACTTTTCCAACACAGTCTGCTATCAAACTTTTTTTTATCTTTTCCAGACTAGTATGTTGAAGGATGCATGTTTAAAGAAAAAAAATCCAAGGTACAACATGGTAAATTGGTTACTAACGATTTGATACTATCAATTTGTTGAATCTAATTATTCCTGTTACTATAGTTGTTCCTCCCAAAGCCCAGCTCCTCCACTTGTGCACGAGATCCTATCCTCCCTCAACTGCTCAGTGATATTACTCCAGCAAGCTCCCCTCTCTCCTACGCCCACATTACCATTTGCTTTCAAGCACCCTACATTCCCTCTTAAAAACCAAATAAAATCAAAGTGTTCCCTGACCCTATATCTCTTTCCAGATCTCACCTCATTTTTCTGCTTTCCTTTACAGCAAAATTCCTCAAAGGAAGTCTCTCTACTCACTATCAACTTTTCCTTTCTCAAATTCTCTTCTGAACTTTGTAGTCAGTCTTTCTTCCTCAACACTCCAGAGAAACAGGTCATGTCAAAGTCACTAGTGAAGGGGCGGCTGGTTAGCTCAGTTGGTTAGCGCTCAGTGCTCTTAACAACACAGTTGCCGGTTCGATCCCCACATGGGCCACTGTGATCTGCGCCCTCCACAACTAGATTGAAACAACTACTTGACTTGGAGCTGATGGGTCCTGGAAAAACACACTTAAAATAAATAAAGGTTTAAAAAAAAAAAAAAAAAAAAGTCACTAGTGACCTCCAGGTCTAAATCTAAATGGACATTGCTAAATCTAATGGACATTTCCCAAATCATCTTACTTGACCTAATGGCTGTATTTGAAATTCTTGATCACTCTCTTCTGGAAACACTGTTTTCACTTGGCTCCCGGGACACCACATTATTTGCTTATCCTCCTACCTCACTGACAACTCTTTTGCAGTCTGATTTCTTCTCATCTCCCCAATCTATAAATGTTGCATGTTGGAACATCCCAGGGCTCAGACCTCAGTTTTTTTTCTACCTATAGTCATGCCCTGGCGATCTCATCCAGTTTCTTACTTTATATACTAACTATATTACTAATGACAAAATTAGTAATAGTTATATTTCCAGCCTAAATATGTGTCCTAAACTCCAGATTCATATAGTCTACTGTCTTGTTGACATCTCACCGTACGTAGATAATAGGAATTTCTAAATGCTCCAAACAGAACTCCTGATTTCTGTCTCCCAAAAAAAATCTGTTCTAATCATATTCTTCCCCATTTCGTAAATTACAACTTCATCTTTGCAAGTGTTCAAGCCAAAAATCTTGAAGTCTTCCTAGACTCCTTTCTTTCTCTCACACCCCGTATTCAATACATCAGCAGATCCTGTTGGTTTTAATATTCAGAATGCAACACTTCTTAACGCCACTACCACTATCCTGCTGCTCCTAGCCAGCATCAACTCTCACCTGGATTATTGCTGTATCCTCCTAACTGGCTTTCATCTTTGTCCCATAAAGTTGAATATCAAATATCAAATACTAGCCAGAGTGATCCTTTTAAAAATATTAGATTGAACATTGTTTTGTACACCTGAAACTAATTATATATATATATATATCAGGTTGAGTCACTTCTCTATTAAAATTCCACCAATGTCTTAGCATCTCACTCAAAGTAAAATCCAAAGTTATACAATGACATAAGATGTTACATGGTCTGACATACCTGAATTTCTGAACTTATCTCCCATACAACTGTCCTCCATACTTACTCTGCTCCAGCCAACACTGGACTGAGGCTCTTTGCTATTCCTGGATTGTGCCAAACATGATTCTACCTCATAGTCTTTGTACTTAATAGTCTCTTTCCCTGGAACATTCTTCTTCCAGAGAACTATAAGCCTTGCTCCCTCATTTCTTTTAGATCTCTACTCAACTCTGACTTTATCAGAGAAAGCTTCCCTGATCCACTTTGTAAAATAACAACATCCATCCCCTGCTCTTCCAAAAAAGAGGGAAGAATACTTTTCCCTCGCATAACTAAATACATTTCAAAACTTCTATGATTGTCTTTCCTCAATCTGAAGTTTCTATTGACTTGACAGGATTAAGTTTACTAACACTGTTCTCCCCTCTCTTGGGTAACTTGGGGAAATAGACTCTGATAGAGGATTCCTGTGTAGGACGTTTATTGAGGAACCTTGAGAACAACACTTGTAAAGGAATGAGGCAGCAGACTGAGCAGAAGGAGAAGCTGAGCTGTGAGACAGCTGCTGAAAGGCCATAGTCAGTCCCTCAGGGAGCGTGGAGCTGGGATGGCCCTTCAGAGTTGTACCACATTGAGGCAAAGGGGCTGAACTTTTGTACTCTGCACTGATCAGTCATCAAATGTGGCTGCTCCAGGGTAGAGGACATAACTCGCTGGCACCCATTGGTTGAAGACAATTTCTAGTGTAAGAAAAATGGAAACTGAAACTGCAATGATTTACCATGTTTCATCCATCGGACATCTGATGGAATGTGCTTCGTCCTGAAAGCAGTGCCCTGCACAGTGCACCAGCGCGTATCTTACAACCTCTCATACTTATCGCTTGTTTTCATACAATTAATACTGTTCATGTAGACAGCACTTGATATTACAAAATTCTCAGTCAACACCAGAGAATATTTTACCAATAAAAGAGAGAAATTTTTCCAAGAGCACATGAATTTTAAATTGCATTTAAATAAAAAAAATAATGCTGGTTGGGGTGGCCAGATGGCTCAGATGATTGGAGCTCAAGCGCTTCACAACAATGTTGCTGGTTCAGTTCCCACATGGGATGGTGGGCTGCGCCCCCTGCAACTAAAGATTGAAAATGGCAACTGGACTTGGAGCTGAGCTACACCCTCCACAATTAGATTTAAGGACAGCAATTTGACTTGAGGCTGATGGGCCCTGGAAAAACACAGTGTTCCCCAACATTCCACAATTAAAAATATATATATATATATATATATATATATATATATATATATATATATATATATAATATGTATATTATATATAAGACATATATATGTATATATATATATATACATCTATATATATATATAATGCTGGCTGTAAAAATAATCATGGCAATAATATGTAGATGGATTATCAATTTTCAATAAAATATATTCAATAAAATGAAATACATCTAAATTCATTCAATATTATAACTTTACAGGATGTAATTTTTATTGGATAATATAGGAGGTCATTTCTGATTTATGGCACCTTTGGGTAATGAATATAAAAATTAATTCACACTGTACTGATTTGTACAGGAAAATACTGTAAAATATTGGACTGCATCTATATTGATGTTATAGTATTTGTAGAGCATTGCTAACTATAAATCCCTGATATTATATTATCTTCTTAATTCAACCCTTAATTTCTTTCATAAAAGGGTTCAGATACACATGTGTGCACATGTACATACATACACACATCGGTTACCTACAAATAAATGGGAATTCACTCGATATATGGCAACTTGCCTTTTAAAAACTTTGCAGTTGATTCAGGTTTCATATTATCTGACATTTGAGGTATTAAGACTCGGTTGACTGAAGGAACCCAAGATGACAAAATTCTACTTCTTGTTCTGTCAGAACATTATGTGACTATGAACAAGATCATTTAAATTTTCAAGGTCCCTTTTCTGAGTCTAGATAATTGCTTTTTATATTCCTTTGAATAATGTTTCTTAAATATCCAGTGAATGACTTTTTTGTATTGTAAAACTTTGTGTACTTAATATCACGAATTCATATTTATATTTTATTGTGTCATTTTTCAAACCAAAGTCACATAGTCATGTATGTTCATTTATTTGACCCTTAAAACAATTTAATGGTAGTCAAGGAATATATTTTTATCCACATTTTAGAAATAACAAAACTTAGAGAATCTGAAACTTGGCCCATGGCAAGTCTGGAAACAAACCTGTATTCTTTCCACTATAAGAAAAAAATTCCTGACCCTAAATTTTACAGGTTACCTCAGTATTTTCATATGTATGACTTCATTTTATCCCCTCTGTTCTCCTGGGAGTCGTAGATTATCATCAGCACCATTTTACAGAAGAGGAAACTGAAGTCACTCCTTAACTTACCCAAAGTCTTATAGCTATTACGAGTCAAAGTAAATAATTAAACTCATGTCTTTTGTCATCAAATTTCATGCTCTTTGGTTATAATTTGTGAGATGGATATGTCTGATATTCCAAAATTCTGAAAAAAGAGAGGAAGAAACCAAGTCTCAGAACATGTAGTGATTTGATGGCTGGCAACCTAAATCCTGGTGCCAACACATGCTAACCACCAACTCGGAGCTTCCTCAAACTCGACAGATTAGATGACAGAGAGGAAGGTGTCTCTTCCCCAGTCTTCCCAGGCCTGATTACTCTCCAAAAAAGATGGGAACAACAGGAAAAAGATGCCATCTATTTCCCAAAATTGAACCTAATCATTATTGGTCAATCTCATTACTTCAGTCAAATGCCAAGTCCACCTCATAACTAGAGCTGTGATCTTACTTGCTGTCATTAAAATGCTTAACTTCTGTATGCTTCAGTTTCCGCAGCTATAAAATGGGGACAAAAAAGGAACATACCTCAGAGAAGTGTTATGAAAGTTACATAAGATAATTCATGTAAAAATATTTAGCACAATTCTTGGCACAAAATAAGCTTTTATTAAATATTAGCTATGTATTACCATTCTCATTATCATTAGGTCTATTTCTAATACCAACACCCAACTGAAATCAGGTCTGCTTTACACCAGGAGTATCATAATATCCTCCTAGCTGGTCTCTTTTCCAATATTTCTCCACTCAAATAAAACAAAATTAACCTCCAGAAAGTATCTTTTTTTTCTCGAAAACCCTGCAATTGCTCCTTGATTGCCTAGAGAATGAGACCCAAGCTCCTTAGCCTGGCACTCAGCACCCTGCACATCAGCCTTATCAGGACTTAGCTCTATAACTGAAACTCCCACTGCTTTACATCACGGCAATGCACACACTGCACACTTGGTGTCAGAGCACCTCACACACACACTCCCACCTGAGCCCTTTGCACACATCATTACCTCTATCTGGAATGTGTCTTTGCCTTTAAATACCTAAGAGCTTCAGTTATTTCCAGATCTTCCTCAGGCTTTTACTGAATTTTTTTGTTGTTTTGAAATACTGTACCATGTACTGCCTATCGCAATAGATGTATAAGTAGCCACATAGGTAATTTTAAATTTACCACTAGTCACATTACAAAACTTTAAAAAGAAACAGGTAAGATTAAATAAAATACATTATTTAACTCAATATATACAAATATTACCATTTCAATATGTAATCAATCGTTCTTTTAATTATGAGTGAGATATTTTAAATCATTTATTGTATTGTTTTAATTCCAGTGTGTATTTTACACATATAACACATCTCATTTCAGACACTAAATTTTCATAGGAAATACTTGTTCTGTATTTAGACTTCATAGAATTTACTCAAAAAGTAAATTGACATACCTAAGTTGTTTCAAACACTCATAAAAGTCACCCAATCACTGAACCATGTATCAGTTTTTAAATTTAAATTTAAAATAAATTAAAATGAAATAAAATTTGGTTCCTCAGTTGCTCGTGCTCAGTAGCCACGTGTGGCTAGTTATTACTGCATTAGATATCAAAGACTTGTACCTTTTGTTAGACCATTAACTGAGTGCAGTTATCTTGTATCACTATTTTGTATACGGTTCACTATGATGATGAAAATGATCTCATTTGTCACCAAACAATTTTCTGCCTCTTACAAAATATTGTTACTATTAGTGATAGCTAATTCAAATGAATATTTTAGATGTGAAGTCCAATATGGCTAATTACTTTCTTCTTTGAGTCACTCATATTCCAAATTTGTGTGTGTGTGTGTGTGTGTGTGTGTGTGTGAGAGAGAGAGAGAGAGAGAGAGAGAGAGAGAGAGAGAGAGAGAGAGAGTGTGTGTTTATTTTCCCCCATAACATTCCTTGATCTCTTGGTGTGTCTTCATTGGTCTGAATAATTAAAAATTAAATTAGAAATAATATTTGTATTATTCCATTTGATCTTGCCAGAAATTTCAGTCAGTCAAAATTTGACTTGAGCAGATGAGTTTACTATTAATGCTTTCTGACCACCAGTAGGTCTTGCCTCATTTCCTAAAGGCACAAGGTCTCTAAACCAACAAGGTTGCGAGTTACAGAGACATAAAAACTACACAGAAACTAACTCTATTCCACATCCCAAAAAAATTGAGTTTAGCAACAGTTGACTTTAAACTTAACATCATAGAGAGTAAGAGTCTCTAGTTTTGAAAATTACTGAGGACCAATACTCATAGACATATCACCTGAATTGATATTTAAAGACCCCCAAAATCCTGTTGCAGACTTTATTGTCTTAAGCGGTCCAAGGAAATAGATATATCTAAGATATTTTCCGAGTCTGAGCATAACATTATAGCTTCCAGGAGGTTTTCAATCATGCATGTGCAGCCTAAAGGAAATCCAAGATCTGGCTGAATTTCAGAGCACAGTAACAGCAAAAGAAAAAAGGCATTTCAGGAATTTAGGATCCATGAAACCCTCACAAAGTCAGATGTGAGTTGAATTATGAACAACAAGCACAGAACACCTGCTGTGTGCAAAACACACTGCTTGTCCCTGTGATTAACTTAAATCCCCTCTACTTAAGCATCAGAGACCACCCTACTTGTGTTATCTGGACACACAAGACCACATATCTGTCAGGCCACCGCATCCCTTCCTACTATAGTAGATGACACTTGTTAACCTGGTCCTGACTCAGGAAAGTGCTAGGAAAGCCCAGTGATGGCACTCGCGGGGTGACTAATCATGTCTACACTCCTTTTTAGTTTGTCCACAATTACTTCTGTCTCAAATATTTTGAAAGTTAATTTTTATCTAATGGAAAAATTCTTTTTAAGTCTTTGTCTCTAATTCATCACATTAACTCCATCATAGTCTATTCCATCTTTCTAAAACATCCTTCCAAACTTACAAAAATTGTCCCGCTATTTTTCAGATCAAAAAGTTATATTTCAAAATAAACATTTCATGTGTATATGTGGGATAGATAGATAGATAGATAGATAGATAGATAGATAAGATAGATAGCTGGCTATGAATTTCAAACATATCTAAAATATATTATGAATTTCCTGAAGTCAGAAATCACATCTACTTTTTTCCTACTATCTAATCTACAGCTTGATGTGGATTTATATCAAACTTTTGCAGGCATTAAATCAAAATGGAATCCTGCTTTCAAAAGTGCAAGCATGAGATGATTTTGGTAGATAAGATTTTATTCTCAGAGTAGGAATAAAAGGATAAAATAATCCCCATAGATCCCACTCTAGACCTCCCCAGCTGGCTGCCGTGACTCCTCACCTGGTCCGTTTTGGGAAACACAGGAAAAAGAAAAATGAGAGATTAGGACAGAGCCTGGGCACAGCCCTAGGCTAGGATTTGTTAGTAAGTAAACAGCTTCTGACCTGAACTTGCTAGCATTCTCTCTCTCTGAGAGAACCAAAGAGACAGGAGGAGTACAATGGGGCTCCTAATTTTCAGTAGGCCTTCAAGTCAGATCACTTTACACCCGTACATTGTATCACTTGAGCACACCGCTTTTCCCAAAAGGACGCTCTCTCAAGCTGGATAATCAGCGTCAAAAACAAGTCGGTGGAATCAAAGTCCACCAGCCACAAAGAACGTCCACTTAGTTTAAATATATCCACTCAGTTGTCAAATTTGGACTCTAGTTTGAGTACACATTGTTTTCTCGTAATAGTGATTTTATTTAGGGCTAAAGACATTTACCCTGATCTTTATAATGCTTCCTGAAAAGGTCCAAAATATGAAGTTTATCTTATCTGTGAAATGTAAGATAAGGGAGAAGAAGAACTTCCTTCAACTCAAACTGTAATCCTGTATTGAAAACTACAACATAATAATAAAATGATATTAATAGTAATACTTTACACTTATATGGTGTTTGTTCTTAGAACAGGCATTGTTCGAAGAGCTTCAGGTATATTAATTCATTTAATCATAATTCATCAACTGCAACAAAACTTTTGCAATAGCCACATTCAAGTCCCAAAGGGTCAAAAAATTGAACATTAAAAATTGTTTCCCCTGTAGGCTTGCATTTGCTTTTTTCTGAAAGGGAAATGTCAGGAGGACTAGTAGAAGGTGTAAGATGACACAACACTTCCCCGTCCCAACAGTCCTTATTCACTCCCCATATGTAGCCATAACTTTGTAATCACAGAACCCATACTGCGCTGAACCCTTCAGGAAAACGGACTTGGCGAACTGCCCTTCTCAGCAGCCCACAGATGCCAAACAGAGGAAGTATACTTGCTCTTCGCATCAGCTACTCCCTGGCAGATTCCAGAGCTGTTACTAGCTGTGGCTTCAGGCTTATCTGGGGATGTGTCACATGTTTGGGCTGTTATGTGATCCACCCTGGCTGCCTTGTGCTCCTAAAAGCTTTTTCCATTCAGTGACTTTTACACATTTCTAACAATTGTGAATGAGGTGCCATGTGACTCCCTGGTGCAATCAGAAGGAAAGGCTTTTGTGGGTTGAGAAAGGAGCTCTCTCTCCACCTGAATGCAGGTCATTTGTGAAAGTAGAGCTCTCAGCACCCTGCACTCCAGCTTCCCACCACCAACCCCTAGCCCAACAACTCAACTGTCCCCCACCACCACCTCTGGCCCCCATCTCTCTTCACTGAAACTTCCCTTATTAAAGAATTCCGTAATTGCCCAACCTAGTGGACACTTCTCGGGCCTCGTCACTTGACTTGCCTGGGGCATGTGATACTGTTGACCATCCCGCCCTTGGAATTGTTTTCTCTGGGCTGCCTAGGAGCACGCTGTCCTATTCCTCCCAGCACTGGGGCTGCAGCTTTTCAGATACCTTCCCTGCTTATTTTCCTCCAGTTTCCCCTTAAAGGTTGACATTAGGCAGGTGTCTTAGTGTATTTGGACTGCTACAAATGACAGAAATTTATTTCTCATGGTTCTGGACGCTAGAAGTCCAAAGAGATCAGCTGCCAGCATGGTCGGGTTCTGGTGAGAATCCTCTCCTTTGTTTCAGACTGCCATCTTCAGGCAAAAAGACGATGAGAGAGCTCTCTGGAGCCTGTTTTCTAGGGGCACTAATCCCACTCATGAAGGCTCCATCCTCATGACCTAATCACATCCCAAAGGCCTCACCTCCTAATACCATTACACTGGGCATTAGGATTTCAACATATGAATGTGAGGGGGCTACACATTCAATCTATAACATCAGCTCTATGTCTGATTCTCTCTTCTCTCCTTCTCTGCAGATTATCCCTAGAGGATCTTATTTGTGTTGCAGCATCGACTACATGGGGTAAACCCTAGCTCTCATTTTCAACTCCCACCTTTTGTCTGAGTTCCAAATATATTCTAGCTGTCCCTAGACATCCCCACCTGGATATTCACATGTGTCTCACACTCAAGCGCATTCTTTTATCACTCTCGCCTACCCAGCAAGCTCTCCTATGAATCCCTTAAGTCAATTACTGGCATCACTATCCTCACAGTTTCTGTGGCAGTTTGAAGCATGGCTTTCAATTCTTTAATATACATGAGATTTCTGAGGGTGAATCATTAAAAACCTGGTAGCTTCTGCCTGTTTTCTGGGAACACTTTTTCTTGGAGCCCAGAGCCATCATGCAAAAAGGCCAGGGATGCTAAAACTATCATGCTGGAGAGGTCACATGCAGGTGCTCTAGCTACTCATGTGAGTGAAGAGACCATCTTAGAAATGAGTCCTCCAGCACAATCCTTCCAGCCCCCAGCCATTCCAAGCAACCCCTGCCATTTGTGTCATCTCGTTAAAGGTCCCAGATGTTGTGAAGCACAGGGGCATTGTCCCCACCATACACTTTCTGAATTCCAGACCCACAAAAACCATGAACATTAAAAAAAAAGAATGTTGTATGCCATTAAACTTTGGGGTGGTTTGTTATACAACAATAAGTAACTTGTATTTACCCAAGCTTCAAATATGGAAGTCATTCCCTTTCTCATGGCCATATTTTATGAAATTTCATTAAGGACCTACTCTGTCAGGTACTGTACTAAGCACTGGTAAAACCAATAATTATGGCCTAGTGGAGAGGCAGTGCAAAGAAAACAAATCACAATACAATAAGACAGCATTTCCCAAACTTGTTCCATAGAAATCTACAGAAAGACATTTCTCAAAAGAGATGTTTCATGGTCAATTAATTCTGGAAACATTGGAAAAAAACAAGTTTCTTTCTTGAAGTACTTCTCAGGACCATTAATACTGAAATGTGTATAACAAATATGTAAGCGGGAACTATAATAGAGTTTCCCAAAATTAGTTGACCACAAAACAGATTTTGGCTATTTTTGTTTGTTTGCTTTGTTTTGAGGAGAAATTCAAGGAAGCAGAGTTCTGCAAAACACTATGGAAATAACCCATTCAACTATTAAATGTATACAGAACATGTACTAGGAGCCTCTGAGAGGCATAAGACCCTTCCCTTACTAATCAGGGGATGCCTCGAGGAGGGAGTAGTATTTGAAGTGAGACATAAAGAGTAAGAGGAAGGTGCAAAGTGGGCAGGTTGTAGGAAGGCAGAGAACTGACTTGTATACAAATACTGAAATGGGAATAGGCTTACCTATTTAGGGAAACTCTAAGGAAATGTTACAGAACTCTAATATATCAGCCTCTCTCTGAGAGACAGATGCTAGAAATTCAAGTGCAGGTCAGAAGCTGTTTATTCACTAGAAAATCCTACCCTAGGGCTGTGTCCAGCTCCGTCCTGATCTCTCATTTTTCTTTTTCCTGTGTTTCTCAAGAGGGGCCAGGTGAGGAGCCATGGCAGCCACCTGGGGTGTTCTTATTCATTTATTTCTATATTTACAGTAAATGTTTTCTTACTTTTTAAGTCCACTCATGTCTGAAGCTTGAAAGCAAGATATCAATTTGATCCAATGAGCCCACAACTCATAAAACTACATATGAGATGCTGTGGTTTAGACAATCCACATCATGTCCAAGATGTGATTCTTAATTTAATCACTTTGTATATTTCAGATAATAACAGTGATTCTAAATCTGAGATTATTTAAATATACATGCCTTGATTCCATGTGAGTAATTTCATTGAAATGTTGGAATTTAAAGAACAAATGCTGAAAAGACTTTACAGAAATTTTGAAGGATGTTAGAAGATTATGGGAAAGATGATAACAAAATAAAGGTGACAATGGGATGATGTAGATACTTTAGGAGTTGTTTTTTTAATATAGAAATTGGCTGCAAAAATATATAAGGCAAACTTGAAAGCCACTTTTATACAAGAAAATTTCTCTCCCCCTTTCCCTCTCTCTCTCTCTCTCCCCCTGCAGTTTTCATCAATTTTCACACAATTTTCCTATTTGCAGACACCAGCTACATGAGTTCCTCCTCAATCCCTCACTTTCCTTCCCTACTACAGCCTGGATTCTACATCAACAGATAGCCCAGGCCTGTGCAGCTCTCCAAGTGCAACACGCTAGCCTAGACCTCAGAGGCTGACCCCCACTGTCACACACGCACTTGAGGCTAGCTCCTCAGGCTGTGTACTTGCATACCACTGGCCTGACTGCTCTCACTGGTCTAAAATGCCCTATGCCCAGGGTGAGACCCTGCAGCCACAGGAGTGCACGCTGACAGCCAGGCCCTCTCAGCAGCTTGTCAACCCAGCTCTGGCCCTATCTCCTATCACTGGCTTTCACTGCTGGGCTGGCTTGCAACTAGCCCCTCCAGCTGTCACCTGCACCCTGCTGGCCTGACTCCACTGCTGTGCGCACACTCAAGGTGAGACCCTGCAAGCATAAGAGGGCACACCAACAGCCAGAGCCCCTGCAACTGCCAGTGCACCCAAATTAGCTGCAACCAGTCTCTCTCACTAAACAGACACCTGCAGTTGGTAGCCACAGTCAACTGTGGGCACATCACCAGATCTGACTACCACCTGCCTGCCCTGATTCCTAGTCACTAGACCTGGAGGTTCTGCTGAGGACCCCAACAGACCTTTAAGCCACTGTGGACCCAACACAGCACTACCCAAGGTGCGTGAAGTTGTTGATGCTGTGGACCTCAGCCACTTGAGCTAATGAGAAACCACGACCTCCTAGATAAGAGCCAGTACACACACTTGCATTTGATCTCCTAAACCACTAGACTTGGAATCATAGCACCCGCCCCTCCCACCATAGGTGAATGTCTTTCCTTACTGAAGTCAGTCCATAAAGTCTGGAAGAGATAACTGCTTCTTCAAATGCACAGACACCTATACTAAGCTACAGGGATCATGAAGAACCAGCAAAACATGACATCACCAAAGGAGCACAGTAAACTCCTAGTAACTGAACCAAAGAAATGGAGATATATAAATTAAGTTGCCCAACAAAGAATTCAAAATAATTGTTAAAAGATTCTCAGAGAACTACAAAGGAAAACAGTTAAACAATTTAACAAAATCAGAAAAATAATACAAAAACAAAGTGAGAAGTTCAACAAAAAAGAACCAAACAGAAACTTTGCAGGCCAGGAGACAGTAGGATGATATATTCAAAATGCTGGGGAATAAAACCGCAAACCAGGAGTACCTTACTCAAAAAAGTTGTGCTTCAGAAATGAACGCAAGATACTTTCCCAGGCAAACATAGCTGAGGGAGTTGATCACCAAGACCTACATTACAAAAAATGCTGAAAAGAGTTCTTCAAGCTGAAATGAAAGGATGCTGATTAGCACGGGAATATATAATGCACTGACAAAAATAAGTATATAGTCAGATTTAGAATACTTTAAAATTATGGTGGTGTGTTAACAAGTTAATTTGTATAAAAAGGTTAAAGGACAAAAATATTAAAAATAGCTGTAGCTAAAATCATTTGTTAATGGATATACAATAAAAAAAGGTGTAAATTGTGACGTCAAAACCTACTCCTAACCATGTATGCTAAAGCAGTAGCTTTCAAAATGTTAGGCCATGACTGCTAATAAAAAATATTTTACATCACAATTCAATACATGCATACATGTTACACACACATACATTTACACATACTAAAACAAAGTTTTATGAAATAATCCTCACCCTTATATGTATAATGCATTCTGACATTTTCTAGTCTAATCTAGTCTACTGTAAGAATTTCTTCTTAATGTTACTCACAACCCATCAAATTGACTTCAGAATTCATAAGTTAGCACACACCAAAAGATATGTACAAGAATACTCATAGCAGACTTTAATGTAAGACTTCAAGCCATAAAACTCCTAAAAGGAAACATGGGCAATAAACTCTTTGAAGTTGATCTTAGCAATATTTTTTGGATATGTTTCCTATGGCAAAGACAATGAAAACAAAAATAAACAAATGGGACTGCAACAACTAAAACCATTTTGCACCACAAAGGAAACCATCAACAAACAAAAAGGCAACCTACTTAATGGGAAAGATATTTGCAAATGATATATCTAATAAAGGATTAATATCCAAAACATATAAAGAACTCATACAGCTCAACATCAGAAATAGAAACAATCCGATGAAAAAAATGGGGAGAGGACATGAATAGACATTTCTTCAAAGAGGACATACATATGGCCAAGAGACACATGAAAAGATACTCAATGTCACTAATACAAATCAGAAAATACAAATCAAAACCACGATGATATATCACCTCACACCTGTCAAAATGACTATCATCAATAAATTGACAAACAACAAGTGTTGGCGAGGATGTGGAAAAAAAGTGAACCCTCATACATTGTTGGTGTTATTGTAAATTGGTGCAGCCAAGGTGAAAAACAGTATGGAGCTTCCACAAAATATTTTTAAAAAGAACTACCGTACGACCCAAATACACGCCTAGGTATTTATCCAAAGAAATTCAAAACATTGATTCAAAAAGATATATGCACCTCTACGTTCATTACAATATTATTTACAATAGCCAAGATATGAAAGCAACTTAAGTGTCTGTCAGTAGATGACTGGATAAAGAAGATATGGTACATATATACAATGGAATATTACTCAGCCACAAAAAAAGAATGAAATCTTGCTATTGTGACAACATGGATGGACCTAGAGGGAATTACACTAAGTGAAATAAGTAAGACAGAGAAAGATAAATACCATATGATTTCACTTATATGTGGAATCTAAAAAACAAAATAAATGAATAAACAACAGAACCAAACTCACAGATACAAAGAACAAATTGATGGTCTCCAGATGGGAGAGGTATTGCAGGGATGGGTGAAAAAAGATGAAAGGGATAAAGAAGCACAAATTTCCATATATAAAAATAGTCACAAGGATGTAAAGTATGGCATAGGCAATAGAGTCAATAACTTTGTAAGGTGTATAAATGGCTAATCCCTATGTTGTATACCTAAAACTAACATAATATTATATGTCAACTGTAATTGAAAAATAAATTTTTAAGTAAAGAAAGGATACTCATAACAGCATTATTTATACTATAAAAAGCAGGAAACAACACAATTTTATATTTATAGATAAAATTAAATGTTTACAGATAAACTGTTGTATGTTTATATAATACACTACTATGTAGCAGTTAAAATGAATAAACTACGGTTACATACATCATCATGAATGAATCTCCAGAATATAATGTTGAGTGATAAAAGCAAGTTATAAAAGTATAACTCCATTTATACAAAACCCAAAAGCATGCAAAACTAAATATGGTCAACTGTATAATTCTTAATGAAATGAGAAACAAAAAATTCACAATTAACAATTACCCTGAGACGAGGCAAAAAAAGAAAGGAGATGTAATCATAGAAGGGCATAAATGGATTGTGTGTCACTGTGAATGTGCCATCACAGCCAGCTCTCCCATGCAGCCACTTAAGCTCAAACTACTTTTCACCTCAAACCCTATCAAAATATAGTTGTCCTCCCATTTATTTCTGCGGGTATATGCCTATTAACAAAACTGTTGAGAAATAAAAGAGTTGTTACCCTTCATAGGCACAATATTTGTAATGTAAAGATATCAAAATAAGCATATGATGATACTTACACTTACAGGAGCTAATGGCAGAGATGTGCTGAACGTTTGCAGGGAAGATACACTCTAACGCAGGTCTGTGACAGTCAGCAAATTTCATCACCTGTATCACCTATTACACAAGGACCCAGAATAAATTCATCAGATTAGATTCTTACTAAGCAGAAAATTAAAACTACTTGCTCAAAGAGAATTAACAAAGCATTTGTGTTCAAACCCATTTAATTGAATTTGCACCAAATGTAAAAAAGAAATAATAGATTTAACCATGTTATTCAGACACCACAGATAAAACAGTATCAGTGATATCTAACATTATGCAATGACAGATATTTACAGAGTACAATGTAAACAACTTAAAATTTAAGAGCATTTAGTTATGGTGTGCTTGTTTATATAAACTTAGCAAAAATTCCAAATAATCTTTCTAGTTGTCAATGTCAACAAACTGGAAATAGATTATAAACGTAGAGTTCAAATAATATCTTTATTTTTCTGTGAATTTATCTGATAATGACCAAAAATGTTAACAGTTAGATGGTGGGCACTGAAGCTTTTTAAGATTTTTCTAAGTGATTATAGAAAAGCTCTTCCTGGAAAAGATAAATAAAACATACATTTATTTTTGTCATGCTTCTAACACTTTAGTTGAACAGAACACACCCGTGAACTTAGAAGCCCTCAAATTACAAAACACACACAAAACACATACATTGTATTCTTCAACAGAGGCAGAATTACTGTCAAGTTTTTTCAGGAAAAAATAAAAAGGACACATAAAAAACCTGCAGTTTAGAAGGAATACTATACCATGACGACATGAGAAATCACATTGATAACAAGGACCAGAGAAAGGAGGGCTGTAAATTCTAACATTTCAGGAGGGAAATTTTTAAAAACTGCTCCTTACTAGTTTCTCAGGGCCTTGTTGTTTCTGTGCTAGAGTAATATCTGCTATTCACATTTGTGACACCAAGTGATCAAAAAGAACTAAATGATCTTTCAAACGATTTGCATTTAAAATCACTAGTTAGGTATGTGATTCATGATAATATAACTGCCTAAAACAAAAAGCATTGATATGTTCAAAATATCTTACATGGGACACTGCCTTAATCTATATAAACAAGCATTCCATGTAAACAAGCTATTCACACACCAGATGTAAACTACTCAGAAAATGAACTTTTTATCTAAAATATCTTGTTTATTTGAATCAGTTTGACACTCCTAAAAGCTATCATTTCTTCAGTTTTTGCAATTGATTTAATGTAGATTTCAAATTCGCAAGCCAATGCTTTTATCCAGAACCTATGCAATGTTGGTAATAACAAATGTTAAATATCAATGATATGCCATATAAGCTTGGCAGCCACCAAGTTTTACCACCCAAGAACATCACGTTGATGATCTCTACATATCATGGAAGAGCTGTCTCATTTTCTCCCAACAAATTTCTCCTTTCTTTCTTCCATGTGATTTTCCTTTTAGTTAGTATTTTTTTCTGTGGCTTTCATTTTTCTTTAAAACTCTCAGTGATAGGAAAACAAATAAAATTTCATTTTAATTTTACTTTACTGAACAATATATTGTATCCAACACAAATTGTCTCAAAATCCGTTGCCTCGAAGAAAAGAATCAATACTCCTTGGAGCATTAAGTAATAATATTAAGACTCAACAAGCTAACTCTCAGGAGTTCTACCTGGGAAGTGTTTTCTCCCCAAAGGAACAGCAAGACCTCACTTGGAGATTCTTCACAGCTGTGCTGACCCACCTGGGAAGAGCCTTAGCCAACACAGAAAAGAATGGACACTACATCAGAGAACACTACAAATGGAACACCGCAATGAGCACGACCTGTACCATTACCTCATGTGACCCTTGTCACATGATTGTTTCTCAGTATGGGCTTTCTACATCATTGGACACCATTTCTTAGTTAATAAGTTTACCATTTGATAGAATTCTCTAAGTGCATTTACAATTCTGTTAACATTTATTTTTTTGTTGCCAGAATTATTCTCTGTTTTATGTAGGGCTTCTTTATTTTGGGTTATAAACAATTTTAATCTAATTCTATAAATAATCTAATTCAATAATCTAATCATAAATAGTTGCTTATATTGTCCTAAGTTGCCCATATATGTGCACTTCTGTGTGATTAAAATTCCCATATAAACCATCAATATTCAAAAGTCTGGTATCATTTTATAGGAAGTCTGCAGACTAGCAATAAAAATGTAATTAAGATGTATATAAGATCTGAGTGCAAATATATTTGGGTGTATATGTATATGTTTTTTTCTAAAGAAAGAAAAACAGCTATGGCAAAATGACTTCTGTTTTAATTTCTTCTTTTATGTTATCTGAATTTTTCAATTTTTCCACAGAGCATTATTACTTTTATAAAAGAAAGAGATTTTTAAGTTAAAAAAAACCTAAGAAATGAGTTGTGCCTGTTACAAAGCTAAACAATGTACAAGCAGAATATAATAATTATTCATATAGAAAAAGGCAATGAAACATTTTCAACATCTTTAACCTTGTATGTTTAGGAAGAGAGAGGTAAGGAATAATTTGTCCAAAATCTGTTTCCTGCAGGTGACCTCCCAAAAAAAGGGCTGACCTCGCACAAAGCTCTATGGAAATTGGCTATGGCCAAGTGCTTAACAGCAGGCAAACCCGGTCATTAGCACGGTTTGGACTCCAGCTCCCTGTCAGGTCAGGAAAAGGACTTGTGATCCCTTTCACACAGATGAGGCTAATCTGGCTGAGAGTCTGTCGCTTCATACACTGCCACTGCACTGCTTAGACCCCAGGACCTAGACCACCCTGAGAGACTGATGGCACCACCACCAACAACACAATGTGAGCTGGCAGTTTAGCGCTGGAGACAGGCTCTGTAATGTCATCCTGCTGTTATACCCCAGGACCTAATCACACCAGGGGCCCAGAATTATGCAGCTCAATAGTCCCACGGGATTAGGGTCCCCGCCCACACCTGCCTCCCCCCCCAGCATGTTTATACATGCATTTGAGGAAACAAAATATAATGTAGGTAGTTTATGTTTACCATGCATACTAGCCTGGGGGTCAAAACTGGAACATGAAGGCAGCCTTACAAAAAAATAATTCTCTAGCTTAACCACCCCATATTTCACAAAAACTCTAATCTTCCAATTCTTCCCAGAGAGATCTGAAAGTCTACAGACCTTGTGTAGTAGGCCGTCTGCTAATCCTGTTATCTACACTTTACATCGAGTTTTCCTTCTCCTGCTCCATTTCAAGGTGGCCTGTCACTGTAATAGCAGAAGAGCGAGCTCCTGCCAGGGTCCCCCAAAGCTACTGTTGCCACTGGTGTTGCACATTTTCTCTGCTGAAGTCAGAGTAATGACGTTCACACTAGCTCCCTCTATACCAAGGATGCTGCAAGTACACGTAGGATAGAAAAAAGCAAGAAGGTCCCAAAAGTCCAATGTCTGGATCATGCAAAGATGAATCCTGTAATGGATTCATTAGAGATGAATACGGTCCAAACAAAAATCATATTTGTTCTTAGACAACCACTATTAGAGATAAAAATGGATGAATAAGACACACACTTGTCCTCAAGGCATCATCTACGAGGAAGCTAAGGTATGCCATAAACATAAGATAAGCTATGGCATAAGCCTCATAGGAAGGTACACAGTAAGAAGGCATTTTCCAATTGTGAAAATCAAGGAAAGCTGAGTGGAGAAGACAGTCTCTGGAGATGGATGGGAGAGGACTTTCCTGAAAGAACAACAGCCCCTGGTCTACTTTGCCTGAACCCTAGAACCCATATTGCTCAATAGTAGGAATATATCCCAGAAAAGTATGTCGGGGCAGATCCTTGAAAGCTCTGGATATCAGACTATCTAAATGTCCCCCTTACCCTCACCATCAGGTACTAACTCCTCCTCTTGGCTGATAACTTACCAGCCCTCTGCTTCCACTCCAGCCCCATCCTAACCTCCCCCCACCCTTTACACTCTACATTCTAGCCAAACTGTTTGGTTTCCTGAATGTGTCCTGTTCTCCCTGACCTGTGGACCTATACACATATTACCCTACCTTTCTGGAAAACTCTCCACCCTTTTCCTTCTCTCAACCCCTCCACCTCTGGCCTAGCTAATTCACACTCATTTCTCAGGCCCAACTTGGGCCAGATTTTTCACAGGAAGCCTTGTCTGATCACTAGTTCTCAGTAAGGTGCACCACTTGCACCTGAACATCCCTTATCACACTGTTCTTTAGGTACCTGTTTGTTTTCCACGAGTCTGTAAGCTCTTCTAGAACAATGATTGTGCCTTACTTCGCCATTTTATCCCCAGGGCTTAACACAATGCTTGACATACAATCCACAAATAATTCTGGACTGAAAAAGTAATGGATAAACAAATAACAAAATAAATATTTGACAAATCAAACTATTTTAAAAATACATAGAAACTGGAGTGAATAAATGATAGCAGCAGATATTTTAGTGGTTATTCAACAACATCGTTGAAACATGAAACACTTTATTAATGATGTATGTTTCATGACTAGATGGTTCTTTAACAAATAGTATTTGCTAGAGGGAAAATTCCATGCAGTTGCCAGGTTATTTAACTTCCATGCATCCTATCTCAGAGTTTTAATAAGCTTTCTACCTCTGACTCTGTGGTATGACTGCAAAAGATAAAATTCTGCTGATGGCTTCATATTTCAGAAATCTTCAATGATGTGTCATGGTTAAAACTCCTCTTCTCAAATTCCCCAGGAGAATCAAAAGTCTACCATCTCCCAGGGTTGACAAAATTATAATGTAATGTGGGCTTAAAATTTATGAATGTTTATACTGAGAAAACTGTGGGAGAACTATACTTACAATTTAAAGGAGGGAGTGTTGTGGTAAAGTAAAATGTAGGCCTTTTAGAGAGAAATTGAGTTCAAAAGCAAGAAGAACTTAAAGAACAAGAAACTGAAATTCTACAAGGTGCATAGAGATATCCAGAAGTGCCATGATACATTGAAAACTGGGGAACAGAATGAGACTAGGAAAGCAAAGAAATAAAATAATTTAAAAGGACTTCCATAAGAAGGGAAAAAATAAATTGCTACTCAAACTATCAGAGAACAGCTTATAGTTAAGAAAAACAAAGAACTTTGCTGCTTTAGAAAGGAATATAGGACTTATATAAGATTAAAATGCTTACAGACAAAGCTATTTCAATGTGGAAACAGATGCTAAACCTGGGTCCAAGAAAGAAAAACTGACCAGAAAATTAAGTGTGTCATACTTGGACAGCAAATCATAGAAACAAACCAAGAGTTGTAGACTAGAACAGAAGAGCATGTGTAAACAAAGCAGCATATCAGAATGAGGCTGTGTATTGGAAACTTATACAGGTTATAGACAACTGATATCCCAAGAGCTCCACAAACAGCAGTAAAGGATCATTATACATAGGGGACCATATAATTTATCATTCAAACTGGGAAGCTTTCAGGGTATAAGGAGGTCCTACTAATAATTAAACTGGTCCTTAATTAAGTTAAAATTGTCTCAAACTGAGACGTAGGGTCAACTTAATTACATATTAAACCCCTATATTAGGCCAGAGAAACATTTTGAAGAAAGGACACCCAACTTGAACTCTTCAGAGAAAACACTTAACTTCTTTGAGGAGGTGGCTAAAAGCTACCCCACCAGAAGAGACTTGGAGAGCCTTCTGCTTAGGAGCTGACCTAGATGCATGTGACTGTGTGTGTAATGTCCTATATTATTGGGCATGCACAATATTTGCACAACTTGTAAATAATTTGCGTCTGAAATTTCTCAATGTTTATACGCCTTTTCTTGTTTTGTCTAAGTTGGTGACGTCTGTGAAAGTTTAACGTCCTAAATGTCAGGAATTTTTTTCTGTTTCCTGTATTCAGGCTTAGCCTGTGTTGCTACTACATAATCCATGGGGCGGGGGGGCCGGGAGGATATGAAGTTTACCTCCACCTGTGACGAAATCTCTTATTATAGCTCATGGATTAACCACTATCATTTTCTTAAGTGTGGCACATTACGGTATGTGCGGTGATGCAGCACAGATGTCCACTTGGAGTATGTATAGGTCAGAGTCCCAACACTCAGAAAGGGTGAATGATTAGAGTTTAATGAAGGGCCATTAACAAAGGTATGGGCAGAGGGAAAGGCAACCAAACGGATGATAAAAACACTCAGTCCTGACACGACCACCACCCTTAGGCTTGAAAGGGCAAAGGGAAAGAGACATGATAGGAACCTGGAAAAAGCCATAACTTTAGGAGAGACACCAGACAGGAGTCATGACTTTTGGTAGAGGAACACAGCCAACGGTCAACCCACAATCATGAGGTGGGGAAAGCTATAGAATAAAAACCCCAAATTCTCTTTTCCTCCAGTCATCCACTATCTGGTTGGTACTTCCCTTTGGCCTAACTCATAAGTCAAGAGTGACTAGCTGATAATAATCCATAGAGATCAGCCTCCTGGGTGACAGAGAAGAATGGAGAAGACTACATAATAGAACTAGGAATACAAATGGAGAACATCCAGCAGAATTTAATTGAATACTGTAAATGCCAATATTACTATAGTCTAGATAGGTCACATACATCCTTTAAGTTCATAAGTGAAAACTAAGAACAATTTGATCTTCACAGGGATAACAGAGATAGAGCAGGTGTTGTTAGTATGATCTGCATCTTACAGATAAAGAAATAATGGACAGAGAGGAGAAATTACCTGCCTGAATCATCTGAAAAAGATGAAAAATGTCACTGTGTCTATGGACCTGTCAGAGAGCTGACTATTTCCCAAGCTAAGCTTCTACATCTAAACCCAGAGTTCTTCCCATTTGGCATTAACAACATAAGCTGAAATAATTCCCGTCATGTGGCAGAAGAAGACTGAAAGCCAATGACCCAAGCATGCACCAACAGAGATCCACAGAATGAAGGTGTTGTCTCTGCCTTCCAGCGGCTCCCAGTGCACAGACAGGAAAGAACATCACTCAGAAAATTTAGGAAGACTATCAATCAGTAAACAGCTTGCCTCTAGCACCTACTATGCACTAAATGAAAAGTACGTAAAACTTTTGTGGCTGCAATTAATCATTTTATTTTTGTGGTCATTTGTTATTATGGTTTGTGGTTTGTATGCTCAAAAGATTGATGGCAAGTTGTCAAGACTGATTCACAATAAAATAATGGTTGACACAACAGAGTGTGCATGGCCAATGTAATATTAAAAAGAATGGCTATTAGCAACAAGATAAATAACAAGTGTTGGAAAGGCTGTGGAGAAAAAGGAACCCTCATACACTGCTGGTGGAAATACAAATTGATACAGCCACTATGGAAAATAGCATAGAGGTTCCTCGAAAAATTAAGAAGAGAGTTAACCGTATGACTCAGCAATCCCTCTTCTGGGTATCTACTGAAATATTTGAAAACATTTATTCATAAAGATATATGTATCCCTGTGTTCATTGCAGCATTATTCATGGTGGCCAAGACATGGAATCAACCTAAGTGTCCTTCAATGGACAATTGGATAAAGAAGATATGGTACATATATACAATGGAATACTACTCTGCCATAAGAAAAGATGGAATACTGCCATTTGAGACAACATGGATGGGTCTTGAGAATTTCATACTAAGAGAAATAAATCACATGGAAAAAGTCAAGAACTATATGATTTCACTCATATTTAGGATATAAAACTGAAAGCACCGAAAGAACAAAGAAATCAAACAAATAAATAAAAACTCATAGACAGATGACCATACAGTGGTTACCAGAGGGAAAGAGGGTAGAGGGGGAGGTAGAAGAGGATAAAGAGGGTCAAATATATGATGACGAAGGAGACTTGACTTTGGGTGGTTAACACATTGCAATATACAGATGAGGTATTATAGAATTGTACACTTGATACCTATATAATTTTATTAACCAATGTCACCCCAATAAATTTAATAAAATTTACTTTTTTAAAAAAAAACAGTCCTTGGTAAGTATCCATCTTAGGTCCCCTCATATAGATCTCTGTTGCCAGCCTCAAGTTCTGCTGGTGGCAGTGGCAGTAAAAGTTGGTATTTACTACCCATTCTGGAAGGCAGAGACAATGCCTTCATTCTGTAGCTCTCTATTGGTACATAGAAATTCAATGACCACTTAAAAGCAGAGTAAAGTATGAGACAAGCTACACATATTACCCAGGGTCTTACCTGAGACAGAGACTGTTCTGTGTTTACCAAAACCTGTATTCTTTATCTTCTGTGCGTACAGGCAGATCACAGTTCCTACCCCTCTTACAATTAAATGAGCCATACAACCAAATTCTGGCCAGTATGGGAGAAGTGATTTGTTCCACTTTCAGCCTGGCCCATAAAACCCTCCAAAGATCTTCCACTTTCCATCTCCTCTTTTCCTATCTTCCAGTTGCTTGTCAATGTCCTGGAGACACTGGAAACCCTGAGTTGAAGATGGTAGAAACAATGTCAGCCTGACTCCTTGGATAACTATGTGAAATAGCACCACCCCAACCTGTCTGTCCCCCAGCCAGCAATCGATTCAGTAAAATTAATGAGGTTGCTACAATTACCTTAAGAAATACACCAGTTCTCAAGTATAATCACTCAATATTTTTATGTGCAAATGTGTATATATGCGCATTTCTAAAAATTATACCCTATTGTACACATTGTTTTGTAGTCTTTTTATTTGACACTATATTGGGAACAATCTCCCATGTTCATGGATGCTTCAATATTACAATTTGTAATGACTCTTTAGTGTTCTAAGCTGTGGTGATACCATGCTTTCAATTTTTCACTTTTTATACAACTTCCACTTTTTTCAATATTAATACATGATCAAAAGAACTTTGTGATCCTATTATCATAAAAAAAGATTATTTCTTCTTCACAGTTATTTGCTGATGTACAGCTGCCATTTAGAGTAATGGACGACTGATTTTGTGCTGTTCAACCCCATACAAGTTAATATCTTCCTTTGAGTTTGTTCCATATGATAAAGCTTTCTCACATCCCACAGAAAGATATCCTGCGAAGTTAATAAGTGTCCTTTAAAACGTTACAAAATACAAGAACCAGTGTGAATCATCAGAGATTTGTATCAAGTCACTGACTGCTCTTTGACCTTTATTTGCATACAAAATTATTAATTTCTCTACCTTATTTGAAGATGATAAAGTCAAAAATAAAATATAGACATATTTATTGTGAGGGTTATGTAATTTTTCCTTCCAAAAGGGAACACATCCTTATAATCAGCTGAGTTCATTGAACACTATCTAGTTCTTCACTTTCTCTGTTAAAAGGGTAAAGCTTCTTTTGAAAGCTTGTGAGGGCAGGAGTTGAGAAATATCTCTATGGGCACAGCAACAAATTCAAAAGAAAGTGAATAATGTTGCACTATCTTCTGTATAGTGCATAGTTATAATAGGACAGAAAATAGAGGCTATCTCAAAATGTATAAGGTGATGCAATCTTTGAAAATTAAGTCAGAAAGATAAAAGTTTTTCAACAGCTTCAAAACAAAATGCTGTCAAATTGCAGTTAAGAGTTTGATGGTATTTCATTCTATATAACAGAATAATCTTAATATGGTTTTCTCAACAGGAGTTTCTAAAATAAAGAATGTAATATAATTATGACACAATGCTGATTAAACACTTGATAATTTTCCTATAAATATTATCCAAATTCTGTGATATGTAATTATTCTTAGATATAAATATTTTTAAGGAACTATGGAAAAGTAAAATCAAAACTCAGCGATGTCCAACAGAGGAAGCCATGGCACCAATAACCTATTTCAGTGTCTTTTGGCATTTTCCTGCCTCTGTAAATAAGCACAATTAACATGGATAGCTTATGGTATTTGAAATGAGTATTAGCTTTGATAGATATCTCTTCCACTTACTAACTATGTGACCTTCAGCTATTCATTTTACTCTTCTTAGTTACTATTTCTATAAAATGATTTAATACCCATATCACAGGACTTATTATAAATATTTAATTTGATATTGTATATAAAGAAACTAACATAATACCTGAAACAGAGTAAATAGTCAACAGCTATCGGTTCCTTTTTCTCCATGACTTTTACTGAAACATTTATCTCCCTAATACTGTCACCTAGGGCTTTTTCTTAAACCAGCCAGACTTCATATCACTGAGTAATTTGTATAATATCCAGTTACAATTTTCTTATTCATTAACCTCCTGGTATATATGTATGGTATATCTACTATGCTCCTGGAATTGTTCAAGGTGCTAAGGATACAACAGTGAACACAACAGACACACACACACACAAAAGTCCTGACATATATGAAGCTTATATGGTCATTGAGGAATACAGATTTTTTTTTTTTAAGAAAAGTGAAACATATGGTATAATATCTGAGTTTAAGTTCTATGAAGAAGGCATGGCAAGAAAAAGTAACATAGAATGCTGAGATTGATTGTGTTTACAATTCTAAATAGGATGACCAGAGTAGGTTTCACTGAGAAGGATATAGTTCTGCAAATATTTGAAGAAAATGGGGGAGAGCCACAGGAATATCTGGTAATAACCTTACAGGTACAGGAAAAAAGTAAGTGTAAAAGCCCTAATACAGGAGCAAGTCAGGCCTGTTAGGAAAACAGCCAGGCCAGGGATGCAGCGCCATGAATGGGTGGGAGATTGGTAGGTTAGAATGGGGCTACATCATCCACATGCTTCTGTGCCATTTTAAGGGCTGTGGATTTTACTCTAAGTTAAACAGGAAGCATCTGAAAATTGAGTAGATGGCAGCAGGAGTGAAAGAAAGGTGACTAATGTTATATATTTTGCAGTATTCCAGGTGAAATATAAAGGTGGCTTGGTTGGGGTGGAAGCAGCGGAGATGACGAGGAATTGTCAAATTCTGATATTTTAAAGGCAAAGCTAATTGGATTTGCAAATAGATTGGAGGCAGGATGTGAGATCACAAAAAAGAGGGGACAAGGATGGCACCTAGGCTTTTGGTTGGAGCAGCTGGAAGGATAAACTTGCCATTTATTGGCAAAAACCATGAAAAGAGAATCTGGGGGGAGGAAAGAACAGAAGTTTGGTTTCATACCTGTTAAGTTTGAGATATGCAACTAGACCTTGAAAGTGGATACGTAAAAAAGGCACCTGGATAAAAGAGTCTAGAACTGACAGCAAAATTCAGGCTGATAATGAAAACCTAGGATTCAAGAATGTTTAGATGATATTCTAAAGTCATGAAACTCAATGTAATCCCAATTAGCAGCCAGTGTAGACAGGGCAGAGAAAAGATCCAAGACTGAGCCCTGGGGCAGTGTCTAGAGGTTGGGCAGACCCAGAGTGAGTGGTTTTTTCTCACACCAACCAATTCTCTTACTCTCCAAGATGAAGTATGTGCCCTTCCATTCAATTCAATTCTGACACTAACTACCCAGAGCTAGCATCCAACACCACACGTTTAAGGGCTCAGTCCCACAAGACTGCTCTCACCTCACACACTAACTGCAGTGTTAAAAACAAGAAAACAGGCCCAAAATGGAGTCACTTCTACTAAGTCCCACATCACCAAACCAAAATTTGACTTAATTACAGTTTTAGCTGTCCCAGAAATGGAATCTCAAACCAATCATTCAGGAATCGCCTGATCAGCGTTAGTAAGGTCATCTGCCTGATAGACTCCTACCATCCCCTAAAGGAAAATAACTTGGCAATAACCAACCCACTTTTTTGCCTCCTGTAACGTCCTTGTTCCTACTCCCTTCTGCTTATAAAAGTCTTATTTTGTATAGTTCCTCAGAGCTCCTTTCGATCTGCTGGATTGCATATGGCTCAATTCAAATCAATTTTTGTTCAAATAAACTCTTAAAAAAATTTTTAATATGCCTCAGTTTACCTTTTAATAGTTCTAGTGTCAGAAAAGGGAACTGAAGGAGACCTCTGACAATCCCTAGAAGCAATAAGCAACCATGCTTTGGTGCCTGTCAAGCCTCTTGACCCGCTGCTTTCTCTCTGCCTCTGGAGGTCATGGGTAAGTCCCCCTCAGATCCTAGCTCCAGAGATTTGCATTATGAGCTTTCATATTTTATTTGAGCATTTCTTTACCTGGACTGGGTCTCAAAATGGCTAGAGTCAGACTGGGTCTGACGTAAAAACCAGACTGGGTCCAGAAGTGGACTGGGTCTGACTTAGAAAATGGACTGGGTCCAGCGTCTGAGTGGGTCTGACTTCAGCTGAATGGGGTCCAGTGTCAGGCTTCAGGTGAATAAAATTTTGTTTTAAGGCTGAAACTATGTTAACTTTAACAAAGATAATCTTGAATTACGGTGGCTACAGTAGGGAACTTTTAACCATCTTAGATAAGCTTATCCATTTACCAAGTGCCCTAGAGAAAAAGGGGTCTCAGCCAAGAACTCACCATAAAAAGTTGAAGGAAAATAACTTTTCCTTCTCTACAGTTTCTGATGACTAGGATAAGACCCATTGGGACACCACACTTGCTCCAGAACCTGCAGACGGGATCCTGGGAAAACTAGCAGAAGCTGGAAAAGGGTAAGAATTCTTACCAAAGTCAGCTCCCCCAGAATTCTATCTGTGGTGCCTGGTCAAGAGAGGAAAATAAAATTTCACATTGTCCCTTCCTTTCCAAATTCAGATTGGCAGGCAAAAATAAAAATCTGTAAAAATTAGATCTGTGAATTGTGACTCACAAATTTGCTTTCAGGTACCCATGGGTTGTCAGTTCTTTCTCTCCTAGGGACAGCTATTGCCTTCTTTTTTGTCTTGTTTTGTGTGCTGATAACTTGGCTTGTCAACCACCAAGTTGAGGGCATCAGGCAGGGGTCAAGCCAAGGGACCCCAGACCTTCTGTCAATCTTTACCTTGATTAATCTGCTAGAATATTGTCCCCAGTGATTTCTCATTATAATCTTTGCATTATGACTTTTTAAATTTCTCCAAACTGAGGTAAATTGAAGGGAGTTGTTTAGGACACTTTAATTTTGGAGGACCGTAGATAATTCCTTTGGTCCAGTTAACCTTTGATAGTGCTGTATCAAACCTTTGTTTCTACCCTATTAACATCTATTTTATTCATCTGATGTCTTAATAACTATCCAAAGATTCCCAGCCTTCCCTTGACTTTCTCCTCTTCCTTTCTCTATTCTCTTGTTAAGTAATCTAATGTTTTTGTTAGCATGTGTAAGACTCATGAGGGGAAGATAAGACAGCAAATTCAATGAGGCTTCCCCAAGTGTTGCTCAATTTTGCAGCAGTAACATTACTTGGGGTGCTCATGCAAAAGGGTCCCCCAGCCCACAGCATTTATCATGACCTGGGTAACAGGCATATTCAGTGGGTGACTATCCTGATCATCATGAAACCAATCCCACATGGCTTGTACATGAAGCATATCAGCTGTTTTACCTGGGTGTTCCACTTGGCATTTACAGGCAGAAGACAGAGAGTTTCCCTTCGCAGAGTAAACAGAACTTACGGTAGCTTTTATCCAGTTCATCAAGATGCCTGTTCCCTTGGAATAGCCTAGTGTGTGTCTGGATCATGTACAGCCAACTATGATTATTCCACACTGAGCTGTGTGTCCTGTATCAGCCCAAACATGTTCTTCCACTCCACAGCATTCAATAACAAAGACAATAACTTCTGCTAAACATGTCACCTTCACATTTTAGTAAAGATTTTTTTTAGGAAGCTGATGATACCAATCCACAAAATGAGGAAATTATTTTACAACATAGCCCCTGGTTTCAACAATTTCTTGGTTTTGCCTCCCCCAACATGGACAACCATCTTGCTCCCAGAGAACTTAGAGCTTCTCTTTGTTGTCCAATGTAATTCTTCCTTTTGGGGACAGTTTTGAGGCTAATGGTCAAAGCTCAGACTGACCAGAAACTGAGCTTGGTGTAACATCAAGATCAGACCTAGCATTCTTTTAATTATATTTTAGCTATTACACACAATGATAACCAAGGGATTGTATATTTTGATTTTTTTCCTATTAGTTTGTTTTTTCTTATGCATCCAGTGAACAAATTACCTGAAAGTTGGATCCATCTCTAACTGGCATTGGTAACTTTTACCTTTAGTAACTGATCACAGCACAGTTGTTGCTCCGTACCACACACAGATCACCATGTAGCCACCCAAGAATCAAAGGAGCCTCATCCTCGCCCTATCACCCTTTCTCCTCGCAAACCACATGTTTCCATGAGCCAGGGCTGTTTTTTGTAAATCCCACTCCTGACACCAAATGAGTGACTTATTCACACACCAACCAATTCTCTTATTCTCTGACACAATTGATACCCTACAATTTAATTCAATTCTGACACTAACAACCCAGAGCTAGTGTCAGACTCCGTAGGCTTAAGGACTCACTCCCACAACACTACCCTCACTTCAGACACCAGTTGTCAATATCGAGTCCTTAGGTTATCACACTTCTGTCCAACTTAGCTAAAAGTCAGGGGTTATCACAAACCCCAACCCTCAGGTTTAGTCATTTGCTAGAATTACTCATAGAAGTCAGAAAAAATGCTATACATACTATTACAGTTTATTATAAAGGACACAAATGAATATCCAAATAAAGAGGTACACAGAGCAGTCTGGAAGGGTCCCAATTGCAGGAACCTCTGTCCCCATACAAATGAAGTATGCCACTCTCCCACACTTTGGTGTGTTTGCCAATTCAGAAGTTGCCAGAACCCCATCATTGAGAGGTTTTTATGGAGGTTTCATTACATAGGCATGGTTGCAGCCACTAGTTGTGGTCAATCTCTACCTCTTCTCTCCTCCCCAAAAGTTGGGGGATGGAGCTTAAATTTCCAAGCTTCTAATCAAGACTTGGTCTTTCTGGTGACCAGCCCCATTCTGAAGCTATCTAGGGGCCCACCAAGAGTCATCACATTAGAACAAAAGGTACTTTTATCACCTTCATCACTCAAGGAATTCCAAGGATTTTAGGAGCTCTATACCAGAAATCCAAGGACAAAAATCAAATATCTTTCTTATGATAGTGCACAGATAGACCAACAAAGGAAGCTGAGAGGTGAAACAGATGAAGGAGAAAGAAAACTAGGAGAATCCAGTGTCCTAAAGCCAAGTGAAGAAAGGGTTTCAAGAAAGAGGGAGTGATTGATGTGTAAAAAGTCACAGATGGCACAAGAAAGTTGACGACAAATAAATGATTACTGGATTAAACAACGGGTAATGATTGGCAAGCTTTATAAAAACTGCTTCTCGGGGCGGCCAGTTGGCTCAGTTGGTTAGAGCACAGTGCTCATACACCAAGATCGCTGGTTCGATTCCCACGTGGGCCAGGGAGCTGCGTCCTCCACAACTAGATTGAAAACAATGACTTGACTTAGAGCTGATGGGTCCTAGAAAAACATACTGTCCCCCAATATTCCCCAATAAAAAATAAGAATTTTTAATAAAAATATTAAAAAATTAAAAAACTGCTTCGCAGGAGTGGAAGAGATCAAAGTCTGTTTGGAGCATGTTCAAGAAAGAGTGAGAGGAGACAAATTAGGGACCATGCTGCCACTACAGGAATGTGGAATCAAGAGAAATTTGGGGATTTTATTTGTTTGTTTTCATTTTTAAGATAGAAGATATTATCAGTGAATTGTTTTGCTGATGGGAATGATCTAGCACAAGGAATAGATTGGTAATTCGAGAAAGAAAATGGAAAATTACTGGCATTCTGCCTGCCCCTGAATAGAATAGAGGGGATGGGATCTAGTACACATGTAATGGGGTCAGCCTTATCTACTAGGACCACAGCTGGGCATCCACAGTAACAGAAAGAAAAGCACAGATACAGGAAGCTGAGGAGGTGTGCAGTGGGTCATTGAGCAAATCTCTTCAAGTTGCTTTTATTTTCTCAGGTGAAAAAGAAAGATCATTAGCTGAAAGCATTGGGAGTTTAAAGAAAGAAAAGGTAATAAATGCTTTACACAGGGACTCTCCACCGTGGCATTACAGACACTCGGAGCAGCCTAATTCTTTGTTGGGGGTGGGGGAAGGCTGTTTGTGCATCAGAGGAATGTTTCGCAGCATCCCTGGTTTCTATCCACTAGATGCCAGTAGCTTTCCCTCCTCCGGGTTGTGACAGCCAAAAACATCTCCAACATCGCCAATGTCCTCTGGAGGGCAAAAGCCACCCCTGGTTAAGAACCACTGCCTACACCTCTCCTAGTCTTACACAAGACTAGGAGACGGAGGGAGTGAATGGATTAGGGAAATGTAAACAGATTACAGTCATCTTGATGTTCACTTGAGGTTAGTAGTGGTCATGGATTTCAAATGAGATCATTCAGCTTGCTTATATGTGTTTTTCCAGCCAAGTTCAGCTGCACAGGATCAGAGCAGGCAAGAAGTTAATACAACAAAGCCAAAAAGGGGCAAAGAGTTGATGGTATATGCAAGTAAGTGATTATAATAATAGAATGTAAGTCAGATAAGGAGGAAAGGAGGGATATGAGAGTAGGAAGGAACAATGAAAGATGATGGAATCACAGGTTAAAGATTCCAGATAGATGAAGGTATCTGAGAACAAGAGGATGTAAACTGGGAAATCATGAGGTAATGGTCAGAGAGATGCTTGAAACTCATTCATTACTTCTTAAGGTTATTACTAATCATATACACACATTATTACATATTATACACATATATAATAATTATAGTCATCCTATAATTCTGAGAAACTTTTAGCCCCATGATGAGTCAAAAATTGTGTGGCAAGTGTCCCATTATTGGAACTAGTAAAGTGTAAGATTCAAATCTCTTATAGAGTTCATCTATAGAAAACACAGCCTAATAAAGCCTATTAAGCCAAGTTTTACATTTCATTTGCTAATAATTCCCTCTATCTCAATAAATAAGTGACGGCAGCAGGGATTTCAATGCTTGCTACAAGTTCAAAGATTGGCATGATATTTAGTTTGCTTACTTGTGAGAAAACTTTAGGCAAGAGGCATTTTTTCTCAGAATAGGGGTTATCAAGCTTGTGGAAATCAAAGCAGCTAAACAAACCTCTTATTATGAGAATAATGACCATGATATTCAATATCTTTCAGGGAAAATTCAACCTGGTCTTTGATTTTCGCACTTTTAGCTACTTTGAAATTACATCGAACAATAAAGAGGGGAAAAAAATATGGAGAATAAAAGACAAAATAAGGTCATATACCAATTTTACTTTTGAGCATAGTTAAAAGAAAAATAAGAGCAAAATAAGTTTTCCTTAAGCTCTAACTAATGTTCCACCTTTCTGCTTATGAAGAAAAATATGTTTTTCTGTTGTTTTATAATAAATCTAAAACACTATCATTTTTAGCATGAAACATTAAATAATTACTTTGCCAAAAATAGTCACCCTATGTTACAACCATCTAAGTTTGTTTTAATAATCCTCAGATACCAACTACCACTATGTCAGCCCCCTCAGTACAACACCACGATTATCTGTTGTTTAAAATAGATGTCCTAAGTACGTTATCTAAGTGAACAAAAGCATAAACATTTCAACTATCAAATCATCAGAACTGCTTAGGCAAGCATATATATCTCCTGGCTTCAACGTTTCCCTTATGGAATTTTTTTTTCCTGTTACTTGCTCTGCTGTTGTAATGATAGCAGGCCCATGCTGAGATAACTATGGACCTTCTTTATAGTTTAAGTGCTTCTCATGTTTAAGGGGTAGAAATTTATTTCCAGGTAATGATACATTTTAACAAAGTTCAAATACAGGAAAAACAAGATGTTATAGTAAATCAGGAATACAATCAATAAGAGATACTACAGGGAAATATAAATTGTAGTTTGAAAAGAATCAAGCCTCCGTGATTGGATTGCATTAGAGAAGGCAAAATGTTAAAAGTCTTTTTACATATTTCATGTTATTCGTCCAATTTTTCTCACTTTTATCAGGAAACTAAGTTCTCCAAGCTCAATGTTACTTTCCTAAACAATCCTTTGGTTTTGCATAGTGAAGAACTGCTCCAGGGTTATGTTCAACTCAGTGACTAACAGGTTTAGAAATGTCCCCTTTTTAGGTCCCATCTTCACGTTACACAAGACCACTGACTCTGTCTTGACTAACAAAGGTGACATACCATAGAGGATTACAGAGAAATACAAGAGAAACCGAGTCCTATTCTAACTTCCTTTGGTGAGATAATTTCTTTTGGATTGGTATCAGATTCCATTTAATACTGTCCATTTCTGAGATCTTTCTTTTTCCCTCCACAGAAGTCCTCTCAACTGTCACACTGACAAGTCGGCCTTTTTCTGATGTCCCTAAGTGCCTGCACTACCACAGATTCAGATAAGAACTGGAGATGAGTGACTGGGTTAACTGATAAAATTGCTAATTAAAGCCCTGTTTTCAACACTCCTGAAAGATTAACCAACTGGGCCAAAACTTAGAACACAGAGGAAATTTTACTTTCAACAGTGTACAGTGTTTGGTAAACAAAAGGCTTTAACAATTTCCAAAGACATTTTTCCCTCCAGAGAGGCATACACATGGGACAGTTTAGTCCAAGCTGCATAAGAATTTTCTTCCTTGTGCACATTGTTGCTTGGCCGGGAAGCACAGAAGTTGATCAATTGAATATGTATCTATCATTGTGCGTACGCAGTGAGAGCAACACAACTATGAAAGTGTATTTTTCTTTAAAAAAAAAAATCTAATCTAATAATTTTTACTTTAAAAGTGGGGGGGAGAAATGAAAAAATTATATGTCTGACTTTCTCAGTCAGAGAGAGACATAATATAACGTGGTAGTTTAGGGCATGAATCAGCAGCCAAAAGCCTGGCTCAAGATCCTACCTCTGCCACTTCCTAGCTCAGCAACCTTACTTAACTTCTCTATGCCTCAGTTGTCCCATCTGGAAAATTGGAATGACAGTAATAGTACCCACCTCATCGGGTTGTAGTGAAGGTTAAATAAATTAAATCTACCAAGGGCTTAGAAGAGTATGGGACACATAATCACATAGGAAGTGTGTGTTGTTATTATTATGAATCTATAAACAAAAATGACCTTTTAGTGTCTGAACATATGATTTAACTGTCCTATGTGTGTGTGTTATAATGAAAGACAGCTCCTCAGAGACTTTCAACATCATCCCACACTTGAAATCATTTGATCACGGAATCTTTTTCCATAAAGGTTTCGTTCAACTCTATTTCGTACCAAGAAAGCCTTCACCTGTGAAATAAATCTCTTGTGCAATATGGTTGTTAAACTTTGTTCCTGCTCAAATGATCATCAGTCTTATGTCCGCAACTCCTGACTTCCTTAGCCCGCTGTCTGATTATCATTCTCTCCTGACTGCTCTCCCGCTGTGCTATAGAAAGCCTCCAAGTGCCTAACCCTAAATATGAATGTCACTCACTCTACAGGGAAAAGTCCACGTAGAATCACATCTCATGAAGTGTTTACTTGTAAAAAGAAGTGGGTTCGTTTTCTCTGAGGGCTCTTTCTTTTCCTAGAACCAGTCAATCCCTCCAATGACAGACATGTGGCATCTGGATAGTGTGGGGAAGGAAAGATAGAGTGTGGATGGGCAGGAGAGTTAAAACCAGGGAAGAAACACAGCCTCATTGAGTTTTCCCCTGCCTGTTACACTGTCTGAGAGTGAAAGACCATTAAAATGTGACTGTCTTTGATATTACTTCGAACATGGCTGGAAACAGGACTCTTTGCAGTTCAAACGTGGGGTATTTAGACTGTATTAAAACATAAGGCTCCAGTAACATCAAAGGCTACTCGTGGGTGGTTTGGGCCAGGGTGAGGTCACCACTGCCCTCAACTATAATAGGTGTGGAGACACTGTGTACCTGTGAAATGGCGCTGTTTGCTTTTTTTCTGCTGATAAATGTGGAGCTGGGAGAGGATCTGCCTTTGTGTGCCTGAGGAATGATCTACTGTGGAAAGTTTAAAGGCAAACAGGTATCAGGTTAGGGTTACAGGGGGCAACTTTGTGAACGGGGATGTCCTTTGTTCTCAGAGAATAGGCTTCTTAAATTGGTGGTGCAAGGACAGACATTGATAAGAAATGCTTCCTGCTTGACCACCAAATTTAAAATAGAGGTAATATAATTCTGGCAATAGGTAATTTGGATGACACCAAGGAAGGACATAAAACAAGAAAGTAGGTTAACCTCATTTTGCTTTCTTATACTTAAGTATCTTTATCTTACATTAGTTCCACAACACTCATCCTATGTTTTTTTAAATTATAATAGCATAAAATTGAGGTAAGAACACTTTGTGTAGCTTCTACGAACCTATAGGGCACTGTCTAAGAAATTACTTTGTTATTTACTATGTATTTCTATTATATTTATTTATTATTAATCAGTCGATTTATTTATCTATAATGACTCTTAAAAGGTTTTAGTATAATATTCTAAAAGTCTTTAAGATTAGGAATTTATTCCATGAAAGAGACCTCGTCGAGACAGTCCTAACCACTTTTCAGAGGAAAAAACAATATTGTATCCATGGAAAATGGATAATAAATAAATATTTGGCCTCCAATTATATAGGGCAATACAAGTGCAACAATAAAAAAGAAAAGAAAAGAAAAGAAAAACAAGCCAAGTAGTGGAGGCCAAGTAAAAGAGAAGAAACAAAGAGATGGACCAGACTAATTCTAGGGAACTGGTTCGGAGGGGTACTACCTCCATCTCTTGCAACATGGGCTTGGTGACATTGTCATTCTCTTTGAAAAACTGTTCATTAGGAAATTCACTTGAGGGAACTCATTTCCTAACTCTCAGGCTCTCCTGAACTCTATCAGTACTTAGCAGCCTCCCTGAGGCGTATGAATTGCCTCGAAGTTGTTCCTTATCAATTCTAACTACCCCAGTATTTGAAAATTCTAGAAGGCACTTTGCCTTCTACTTTCTTTTCATCCCACATGCACCTAGTGCAACACCATCTATAAACAAGAAATTTAATCTTTATCAGTTGAAGTAGAAATGGGGTCTCCACTTGATGGAATGGAAAAAGAGCATAAAGCAAACCTCACCCTCCTTCAGTACTAACCCTTCTGCATCTTCTCAGTGTACTAAAAACATATACAGACATTACATTTCTAACCGCCGTGTTATATATTGTGGGGGAAGAAATCATTTTCTGCTAGACTCAGGTCCAATTTCCATTGTGATTTTTGCCCTCAAGAAATAAACATCGTGGTCAGGAAGTCTGCCCGGCATCCTTCGACCCCAACAAAGCAGTGGTTTCTGATGAAATGTGAGTGCTCTGGTGAGTTGGTATGGGCCCCAGTGGCTGCAAACTCATGAACCACAGGTTTTTAAACCACAGGCAGAGTTTCAAACCGCTTAATTGAATGACAAGTCCCTCAAACAGCTGTCACTTCAGATTCCTGGTTTTAGATGAAAGGCCAGAAGTGCTTGTAATTACTCCCCTCTCTCACCCTTTTCCCAAACACAGCACACAGCATTGGCAACGATTTTCAATAGAATGATCAGCTTGAACTCGGGAGGACGAAGCAATAGCTAACGATCAATAGAAAAAAGACACAGAGGTTTTTGTTTCCTTTTTTCTAATACCTGCAAGTAAACCCCAAGATCTAAAAACAATTACAGCTCTTAAGGCCCCACTAATTCTAATCTCCTTCCATCTTTCTTTGGATTCCAAGATACAATTCCCTGTGGCAACTTTGTTGAACCCCATTTCACCTAGTGCAATTCACCTGAGAAGGAAATGCTGATTTCCTGTGTGGAGGAAGTCATTCCTTCAGATGAATATAATCGTTCCACTAGGAACTCTGGGCTGATAAATTCTAACTTCCCTAGGAAAAAAATAAATATAATTGCTGGATTTAAACAACAATTTAGTTTACCAAGTAATTTAAACTAAATTAGATTCCTTCCCCTGAAGAAATACGTGTATTTATTATGATCATATTTACTATAACTCTCAAGACAACTTGGGAGAAATGTCTGGCAAGTGTCATGATCCCCATTTTATAGATCAAGGAATAAATTTAAACATGCAAATTTACTAGCCTGACAGCTCTAATAGCTTTCTGAAATCCATTGCCCATTGTTTCCAAATCTTGTAAATAATCTTACTTAAACATAGTCTCAACTTCTTTCACATTCACTTCTTCCATTTTTTTTTTTTTTACAATATCCTCTCAGCTGTCTCCTAATCTGCTGCATTTTCTGATCCAGTTATTCATTCTCAGCATCCTCGGAGCCAGCCTCAATCCTTTCCAATTTCCTCCATGTCCTTTTTCCTACTTCACATGGTCCCTCCAATGCCAACACCTAATCTGCCCAATCTGTCCCTCCCACTGTGCTCTGTGGAAATCCTGTTCAATCAGGAACAAAGTCCTGGAGTCTCTATAGCTCCAGGCTTTTATTTGATTGGTCTTTCCACCTCTGCTTTTAAATGTAACCAGGCCACCATCTGGGGATACCACAAGGCTGATAACTACATATCCAGCATTAAATACTCCATTTCTGGACTCTAAAAAAGTTGCCCTTTCCTCCTAAATTCTGTTCCCAAATCACTTTTCTACAATTCCCTCTCAATTCCCTCTCCTCTTCTAAAGGGAAACCCTCCATTTATGCTATCTTTTTTTCACCCTCTGTTCCATCAAATACCAGTTCCTAGAACACTTTTGTCTCCTTTCATTGTATCTACCACTTGCTCATAATCATCCTTTCTACCCTTCCATCAATCATGATTTCTCAGTGACTTTAACATGCAGGCTGAAGATTCCAATACCCCAATGTCTAATTTCTCAACTTTCTCAATTCAAAGTCATTTCTTCCAACTTAGCTAAACACAATCACATATTGGACCAGAAAGATTGGTAGGATTTGGCTATGTAGAGATCTAAGAAGTAAGAACTATGTAAGGAGATTCAGCTGTGTTTAGTATTTGATTGAAATAGGAATAGTTCATTTTGCCTAAATGGTATAAAAGGAAGTAAAGGGAGATAAGAATCAAGGAGAGACTGATGAGCTATTTATATTTATATGTATTATGTTTATTACTTGACTATAAGCTTCTTGAGGGCAGAGGCACCTCTGAGATTGATTTTAATCCTCTACATTATCCAGTAACATATTCAATAAGTGTTTTCTAGAAACTCAACCATCTGTTGTCCTGCCAAAAATGTTATAGAGCAGAGATTCTCTATAAGACCTATTATTCTAATTATCACCAGACTACAGGACACCCTGTGCTTCCAGTGGAAAGTAAATAGATAAGACATTCTCTACAAGACGTATTTTTAAGGTCAGAGAGTATATTCACTAGTCTACTGTTTAGTTAGAACTTACTAAACATTCAAAGACTTCTTCTTTTCATAAATCAGGATCTTTACTTTGCATATAACCTATATCCAAAACAAGTTATCCCTTATTAATCACAAATATGATCTAAATCTATTTGAATTTCTCACCAGTCAAGACGTTTGTTTCAAAATGTGTTGTATTGTGGTATTCTTGAATCATTATTGAACATCGATATTTCCCATGGCCCAATTATTAACGATTGTGACTTAAATTTTTATTTTTTTTTAGACAAAAATCATTCCTAAGCATTAAATCACAGATGGCATTCTCACCGTGAAGGATAAGTAGATCAGTATCATGCCAAGGCATTTTCCTCTTTCTGGGGTATACATCTCAGTCATATTTCTAATATCTTTCTCATTCACACTGCCAATGTTGTAATGTTTTAGCCAGGGAGATAAAGTGCTCCCCCTTATTCTTCCATACAAAACCAATGGTTTTCCCATGATATCTATTGTTGGAATAAAAAAAATGCCTTTTTTGTTAATAGCTTATTCATATTACAGAAGTTTCCATCTCAAATATATTGCCCAGTGGTCACCCATAATTTAAGAGTAAACCATCACAACTGTGAGAAGAATTTGACTTCCCTTTTAGAGATCAATTGAGTAAACCTCTTATAGAATAATACGCATCAAAGTAACAGAATTTGACAGACTTCCTCTGAAAGATAATGTGGTAAGTACAGTGGAGAGAGTGCTGGACCAGGACCCAAAATAATGGTTTCTGGTAAGTTGAGACACATGGTTTCACAAATAAAAGTGTTCTATGTGTGTCATTGAGCAGAAATCTGAAATCATGACTGCTGAAGAATTAGGAACACATGATTGTTATAGCTCTCATTCTAGTTCTCATACTTACTCTCTCTGAGATTTTGTACAAGTTATGTTACCAGGCTCCTATCTCATCTGTACATGTAATTCATGTACCTTACTGAACTCAGCGTGCTTGTTATCATAAATAACACAGGAAATGGGTTATTTCCTCTCATTCCTCTCCTTGCGTCTGCCCTAGCTTATACTGGCAAAGAAAATTAGTCCACTACTCCACTCCCTGCCTCTCGAAGGAATATATAAAAATCATCTAAAACTAGTTCCCCCTTCCCTTGGAACCCTGTTCCTCGGCTCGTCATTAGTCTCTCCTCTTTCTTCCCTTACCACTTCTTCATTTGCTCCTTGTCAATCTTCTACTGAAGGATGAGCTGAGTATTAGCTGGGTCTTTCTGATTCACATCCACATAAAATGGAAGACACTGCAATTGTCCTGACTACTTTTCTTGTTAAAAAGACTTAACTTTTCACCAAAAATAGTCTACTAAGGGAAAGCAGCAAATTGACACAGACTAGACTCATAATTTCTGTCTATGATGTTTCCATAAAATTAATAGTCTGCATGTTTTCTTTAAAATGTCATCCAAAACTTTCCCATTCTGAAAGAATACCATCTAGTCATTTATTTTGTGTAGTGCCCAAGTTAAAAATCGGAATGTGAGTTTCCATGGACAATTAGCATTACTTTAGAAGTTTGAGAATCAGGTCATCTTCCCTGAATCAAGTGTTGTTCATAGCTGGTCAAATGTAGGTCTTGAAAATTTGTTTTAGTAAGTAAACTATTGTTATTGATCATTTATTTGCTGAGCTCAATGCTTTTTTGCCATTATAAATGCTTCTAAACCAAGGTTCAAACATTTGATACAGTAAAATTGGACTTGTCTACTCACATGATCCTAGGTTCTCTCATATTCTCCTTCTGTACTCACTGCTCGGGGAAATTAGTAGGATCACATGTCTTCAAACCACTGGTACAAATACATAATGGCTTCCAAATATTAGTTTAAAGACAAGCCTTAATTAAAAATATTAGCCAGCAATTTTTATGCTTCATTGCCCCTCTTAAACTTAACATCTTAACTATGAAGCAATTTCTTTCTCAAGCCATCACTTCTTAAATTCTCTATGACCTTGAATAGCATATCAACCTCTTAATTCCTCTAACCCCAATACTATTTGATACTACTTTAATCATCTTACTCAAGAAGGGAACTATGTCTTGAATTGATATCAGGTCACATAAAACCTACCCCATCACCGCTAGGATAGAATTTCTTACCGTTGCCTACAAAACCCATTACCCTGTGTGATCCAGACTTTGTCTGTTTCTCTGGTCTCATCTCCTACCACTCAATATTGTAACCCTAGTGACACTAGTCTCCTTTCTATTCCCATGGTTATGGGTGGCTACCTCCTTCTTTCTATGCAAGTATCAGCCAAAATGTTACCTCTTAGAGAGAATTTCTCTCACCACCTGATTTCTTGCCAGGTCATTATCTCATCACCTGGTTTTATTTTCTTCAGAGCACTCACTTTGTTTACTTGTTGATTATCTCCCCCACCCCACCCCACCCCCTACACACACACACTTGAATGTGATCCATGACAGTAAGAGCTTGTCTTCCTTGCTCTCAGTTGTTTCCTCACCACCCACTAAACCAAATAGAGACTCCACAGGTCCCATTATTCTTCCAGGATACCCTTTCCACTCACTCATCATACTTAGAATTACTTGTGCAGGTTCTGTCTACCACCATAGACTGCAAGTTCAAAAAAAACATGAAATGTGCCCGTCCCATTCACCACTATTTCTTTGCCACTTATATTTTTCCACCTCCCCGCACAGAGATTGATATAACAAGCACTCAATAAATATTTGTGAAAGGAAGAAAGAAGAAGAAAAGGAAAAGCATAAGGCTTTAGGATGACTAGTCCTCCCAGTTCGCCTGAAACTGAGGAATTTCCCAGGAAGAAGAGCTTTCAGTGCTCAAATCACCCAGGAAACACAGGACAATTTGGTTACAACAGCTTTGAAGGAAACCCTTAGAAAACAATCATCTCAGACATAGAAATGCCTGCAGATGAAGTATGTAAGTCTCTCCTACGTGGCTTAACAAAATAGTCAGATACAATTTGTATTTGTCTGGTCAAGCAAAGTGCTTTCTAATTATATTGACCACTTCAAGGAAGTCTTCATGTCCTTCCATGCCCATATACTGTACTCACATATAAGGTATCCTGATCACAATATTTGTACCAGGAATGAGCAGTTGACCTAGAGGCAACCATTTAGAGGCAATCTCATATGAGATAATCTCATATAACAACTCAGCCCAGTGTGGGGGTTGTGGAAGAGCTCTAAAAATTCTGACCGTTAACTATACCATCCTTTTAGGCGTAGGTTTGAACTTGGTGTTTACAAAGAAGCGGTCAGGATGAAGTGTCAGGAACAGTAGATGCAAGAATTGTAAATAATGTCAACCCAATGGTGACTCAGAATAAGGAGCAATGAGTTTCTGGGTTTCTGAGTCTCAGGGTGTCATAGCTATGAAAAATTACCCTAAAATAGATAGCAGTCTATTGAGGCCTGAATGTTAGGTGGTTGAAACTGTTTCTTCCTTCCTTATTTCCCAGGGTATTGTTACAATAAACCCCACTATGGTAATCTTAGCATGTCTCTGTTTCTCACAAGTTTAAAGAACTTAAGAGATAATTATTTCCTCAGTCAACAGGATTAATGGGATAAAATATGAGAATTAAGACCAAAAATTCAGAAAATAAAATAATAAACTGAAGAATAAACCTAGCCCCTAGGCTATCAAACAATTGCAAATCCCTAATGAGAAGAGATTGGTAGCTAAGCAACCTATAGTCTGATGAGTTACTTAAGCAACCTATAGTCTAATGAGTTACTTATATGTGCTTGTTTCTAACAATCACTTCTACAAGTGATATTTTTTTACTATTTCTTTTACTAAATTTACTATTTAAAGAGTTCTTTAAAATCTTTTTTATAGTGAAAATATCTGAATTTAAATGGGTAAACTGAAACAACCTTCTGATAGATAATGTGGAGTATACACAGAATAGAAGTACTTTGGAAATAAGTCCATCCATAGCTAATGGGAAGCAAGGAAGATGGGGTTATAGAGTTATCAAGAATTCCAATATAAATACAAACTAAATATTTTGTATTATTACAAAACAAATATAAAACACACAAATAGGAAACTAGAATATAAACTCTATGTTCATATATCTTAATTCTATGACTTCCCTGGAACTAGGTGGCTTAGTCTTATCCTCATTTTAAAGTGCTCCCAGAAATTTCAGAAGGTTTTCTCAGCCAACTTAAAACCTTGAAAGAAAGACAATTGAGAAATAGATCCAAAGAGCAGCTTTTCACTGAGTTTAATATAACTCTTACAATTAGATAAATGTCTATTATTAACTTGTAATTGTTCATTTTACTTAGGTTCTAAAGAATATATTTTTATGAATTTGAACATAAATATTTTATTTAGCTCTTGGATTCTTTAAGCACATAATATAAATGAGGAGGAACAGTAATCCAAGCAAGAAGAGATGGGGGCTAGCATGAAAAATTAGCCAAATTTAATAACTTTATTACAAAATATTTGAGAATTAATTGCACATATAGTCTTTTTTCCTTAAATTTCACCATATAGATCTAATCATTTACTTCCATGATATTCACCATTATAGTATCTCCACAAATCAAAGAAACTAAATGCCCCAAATCAAAATATCAGAATCAAATGCTGGAGCGCTTATGAGGAAATGGGGACCCCTATGTACTACTGCCAAGAATGTAACCTCGTCATTCATTCTACAGAGTGACTCAGCAATACTTTATGAAACTGAGTCTGTGTATACTCTATAATTCAATAAATCCACTCCTAGGCATACACCTCCATGAAGTTCCTGTACCAAATACAAAGATACGCATAAAAGAGTGCTTAAAACATCATTAGTGATATCAAAGACTTGAGAACAACCTAAACTTCCATATTAGAAAAACAGAAAAAATGCCTTTCATGCACAAAATAAACTATAATACAGCAAGAAAAGAACAAAGTAGGTGTACATAAATAAAGTTTAAAAATACAGTGTTGAAAGGTTGGGTAAAAAATTAAAAAACAGCAGAATATATGTAGCACAATAGCATTTAGATAATTATTTAAAAAAAATAAAAATGGAAAATCATATATATTTTTCATGAATAAACATTGGCAATTAAAAGGACAAATATTGGAATGATTGATGCAAATTAAATTCATAAAAACAGGGACCAATGTGAGAGAAAAGGGCACTGAGTTTGAGGCCAGGGATCAAAGGTACACAAACAAAATAAATAAAATAAAAGTGTGACCATAACCTAATAACAGAACAATCGAATTTGTTCCTAAAGTACCAATTTGCTGTCTCTCTTTCCTCCCCTTCAGTGTACTTCTCAATCCAGTGGCTTTCATGCATTCAAAATAACTCTATCTAATGTCACTAATAATTCTTTTTGCTAAATTACAGGAAAATTTTCAGTTCTTGGGTTTTTTTAATAAAAATGTGTATATTTAGGTTGGTCTATTGTTTTGTTGGTATATCAAACATTTGGTTGGATGTACATAAACACAGTGAAATGATGACTACAGTCAAACTAAGTAGCATATCATCTCTTCACATAGCTACCATTCTGTGTGTGTGATAAGTGCACCTGAAATCCACTCTTAACAGATTTCCAGTGTTCATGCCTGTATAGTCATCATACCTGTACATTAGATCTCTGGACTTATTCATCTTACATAACTGCAAATTTGTACACTTTGACCAACATCGCTTCATCCTATACACACACACACACACACACACACACACACACACACACACACAGCCCCTGGGAACTATCTTTCTAGTCTCTATTTCTATAAGTTTAAATTTTTTTAGCTTCCACATATATGTGAGCTCATATAGTATTTGTCTTTGTCTGTCTGGCTCATTTCACTTAACATAATCCATATTTAACTCTTATTTAACTTATCACCAGCATTTGACACTTCCTTCATGAAGCACTCTTACTTTGCCTTCTGCAATACCATAGGCCCCTGCTTTGCCCCCCTACCTCTGCTCACTTTCTACTTCAGATGATGTTTCATCTACTTCCTAATCAGCCTTTAAATATTCTAGCTTCTCCAGGTACTTCCCTAGATATATTTTGTATGGTCCCAGTCACCTCTCACTTTTATTGTTGCCCAAATATATTTATATGTCCAGCAAGATCACTCTCTGAACTCCTAGTCATATAAACAATTGTCTTCTTAACATCTGTCTGAATATCTCAAAGGCCCTCAAGTTCAACATATCTAAACTTACAACATTCCCCTTGATACTTAGTCTTTTCCCAACGCCCTCATGTCAGTGAGCGGCACCACCGTTCATCTAATTGCTTAAACCAGAAACCAAAAAGTCATCGCTGACTCCTACTTTCTGACATCCTCTATATCCAATATATCACTAGATATGTTGACTTTTTTTAACACCCTAAATATCTCCTGCATACATCATTTCTCTCCATCACTACTGCTTAATTCAAACTACCATTATCTCTCACCTGGATCCTTCCAATAACTTCCTAATTGATCTTTCTACATCCACTGGAATCCATTCTCCCTCAGGCCACTAGAGTGAGCTTTTCCACATGCAAATCCGGTCATGTCAACCCCAGCTAAAAACGTTTCATTATTACCACATTGCTCCTAGGATGAAGATCAACATCCTATGACAGCCTTCACATCTCTGCCTAAGCTAGCCTTTTTCTACGTCTACAACCTCACCACATAGCCTTCTTCCCTTCAGGTGTTAAGTTCCACCTTAAGTTCCTTAAAGAAGCCATGCTTCTTTCCACCTCAGGGCCTTTGCACTTACTGTCTCTTTGCCTAAGATGCTCTTCCTTCTGTCCTTTTCATTCTTCAAAGCTCAGCTCAAATTTCATGCAAGGATGTTTTTTCTGACTGCTAGACAAGTATAAGTTGCCCTGCTATACAAATCTAATAGGACTCAGTATTTTTTTCCTTTATAACACTTACCACCATTTGCAATACATATTTATATGCATGGTTATTTTATAGATTTCTCTCACCCCCACTACAAATGTAAGTTTTATGAGAATCAGAAACATACATCGTTTCTTCATCAGTGTGTCCCCAATGCCTAGCATGGTACCCGTCACATTTGGTTGAATGAAGGAATAAACCCTAGGATATTATCCCACCTGATTTCCAAGTAAATTTATCTTCCAATAAAACTCCATAAAAATCTTATCCCACCACATTAAGCATTAGCTTCTCAACTAATGCCACAGAAACTAATCATTAATATTTGAACATCTATTCTCCCTTTGAATTGAAATAGAATCCCCAATTTTTAGCCAGGAGTAGGCACTGTTATAGTCTGATGCTTAAGTCTCACCAAAATTCATCTGTTGAAGCCCTAACGCCCCGTATGATGATGGGATTTGGAAGTGGGATCTTTGGGAGGTAATTAGGTTTAGATGAGGTCATGAGGGTGCAGTCCTAATGATGGGGTTAGTGTTCTTCAAAGAAGAGGAGGAGAGACCAGAGCTTCCTCTCTCTCACTCCCCACTATGTGAGGACATAGTAGAAGATGGTTATCTGCAAGCCAGGAAGAAATCTCACTGGGAACCGAATCTGCCAGTACTGTGATCTTGGACTTCCAAGCCTCTAGAACTCTAAGAAATAAATGTCTGTTGATTAAGGCCCCAGTCTATGGTATTTGGTTACAGTAGTCCAAGCTGGCTAAGACAGGCACTCAGAAAAAATACATAAATAAAATGCAAGTCTCCCTTATATCCCATTGGAACCGTATGAATGAGTCTGGACCAAGGGAGTGTAAATGCAACTGCTTGGTCATGCCCTTTGAAGGCAAGGGTGTGACCTTGTCTTCCCCTTTCCTCCTCCTTTCTTATTCACGCTGGCAAGCAATGTAGACAAGGTGGTAAGCAGATGAGAGCAACACTGAGAATGGAGTAACAACATAAGAAAAACGGTGCTCCTGATGACTCTATATGCAGAGTCACCAAACCTACTCAGACATTTAAGAAGAAGAGAAGGGAAATTTTATCTAGTTTAAAGCCTTGTTGTTTTCCACCTCCTTTATAATGTCTAATCAATACATTCTACTAATTAATATGTTTGACATGTGGGTATTCCTTGGAAGAGCGACCCAAAAAGAAACTGTCACATAAATTTCTCCTAAGTAATAAAGCTGTGTCCGAAAGAAAGTTAAGAAAAGAGAAAAAATAAATGTAGATTTGGGGGGGGGGGGGAAGAAGCATCAAGAAAAACTACATCTCCTGCAGTATTTTTTTAGGCCTTCCCAAGTCAGTCACATGCCCAGTTTATAGCTGAGCTCTGTCATCAAAATACTTTGTCAAACACACCACCATCCCAACCTTCCCTCCAAGCTCACATTCTAATCCTCCCTCCTCTTTTACTCTTGTAAAGGATGCAGGTTCTTTAAGGAATCCATGAGCCTCCAGCTGTGGTCAGTTCATTTGCATCAACCCTCTTTTTTCCCTCTTCCTCCTTACCCTTGCAATTTACCAAACCTGAGATTCCAGCTAAACACTCAATTTCCAACACAAGACATTGGTAGCAAGAAAAAATTTAGTCTTTCTGATTTAACCCAAATACCAGACCCCCATGAATCCACCCCACCCCATGCCACCACCCACCCTCCGGAGATTGCTCACATATGCATTGTAGTATCTGTTGCCAGGGCACAGGTTGTGATTCCCCACCACCAGACTCATTACCAGATGTCTGGAAGGTTTTCCCTGCATCTGCTCAAGTCAAGTGAGAAATATCTTTGGCTGTCTCTGACTTCTTTCCCCTGCCTGCTTTGCTTGCTTATTTTTCTCTCAATACTCCTATTATCTCAATTCCAAATTACTTGCTGAGAGATTAAGCAAAAGGCAGAATAAGACTCATTAGAAAATCAGTTCAGGACGGCTCGTTAGCTCAGTTGGTTAGAGCGCGGTGCTGATCACACCAAGGTTGCTGGTTCGATCCCCACATGGGCCACTGTGAGCTGTGCCCTCCTTAAAAAAACAGAAAAAAACAGTTCACGCAATTGATATATCTAGGTATTACCCACCTTGAAAGAATCAATTAGTCTTCTTTTAAATTGATCTTTTTATGAAGGAAAAATAATGGAATCAATGAGAGAAGCTATAAAATAATAATGTAAGTACATTTGTGTACTTTTTCTTTTGGTTAATCTCTATATGTAAATGTCAAAAGTTTTGGAAGTAAATTAATCAGAATGAGGAGAGAAATGTTTAGCATGTTTTAATGATAAATCAAATCAATCATACCCTCATCATTGATACAGCATTTTATTGACTCTGTATCACCTTGTTCACATAGCATGATTTAATGTAGAAAGAGAGCATTGTGCCTAAACATGGCCCCCTCCACCATCACCAACTGGCAAAAAGCCCAATATTAAACAAGAAATTCATCTCATTAGCTTAAGATGATTGTATTTTCAAGATATCCCTATTAAAATGATTCTACTTGCATATCACTTTATTTGCATAAGTAGTTCTATTGAATCCTCACCACACACTAGTAAAGCAGAGACTGTTGACCTCACTTAAAAACAAGGAGACTGACTTTGAGAAAGTTGGGTCATATAGTTTGTTACAGGCTAACTGAGAATTCCAGCTCCCAGAATTCAAACTCTGGCACTGAGTTCCATGTTCTCTCTGTACTTCATACTGCCCACTCAAATATAGCCAGACAGGACACAGCTTTGCAATCGTGTCCTCTCCCATGTGGTAAAATCAGGAAGCCCAGCTCAGACTTTCTTGCCGAGCAGAGAACATTGCACTACTATGATCACATAACAGTCCACTTATTTATTTCCAGATTCCCCCTGGCCAAGGGTCCCTTATCTTTACGTTTCTATACAAATGTTATCGTCTCATTTGGCATAAAACATGATGATAAGAATGACAGAGTTACAGGACATAACTGACACTTAATGTATTTTCCTGTTATAGGATTCCAGCCAAGTATTCAACAAGCGATGCAGCTCTCGACATAAATCATATTTCCTCCATTATGGAATATACTCACCCCTAAAGGGTAGGGCTGACCTTTTTTTGTCCCTTTAAATAAATAGAAAGAGCCTAATTTTCCAAAGTTCAGAAAGTCAAGACTGACAAACCCCTTACATAATACAGTTTGAAAAGTTTTTATAATTATGATAATTCAGACACATTTTAAACAGAAAACTCAAAAACTGAAACTATTTCTCCTTTATACCTTACTGGTGAGGTCATTTTAAAGTATAAGAAATAATCCTTAAAACAAAAGGCATTTGTTACCACCTGTACATAGAAGAAAATAGCACCAGCAATTCAACTTAACATGGATAATGCTATGAGCAGGGACATATAATTCTACCTTGGAGAAGGGAGTCTTAAATATAAGTGTAAAAAAAAATGAGTAGGAGTTCTTTGGAGCAATATAGAGGCAAAGTCTTTTTGCACAGAATACATAGAAACATAGGAGTATTAGTAAGGAAAAATACATCTAGTTGGTTATAGCTGGAACCCAGGGAACTACTAGGGAAATTGCCCAGAACAAGGCTAGAAAGGTGAGCAAGTATTTGACCCTTAACTACTAGCTGCCTAGATAGGTAAGGCCTGCTACAATGTGCACAAACTCTTATTTGTGTTCCTTGAAGTGAAAGAACCACTTACAAATTATGAACCCAGAACCTGAAACCCCTAATGCTGGGGTTTGATTGACCAACCCATGTTTCATGCATCACTAAGCAATTTCCTACTTTCCACATGCTTGTAAGGTAAGTGCTATTATTCCCATTTCACCAGTGAGGAAACTGAGAACAAAATAAACTAAGTAACTACCTAAATTTATACCATTAGTGATAAAACCAAGAACACAACTAATAACTCAGCCTAACACCCAAGTCCAATGAAATTTCTATATACCACACGGAAATAATAACTGCTAAAAATAATAATTATCAACATTTGTTCTTTTCTATTTACCTTACAAAATAATTTCAAATGCATTATCTGAATCAATCTCCATAAAAATCCTGTAAGAAAAATTAAGGCTCAGCGAGTTACCCCAAGTTTGTTTAACTGGTTAAGTGGTGAGTCAGGCACTCAAGATATCTCAGGATGCTGATCTATTTGTTACACCATTATTCTTATAGTAAAGGCGATAGATGAATGTTTATGAAGGAATTAAAATCCAGGAGGGAAAATAGGAAATGAAGTTACTAAACAATAGTAAACTATAAATCAATGGAGAGACACACTTATATGGATTTTGCTCTTCCCCTCTTCACTGAACTTATCAGAGTCACCATGTCTTTGCTTCAATAAAAGTTAGCCGATGGGAGTGCTCTGAACCACTTCTGGTTCAGTGCTGGCCAATTTTAATTGATTTTTGCCCAAATTTTTAAAATTTTTAATGTCTCAGTTTATCTTTTGACATTTCTGGTAACAGAAGAAGGAATCAAAGGAGACCCCAACAGCCCGCAAGAGTAACCAGACAAAGGTAACTGTGGACCCATTTTCGGTAACTGCTTTCTTGCTGCTTCTAGAGGTCATGAGTAAGTTCTCAGATCCTGGATCCTAGGTCCACAGCTTTTGCATTATGAGCGTTCAGACTTTATTTGAGCATTTCTTGTTCCAGATAGTTCAGAACCACCAGCCTGAGTCTAAATGGTCCAACTTAAAAATCAAACTGGGTCTGACTTAGAAAGCAGACTGAATCTGGGGTCAGACTGGGTCTGACTTAAGCTGGACTGGGTCCTCTGTGAGGCTTCGGGTGAGTAAGATTTTGTTTTAATGCTAAACAAGTAAGACAAATTTACCAAAGATAACCTTGAAATACAGTGGCCATAGTGGAAAACTTATAACCGTCTTAGATAAGTGCATCCATTTACCAGGTGGCCTAGAGAAAAAAAGGTCTCAGCCAGGCACTCACTATAAAGGTTAGAGGGAAAATTATTTTTCCACCCCTATGATTTCTGGTGACTAGGATGAGACCAGCTGGGACATCCCCACTCACTCCAGAGCTGCAGATGGCATCCTGAGAAAACTGGCAGACACCAGGAAAGGGTAAGAATTCTTACCAAAGTTAGCTTTCCCAGATCTCTATCTGTGATGCCTAGTTGAGAGAGAAAGATAAAATTTCATATTGTCCATTCCTTTCCAAATTCAGATTGGCAGGAAAAACATATCCTTTCTCTCCCAAGGACAGCTATTCTTGTTTTCTCATTTTGTGTTCTGAGAACTTGGCTTGGCAACTCTCAGGTTGGGGGGCCGCCAAAATATGACCAGACAGAAATGTGATTGCACCCCATTTGTAGCCAGATATGGTATTACCAAATTAATTTGTAAAGAGCTCTATTTAATTAGCTTAAAAACAAACATTTATATAAATCAATGTACTCTTAGAATATAGAAACTAACCCAAATAATAAGGGTGAAAGGAAACAACTATGTTTGAAAAGTTGGTATGGAAAGTAGTGACCCATTGTTCCAGAATGAGAAAGAGGAAAAATAACAGGACAAACCTGAATGGATATTTTTTAAAAGTTGCAGAAGTTTTATGGAAAAGGAATTTTACATGTAGTCAAGATCACTAAAACTGAAATGCATTTATTTACGTTTTTAAAGAATTAGTTTTAGTATCAAAAGTACACTGGTATAAAATTAGAATTTTGTTTTCTCTCTGTTAAAAGAAGAAAGTTTTCTTGGACTATTGGTATGCTCTTATTAAGAGATTGTGAAAGACATTTTTCTTACCTTTTCAGTAATCTACTTTCTTTGATTATATGTATAGATATATGTTACTAATATATGTATTACAGAACCTGCTTAAATTTTCTAGAAATTTGTCTCATTGTCCAATTATTATCCCAAATTGTTGTATGCCATAGAAATAACTACATTCCCTTATCAAATTAATTCTCATCAGATCTTTAACCATAGCCAATTTTTTTAAGTCTTTGTATCATTTATTGACAGTTATTGTTTTACTTTAATGCAAAGATGCTTTATCTTCGGAGAGATTCATGGAAAGTACTCTGACAAGTATCTAGAATATAGGTTTCTAGATCATAAAATTGAACTGGGTAAGAATGTCCAGGACTAATGGAAAAACTGGATTCAAGCAGAACAAGAATTAACAATGTTGGACTGAATGAACCGATGAGGATGATGATGTTTTTCTTTACAATTTTTTCTTCGAAATATTGCTGGTTCCTTAATTTTTTTTTTAATTTATTAAGGTGAGATTGATTGGTAAAATTATATAGGTTACAAGTGTACAATTCTACAATACATCATATATATATCACATTGTGTGTTCACCACCCAGAGTCAGTTCTCCTTCCATCACCATATATTTGACCCCTTTACCTTCTTCTACCATCCCCCCACCCCCTTCCCTGTTATCCTCTAGTAACCACTAAACTGTTGTCTGTGTCTATGAGTTTTGTTACTTTCTTTGTTTGTCTTGTTCATTTGTTGCTTTCAATTTTATATCCCACATATGAGTAAAGCCATATGGTTCTCGACATTTTCTGTCTCACTTACTTCGCTTAGCGTAATAATCTCAAGATCCACCCATGTTGTCACAAATGGCAGTATTTCATCTTTTTTTATGGCTGAGTAATATTCCATTGTACATATGTGCCACATCTTCTTTATCCAATCATCTGTGGAAGGACACTTTGGTTATTTCCATGTCTTGAACACCGTGAATAATGCTGCAATGAACATAGGGGTACATATATCTTTACGACTTTTATTTTTCCAAATTTAAGGAAAACTTTTTCTCTTTTCTCTTAAGCTATGTATGACTTACAGTAATTTTGTAAAGTATATGTCTAAACAGAATTGAAATATTTACTTTTTCTCCCTACCTGATCCCTCCAGAATTCAGTAACTTACTGAGTATTCTTATTTTCATGGCAATAGTTATTTGTGTAAATTCAATAAGAATCCATTCTCCTTATAACAGGACACAATTGGAAACACTGATTATATTACTAAGACTTTGATTGGAATGTCATATACGCATAAAATCAGATATGACTAGTTTTCAGGGGCTAAAACTGACTTTTTGAAACCAATAAAAGCTCCTTAAAAAACACCAGCCTGGTACCTCATTTACAGGGTTCCCAGCAGTCTTACCAGGTGAGTTAGGAAGGTCACTTCCTGGCAGGACCAGAAATCTCAGGATACTCTGGGGAACCTCACGAAGAGAGGAATTCACCCAAATCTTCAGGCAAAGACTGGTGTTGAGTTCTTGGCTTAGCTACTTAGCCTGGAGAGGCTTTTAAAGTCCTATTTAAGATTCCTCATGAAAAGTTCCAGCAAAGCAGATTTTAAAAGACTCTATATGGGGGAGGGGTGAAATGCCTAACTATTACATTGTTTCGTACACCTGAAACTAACAAAAAAAAGAAAAAAGAAAAACTAAAGTCAATGTACACCTCAGGCAAAAGGTCAGGAGAGTAATATTTCCCCATATACTTTTTAATGTTGTGTATCATTATCAATCTTTCATATCTGTCAAACCAATAAATAAATGTTTTACCTCAAAAAAAAAAAAAAAAGAAAAAAGAGTCTATATGGTCAATCACTATTTTGCTGCACTTAGGTAAATAATCAGACCAACTTTTATGAGGTTAAACTCATTTTGCAAACAAATTAGTCTTACTGTAGTTATCTTTGATAAAAATAAGGTAATTTAGAGGAAAACGATGCTTTGGTACTTATAACACTCCTGTGGATATCAGATGCTAATCCTGCTCATTGTCTTTACGGCTTTTTTACATATCTGTTAACCAAACAGGATACTGAATTTTTCTGGTTTCCTCAGATCTCTGGCTACAACTCTCCAAACTAACATTTCCAATTTTATCCCACCCTTATGATTTGAAATCACTAAGAACAAAGCCTGCCCTTGAACCTCCTTGAAAGAGAGCATACTAGATCCTCCCCACTACCCGGACAGCAGCAAAACTTCAGAAACTTGAACTTTGGGTTCACATTCCCCAATGAAAAAGGGATCCTCCAGTCTCTTAAAATTGCACACTATTTGGAGATCTAAAATTATAACTGACTAGGGAAATTTCTGCCCTAGTTAGACAGCATCTTGTCATGGATAGCTCTCCTAAAAATCACAAATCAAAACTTTCATGTCTAGTATGAAACCTTCATTATCTGTTATCTAGTTGCTTTTCCTGTCTGTTAATGCATGGGAAGAAAATGTTCCTTAACCCTAATAACTATAGCTCAATCTACTGGTTAAGGCCATAGCTGCAGAACAAAAGTCCCTAGATTTTCTTGCTAAGGTGGTAGTAGATAATAGAATTGTTTTAGTTACTAAAATAATTGGCTGAACAAGGAAGAGTCTTTGCCATAGCAAATACCTCTTGCTGTACCTGGATCAACACCTCTGGTATTATAGCAAATACAAGAAATTAACAAATAAGCCACCTGGCCAAAACAAGTTGACTTATATTATCAACTGGTTTGGTTCATGGGGACCCTGGCAAAGGAGTATATTTCAGTCTCTTGGTATTATCCTCCTAATAACTGTCATTATAGTCTCCCTGGTGTGCTATGTTCTCTCAAAGGTCTTAAATGCATGTTCACAGTCACCAGAAGTACATTAGACGTTCTCACTGAACTTGGAGAAACAGGAACAAGATGAACAATGAGATGAACAGCAAAAACAATTCTAGGGGTCTGACATCATTCTTCAATGAGACAAGAGCAACTTAACTCTGATGGTGACTGATAGTGGCACTAATAACAAATTTCCTATCAATCTTTTATACAGGAAAGGACAACCAAAAGGGGGGAATTGTTAAATTAATTAAACAAGGAAACCATGAGACTGATGTGGCTGTAGTGCCATGACAGCCTACATAAGCAAACCAAAATCTAAGCCAGTAAATGCCTCAAGGTTCTGAGATCAAAATGCCAAGGACAACCCATCACACACAACCAACTAGGCTTTAAGCTTTAGTCAGTGAATAATTGCCTTACTTTTCTTCTGCTTTTTCTCTATCAAAATCTCTCCCCAAGCTCCTGTTTGTGGGGTGTTCCTAACCACTTCTGACTTGATGCTGCCAAAATCAAATAGATTTTTGCTCAAATAAACTCTTAAAATTAAAAAAAGAAGTTATCAGAGTTGTGACTTTACATTTATTTCAGCAGTTCTTTGCTTAATGTCTCTCTCCCCCACAAGACTATAAGTTCCATGAGAGCAAGAACAGATTTATTTTTTTCTCCATTACTGAATCTCCAGCATCTAGTATATTTATAATAGGCACTCAGAAAACATTTATTCCATAGATGAGCAATGACATTTCTCAAATCCAATGACCTTTGCAATCATTATCTGAAGAATTTGACCAGACCATGTTGACTCTCTCCTTCTTGTAACTCTTTCTTTTGGCTTTTCTTTGCTCATTGGCTCCAATAACATTCTCCTAACCTTTTCCATTGCTCCTTGGTCCCTGAAAATTCCTCCTCTTTAAGCTAACCATCAGTGTTGTCCCCGAGATAAAACCTTGCTTCTCTTCTCTTCCTACTTCACTCTTCATAGGTAATCTGATATAAAACTAAGACTTCACCTACTATTCACTCCATTGATTTTTAAATCTATCTCAAGACCTCTTGCCTGAGATCCTGATGCATATATCCAAATACCCACTAAGCTGCCCCAGAGTAATCCAGCTCACAGACAATGTATTCAGAACTGAACCCCATTATCTTGCCACCAAACTTGTCACTTATACTTGTGTTGATGAATACCAGTTGCCTAAGCCACCAATTTTAGAATACTTAACCACTATCTTGCTTACCCTCAACTCCATTTCCAATTATTCTCCAAGTTGTATATGAGTATATTCTTCCTCCTAGATATTCCTGGAATTTGTTCCATTCTCCCTATTCCTACTGGCACAACACAAATTTGGTTTAATTTGATTTCATATCTCCAAATTAAATCCCTCAAGCCAGTCTTTCCCTTTTCTGTATATCTCTCACTCAAGTGGTCCTCAAATTGTGGTCCCCAGTCTGATGACAGTCTGCAAATTGTTTATTTCTTATCCACAAAGAGATAAGGAGCTTGCACCGAAAGGTCACTAAGCACACTGCTTAGTTCCTGACTTTTTTGGTAGTCATTCTTTCTCAGTAAATGAACCAAGACATTGCTCTAAATGCTAGCATAAGCTCATCTCTTCGGGGACTTGTAACTAACAGTTCATAGCCGTACTACTTTTAGCAGTACTGCTGAGGCTGCACCATCTGTGCAGGAATCTCACGTTCTAATCTGGTCATGCACTCCCAGGTCAAACTGTATGGTTCTCACCCCTCTGTGGAGTTTGCCCTGCCCCTCTTCCACTAGACCAAGTCAGGAGAGCCTGCTACAGTATCTGCTTACCACAATAAAAGCACCCATCATGTTACTTATCTATTTTCTTCTGCATTCCACAGATTTTAGCTGAATAAATGATTGAATGAATGGATGTATGATTTATATAAGAAAAATCTTACAGAATCAGTTATGGTATAATTCTAGCCCACGGTTAAAATATGTTAAGTATGTGCATATTTTAAAACCAATAGTTTATTGGCTTATTTCAAGATGATTTTAGTCATATGACACACCATGTACCTGATACAGAAAATTTCCATAAGTTTATACAGAAGAAATTCTGACCTACTACTAATATTTTTGGCAGCAATTTTTGTAGATAATTTGCTGTCCAAATCAGATTTGGCACTCAAGATCCATTTCTACATCTAGTTGGCCCAAAGCTTACTGTACATATCACTTGAAACCTAGTTTTACAGAAATTGGTATTTTAAAAATTGTATGAGCATGCATTTTAGTCTCACGATGGGTAAATATGTGTAATTACACATGTGCTATATTCTTGGAGGAGCAAGAAGTGTGATTTATGTAAAACACATACACACACACACACACACAAAACAACAACAACAACAAAAAACACAAAGACATCCAACCATCCTGTGCATTAAGTGATGTGAATATTTTCAAAGCAACAGCTTGAAAATGTATTTCCCTGCCCTATTTATAGTTGCAGCTGGTTGTGCAGCTTGCTACCATCTTCAGTTCAATTATTTACACCTATGATTTGCAATTATTCCTGATGTGTAGATAATACATAAAAAGAAACAATATTTATTCTATCCTCTCCCCATACCTCCACTTTCTACTCTAAATGAGAACTTAGAAGTAGCAAATCAGCTTGGCCAATTCAAAATTTTGGCCTATTCAGTGAGGAATGTATATCTGGGATAAATAACACAGTTTGACGTGAGGAAGCTACATTGTTTTCTAGCTCCTCACAAATGAGATTTTTGCAAATGGTCTTGTGATTTATTTGAAAGACTGCAGATGCCCTGATTGCCAAATGTCTTTCTATATACTACTCTAAGTGGAGGAATGCATTATTTAATACTTCTGGTTTAGGATAGTTTGCTGTTTTATTACTCTCTGTGGCCCTACTCATCTCCAAAATCAAGTAAACAAGAATTAACTATTTTATTACTTATTGGTCCACTATACTTCTTGAATGCTAAATCACATTTCTTTCATATTTTAAGAGTTCAGAAATTGGGATATGTCTGAAAATCAATGTGTACATAAATATGGCAGTTTATTCTTTCCCCCACAAAGTAGTTGTTATACTGGGTTCTTATACTAGGATGTGTCTAGTAACTAATGATATTTTAAATTTAATTTTAAAAAACATGCTCAATTCATAATGATGCAGCAAGTCGCAGTTATTAAAAAACAAATATACTGATATCAAATAACTAATTTTGTATGGTCCTTCATAAAAGCATCCAAGTTTCTGTTCAACAATATCATATTCATTTCACCTAATGTAATATTGTACATGATATTCAATTCATTATAGTGGGTTCTTCAGGAATAAGAATGATGTTACTTTGTATTCATATACCCTAGTGTATAGCTAGCATATGATAGACTCCAAAGATGTCTCTGCTGACAGCTTTGGATGAGTGAGTATAATTATTGTGCACTGGTAAATCACAGCAGTGCCTAAGCTTCCCAACTCCATCTCTAAGCAAAAATTCAATAAAATTGCAAGACTTTCAGAATCTCACAAAATATTCCTCCAAACTGTTATGAAATTCCCCACCTGGCATTGGTCTTAGAGTCAGGATCAGAGGTCAGGGGTAAAAAGAAAGAAATTAGACTTCCCTTTTATAAGCCCATATTTCTGTTACACAAAGCCAGGAACGAGAGAAAGGGCAGTTTTGTTTTTATTTTTGTTTTCTTTTTAAATACACTTCAGCTTAAAAGGAACTGAGAAATGGTTTTATTTATCAAATAACTTTAAAGAAACTGAACCCCATAATAAACATGATTTGCCTAAATTCATGCAGCGTCAAAGTGGCAGACCTGGACGAGACCCACATCTACTGACTCCAAGGCCAGCACTTTCTCTGCTGCATCAGTTCTGCCAATGGAAAGCATTGCTTCCTCAGGCCAGGGGATGCAAAGTCCTCCGGCTCAGTAACAGGTTAATCTCTATGTGATGCTCTATACAGAATCTCTCTAAAGCTCAAATAAATCATGGTCTTTATCTAATCCCTAGTAGAATTACTTGTATCATCAAAGCTAAGAGGTCAGGTTAAGCTATAGTCACTATAAACTCAACTTAAAAAGTATTTTCCTATTTTAACAATATACCACTTCTTCTACCCATAGGTTTTACTTGCCATTTTTCTAGGGCTAGTTGTTGAACCCATCTCTGAGATTTTAATGCTAGAATTTTGAAAAAAGTTTTACTTTATTTATGTTAGCTTCTTGTGCAATAATATTTACTGTTGCCAATGTAGTTTCTATTATCATTTTATACTGTTTTAGCTTCATTCTGTAATCTTTTCTAGCCCTCATCTGCATTTTATATTTTATTATTTACACATTTTATTTTTAATTTCCCTTATGTGATTTAGTCACTCCAAAATTTTAAAAACAAAACTTATGCATATTTTTGGTGGCCATTTCTTCTTATACTTTCAATTTTGTCCCCCCGAGCCTTCTCCTTTGACGTTATGTCTAAGTATCACCTTTCTTTTTAGCATTTTCTCTACTTTAATTTGGTAATCATCATCATAAGTTTTACTTTTCTGGGTCTCACTTGATTCCCAATTACAATCTAACTGAATTACGATGCCTATCACTCCGTTAAGCAGTCCCTTATGTCTACATCGCTGATCATTTCCTCTGTGTTACTCAAAAGACAGACATAAATCGTTTCCTTTCTTGTTTGTTCCTTTAAAGTCTATATTGGGTAACCAACTAGTCCCTACCATGTACACAAATGTGGAGTTAAATTGATTTCTTTTAACATCCTGTGGGCCAGTTTATGTCCAAATGGGTGAACACTTCCATAACCCTTTATTTATCCTTTTCATAAACCCTCTCCTTGTTTTTCCATTTCCTCAGACAACATTAGCTACATTCCTCATATCAGTTTACTCTATGACTAAATTTAATTTTGAGTTGCTTAACAATGATACTACAGTTCTATAAAGGTCTTCTCACTCTCTCAATTACTCTCAAACTTCACTTAGTTAGAAATTTTTACCTCCAAATTGGGTGAAATAGTCACATCTTGTTATGCAGCAGTGGGGGTAGTATGCACATATAGCAAAGTGTAGATGAATCAGAAAAATTGTAAGCTTTCATCAAGTTCTATATACAAATGGAATTTGCAAATTACCTGAAAACAGTTTCTTCTGATAAGTTGCCTCTAAATGAAAATTAGGAGTCCTAGGCTGTAGTCCTGTCTCCACCATTAATTACTGTGTGACTTTGAACAGTTTTATAACATCTATGCCTTATTCTGGAAATATGACTCTCCTTTTGATGCCATTAAGGCTAATAATTTACTCAGCAACCATTCTTTCAGAGACTATGCAAAATAAACTTGAGTTAGTCTTAGATCACATCATCACAAATTCTGAATAAATTAGATCCAAATTAATGTGTTTGAACCATATATTTTTTTTAAATTTTGATACTAGTGACACAGGACTCATTTAGTTAAACCAATTAAGAAGATATTACTTCCTAACTATGTACAGTTTTGTGTGGGCAGTGGACTTGTTGAGGTTATCACTTTGTAAGTTATGTAAATGTCTAATCAATATGTTCTTCTGTATGCCTGAAACTAACAAGAAAAAAAAACAAAACATTACTTCCCAGACAAGAAAAAGCTAAAGGAGTTTATCACTACCAAACCCGTATTGCAAGAAATGTTAAAGGGACTGCTCTAAGATTTAAAAAAAAGAACATAAATATGAATAATAAAATGGCAATAACTACATACCTATCAATAATCATTTTAAATGTAAATGGAATAAATACCCTAATCAAAAGACATAGGGTAGCTGAATAGATAAGTAAACAAGATCCTTACATATTCTGCCTACAAGAGACTCACTTCAGATCAAAAGACACACACAGGCTGAAAGTAAAGGGATGGAAAAGATATTTCATGCAAATGGAAATGAAAAAAAAATCAGGAGTAGTAATACTTATATCAGACAAAACAGACTTTAAAATGAAGACTATAATAAGAGACAAAGGAAACAACCAAAATGTCCTTCGACAGATGAATGGATAAAGAAGTTGTGGTATATATACACAATGGGATACTATTCAGTGGTAAGAAAAGATGATATAGGAACATTTGTGACAACATGGATGGATCTTAAGAGTATAATGCTAAGCGAAATAAGTCAGACAGAAAAAGCAGAGAACTATATGATTTCACTGATATGTGGTATATAAACCAAAAACAACAAAAGAACAAGACAAGCAAATGAGAAACAAAAACTCATAGACACAGACAATAGTTTAGTGGTTACCAGAGGTTAAGAGGTGTGGGGGGTGGGAGATGAGGGTAAGGGGGATCAAATATATGGTGATGGAAGGAGAAATGACTCGGTGGTGAACACACAATGGGATTTATAGATGATGTAATAAAGAATTGTACACCTGAAATCTATGTAATTTTACTAACAATTGTCACCCCCAATAAATTAAACAAATAAATAAATAAATGAAAAAAGAGAGACAAAGGACAGTACGTTATGATAAAGGGATCAATCTAACAAGAGGTTATAACACTAGTAAACATCTATGCACCCAACATAGGAGCACCTAAATATATACAACAGATATTGACCGACATAAAGGGAGAGATCAACAGTAATGCAGTCCTACTAGAGAACATTAACACCCCATTGACATCAATGGATAGATCTTTCAGAAAGAAAATCAACAAGGAAAGAGTGGCCTTAAATGACACATTAGACCAGATGAATTTAATTGATATCTTTAGAGCATTTCACCCCAAAGCAGCAGATTATACATTCCTTTCAAATGTACTTGGAACATTTTCCAGAGCAGATGACATGTTAGGCCACAAAACAAGTCTTAATATATTTAAGAGGATTGAAATCATATCAAGCATCTTCTCCGACCACAATAATATGAAACTAGAAATCAATTACAAGAAAAAAATTGAAAAACACAAAAACACGTGGAGGCTAAATAATATGCTACTAAATAATGAATGGGTTAATAATGAGATCAAGGAAGAAGACAAAAGACAACTGGAGACAAATGAAAATGAAACTAAAATAACCACAAAATCTATGGGACACAGCTAAAGCAGTTCTAAGAGGGAAATTCATAGCAACACAGGCCTACCCCCCAAAAAAAGAAAAATCTCAAAGAAATAATCTAACCTTATACCTACAGGAACTAGAAAAAGAACAACAAACAAAGCCCAAAGTGAGTAGAAGGAAGGAAATAATAAAGATCAAAGAGGAAATAAATGAAATAGAGTCTAAAAATAAATAGAAAAAAAATCAATGAAACCAAGAGATGGATCTTTGAAAAGATAAACAAAATTGATAAACCTTTAAACAGACTCATCAAGAAAAAAAGAGAGAGGACCCAAATAAATAAAATCCAAAATGAATGAGGAGAAGTGAAAAGTGACACAACAGAAATGAAAGGATTATAAGAAAATACTATGAATAATGATATGTGAACAAATTGAACAATCTGGAAGAAATGGATAAATTCCTAGAAACATCCAATCTTCCAAGACTGAATCAAGAAGAAACAAAAAATCTGAACAGACTGCTTACTAGTAATAAAATTAAAATAGTAATCAAAAACCTCCCAACAAACAAAAGTCTTGGACCAGATGAATTTTACCAAACATTCAAAGAAAAATTAACACCTATCCTTCTCAAACTCTTCCAAAAAATTCAAGAGGGAAGGCTCCCAAGCTCATTTTATGAGACTAGTATTACCCTGATTCCAAAACCAAAGACATTACAAAAACAAGAAAATTATAGGCCAATGTCCATGATGAACATAGATGCAAAAATTCTCAACAAAGTATTAGCAAACCGAATTCAGTAATACATTTTAAAAATTATACACCATGATCAAGTGGCATTTATTCCTGGGATACAAGGTTGGTTCAATATCCACAAATCAATGAACATGACACAGCACATAAACAAAATGAAGGATAAAAATAATAGGATCATATCAATAAATGCAGAAAAAGCATTTGACAAAATCTAGCATCCATTTATGATAAAAACTCTCAGCAAAGTGGAAATAGAGGGAACATACCTCAACATAATAAAGACCATAAATGACAAAACACAGCTAACATCATAGTCAGTGGGGAAAACCTAAAAACATTTTCTTTAAGATTAGGAACAAGACAAGGATGTCCACTTTCACTACTTTTATTCAACATAATTAATTGAAAGTTCTAGCCACAGCAATGAGAAAAGAAAAAGAAATAAAAGGCATCCAAATTGGAAATGAAGAAATAAAACTATCATTATTGGCAGATGACATGATACTACAATAGAGAGAACTATAAAGATTCCAGAAAAACACTATTAGAACTGATAAATTGCTTAAAGCAGCAGAATACAAAATTAATATTCATAAATCAGTTACATTTTTATACACTAATAACAAACTATTGGAAAGAAAATTTAAGAAAATCCCATTCACACTTGCATCCAAAACTAAAATCAATAAAATAAAATACCTAGAAATGAATTAAACCAAGGAGGTAAAGGACCTGTACTCAGAAAATTGTAAGACATTGAAGAAATAAACTGAAGAAGATACAAATAAATGGGAGCATATATTGTGTTCATAAAAGAATTAATATAATTAAAATGTTAATACTACCGAAAACAATCTATAGATTTAATGCAATCTCTATAAAAATACCAATGGCATTTTTTACAGAAATAGAACAAATAATTCTAAAATTATATGGAACCACAAAAGACCCTGAATAGCCACAACAAACTTGAGAAAGAAGAATAATGCTGGAGGTATCATGCTACCTAATATCAAACTACACTACAAGCCTATGGTAATCAAAACAGCATAGTACTGGCATAAAAGCAGACATATAGATCAATGAAACAGAATAGAGAGCTCAGAAATAAAGCCACACCTATATGGTCAATTAATCTATGACAAAAGAGGCAAGGATATACAATGAGGTAAAGATAGTCTCTTCAATAAGTGATGTTGAAAAAACTGGACAGATACATGCCAAAAATGAAACTAGACCATCCTCTTACATCATATACAAAAATAAACTCAAAATGGATTAAAGATTTAATTGTAAGACCCAAAATCATAAAACTTCTAGAAGAAAACATATCCAGTAGACCCTCTGACATTGCTCTTAGTAACATTTTTTCTGATATATCTCCTTGAGCAAGAGAAACAAAAGAAAAAAAGTTAAAAAACTAAAAAGATTTTCCACAGCAAAGGAAACCATCAATAAAACAAAAAGGCATCCTACTGAATGGGAGAAGATATCTACCAAATATACATCCAATAAGGGTTAATAACCAAAATTTATAAAGACCGCATACAGCTTAACACCAAAACAAAGAAAAAAATATCCAATTAAAAAATGGGCTGAGGACTTGAATAGATATTTCTCCTCAGAGGACATACAGATGGCCAATAACATATGAAAAGATGCACAATGTCACAATCATCAGAGAAATGCAAATTAAAACCACAATCAGATATCACCTCATACCTGTCAGAATAGCTATCATCAATGTATCAACAAACAAGTGCTGGTGAGGATGTGGAGAAAAGGGATTCCTTGTGCACTGTTGGTGGGATTGCAAATTGGTCCAGCCACTATGGAAAACATTAATGAGGTTTCTCAAAAAACTAAAAATAGAACTACCTTATAACCTAGCAATTACACTTCTTCTGGGTATTTATCCTAAGAAATCCAAAACACTAATTAGAAAAGATATATGCATTCCTATGTTCATTGGAGTATTATTTACAATAGCCAAGATATGGAAGCAACCTACATTCCCATCAATAGATAATTGGATAAAGAAGATGTGGTACATTTACACAATGGAATATTACTCAGCCGTAAAAAAAGAATGAAATCTTACCATTTGCAACAACATGGATGGACCTACAGGGTACTATTAAGTGAAATAAGTCAGACAGAGAAAGACAAAGACCATATAATTTCACTTATATGTAGAATCTAAAGAACAAAATAAATGAACAAATAAAACAGAAACAGACTCATAGATACAGAGAAGAAATTGATGGTTGCCAAATGTGAGGAGATTGGAGGGCTAGATGAAAATGGTGAAGGGATTAAGAAGTACAAATTTGTAGTTACAAAATACAGCATAGAGAATGCAGCCAATGTTGTAATAACTACATATGATGCCAGGTGGGTACTAGACTAATCGAGGAATCACTTTGTAAATTATATAAATGTACAATCACTATTCTACGCACCAGAAATTAATACAAATAATATTGAATGTCAACTGTAATCGGGAAAAAAAAAAGACATTGCATTAAAGAAAATGGAAAAAGAAATCATGTGTATCTCCAACGGCCAAATGAATAGGAAGAAGCAGGTATATGGATGATTCCAAACCTACTTTTGGCAATCCAAAAACCTACTTTAGGTGTGTTTTTTTCTTACTTGAATCAGCTTAATTATACTATTTCAAAAAGCTTAAAATAAAACAACCCTGTATATATAACTAGCCCTTTCATCTTCCCAGTACCCACTTTATATTCAAAATGGGCTAAACATTTGTCAAGCTGATATAAAAAATTTAGCAAACAATGTTCGTGATACTCTGAAAATTTGCTAATACACATCTTTCCTAAAGTAGGGAAATAGTTGCTTTTGTTTTAATGCTATTATTAAGATTTGGTAAACATGTTATATCCACTCAATACTTAAATATAGAAGGTGACAATACTTGGAAAGTTAAAAGCATTATTTGTACATATATACCAATAGATAAGTAAGGGTTGAGTGTATTTGTTTTTTCTGTAGATTGGCATACAGGACCTAAAAATAGAATGTGAGTAGGGAAATAAAAATACTGGAGAATAGCCTTTTTCCAGCTTTATTAAGGTATAATTGACAAATAAAACTGTATATATTTAAAGTGCATATGTGCATATATGTATACACTGTGAAAATGATTCCCACAATTTAGTTAATTAACCCATCCATCACCTCATATAGTTACCTTTTGGGGGAGAGGGAGAGGGGAGTGAGAACACTCAAAATCCATTCTCCTAGCAAATTTCAACTATACAAAACAGTTTTATTAACTATAGTCACCATGCTGTATATTAGAGCCCGAAAACTTACTCATTTTATAAGCTGAAAGTATGTAGCCTTTAACCAATATTTCCCCATTTTCCCCACACCCCAGCCCCTGGTAACCAGCATTCTACTCTCTGTTTCTATGAGTTCAAATTTCCAAAGTCCACATATAAGTAAGATCATACAATAGTGATCATTCTGCCCTCACTATATCCCCATACACACATATACGTTCATAACAACACTTCTGTTATGTGGTTCTGAAATAGAACAAATGCTGAAGATGAAACAATGTAATTGAAGTTGTATGGATGATGGGCTAATTTTATGGTTCACATTTTGTTATATGTCCAAGGGACCACTCAGTATACAGAGGACAGGATTTCACCAAAGATAGATGATTTCAATCTGTCAGTCATTGGAATCTCACCAACAACAGATCCTGGAATTAGTTCATCACTACAAACAGAAAATGGAACTATGAGAAAAGTTTAGAACTATCTTTGGATTTTGGTCAAAATAGCATAAGATGATATTCTTATACTATTCTTATATGATAGTACCTTTGGGGTAGATAAAAGATTGTTACTTTGAGAACTAAGTTATGGAATGGAACAGGGTCTATGAGTCTTGGGAATAGTTAAAAATGGCAGACTCAGCAGACTGGTGCAGCCATTATGGGAGGCAGTGTGGAGGTTCCTCAAAAAATTACGGGGCTGGCCCGGTGGCTCAGGCAGTTAGAGCTCCATGCTGCTAACTCCGAAGGCTGCTGATTCAATTCCCACATGGGCCAGTGGGCTCTCAACCACAAGGTTGTCAGTTCAATTCCTCGAGTCCCGCAAGGGATGGTGGGCTCCACCCCCTGCAACTAAGATTGAACACGGCACCTTGAGCTGAGCTGCCTCCCTGATGGCTCAGTTGGTTGGAGTGCGGGCTCTCAACCACAAGGTTGCCAGTTTGATTCCTTGACTCCCGCAAGGGATGGTGGGCTGTGCCCCCTGCAACTAGCAACAGCAACTGGATCTGGAGCTGAGCTGCGCCCTCCACAACTAACACTGAAAGGACAATAATTTGAAGCTGAGCGGCACCCTCCACAACTAAGATTGAAAGGACAACTTGACTTGGAAAAAAGTCCTGGAAGTACACACAGTTCTCCAATAAAATCTTTAAAAAAAAAAAATATTGACAGTTAATTAAAAAAAAAAAATTACAAATAGAATTACCATATGACCCAGCAATCCCTCTCCTGGGTATCTACCCAAAAAATCTGAAAACATTTATACATAAAGACACTTGTGCTCCAATGTTCACTGCAGCTTTGTTTACGGCGGCCAAGACATGGAAACAACCAAAATATCCTTCAATAGATGAATGGATAAAGAAGTTGTGGTATATATACACAATGGAATACTATTTGGTGGTAAGAAAAGATGATATAGGAACATTTGTGACAACTAGGACTGATCTTGAGAGTATAATGCTAAGCGAAATAAGTCAGACAGAAAAAGCAGAGAACCATATGATTTCACTGATATGTGGTATATAAACCAAAAACAACAAAAGAATAAGACAAGCAAATGAGAAACAAAAACTCATAGACACAGGCAATAGTTTAGTGGTTACCAGAGGGTAAGGGGGGTAGGGCGTGGGAAATGAGGGTAAGGGGGATCAAATATATGGTGATGGAAGGAGAACTGACTCTGGGTGGTGAACACACAGTGGGATTTATAGATGATGTAATACAGAATTGTACACCTGAAATCTATGTAATTTTACTAACAATTGTCACCCCAATAAATTTTTTTTAAAAAATGGCAGACTCAGAAAGCTGAATTATGTAAGTTTGACCAGTTTTAGTTTTCTCTATCATTTTATCTCTTTTTTTTCCTCCTAGAATTTCATAAAAATTATAATCTACCTAATCTGGGCTACAGAGAAAGCCAGGAGAAGGATTTTGGTCAAAGCTTTTTTTTTCTTAAATGAAAAGTAACATTTTATTTCCTTTTTTTTTTTTAATTAAAAGGAAGCAGCAAACAAAGGAGATCAACAAAGGATTGACACAAGGGCTCAGAGTAAGAGAACCTTGAGGAAATGGTAAGGTTGGGCTGGAAGGAAGGGACGCCACTTACTTTCAAAAAGTGTAGATTAGATGATACTACTTTTAGTCTCTTATGGAACTTATCTTTAATTTTAGATAAATACCATGAAAAAACCACCATTAGAAAAAAAATATTTTTAATTAAAAATCATGAGCTTTCTAATAACTTAAGCAATTTTTTTAAAATATCTGATTTTAGAGAAGGATACGAAGCTCAAGATTCCAATTTACCACCAATATTTTAAATTATATACATGAAATGTCATACCTACTCAATTGGTGATTATGCAGAAAGCCCACTGGTATGTTATAATTATCAAAACCACCTATAGAACAGATACAGATATTGAATGCTCTGAAAAATTTTATTTGGACATAGACATATTTTAATATGTAGAAATAGGTAAGAGGTATATAGATGATAGATGATAGATAGATAGATAGATAGATAGATAGATAGATAGATAGATAGATACCCTCTCAAATAAATATCTTTTTTATTGTGGAAAAAAAAACATAACATGAGATCTACTTTCTTAAAGCACAAAGTTGTACAACAGCTCTTCAAAGAGAATATCTTTAACACATGTTGAACTCTTGTAGGACTAAGTGTATATATTTAATAATGAAATTTCTGGAAGCTAAGAAATTCAATTCTAATGCAGAACAGCTTTTTTTTAACTTTGTACCATGGTTGAAATTTCCCAAAAACCTAACTAGTGGAGATATTATACATGTACACATTTGTTTATTTATATATTTTATATATCTATGTATTATAAATAAATGTATATTGTATATTTCCCTTCCTAGTGGAAAAAGTAAAATACATTATTAAAGATTCATCTGATACAGTTAGACTACATTATGATTTAACAAGACTCATTTGGAATTCTAAATGAGTATACGAGGGTTGAGAACTTTCTGAAGTTTTTCTTTCAATGGAATAATAGTGCATTACTAAAAATTCAAAGCTCATTGATTCCAAAAAGTTTCAAATATTTTTTAACCTCTGAAAGAGTTAGCCCTTTGCTCTGAGAATGAATACATCTTTCTTAGAATACAAATGGTAAATGATATAATGGTAACTATTTTACAGATTTAATGTCAGCATTTCTTAGAAAACAAATGGTAAGTGAAACAATTGTAACTATTTTTATAGCTTTAATATCAGCATTTCTTGCTATTCTATCAGATTTTTTCACTTTTAAAATGTGTGCTATTTTGAAACCTGTTTTCACTGATTTTAGCTACATTTAGCTAGCAGTGTTGGCATATGAATTGGTTTAAATTCTCATTAGCTTTTAAGCCATTAGGTAACTCCTTCATTTTCCATGTCGCCTCTTAAGGCATTTTAAGATTAGAAGATTCAAAGCTAATTTTATCACCATGACTCCAAACGTTATGGATCTGTGTTTTCAGTTAGCTTCACATTTGAACATAAACTCTTCTGGGAGTAAGTTTCAATCTCAGAGAGAGCCTACAATATTGATAAGCTGCTTTACCCATTCAGTCCCTAATGACCATTTAATGCACTCAAGAGTCACATACTAAGAGAGTCTCTGTCAAATAAAACTGTCCCAAAGTCCCTAAATGAATTTCAGACCTTGATCATTTCAGGCTAATTAAATGGAAAGAAGGGATCTAGCAATCTAGGAAATTGAGCTTGCCGGACAGTCTTAGATATACAAATGATGTAATTGTAAAATTCCAACTATCAGTCTATAGACTCTAGAGAGTTCAAAACAGTTTGAAGCATTCTATCTTGAATCTGTTTTTGTAGTAAGAAAATTGCATTTTTTGTTTACTGTTCACCTTACCCGATAAATCATGCAGACTTTGTCTTTTAGGGAATGCTATCCACCTAGTTGATTACCAATACAGCATTCAATTTTCAATAGAACCTACCTTTTTGTATATACTCCTTTTGAAGAAATAATTACATATTTGGAAGTTAGAAATTGGTCCTTTATACCCACTTGACCTTTTTTAAATTTCTGACAGAGAGCCAGTAAGAACGAAGTGGCTAAACCATAATTTCTATTAATATCTGCAATTTTCTGAGTTTATTTAGCTTATTCTTACCTTCTTTCTTGAATAAAATTGTTAGAAGTCATAAAATGCCAAAGGAAAGGAAAATGAAAATCAAGTCGCCAAAGGCCAAATGGAGTAGAAGAGTGATTTTTCAGTATATTTAGATGTATCATTTATTTATTCATTCATTCATCAAATGTTTACTGAACACCCATTATGTCCAAAATTCTACCCTAGGTACTAACAATAAAAAGTAAGGAAGGTAGTAATGTAATCCCTACTCTAATGGAGAGGAGATAAACAACAACAAAACAAACAAACAAATAAATAAATGAACAAGATAACTCCAGATAAAATAGCTCCAATTGTTTAACATATCAATGCAAATAAAAATTTATACATAAACATAGAAACACATATCAACATATATATAAAGACAAACACATATAAAAGCTTGGCATCTGCCACTCTAAATGACTGGGATAGAATTGTTATAAAGCATTTGTAACCAAGGAAACGGTTCTCAGAAAAAGAGATATTTAAGGGAGATGTGCCAGCAAAACGTTTTTAAAAAGAAGAAAAAGTAAACTGAGAATTTTTCTCCAGATCCTTTCAGTTCTTTGGATGATTAGAGACAGAGAGAGAGACAGATATAGAATATATATATATATATATTCTATATAGAATATAGATTATATATATATATATATATATATATATATATATATATATATATATCCATTTGTAACACCAATCAACAAGGCATTGGCAATAGGCAAAAACAGAAATATCACATCTGCTTGAAATACAACTTAATAGGTTCATTATTCACCCTCTTCTCTCTTGCCAACAATTAGAGGAACAACCTTAATATAATTTAAGCTTATAAGTGTAAATGTTGTTGTAAATACTTATAAGTAAATAAGTGCCCAGATGCTGTTCTGAATGACAGTCTTCCATCCAGTGATATGCTAGAGCTGGCTCATACCAGCCCATGAAAGCCAATAGTTAAATTTTCAGGAATTTGGTCGTCAGGCTGACATCATATTGGTAGCCTGAATCAGCCACAGTGGGATTGTTTATACCACAGAAATCGACAAACACTAACAATCAGAACTTCTTTTATTTTTCAGATCCAGTTATGAAATATTTATCACTTCCTCCAGTTAACAATAATAATAAATAATTGTAATATTAAAAGCTATCATTTTTCAAGCCTAACTTAAAAATTCATCATGTTACGACGTGTCAAGTATTGTACTAAGTACACATCCTAATTTAATCTTCACAATAATCATTTGAGGTGAAACTGTACTTGTGTATTCTTATGAATGATGATTAAATTTCATGCATACATAGAGTTAAGAACCAAATATGTGATATTAATTTAAATGACAAAAATCCAACCCCCTCCACAACCATCAAGTGAAATAAATTTGTTCACTGCAACCAATCTAGTATATTCTAATTCGTATACTAATTAGTATATTCTAATTAGAAGCAAAATAGTCATATTAAGCCTTTAAAGTTATTAACAATTTATGTGAAGTTAGTTTATTAGATTAAAAAACCAGCACAGCAACCAGAGAATGAGGCAGGTATATTTTTATGGAATAAGAAAATTTTAGCTATCTAACTAACACCAAGCTCATAAGTTGGCCAAGGGATATCCCTAGAAACACTCATAACCAGCACAATATAAGTTTTGAAAAGTGTAATGCCAAACTGATATTTCAATTACCTATATTTTTACATCAAGCTAAATTTTCATAGTTACTTCTTATAATAAAAATGTTTTCTGAGTAACATTTTTCCTTAAGAATAAGATTCATTATTTCTAACATTTTATGTGAATTATCTGGTATACCAAAGAAAACTGTCAAAAAGAGATGTCCAAAATGCCTTCTCAAGAACATTATTTTAAAATGTTAACATTGGTTATCGCTGGGTCATTTTTCTTCCTTCCACCTGATATTCTGCTATTTTTCCAAACTTTCCATAATTTCCAAATTAAATGAAGAAATTACTTTTAAAACAATTTCTAGGGAAATAATGTTGCATTTGCATTTATTTCTCTGCCCATTTGTGAGGCTACAGAAGAACGCTGAAGGATTTAAAAATTACAGATTCACTAGTAAAGTCAAATTTGCAAAGCACTTTACTAAAACAAATACATATTTATCTTTGAGCTGCAAACATAATTCAGTTTTTTTAGATAGTAAATAAAAAGTGCTTTAGTTGCCCCTTATAATAGATTTTAAAACAGAATAGAATAGAATTTATTTTCCATCTTCAAGTCTAAAATGTGGTTTTGAACAATATTTTGTTAATTTCTTCCCCAAATCCCCTTTACCTTTAATCATGTAAAGCTTAACTTCAGAAAGAAATTCAAAACCTATTTTCAGATGCTTTGATAGTTTATATCTGTCCCTTTCACAGCTTTTGGCTCCACATACCCCGACACATATAAATGGTACATGCTTTATTCAAATCTTTACTCTTTTAGAGCTTTAAGAAGATTATTCTTCAAAAGTGGTGCCATTGAGACATGTCTGCCAGGAAATAAGAATAACCCATATCCTTTATGTTTACTGAAAATTTTCAATTTGACTATTTAATTTGTGGTGAGTTCAAATCCTGATTTTTCTTCATTTACAAAGAAAAATTAGTAGCAGCCATTGGAAAGTACAATAGCATACCAATTCAAAACATTCTCACTCTTTATTCTTTGAGATTCATGAATTTTTCTTGCTAGGCGTCTCAAAATAATAAGAAATTTCAACATTTGGCTATAAGATACCAATTTTTAATTAGCTCTGAAGTGTGGAACACACTGCTTACCGATATTAACTACTAGTTGAAAATGAACTTTTACAATGTTCATTTTTACAACATGAAGTCACAATGTTACTTTACATTTTTCAGCTCCCACAGAAATTATACACCAATAGACAGATTCACTGATGGGCAACATGGCAAGACTCATTTGACTATCATCTTTTACTAAGAACTCTTTTCACTGGTAGAAAATTAATATGAATATCTTTTTTATATTGCCAATGTTACAACCACTAGCAAAAGCTGTCCATAATAGAAGATAACACACAGATAAACAGAGATAGAAATATAAGTTTTTCTCTGTCTTAGGGTTAAATCTTTAAACTGCTTTTTAAGTAAAAAGACGTTATAAGTTTTTTTCTTCCTACAAGCCCATATTTACACTTGTACATCCCCCAGTGTCTAAGCATCAAATTTCAAGTCGTCTTATTTAAAGATACATGTGGGGTATACCACAGGCAAGTAATCATAAGCATTGAGATGTGAAATAAGGCCAGTGAAGTCGATAGACATGAGATAACTATGCAATATGACATTTAAAATATGTATTACTTATCAAAGTGAAATACAAATCAAAACCACAATGAGATACCAACTTTACACCACTAGAATGGGTGTAAAATCAAAACCACAATGAGATACCAACTTTACACCCACTAGAATGACTATTTTCAAAAAGATGGGCAATAAAAAGGGTTGGTGACAATGCAGAGAAATTGGAACTCTCATACATCCTTTGCAGGAATACAAAATGGTCCAGCTGCTTTAGATAATAGTTTGGCAGTTCTTTTAATTTTTTATTAAAAATGAAAACAATTAATTACTACATGACAGAACAATTTCTCTCCCAGGTTATTATACCTAAAAGAACTGAAAACAAGGTCACAGAAAAACTTGCACACAGATGCTCATAGTAGCATAATTTGTAATAGCCAACAAGTAGAAAAAACTCAAATGTCTGCTAACTGGTGAAAGAATAAACAATATGTGGTACAACGATGCAATGAAATATTATTCAGTAATAAAAAGAAGTGTACTGATGCATGCTACAACATGAATCAATATTGAAAATAAAAGGCTAAATGAAAAGAGCCGGATGCAAAAAGACACCAATTATATGATGTCTTTATATGAAATGTCCAGAATAAGCAAATCCACACAAATAGAGTATAGCTGCAAAGGACTGGGATATGGGGATTGACTACTAATTGGTACAGAATTTCTTTTTGTGGTGATGAAAATATTCTGGAATTAGATAGTGGTGATGGTTATACAAGTTTGTGAGTATACTAAAAACCACTGATTTATATACCTTTAAAAGGTGGGTTTTATGGTAAGTGAATTATATCTCGATTAAATATTTTTTTAATTTTTTTAATTTACTAATCAAATATTTGGCATATACAACTAGTTCCCTAACCAATACCCACACTTTCCTCCCTCCTTTCCAAGATAACTCCTACTTGGGGGGGGGGGGTGAAAGAGAGAAAAGATAGCAAGATTCCTATGTTTGTTTGTTTTGTTTGTTTGTTTTTAATACATTAACCAGTATACGTTGCAGCTAGGAGTAACCTTGTGACAGTTAGTTCTGACTAGTGAAAGTTGACCAAGGTTTCTAGGAAAACTGAGTTGAGGCTTTCTGGGAAAGCTCTGCTTCTCTGATATAGATAAAACCCCCTTCCTGTATTTCCTCCTTATTCCTTCCTGGAACATGCGTTTGATGGCTGAGCTGCAGCAGCCAGTTCGTGACTGCGAAAGTAAAGCCAAGAGAGTCACAGAGACCTCAGCCCTGATATCCTTGATCTGCTAAACCAAACCCAATAACTGCTTGTCCCTGAACTACTCATCACATAATAAAAATAAAATAACTATTTTGTTAAATTACTATAGTTGGTTCTCAGAAGCCTAAAGCAAATTTTTACCAATAAAGAATATAAATTTTAAGGGGTTTTATTTCTCTTTAGTTGATAAGGTAATAAAATAAACACCTTTTTGAACTTTATAAAGTTTGCACCAGCTTAAAACTGTCCATTTTCCTAAGGCCATAATTTGCTTAGCCAATAATTAAGACAAACAACCTATGTAAAAAATCACCATCTGAAGATGATTCCTGGAAACCTGCAACTGCCTTGTCCATTAGTTAATCAAGTCAAATGAGTTTCCAAACTATAAGTTTCCCCAAGAATTTTGTGCCATGTAAAAGCAGGTCTTCCCAGATAAATATCTATGCTTTTATTTACTAGACAATGAGAAATTTGTATAATCTGTCTTATTTCCCTCTTAGTCAACTGATAGGGAGTTAAATTTTGCTCTCATTACAATAATTATCTCACCTCAGGTACTTAAAAAAATTGCTTTTCAACTGCTTCTAAAACTGAGGTCTTCAGCAAGACTGTGCTGCATGCAGGTTATGAATATCTTGAAATTTCATGTAAAACTGTTTTGGAATAAAGGCCCATCACTTTCACTGAAACCTCAAAGCAGCTTGTGACATCTCTCTCAAAATGTTACAAATCACTGCCCTATGTGGTTTTTAATGTCTTGATTTTCATTTCTTCTCAAATTCTCCTTTTTCCAGATAAAATTGATGTGTAAATTATTTCAAAATTCAGTAGCTTAAAACACTTCATCAAAAAGACAAGAGATAAATGCTGGCATGAATGTGGAGAAAATGGAAACCTTGTGTACTGTTGGTGGGATTATAAATTGGAGCAGCCACTGTGGAAAATAGTATGGAGTTTCCTCAAAAAATTAAAAAACAGAACTACCATATGATCCAGCAATTCTACTTCTGGGAATATATCCAAAGGAAATGAAAACACAAACTCAAAAAGATATCTGCACCCCCATGTTTATAGTAGCATTATTTACAATAGCCAAGACATGGAAACCACCTAAGTGTCCACTGACAGATGAATAGATAAAGAAGTTGTGGTATATAAATACAATGGAATAATATTCAGCTATTTAAAAAATAAGGAAATCCTATCATTTTGATGGAACTTGAAGGTATTATGCTGAGTGAAATAAGTCAGACAGAGAAAGATAAATAAATACTATATGATCTCACTTTTATGTGAAATCTAAAAATAAAAGAAACACTTACAGAGAGTTCAAACTTGTGGTTACCAGGGGCAGAGAGTGGGGAAGAAAGGCAGGAAGATGGTCAAAAGCTCCAAAATTCCAATTATAAGATAAATAAGTACTAGGGCTGTAATGTACAACATGATGAATATAGTTAACACCTCTGTACAATATACAGGAAAGTTGTTAAGAGATTAAATCCTAAAACTTCTCATAACAAGGAAAAAAATATTTTCCCTTTTTTCTCCTTTCTTTCTCTTACAGCTAAATGAGATGATGGATGTTAGCTAAAACTATTGTAATCATTTTACAATATATGTAAATCAAATCATCATTCTGTACACCTTAAACCTATACAGTGATGTAAGTCAATTATTTCTAAATAAAGCTGGGGGGAAAATTATTACCTCTCAAAGTTTCTTTGGGGGAGAATTCAGGAAGGGCGTGGCTTGGCAGTTCTGTCTCAGGGTCTCTTAGGTGGTTGCAGTGAGATGGTGGCTGAAGCCTGGACATCAGGAGGCTGGAGATCTGGGGGGTCACCAAGCATCTCTTTCTCTTCATGGATTCTTAGGATCTCTCCATCCAGTTTTCCTACATGGTGAGTTTGAGCTTCTTCACAGCATGGTGGCCTCAAGGCAGTCAGAACTCCTGTCTGGCTGCTGAAAGCTTTGAGAATTAGTATTCAATGCACAAGGCAGCTATTTGATACTCTTTTGGTTGAAGCAGTCACTAAAGCCCACTCACTCAGATCTAAGGAGAGGGGACGGAGCTTCTACCTCTCAATGGGAAGAGAGACAAAATTTGTGGACATATTTTAAAGCCACCACACCTTGAATATGTGTGCATTATAAATTATTAGTAAGTTAGGTAATGGAAATTTTCTTTATAATTCAGAATCAAACAAAAAGCTCTTTGGATCCCACATTATGTCAAACAATAATATTATGCCTCATTGCTTTTCTTAAGTATAGTCTTCAATATCTGTGACTAACTTTCATTTTTGGTTTGCAAATCTTTATATATAACAAATTATATACATAAATAATTCTGTAATTATTTTCATAAAATTGAAAGATCCTGCTCTAAGCAAGAACAAGCATACCATGACTTAGCTCATATATCCAGATTTTAACCATAAAGCTTGCTCAAAGCTGGATGTTCCTGTATCATAACTGAGAGAGTGGCACACTTTTGGCAAAATTTCTGGGTGAATGATTATGTTAATGTAAATTAAAATTTTTGTTCATGAGTCATTAATTTGTTTATTGAAAAAAATGTAAAGTTTAGCAGATAATTAACAATTCTGAAATCCAACTTTCTGATATCCAAATCCAATAAAAATCCAGCCAAATTTCTGTGCTAACTTCAAAGCATAAGAAAATGCTATATACAAGTATTTGGAAAATTAAGTCATTTATTCCTCAGATATAATACTTAACCTCAGCTCACTATGTCCAGCATGTAAACACATCTGTAGACAAAGAACAGATCACCACACAATATAATAGATACTATATATTAAGATGTAAAATATTGTAAACCTGACAATAAAAGCCAGTCCAAGAGAACATGAGAATTTGAATCAGGTCTGTGACCCATACAGCTTAGCTGTAACAAAAACAAAGTCAGTTCTAAAACAAAGTCATTTTCTCTGAAACACATTTTAGTCATTCAAACTTGCCTCAATGGCCCACTTACTACTTATTATACATTAATTTATTTTAAACTGTTATTAGTATATTTTCATTCTACAATTTTTTTTTCTCTAAAATCTTACTGCTCTATTCATGGTACTATTCCTTTATATCCTAAAGTTTATCTCTTTCACTCTTCAAGGAGTTTCCCCACTTTTAAGATACTGAAATGTAGAAAAGCAGTAAACCTGCCACCGCCTACAAACCCACACCCACCTCAACTTGACCCTCTTCAAGCATGGGCCCCCACTGAAACTGGTTTTAATCTTCCTAGCCCATCGTCATAAATTTGTTTCCTCCCCATGTTCGTTCTTCCTAACTGATCTAATTGCTCCCTCCCCTTCCCACCACCATCTCCAACAGCATGACAGACCTCTGAAGGCTCAGAATTGAACAAGAACCATTTGGGACAGTGAGAAAGCATTTCCTATCTCTTTCTAAAACACTTTCAGCAAGTTTATAAATTAAATTTTCCATGGACTTTTAAATCTCAGTGGAATGGTATGGAATCAATGGCCAGGAAAGGACAGAAACAAGAGATTCATCAAGATACAGGTAATGTCCTGGTGCTCAGTTTAGACCAAGAAAACAGATGTCCCCACAGTTAGTTTTCCATTAGAGCTTTTCATTGCTAATCAATATCCTACTAAAGGTCTCGTTTTCTGGCAATAACTCATGGCCAGCTGCATGAATCCAGAGATACCTCTAGTAACATATTATTATACATGTGGATCTTGGAATATGACTGAAAAAAAACAAGATAATTTTAAACAAGGTTTTTAGAACATATGCAGACACAGAGGAGACAGGTCTGCAGACCTTTTGGCAGGCCTATTGCCTTATTTATTTCTGTGTCTACTGCACCCAGGGTAACTCCAGGATTATCATGGCCCTCAAAACACATTGACTGTTGAATTTATTATTTATTAGACAATCCTACAATGTTATAACAAAAATAGGCCTTAAAAATCATCTAATCTAACCTCTTATTTTGCAATGAAGAAACTGAAATCTAGAGACTTTATCTTGACAGAGCCTTGGGAACTTGCCCAAAATTTAATAGTTAGGTAGCTGACACAGCAATTAATCATTTTTCCATAACAGCATGTTTTATCTTACAAGTTTCCTAAAAACTCTTTTTGTTTATATAATACTTCAAAGACATAATTTTCCAAGGAATAAATATTCACACTGTACAACCTAAAAAATAGGCTCCCTTGACATAACAAGTTAATTTAGTTGACTATTTCCTCAGTCTCATACACGTTCTAATTGCTGGCATTAAACTGGGCTTGTGTTCTCACCTCACCAAACTCCTGCCCCATCCAGATTCCTGAACAAACTCTCTACATAATCTGGCTTCATTGATTGAGTCTAATGTCATTGTGCCCAGCTACTTTATGCACTGCTAATTATGTAATATATGAACACCAACGAGGCCACTGAAATATCATGATGTGAACTACAGTAGAAATTCATAAGCAGAGTATCTCCAAACCCACTGAGCCAAAGCCGTGGATCACTGTTTTGGGCAAAGATTCACATTCACTGCTATTATGTAGGTTTCCATGCAGATAATTATCTGCCTTAATAGAGAATAAATTTGGGAACAATGAACTCAAACCACTTGAAAAAGTGAGATTCCACGGAGATTCATTTCAGTGCCTTCCATGAGTCTGGGTGTAGCTCTTACCCACTCCCACTAGCCTCGTAGCCATTTGCTCCCCACTCAACTGGTCTCTTTCCTATGTGTTTCAACAAGAGGTGCCTGAGAGTAAAGACGATGTGGAACTATAAACCCACAAAGGGAACTTAAATCCCTTGTCCTTTGCATACTGCTCCTGATCATAGTATCTGCAAACCACAATAACAACATCTGGGAAATAGAGTTAACAGCATTGAAAAAAGCCTCCAGATGTCACATAGCCCCATTTTTTGTACCCAAGTCAGACATTCTCTAATGATAACAAACAGTTAAACATCTCCAAGGAAAGAGCTGTTATAACTTCCTTTGATATCTATCATACTAACTATGATAAACTGATGGAGTGAATGTGGTATAAGCCACGTTCTCATAATCCAGATGGCTCTCTCTTATACAATGGAATTCTCCCTTAGATGTCAACAAGAATGTGGATGTCTTTGCAGAGTCATGTGCAAGAAAATACACAATCTGGCTTTTGCAAGAGTATTTAAGGGAGAAGAGAATACTAGGAAGAAATGGAGATGTGGGGAGAGAGGCTTTGCTTGGTTAAACATTCATTGTCCCATGACATCAATATTTAAAGACTATGTGCCCTTGCCTTGCTCAGCTAGCACTATTGGAAGACAACTATATAAAATGAAGAGAAAAATTGACCTTCGAGCACACACATTGCATCTGAGAGATGATGAATCACAACCAAACAAATCCCTTATATTCTGGCCATTTATTGGTAACACTCCAGAAATAAAATGAATCAATAGTTTCACTCTTCATACCAATGGATTCTGTCTACTTAAAGTTTTGAGGATTTAACCAATATGTTTTCTTAAAAGTGAAAAATAACTGTAAGTTTTTGTCAATGTGGCAATGAGGGTAGCTTCATCAATGGAAAATAGACAACTAAATGTAAAAATCAGGTAAATAAATAAATATATTAAGGTTGGTTTCCTTGACTATGAAAGGAGAAAACATTTATTGAGCGCTATTAATTTTATTATTATTATTGTTATTGTTATTATTTTCAGGTGTACAAAACAACATAGTGATTAGACATTTACACCCCTCACAAAGTGATAACCCCAACAAGTCTACTACCAATCTGACACTATAAATAGCTATTACAATACCATTGGCTATATCCCTTATGCTGTACTTTATATCCCGTGACTATAGGTTTTTTAATTATAGTTGACATTCAATATTATTTTACATATTAGTTTCAGGTGTACAGCATAATGGTTAGGCATTTATGTAATTTATAACGTGATTCTCCCAGATGAGTCTAATACCCATCTGATACTATACATAATTTTTACAATATTATTGACTATATTCCCCATACTGTATTTCACATCCCCATGACTCTTTTGTAACTATCAATTTGTACTTCGTAATCCCTTCACCTTTCTCACCTAGCCCCTTAAACCCTCTCAAATCTAGCAACCATCAGTTTGTTCTCTTTATCTATTAGTCTATTTCTCCTTTCTTTGTTCATTTATCCTGTTCTTTAGATTCCACATATAAATGAGATCATATTATATTTCTCTTTCTCAGTCTGACTTATTTCACTTAGCATGATACCCTCTAGGTCCCTCCATGTTGTCACAAATGGTAAGATTTCATTCGTTTTTAAGGCAGAGTAATACTCCATTGTGAGTGCTATTTATTTTTAAACTATGCAATTCTATGAGGCAAGTACTATTACAACTACTTTTACACACAGGAAAATTACACAGCTGGCAACTAAGAAACAGTGTCCAGATTAAAAATCTGGAGTATCTGCTTCTAAAACTACATGGTCTTTCAATTGGGCCACACAGAAAAATATAGTTATCTTCTAATTTCTCCAGCAAACAAGAACAGAGTTGTTTTCTAGTAAGTAATAATTTTTACACTTTGTAGTTACTGGAAACTTACTTTTTAAAGGTGATTTATTAAATAAAGAAGCCAGGGTTTAGATTTTGTGATATTGAAATATATTATCTACATAAGTTGTGATTTTATGCCTTCTTAAGAGGATCTCTGAACTCTCTCTCCCCATGCTACCTCTCACATGGACTTTTGGAAAGATAATCCGCCCTGAAAAGAGAAGAGAATGGAGACAGAAATGTTCCTAGGTGAATTCCTACCATATGAGTAATGGGTAGTTTGTACCACTTAACACTCTATCATATATTATAATCATTCAAATAAATGTCTTAGGTCTCATACTCTTCTGTAAGCCTTTTGTAAGCAGGAACCATAACTTAATCATTTATAGATTCCCATAGTAGGCACAAATAATCTTTTGAATGAATTCATTTCAGTCAGAAAACTCTACAAAGATTGGTTGAACATTGAAGGAAGACTTTTAACTAAATATATATTTGTTGACTCTAATCAAGTATCTTATTCAAAATACATTATTAAAGAGCTGCTGGTACCCTGGCATACAGAACTAAATATGCATGTTTCGACAATCAGCTTCCTCAGAGCCTTTCTGGAAAAAGGAAGACAATAACCAACAGTTGCAAAATATCAGTATTCAATGAATCCTTAAAGATAATCAACTACAACAACATATTTTACTAATGAGGAAACCTTGGTCTAAAGAGGTTAAATAATTTGCCTAATGTCACATAAGATCATGGCAAGCCAGTGCTAAAACCCAGGCCTCCCATTTAGCAACGAAGTACCCTGTCGTTCACGTGCATTGGATCATCCTTCTTCTCATATTTCTGAATGAATAAATAAACTGACAAGTCTTACCAAATATGCAAGTGACTGGACTAATACCATACTAAGGGCTAATAATATCACAGCCGGCCTTCATAAGAATATGAGTCTTGCTTCCCCAAAAGACATAATTAGATATGTACTATATAAATAGATGTTTATAATAAGTTAGAACAAAATTATACTGCATTCCCAAGTCACCTTCATCTATTTCCATTACCACTGAGGTTCACTGAAGCAGTCCCCTTTTTCTTATTGAATTTGTTGTGTTCCTGCTTATATTTTTGAAGATGCTATGATGAAAAGTCAAATTTCAGTGAAGTTCTTGGAATGCTTCAGTACCCACGTCTCAAAATTAACAAACCCAAAAAATGTATTTTTCCTGCCTGCTTCTTCTGTCCTCCCATTCTGCAGGTTAGTTTACAACAAAAGGGCTACATGAATCATGATTCGGGATGGAAAATATGTGATCTCAAGACATTCTCAGTATTTTGTGGCTGCTGGGGAGAGAAAGCAACAAACCCTGGGAGAGGGGAAGCCTGGGGAAAAAGAGACTCCACTGATAATCTTCTGACTCCATTTATTTGTTAGCAAGAAACAAGAAGAAAACCACCAAAGCCATAATTTGCAGGTCTCCTTTGCCAGGGACACTCCCAAAGGCAGCACATCCCACTGCGGTCTCATCTCATGACTTTTGACTGAATTCTCTTGAAAGAATGGCACTTCAGAGCGCCACTGTGAGTGCCCCTGCTGTACCCGGAACTTCCATCCTCATCCTTCTTTTTAGCATTTATTTGTTGCTTCTTTTTTTAATGTTGTTTTTTCTTTTCATTCTTCTTCCTCTACTGGCTCCCTTAGGGTCCAGTTTAGGAAAAATATACTTCTCATTCCTACTTCAGTTCATCGTCTTTTTTATTATTATTATTTAAATCGAAGTAACTGATATAAGAAGCTTTGAGAGACGCAAGTGAGATAAACAGAAATTCAAAGCTGATAGAAAGAGGATTTACCAAAAAAAAAAAAAAAAAAGAGCTACTGAAATATGATACAAATGAGGCCCCCTGACAACCTGGAAAGAATAAGGCAATTTCACTGAAGATAATTGTTCTTGCATAGGTCATTTCCATTCCAAGGCGAAGATTGTTAATGGTTCACAAAAATCCATGTTCTTCCCTTTTTCCTGGCCACACAATTATAATAGATTTCATAGCTTTCCTCGCATTTGGGTCGGCAGTATATTGAATTCTAGAAAACAGAATATGAATGGAAGTGATATGTGCCACTTTGAGACCTAACCAAAATAAATATTAAATATCTTCCTCCACGTTTTTTTAGCCTCTGGCTGTCAGAGAAGGCAATAAACACAATGATCTTAAGAGACATGTACTGAAAATGCCAGACCCTCAGTGAATCTGAGTCCCTGAGTAAAGGCCACCTTAAAATAAATAAATGTCTATTATTTTTCAGTGACTATACATTTTGCGTCTACTTGTCATAGCAGTTCGTGTCACCTTAACTAATACACATTTCTTTGCAGGGACTATAATCAAAGAACAGATATCAAGATACCTATAAATCACTCCAAACCTGCACTAAATATAGTTTTTACCTTAGATGAATTCCTGCACTTCTTTGTATCTCCTAATATTTGTTAGGAACAAAAGCAATAGAGGTTAATCAGAGTCATAGAACATTAGAATTAAAAGGTCACCTAGTCCAGCTTCATTATGACACAGATAACAAAACTGCCATCCAGAACAATGAGTCTGTGTGAACCAGGAACCAGATCTCACAATCACATACAGGCAAAGTTGGCATCAGAATCCAGGACTAATATTCCAGCCCAGGGCTCTTTTCTCTAAAAGTTTATCGTGAAATGATCCCCCAAAAGGGATATTTCAATTAGCAGGGGAAATAATTCACAAATATGTTAACTGCCATTCATTCTATTTGTAGTGCTATAATTTAAAAAGTATCATTTGATTTTGTAAGACATAGTAAGACTCTATACATGGATTATATTGTGCCTAATGGGAGAACCTCTACTGCCTAAGAGATAAAAGACACTCAATGAATCACTGATTAACAATATCGACTCAAAACCAAGTTTTTAAAAGTTATATATATCAGGCAATAATGGCACAAGTGTATCAAATGCCAAGTTTTTCTTGCTATATCACTCCTGAATAATCAAATCCAAAATACTGGAGAACAAATAGTTGAGTCTGTAAACCATGCTCAATTTCTTGAAACCAATAATCTATTTCTCTGATGATTTATTCCCCAAATCTAGCAAAGTGTTTGACACAAGGAGCAACTTTGATAAATGTATGATAGAACTCATTACATTTATCCCAAAGTACTTTTATGCTATAAATTTTTACATCACTATTATTAACTACAGTAACCTATCCATTAATTATCTTTTAATATGTAATAACCTGCATTGCAAGCTTTTTTGGCAGAAAGTGCAACACGTGCTTACACCAAGAGGTGGAATAGTGTAGTGACCAAAAGCATGGAATGGCCAGACAGCCTAGATTTTAATCCTTATGCTACAGATGACCTTGGACCCTTTATTTAACTTCTCTGTATCTTATAAGTCAAGTACGGGTGCTGATAATAACAGACCATATCTTGTTTAGTATGAGTATTAGCAGGTAAACAATGGCACACTCAAACAGTGTTTCAGGAGAATGTAACGAAGGTACTATTTACAAATTTGTGGCAGGGAGTCAGAGCATCCCTGAGCTAGCAACAGCAAAGAGATTTTACCACCCCTCAGCCTAATGGATAAGAGGAGGAAGATTTTACCAGAATTCAGAGAGAGTGACTGTCAGGAAAGACCAAATAAACAGGAACTATGGTCTTTGAGAAATGGATGCAGCCAACCCATAGTGACCCAAAAGGGAGGGAACTAGGGTAAAAAGTATGATGTCCTCACTTTTCTTCTACCTTCTGATCTCATGCTGGAAACTCTCATTGGCCAAACACAACCAGAGACCATAAAGTAAAATGTTCAGTCCCAAAGGTTGGCCTGTCAAGGCCCAAAGCAGAGTGTGGAAGGATAGAGAGTGTCTGAGAGATAAATAGAAAATGAGCATACCTTGTAAAATGTTTGTGAAGACTAGAAGTGCTAACATACATAATGTTCTTACAGTAGTGTCTAGCACCAGGAAAGTACTTGCTATTATTCTTTTTTAGTAGATTAGCAGGATAGCAAATAACCTGAAACCACGCTGCCTGGAATCAAACTCCAGTTTTGCCTCTTACTAGGACCACGACCTTGAACAAGTTTCTTAATTTCTCTCTCCCTATTTCTACTTCTGTCATATGGGGATAAAAATAAAGCTCTCATGAAGTTATGTGATAATTAAGTGACTAATACATGTAAAACAGTTAGAAGCATGCAAAAATTTTTATTATTCTGTTCACTCAAGAAATGTTGACCTCAACAAGATTTTGGTTAATTCTGGTGCAACGAAACCTGGAAAAAAATACCTGTTCAGCTGAAGTAATTCCCTATTTATTCCAAGGAATTGCGTAGAAGGCTTGTCAATATATCCAGTGCTCTATAATCCAATATGTCAACTAAACACATACTTAGGGCACCCTCTAGGCAAGGATAAAGGAAATAAGAGAAGGAGAAAGGTTAAGAGAGTGAGAAAAGTTGAGTTTTGATTGACTTATCAGGAAATCTAGACAGAAGCCATCTTAATTTAGGCATACCTCTAAGTTTCAGATAGCTCAGCATTGGTTTACTTTGAATAATATACTAGGGGTAGGAGAAGATGAAAGACATAGTCTTCCCAGTACTTGAGGTCATTCCAGGTCTTCATTTAGTGCTGGGACACCACTATTGCTTTACCTGTGTGTGTGTGTGTGTGTGTGTGTGTGTGTGTGTGTGTGTGTGTGTGTCCATTTTAGAGATCATGTCATCTCTTTTCAAGATGAAATAAAAAAAACAGGGAGCTTAGATGGAAAATGGGATATAATAATTGGACACTTAGCATATAAAAGCCATTATGTTGGGCTCTGTCCAACATGTAGACCTTTATCAGAATTACTTTCATTTTTCATTTAGCAAACCTTCTAAATAATACAGTCTCTCACATTTAAATGCAACTTTAAAAACAGCTTCCCAAGAAAAAATATCTCACTCTTTCATCTTTCAGGAAAACTTCTACCCACACAAAAATGTTGAAATACTTTGTATTGCGAATGCTCAACAAACTAAGCATTTCAAAACCAACCATTTCATGGGTTTCTCTATTGAAAGAGGAAGTGTACACTTTTTTTTTAACTGGACATTGGCGTTCCCAGATATCACAGAATTTGATGGTGAGAGACAGTACAGCTTTTAATAGACTGGGGATGCTTGTGCTGCCACTGATCAGTGATGCTCCTGTCGTTGGCTAAGACTGAGAGCGGATAATGGGACTGGGGGGGTTGGGGAGGGAAGGGGTATTTAGAGGAGACAAAGTAACTGAAGAGTGGACCAACCAAACCAAGCCCATGCTTCACGTAACTTACCCATTTTGCCTGGAGCCCTGTCTTCAACCCAGTCAAACACAGAACCCAGAAGATTCCTATTCCTCTTTCTTATTTTTTGATACCACCAAGGACCATTTAAACCCCAACAGCCACATACCATTTCCAAAGGAGGAAAAGAACAGTCAGGTCCCCACACCTCCTGGAGTTAAAAATTTTTGAAATACATATTTTTAGTTCTTCAAAAAAAAGTTTAGTTTTCAAAAACACTGTTTATAATAAATCATATGTCTCTGTTTTTAAATTGTAATCAACTATAGGGTGAGAGCAGCTCTTTTATAAAAACTCTGAAATTAAAACAACCACTTAACACTCCAACCTAATGCCTGCAGTAAATCAAATGTCTTTGTTGTTTAGATTTTAGCTGAACAGGTCCATATAAAAAAGGAGTTTTAACACTATTTATAAGAAGAATTGTCTTTCCAAACCCATCCAACAATTTTTTCATTCTTTAGGTAAAAACTTCAGCAGGAACTTAAGTGGGGTATAGGCAGGCTACCAATAACTTTTTGTGCCAGAAGTTATATAGCAAGGTCAAATTTTAATGTACACACAAATATACAGCAGCTTAAAAGAAGCAGTTGTACAAAAAAAAAAGTATCCAATAAATCATTGCCAACAGGCTGGGAGAGTATGTGTGTTAAACCACAGCTCTGTCACTAGTATGCTGTGTGACCTTGGACATATCACTTAACCCCTCTGCTTCTCAGCTTCCTCCTATATGATCTCTCTACTACTGATCCTACTGTGTTTCCCAAAAAATAAGACCTAACTGGAAAATAAACCCTAGTATGATTTTTCAGGATGAAATCCCCTAAACATAAGCTTTATTGAGTCTTTTGGAGAAAACATTGATATAAGACCCAGTCTTATTTTGGGGGAAACACGGTATGTTTTTCCAGGTCCAACTAAGAACAGTCTGTGTTTTCCTTTACAGTCTCCCAAAAGGCATTGCTTCATCACTCTACAAACCTTTTTCTAAGAGGAGCATTACCCCATGGCTATTCTTCTATAGACAATACAGTTCAAATTCACTATAATAAGAGAAAAGCACATTTAAAATAAACTGAGATACTATCTTTTCTCTTATCAGACAGATAAATATTTGAAATCTTAACAATACATTTTGTTGGCCTGGCTACAAGGGGAAAGATCTTAGAAACCATAAACTCTAGTAACAATGAGCAGCATGGCTAGTGATCCCCCTTGTTTTCTAAATACCATTCCTTACTTAAAGGAAACGGAGCTCCTAAGGAAGTGGCTGATTTCAGGGATGTCAGGGAAAGTATAATGTGAGCCTGATATATCTTACTGGTGAAAAAAAAAAGTGCTCAAAAAATGATAAGAGCATATCAAAAGGACACTGGAACCCTTTGGGAGGACCCCAACTAGCCAAATGCATAACAATTTGAGCATGAAAAGAAATAAGGCTAGGGCCAGCCCAGTGGCTCAGGCGGTTGGAACTCTACGATCCTAACTCCGAAGGCTGCCGGTTCCATTCCCACATGGGCCAGTGGGCTCTCAACCACAAGGTTGCCAGTTTAATTCTTTGACTCCCACAAGGGATGGTGGGCAACACCCCCTGCAACTAAAATTGAACACGGCACCTTGAGCTGAGCTGCCACTGAGCTCATGGATGGCTCAGTTGGTTGGAGCGCGCCCTCTCAACCACAAGGTTGCCGGTTGGACTCCCGCAAGGGATGGTGGGCTGCGCCTCCTGCAACTAGCAACGGCAACTGGACCTGGAGCTGAGCTGCACCCTCCACAAATAAGACTGAAAGGACAACTACTTGAAGCTGAACAGCACCCTCCACAACTAAGATTGAAAGGACAACAACCTGACTTGGAAAAAAGTCCTGGAAGTACACACTGTTCCCCAATAAACTCCTGTTCCCCTTCCCAAAAAAAATCTTTAAAAAAAAAAAGAAAAGAAAGAAGGCTAAATAATATGTTACAACCTATTAAATAAAATAGGAATTCAAGAGTCAATACTGATAATAAAGAGATAAATAAATAGGGGCGTGAAGAGGGTTCTTCCTTACAGTAAAATTCCAAGTGATAAATGTGAAGGGAGAATAAGAGTTTAAAATCAGTGCTTGACAATCATCACAATAATAACTGGTACAGGTAACACTCATCAGTGGTTGCTAAATTTTAATGAGAAGGATATTTGCATGGTCCCCAAATGTCTCCTCTATTGCTTATTAGTTTTATGAGAGAAAATAGTAACTCTACAGTGGAGAAACCAGAGAACGCGACCAAACCAGGTCATCAAAAAGCGACCAAACCAGGTTATCAAAATTAACGTCACCAATGAAAAGCGACCAAACATCGTATACTTCCCGAGTGATAGCCTGAGAAGGATACAACATCCTTATGTAATATTCTGTCTAAGAATGCATAACCTGAATCAAATCATGATGAAACATTCAGACAAATTCAAATTAACAGACATTCTATAAAATACTTGGCCCATTTTCTTCACCAATATCAGTGCTCTTAAAGGCAAAAAAAATATTGCTGAAGAACTGTTTCAGATTAAGGGAGACTAAAGGATCACAGCAATTAAATGCAATAAGTGATTTTACACTGGATTCTCTATTGAAAGGGAAAAATAAGTTTAAAAGGACATCACTGGGCAGTGGGAAAAGTTGAAGTATATATTTCAGATTAAAGTATCATCTCAATGTTAAATTTCCTAAATTCGGTGTCTGTATTATGGTTATATAAGAGAATATCCTTTTCCTTAGGGTATACACAAGAAGATTTCAGGAACTAAAGAGGCATGATGTATGTAACCTATTCTTAAATTGTTTATGATAAAAAATAAATTATAATGTTTTTAATATACAATCTACCCCATACTAGAAAAGATAGAGTATGAGGTTTAAAGACAGATTTTGGTGCAAACCCTGTCCTCACCACTAACAGTAACTTGGCTTTTGGCTTTTGACAAGTTTTAACCAGTCAGAGCCTTAGCTACCTCACTTGTTAAACTGGAATAAAAGACCTGTCTTAGAGTAGGTTGTAAGTATGAACAGGACCATCTATGTCTCAACAAAGTGACTAACGGCATAGAAAATACTGAATAAACTACTAGCTTCCTCTTTCGGCCACCTCTCCCTTCTAACAAAATGCTAAGACATTTTAGAAACTCATTAACTCTTTTAGGCTGCTACGATCCAATGAAGTATGTGCAACTATATTTGTCATCAAATCAATAGAAGCAGCCTCAAACAGTAACACACAGTGCGTTGATCCAAGTTCTGTATTACTTTCTGTGAACAGTTTCATGAGGCAGTGGAATATTTGTGATGAATTTGGGGTGACCTGGATTTGAAAACCAGCTCTACCACTTAAGTAAGTGTTGACTTTCCAAACCTCAATTTTCTCACCTATAAATCATGCATAATATTACCTTGCATGATTGTTATAAGAACTAGAAAGAATATGTGGCAAACAGTTCCTGGCATTTAAAAAAGTGATACCATAAATAGCAAATATTACTATTATGGATACCAGTGAATGTCTACTGATTCAGTTTTATAATCCCTGACAAGAGTTTTGTTTGTTTTTTAGTATAAATGAATACACTTATGAGAAGAAAAATGTATGGTATAGAACTTATTAGAGTTTTTGTGCTCAATCCTTCACATTCCCTCGTTAGGGTTGCCAATCAAAGGCAGTACAGTAGTGCCCCTCCCCCATTATTCATGGTTTTGCTTTCCTCGGTTTCAGTTACACATGTCAAATGTGGTCCGAAAATATCTATGCCATTCACCTCACTTCACGGTACCCCATAGGCATTGTATCATCTCACATCATCACAAGAAGAAGAAGGATGAGTATAGTACAGTAAGATATTTTTAGAGAGAGCGAGAGAGGAACTGATTAAGAAAATTTTCAAAGTAAACCAAATTTCATTGAACACTGAAATACCATGAGCAAATCTGGCAAAACCACCAACCATGTAATATTAGGTTCAAAACAACTAAAGAAGTCAAATGCTTGAAATTGAACCCCAGAATCTTTGAAAGATCACATCCAAAGATGTCAATCATATTGATGCAGATAGTGGCACCATAATGAAGCAAGTCAAGTGTGACATGAAAGTCAACGTTGAAATTTTAAAAGTGCATTCACTTTCCAAACATCAGTATAAACATCCCAGATGTTGTTCCTCTTCCAATCCACATTTAGGATAGGCTTAATCCACTAGACCTGTTGGACTGAACCAATCTCAGCCAATCTAGAGGAGACTTCAGGAGAGTAGACTTTTGCCATTTCCTATACTATAGTTTCTTTCCAACAGTGATGCCAATTAGAAGATCAGGTAAAGCAATATGTATGCGATCTGACAATTAAATTTGCAAACTTGTTGCAACGATGTTGCTAAACTTTTTTGATATCAGAGGGATTATGAATTTGTACCAACTGGACAAACAGTTAACCAAGTTTACCATTTAGAGGTGCTGAAAAGGCTGCATGAGAAAGTTAGGCGACCTGAACTTTTCGCCAACAATTCATGGCTTTTGCATCACGACAATGCACCAGCTCACACAGCACTATCTGTGAGGGAGTTTTTAGCCAGTAAACAAATATCTATATTGGAACACACTCCCTGCTCACCTGATCTGGCCCCCAATGACTTCTTTCTTCATCCAAACATAAAAGAAATATTAAAAGGAAAACATTTTGATGACATTCAGGACATCAAGGGTAATATGACAACAACTCTGATGGCCATTCCAGAAAAATAGTTCCAAAATTGCTTTGAAGGGTGGAGTAGGCACTGGCATTGGTGCAAAGGTGACCATAGCGATATTCAGCAATGAGCTATGTAGCACTTTTTCTAGGATGAATTCACGAACTTAATTGTCCAACCTCATATATTCAGTTAATGGCATTATCTACTAAAATTAGATCAGTCAGCCAGAGAAGCCAAGAATGCCCCGATCAAGTAGGCTCTGTTTTGTATATTTTTATCAAACTGCCTCACATTTTACTCCTTTACTTTCTTTTCACTTGATCTAGATGCCTTCTTTATACTTCCTTTGAGAAAGTTATACAGGGTCACCCACCTTGGACATAATTAGGCCAGTTCTTCCAATTCTTTAGACCAGGAGTGTCCAAATTTTTTTCAACATTTTTTACCAAGGGCCATATGCGGTAAAATACACAAACAGCCAGGCCACTCACTCGAGGTGAAGTACGTATTGCCTCACCTGGTTTATTTAAGTAAACTAAATATATTTTTGGAATTTGTTGTGGGCCAATTAAAAATGGATCACGGGCCGCAGTTGACCCGTGGGCCGCAATTTGCACACCCCTGCTTTAGACTATCATTTTAATATAGGAGGGGTTTGGAGTCCCATTTGGTTAGGTACATATGTAGGCCTTTTTTGGTAGCAACAGTTAATAACCTTAAAGCCAATTTTTTTGGTCCATATATTATAATTCTCTGGTCAAAACTTTAAAAGAGCTTTGCATTATATCTTGAGATGCCAATTGGTATTAAGCTATTTCCACTGTCCTGTATTTTTGTCTTAGTTTCTTGGTGAAGGTCTCTATTCTTAAATTATCCTTATACCTGTGTACTCATTTCTATCACATGGGACCTGCTTTTACATTTGATCTTACTTCCTGTCACATGGGACTTTCCCATGTCTTTGGTTGGTTAACATTGACCCTGGGTACACCAAGGTCCATGTTGAGCCAGTTAGAGAAACCAAAACAGTTTGTAATCAGACACAAGCTTCCAGGAGAGATTCAGAAAGGTAGAAATAAGTCACACTGACAAAGCATTGCTAAGAAGGGCCCTGAATTACATGCCCACTGTTTCACATACTTGAATTAGGCCTCAAGTAAACCATGACCATCTTTGTTTCCATCCAAGGCAACTGCATTATCCAAGAGAATCTAAAGATAAGAATTCCTTCTTGACTTTCTGGACCAAGAGATCATCATTCAAATAATGCTATACATACCAAAGAAACAGTCATAATAGTCATAAAATTCTAGAGATAAGAGAGAAGAAATTTACATTAGTGAGAAACAATTGAACCATCTGAAAAATGAGATATAAAGAAAATACCTTCTAAGTTATTTAATATAGCTGCTGACTCATGAAAAACACCACATCCAGAAGAAGCACATAAAAGAAAATAAAAGGAACTTCTAAGGCCCCAAGTTTCCAGCCAAAATCAGTAAGATAAACATGAAATAATCAGTAAGATAAACATGAAATAAAATGGCTATGGTATTTTAACCCTTTAGCAGTTTAGCTAGAAAGTGAATGATTCTGGAACAGAAAACCTCAGGCCTCCAGGTCATGTATTTGCTCCCACCTGTGAGCAAGGTATTGTCAGTTTCCTGGGAAACCGTTTATTTTAATTGTCAAATGTTTTCCTATAGTTCTTTGAGAAGATCATCACTATCCATGTTTTTCAAGCATATTTTTCCAAAAATATAATGGTTCTGAATTCATTTTTAGTTAAGCATACTGCTTTCCAATGGAGACTCTTTCCAACAAAAACTTTACCTTACTTTCATAGTCTACAGGTTCTCCTTATCGTTCTAGAACTTACTAATCGTCATTCCAAAGCCTACAGTGAATGAATGTGACAAAAGTGAAAAGCATAGACTACATTTGTACATAAGATACTCCCTAGGATGCTAACCATCAAAGCAATAACTCCTAGCCTTCTTCCCACAACTTCTTCCCAAAAATTCCACACAAATTTATCCCCCAAGATCTCTTATTCTTCAACCAGTTTGTCCACCAAACCTATGTTATCATGCCCTCATTTGATCCCTCCATCACTCATTACATAACAAACAGTGCAAAGATCGATCTTATGCTATTCCATAAGTTGAAGAAAATAAATTTCTGTTAACCAGACCAAGCATTACTGCTGAGTAGAATATGATTTTCTGCAGAGTAAAAGGTGTAGCTATATCCAGAACACTGTTTTTCACCTATCAAACTCTATACCTTTATCACAGATCTTTTATTATTATTCAACAAATACAAATGGTAGCAAAGCTTACATGTCCTTCAAGATCCAACCCATCTTCCATGCCACTTTGTTTGAGTTCTATCTTTCCAAGCAGGGTCATATCCCACCAACAGAGGATCATGTAAGAAAGCAGGAGTTCAGTTCCAGGGTGATCCAGGAGTATCTCTTCTCCCAGGTAAAACTAGGGGTGAATACCAGAAGTTAAATGTTGGGTCCTGTGTAAGAAACCCATTCTTCTCCCTGCACCCCCAACCTTGATCAGGCTGTAAGTTTTTCGTGGATAAATTGCAGCAAACTATGCTATTGTGGTTTATAATAAGAAATATATATTTGGTCTTCATCCCATTTCTGGCAGAGAGCTCCTAAAACCCTTGGAATTTCCTAAGTGATAAAAGCCACGAAGGTCCCTTTTGTTATGTTAGTAAGGTGACTTTGGATCCCCCTTAAAGATGGGGAGGTAGTTGCCAGGAAACCCAACCTTGTGATTAGAAGGTTGGAATTTGCAGTCCCACCCACCCATACCACCATATCCAAGGAGGGGAACAGGGCTGGAAGTTGAATCAAATACCAATGTCCAATGATATAATCAATCATTACTATGCAAAGAAACCTCCATAAAAACCCAAAGGGACAGGGCTTGGAGAGCTTCCCGGCTGGTGAATACATAGAGATTCGGGGAGAGTAACACACCTGGAAAGAAAATGGAAGCTCCTTGCCCTTTCCCCATACCTTGCCCTATGTACCTGTTGTCTGGCTGCTCCTGAGTTATATCCTTTCATAACAAAGTGATGACCTAATAAGTAAAATGTTTCTCTGAGTTCTGTGAGCCGCTCTGTCAAATTAATTGAACCCAAGGAGGGGAGTCCTAAGAACCTCTGATTTATAGCCAGTGGGTCAGAAACACAGGGAACAACCTGGGCTTGTGACCAGTATCTGAGTAGCGAGGGAGAGCGGTCTAGTAGGACTGAACCCCTAACCTGTGGAATCAGATGCTGTCTCAAGGTAGATAATGTCAGAATTGAGTTGAATTCTTGGACCTCCTGCTAGTGTTTGAGAATTGCTTGGTGCTGGGTAGGAAGCCCCTCCTAACTCACCCCCCAAAACCCTGCTGGTTGGAAATTGAATCTCAGAACACTAAAAGAAACCTGTACTCTTTAGTCCTCCTTTCCCTCGTATAGAAATAGAAATTCATAAAATTAAAAGATCCCCAAAAAAGGATGTGGTTAAGCTCACTCCAAGACAAAAACATTTTTAAAAAATAAAAGAGAAGTTAACCCTGTTCTGAAATTAACTGCTCAGAGTTTGAGAAAATGTCCCTCATGGCCTGTTTCCTTATGCCTGGCTAATGCCCCAAGTTAAAATCATAACATTGGCTCCGCCCAGCTACCTCACCTAAATCTCTGTACTAAACCCTGTCTGGGATCCCTGAATATATGTGCTTTCTCTGCTCCACCAGGCTGCTGCAGATGCTGAGTTATACAGCCTCTAACCGTGGACTTGCCTATAACCTCTGCTCTGTTTGAACCTCTGAATGTCCACCCCAAACTGTCTTATCAAAATCCAAAAGAAGCCCAGTTTGTCCTAACCTCTGAGGCTCCAACCTCCAAAGCATCCCTAAAACTCTCATTAATCCCTCCACCCTCGGCCCTGCCTCCTCTGGCCCTCCTTTCTCCTGACCTAACATTGTTGACTGCTTACCACTAAGTCCAGATGCTAACTTAGAAGATATCATGAAACTCTTCAGCCAATCCTTCAACTTAATGAAGAAATGATGAGAGGCCCAGAAATAGTTTCCATCAGTTCTCACGACAAGCAGAACAAGGACGTCAGCTGACTTTTCAAACAAGAGTTATAATTAAAGTGATTTGAGGAGGCAATTGACAGAACTATATTTTTTTGGCAAACAATTTTACCAGATTGCAAAGTTGGGGTTGTATTTTAATGATTCGAGGAGGGTCCCCTAGCCACACGTGTGTGCCACATGTGTATACACTTGTTGGAGTCAGGTTTTAATTGTTGTTGAATTATAAAGTGTCACTTTCACAAGAAAAATAAAAGTTAATCCTTTTAAGGGCATTGGCGTTACATAACCATCAAATATTTCAGCCTCATAGATAATTTAGGACAGTTTTTAAATCTTGCTACATTCTTCCACAGTTTTCTTCATTCCAATCTTAACGTCAAAGGTGAAATTCCTAAATGTGTAAGACTTAGATCTTCACATTCAGTTTTAGTAATACCTCTACACAACATCACTAAATCATTTCTTCCTTAGGGTTCACCACTGGTCATTTACTGTGTGAATAGTGAAATATGCAGTGTTTTTGAAAACGACACAATAATGCAGTAGAAGACATAATGCCTGGACCCCTCATTCCATCTGCCTCTGGTTTGTGTCAGGCTGACACTCTGTAGGTCAGTTCACTCATCCTTAATACGTTGTTTAAATATACAGTAAAAGCAATATTCATAGAGTGGTATAAATATCATACCCCAAAATGACAACAGTTTTATTTAAATACTTCCATCTTCTACAAAACTCATGGAGAGTTCAGCGTTTCCATAACTTGCGATTTAAACAGACCAAAAGAAATGCTCTGAGATGGATGATACAAAAGCAAGCTACAACAAGAGACATAGCGCTTTTTCTGTAAGTCTCCTTTTCAAACATCGTTGCTTGGCAACTTTGGGGGAGAGTGCTCATGAATATATGGATTATAAGGTGTTAAAATCTGTTCCATAAAATACTTCTCTTTATAAAACCCTTTCTCCATCCCCACTGAGGAAGTCGTTATAAAAAGAATAGATGTCAGTGTCAGCAACACTAGACTGCATTTGTCATTACGGCAACAAGACTAAGAATTAAACCTCTCCATGTAAGATGAAACTACAGAGACTATTAATTTGCTGTACTTAACTTCACACACAGGTGAATTATTATAACACACGACCAGAAAGTAACATATATTATCAACAATTTTGATGTCCCTACTGTCTGACTTTGCTGATATTTAAACAACTTGAAATTGACATTGGGTCTAGGAAGTGCTCTGAAAGGGGAAAAAAATCTTCATTTTTATCCCAAACAACTGCTAAATAAACGTGTGAGTTAGCTCAGAAATTAGAGAATAATTTGCTAAGACTCTTCTTTTAAGTGCTTATCAAAAATAACCCCAAATCTAGAAAGAGTAAGATATTACCTTACAACATGAGAATTTCTGAAACAAATACCTGCACTTCGGTTTCAAAAATTGTTATAATATTTATCATTATGCATAAAGAGAGTTGATGTCACTTGGAGAAAAATATAATCAAAACCAAAATAAATGTTAAACTTGATATTTCATTTGATCATTAGTACCACATATATTACCTCCTCTATTACGATGATTTAAATTAAAATGCTAAAATGAATACAAATAAATAAGCTTGGTTGAAACAAGGCACATCGAAATAATTTTTGTTTTGAGAAGAATACATGGCATATCTTAACAAATAGTTTCAGTAGATGAAGAGCTTCCTGACATGAAAGATGACAACAGATAGTCAATAACACCAAGGTAACACTGAGTCATAAACCAAAACTTTAGCTGAAAGCTTCAAAGACCCAAAGAATTACTGGTGAATAACATTTAAATCCATTGATATGAGAAGAATTTTAAGTATTTTTCAAATGCAGATGTCTGTAGAATAATGAATTCAGTGAATACTTGACTTTTATTGAGAACTTTTTTAAAGAAAACCCATCTACTGATGGCTCAGCAGCAAAATTCATTGAAATTCAATTGTTGTCAAGTGGGGCCCCCTTCCTCTGCTTTTTGTAATTGTGGGCAAATCTAGACACAACATTTGCCTGCAGTGTGAGCCAAAGCCCCAGAAGCCTGCCCAGATTCTATCCTTTCCAATTTACTTTGACATCCTCAGTTCCTGTCATAGGAAATGAACATTAGCCTCTTGTGCATCTCGCCTTTTTGGTGATGTCCCGTCTGAAAGACCATTGTCAGAAACCAGCCAGTTCTTACCTGACCCAGACACATAATTGAAATGCAGTTCTACAGGTGTTTGGCAGATGAACTAAAAGAGAAGCCTCTGCAATTTCCATTGTCATTCTATAACCCCACTGTCTGGTTCTTAAATCATGTTTCTCCTTCCTCTTCCTGAATTTAAGTGAATGTTAAAATTAGTTAATAACGTAAGACCACATTGTAATTTCTGTCACTGACTGAAATTGTCTAAGTTGGTGTACTGTTTTCATCATTTTGCGACCCATTCCACATTCTGGCAAGGATCTACTCCCAGTTTGACATGATTAACTGTGGCATTATTCATGGAACGATGAAGAACTTGTCCAATAGTCAATTCACTTGTAAGATGTAATACTTTGTAAGGTATTGCAAGGCCTCAGCCTACATACAGTCTTCAGGAAAACCAGAAAAAGAAAAAAAGTTACATGTTTGTTCCTTATACACAAGTTACTTCTGATAAAATTTTCTTACGAGATTGCTGGGAATTCTAGAAGAAAATGGACTATTTGTTCCTCAGCAGAAAATTTTAAAGCCACAGGATAATGGTTTCAAAGAAAGTAATGGAAAATGATGAAATAACAACAATGCTATTACCCTTTCAAGGAGAACTACCAGCACATTTCAACTGGGTGGTCTAATTATTACAAATGAGTATTTATTTTTTATTTGTTTGTTGATAGTATGACTTATTCCAAAAGGTTTTTAAAAACTTATATTACAGCAAGATAACTTTAAAATACATATGGGGGGGATCAAAGAAAAACTAAGGGGACAGAAAAATGAGAGGGAAAAATGATTTCAGTAAATAAAATTCATGTTATGTCATTGGTCTTACTAACAGTATATCACAGATTATTGCTATTTAACTAATTAATTATTAAGTTACTAAAACTACAAGTGACAAAAGCATTGCTTAAAGAATGAAGATATGATATTGAAGACCTCTCAAAGTTGTTCTTGAAATGAATATTGTAGAATTCTTTGTAGGGCAGCCAGCCATTGGTGTCACTAACAGTTGGACTTATTTTACATGGGAGGCAAAAATGCATGAGATGCTCTGTTGTACTTTTAGTCCCCAAGTTCCTAAATATTAAAGCTAACCTGAAAGAGTAGCTTTATTGTGAGTTTATATTTATCTGTTAGGGACCATGGCATGAAAATTTCCCACACATATAAGTATTCGTGATTTGAATCCTGAAAGCTGATGACAATTACAGATGAGCAGGGGCACCGTCAAACACTTAGAATCTGAGCCCAGCTCTCTGACTGTTGACTGGAAAGCAGTTTGTCCACATCTGTGGAAGAAAACTTACCACTGGATTAAGCAGTGGGGGGGAAATTATTCCCTTTCCCCAAAAAGCAGTCAATACTCTATGGTTTGGGGTGATTTATTACTCTGTACCGTGAAGTTGGCACCCACGAAACTGACTCACTCTTCACGGAAATATTCTATTCAAGAATCCTGTGCATGATATGTTCTGACACTAGTGATTTTTTACTAGTGCCTTTCCCTTTTCCCTCAAGTGGCAGAGATGAGAATTGCACTGGCTCCTCCCCCATTGCTGCTTTCTCTATTGCCAAACCAGGCATGTACAAAACTGAACATAAAGAGAAGTTCAACTGATTTTAAATGCCTCTTGAGGCCTTTTATGCCACTCTATCCTTTGAAGGCACCATGGACCTTTCTATACTGGCCAAAACATTAGCAACATTTTGAGCTAATGTTAAAATTTTCATCTTAAGTCACTGTTGGTTTTTACTGGCCTTTCTCTTGGCCCCAGTGGGGTAGGGTGTGATCATGTTCCAGCGAACATCAACATGCTGAGTAGTGTTGTTGGAAACACAATGCTTCATTTCACAGTGTGGAATTGAGAGTTCCAAAACTGCTTCAAGATTGGTTCCAGCCCAAAGTTAGAATATGTCACAAGAGATGGCCAAATTCTCCTTGCTATGAATGAAACACTCTGGTTATTGGGAGGTTAAGACATGTTGAAACATGCCTCCAGAACCTCTTACTTTCATTTCCAGAGGCCTCCTTGGTGTATCAAGGACCAGAATAACAACCGATCTTTCGGTAGTGCTCTTTCATACTACCTATCTCTTGAATCCAGGAAAGTAGAAATAACTTACATCAGTCTATCCAAAGCTAATTATCAAAACACTAAGAATAATAGCAGCAATTCCTACTTACAGAAGGCCTACTTATATGCCTGGCACCATACTAGATGCTTTATTATGTTATTTCATTTGGTCCTCATAACAGGTTTCTGAAATTGATTTTATTCCCCTCATGTTACAGAGCAGGAAACCAAAGTTAGAGAAATGAAGTAATTTGTCCAAAATTACCCAACTAGCAAGTGCTTAGGTTTAAAAAGTGTGAACCTATTGAAAAGTTCTTTCAACACCTTGGAGAAATGCATCATACAAATTATAAATTACTTGAAACTTATGAAAATTTTTTTCCACACCAGCCATGAATTATTCAGGAATATAATTAATAAAACATAGAAAGCCACGTGGACAGCACAAATTCTGCCTCCAGTCCAGACAAGCTGCCTAGCCCGGTACTATGTTCGTGAGTCTATTGCAATTTGCTATTTGTTAGCCTACGTAAATTAAATAATGGCCAACTAGTGTCAGTAAGCTTCAGGTCATCCCAGGAAGTTGGGGCTCATGGGGCATAGGCCACAGTCATTGGTTAACTCGTAGTGCACCCAGATATTCAAACTAGCTCAAGCTCCCTGAAAACACCCTATTTGTTTCAAGAAACCCAGCAAAATTCTATCCAACTGCGGGCTTAGAAAAATGCCTACAACTAATCCAAGGCCTGCGGGTTCATTGGGAGCTAGTTTGAGAGGTCAAAGCTTACACACAAGGGAAAACAAAACATGTGCGAATGTAGCTGAATCTTTCCTTCCAAAGCAATGCTGGAAAACTCATGTAAATATACAAATACGCTGAGCTGTATTGTGAAAGGAGCCATTTGTTTTACTAACACAAGTTGGTATGGTGCAAGATTTCTCTTGGCAAATAAACAGAACACAATGGAAAAATTTGTAAACAGTGGGGTTTTCTGGCAATTTTTTAAAAACTGAATGAACAGCGTTTCCAAAAGGTAAAAAACCTTTTCCTTTTCCTCAATCCCCCATGAGTTATTACTCACATATAATCACGTTAAAAGTCAAAGCAGATGAAGAAATACAGCTCAACGATCAGCAGAGCTTGTTAAAAGGACCATTTGGTCACTAGTGAGCTAAACTGCCAAATGCTCAACTTGGGAACTATGTAGGCCAAGCCATACTAGCCAGAATGAGAAGTCTCTCAATGACGGTCGCATGCTACAGTTCAGGAGGTGAAGAAATCACTCCTCTTCCCAGAATTCCTCTGACGTGTAGTTATTGCCACAGTGACGAAGGTTCAAATACAGAAATTGCTTTAATTACCAAATGTTGCTACGGAGACCAAATGTTCTTGCTTAAAGACAGGTTTCATTGAAAATGTGCTGGCTGAAGGTCAAAAATATGAAGGAGAAAAGTTCCCCAAAAATAAGGTATATGATGTCAGCTTAAGAAACCTCAGCCTAGTAGTCACGACTCTCTCCTGAGCAGATCCCAGACCAAATGGATGAAGTCTGTCTTTAGCAACCTTACATTTTTCTTTATACTTGGTCATTCAAAATGATTGAACACATACACACCATTTTTGGAGTCATTGTCTGACTCATTTCATTCTTTAACATGCTCAGAAGTACATTTACATTATGCATATTTTAAAGATGCAAATAACATTGTATTAAATCTTTTCTTAGATCAATTTATGTCCAAAACGTTTTTTTTCTTTTTTTTAATTATGTCCAAAACATTTTAAGTGAAAACTTTATATACTTTGCCATACATAGTTATACAAAACTACTCATAAAAGATATACATTGGGTTTTACTGCTAAGAATCCTTAATCACTTTGATAGGGCACAAATTCTGGTACAATTCTAGATCTTTTTCTCTGTATTCCATACTAGGTCTATTCCACCTGGTTTGTACTGGAATATATCCTTACTTCAAGGTTTCCGCCATCAAAGTTCATAGATGTTACTTAAGTACTTATAGTCTGTCTGCTCCCAACAAAGTAACCAATATCAATAATCTCTTAACAACCTGCATGTATATTTTATACTCTTCTGCATGGTCATATATCCATATATAAGCATGTGCGTATACGTATTTTATATATATATATATATATATATATATATATATATATATATATATAATTTGATATATATGTGTGTGTATATATGTAGATAGATGATATAGATATAGATATAGATATAGATATAGATATAGATATAGATATAGATATAGATATAGATATAGATATAGATATAGATATAGATATAGATATAGACATAGACATAGATATAGACAGATATATTTATATAATGTTGGGAATTTGATTTTTAAAAATAAGGCTACATACAGAATAAACTTTTTTTTCACTTAAGAGTATACCATGGAAATCTCTCCAAGTATTAATTTAGCTCATTCCTTTTAATGTTGTTTAATAGCTCATAGTAAGTATTTGCGACAATCTAATCATTTCTCTGTTGGAGATTCATTTTGTTGCCCCTCTTTTCCTATTAATGCAGTACTATCCAATTAGAAGTAAAACACAATGGGATATATATAAAGGCTTATTCTGTATAGCTAGAGTGCATGAGGTCTACTCCATATAGAACACAAAGAGGATTATTCACACATACTTTCTATTCCTTTGTCCACAGGCAACTAAGTCCTACATGACCTGGTCCTTGGCCACCTCTCCAACCTCATCACGAGACATTCTCCCCATACTCACCCCACTAACCAAATTCCCTTTATGGTTATCCCTTAACTGCACCAAGAACCCTCCAACCACCGACCTTTGCACTTGGTGTTCTTTATGCCTGAATACTCTTCCCCAGAAGTCGTTGGCTCCCTCCTTCAGTTTATTCAAGCCTCTGCTTAAATGTCCTCTCCTCAGAGAAGCCTTCTTTAATTATCATATTTAAAATAGCCATGTAACTTGCTATATTTGTCTTTGAATCCCTGATCACTACCTGACATTATATTACACAATTATATAATTATCTCTTTTCCTCCATTAGAATGTAGCTCCATGCCTTTTCTTCCACAGTACCCCACCCCAGACTCTAGAAGAGCGCATAGCATATAGTAAGTGCTAAATAAATATTTGTTGAAAAAAACGAATGAAAAAATAAATGAATGAAAGGGGTTAAAAAGGGAACACTATGATTTAGATACAATACATGTAGACTTAGAGTCTTTTAGGAGAACTGTAATTGGAGGCATTTTGCCTGAATTGACTCTAGCATGCACTTCATCTTGTATTAGTACTTTATGTTACTAAATCTTCTGCACAAGCATAGACAGTTAAAATTTTATATGAAGATAGGCAATTGGATAATGGCCCTAAAGATTCACTGTGCCATTTGTACTACCATACACAGTTGCCTGAGCTCCCATTTAATTTCACTCTTTGTGATCCTTTTGAGCATAAACTGCTCGGTTATTAGTGGAGACAAATGACAACACTGAAGAAAAACATATCCCTACATGTGAAGGGTGTTCTGTTTCACTTTTAAGCATAATAAAAAAAAAAGAACAATGGAAAATGGGTGCTGAGTTGTATTGTTTCTCATTTTCCTTTGAGTCCAATATAATCCAAAAGATAGACACTCTCAATATCTCCTATTTCAAACACTCATACTTTGCATATAAATTTGAGCTTCAGTTAAAAAAAAAAAAAAAGAGCTAGTTAACTGGTAAGGAACAAGCACTCTATGAAGTGGAAGTAGTCGAAGATTCCATTAAGCAAAATATTAGTAGACAGAGTTAAATCTATTTTTAATGGAACAGCTGACTTGTCATAATTTTACTGTTTTTTTCTGCTTCTGGGACTTTCTTTCAGAGGGAGCAAATTGAGCTCATTGCCTCCACCACAAGCTTTGTGAAATTCTACTTCTTGTACTGGGCAGACTCAGAGAAATTTTCCAGCAGATGGAAGGAAGTAGATTGACCAGATGGTGGAGTGACATGGGATTCATTGAGAAAATCCGCCTGTGAATCCCTCCATCATTATTACAGAAGTGTAGTGGAGCTGTGCCTTTCCTAGTTTGGGTTTTCTCCCTTCATCCCCACATCTACTGGAAGGCAACTTTGGTGACAATTTTCATTTAACTTCATCTGAACCACGATGCTGACTGCACGGACGAGTGGTTAGAGCACAAGCTCTGGGCAAAGGGGCTGCCGGTTCGATTCCCACATGGGCCAGCTGCACCCTCTGCAACTAAAATGAAGTCAATGAGCTCAGCTCCCAGGTGGCCAGATGGCTCAGTTGGTTGGAGCGCGGGCTGTCAACCACAAGGTTGTCAGTTGGACTCCTCGACTCCCACAAGGGATAGTGGGCTCCTCCCCCTGCAACTAACAATGGCAACTGGAACTGGACCTGAGCTGAACAACCAAGATTGAAACGACAACAGACAACAACTTGACTAAGAAAAGTCCCGAAAGTACACACTGTTCCCCAATAAAGTCCTGTTCCCCTTCCCCAATAAAATCTTAAATAAAAAAAAAGACACTGACAAAGACAGCAAAGTGGAGCACATACTTTTTCTTTTTAATTTATCAATGAGTTCTATAGCCGACTATTTGTCAGACATTGCTCTAAGCATTTAAAAAGACATCTCATTTAATCTTCATGTCAACCTCATTAGTTCAATGGTATGATTAATCGGTTAATTGATTTGTCCAAGTCACATAGCCAGAGACTAGCAGACCCAGGATTTGACCCTAGCAGTGTAACTAGAGAGTCCACACTTATAACCACAACTATGCTGCCCTACACACCACTTGCCTCTGACAGAGTGAAGAGAGCAAATTCTTATCTACAATTTTTTTTCTTTTTAACAGAAAAGGTTGTTTGGAAAAACTGTCAATTAAAAAATGGAATAGCAACAAAAATCAACCACAATTTTCTGCTTTAAAGCATATCTACTACTTTAGCAACACCCAGCTTAAGAAGGAAACTTTGTTTATGAAGAAAAATAAATAAAATATTAATATTTAGTGTCCTGGATTTAGGTCACACCACAATTTTTGCCAATGGTAATTTCACGTGCATTGATCATTTAAAAACCTGTTTCAGAAAGAGGTTCTATTCCACAGGAATACTCATTTATAAGCCTTGTAATCTGTGGTTAATTCATATAGGATTTCATTTACTCAATTTGTAAAAACAAAGTTAGGCTAGGTTTGTGTTGTATATACATTTGATTGTATGTAATTAAGACTATATGAGCTCAGTTTTCCTATTATATCTAATAATATTTGATAGCAATTTTTCAGAATGTTCTATACTGTGGGGAATTTGTCTCATGCCATGTGATATGAGACAGGGATTGAGAAAGAGATTATATGCTTTGAGAGAGGAAAATGTTAAGAAGAAATTATTTTAAAAATGTATTAACTAAGAATAATGAATTGAAGAATATCATCCCATTACTTTGCATTTTATAGTTCCTCTCATCCCACAATCTTAGGTCTCAAATAAGATCTGCTCTCTTTATTCCAAAAAGGAAAATTTGGTTACACATTAATCAGTGGCCAGTTTGTGATAAAATAAGCACTCAAATTTTCCATTGATTTTAAAAAATCAATAAGAAATATTTCCTGCCCTCTCAAAACAGCAATAATCCAAAGCATATTATTAAAGCAGGTTAGAAGAAAAGTACAAAACCTGTTTGAGAAAAATTATAAAATTCTTTGAAACTCACACAAGTAGAACAAATGAAAAGACATACCATGTTCTTGAAGAGAACCCCACATCATATAGATGTCTTTTCTCCCTACATTTATTTATAAATCAATGAAATCCAAATAAACATAGATTTTTTTCAAAAACTAGGCAAATTTCTTATAAAGTTTGAAAGAAGAAATCAGATAAGCAATAACATTAAGCAATAATCTTAAAACAAGAGCAATGAGAAGGAGTGGTCTTACAGACATTAAATATATTTTAAAGTCCCGATAATTAAAATTGTATGATATTGGCTCATGAATAAACAGACCAATAAAATAGAAAATCTAGAAATAGACCAAAGTGTACATAGAAATTTAACATATAATAAATACAGCATCACAAATAGTTGGGGGAAATTAGTTCTTAATAAGTGGTTTGAAGACAACTAACGAGGCATGTAGAGGGGAAAAAAACATATCCAGATCTCACACTAAGTGAATTAGGGATCTAAATGTAGAAAAAAAAACATAAAGTTACTAGATAAAAGCATGGCCAAATTTATGAATAAGCTGAGAGTGAGAAAAACTTTCCTAACTTGACTCAAAACCCAGAATCAATAAAAGAAAAAGACTGATATATTTGAGTACATTTTCACAAATTTAAAAATAAGAATAATATAATAGCCCCACTTATCCATGAAGAATATGTTCTAAGACCTCACTGGCCAAATTTCTGAATAAACTGGGAGTGAGAAAAACAGGAAAATTATAACAATATACTGTAATAAAAGTTATACAAATGTAGTCTCTCTCAGCAAACAAGCACAAATTTATTTTTCCTTCACAATTTCACAGATAGATTTGTTCTTACCATAGAGCTTAGCAATCTCGTCATGTGAGTTTTTTTCTTATTAAGTGGAGAACTTTCACCTTTTCACTTAAAGGAGGCACTTCACGACTTCTCCTTGGAATATCAGATTTGCCAGCATCACTACTCTTAAATTTGGGGGCCCTTATTAACTAAAACAAGGGTTACGTGAACACAAGCACTGCGATACCTTGCCAGTACACTGGAAGTGTACACAGCACGGAGATGCTGGAAAAAGACACGATTCACTTCTGGGTGGGACGGAGCAGGATTCACGAGATTTCATCACACTACTAAGAACGGTACCCAATTTAAAACTTAGGAATTATTTCTGAAATTCTCCACCTAATATTTTTGGACCACAGTTGACTGCCAGTAACTGAAACCTCGGAAAGTGAAACCACGAATAAGGGGGAACTACTGTAATTTTTGCAAGGCAAAAAACTCCATAAGCAAAGTAAAACCGCAAATGACAAACTAGGAAGATTATTTGAAATTTCTATCGCAAAGGATTCACGCCTTTAAGATAAAAGGATTATATTCATCAAAGTAAGTTAGACTTTGCTGTAGTAACAAACAATCTGAAACATTTTAGTGACATAGTAAAGCAACATTATTTCTCACACTGTATGTTCAGCAGGGAGCTCTATAATCATTTTGCCTCAGGGACCAAACTGATGGAGGCTTCATCTCAATACATGCTTCGACTTGGCAGAGGCAGGGGGAAAAGGGTATGTCCAGGTTCTTTAAGCAGCTCCTGAGAAGGCACTTCAATTTGGCCAAAGCAAGTCTCATGAAGATGCAGAGTTCTATAGGTGGGAGTATTAATTTTTGTGAACAGTGGTAATAAACCCTACAGAGTTTCTAGCAATTTGGAAAAAATAGGAAACAAACCTATATATGCAAAATGACCGATAGATACATTTACTGTAGGGTTTTTGAATGGTAGCACTATTGACATTTTCAGCCAGATAATCCTTTGTTTGGGACTGCTGTCTCATAAATTATGAGATGTTGAACAGCTCCACTGGCACCTATCCATAAAATGCTAGCAGAACTACCCTCCAGTTGTGCCAACCAAAAAAATGTGTCTAGATACTGTCAAATGTCCCCTAGGAGTAAAATCACCTGCAATTGAGAACCAATGGTTTCAGAAAATGAAATGCAATTGACTCTTAAACATATGGTATCTACTCAATCGCACCCACAATACGAGAAATGTAAATCAAAACTACAACATACCATTTACCACTCCTAAGATCAACATAATCTCTTCACAAGGCTATGCAGAAACTCCAAAATAAATGGAAAAAGCAAGGTATAGGAAAGTGTTTAAAGTATGAACTTTTATCCAGAAAAGGAAGAAATACAAATGTATTTATATTTATTTATATTTTTGAAAAGAAACCATAGCAGAATAAACTAAAAAGGATCACCTATAAGTGGAGGTTGGGGAAAGAAATGGGAAGAGTACAAGAGTGCAAGTCAGACTTCCCTAAATATACCTTATTTTATGGTTTTGATTTTGGACATGTTAATGTTCTACATAATCAAGAAACAACATGTTTTTAAAAAAAAAAAGAAAGAAAAGCAATTGCGTAAATTGAAAAATAAATAAACCTAACTGAATACAAAGTTGATGGTATAACCACATAAAGAAGAATTATTTCAAATATTTTAAAATACAGCATTTGTATTATACATCAATAGTGGACTATATCCTAGGGATGCAAAGTACCACACACAAATAAATTTTAAACTACCTTTAAATGTCTTATTGTTAGCAGTGATATCATTGTTATTTTGAAACTATTATATATAACTCCAATATTATATATAATATATAACTCCAATATTATATATATAGTAAATAAATAATATATTAATGTCATTAGGAATCAAGATTCATTGTAAAAGAGGAATACCTGTAAAATTATAGTGATTAAATGAAAATCCTGTAATCTTACATTTGAATATGAAATATCACAATAAATTCATGATTTACTTTTCTATTTCTAAAAAACAAATATTTGTAAAGTAGTTCTGGGAACAATGACAACACAGTAAAAATGAGCATACCTAACATCCAGATCTCTAAACGCCACTTGTTGGGAAAGTACTATACAAGATGAGCCTAAGAACTTGTCATGCCAGAAATCAAGAAAACTGCCAGAGACCACCAGGGTCATGCCATAAGGACAGAGAAACCAACTTGAATGAGCTCACTAGCTGAAAAGGGCTCTTGCAGAGCAAAGAAATTTTTAGCATTAAATAAATAAATAGGGCCTGACCGGTGGCTCAGGTGGTTGGAGCGCCATGCTCCTAACCCCGAGGTTGACAGCATGGGCCAGTAAGCTGATGCCCTCTACAGCTAAGATTGTGAACAATGGCTCTCCCTGGAGCTGGGCAGCTGTGAGCAGCGGGAGGTTGTCGTGGGCTGCCATGGGCTGTCGCGGGCAGCTGTGTGCTGCTGTGAGCTACCGTGTGCTGCCAGTAGTAGCCGGTGGCCAGCGTGAGTAGCCGGCCGCCAGCGAGAGCTCCACAAGCTGCTGTGAGCAGCCAACCGACAATCAGCAACCAACTGCCTCAGCCATGGGGAGCACAAGGCTCATAATACCAGCATGGGCCAGAGAGCTATGTCCTACACAACCAGACTGAGAAACAACCGGCTTGAACCGGAGTGGGGGCGGAGACCGAAGAAGGAGAAAAAAATGAATAAATAAATAAAATAACACATCAAATATATGAAAATCCATGAGTTTATCAAGATTGAAGAAAGAACCTACAACAACCACCTCTTTGGTCACCATTGAACTTCCAAGGTACCAACTCATTCTGAAATAATAAACTAATAAAGGAAAATAACTATCTTGTCTTTTCTACATAAACTCTACTTGAGGGCAACCAATTTGTTGATGAGGGTAAGAAGAATTCCAACTTTAATGTGGAAGGAATAATAAAACTACGCAATCATCATAAATGGCTGCTAAAACCACTAGGTAAAGGTTGTTGGGAACCTTTAAAATAGGGGTCAGGCTGAAAACACCTGGGCCCATTAATCAGTGTTAACATTGTTAAAAGTAAGATAACTTGAGGTTATATGCCTCCTGATAGGATACAATTAGAAGTACACAATACCTCTTATGAAGTAGTCTCAAAAAAAATTTAATTTGAATATAATGTCTCTAAATTTAACAACCAATTTATAGGAAGTATGTGAGATAAAGGAACAAACTAAATTATGTCATAAAGACGCTATCAGCCAAATTCAGAGTGAGGGACGTTCATTAGCACAAATGACTTGATTTCTTCCACAAATTAATGGCATTAAGGAAAAAGAGGATAGAGGGGCACAGAACCCGTTATGGACTGAAGAAAATTTAAGAGACATCAATTAAACATAAATTTAGGCCTATTTCAATCTTGCTTCTAATAAGCCATCTGGACAAAAAAAATGGGAAATTTTTAAATGGCCATAGATTTTATATTAAGGAATTGTGATATTTTTATGAGGTATAACAATGGTGTTGTGATTATACTTTTAAGCTCTTATCTGTTAGCAATACCCACTAAAGTATTTATAGATGAAATGATATAAATTCTGGGATTTGCTCCCAGTCATTGGTGGGGAAGGAAAGAAAGCTGAGGCATGGGGGCAGAGAGAAAATAAAATTGGCAAAGTGCTGGCAATTGTTGAAGCTAAGTGATGGATATATTGGAGTTCAGTATACTAATTATTTTTGCTTCTATGGATGTTTGAAAAGTTCCATAATAAAAAGATTTTTTTAACTTTTGGTCAAGTTCAGGTATGATATTGTCAATTATCAACACCTCCTCCCAGAACCTTTCTAACAAATCTTCCCTCATATGTCTAAGAAGCATATAGCTCATGTTTTTGACACACTTACATTATGTTCTATTCAGCTTCCATCCTCCTTACTCATTAAATATCCCAATTCTACATTTCCCCCAGGCCAAGGAAATAAGGGATTTAATACAGACCTAGAAAATAATAGACAATGTGCATCAGCTGCTTCCACAAGCTAGTAACATCATAAATGCATTGTTTGAGGGCCAGCCTGGTTTAGCGTAATATTGGGTTTACTTTGACAGATGAGAAGTGTATTTGTCAGGATCCTTAATGCAGATGTTCCAAAACAAAGACAATATTTAGATATCAAAGCTAAGTGAAAAAATGAAACAGTCCCAAGATAGATAAACTGGATTTACAACTCCTCTTTGGCACCACTGCTTCTCTGTGGACCACACCACAGAAGGGTCTCATTAGAAATATAATACATAGACAGGGTATGTGACAACTTTGTGATCCTCTGATGCTTCAGGACTAGTGGGCTGGATGTGCAAGCAACAATATTGAATAATCCCCAAACAACATTTTAAATCCCTTTAGGAAATATTTGGTGCTATTGAAAAAGAAAATTTTGACACAAAGAGCAGCTAGCTGTAAGAACACTGTTATACCATTTTAAATGATAAAAATTAAACTTCTGAAAAAATACTTCCCTGTTGTAGAAAGCACACTGATTTGGGGGTCAGGCAAAGCTGCATTCAAATCCTATTTCCATCACTTGCCCAGGTGTGTATTTCCATGGGCAGGCTGTTCAACTTATCTAAGCTTCACTTTCTTAATCTGTCAAGCGGATATGAAAAAGGCTTATTTAACAAAGCTGTTATAAGGATTAAAGAATATCTAACATACACACACTTATACATACAAACACACAAGTGTTTAGTAAAACACATAATCAGGACTACATAAATAATAGCTGTTATAGAATTAACAAAATGTTCTAGCCATTTAAGATGGAAGGCTCTAAAACTACTTTGCTACAAATTAGAAAAAGAAGAATACAACAAACCATTTTAAAGACTATTTCAGATGCATAATACTTTATGGATCATTTATCAATGCTGAATACATGTCTCCTCTGATGTGGTAGGAACAGATATCTAACTCTATGTACATTTTAAAAAAATAAAAAGCCAAGGTTCCAGTCAAGAAGGCAGAGTAGGTAAATGCTGTGCTTACCTCCTCTCAGGATCATATCAAAATTACAACTAAACTACAGAACAACCATCATTGAAAATCGCCTGAAATTTAGCTAAACAGGAAGTCCTACAACTACAGACACACAGAAGAAGCCACCTCGAGACTGGTAGGAAGGGCAGAGACACGGAACAGGCCAGTCCCACATACATGGGTGACCATTAAAAATTAGGAGGGATATCTCAGCTGCAGAGGTCCCCCTTGGAGGAACAAGGGATCCCAGCCTCACATTAGGCTCCCCAGACAGGGTTTCAGTGCCAGGGAAAGAAATCCCCATAACTTCTGGCTGTGAAAACCAGTGAAGATTGTGGCTGAGTGAGACTAGGGCAGCTGAAGTACTAGGAGTTCATCTTAAAAGACCCACACACAGCCTTACTTGCTTATAGACTCAATCACTCTGAGTTCCAGTGTTGGGGCAGCAGCTCAAAAGGCGTCAGGGACATACGGGGAGGAACTGAAATATCTGGCTTCAAAGCGAGGATTGGAAGAGCGGCTTTGAACAGAGGAGCTGGTGGAAGCCATTATTTCTTTGTTGAGCCCTCCCCCATCCGAGCATGCAAATACAGGTGGCAGCCATATCTGAGTCTCCATCAATCTGGCTAACATCATTCCATCGCCCTAATTCCCTGAGACCCCGCCCCACCCAACTTTGAGGCATACCAAAGCAGCTTCCAGTGGCTTTTCCATGTAAATGGCTTGTCTTGGCTCATGTTGTGGACTTTCCTAAAATCTCTCAAAGGTTCACAAAACCCAAACATGTAGTATCTGGCTTCAGCATGTCCCATTCATTTGGCTGAGCATCCTTAAACCCGGCACTAGCAACAGCTGGCCTCAGTTCATGGCTTGGTTTCTAGAGGCACCTCCAAGCCCAACATGGGTGGTGGTCATCTACGGATTGTTTTGTGGCTCATGCCAGGTGGCCTTGGGCAGGGCACAGGCTTTGGCTGAACTTGGCCTGAGGTGGGGCCCCTCCCAGGAAGCCCTGGGGCTGGCATGCCCAGTGGCTAGCTTCAGACTCCACCAGAGCATCACCCAGCTCCCTCCAGGGATGACACACCCACAGGGCATGCTGGGCAGGCACCAGATCCCTGCTAAAGTGAATCCTGCGCTGTAGGGTCAGCCCCTGAACAACAGCTCTTCCACTGTAGTCACGGCCAATCTTCACAAACAATCAGCCTGAGGGTCAATCCCTCCCATTGGCAAACAGCAACCAAGCTCAACTACAACAGGAGAGCCCATACAACCCATAAAAGGCACACAGCTGTAGCACCTGGCTCGGGTGACCAGAAACACTGCACCACTGAGCCCTACATCACACCTACTACATGAGGTCACTCTACTGTCTAATACATAGAAACAAACACATAGAGGCAGGCAAAATGGGGAGACAAAGAAACATGTCCCAAAGAGAAGAACTGAACAAATCTCCAGAGAAAGAACTAAATAAAATGGAGACAAGCAATCTACCAGAGGCATTGTTCAAAACACTGGTTATAAGGATGCTCAATGAATTCAGGGAAAACTTCAATAAAAAGATAGGAAATATAAAAATGGAGATAAAAAACAACCAGCCAGAAATAAATAACACAATAACTGAATTGAAGAACACATTAGAGGGAATCAACAGTATTTCCATGAAGCAGAGAATCAAATCAGCGGCTTAGAAGATAAGATAGCAGGAAATACCCAATCAGAACCACAAAAAGAAAAAATAATCCAAAAAAATAAGGACAGTTTAAGGGGCCTCTGGTACAACATCAAGTGTACCAACAATCACATCATAGGGGTACCAGAGGAGAAGAGAGAGAGCAAGAAATTGAAAACCTAGTTGAAGAAATAATGATGGAAAACACTCTAACCTGGTGAAGGAAATAAATATGCAATCCCAGAAGTACAGACTCCCAAACGAGGTGAACCCAGAGAGACCCACACCAAGATACATCATAATTAAAATGCCAAAGATTAAAGACAAAGAAAGAATCTTAAAAGCAGCAAGAGAAGGAGTTAGTTACCTACAAAGGGAGCTTCCATAAGACTGTCAGCTAATTTCTCAACAGAAACTTTGCAGGCCAGGAGGGATTGGCACAAAATATTCAACATGATGAAAAGCAAGTACCTACAATCATGATTACTCTATCCAGCAAAGTTATCATTTAGAATTGAAGGACAGATAAAGAGCTTCTCAGACAAGAAAAAGTTAGAGTTCATCATCACCAAACTGGAATTTTAAAGGGACTTCTTTAAGATGAAAAAATAAATTAAAAATATGAATGATAAAATGGTAATAACTACACATTTATCAACAATTACTTTGAATGTGAATGGATCAAATGCTCCAATCAAAAGATAGGGTGGCTGAATGAGTAAGAAAACAAGCACCTTACATATACCCTACAAGAGACTCACTTCAGATTGAAAGACACACAGAATGAAAGTAACGGGATGGAAAAAGATATTTCATGAAAATGGAAACAAACAAACAAAAAAGCTGGTGTAGCAATATTTACGCCAGACAAAATAGACTTTAAAACAAAGGCTATAACAAGAGATTAAAAAAAGGAGCCAGTAATCCCACTTCTGAGTGTTTATGCAAAGAAACCCAAAATGCTACTCCGAGGGGATATGTGCATCTATATGTTCATTGCAGTATTCTTTGCAATGTCTAAGATGTGGAGGCAGCCTGGATGTCTATAGATGGATGAATGGATAAAGAGGAGGCGGTACATATATACAGTGGAATATTGCTCAGCCAGGGAAGGGCATGGGTTCTTGCCATCTGCAGAGGCATGGATGGACCTGGAGGGTATTGTACTGAGTGGAGTATGTCAGATAGAGAAAGACAGATGCAATGTGATTTCACTTATAAGTGGAATCTAAAAATAAACAAACAAAACAGAAACAAACTCATAGATTCAGAGAACTTTCTGATGGTTGCCAGACGGGAGGGGATATTGGGGAAATGGGTGAAAAAAGGGGAAGTGATTAAGTATAAATTGGTAGTTACAAAATAGTCACAGGGATATAAAGTACAGCATAGGGAATATAGTCAATAATATTGTAATAACTATGTATGGTGTCAGATGGATACTAGATTTATTGGGGTGATAGATGGGAGGGAGTATGGGGGACAAGGTGAAAAAGTTGAAGGCATTAAGAAGTACAAATTGGTAGTTACAAAATGGTAATGGGGATGTAAAGTAAAACATAAGGAATATAGTCGATATTCTATGGTAGTAACTATGTACAGTGCCAGGTGATTACTAGATTAGTCAGCGGGATCACTTCTTAAATTATATAAATGTCTAACCACTATGCTGTATACACCTGATATTAATACAAAATAATCGAATGTTAACTGTAATTGAAAAATTAAAAATGGGGGGAAAAGGTGAAGGGAAATAAGAGATTCAAATTTCCAGGTATAAAACAAATAAGTCATGGGGATGTAATGTACAGCATAGGGAATATAGTCAGTAACATTGTGATAGCGTGGTACAGTGTCATATGGTTGCAGGACTTACCATGGTGATCACTTCTTTAGGTATAATGTTGAATAACAGTATGTACACCTAAAACGAATATAATATTGTATGTTAGGTATATTTTAATAAAAATCTTTTTGTTAAAAAAGCCAAAATTACATTATGGAAAATGCCTTGGGTAAAGAGAATAATGGATCAGTGGAAATCTCAGTTCTCTACTTCCTGTTGCCACTCATGAAATTTCCATCAATCCATTGGCCACATCATGTTGTTTCTCATTGATTCCTGCCCAGCCTGGTGTACAATTCCTATGGCTATGCCCACCTTGTGTGCTTATCCATTATCTAGCCTCTAAAACGCATTTACCTTTTTTCTTTGTCATGTAAATATTTTATTGTCCATTTTTTATAGTATAACTTCACCAATTTATTAGTAAGGTCATTTCTAATGTATGATAACTTGGGTAGGCTAATTTTCACCCCTTGTTTTGCAAACTTACCATTTATGGAACAAACTAATAGTGTCAACATGCCATCAGTCAGTTGCTCCTTCTTTGGCATTTGCAAAACACTGTATTCATTTGTATTGATAATAATAATAGCTAATCTTTTTTGAGTACTCATTATGTGCTAATAACTCTACTGTGTCTAAAATGCATTAAATAGCATAATCCTAATAACAACCCTATAAAGACGGTACTATTATCTCCCTTGTATAAATGGAAACTGAGGCTTAGAAAAGTTAATTACTTTCTGCAATTCACATAGCTAGTATATGAAGGAATTGAAACTAAAGCTCAGTAAGTCAGATTCCAGGACCCTTCTTATTATTACTATTACATATTAGTATTTAGGATTCTGTCTTGTAATTATTGTATAAGCTCTTAATACTACTTATCAAATAATAAGGATACAACTCCAAGCCAGTAATGATCATGTCTCATTCATCTATGTGTCCCCAGATGACCCTGGTACATATGTAGACAATCAGTCTTTGAAGGATAAAGAAATCAATTGATAGCACACAAAAATACAAAGTCTTCAGTAAAGTTGTTAAATTCTGCTTTGTTTTGTTTTTTAAGCAGATCTGAAAAATTTACTATTACCCATTTACCAACAGAAGAACATTTTAAGTTAAAAAAAATTCTGATCTATTAATTTAATACCAAACCCCTGAGAACTTTACATAAGCAATATTTTAGGAGGCTAGTATTTTTTATGTACTTCAAAGTCAACTCGCTTGGCCCTCGCGTAGATTCCTAATTCTACTAAAATCCACCTCTCTGCCTACTCTGTGCATAGCCTGAGAAATTCAGCGTGGCTAGAGAAAAGCAAACCACCATACACTTTACATTTATTTCCAATTACCTAAAAAGGGCTCTTGATGCTGCCTGGCAATTCTCATTCCCCTACTCCATTCACTGTCCTACCCGCCTAGAAATGGATTTTACACTTCTCTATACGAACTGCAAACACCTGTGCCTCCTCCCTATCATCTCTAAGCCTTAGTTTGAATTTCAGTGAGAAAACAGAAGCCATAAGAAGTGTAACTTCCACGTGTTCCCCCCACCACATCTACTACTCTCTGTACCTTGCCTTCCTCTCTGTTAGAAATGGTGAACTTGCCATCTTCTGTCCATGTGTATGCACTTCCCATCTGCTCTCACTGAATCAAGCTCATGCCTTCTGCAGTTGTTCCTACTCTCTTCTACATCACCAGTTTTACTCCCAACTGGATCCGCAGAATTATTTTCTTCTTGAAACATTTCCTGCCCTTGGCTTATAAGACATCACTCCCTCTTGATTCTTTTTCGTCTTCAGGAGCTGCTCTTATGTAGTAGTCTCCTTTGCTGATTTTTCCTTATCTGCCAAAACTTTAAATGTTGGTGTACTAAGACCTCTTCTGTTCTCTATCTATACTCACTCCTAGGTTATCTCAAGTCTATGCTTAATATGGAATTAATGAGTTAGGCATTGAAGACATACGAACTCCAAAAGGAAACTTTCTGCTTGATGTATCAGAATGTCTGGTAGAAAATTGTAAGTAGATGACATTCTCACCATTTGAGTCTACGTTATTTAATGACATGTATGTATCACCTGCATTATCTTGTTTAGCTTGTGGTATGTGCTCCACCCTTTGGGAAACAGTGGTTTAATGGCTGGTCAGACACCTAACAAAATCAGGTCTACTATTCTGATGTCCCAATCTCCACAGTAGATACACCAGCAGAAGCGTCCATGGACCTGACAGGACCCATTTTATACCTGATCAATGCTGAGATGGAAATCATCAACAGTTGTTCCTGACTTTATTTCTATGTTTCCAAGCCTTATTCTAATGGACAAATTTTTTCTTTGAGTATGGTTATCCTTTTATCAGGAAATAGTCAAAACTTTTAAACCAAGAAACAATTTGATCTCTTCAAGGTAACTTTGTAAATCTCTAATCTGATATAGTATGTGTTTATCATCCATTTTAACTCTTAGAAAACAATCTTATTTCCTTCCTTTTCATATTTTTAGAAGGTCATTTACTATTTCATCTGTGTTCTACCTATAATACTATGGCAATCTGTTGGAGCAGAAGTGCGTAGGTATATGAGCAATGGCCAGATCTAATGCCATAGAAGAGGCAGCATTAGAGCTCAAGCTATAAAAATTAATTTGCTTTCTCTAGGCGGAGAGAGGAAGCAAAGTTAATCCAGGCAGAAGGAACAGCATGTGCAAGGGCACAGAATTATGAAAATATAAAATACATCCAGGGATTGATAAATACTCAAATACAGTCCGGGAAGATATGATTCAGTTTAAACAGTGGATTATCAGAGGACACAGCTCCTGCATAAATAACAGAAACCAAAATTCAGACAGTAGTAATTAGTATGGCACAGAGGTCAAAGACATCAGAATTTGGAGTCAGATTTGTGCTATCACCTCAGCTTCAGAAATTATTCTTTGTATTACCCGGGGCAAATCACTTAACATTATAAGCCTCCATCTTCCTACCTCTAAAATGGGAAATAATAAAGAATTCTACCTATCTCATAGAGTTATTATGAGGATTAAATTAGATAATATCGTAGGCGAGTGGTTCTCAACTGGGGGGAATTTTGCCCTCCCCTCCCCAGGGACATTTAGTATGTCTGGAGATAGTTTTGGTTGTCATTACTGGAGGATAGGAGGAGGCTGCTACTGGCGTTTAGTAGATAAAGGTCAGGGTGCTACTTAATATCCTGCAATACACAGGACAGCCCCTTATACCAAAAGCTTCCTTGGACCAAAATATTAAAGGTGCTGAGGCTGAGAAACCTTTACTTGCCTGATGCCTAGCTTATAGTACGCAGTCAGTAAATGTTATCCAGAAAAAGGAGGGAGGACCAATACTGCTGTACGAAGGAGATGAGTTCACTGCAGCTGCTTTCTGTTATGGTGAATGTCAAGCCACCATGACCTGCTGCCATCAAGTGCACCCCCTCACCCCAGTACCAGCTGTCTTTCTACCCAGACAACTGGTCATAGGGTGCCGAGATAAGAGTCACGGACTGGTGGGCCCTGCAAGAGCAGTCAAGCATCCCACCACAATGCAATTTTATAAAACAAGGAGAGAAACCAAACCTCCTTATAACTAACACACAGCCACCATCTCCTGTCCCATGACTAAGTATCTCCGGCCTGAAAACAACCAATGGCAAGATCCGGTAACCATGGTTGGCAGTTCATTTGATCCACTATCTTTGAAATAGTGAATCATCTTAACTCAGGTCTAGTGGAACAGACATGTATTTTAAAAGGCCCACAGCATACTATTTAAACAGGTCTTGCATATAAAACCTGGGAGGCCAAAAGACTTCTGATGATCCTTCAATCCAAAAGATGATGTGTCAAGGCTAAGAATGGCTGGGGACAAGAACGGAGGATGCCCTGACGAGTATATGCTAAGCTTCAGCTAACAACACTTTGGCAGAACAAAATACAGAAGCAAGGCTCTGCCAACAGAAGCTTGAGCCACAAACCAAAAAGCAATCTGCATGTATATATGATGTGGAAAGAACTGCTTGTCAGATGTTGGTTTTTCTCAGCCACAGCCTCACATGCAGTGGTATCATCTTCAAATTGTGAAGGACAGTTTGATTCTTTAACTACCCAGGCATGAGGGAAACTAATGAAGGCTGATGCCCTATGTTGACAAGTTAATGTCTCAGCAGGGAAGACCAATTAGGAAATGTGTCATTTAGGGCGCTGCCTATACTTTCAGAATCAACTCAAACAATGTCTTTGTTTGAACTGACATCTCGGAGTAATGGATAAATGCTGAGGCTCTGGAGTCAGACAGAACTGGGTTTGAATACTAGCTCCACCGATCACTGACGATGTAATATTTCCTCAATGCTAGAATGAGGATGATAATAATGGCTATTTTGTGGAGTTGTAGTGAGGATTAAAGGTGATATTTCAGGTAGAATTCCTACCACCACGCCCAGCGCAGAGTAGCTTTTGGTTAAATACCTGCTGCCTCATGGCTCTTAGTGTCCATCAAGGAAAGCACCTTATTTTCACATATTATCTCCTATCTTTGAGAGCAAAGGACACAAGTCCTGTCAATTATGTCACATGTTGACCTGTGAATTGGGACACAGGGGTCCATGCACACTAAATATAGAACTGTAAATAAAAACTGTGACTCGTGAGTTTATGATTCTTCTTAGATGAGAACATAGCCTTTCTTCAGGTTTGATATATCAACTCAAATATTTGTCCTTCTATATTCTTTTTTACATCCATATTGCCACCATTTTGAGAAGAAGAAAAAAGTTTATTTCTTCCTCATACACTTTTCTTTCTTTGCCATGATATTGGCCAATAATTGTGGCAATCTTCAGATATATCCATCAGCAACAGAATTCCATGGGTCACTGCAATCGTTAAATCTCAGGAACTATAATGAGAAAACAAAAACATCTTTTCCTAAAGTTCAGAAGTAGCTAAGTTCTCCCAAATACCACATATTAGAACATAAATGTTTCTACCAAACTTTAAGAGACAGTTTGCTCCCTAAAGAAATACTTGGTAAAATATGTCAGTTTCATAGATACAAGCAGAGTAGTAATACGTTAGAATATTAGAATGAGCAAAAGAAAGGAAAGAAGCATGAACTTAATTAAATTGGTATTTCCCATAGCTGTTTTGTGACGAACATATCAGTCTTCATTAGTATGTGAAACATAGTAAGAAATGACATGAAAGTTAACATCTTTTTTTCAGAGCTTACTATGTGTCAGGCACTGTTCCACTTCTTTTGCACATATTGTCACAACGATGGTATGAGATGGAAATTATGACATCCACATTATTCAAGATAAGGAAAGGAAAGGTTAGAGAGATCAAGTGTCAAAATCACACAGCTAGAAATGGGCAGATATGGGATTTAAACTCAAGCAGTATGAATCCAGAGCCTTCCCTTTCAATGTCTACACTTTAATGCCTCTGAATAAAAGTAAAGGAATATTGCCTATCAGACACCATTTAATAGCTGTACAACAACCTGTTTCACAAATAACATTATGAAATGAAACAACACTTTCATCATGTAACAATTCAAATTGTTTTGCTTCCAGCCAGAGATTCATGTTGTATTTTAAGGAAAGTAAAGAAAATGTTTTAATTCACTACCCTTCATCAGTAAGTCTACAAAACACTCAGAATTTGGTGACTGTAATGGTCTTAATGAGCTTTTTTTTTCTTCCAAGTGTTTAACATATTTACCAGAAAGAAAGATGAAACTTTCTCCAAGTAGTCTAACAACTATAAAGGGCTGTCTTAAATTTTTCTGATTTTTTCATTGCCTCATTTTTTTTAATTCACAAATTTCCCTTGTTTCACTTAAGTGAATAAACCAGATTCAAATTTTCTTCTGATTGACTCACAAGCACCATCTAGTGAAGAAACAGAATAATTACAGCACCATTCCCACTGGTGACCACGATGTAATCTGTATTAAATGAAGCCAGAATGAGCACCATTTTACCATTGTTCTGAAACAGAATAAGATTTGTTCAATGCACATATTATGGACATGGTATAAAATATTCCATATTTCAAGTTCTGTTATGGTTTTGAACGTTTAGAAATTGAGAATTAGCTTGCTATTTCCTACTCCCACTGGCTGTCCTGTTACCAATGACTGTGGGTTCTCAGACAGCATTTTAAGTAGCACATTTCACTATACTATTATCTCGGGGTTTTTTTTTAAGTTTGGTTTTCTATATCAGCCCAAACTGCTTTCTTCCTCTTCTTTCTCATTTATCACACTAAAAAAAAATGTTTAATATATTCACCTAGTAATTTATCAAGGACAATCTCTGCCCTCAGGAAGCTCACAATCCAGTAGATGTAGACTTTAAGGAAATAAAGTATTACAGGTGTTATGATAGTGTAGAGTAGAAGTAATCAATTTTAATTAGAAGAGTCAGAAAGAATTAGCTACCATTTTGCAATTTCATCACAGGGCAAGGAGCACATGTTTTTCTATAGTAGGAGCCCTCTTAGTCAATCTCCATTTAACCAACTCACCACATTAACTGAAGTTCTCCATTACATCTGTAAAACATATTGATTCGTGCCCACTTCTCACTGAATATTTAGAACTAGAAAGTTACTCTAAAACACTCATGAACTTCTGTTCCTACCAGTTGAGTAGAATGCTTACCAAGAGGCAATTGGATTTTGTTCCCAAATACATTTATGCCAGTTTTAGTTGTAGTTACACAATATTAATTACACAATTTAAGTAAATACTATAGCAATCAATCAAATATGTTTAAAAAATAATGTCAAATTAGGTGGGAGTGAGACAAGTACAGAAATCACAAAAATCTGGAAGGATTCTGCATTCAGATAGGTTTGAAGGTGTTTTTCTTGCTCTAATTTTTTTAAAAAACCTGGAAATCTTAGTGTATGCTTATAGATACGTTTTATGCAAGAACAACAATGCACAGCATTCCTAGAACTTCAAACTTTAAAAGGAAGCGAACAAATGATGATAAAAGGAATAATTACCAAGAATAATATTAAAAAGTGGCACAGAGGTTTAAGAAGAGTGACAAAGCCAAAGTACAGAATGAGCTCAAGACTTAGAAACATAGAACAATAAACTGGGCTCTTTAAATTGTTTTTAGAGAAAAATGAGAGCACAAAACGGACAAGTCTTTAGACTATGGTAAACAATGTGATAATAACAAGCAACAGAGAGAGAGTCGATTTCCTCAAACTTTATTTTCCTTTTTTGTAAAGTAGAATGAACTTTAGCTGGAAAAGGTAGAAGAGAGGTCTTTATAAACAACATCCTAACCCCTCTAAAATGTGCCCAAATGAGATTTGTACATGCTATTTCCAAGTATAACTCCAGAACATTCCTTGAGATTGCTGAATCTGTTGTCAGTCATCTTTGAGGAATCAAGACAAGCAGGAGAAATGTTAAAAGATTGCTAGTGGGCAAATATATTCCTGGCCTTCCAAAAATGGCAAGAAGTAAAGATTGCAAATGATGGACTAGAAATATGCTAGTCATCCTCAACTACATTTTGAAAAATTATTAAAACCTCAGGCCATAAGTACTTGAAAAGGGAACAATGTTGACTGTGAATCACGATTAGTTCATAGGAAACAATTCCTACCAAAACTAACTCATTTGTTTTTGTATGTTTATTAGGCTAGTCAATTTCTTATTTCTGTATATTTTTAAAAGACATTTAACAAAGCTTTTAAAGATACCCTTCTGAACAAACAGTGAAGAAATGTGAAAAATAGATTTATTGCTTTTTGTATCTAAATTGTCCTGATTTAGCAGATCAAAGTCAGCCTTGGAGAGTAGTCTGTGGCATTCGTTGTCCAGTTTCATCCTAAACCCTGCAAAATAAAGACATTATTTTTTTCTCCATGAATTCAATGAGAAAATTGATGCCATGTTTGCAGGTGACATAAAGTTAGAAAGACTAGTCAACACATTGGATGGCAGAGTCAGGATCCTGATCCCAAAGGATAGAAAATGGTCCCAAACGAGTCAAGGTTAAAAAAAAATTACAGCGTGTAAATGGGACAAAAATTAATTATCAGCAGCATGTGCAGAAAAAGAGTTAAGGATTTCAGTTTAAGTCCTAAAAATTTTTTCTTAAAAAAGTGTCAAAGAGGTAATGTACTTACAGACTGTATTAAATATAGTAGAGAGGACATATTTTCCACAGTGGCTAGTCAGTGGTGTCAAATGTTACAGAGATGTCCAAGAAAATGAGTTCTGAGATTTACATCTGGTGATAAGGTCATTATTGACTTTCAAGAGAGTCGTTTCAGCTAAATAATTAGAATAGAATCCAATGAAAAAAGTTTTTGAGTGCAGAGAGTGTGAGCAAAAATAAACTACCCATTTGAGAGCTTCGATTGGTAAAGGAAATAGCTTTTAAGTAAAGAAGATAAACAAATATCGGATTAATATTGAGCTATCTTGCTTTAGAAAACTTTGGTAATTTTTATGCAATTGAAAGCAAAAACAAAACTATAATTAAAACTCAAGAGCTATATTTGAGTGCCTTAGATTATTATCCAGCTTCAGCTCTACTCTGCCTCTAACAATCCATAAGTTTTTGTATTTTATATTAGTTTTACATTTATCATATAAATAAGTGTATCAGAAAGACTAGCTCTGGGGTAATATAGAGGAATTAGAGTAGAGTTTAGCAGAATTATTGGGCTACAGTAGTAAAAAGGAGAGAGGAGTCTAAAACTGTAAGCAACTGCTGACAGAAAGACCGTTTTCTACAAAAACACAAACAGCTCTACTGTAAAGAAGCAGTGTCTGCAGGGAACATGGGACCAGCATGAGACAAAGAAGAAGGTCCGAAGATGATGAAGAATCCAGATGATGACAAAGAGGACCAGAGATAGAGGCAGCATAAAGATACTACCTATACCAGACTGGACTACAGGCTTTGTAACTGTCTAGTAAGGAAGGAGTGGTAGTTAACACCAGAACCGTGATGGGGTTTGTAGTTGAATTATTTGTAGCTTGTTGTGTGGATCTGTATGCTTAAGTATATAACGGTCTTTTTTAGCTACACCACTAAAAAAGAAAAAGAGAAACGGAAAACTCAAACGCGGCCTGCACTTGAAAATGAGTAGTTCCTCCTAGGAGTGAAGCACATGATCCTTTCATGGCACCTCACCAAAAGGACAGATTCTGTATTTCTAAAAGATGAAGAAATCTTTCAGAAAAATTGACTCTGCCAAACACATGCATGAAGTTAAGCAAATGTCAAATTGGTACATTAAGCTGTACTTCTTTGCTTCTTTGTTTAGCAACCCGAACAGTTCACAAATTACAAGTAGTTCCCAATTTACCAAGAAGTTGTTTTCTAAAAGTGTGTTGGCAAGTCAGTTCTGTGACAGCATAGTATTGTGGTTCAGAGTGGAGCCAGACCGCCCAGGTTCAAATCCTGACTCTACCACCTACTTAATTAATTGGACTCTGTCTTCCACAGCTATAAAATGGGATAGCTACTCAAAGGATTGTTCTGTGGTGACTAATGAGTTATTACATTGAAAGCTCTTAGAATTGTGCCTGGCATGTAGTGACTATTCAACAAATGTTCACTTATTATAATTAGCACACTTCTAGGAGGGACACAGTAAGTAGTTCCTAGAACAGGAGGATCAGAGGATCAGAGAAGGCTGTAGTTATGGGAAGGGACAAGAGAGAAATATGTCACCATGGATTTGGTAAATGTCTGTACGTCTTCAGATACATGAAAGGAGACTTCTCTCTATGTTACATTTCCCAAAGGGTTTATCAAAACACATTTCAATTCCAAAGAGCATGTTAAGCAAAAATAAAGAAATATGCTTAATTAAATTTAAAAAGTCAGTAAGTAATCAGATGACAATGGGAAATGCTGTATATTATGTCCTTTTTTTCTTAGAGAGTTACAGTGTGCATTATCAATCCTGTGATTAAAAAGAGAAAAATACTGTTCAATTTTGATTAATCCAGCATTTCCTAAACTTTTGTGACCATAGAACCCATTTTTCTCTTACCTGCCATTAGGACCACATTTTGAGAAGTACTTCTCCAGGTCAGTTTATTTCCCATAGATTCTAAATTCAAGAACAAACAGCAGTTATCCCTAAGGAAATAAAAATGCAGGCTTTGACTCACAACTCTCAGAGAATTATAAAAATGCTATTCATAATTTCAATATTGATTAAACCATGATTGCTATTCTTGCTCAACCCATCCAAAGTCAGAATAGCAATGTCAAAATAAAACATAAAATGCCAACACTTCCTTTTCTCTGCTCATTTTAGTAAAACCATTATAATTTTTCTATTTAATTATTGCAGACTTTAATGAAGATAACTCTTATAATTGTAAAGTGTATTAAAGCATTATAGTTCTTCCTTAATAAATCCAAAATTGTTTAATTATAAAGAAAGGGAAGCTTTTAACTATTATTGCATGGAGTAACAGAAATAATGTTTATGGCAGCCTAGTGATGCTTTTACAATGCATGCTAGTGCTCATGTTAGCTCTTCCTAGTTTTCTTCCTTCTGGGTATGTCTTTATCCATGGGTTTAAATGCATCAGGCATTGTAAGGGAGCCCACATTGCTCTGATAAGTCTTAATTTCAGCACAGCTTTAATTTCCCTTCTTGAAACATCTCACAGAGCTTTTAGAATGCCATGTGCCTGTTTTCTTGCCCACAATAGTAATAAAACATTCAGTCCAGGCATAAAAATTTCTAACATAAAAAGGTAAGAGAAAATTTAATTGTTCAGAATTTCAGTTTGTTCATTCATTCATTCAGTCACTTAGCAAATATGTATTGAATACATTCCATGTGTCAGAGTATGTGCTAAGTATTTAGAACACTACAGTGAACAAAAATAGACAAGATCTCTATCCCCTTGGAGCTTATAGTCCCAGGGAGTGTAAATATAATATAATTACATATAAAAAAGGCTGAAGTGGAAACTACTCTGAAGAAGAGATATTTAGTTCTATGAGCACCTATAACAGAAGAATTGATTTAATCAGGGGGGTCTGGGACACGTCCCTAAGAAAGTATTAATGCATTCAAAAGTTGGACGAAGAACAGTAGTTAACTGGATGACAAAATAGGGAGAATGGCTAGCAGAAAGAAGTAAATCTGTAGGCAAGGCCCTCTGGCAAGTAAGGCCCTGGTACCCGTCCCCCTCAGGTACCCATTTCCTAGGAAAGAAAACACACTAATCCTGGCTTAATGATGAATAACAAAAAATAGTTATGTGACCAGGGATCATAGCATGTTCGTTCATGTGACCAGGGATCATTGCATGGAAATTCTTAGTTTGGGGGGTGGGGAATTTATTATTTAAATAATGTTCAAGTTTCACGTACAAAAAGAGGATGATAAGGAAGATATTCTGAAGTGAGCAGAGTTTCCCAGTGTCTCCCAACTCACACTGCCAAGAAGAATGACTATGCATTTTCCCATGGGAAAGAGGGAAGTGGGGACAATGGAAAGAACTAATAAGGAATCTAAGAAAGGGGCAAAAAGAGAAATAATCAGAACTAAGTTAATGCATAGTTTTTAAAAAAGACAGAACAAAGCTTGTTATTAAAGCTCTTCCATTGCTGTGTAACAAACCACCCCTAAACAACAATTTATTTCTCAGAAATCTGTTTGTTACCAATTCTGGCAAGGTTCAGCTTGTGGTTTTTCTGCTCTTTGGATGTTGCGCATGCAGTTGCTTTCAGCTCATAAATCCAGGACAAACTCTAATCCTACAGCACTCTCTCCAGGTTGCTTCTTTATAGCATGGCAGCAGGCTCCCAGATGGGAACTGTCCAAAAGCCACTCCCCAATACACAAGCACTAATCAAGCCTCAGGCTGCACCCCATTGCTAACACCCCATTGGCCAAAGCAAATTACCCGGTCAAGCCCAGAGTCAAAGGAGGACTGAGTCACATGTGCAAGAACAAGTTCTCTTGGAAATTTCTAAAAATGGTGTAAGTCTTTCTGTTTGTGTGCATATACTATCACCAAAGTATCATTAAAAATATTTAGCCTCCTCCTTTTATCATATCTACAAATATTCTCCACACATACTCCCTGCCACAAAGAAGATAAATTTTACAAGTGTTCTAAAGTCCCTCATGGCATTAAATTGTGCTCTTTAGAAAAAGCAATCATTTAGATGGAAGAATCAACAACTGAATTCATCATTCAGTTCATTTGTAAAAGGCAGTGAAATGTGAGTCACCAATTTTTCCTATTTGTTAGGACAAATGGTTGAAATTATTAAACAAGACCCTTTTTTTGTAATTTGACTAGTTTTATTGTTCTTGTTTAAATAAGACATTTGATCACCTGTGATTTCAATGACTTACACCATCCCCATTCTTTATCACCACTAATAACCATAAATTGGCTATGTTAGAATTCATGATGTGTTGTAAGGGAACTGTACCAGTTATGGTTCAATCAGGGAAGCAGAACCACTATAAGTGATAGGAAAAAAAAGAGATTTACTAAGAATTGAATTTTACGTAATTGTGGATGCTGGTGAAGGCTGTGAAAGGCTATGGGCTCTGAGTCTGGTGGTAGGTGTGAAATGACTATAGGAAAGCAGGGCTGACAGCCGGACAGGAAGTGGGGGAGTGAAGACAAAGTGGAACCTTTGTCTGTCTCGCACAATCACCCACACAGGTGACCTGCAGAAGCTAGCGTCCTTCACCACGGAGCTGCACACACGCCTTGCCCAGGATGTCAGAAACTAAAAAAAGAGATCCAGCAGAAGCGAGAGGAGCTGGGTCCCAGCTGGGGTGCATGGCCAACATGTGGGCCTGGAGCTGAGTCACAACGTGCACAGAGCTGCAATGGTGCCTCGGACTCTGAACAGACCTTCACAGTGAAATGGAGGCTGCTTCGCTTCATCTCTCAATCTTACTCAGTTTCTCTAGGGCTAACCTACAATCAGACAGGCAAGGAAATTCTGGGAAATGTACTTCCAGCTTAGCTAAGATGACACAAAACTATAATCACTATGCTTACCACCCATCAGATACAGGGCTGCTGCTTACCTGATAGACTGATCTGAGATGAACCCAGAAGGTAAAGAATACCCCCACACTTTGGAAAAAGGCAGAGAAACTACTAATACTGCTGGAGAGCTCCTGCCCAGTTTCAATTGACTCAATTATTTTCTTGGTAACTTGAGCCTTCTGTAATACAAAGAATGGAGTTCCTCCTTCCTTCATGCTCTGATAAAAATGGGGGAAGGAACAGATTATGAAAAATACTAGAGACATTATTTTTTATTTTGCTTTTGATTGAGAGCAGCATAAGGAAAGGGAAATTAGCCAGTACTAAAATTGACAAATGACTATTAAAAGCCATTTTTTTAAATATGACTATTCCAAGTCATGACCCCCAGCCTGCTCCCCACAATAACATTAAAAATGGTAGTCCCATAGCAAAAGAATTTTATTTAAAATATTAATAACTATTAATTTAAAAAATCAATACTGTGCTACATACTTGAAGAGAATTACTTCCTTTGAAATATCTTTATTTCGTGAATTTTCACATGCTTTCTCCTCCATTTCAATGCCTGTTTCTTCTTTGTCTGATTAACCATCTCTTATTCATCTTCCAGAACCCTACTCTGCAAAAGTGCCCCAGAATTCCCTACTCTTACCTCGGGCAACAATAACCAATCTCTTCTATGAGCTCCCTCTATAACTTAAAAATCGTTTAATTTTTGCACTTACACCAAACTATAATTTTATTGTCCTTAAATGCATTCCATATTACACTGCAAGGGACCATGTCACAAGTACCTGCACAGCACATGGCACACAATAAATTGTTGTTCTTGTCATTGCTACTTGACCATATATTTTATAGATGGAAGACCAAACCAAGTCAATGGTGGAGGGAACAAAATTCAAAACATTTCAAATATAAGCAATTTCTCACATCATCTTATAATCTAGGAAATGTAATTTACAACTGCCATTAGCTCTTTTAGGGCTTCTTCTCCTTTGAATTGCAACTCCTCACTCCATATCCCTTCCCAAATTCTTGTGCCAAAAGTCCTGATTTTCCACCCCTTTGACATCTGCTACCTCCATTTGGAATCAAAAATTACCACCATTTGGACTTTACCAATCTCATGAATGTTCCTTTGGTCCCTCTTTTTCCAGGGGCTTTTCCTCCCATAACATGGGAAGTGAATGTTCCCCCATGATTGGTAATGGACGCTTCACTCTTCTCCCCTTGGGTTCCACCTTGACAAGGCCCTCTCATCCGACAGGCTCATACATTGGGAGAACCTACTATGCTAAGTTCTACGTTATTGCCCCACGTTCTCCCTTGCAATCAATTCTAATTTCATGTTCAGGTAATGCGAGGAAAATATTATATCACAGCAGTTTTAAACATGTTTATCTTCTTTGTTCCATTCTGCTCACTTTCCTTTGTTTCTATGGGGGAAAAATATTATTCCAGAGGAGCAAAAACTTATGCATAAAATATGAAACATGACATTTATTGAAATGACCAAGCACTTGTAATTTAAGAAAGAAATATAATTAATTGGCAGAAGATATGGTTCTTGTTCTATCTGCCACAGGGTAATTATGGGAAGATTATGATGTTTATGTTCCAATTTCTCCAGTGAAAATTACAATAATAACATATACAGAAATCACTATTTAAAACATATACATATATTACATGACTACAAAAAAATTAGATGGGCTAGAAATGCAAACCTGTATTCTTAAAAAGCCAATAATTATCAAAAGAGCTGTGTTGTGACCTTTCTGTCTTTGTTTTAGATGTGCTCCAACTGTGAATGAATGGTTCTTTTCAACCTTTGGCTATAGATTTAATACCAAAGCACTGCTGATAAACTAGTAGATTTAGATAGTAGAACATTTTACATTCCTCATAGGGCAGACAGAAAAAAGAAACCCTTCCCCAAAATCACTCAATGTCTCACTAAATTTTTAAAAATACAGCTATCTGAAGCAATTCATTTAGTCTCAAGAGAATAGTTAAATGGCTCCTCAAAATTTCTTTACTTGAAGCATTTGGATCAATTCCATTTTACATTATTTAAATAATAGAGCACTTTCTACTCTCTTTTGGAAATAACATTAATATTCCATTCTCATACAATAGCTTTAAAAAGTTTCACCCCAAGTATAAATTGTGGTAATAGGATAAATTTACCAAAATATGTTGAGATTATCATACTCTCCACCTTATGAATTTCTTCCTTCCTATTCCATATTGCTTTAAACCTTTTAACTTCTTTTATTTCATTTAGACCAAAAGCGAATTAGAGGATGACAATGTGCAAAGATATCAGTAACCAAGACAAGACAGGACAATATACACCTCAGAGGATACCAGACTGGACAGATGAAGACCAAGAACCCAACTCAAACTTTGATGCTGTATAATTCACCTTGCTCTCCACCCTACTTTGCCTCTGAATGAAGATCCTGAACTAAGGTCAAGTTTCCATCACCAGGAAAAAATGGAAGCTCGAAAGAGGAATTAAGTTCAGTTATAGAAAAACGAAACCATATTTTGGCACATCTGAGTTTGTGGCCTGGGAGATGACAATTCACAGCAAAAAGCTTTGACCTGACTGTCAGGTTGGAAAGTGTCAGATGTCAAAGCAGACGAGGAGGGTGAGCAGGTATGGTCCTGGAAAGCAAAACCCAGAAAGATAGTGGGTTTTGCTATCTACTGCAAAGCCTCCTTTATTCTGCTCCTGAGTAGGAAGCATCCACAGGATTTAGGCTGTTGTGTATGTGGCAAAAATGGCAGCATCTGCTTAAAGAGAGGATAGACAGAAGGCCAAAACAAACCATGACTGGATTACCAGCAACTTTTGTAGTAATATATCAAAGCAGCAGTTTCTTGTTTCCTCTATGAAGGCATTACTTTTTCTTTCTGTCATTTTGTAAGTTGTTGGCATCTTATTGCTGACATTTTAACTGGGTTAGAAAATATAAATAGTTTAGTGTAATGTGGCTCTTCCCTTTCATGCATAGCATCATTTCCTTTAGCTGTTTCAAACAGACATCAACAAAGTACTTAAGTGGACCTTGCTATCAGCCAGATCTGAATTTGTCTCACTCTGCCTTTTTCTGTTGTAGGATGCCCTGAAAACCTACAGGATGCATGGATATGACGTTTCACACAAAATGAGTACTCATTAGCAGCTACTGTTACTATTACCAACCCACTGAGGTACTAAAATGAATGAGGGGCAGAGTCTTCCCATCTAGAGCTTTTAAAAAGCTAAGATAAACTTTCAGATGAGCACTGAATATATATGGTCAACTAGGATATACATAATAATGCATTCCTCTTCCTCTACCCTGCATGGCAATATATTTATTAAAATGCCTTATGCTTATTTTATCAAAACGTGACATACTCTAGAAATGTAAGCATGACCAAAAGTGATTCACTACGTAGAAAACAGTAACACCTTCATATTGATGCCATTATCCAACTATTCATCCTGGGCTCATCACTAAATTCACCCTTTGGTGCTGCTTGTACAGACAATATTCTGGGTAAGATGCATTACAGCAAGGACCAAAGCCAGTATAGGTACTCTGAAATTCTTACATGTAAGAGTTTGTTATAGTCTTTGAATGTTCTACTGGTCTCATTTACAATGATGATTCTAATTCCAATACGACCATGTTTCCAAGTTAGTATAATTATACGCAACACTAATGAAGCAGTGATCCCCAATCAGACATAAGGGTGTGGATCTGAAGTATGTGTGAACTGCCATGCCCATTTATATCCCAACGGGACAAAATCACAAAGCTAGCTATAATTTGCAAGAACAAAATTTTCCTTGAATCAGTAAAGTCCTGAAAGCTTTAAAAGGCCTTTTCTAGAAGGAGTAATTTCTGAAGCATAGTGTTCTAGTAAACTGAAAGAGTGTAATAGCTCCCCCTTATCCAAGAGAGATATGTTCCAAGACCCCCAATAGATGCCTGGAACTGCATATAGTACCAAACCCTGTATATACTGTTTTTCCTATGCATATATATCTTTTTACTTAAAAGAAGCACTTTACAGCTTCTCTTTGGCATATCCGAATCACTGGCATTGCTACTCTTGGGCTCTGGGGCACTATTAAGTAAAATAAGGGTTACTTGAACACAATATCAACCTGATAACCAGAACAGCTACTCAGTGACTAACAGTTGGGGAGCTTATATAGCATGGAGACACTGGACAAACGGATGATTTACATCCAGGGCAGGCCAGAGCAGGACTCACGAGAATTCATCACGCTACTCAGAACAGCATATAGTTTAAAACTCATCAATTGTGCATTTCTAGAATTTTCCATTTAATATTTTCAGACCACATTTGACCGTGGCTAACTGAATCTTTGGAAAGCAAAACTGAGTGATAAGGGGGGACTGCTGTAGTGACAAAACATTCTAAAGATAAAACTATGACATTCTGTTTTATCCCTCTGGGGAAGAAATCATCTCCCTCTGACATAATAAACAGGAGTTATTTAGTCACATTTTCTCCCATTTCCCTGGAGAGTTTTAGATGTGATCTTTCAATTCTAACCCAGTGCTGCTGCTATCTGTGTGTGTGTGGCAGGGGGCTAGAATCACAACGTGTGAATAGAATTTATCAGGCACAGCCCCTGCTGTACAGTTTAAGCACTGTGTTCTTGTGGAAAGTTCACTCCCTAACTGGGAGAAAGAAAGGGGGTTGGCGGGGACAAGGTTGGCTGATAGCAACTCATTGGCTTTTGGAAAATCAGTTCCAGAAAAGGACTGGTTTAGGTAAAAGTTGACTAACTAAATCTAATTCTAGACCTTATTGTAGAAGTTTCCAAGTACTGCTTTTTCTAAAGTAAACCAAAAACAACGTAGGAGAAAAAGGGAAGAAAAAAAAAGAAGGCCTTATTTCAATTTCTAAATGGTCCATTTGCATGGGTTTTTACTATTCCTTACATCGTATCACATTGCTGCTGTGTGTTTTTTCATCTTCCTAAATGCAACAGGAAGGAGAATAAGAAAAATTTTATTAGATCTTCATATTCTACCCTTACAATAGGGGAAATAGAAGCACCTCCGACCCCCTGCTCTGAATCCTCACTTCCCTCTTCCCTTCTCTCCATTGTGGGGGTAAGGAACTAGCCATTATCATCCCATGTGTCACCTGCGTACCCCAAATCCACATTCCCTCCTCAATTCTTCCCAAAGCCCAAGACAACCACTTCTACCCTCTGACATTCTATTGCTGCCATGTATACTTCCCTCCAGAACTCAGTGACCTTAGGCGAGCTACATAACTTTCACCCTCTCCATTCCAGTACCCTCATGGCATAGCAATGACCCAAACAATGCCACCCAAGAACCCAGCTCTCTGAAGCTCTGGTTTGATCAATGGGTGAAATTTGAAATATCCAGGGGTAAACTGAACTCCATATCCTTGAGGCAATCTATTAGTATTCTTCTTCACAAATAGGCTTGTGGAAAGAACTGGAATGCAGAGTTCAAGGCTGTATGTAATCTTTGGCAAGAATATGAAGTGCAAATATATTTTATATAGAACAAGGCAGTCATGTTTTGACAATCAACATGACAGAGATATAATCTCTATTACTTAGGGTTCCAGTTTTTAAAGTTCTTAATAATCATAAACTGACCTTTCTCTACCTATCCAATATGATTTTCCACTCTTGCCCCAAATAAATTATCTACTATGATCTCACTAATTTTTCCTTCCACTATCCTAATCATTATATGTAAGAGTTTCAATATTGGTCACTCTAATTACTGTCTCATCACCTACATCACTATTTTGCCAGCATCCAAAAGATTTCCATCCAGAATTACAGTGCACCACATTAAATGTCTATAATCACTTAAATAGTGAAGGAAACAGTTCAATTCCTTAGCGCAGTATGTAACTTCGAAGAGATAAGAATTTAAGAACAGCAATCTTGAGTGCTTCAAAATTCAAACATTACCATTTCTACTGCTTTACCAAATCAACATTTTAAAAGTTTCACTTAAGAGGATCTAATACCAATTCTGCACAAACTCTTCCAAAAAATTGAAGAGACAGTACTCCCTAACTCATTTTATGAGGCCAACATTACCCTGATACCAAAACCTGGTAAGGACAGCACAAAAAAAGAAAACTACAGACCAATATCTCTGATGAATACCGATGCAAAAATCCTAAATAAAATTCTAGCAAATCGAAAAAAAAAAAAAGTTAGTGCCGATCACATTTGTATAGTAATGAAATGTCTACACGCGTATTCCTGACAGCTCATCTCCAGAAACCAGATCTCATGACCATGTGTACCCCCAACCCTTCATTAGCGCTTAGCACATCAGAGATATTCTAAAAGTATGTGTTGGATACATTGAGTCTCTCAAAATGTGGAATAAGGTGAGGAAAGGTACCTGGCTGAGATGAAAACCAATCTCTGAGTAATAAGCAGTCCTCTCCAGAAACAGCCCTTCCGAAGACATGACATGAAATTATGTTCCTGAGGAAACATGGAAATCACCTAAGTTCAACCAGAGTAACTGCACGTCCTCAGATATCTAATGGGACCCAGGACAGTCAAGGGTTTATCTATTGAATTGAAACTGGACATTCTGAGGGAAGGTATTATTAATATGTTAATAGATCCATGTGGTTTGCATGGAGATAAAAATTTGTCAAGATCAGTAGCATAGTCCAAGGAACAAGAAGAAACCAATCTCATGCTTTTTATGTCCTAGAGATGGGGACTTCCACATTTGGAGTGCCAGGAAATCCCACTTAATCCCTACAATAATCCTTAAAGCAGAAATCATTACTCCCTTTATAATGGAATAAAACACTGAGGTCCAGAGAGAATGAGAAAATTGCTCTAAGTCCTGCTATAACTGAGAATCAAATCCTGATCTTTCTATCCCCCCCAAACCTGGGCTTTTTCTACTTCTCCATACAGGGTCCAAAACAGCATTTAAAGGATATTTTGAGTCTACTGCCTTTGTTCAGTAAATAATGCCGTCAGTAAGATACCCTCTTGACTTTCCTTGGGAGCTTCCCCACAGGGGGAAATAAGACAACAAGAACTTTTTCACTCCCATTATAGTTATATTCTCTGTATTTCATTTAAAAATGGAGGCTGGCCTCGTAATCTGTATCTGACTATATTGATTAGTCATTAGGATTGTACTCCCTTCTTGATGGATGGGAAAGATAAATAAATACCTAAAAGCCCAAAGTTGGCCCATGGTGATCCCATCGGCAGGCAGTTCTGCCACCATGAACAGCGCACGTAGAAGCCCAGGCCAGGAATGCTTGGTACGCATTTATCCGCCATCATTTGTAAAATAATACCATCAAAGCAGCACCGTGACACTGAGAGGTACAGTTCTAGGAGAGTCAACTTTTATTCAATACAAGAAAAAACATTTCCACTTCCTTTGTGATAAAGTGGGTCAGTGAGTCTGATGCAATGTTGTATTGGAATTCGATGATGGTGGATCATGTTCTAAGCTTAGACGGTGGTGATTGCTTAAGTCCCACAGGCAGGAAAGGCAAATCCAGACCCAAATATTGTGTCTGTTCCTAAGAGAAAAATCCATTGATCCACCCAGAACGAAAAGAGCCTGAGGTGGTTAGCTTGCAACCAGGTGGCCAACTGGTCTTCACAAGGATTGATACTGTACCAGGGTTGAAGTATAACATTGCCTGCTGAGATGGTATAGTTGAAGGAGCATGAGTTATGAAGTAAAAAGACATTGGAATTCCAGCTGAGCCACTTACAAGCTGTTGTACCTTCAGCAATTTACTTAACACACATGAGGATTTTTTTTCTGCATCTGAGCAGATGGCTAGTGGTCTATTCACACACTGGTACATCTCTTTTTCTTCTTTTTCATTTCCCCACTTACACTCTTTGAAATAAGCTAGCCCAAAATGTGTTGGTAATTTTTGCATGAAGTCATCTCTCTTCGTGGCATACAGAGATACTCACAGTGTTCTAATGACTCCAGTTCTTTATTCCATGGATTTAGCTAAATTTTATGGAAGAATAACATACATACAGAAAAGTGCACAAATGACAAACGTTTATCTTAATGAATTTTCACAAACTGATCAACCTGTGTAACCGGCATCCATATTACAAAGTTGAATATTATCAGCATTCCAGAGTCCCCTGTACACTCTTCTGGTCACTACAACCAACAGGTAACTACGATCCTTATTCATAACACCAATAAGAGTACTGTAGAGATTCTTTTGCTTGGGGCTTCTTTCATTAAACTCCATGTTAATCTCCATGTTAAATTAATGTTGTTAACTACAGTTTTACTCTTCATTCCCATTGCTATATAATATCTCATCATGTGAATATACAATTTGTTTATCCATCCCTCTGTGGACAAGTATATAGATTATTCCAGTTTGGGACTACAATAAATAGTGTCGCTGTCAAAAAAAAAATAAAAATAAAAAATAAAAAATAAATAAAAGTTTCACTTAGAAAAGTGGTGGGTTTTTTTTTCTCCTTGCTAATTAATTTTGCCGCGATGGTTGGATATATCCAAATGAATATTTCCATCCACTGACTGCGGATGGAAACTTCCAGAAAGGAAGTTTAGGAAAGAGGATGTACATTTTTCTGTGTTTTTGTGTTATCCAAGAATGAATAACAATAGGAAAATTTTTATGCATAAAAATGCCACTTATATACAAAGCAGCTCAAATTGTTATTATAAAATGCAAATCTAGTCAAAATGTCAACTTTTTGGTTTTGTGGATTTCTGACACATTTTGAAAAAAAAACTTCAAATCCACGCAATGAAAGAGTTAACTTAATTCTTCTTTCCTTTGAGAATCTAAAGAGCAGCAGCTGGATCATACATGTTGCTGCCACTGGAGTAAAGAGTTTGAGGTTTATTTTTTTGTTGTTATTTTTTTTTTTTTTTTACCATTCTGACCCAATAACATTTGTTGGCAAAGACTCTCAAAAACTGGCAAGAGCCATAAATTAGATATTTGAACTATTTTCCCTAGCGATACAAAAGAGCTGTCCAACTTTCCAGGACTAAAATGCTTTTAATTCACAAGACTTATGCCTTAGGGGACTAGAAAATTTGCCTCTAGTCAGATGAATACATGGGTTAGGAGTTATTAATTATACAGAATCAGGCTATGGGATCAGATAAATTGAACTAAACCCTAAAGCTGACTGATACATAATCTATCCCATATTTGCATTGGACAAGAAAACAGCAAAATCTAAAAATTAGGGTCATGACTTGGAAGAAATAAGAAAGGCGTAGGCCCACTTTCCATATTCATTACCAAATACATAACTATATCCCACGACTCAGTGAAGGTCTGAAAGCCTACTGCATGAACAGATTAGTCCTATTAGTCCTCTCTATTTCAATCCCTAGGAAAAAAGAGGATATAAAATGATTTTTAAAAAAATGCATATACCAGAAAACTGTCCAAAGTTAGATATAGACATAAATATGCATAATGTATACTCGCAAAAGCTTATGCATTTACTTACATACACTTTTTTCTTAGATGAGTAACTTAAACACAAACTCCCAACTTAAGACAATCAAGAAAAAATAAAGGATGGTTCATAAGGCCTAAAAGACAAATCAACATTAGCATTTCACTGCCTAAGTGTGATTCTTTTCTTGGTATCAGACTGTAAGATGCAATGGATTTAAAAAAAGAAATTATTTATATTTGAATATGAAAAGATATAGTGGGGGCCGGCCTGGTGGCTCAGGCGGTTGGAGCTCCGTGCTCCTAACTCTGAAGGCTGCCGGTTCGATTCCCACAAGTTTGCCAGTGGTTCAACTCCTCGAGTCCCGCGAGGGATGGTGGGCTCCACCCCCCGCAACTAAGATTGAACACGGCACCTTGAGCTGAACTCCTGGATGGCTCAGTTGGTTGAAGCACGTCCTCTCAACCACAAGATTGCCAGTTTGACTCCCACAAGGGCTGTGCCCCCTGCAACTAGCAATGGCAACTGGTCCTGGAGCTGAGCTGCACCCTCCACAACTAAGATTGAAAGGACAACTTGACTTGGAAAAAAGTCCTGGTAGTACACACTGGTCCCCAATAAAGTCCTGCTCCCCTTCCCCAATAAAATCTTAAAAAAAAAAAAAAGAGAGAAATATATAGTGAACAATACAATAAAAAGTCATATATACCAATTGTATGACATCAGAAAAGGAGGAATAATAAAATAGGTCGGATGAAAATTATTTTTTTGATTTTAGACTTCATCATAAGTAATAACACAAGACTATCAAGCTTTTGGAATAATGTAAGAAATTATGTTTCAACAATATCCTTTAATATCCTAACCAAAAAGTAAAAAAAAAAAAAAAAAAATACAGAAGCATGAATTTTTAAATCAACTAGCATAACTAGATGACAAAGGATTAGTGAGTATCAAAGAATGAGATCATCCAGGGTGGCCGGTTAGCTCAGTTGGTTGGAGCGCGGTGCTGATAACACCAAGGTTGCTGGTTTGATCCTGCATAGGCCACTGTGAGCTGTGCCCTCCTTTAAAAACAAAAAATCCTAAATTTTAAAAATATAGAAAAATATTCAGCAAAAGTGAAAATAAATTAATAAATCTAAGTATATTTATACTGTTTAAACTGAATGCAGCAATTACCTCAAAAAAAAAAAAAAAAATCCCAGTTGCTGCTTTCCAGATGTATCTATTTACAACTACTTTGAGAAAGTAAACAGGCATGAGTAAAGATACTGTCTATTTTCTTCTAATATTACTAATTCAGTCTTGAGGTTATTTATAACCTGAGATCTACTAATAAATCACATTTGTCACTTAAAAATTAAAAAGGAGTCTTTCCTGCTTTCAAACACTCAAACACACACACATACACAATCTTAATTTCAGACACAGCAAAACAGAAACTGTTTAGCAAACCAATAGATAATGTGAGTTGTAAACTCAGTAAACATGAGCATTAGCATTAGTGTAAAAAATTTTGTACCAGTTCTTTTTCTGGTTTAGAGATAGTTTTTATGTGTTAATAATTGTTTCAACAAACTCAATGCCAAATTAATTATATATAGAGAGAAAGATATTCTAAGTAGTCATCACACATTTGACCTATGGAAAGCTTTTTACACTGTAGCAAAGTCACAAAGAAAATCTATACTTTTACTGCAAAAGAAGACATGTTCTTTACTGGTACTTAAACAAAGAGATAGCTTTAAAAAAAAAAGTGCCAGTGAGAAACATGGCATCGTGAGGGGTCCCCCTTGATCTCTCCCCTTGATGTTACAAGTTGAATACCTATTATTCCAATGAAGGATTCCCTGAGCAACACATAAACATGTCTGAGAGATCCACACATCGAAACATCTGAAGGGGAGGCGAGTAGGGAGAAGAACCGAGACTGGAGCACAGATGCAGCCCAGAGCTCACTGCAGTCCTGGGACAGGGGAGGATACAGGCTGCAGGTGCATTCCCTGTGGCCCCAGCTTTTCTGCCTGAGTGACCAGTATATGACATAGCTGAAACCAGCTACTGGCGCAGAGAATAAATACAGAAGTGTGAGAGCTGTGATCTAGCAGCCACAATTGCAAGGTAGAAAATAGTCACAGAGTCTGGTTTCTTCCCCTAATCCTTCCAGAGGCAGCAGTAGGTCCCAGAAAAAAACTGTAGCAGTCATAGGTTCAAGAGCAGAATATCTACAACCCCGAGAACTGGAGAGATAGTTCCTGAGCAGCAGATACATACTGAGGCTAACCCCAGTGAAAAGAGTGGAGATATAGGGGCAAGGCAGCTGTGGTCTGAAAGCTGCCCTTACTTGGATAAAAAGGCCACAACACACCAGCGGCCTCTCCCAGCCCAACCCACCCCCACCTTTCACAAATGATCCAAGCAGGGGCACCCAAGTCTGCCCAGTGAGTGCAGCTCTGCATCGGCTGCAGGAACAGCACTGGGATTTCAGAGGCTCAGAACCTCATCACCCACCACATCCTCCCACAGGGGTGGTGCGCTGAGAAAGAGGCAACTTGGTCATAGAGATGCCCACCTCCCCAGGAAATCTTCCACTGTGAGAAGCTGGAACAACGCAAGAGAGAAAATAAAACACTCCAGCACTACCTACTGGAAAACAAAAAAAAGACCTCTTCCTGTCAACCTGCTGAATTCATTCCAGTAAGAGAAATAATTCATGCATAACCAAGGTAACAAGGTAATTCAGAAAGAAAATGAGAAATTTCAAAAAAAATAAACTTAAAGACATGGAAATATGTGACTTAAATGACAGAGAATGCAAGATTGCAGTTCTGAAAAAAATCAACGAAATCCAAGAAAACGCAGATAGGCAATTTAATAAACTCAGAAATAAAATCAATGAACAAAATGAATACTTTGCTAAAGAGACTGACATTTTTTAAAAAGAATCAAATAAAAATTCTGGAGCTGACGAACTCAATAAAGAAATTAAGAATGAAATTGCAAGCTTAGGAAATAGAGTTTACCAGATAGAGGGAAGAATTAGTGATAACGAAGATAGAAATCAAGAAATGACACAAATGGAAGAAGAGAGACTTGATAATTAAAAGAAATGAAAGAACTCGAGAAGAACCATCTGACTCCATCAGAAAGAGCAATATAAAAATAGTGAGTATATAAGGAGAGGGAGAAGGCACAGAGATCCTATTCAAACAAATAGTCAATGAGAACTTCCCAAACCTATGGAAAGAACTCGATCCACAACACCTAATTACCTCAATCCTAACAGGCCTTCTCCAAGGCACATTATATTAAAACTGTCAAAAATTAAGACAAAGAAAGAATTCTCAAGGCAGCCAGGGAAAAGAAGACAGTAACCTACAAAGGAAAGCCCAGTCGATTATTATCAGACTTTTCAGCAGAAATTCTACGAATCAGAAGGCAGTGGAATCAATTATTCAAACTATTGAAAGAGAGAAATTACCGGCCAAGAATAATATATCCAGCAAAGTTATCCTTCAGATATGAAGAAGGAATAAAGACCTTTCCACATATATATAAGCTGAGGGAATTTTCCACCACAAGGCCTGCATTACAGAAAATACTGAAGGAGGTTATTCTACCTGAAACAAAAAGACAAAAAGATACAAGCTAACAGACAGACAGAAGCAAGAAATGACAACTCCTACACAGAATAGGGCACTATACACTTAAACATAACATAAAGGGTAAAGGAGATAAAAACAAAAAAAGGGAAGAACACAATTTGCTACTGAAACTCACAAATAAACTCACAGCATCAATAGAGATAATTTGCTACAACAAAAACATAAAAGAAGAGGGGGTAAAAGTCTGAATTTGCAAAGGGGAGTGGAGATAAGATGCATGCTGAAGAAAAAGGACTACCAGGCGGCCAGATGGCTCAGTCGGTTAGAGTGCGAGCTCAGAACAACAGGGTTGCCGGTTCGATTCCCACATGGGCCAGTGAACTGCACCCTCCACAACTAGATTGACGATAATGAGCTGCCATTGAGCTTCCAGTATGGCATCCAGATGGCTCAGTTGGTTAGAGCACAAGCTCTCAACAACAAGGTTGCCAGTTTAATTCCCACATGGGATGGTGGCTGTTCCCCCCCTCCCCCTACAACTAGACTGAAAACAAGGACTGGACTTGGGGCTGAGCTGTGCCCTCCACTAGACTGAAGGACAACTTGACTTGGAGCTGATGGGTCCTGGAAAAAACACAGTTACCCAATTAAAAAAAGGAAAAAGAAAAAAAAAGGACTACCGTATATAAAAAAAAAAAAAAAAAAAAAAAATCCATACCTGAGACACATACCATAAAAGAGTAAACAGAGGGGGAAAATCACCACCAAACTAAAATACCAGACAGGCACACAAAGGGAAAGAAACAATGGAGGCACTGAGCTACCAGAAAACAAGAGATAAAATGGCTATAGGTAATGGCCTCATATATCAATAACCCTAAATGTAAATGGACAGAATTCACCAATAAAAAGGCACAGAGTAGCAGATTGGATCAAAAACAAAACCCAACTATACAGCCTCCAAGAGACACATCTCAACTACAAGGACAAATATAGACTCAAAGTGAAAGAGTGGAAAATGATACTCCAAGCAAATGGCATCCAGAGAAAAGCGGGTGTATCAATAATTATATATGATAAAACAGACTTCAGGATAAAAAAGGTAACAAGAGACAAAGATGGACATTTCATAATGATAAAGGGGACAATACAACAAGAAGACATAACATTTATCAATATACCAGGGGGCCACAAAAATGTATACAAGTAAACACTGGTCAACCTTGCTCAAGCAGTAGTTTGCCCTAATCAGAAGTGTCTGGATGCTGATGGTAACCACTTTGAGCACCTCTTGTAACTGCAGAAGTCAAATGTGATCTGTATTCATCTTTTGTTATCAGTATATATTTAGTATTACAATTTGAATAGTTTTCCTTTCTTAAAATGTGTATACATTTTTTTGGTACCCTCTGTATATGTTCCCAATCAGAGAGCACCAAAGTATATAAAGCAACTACCAACAGAACTAAGGGGAGAAACTGACAAAAACACAATTATAATTTGGGATGTAATTACACCTTTGACAGCTATGAATAGATCATCCAAAAAGAAAATCAATAAGGAAATATCAGCCTTAAATGACCCATTAGAACAAACGGACATAAACGACATTTAGGAACTTTTCATCCCAGAACACCAGATTATACCTTCTACTCTAGTGCATACAAAACATTCTCAAGGATAGCCCATATGTTGAGACACAAAACTAGCCTCAACAAATTTAAAAAGATTCAACTCCTATCAAGCATATTCTCCAACCACAATGCTTTGAAATTGCAGATCAACTGTAAAAATAAAGTGGGAAAAACCAGAAATGTGTGAAGATCAAACAATATGCTACTAAAGAACAATTGGGTCAAAGAAGAAATAAAAATAGAGATCAAAAGATACATAGAAACAAATGAGAATGAAAAGACATCTCAAAATTATTGGGATGCTGCCAAAGCAGTAATAAGAGGGAAATTTATATCATTACAGGCCTATCTCAAGAAACAACAAATATCCCAAATAACCAACCTAAAATTACATCTGAAAGAACTAGAAAAAGAGAAACAAATGAAACCCAAAGTCAGTAGAAGGAAGGAAATAATAAAAAATTAGAGCAGAATTAAATTAAATAAAGAACAGAAAGACTAGAAAAAAAATCAATGCAATACAAACCTGATTCTTTGGAAAAATTACTAAAACTGACAACCCCCTGAATACACTCACTAAAGAAAAAAGAAAAGATACAAATAAAGAAAATCAGAAATGAAAGAGAAGTTACGACTGATCATACAAGAATACTATGAAGGACTATGTGCCACAAATTCAATAATCTAGAAAAAATGGACAAATTCTTAGAAATATGTAACATTCTAAAACTGAATCATGAAGAACTGAAAAATCTAAATAAACCAATTAACAGTAAGGAAATAGAAACGATCATCCAAAACCTCCCCAAAAGCAAAAGTCCAGGAGCAGATGGTGTCACTACTGAATTCTACCAAACATTCAAAGATTATTTAATACCTGTCCTCCTCAAACTCTTCCAAAAAATTGAAAACGAGAAAACACTTCCCAACTTACTTTATGAGGCCAACATTAACTTAATACGAAAACCTGGTAAGAATAACACAAAAAAAGAAAACTACAGACCAACATCTCTGATAAATACAGATTCAAAAAATCCTAAACAAAATACTGGCATATCAAATACAATACATTAAAAATACTATACATAATGACCAAGTGGGGTTCATTGCAGGGGTGCAACAATAGTTCAACATATGCAAATCGATCAATGTGATATACCACATAAACAAATTAAAGATAAAATCACATGATCATATCAATAGATGCACAGAAAGCATTTGACAAGATACAACATCAATTTATGGTTAAAACACTTAATAAAATGTGTATAGAAGAAAAGTACCTCAACATAATAAAGCCACACACAACAAACCCTCAGCTATTATCATACTCAATGAAAAACTGAAAGCTTTCCCTCTACGGTCAGAAATAACACAATGATGCCCCCTCTCACCACTGTTATTCAACGTAGTATTGGAAGTTCAAGCCAGAGCAATCAGACAAGAAAAAGAAATAAAAGGCATCCAAATTGGGAATGAAAAGTCAAACTGTCACTTTTTACAGATGACACAATTCTTTATATACAAAACCCTAAAGACTCCACAAAAAAACTATTAGAAACAATAAACAAATAAAGTTGCAGAATACAAAATCAATGTACAAAAATCCATTGCATTCCTATATACTAACAATGCAATTTCATAAAAAGAAATGAAAAAAAAAATTACTTTGCAATTGCAACAAAAAAGAATAAAATACCTAGGAATAAACTTAACAAAGGATGTGAAGGACCTATACACTGAAAACTATAAGACATTACTAAAAGAAATTCAGGAAGACACAAAGAAATGGAAAGATATTTCATGTTCATGGATTGGAAGAATCAACATAGTTAAGATGGTCATATTACCCCAAAGCAATATATGAATTTAATGCAATCCCCATCAAAATCCCAATGGTATTTTTCAAAGAAATAGAACAAAAAAGTCATAAGATTTGTATGGAATCACAAGACACTGAATAGCCAAAGCAATCCTGAGAGAAAAGAACAAGGCCGGAGGTATCACTTTGACTTCAAATTATACTACAAAGCCACAATCAAAACAACATGGTATTGGCAGAAAAACAGACACACAGACCAATGAAATAGAACTGAAACACAGAGGGCTGGTCCGGTAGCTCAGGCGGTTAGAGCTCCATGCTCCTAACTCCGAAGGCTGCCGGTTTGATTCCCACATGGGCCAGTGGGCTCTCACCACAAGGTTGCCAGTTCAATTCCTCGAGTCCCGCAAGTGATGGTTGCCCCCTGCAACTAGCAATGGAAACTGGACCTGGAGTTGAACTGCGCCCTCCACAACTAAGACTGAAAGGACAACAACTTGAAGCTGAACCGCACCCTCCACAAATAAGACTGAAAGGACAATAACTTAACTTGGAAAAAAGTCCTGTAAGTACACATTGTTTCCCAATTAAGTCCTGTTCCCCTCCCCCAATAAAATCTTAAAAAAAAAAAAAAAAGAACTGAAACACAGAAATAAACCTACATATATATGGGCAGATAATTTTCGACAAAGGAGCCAAAAATATACAACAGGGAAATGACAGCTTCTTCAATATATGGTGCTAGGAAAACTGGAAAGCCACATGCAACTGTGTGTTGCACTGCTACACTGCTACCGTGTTTCCCTGAAAATAAGACCTAGCCATACCATCAGCTCTAATGCGTTTTTTGGAGCAAAAATTAATATAAGGCCAGGTATATATTATATTATATTATATTATATTATATTATATTATATTATATTATATTATATTATATTACATTATGTTACATTATACCTGGTCTTATAGTAAAATAAGACCAGGTCTGATATTAATTTTTGCTCCAAAAGACGCATTAGAGCTGATGGTCTGAATAGGTCTTATTTTCGGGGAAACGTGGAACCTGTCAGCAGTTACCAAAATTAACTCAAAATGGATCAAAGACCTAAATATAGGACCTGAAACAATAAATTCCATAGAAGAAAGAATAGGTACTAAACTTATGGACCTTGGGTTCAAAGAGCGTTTTATGAATTTGACTCCAAAGGCAATGGAAGTAAAAGCTAAAATAAACTAATGGGACTATGTGAAACTTAATAGCTTCTGCACAGCAAAAGAAACCATCGACAAAATAAAGAGGCAACCAACTGAATGGGAGAAGATTTTTGCAAACAGTGCGTCCGATAAAGGGCTAATATCCAAAATATACAAGGAACTCATGCAACTCAACAACAAAAAAACAAACAACCCAACTGAAAAATGGGCAGACGACCTGAAGAGACATTTCTCCAAAGAGGACATACAAATGGCAAATAGACATATGAAAAAATGCTCAACATCACTAATCATCAGAGAAACGCAAATAAAAACCACAATGAGATATCACCTCACCCCAGTCAGAATGGCTATCATCAACAAGACAAATAGTAACAAGTGTTGGAGAGGCTGTGGAGAAAAAGGAACCCTCATACACTGTTGGTGGGAATGCAGACTGGTGCAGCCGCTATGGAAGGCAGTGTGGATGTTCCTCAAAAAATTACGAATAGAATTACCATATGACCCAGCAATCCCTCTCCTGGGTATCTACCCAAAAAATCTGAAAACATTTATACATAAAGACACGTGTGCTCCAATGTTCATTGCAGCTTTGTTCACGGTGGCCAAGACATGGAAACAACCAAAATATCCTTCGATAGATGAATGGATAAACAAGTTGTGGTATATACACACAATGGAATACTATTCGGCGGTAAGAAAAGATGATATAGGAACATTTGAGACAACATGGATGGATCTTGAGAGTATAACACTAAGCGAAATAAGTCAGACAGAAAAAGCAGAGAACCATATGATTTCACTGATATGTGGTATATAAACCAAAAACAACAAAAGAACAAGACAAACAAATGAGAAACAAAAACTCATAGACACAGACAATAGATTAGTGGTTACCAGAGGTTAAAGGGGTGTGGGGTGGGAGATGAGGGTAAGGGGGATCAAATATATGGTGATGGAAGGAGAACTGACTCTGGGTGGTAAACACACAATGGGATTTATAGATGATGTAATACAGAATTGTACACCTGAAATCTATGTAATTTCACTAACAATTGTCACCCCAATAAATTTTTTTTAAAAAGGCAGATATTATGAACTGAAAAAAAAAAAAAAAAATGGGCAGAGGGCCTGAACAGACCCTTCTCCTAAGAAGACACACAAATGGCCAACAGATACACGAAAAAATGCTCAACGTAACTAGCTATTAGGGAAATGCAAATCAATACAATGATTCGCAAATCAAAACAATGAGATACCACCTCACATCTGGTCGAATAGCTGTTATCAATAAGACAAGTAATAACAAGTTTTGAAGAGGCTGTGGAGAAGAAGGAAACCTCATACACTGTTGGTGGGAATGTAAATTGGTACAGCCACTATGCAAAACAGTATGGAGTTTCCTCAAAAAATTAAGAATAGTATTACCACATGACCCAGCAATCCCTCTTACGGGTATCTACCCAAAAAATCTGAAAACATTTATCCATAAAGATATATGAACCCCTGTGTTCATTGCAGCATTATTCACGGTGGCCAAGACATGGAAACAACCAAAGTGTCCTTCGATAGACTACTGGATAAAAAAGATGTGGTACATATATACAATGGAATATTACTCAGCCATAAGAAAAGATGAAATACTGCCATTTGTGACAACATGGTTGGATCTTGAGATTATCATGCTATGCAAAATAAGTCAGAAAAAGTCGAGACTCATGTGATTTCACTCATATGTGGGATATAAAACTGAAAGCAACAAACAAGACAAACAAAAACTCATAGACACAGACAACAGTTGAGTGGTTACCAGAGGGTAAGGGGAGAGAGGTGTGGTAGAAAAGGGAAAAGGGAGTCAAGTATATAGTGATAGAAGGAGAATTCACTCTGGGTGGTGAATACACAGTGCAATATACAGTTGATGTGTTATAGACATGTACACATGAAATCGATATAATTTTACTAACCAATGTCACCCCAATAATTTTAACAAAAATTATTTTTTCAAAAAGTGACACCAATTCTCCCAAATGGGATCAATTACATAAGATCTCAAACACACTCTGATTTGGAAAAAGAAAATCTTGTAAACAATTAAGACAGATTAAGTTCATCTATTTTATAGTAGCAAGTCTTCCCCAGATGTTAATAATAGGCAGAGCTATTCGATTTTAGCCTTTTGTCGCCAGAGACAATTGCTACATCACTGTGCAAACATAATGAACTCATTTTATTAGGCAAATAGTTGAATTCCATTCAAGTGCACTTAGTACAGTATTACACATTATAAATTGACAGCAATTAAACAGATCTCCAATTAGAAATGGGGTTTTTAAAAATACAACTAATACTTATTTCAAAGTATATGTTTCACTAGTGTCCTAATGAAACATACAAAGCAAAAGATTTAAATGTTTCCAGCATCTCTGGAAGATTATCCCGTCCTTTAATGTATTAAAATAGAAGTGAGAAAAATATACCCCTGAAATCTAGAATTGAAAAGTACAGTTTGAAAAATTGAAACCAATTTGATATGACTGATTTTGATCATGGTTAAATGTTAAGAGGACAGCTCAGGAGTCGATAAAAGTTTAAAATTAGTCACATTTGCTGAACAAACATAAATGCAGGTGCCTGTAAAGTTTACACTGTGCCAGATTTTTCAGATCCATGTGTAGTCAGTCTTAAAATCCTAAAGACTTACGTTTTTTAAAACACTACTGGCTAATGAGGAGGAATTTTTTAAAAATCCAAATGGATTACATCTAAAATGAGGCTGTTCTTTCTCCTTTTATAAAATACTTTTAATTCATAACACAAAAGATATGCACAGAAAGACATTTAGAATGCTCAATCCTTTTTTAAAATTGAGGGATCACTGCTCTGGAAAATCTCCCTGTATTTCCTTTGCTTTCTTCAGAGTCTTCCTTTTCTTCCAAGAGCTTTGTTACAGATGTACATAAGCTGTACATATTGATACTTTATTTGCCTGTTCCCACAGCTGAAGAGGTGGCTCTGTTAGACAACACCTTCGTCTTTAAAATTTACTTCTGGTAGGATTCTCTAACTTTTGCCTGCAGTGCATCACATGTCTTCTTCGCGTCTCCTAGAAGCATGGCCGTGTTAGGTTTGTAGAAGATTGGATTGTCCACTGCAGCATAGCCAACACCCAAGGACCTCTTCATAACAATGACCTACAAAGCAAAAGTAAGTGAGAGAGTGTATTTAACAGATCTTGCTAGGACGTCTTCAGCACACAAACATTGCCCTGCCCTAACTCTGAACAAGGCACATACCACTACTAATTCTTTAGTATAGAGACATTAAAAATATACAAGGAGTATTTTTAAATGCATATTTACATTGCATTAACTTTAATTTTTTAAATGTGTCCATACTCTTACACCCATGAGAAAAAAAGTCATGTTAACAATAGTTTATCTGAGTGATAAGATTATTAAGTGATTTTTTCCTTAGTGTTTTTCTCTATAAAAGACTATGTATAACATTTTCTAGTCAGAAAAATAAGCATCTTCTGAATATGCTAAAGAGAACAAAAACAGTGTAAAAGCTTCTACTACAAATCCTAAGATGAATGTAGCTGAGTGGGAAAATGGTAAGTTTCCTATTCCATCACTTTAAGGTCAAATATATCAGAAAGTTCTAACACAAAAACCCAAGAACAATCTAGCTTGTCACAAGGAGAGTGCTGATAACTAATACAATGCTCCTACACAGCAAAATGGAAGGGGTACACCCATCTCTAATACTGATGTCGCAGAAACATATACAATTACACAGGTCATGGATGTCGCTGCCCTGGTGCGTAGCAAGTCAGTTCTTACTGAAATGAAAAGCCTTCCTATGGTTTCCTAGGACATGTAATCTATCCCAAAATGGCAGCAGTACAAATATGTTCATGCTTCCAATAGCATTAGTACAATAATGTACTCTGCAAACTCTCAAATATTAACGACCAGTACAATATTTGTTCATATACACACAAACAAGTATATGGTATATCTACTCAATCATCACAAATACTAAGTTTGAAACTCACATATTTATAATAAAGAGAAACAAGATTAAAAGGGAAATGTAAATTATGTGATTATGGTTCTGAAAATGCAGATATGACTTCGGAATGGTAAAGAGAGGTGCCCACTGCTGGGGTAAAGGAAAATGGATGAGCCTCTGAATTCTCTGCAATCTAGCAACTAGCTTTTTCAGAAGTAATGTGCATGTACAGAGCTTGCTTCCTTATGCCATGTTGCTGTTTGGATTTCCAAATCACCTTCCTTCTAGACACCCCATAACAACATACAAATTCCCTTTCAAAACAACTAAATGAAAAAATGTGCTCGTCTTCATATATGAAGGCGACGATACTGGTTCTCTGTCCCAGAGAGAAGCCATCTGCTTCACTGGACTTGACCTGGACTTTGGCCAGACTCATTCCAAAAGCTCACAGCTCTTTTTTCAGCTGTAGTTACAGATTTTGTTAATCTATCCACATAATCTCATCTAGTTCTACTCATGATCAGGGCACTCATTCAGATTCTCTGGTGACCACAGAACCGACAGAAGCTGCCTAGAGAGAACTGGACCCTAAACATACTCTAACTCCTGGGCCTCCTAAAAAATTGTCATTTCTCATCAAGTGACCAAGGCAAGTGCTGTATATGTATTTTAAGAGACCTCTGATTACTGGAATGAAACACAAGTCAGAAACTTTACCTGCTTTGATTTCCAGACCTCAAGAACTGGCATGCCTGCAATAATAGAGTTGGGGTCTTCTTGAGCAGCTGAATTAACAGTGTCATTAGCTCCAATTACAAGGACTAAATCAGTGTCTGCATAATGAAAGAAAAAAAGATAAAACATGAAACTCAAAGAACTCACTTTCACTTCTTTTGAGGCAAATTAGAGAGGTCTGATGACTTTACAAACATAATAATAACAAAACCTAATATTTATAGAATCCACACTTGTCCCAGGAACTGTACAAAGAGCTTTATCAGAGAGGTTCCGTAACTTAACTAAAGTCAAACAGCTAAAAAGCAATAGCTCCTGCATCTGAACCTGAGCATCCTGACTAGAGCTTGCATTATTATGCTTTACCTCCCCACAATGGATCTACCTAATGTGACTTTATAGTTCTTTATTATCACAACATGATCTTGCCAGTTACATTATTTTATAATATCTGCATTCCATTTTCAACTTCTAAAATGACCACTTAAAATGCAATTTGATATCTAAAAGAAAATGGTCTAAGAGCCTGTACTATATTAAAACTGTGTCCATAATTCCTGGAACTGGCAGGTTTCACACATAATTTAGCAACAGTGATATCTGAAAGAGGACACAAAATTAAAATGGCCAAAATTCCCTCTTTAAAGATTATAATATAAACTACATTAGAAATTTACCAAAAATGCCAGGTGAGTCTAGAAATACACACGATTTCATTATTTTTCTCTAATAAACAGTATTTTCACATTTACAGTGCATACTTGTCAGAGGAAACTGGTTTAATTATAACAAACATGATCTTGGGCCAAATGTCCTTAGCATTCAGCATCTACCCAATGACAGCCAGAAAGTACAGCACCTTACCTAGTGAAGTCCTAGTACTTCCAGAAAACAGAAAACGACTTTACTGACCATGAATTGATACAACTGGAAACCAGTAAACACTGCCAGAATCAGGCACTAAATTATCAAAGGAAGCAATTTTATAAATGAGGAACCTAAGGTTGAGTACCTGGTTCAAGGTTACAAATGAGTGAGAGTCAGGACCTGAATTCTAAAGGCAGGTCTGTTCAGAGTCCCTCGGCAATGCGCTCCGCTGCACTGCCTCCCAGGGCTTTCACCATCCCTCAGCTCTCCTCAGAGGAACGAAATGACTCGTGCTACTTACAAATCTGGGGCCCCTTATTCAGTACTGCTTTTCATTTATTTAATTTCAACTTGTACCTACTAGGAACAGCTTACTCTTCATTTGACTGTAGGTCTTCAGTGAGCCCACAGTTTATGTCTTAAGACTGGCATTGTTTTGTTCACACGAAGATTATTTAAATGTCACCAGCACACCCATGACTTACCTGGGAAATCCTGGTTGATCTCGTCCATTTCCAGCACGATATCATATGGCACCCCAGCCTCAGCCAGCAGCACATTAAGCTGACCAGGCATGCGGCCTGCAACTGGGTGAATTCCAAACCTAGACATGAAACAAATGAACAGCTGGCCTTACTTAATGGGCCAAAATGTACGGAGATCCCAATATCACCTCCAAATCTGCACACTTTGTTCTTGGCACCTCTGCTTCTCCTGGTACTATCTGATCTCCACAAGCAGGAATAGAATTAGCCCAGATATGTAGGCAATCTATAAATATTGAAGTTGGAGATTTAATATCTCAGTATCTCAGTATACACAAACCATAACTCTTCTCAAAAAAATAAGAGTAACTTTAGAACCTGACTCTTCTATATATGTTTTAAGTACAATGAACTTCCAACAACATTAATATATAATATCACCTTACATTTAATAAGCACTGTGTTCTCTCATTATACTTTCTGATAAATCTTGAATCTTTAAAACCTTCTGTAAGTCAGCATGGAATTAAACATTTGCCATGAAAAATCAACATTATTCCATCAAAAGGTAGACTCTACATTCAACTGTAACCTCTATGTTCAAAGGCAGGAAAATAAAATATTGTCACGTACATAAATTAACAGACTACAATCTCTTAGAGCATGATACTGAAGCATTACTCCACGTCACAAAAGAAATAGGATAGTAACACTCTGGAGTGTTTGAGAGACAGAGTAATACACAAATCAGAGCTCCATACTCTACTAAGGCAAAAGAAACTGACTCACCAAGCAATTTCTTTCAGCCACAGCCATAATGGCATTTTTAAAGTCATTTAATCCAACCTCTTACCCACTGTATTGATCTTTGTCTCCTGAGCAGTGGGCACAATGCCTGGCCCATAGGAAGGACTCAATAAAAAGCGAGTGAGTGAATGAATCCAGTGAAGAAATGCATTTTATAGTATGTCTTGGCAGGGATCCATCCAATCTCAGCTTAGATACCTTCAGTGACCAGAAACTTACCCCTTCCTAAGGTCTATTCCATTACTAGACAATCCTGATAATTTTATCACTCACACACACACACACATACACACACACATTATATTAAGCCCAAGAGAACCCCTATCTCATCACTTTCCAAGGTCTGTAGTTTTGCCATCTGGAGCCATGAGTTTGCTCCCTCCTTCATAACGTAGATTCCTTTCAGCTATCCTAGGATGCCTGCTAAGCAAGACATTCTCAATTTAACTATTCAATGACTGACAAGGTGTCCAGATCCATTGCTGTCCTAGTTGCCTCTTCCTACACTAAGCAATGCCCAGCTCAAACCTCAGTCCCCCAAACAATATGCTGAATGTGATCTAGATGCATAAGGCACAGCAAGAAAATCACATCCTCAGATCATTCATTGATGAAACCTAAGTCGGCATTAGCATTTACAGCTAGCCCAACACATTGCTGTCTCAACAAAACTTGTGGTCATTTAAGATGCCCTGTTACTTTTCACAGGAACTGTTGCCAAGCCAGGCTTCCCTCCCCACTTTCAATACAGGTCCTGTTAGGAACAGATTAAAGAAGCATAAGAATCGACACCTCCCAAAAGCAGACCTGAAAAAAGCTATAAAATGGCTATTTATGTTGTCCAGATAATTGACAAATGGTTTTCTACACCATTACAACTGATCGTGAAGAGTCTGAATTGTTGAGTCTTGTAATTGGGAAAGAAAAAAGAAAAAAAGACATCAAGTGACAGGTGTTTTCTTTTATCAAATGCTCCTTTATATAATCTTCCTTCTGGGATCACTGCATGTTCCTAAATAACCAATTTATGTTTAAAAAAGACAAAACTCAGGGCTAAAAAGAAAGAAAACAGTTATCTCTAGGTGGTTGTACAACAGATCACTTTATTTCTGATTTTTTACAATTTAGGGCAGCTGAAACAAACTCAGTACTTTAGTTAAATTGAGTTTTAGAGCTGCATTCCTATATTTTAAAAAAAAAAGAAATGATGCATCTTCTTTGCAGAGGGGCTGCTGACATATATTTTGACATAATGGCTAATACTGACTCTAGAATGTGCTAGGCAATTTGCACAACTTTTTTAGTAAATAGTTAAAAGCTGGGATTCAAACTCAGATCCTTCTGCCTCAAAGTCTGAACTTTTACCTACTATACAATATAGTCAGGAGAATCAAGCCATTTAAGAGACGTTTTTGTTTAGATAACAGCTCAGGTTAACCAGTTGTGTGATGTTATGTTAGGCAAGTTTACTTAATGACTCGCTGTCAGTTTTCCCACAGAGTAGTAACCAGCTGTTATTATAAGCTCACATCATGCCAAGGGCTCCATAAAACTGTGTAGAAGATGTCTGAGAAATACGTATTTATCTCTGCTTGAATAGATGAAATATGGAGTTACAAGAACCCAATGTATAGTGTGCTTTAAGAAAAACTGAGAGCCAAGAAATTTTCATCAGTGCTACAAATTATAAAATAAACATTAAATACTTGCATGGACAAATAGACAGAGGAGAAAAAAATGTCTCAGTACAGCAAGGTAAAACATTTATCAGCACTTCTTCAGTGCTGGCGATGTGGATCTTGAAAAAATTACTGGGAGTAGAAGGTAGAAATGAACTGCATAGAATGAACTATTAACAATCTATGATTCTTTTAGAAGGAATTCATCATCTCTTCCCTTGGTGAGCTATCTGTAGTTTTAATTTAGTGAGAATAAAATTAAGGGCCGTTATCATTTACTCTATCTAGACAGTGGTCACCCACCCTCACCACCTCATAAGGTTTTAAGTTCTTCAACCACACATGTTCCTATCATTTTTGTGAATATAATAGTTCAACACTTGAGTAAAAATTGTTAAATGTTCTCTAAAAACAAGATTGCTTTTTTTTTAACTAGACATTACTATCCTATTGTCATCTTCTGTACCACACCAGAGTTTTTGATTGCTCCTGAAAACAAATGAGGCAAAATACTGTCAATTTATGTTCACACTCTTCATATAGTAATACAAGCTATATTCAGCACTACTGCAGCTGTTTTCAAACTGTCTCAGAGAAAGCATTTCCAAAATGTTCCACAGACTCCTTGATTGAAATAGCTACCTTAAAATTTTAATATTTTTACAGTGGCAATAAGATAAAACATTTGCAAAAAAAGTTGTCCAGGCATCAAAGTATATGCTCATTAAATGGGAGTTATTGCTAAACCTCAAATCTAAAAACAAATATCATTTTAAAATTTTAATAATAATACGGCATTTTAAGCATGAATACAAAAAGACTTGGAAAGAAAATGCATTATATGGAAATAACCAAAATATACTCTTAAGCTTACTGATTGCCATGAATTTTGAAAAAGACAAAATGAATGGAAGTTTCAAAGTGCCTGATTTTGTGAACAAGCGTCACAAGTTTTTAGTTCAGGACTTTGAATCTTTTTTCTATGATGAGGATGGCTAAATAATCAACCCTTAGATTCATGGGCAATAACAGAATCAGTAAGAAAAAGATACTACCAGGCACAGAGAAGGTGAAGTTCACTTAAGTGTAATAAACAATTCAAATTTCAAAAAAGAGGAAAGACTGAATTTGTGTAATCCTTGCATAAAGTGAGAATAGAAGGCAGAGCACAAAACAAAATGCACATGAGAGTGACATGGAACGTGTGGCTTTAAAGGCACACATGAGACTAAAGTATGAAACATCAGAAAGTAATTTGAATATCAAAATAAATAAGGATAGTAATAGATTATAAACCACTGGCGAAAATGGGAATTCATAAGTCAAGACTGATAACAGACTCATAAGTCAAAGGAAAGAACAAAGGGAAGGAGGAAGGGAGGGAGAGAGAAAGGAAAGAAGGGAGGAAAGAAGGCATACTCTCCCCACAATGGTAGACTATCAACTGATAACTGTGGTATAAAACCACCATTTTGCAACCATCATAATAAAAACTGGTTCAGATGAAAATCATCAGCACATGTTCAACCTCGGGAGTAGAGTTTGATGAAGTGCAGGATATTTGTAAGGTCTTAAAGAGAGCTCAAAGCAGTTTGCCCGTCCCTTACTCTTACTTCAACAGAAAAAGAAAAAAAATGTTAAAGACTTTCATTGCTTTCTCTGAGAGCTACTTTATTGAAAATGAGTAATAATAAGAATGAGTAGTTGTTAGAAATAGTAACCATCTATACTTTTTGCTCAACAGGCATTTGATTAAAGGACAGAGTCCATATTTCTCTTTCTTCCCAGCTAATAATTCCTTCTAAATACCTAACAAAATAGATTACCAAGATTAACAAACCAAATCTCAGTCAAGAAGAATTTAAATTGAAACTGTAATTTCTTACGTATTTTAATGCACTGTTTGGTATACATGGGTACTGACAGAATATTTTAACTCAACGTCCTTCTAAATAATTTGTGGGAGAACTAAAGGCAAATAGAACGTGCCCCAACAAAGGCAGACACCATGTAATTAAATGTTAGGATCCTGATGTGTCAGTTTTTAAATAATGATGGAACAAACTAATTTCCAAAAGAACATAGCTTAAAATCAAAAATTTTAGTTTGAAAAAAAGGTCATTCTGCTTTACAGAGAGGTTCTTACTAATGCATCGAACGTATTATTAATCAGCTGACTTTCATTCAAAATTAATGCTAATTTGTATTTCAAATGTGTCCATTTCAAGTCAACATTCCAAATTAACACAGGCTTGTTTTCCCACATTCAGGAAAAGGTACTGTAACTTCTATCACTGACGAGACCCAGTGCTTAAAAGGATCAGAGGGTGCTTGGATAAGGTTCAAGAGAAACACAAAATATCTAACCACTTAGAAAATAACACACTCTGCGTGAAAAAAAATCAACTGGCTAGAAAAACAGGCAAAACTTTATTTTTAAGCAGATTAAATAAAACAGAAGTTCACCAACTAGTCCTCATTTTCATACAACAGAAAAAAAAAGAAAATGGTCTTAAAATGCAAAAGAAAGAATTGGAATTAAATTTTGAAAACAAAGACTCCCTCTTAATTTTAAACAAATTTCCCAGTTTCAGCCTTCTTTTCTGTAGATCAGGGAGACAAAGGCTCATGAATCTGAGCTGATGTACTAACCACCTGTTCAGTACAAAATGGACTCAAAAGTATTCCACATATAAATGAGAAGGATGGTTGATTGGCAGTGGACGTAACAAAGACAGTTACGACAGCTGAGATATCACTTTCATGGATGGGAGGAGGGGGAGGGATCAACCAATGGTCTTAACACCATTAGTAAGAGAGAGGAGCAGCATAGGTGGGACTCAGAATTTCCAGAACTATAAGACATTGCTCTACCTCACTCCTATAGTAATATTTGCCATGAATTACTCATTTGTACTCTTTGGAGATGTTAACAGTAATCTTGGACACCAAAAAATGTCTCTTCCTCTCCCAATCCTCCTGATCACCAATTAGTATTTCCTGCCAACCCCTCCCCCCGCACCCTCTCCCCCCCCCCCCCCCGCCCTTTCCTCTTCTCCAAACCTGATTGGTGAGATTTTTTTTTAAGAGTCACTGTAGTTCATGACATCAGGGTCTGTATTAGTTTCCTATTGCTGCTGTTAACAAATTACCACAAATTCAGTACCTTAAAACAATACAAATTGATTCTCTTATAGTTCTGAAGGTGAGAAGTCCAAAATCAGTTTCTCTGCACTAAAATCAAGCACTTGGCAGGGCTGCATTTTTTCTAGAGGCCGTAAGGGGAAATCCATCCCTTGCCTTTTCCAGTTCCAGGAGGCTGCCACCATTCCTTCTGACCCTCCTTCCTCTCTCTTATAAGGACCCTGATGACATGAACCCACCCGAATAATCCAGGATAATCTCCCTACCTCAAAATCCTCGTTTTAAATCTACAAAATCCCTTTTGCCATGTAAAGTAACATATTCATAGATTTTTAAGGATTAGGAGGTGAATATATCTTTGGGGGCCATTATTCACCCTACTACAAACTGCCTTTCAAGTCCTCAAATTCCAGCTAATAGGGCCTCTATTAGATGAATAAACACTGAATATACACTTTGAGATTTACTTCTGGATTTCAATTTGGTATCCCTTCTTGATTTTAGTATTTTTTGTTTAATTTTTATTTATTTGTTTGTTTTTAATACTGCCTTTGCTTATTTTTCAATTAATCCATCTGGCTATCATCATTAGGAGGTGTCTTGGACCAAATTAGAAATCGAAGACCTCCAAATGTATTAGTTATTATTGTAATATTTGATTAGCTGCAGACTTCATAAAGACAGTGTTTCTTTTGAGCTAGTTGGGAAGAGTAAATAATAACAAAGCTAACCAACATGTTATGCTGAATATCCCAAAGGACAGATCACTTTACATCTGTTTGCATAATAATCTATTATACCAAACTTTACAACTCTAAGATTGGAGAAAAACACATACAAGGCTATTACAAGAGAATGCCAATGTTTTGAGAGAAATAACAGAACACGCTAAATTTGTAGAAATATGTATGTGCATGTTGAGTCAGTGTGAGTTTATAACAATTCTGGCCCATGGAACTGGCTAATCTCCAAAGTATGTATTAATGTTAATTATATCCGACATTGGTTGGCCATGACCGGCAATTTCCAGGAACTGACGGCCAAAGCTCATCAATGTTCCATCATCACATGAAGAATATCCAGAATTCCAAAATGCAAAGCCTACTAGCCTTTTAGTTCTTCCCTTTGAACTATGAAAATTATTTTTATTGCGTACATACTTAACAAAACAGAGTCAGCTGTCCCTGACCACAAGATTCTACAGAAGGGAAATAACTACTAAAATGAGATCACAGAAAGATCTTTCATGCTCCCGGACCTCTTTGTTTATATACCTACTCCTTACGATGCACTGGATCATAACAACTGGTTGATATGACTGTGCTCTCCAGACTGGGAGCTCCTTGAGTACAGGAACCATGTCTTATTTATTTATCAGTTCCCACAATACCCAGCATTCTATTATAGGTACTCAATTAACATGGGGGGGTGAATGGAAGGGGTTTTAAACAATATAGTGTGCTCAATAAGGTATGCTGACTACATAAACTTTCTGTCTCTTTTTAGAAAAAGAATTTAGGGAAGTAGTATAGAGTAGCAGTTAAAAAGCTCTACACTTGTCTTATGAGGGAGACCACTTCAGGGACGGTGTAGATGCCTGACCACTGTGCTATATACACGTGAAGCTGAGGCTGAATAATAATGAATGTCAACTATAATTTAATATATATATAGTCACAGGATGTGGAGTACAGCATAGAGAACAGAGTCAGTGGAATTGTAACAGCTATATACAATGTTAAAGAGGTAGTAGATTGGGGAGTTACCACTTTGTAGAGGGGGGTTATCACTTTGTGAGGGGTGTAAATGTTAACTATTACATTGTTTTGTACACCTGAAACTAATTTAAAAAAAGAAAAAGAAAAAGCTCTAGAGTCCCACTGCCTGAGTTTAAAACATTTGGACAATTTACTTCTATGTGCCTCACTTTCCTCACATGTACAATGGGATTAATAATAAAATCCCATCAGAGGATTATTGTAAGATTTAAGTGAGACAGTTCATGTAGAGAGCTTTTTATATGAAGCACTTTAGACCAATGCCTGGCACACATAAGCCTTTAATCAATGTAACCTGCAACTATGATATTCTATTCAAATACTCTTTTTGTAATATAAATGTTCTGAATTTTTCAGATAAATGCACATTTTAATGATCATTTATATAAAAAGAAATGCACATTTTTACATTAAAACAAATGCTGGTTTGATATCAACATTTTCTAAGTTGGTTTTCTAATTATTATCTTGAAATCTCAGTAAACATCAATATAGTCCAATAAAAGCCAGAAATTCTTTGTACTCACAACTACATCAAAACACTAGAGAAACTATATAATTAATACAGATTGAGGCAAATAACTGAATACTGAACTCTTTGGTCATAACTAATATTCAAATACAGATTTACTTTGATAAGAGTCAAATTTCAAACTGCCGTATTTAACCTTTCCACCGATAATATTAGACACTTTTTGCCCTGACAACAAATATCACCAAGTCAGAGCAATCTCTTCAATTATCTTGAAGCGAGAAAAATTTTAACATTTTTTGTTACTTTCTCTCTCATACCGTGTTTCCCCGAAAATAAGACCTAGCCGGACAATCAGCTCTAAAGCGTCTTTTGGAGCAAAAACTAATTTAAGACCGGGTCTTATTTTACTATAAGACCCAGTCTTATTATATAATATAAGACTGAGTCTTCAATTAATTTTTGCTCCAAAAGACGCATTAGAGCTGATTGTCTGGCTAGGTCTTATTTTCGGGGAAACACGGTATATGAAAATGATAAAGTTTTTTAAGGAACACTGTAAAATAAAAGCTAAGACCTCAGTCACCAATTAAAAATAGACGCAGGCACAGTTAAAAAAAAAAAAAAAAAGTTTAATAATCTACTCAAATGAAAAACCTAATCTTCAGAGCCTTTTAAATTAACTAAGAAATAATAAAGCATATAAGCTATTCATGAATACCACATGAACTGGGTAAATTGTGGTAAGGGAGCAATTCAAAAAAAACACCATAATTTTTTAAGCCTGGTTTTTAATACATGATGACAAAAACCCCACTGTTAGACTTTTTTAAAACCTCACATTTGATTTCAGATACCACATGTTTTAAAGGGGACACAACAACAAGAACTCCCATGATCATGGACCATGGAGACAATATGTCCTGACCAGGACACATTATAGCAGTGGTTCTTGGACATGAGGGGCTATGAAAGGGTATAAAACATTCACCACATGGATCCTACCACAACTGTTCAAATAAGCTACATTCTCCTTCTTGCATTATGGAAATATCCAGATTTAGTTCAGCAATAAACCATGAAGAAGAGCCATGTACCCCAAGTCAAGATAAGACAAAGAAACTACAGGGACAACTGTGCGCTGGTTCTAAAGTATTTAGAGTGTTTTCTCCATTTTGCAAACTCTTGTTATTATAAATAGTGAAAAGGATCTCCAGATTTTAAAATACATATATATATATCTATATATATATAGATATATATATCTTTAAACCCTCAACTATTTGGTTAAATGTTTTGGGAGTCGTTGTGCAAAATCTATTTTCATACTCAAGATATTCAAAGGGTTAATTTCTTTTCTTTCACTGTGTTTTATATTTTAAAGTCAAACTGCATATAGGACAATGTACATTGGTAGCATTTTGGAATTAGGTCTTCCCAATAACATCATCCCACAATTCATCTAAATATGTTATTCTCAACTCCTAGGAGAAAGACAAATTAACTAGGAAAAAGACATAACAAAGGGAAAATTTTAAAAAGCGTTAGTTTATTAAAAGCTTACTTATTCTTCCTGTTTTCAAACATAAATATTTATCAATCAGTAAACCTTAAGAGTTAAAATAGACCTTAAAGATTCTCCAATGCAACTGCTTCCTACGGCAGGAATCCTTCATTTAGAATTACACTACAATGTTCAGTCACAAAACAGGTTAGGAGTTCCACTGTAGATGTCATACGTAATAGAGTCCCTGGTATGGGCTACACATATTAAGGACCTTTATATTCTATGTTTGCATGTGGCAGTGTTCCATTCTGAGGAGCGTCCATGAAGGTAATAAAAAGTTGTGTGACTATATTCAATTTTTTTTTTAATTGTGCATTTCACCTGTGAAAAATATGATGGGATTTGAAACAGAGGTTTCTTTGGTTTATCACTTTCTGATCAGAATGTCTAATTGAGTTACAGGTCACTTATTAAAAGCACAAGAAAAAGTTATTTTTTAAAATAACTACAATAAATGTTTAGAATAAAACCTCATAAGACATCAAGCAGGGTAAATGTGACACAAATTTCACCCTTGCTGGTGAAAAGGTTGGGACCAACTGGGTAGAATTAGCCTATCCATCTGAAGAAAAACATGGTTATGAAGCGGAAATAAAATCTTCCTAACAAGGCAGACGCTGCCCACAAAAACTAATTAATGAAAAAGGCTGTGGAATCAACTTTCTGGCAAAGCTTCTTAGGCAAAAGGATAGACACCCAGCTTTCTAAAATTGTGAAAGTCCTTCTTAGAAGCAGTGGTTCAGACGAACTCACTCATACAAGTCCAAATGAAAAAAAAATTGTTCATTAAATTTCCTAGGCCTGTCCAACAGCCAGAACTGGAGAATGTTATGTACCTTTCTTTGTTTTTGTGAAGGCAAATAAGGGCTGATCTGCTACCCTGATCTGAAATCTGGTGTTCATCCATGGTCTGCCTTTCTTCAGGAAGAAAATGATGAATGTTAAAGAGCTTACAAAAATGTCTCAGGGTCACAATTTTTCTAATACAGAACTTAGAACCTGTTCTATGACGTGGATGAGGAAATGCCTGACAAAAGCCAATGGTCATATTTTCCATGTGTACATGCGACCTGTGGCACTGAGGCCATCCAAAGAATGAGAAGTCATCAAAGGAGGATCAGATAAGGGGATCCAGTACAAACACAACGGAGTCCTCTGCAGAACCATGTCTCAACCTGTTTTCCATTCTGAGGAGATCATTAAAGATTGTGTCCAAATATGGCTTTTCCATCACTAAACCAAATCCAGCTACCAAACCCAGAATAGAAATTGTATGACTACTGACAGTTTTCATTTCAAAATAACCAATAAGACTATGAAGAATGATATCAAAGAAAAAATTAAAATTATAATTTGCCACTAATGTTCTGATTATAAACTGGCACATTGCAGAGATTTAGTAAAAATTATGCATAATTTCATCTTTCTGTCTGAATAACTCTAATGATGTTGTTGAATGCAATGGTTAGTGAGCTCCATAAAATGCAAATTATAAGATACTGAGGAATCTGAACATGAAATGAGAAGGTTTATATTTACTTATACCCTGCCATGTTTACATGAACCTTATTGAAGAAAATCAGCTCAGAGTTTATTATGACTAATACTAGAACTAAGGGCCAAAAATCACCCTGATGATCAGAGGCAGTGGTTTCATCAATTGTGCGAGTTTCTCCCTCAGACCACTGAACTGTCTGTGACAGGGTTTCCAAGGAATAAGTCCTCCAATAGTACAGCTGACAGAGGTTTTACAAATTACCGAAATCACAGACAGGCTTTTAACATAGTCTTCTGTTCTTTCCACCACACCAATATGCTGTGGACGGTATAAAGCCAAATGTAGTGTGGTCAACATTCGGAATCTGGGAGGAAGATGGCCACTTCCTAGGAGCACAACAGACACCTTTGATCTGAGAGGTTACTGGCAAGTCAATGCATAGGCTGAACACAGATGTGACTGAACACATATACTTTCTTCGGTTTCCCTCTTTTCCACCAAAAGTTTCACTCATTTGACCAAATACACAAATAACTCCCATCACACCCACCTTCCTGCCACCACATTTCTCAAGAAAGCAGGCTCGGTGCAAAGACACCATATTCTCTCAGAAAATCAGAACACTGGCTAATTCATCACCAAACAGTGCCATTTGTAACTCTGAAAGTCTGACACAATAGCCTGTGCTATAGCTGTTCATCATTTCAACTAGCATCTGAATTGGAAACACAATGGGGGTATAAGTTTTTCATAATTCAGGATATCTTAAAGCCTATTAACTATCCTCCCAGTGAATGTAAATTCCGCAGGGTCAGTTGTTTTTATCTGTGTATTCACTGATGTATTCTCAAGAACTAGAACAGTACCTGGCACAAAGCACTATCTAATTATTTGTTCAGTGAATGGTCACTAACATAAACAGTCGTGTCTAAAAAGGAGGTATTACAAAGCTGGCGTGAAACTGCTAAATAATGCCTATTTCTTTACTCAGATACAATACTGGATCTTTCATTTGGTCTAATTTCTATTCTCCTCAGAAACATGAACCTTTATTGCTTTACAAATTTGCATGTCCTAGCTCTTCCTACACCCCAAAACATAACAAATCCAAGAAGTATAAACTGTTTATTTGAATTACATTTAATCCATGAAAAACAGGAAAATCCAGTTAGTTCGAAAAAATATTTCATCTTCACGTTATCTTCAAAGAATAAAAGATTTCTTAGCAAAAATAACATATATTTAAACTTATAACCATGTCATACAAAACTACAAAACACTATTAAATTGTAAATACCATTGGCAGCCAAATGTGTTTAGACAGAGAATGAAAAAAATTTAATATTTATCTTTAAAAACCTGCAAAAATTTTCATGTTATGAGTAGTATAAGAAGTTTGAAATGTCCCCTGGACAATTTGCCTCTCCTTTGTATTCCTCCCCTAATTCTACTCTACTTTTCTTAGCATACTATCACATTAAATGAAATTCACTCATTGATTCATTCATGTATTTGTTTTCTTTATAACTGCCGTATTTTCCCGTGTATAATGCACACTTTTTTACCCAAATTTGTGAGGGAACAATAAGGAGCATTATATATGGGTAGTACTAATTCTGTACCGATATAAATGCTTTTAATTCTTTTATTTATGCTTGTGAGTTAAAAGTGTAGCTCTAGAAATCAATAACGATAGCTGTATGCAAAATAATACCCTGGAATACAGTAATCGGTTTTGTTGAACTTCCAACAGACTTGCAATGACGAAGAGTTCTTGGCCTACTACGATGAGTACATATCATAAATTTGTTACTGGTACGTAAAATTTATTGTACCTTGTATTTGTTCTTGTGTTTTGTAATTATTTGTTACATTAAATTTCTTATACCATAATATGTAAAAAAATAAATGCTAAAATTCTTTTATAATACAAAAAACAAGTACCTAAATGTAAACAAATAAAAATTTGAATTAAAAAATTAAAATGAAAGATTTTTTTCCCTGAAAGTTTGGGCTAAAAATATGGGTGCACATTACACACGGCAAAATACTGTGTAAACTTTTGAAAGTTGGAACTGGGCTTATGCATCCTTGCATTGTCACTACCTAGTCATAAATGTCTATCAAATTATTAATAAAAAGATACAGCTGAACATTAACATGAAAGCAATATATAACATCACTTAGTTAATCAAAGAAGCTGATATGTGGTTTCTTAAATTCAAAAAACTTCTGTGATAATCCAAGCAATAATGCGTTTATGAAAAAAAAGAATTACACCTCTTTCTAAGAATTATTCACCGGGAATACTATCTCTTCTTTATAATGAAAAGCCTATCATATCAATCCAAAGACTGGGAAATAAAGAGAAAAAATGTCTGTCCTCTTGTATCCCAAGATTTTTGCAATAAAATGCTTTTAGAAATCAAGCCTAAGTTAGGTAAGTTACAGAGGCATTCTGAGCAACTGGGAAGCAACAATATCCCAGCCAGTAAAGAAAGTCTACGTCAGTGAACTTTCACGATGTTCCAAAATGAGCTCTTGTCATGAAACGTCACATGCTTCATTTTATAATCTCAGCTCTCTGTGAGCATGTTATGACTATGGCCAAAGTAAAGGAAAACAGGAGTGTCTCTAAATCAATCATGGGCCATGAAGCCAGACAGACTGTATGACAGATGCAATTTTTCTTGGCACCACTTGGGCATAACTAACTGATGACAATCGTATGTCCACACTGGCACATGTCCACGGGGGATGTGTGCGAGTATGTCACCACATCTGGATGTTAGGCATGCTGGGGTCCTGAGGCTCAGAGATCTACCAAAACCAGAGGCCCAGCAGCTGTGCTCAATGAACACCGTGGGAGCTCCACAGAGTGATGAAAGGACTAAATTACCGCAAACTGTAAATACAGATTTATTTCATTAACATACGAGGTAACTGCTGCAGCCATCTCTTGTTCACAGACATTTGTCTCTTTAAAAAAAGTTGTTATCTATATACATATACATATTCCTAACTTCATAAAGAAATTTTGCATTTCTCCTATGAAAAGACGACACACTCAAAGCAAAATCCATAAAGTTTCTATGATTCCCTTTAAATAAAAAAAAAAATCTTCACACAGAAACAAGGAAAAATATGATAATCTACTGTCATCATGTTAGCAAGGATAGTTCTCTTCCCTTTAATTCAAATGAGATTTACATAATTTGTTACAAAGCCCATGTTGAAAATTCGACATACTATACTTTTTAAAAACTATAGTATACTAATATATAATTTCATCTTTAATATGAAATATTTAGATCAAGATAAATGACTAATTTTTCCTAACTCACAAACAGCAAAATCAGACTGAACAATAATTTTATTCTGATCCTATATAATAAATTAATAAATTTATTTTTATTAATAAATTATTTGAACTATGACAATTATGTGAAACGATAAAAAGCTCTCATGAAAAGTCTATGTTCTAGTCACAAAATTAGTTCAATAAAAAACAAATTATAACTAAGAAACTATTCACACATGTTTAATTAAATATCTCCCATAAATCTTAAGTCAAATAATTACTTTTCTCATGCAGTGTGACAGAATTCATCCTAAAACAGCAGTTTATATTATGTCCTCATGGATAAAATTCAAATTTTAATCAGATCAGAAACTAAAATTTCATTTGTCTTATTCCTTTTCTTTTCAGAACATTTTTTTCCATCCCTCTTATTCCTTTCCTTTCACATCCTGCCTTCCATCAAGCTGCCCAACTCTTACAATGCTCTCCAACTTTGCATCTACCTATCTAACACTGGACTGTTTTTCCAAGATGTCTGGTTAATATAGGCTGATCAATAGGTAACAAAGGAGGTATGTCAAATTAATCATTCCCTTCCCTAAGTATAATTAAGACATAAAAGCCATCTTTCTCTATTTTATTATGATTGCCACTCATCTCCTAAACATTTATGTGGTGATAGAAGGCATTACTAATATACTCGACTTTTCACATGTGGATTGAATATAGAAAAACAATTTCATTTTAGAAAAATCATAGATTCTTTAGCACATCCTTTCCACTTATAGGTCTGCAAATGCTTTAAGTGGCAAAACAATGACTAAATTGGAAGCATAGTTTAATACCCTATATGAAAATAGGAAAAAGTTACGAAAATGAGACTTAAGTGAAAATTAAAAAACAAAATCAATGAGTTTTCTCATCGTCTATCTTCAATTAATCTAAGAATATACTAAACATCGGAACCATGTATATCACAGAAATGCTGGTCCTAACACAAAACAGTATTTTAACTCTATGTGTTTGAAAAACACAGATTTATAGACCACAGGAAGGTAGAGATTAGGGGAAAGAGTGAAAGAAGAAAGGGAAGGAAGGGAAGGGAAGCAGGGAAAGGAGGGAGAGGGGAAGGATGGAGGGAAGGAGGAAGGAGGGAAGAAAATGCAGCTGACAGTAAAACATTTTAGATAACCTATGATTTCATCATTTAAGTTTCTTTTACCACTAATAATAGCTGCGATACTTAAGCTGAAGATAAGGATTCTGCATCCAGTCTGGCCTGATACTCTCACCAGTTCTAGGCACACTGTGTGGCTTATTTTTTTATCATCTGCCCACAGACAAAAGTGTAAGATGGGCATCTAAAAGGAATGTTTGTTAACAGACATTAACAGTTATGTCAATATACATTAACATCCTGGTGGACAAACTAATTTTACTTAATAATAGTTACCTTGTCTCTGTTACTTATGGTACTATATCAGTGAAACTGCTAGTGAAGCAGCTTCCCCGTAAAACAGACAGCAGTTATCCTCCCACAGAGAACTCCAGCCAATCCTGCCACGGACTCCCAACAGCAGAGTTCCAGAATAGAGATCCAAAGGTGTACAGGACAGATGCAAAGTACGGCCAGGGTCATCACCCACTGGCCCCATTTTTACATGCCTCAAACCCTCTGTCCAAGGTCAGGAGGAATAATCTAGAAATAAAGAGTCCTCAGCTTTGCCATTCTGTTTACTTTGCCATCCTCCCAAGAGCAGAGTCCAGAGCCCAAATGGCAAGTGACAGGAACAGCTGTTGCTCTAACTCATATTTGAAAAAGTGTATGGTTTTAGAAAAAGAAAATTTTCAGCAGTCTTTTCCACCCTGAGAGTGTGAGAACTAAATCAAACAGTAACCAGCCCACACGTTGACCACTGGGTCTCACTCTTCACAGACCTCTCGCTTAATTGTTTTTCTTCAGTGTGAACAACAGAAACCAAACAGACACAACTTGATGTGGTTCAAATGCTTTCCTTGACCTCCTTCCGCAAATCAAACAAACCACAGAGAAACAGGACTTCTGTTTTACCCCATTAATAAATATCTTGCAGTTTAGTATAACAAAATTTCCCTTTCTAAAATGAGCCTATATTTAGGTTTGATGCTATTAGACAGAGGGCGAAAACTAAGTAGAAAGACTAAGGCTAGAATAGGATTTTTTACCACTTAGTTTCCTCACCTAAGATTACATATTTAAAACTCCACTTTAAGATACCAATGCACTATACACCTGAAGCTGAAGTAGAATAATATAGAACATCAACTATAATTAAGTGGATATTACATATATATATATATATATATATATATATATATATATATATATGTATATAAAATATATCCACAAGATGTAGAGTAAAGCATAGGAGGATAGTGAATGGTATAGTAACAGCTATATACCATGTCAGAGGGGTAGTACACTGGGGGGGGTTATCACTTTGTGAAAGGTGTAAATGTCTAACTATTATGTTTGTACACCTGAAACTAATAACAAACAAATAAACAAAATTTAAAACATAAATAAATAAAACTCCACTTTAAGGAATAGTCATAAATGTCTGACCACTATGCTGTACACCTGAAACTAATATAATATTGAATGTCAACTATAATTGAAAATTTTTTTTATTTTAATTCAGTTTCTCAGTTTAAGGCTATTAAGTGCTCGCTAGCCACATGAGGTAAGTGGCTACCATATTGGAAGAGTGCAGGTATAGAACATTTCCATTTTCACAGAAAGTTCTATAGGACAATGTTGGTATATACTGTGACCTGCTCAACTCAGGCCTCGTGAACAGTATCTGAGCCCATCTCCGGTTCTCACCACTCAAAACAAATGACAGAAAGACTAGTACTTTCAGGGATCATTTCTATAGTTGTTACGGGAGGAGTTTCTCTGAACATGCAGAGCACCAGAAATAGAGGGCAGCTTGCTGTTGACCGAGTACAAAGTAACAGTTATGTAAGAAGCGTTCTTACCACATAAAATAAATTTTTAAGTGGTAGTAAATAGGCCAAACTGCTAATAGTAGTTGTCTCTGGGCAACGGGACTATAATTACTTTTTTCTTTTTCCTATTTATGTGTTCTTGGATTTTATTCAATAAGCACAATATTCTTTTCTTAATTAACAGAAATTACATGTAAGATTTTTTAAAAAAGAAATGCTCATCTAAAAAAAAGTCATCTGTTTTCCTTTTCTTTCACACACACACTGCAAGCCTCTCACTGGAAGCACTTACCTGACTTTTTTGCCCTGTTCAGAGAGCATCTTTACCAAATCGGCGATAGGGTACTGAGCTTTGGCCGCACAGAGACCATAGCCTACGAGGAATGTTAAGAACACAGAAGAATATGGTTTTTATTTTGAAATTTTATGAACATAATTTTATGCCCAAAAGGCAATCAGTTAACAGGACTAGAAATGAAAGCAAACCTATAATATGGAGTTTTTAAAATACTGGATTGAATTTCAAATTCAAAATCTAATGGTTCCCTCCTCAATCTTCTGTAGTGCCTGATACTGCTGGCCACGCCTCCCCACACACCACACCACACATACACCTGTGTCTCTCTCTCTCTCACTCACACACTTTCACTCTTGCTCTCACTCATTCTCTCTCTGTCTCTCTCATAAATGTTTTTAAATTAGCTTCACACTTGGCTTTAATAACACTGCAGTCCCTGGTTCCCCTCCTACCTTTGTTCCCATTCTTCCTCAATTTCTGTGACTAGATCTCCTTCTGTTCTCCCCCTTACACAATGAAGGTCCCCCAGGGCTTTAACTCTGCCACTCACACTCTCCTTGGGAAATCTCAGCCCAACCCATGGCTTCAAAAACCATATGACGACTCCCAATCTGTCTCCAGGCTCAGTTGTCTGTTATTTGAGCGCCAGTACAGCATGTCCATTGTCCCATCTCCACCTCAAACTTAATATCTCCAAAAAAGAACTTAGAAACTAACAATTTAAAAAAAAATTTTTTTTAATAAAAAAATAAAGGGGAAACTCTTTTTCTCGAAAACAAAACTTCCCCTCTGACAAAGGAAAAACAGAAAACATTTCTAATGTTTTTACAGGTATGACTAAAAACTTCATACGTCTTCCTTCTCCTTAAACCCCCTACAATTCTGCCCATTCTCCTTGTAAAATGAATCGCACATCTATCCCCAACTTTTCTACCCCCCCTTTTCCAAATACCAAGTCTCTTCTCAAGCTATTGCCTCTGCCTTCCCCCACCCCCAATACCACCCATCCTCTAAGGCCCAAAACAAATCCTTACCTCCCGACAATCTTTCTTAGGTTCCCCATGATAGAAAAATTGTCTACACAGTCCAACTTGGCCCTTATCATAACCCACCTTACTTTATTTATCAATCTGACTTCTTCACTAGATGGAAAATGCCCAAAGGCAAAAGAGTGTGTCCTTTACATCTTTCCACCTTTATACTCTAGTGCCATGTTTCTCAACAGGTAACACTAATGCCACTTTGGCTGGAACAATTCTTCATGCAGGAATGTCCCAGGTATTATAGCATATTTATAGCTTATCTGCTCCCTCACAATAACTGACAGTAGCAGTTTTCTCTTTGAGACAACCAAAATCCCAAGTCCACATTTTCAAATGTCTCCAGAAAATGACATTTTACCCAATTGAGAAGGCTTGCATCTGAACATTCAGTTCTGCTAATGTTTGTTATTTGTATCTTATAACCAATCAACAAACTACCACATATGAACAGATTTTCTTTACAGAAAACTCCTATGATATTGAATGATAGAGTTAAAATCTTAATTTGAAGCCAATGTATTGCTTGTAACATCAGCATTCTGTGATCACAATGAAGAAGAACTGAACTAAACCTCGAAAAAGAAGGACACCGAGGCCTGGAAAGATTATACAACTTGGTCAATGTCATGTCGACTGTTAGAAGCAAAACTAAGAACCAAAGTAAGATGCTATGACTCCCAGACCAAGCTTTTTCTCCTAGGCCATGTGACCTCATCTTGTTGGCAACCACAGGTTTCTCTATGATTTTTAAATATTTCCTTCTGAAAAGAAAGAGATTATCATTTACTAACATTTACTGAGCAAGTCTAATGAGTGAGCTAGACACTTTCATATACTATACTTAACTTAATCCTGACAATAGGCCCAAAAATTATCAATGAGAAATAAATAACCAAGATTCAAAGATGACTTAAACATTTGTACAAAATCACAGAATGACACTGCTAGGACCATTACATCAATTTGTAGACTCTCTATGTGATCTCCAAAATATTAACCTAACCTGGGAACGCTCATTATTTTTCATTTAGTAATGATAGGATTGCTTCTAAGTTTCCAAAAATGAAGAAGTTCCCATTAGAATTTTTTCCTATTATAAGAAACTGTTTTGATATAATCAATTACAACAGGTATTAAAGGTTGCTTGCTTTTTTTTTTAATTTGGTTTTTTTACCTGGAGTAATAATAATGCTATTAGCTTCTCGAATCATGTCAATTGCATTCTCAAGGTTGATTTCTGTATGTGTGCCAGAAATTTCCATGGGTTTTCCACCAGCTGTTGAAGTGGTACCATAGCCTCCAAGAATCACATTAGCCAGGGAGCGATTCATTGCCTGGAACACAAAATTATTAGCTGTGAGAGTTTAATCCATGTAACTTTTTGAAAATAATAAGAATCCTTATGTATATGATATTCAGAATCATTTAAAGAGGTTTATGTAATCATCTAAAACATTTTAATCGGATAAATTTGATCTAGCTTCTGAAAATTATTTCAAAAATTTAAATGAAAAGACATCTGGGAAATCAAAGCATTTTTTCTATAAAATCTACTGTATACTGACATATTTTCAGTAAAGGAGCAATTATAAAAGCATTTAACAGAAAGTTACTAATAACAATAAGAAATTAATGAAAAATTCAGATCTAGTTATTATTATCTGTATACTGAGTTCTGCCTCCACATTCACGTGTATTTCATAAGAGTAAAACAGAAAGACAGGAATAAGAAATTTTATAAGGTGACCCTACAGATCTCTCAGGTGAATTCTGCTACCAGCTGCAAGCTGTCAAGAGGCAACCAGGAGGAATCAAAAGGGATTCATTTCATTTAGAACTCTGCTGCCCTCTGCCGTCAAGAAACAAAGAAATGTGGAGGCTGATACCGTCTGATTTTCCAAATCAGCTCCATGAAGCTATTAGTAGAAGTGACTGGATTCATTACTAGACTCCTAAAATACTTTGCTTACAAAAAGATAGATGAGTGAGTTTATATGTACTGTTTCATTATAATTTACACCTACCCTTTTAATCAGAAAAACAATCTTGGGGAAAAAACAATAGGAAGGCACTTTTCATTGCATGTTCAGTTACTATCACCCGACAATGTATCGTACAAACACCACAACGAAAATGTGACAATAACTGATCCGGTTTTGAAAACAGTTCATTTGAAGACCTCTGGGAGGTGAGGTGATAAAAGGAAAGAAAAAAGACAAGAAGCTAGACGTTCTGCGTAATCAAATGCATTGCAAGAATTCAAATCACTGTACATGATCAAAGCAGTCATTCTACATAATTACAACTGAATTTATCACTTCAGAAAAAATTCCAAAAAATTATTAAACCCTATTTTAAGGATGGTGATAAACATACCATTGACCCATTGTTTATACCATTTAAAGGTTACGTGTCAATCTATTATGTAAAAACAAAAAAGACAACATTTTATTATTAAAAGTACATGGGGATTTTACAGTGAAAATCACCTTAGGCAAAAAACATTACCACCATCCAAAGACAGCCCATCCTGGTACCACCTTAGGGGAGACAAGTACATATATTGCTGAGGGACAGAGGTAAAGGAAAGGAGGAAAAGGAGTAGAGAAGATAAGCTGAGAGCCACATTTGACTAAAGGCAACATATCAATAACTTAAGTTTCAAATGTGGACCAAATGTTGTCAGAATTTAACTTGTTCTTTTGACCTAAGCTGATTGATCAGATACAACATTCACATTTCACAGAGCCTAAAATCTAGTAAACTTGTGTAAGATTATTACATATAAAATAAAGCCCAGAATATCTTTATATATATTATTAACAGACAAGAGGGTCAGAGAAAAATTAAAGTAATGCTTTTAAATAAATTCATAGTCCCAATCTGACATGAAGTTTTAAGTTCTTATTACAACCTCCTCTACTTAAATCCAAGGTTTAATGAAAATCTAAATAGCCACCCTGAAACTTCCCAAATATTCAACATCTATTGATTTTGATATATTCTTTCTAGTTTTGAATTACAGAATTCTGAAATTACCAAAAATATGTTCCACCAAATTTTTGCACTTAAAAACTGATTCAAAGGACTATTTCAGACATTAAGATATTTCTGTCATAGATAACTTAAACACAAACAAACACACACACACACACACACACACACACCCATTCCATGACCTGCAATCCTGTAGAGGAACAGACAACAGAGGGCTGTGATGTAGAGACAGATGTAGAGCATATAACCACTTTATTCTGACTTGACTTAAAAGGAACCATTCTTTACTTCCTATAAAACTGAATGAAGGAGAAGGAAAGAACTTCTGAGGACACATAATTAATGTGTACCCACTTCTGATGGCATCTTAGGAAGAAAAAAAAAGGGAACCACACAGTAGTTTAACAATCAAAGTCAACTTGTTAAACACGTATCCACAATTATATCACCATTAAACTAATTCCATGTGGTCTCTTAAAAACAATTATTTTTCATCTCTGAATTTACCATTGCAACATCATATTTTCAACAAATGTTTAGGGTTTAAGGATTTGTTTTGTTTCTTTTTTTTTTTTTTTTGGCTTGCTTAAGTGATTAATGAGACTATCCTGTGACCACTGATCCACAGATTGAAGAGTTCCCAGCTTCCAAGACAAAGTATTTGCAACACTGTCCAACACTGTTCCTTTTAAGTTACTAAGCTCTATAATGAAAATTGTATGCTACATTAAAGAAAGCCTTAATTCACATACTTCTAAGGAAAATGTTTAAAAAAAAATCTGAACACAAAGGAAAGGTCATAAAATAGACAAAAACCAAAGCAATAATCACATGTATCCATCTACTAGCATCTCTCATTTCAATGCTTTGTAGGTACTAATTAATTGGTGGTAAGACAAAAAAAAATTTTCTTTTTTTTGGTTTGGATTTGATCCACTTCATTCTGTTCTATTTTCATGTGGAAACAAGCGACAAAGTGCAAAAATCAAAAAAATTGGTCTAAAAATGTTCCGTTTTTGCAAGCCCTCTATTTCCCAGGACACTATCTCAAGCAAATGGACTATAAAATCATAAAGAGGTTAATGTCTAATGACATTTGGATATAAAGCAAACCATTCATTTAAGCTGGTTGTTGGACACTGTTGACATTTTACAATACCAGATCTGTGTAACCACATTAGGCTCGGAGGACACCCAAAAGAATTTTTTGTCAGAATAAAAATTTAGTTTTAGGGATGCTAATTAGCCACTTGGGGTGCATTCCATTCCCTCTCACATAACAAAACCACTCTATTCTGGTTTGGACTTGCATGTTTCCTTCAATAAATAATTAAATAATGGAGGTAAAATACTGGTAATATTAATGTATATTGATATATGATAGCATATCTGCTACCAGAACCTATTCAAAAAGGATATCAAACTGTGAAATTAGCTAACAAACAAAATATTCATCTAATGTTCATTCAAAAATTATTATATTCATTTGAATGTACTAGGTGCTAGGTCAAGCTCCATAAATACAAAAGAGAATAATAAATGACATCTTAAAATAGCTTCCTTGTAAAATGAGAATATTTCCTACCTCCAGAATTAGTGTGGGTATTAAATGAGCTAATATTTGTAAAGTACCAAATATAATGCCAGCAGTATTGTACTTCACCCAATTACGAGCAGCTGTTTCATTTTTATTAGTAATATGAACCACTCCGTGCTGCTAAGCACCAGCCATGAAGAAACAGTTTCTTATAAGAAACAAGCACAGGCTAAGAATCAACGAAGATCAATGTGAAAAGTCAGAAGCCAGGAAAATTTAGAAGGAAAGAAAATTTCTATCTTCAAAATTGAAAAATATGGCAGGCTTGTTTTGTTGTTGTTGTTGTCTTGTTTGTTTTCTAATAAGTATGCAGTAAAACAAGCACTTCACACATCACTGGTGAAAGATTGACTACAGAATTATTTGTGGAAATCAATTTATCAATATCAACAGCCAACAAGATCTTACTCCCTTTGTCCAAGTTCATTGTACTTATAAAAATTTGACCTAAGGAAATAATCAAAGATGCACAAGGAGAATGTACTGCAGAGAAAGAAAGTTCAAAACAATTAATAATATGGACTTGGATAAATACTGTTACATCTAGGTGATATAGTAACATCTCAGTAGACACTAAAAATTATTAGAAAACTGTTAGAAACTGAAACAAGATAGAATGTGTTTAAACATATGCAAGTAAAAAGATCAGAATTAGAATACTAAATGTTAACAGTTAAGTGATAATAGGATTATAGATTATTTTATATTCTTATTTATCCTTGTCTATTTTCTTCCAAATTTCCCACATTAAACATCTTTTATTTTTATAATTGAATAATTTTTAAAAATTAAAGCTTCAACTGTCCTTGAATCTACATTAATACAATTTCCTATTACAAATAGAGTATCAATCTGACCTAGTGTGACACGTATGGTCAGACAGCTATAAGAATACCTTGTTAGCCTTATGCACAGTATAGAAATAAAAAATATCTGCGGTATGCCAACAATAAATAGCAGCAGTGGAAATAGAAAGAAACAGAAAAACGAGACAAAACAGTTAAAGAAATATGAAAGAATAGAAAAAAGATAAGAGAAAGATATAATGAAAGAACTACACATAGAAAAGAATACTTTCAATTAGAGCCTCTTACTGTCTTATTCTAGGTACTGTTACAGAACTGCTACAGTAAAAGTTACTGTAGTTACTATAACCAATAATAATATAAGCAACTAAATAAAGAAGGCACAGGAGATGAAATAAAAGAGACATAGACACACAGAAATTTGGGGAATACTATTAATAAATTTAAGAACCTAAAGAAAACCATTTAAGAAAAAAAAAGATAAAGGCAAGAAGGTACCCATGATGACACTTCAAGAACTAGGTACAAGACTTTCTGTCCTCTCCCCATATCAATAAGCCACTAACTTTGTTAAAATTCAAATCTTCCCATTTAATTTTAAAATCAGCATTTTGATCAACCACAAGGACTAATGAAAATCTGCTGCCCCCTGCTGGTCGTTCAAATTCACCAAATGAACGAAGTCAAACTAAGGGTTAAAAGCTCATTTTTAGAAAAAACTATTTCTAATACAATTGAATAATTTTTTTCTTCTTCATAAACATTTGTTTTTGAAAACCCCAAATGACACTTTTCAAATAGGAGACACAAACTTCCGCCTTTCCAAATTCCCTGAACAACTTGGGGGATCTAATTTCAAAACCTCTTAGCTTGTTTTGAACTTGGGCTATCAAATCCTTTATTTTGCAATAGGACCAAAGAAAACTAATTTTTATTATAAAAAATAAATCAGCACTTAATTTACAGGGAGTTTTTCAATTAAAATATAAGAGAAATTCTGAATTGTAAAATAAGTGTGTTTTTTTAATATTGTAATGAAAGAGTGAAGGTGGGGTAAGTATCCTTTTCCTGAATTATTAATCAGTGTAAAGTTCACATTCTGATTTCACTCAGTTTCATGTTTGTCCTTTCACAGTCATTTAAAACTATTATTTAGAGAATAATATCCATAATTAGAAAAAGGTTTCTAGTCAAACTTTTAATTATTTGCAGGATATCTTCTTGCCATCAAGAGAATTAAAAACAAAAAGGAGGCTAGAAAGTATTTGTCTTGTTAATTTTTTTTCTTTTTTTTTTCAAATCATGCTGACCACAAAACTTCAAGAAAGGCACTCTCACAGATGACCAGTGGGAGTGTAAAGTGCAGCATGCTTTCTGGAAACAACACAGCACTAAGCAGAAAGAGCCCATAAAATGAGCACATCCTTTTGCTTCTAGGAATCAATTGTAAGACAAAAATCAGAAGATGTATCTATCTACAAAGAGAAACAAAAATCAAACAACCTAACAGGTACAGCATTAAGGAAAAAGCAAATAAATTTTGTACATCCATATGATGGATTACTTCTGAAGTCCCTTGAAATAATATTTGAAAAGCATTTTTAATAAGAAAATGGAAAGTAGTTTGTAAGATTTTTAAAAATTCAATGTGAAACAGTGTACTATATGATCAGACAAGTAAAATACACCAATAAGTAATACACAAAGAAAAAGAATAGAAGGAAATAACCCCAAATCTGAAGTGTTTATCTCCAGATGGAGGGAGTCAGAAGATTTTTCTTTTTACGTTCAATTTTCCTAATCATGTACACTTGAGTACTTCAAAAAGCAGTCTTGCAAATGTATTCCAACAATACAGTCTGATAGTTCTGCTGAAGAGAATAAAAGCGGACACAGTTGTTTTTACTGTAAATAAGAGAAATGACAGACACATATTTGCAGAACACCATTTCCTTTTCTTTCAGACACGTGCTTCTTACCACACACATGATGTAGGACAGGATAGCACCAGAGGAGCCAATGAGCGCGCCCACGATGGTCAGCAGGTTGTTGTTGAGCAGGAAACCCTCCGCACACAGGGCCCAGCCTGAGTAGCTGTTCAGCACCGTGATGACCACTGGCATGTCCGCACCCCCGATAGCAGCCGTCAAAGTCACCCCCTAGGACGGAAAGCAAAGTGTAACTCAAAATTATTAAAACATCTGACATTGAACATACTGGTTCTTAATCACTACTGTTTTCCAATTAGTATCTTTACATATACATTCCACTGCTGGTGCCTCCTATCAGACCAACTTCCACAGATATAACAAATGTAAACACTGAATCACCTCCCCCACCAAAAAATAAATCCCTAAATCTCTAAAAGACCGTGGTGAAAAGCATGCAGAAACTGGAGAGGGGTCTACACTTGGAAAAAAAGTTAACCGTACTGAGTGAATTTCCCAGGGGTGTTGGCCTAAGGGCAGGCCTTTATGGGTGCCAAGTGAAACAACTAAAACTTAAATTTAAGTCCACAGTCTTACTAGTTTGAAGATCTAAGGTTATGGCTTAGGGTGACTAAGGCAGTTAGAGAGTGAAAAGGGAAATTCTGCAAAGGAGTAGGCTAGAGAAAGAAAGCCCCAATTCCTATGTATAAACACTGCCCAAATCTCTGACTCCTGAACTAGGCACATGTGGTCATATTCCAAGCAATTCTGTTAAGGATAGAATAGCGATAGATTACAGCTGCCCACCATCCTAGGGGAGCCAGAATTTGAAATTTGGATCCAGCCATATGAGCTGCCTACAAAAATAAATGAATAAAAAATTACAATCAATACACTTTAAAGGAATACAACAGAATCCAAAGTCTCTATAATATATCATTCACGATGTCCATAATGCAACCCAAAATCACTAAACACGGAAAAGGAAAGGGATGGTGGGGAGAAAAAGTTTTGTTTTTTATTCCACATATTTCTATGTATTTTGAGTTTGTTACAATATAAATGTACTCATGTATTACTTAAGTAAGCCAAACGCAATGAAATTCGTCTGCAAAACATTTTATCTTACTCATTCTCACAGAGTCATTACGTATCTTTTAAATATCAAATTCACCTCTTCTCAAAAATAACAATTCTTGAAGTTTTAACATTGAAATGCTACAGGTTTGATTTTGAGATTTTTTTTTACCTCTTCTGCCCTATTAGACAGAAAATATCAAAACTATTTTTCTTTTGTTTAAAATAAAACAAAAGTCAGTGCTAAATAAGTCAGAATAAAATTAGATGATCAGTAGTCATATAAACATAGAATTTTAAGTTACTTTTCAGTGTTATAAAGGTTCTGTGCTGAAATTATGGCCTAACACTTAAATATTACATAAAAATCAGTATCATTGTAACACTGTAAATCTTGTATTTCTGAACCGAGCAGCCAATAAGTGTTTATAAGCAATTACTCTATGTCTAACTTTGTGCTAAGCACTGTAAATTATTTTTTAAAAACTTAAAACATATAAACTTTGCCTACAAAGTATACACTAGAGTAGATAAACATAAATCAATTAGTTAGTAACACAGAGCTATATGCAACAGCATTATACACTGATATAACAAAATGCTAAATTGTAAAATATAGACAACTAAAGAATACCGTATGTATCAATATACTAAATGCAAAAAGCAGAAAGAGGACCAACCTATCATGAAAGGCTTTACTGAACTCCCTCACTGAACACAAGAGTTTATTAACTGCATTTCATTTTATATAATTATTTGACTTGGTGTCATAGCTTCCAATGAACGTGAGAGCAACTAATGGGCAGGAACTATCTTACACTTATCACATAAACCTCAAAGCACTACTGTGTAGGCCTTGTCACATAGCAGGCACATAATAAGTGGAATTTACATGCTTGGCTTTTTTAAAGTCCTTTTCACCAACACATTGATTCATTGAAAAGATGCCAGAGCAATAAATATGTTACATGTGACAACTTGAAAGGAACAATTAAGTGGAGAGAAAGAGTGACTTTCTTCTTATACTTTTCTATTTTCTCCAGATACTAAGATAAACAATAAGATCATTTTAAAACATATTTATTTATTCCATCAGTCGTTCTGAAGAGAGAGAAATATGATTAGACTGTAATCTAACAAAATAGTCCCCGTTCCTCGCTAAGTGTCTCCTTTCCATCCCTGACTCTTACCATGATGGCAGAGAGAGCCGACACAGAGCCCAGACAGAGAATGCCAGTGGTGAAGCTGGGGTCTATCATGTATGGGATCATCCCACCCACACTAGCAGTCAGCAGGCCTGCATTGAGTAAGTGCCTTCCAGGGAGCAGGAGAGGGGCAGAATTCAGGATACCTAGAACCAAGCACATGGCAGTCAGAACCTAGAACATGTAATAAGAAACTCCCACACACATACTCCTAAGTGTATGTCATTTAATTCTAAAGTACCAAAATGTAACCTTAGAATTAAAACATGGTATTTAAAATATCACGTTATATCACCAGAGACCGAAACATAAAAGCAAATTAGAGTTCTTACACATAACAAATATTAACGGAAGTAAGAAAAGTATGGCTCAACTTTTCTTTGATCACACACCTTTCTTTCCTCTCTGCCATGGAATCTTGAAGAGTCACTTTTTTCCCATAGGACCAACACGGAAGTTGTTAAGAGTGGTTTTATTTATGTAAAACTTCAAAACAAAGTCCTAGCACACTAGCATTTCTGATTCTATCAACTGAGCCCAAGTGAGAAGAACCTGGTTTGCTAGTTGTTTCTGACGACAGAGCATGAGACAAGGTCGTTGTAGGTTTGAGGTTCTTTTTGTGATTTTTAAACTTCATGGAAGTTCATTTAATTTTAAAGACTTGATTACTAAGAGGCAAGACCAGAGTTATAAATCACAACTAGTTTCTCTAGAGACTCACTTTTTCATGAAAACACTGAAAGTGGCCCATGTGACGGTTTTTTGGTCCTATTTTCATGACTTGCTTTAGCAGTAGCAAAAGTTGCCAAACTAGAGCCCTAAGATGTGCATTTGTTTTCAAGATAAGTACTGTATACTAATCACATGAACTTACTCAACAAGCTTCTCTCTATTTTGGAAAATACATAAAGTTCATTTCTGTGAACTCTGCACAGGCATCTCTAACCAAGGATTATGAAGATGTTATTTTGTTCATATGTATTATCAAATGTCAACTAGTCCCTCTGTGCAAATTTCTGCATACCAGTTTCCTCCACTAGCTGCCCTCAGAAGAAACAGCTTCAAAGCTTTATGAGTATGAGATTCACAAGGAACAATAAAGGGAAGCCATCTTTATAGAGAGAAAAGAGCATTTATATACTTCTGAGTGCTATACAAACTCTTCACCTAACAAGTTCTACTGTTGAGCTATTTTCTGAAATTGAAATGGAGCCCTAAACCCCCGAAACAACAGAAATTTACCTCTACGTTATGTTGAATCACTTACCCTGCAATTTTCCGTAGGCAACAAGAGACCCACTAAACGTGACACCACCGATGTAAGTACCGAGGTAGGCCACAATCTTGGTGAGATTTGCTGCTGGATCCACAGCAAAATGTGGATATTCTACAATATACTCAGCTATGCAAGTAAGCACAGCGGCCAAGCCCACTAAACTGTGGAAAGCAGCAACTAACTGAGGTAAGTCGGAAATCTGGATACGTTTGGCAATTGTCAATCCTGTTGGGAAATGAAGGTCAAAGAGAAATTAAAATTTAACGGATCCTGGAAAAGTAACCACAATAAAGACCACACTTTCATCCTTGTCACCAATAAATATCTGCTTCCAAGTATGGGCTAGAGTCTATAGGGACTATACAGGAGGTACGGACACTGGCTATACTTGTATATACCTTTTCAAAAATAGCAGGTTTTCTCAACACATCTAACCAAGGCCCAACTCTAAAACATCCAAACACATAGCATCATCACGTGCCTCTTCCCCTTGCAACTTTCGAACACGCCCCTGGCCTACCCCATCTTCAGATTACTTAACACTCCAATTAAATCCCCTTAAATTCTCCCCACAGCATGAATAACCCAGGCCCTCTTCTCTATAAGCCAACACTCGCTCCTGAAACAGCTGGAATATGAAGAAGACCTAGGTTTTCAGGTGGGTGGGTGGGAGCCAAGGCCAAAGGTAAAGAAATGTAAATATGTAGTGGACGGGAAGGAAAAGGGTGGAAAGAAATGCAAATATCTGTATAGTAAATGTCCAAATTAGGAGATTCTAAAGGAGTTGCATAGCTCTAGATAGGTGATATAGAAGGAGTGGGGCTCAGAATATTTGCTAAGATAATGTCTAAAAGGTCTCCTGCCATGAACCCACAGCCAGGCATTTATCTTCAAGTACCTTTCTAGGCACTGTCAAGAGAGGACCCAAAGCTTTCCTGGGGAATTATAAAAGGGGGCCAAAAGCTAATGTTGTCCTGGAAAATATTTAACCACCAGCTCCTCAGGATAAAAACAGTTGTGTGTATACATATACACATGATTCTTTACTGATATACAGGTATGTACACACAATTTTCAAATAATAATAAAATATGCAATACTCTTTATTGTAAATTCCACATAGCCAACTGATTTTCACAAAATGCTTTGGTTAATTTTTGCCAAACTCTTGTATCTGTACCCAACCTAGTATTTGCAACTGATGAATGAGTGTAGTTCCCACATGAATGTTGGAAAGTATTTTTGTTTACATTAACAAGTCAGATGAAAGTGAAAGAAGATATGTATGTGAAAACTTCACTGTCAACCATGTGAGTGAAGTCATCACTCACAGTTTTCAAATACTGGAAGAATATTTGCTCAATCTTTTGTGCTATTCACAATGTAACGGCTAGACACAACACACTTTGAAGTTTAAGCTGCATTATTAAAATTTTCTCCATCACTTTCCTAGGTCTGGACAATCAACAGAACAATACATGAAACCCAGATTTGTAGCATTTGTTGATTTCCATGGTGTAAATACAACTACCCTGGCCAATTTCAAGCTACCAATGTGATGTCAATAAATACGGAGTTGGGAAGAGAGGCACAGTAGCCCACTATTACATAGTATTTCTACCATCCAGATACAATAAACATGAATGACCTCGAGAGCAAAGATAATAAAATCTAATAAATTAATCAGAAAGTTATAGATAGTATTATTACTTTTGTTTCTAATATAATTTATCTATTTTATTTTGGTGGACAGTCATCACAATTAGTATAATTCTCATTCAAATATAAACATTTTAAAACATTTAATTGAGCAGGTACATCAACTGAGTCAAAAGAGTGGGCTAAAAAGTTGGGCATGGGCATTCACATAAAGGTAGAAACCCACAAGTGCTTACCAATGGTACCGCCCAAAGCCATTGCTCCAGACATCTGAGTTAACAACTCTGGGCTCGGGTTTAGGCCTCCCAGGGTGGCTGCCAGGCCTCCAGACACCCCAATCATGCCCAGTGCATTGCCAAGACGAGCTGTTCCCTGGGTGGAAAGGCCGGCCAGGGCACCAACACAGCACAGACCTGAGCCCAGGTACATGATCTTTCCAAAGGAAACGGAAGAGAGAGAGAGAAGCTATCAAAATTTTCAGTCCATTAGCAGGAGGACCTCTCTTGAGGAAACATGACTCTCTGAGGACAATTTTAAATTCGGACAATAGAGGGATTGATATGAGCTCTTTCAGTATCTCTATACTTTCCTGTCCATTAGGGATATTAAATACCTGAAAATGATACTTGCAAAAATATGATTTATGAAAACGGGGTTCTTCCGGATTTGATAGCATGCACAAATGCATACAAAGTACCCAAATTTAAACTGAGTTATTGAGAGATCTAGACGTGACCAAATGCTATTAGTATAGAGGTGCCAACTGCTGATGTTGTGTCAGGTACCACGCCATACGCTTTACATATGTTGTAACTCAGTCCCATGAGATTCACAGGAGAAAAGAATCATCACCCTCATTTTACAGAAGGAAAAACCAAAGTCTAAAGAGGTTACACAGTCTTTCCAAGGTCAAATGATCAGTAAATAGCCAATCTGGGTCAGACATGGTCTGACTCACCGCTCCAACTCTTCTCAAAAAAAGACTGTTCATTCAACAAATGCTCCATGTTGGAAACAGGGGAAACCAAGAAAGACATGATTTTCCTGCTGTCAGAGAGGTTGTAATGATAACGATAGTTATCGAAAAGAAATGGAAAATACTGAGTTCAAAGTTGAGTCTCTATTATAATTACATGTAGACATAGAACTTTCAGAAGTTCAACTTGATCATTTCTTTTTCTACACAGTGTTAATTTTTAACCAATCTTTTTTAAATTAATTGGCATAACATCTAGTAACGAGATGATGCACTGGATTTATAGGGGAGAAAAAGTAAGAAAAGGAATAATATTTAATAATAGACATTTTTCTGATTATTTCATTGCGTCCCTACAACTATCCAGCCAGGTCTATAAAGAGGATACTAATAACCTTTTTACATGTGGAAAAACTGAGGGAGAAACAGGTAAACCCACATTTGCGCATTCCGTTAGCAAGTAAATCTGTCTCAACAATCCAGGGTCCTAATTCTTAGGGGATGAGAACGCTTTATTTGACCAGGATGTTTCTAGAGTTATTGTTGTATTTGCTTGATAGAGTTTACATATTGGTAATGACAATGTTAAATACAATTGGGGGAAAAGCCCAGCAGCAAAAAATAAAAACTTTCAAAAGAGCTTCTTACTTGTTCAATATTATAACCACTGGAGAGGGCAGCTAAATATCCTCCAACGAAGGTACCAGCAGGCAGCAGATACAGATAATTGTATTCTGGGGGATCAGTGGGACGCTTGAACATATCCAGCATTCTCTGAGTCACCAGAAAGCCACCTTATCAAAGCAGATATAAAACAGAGAGAGGTTATCTCTTTGAGCAACATGATTTTTTAAAGTGTTGCAATTTTTCTATTTTAAGCAGACCTATACCATCTATGGATAAGCATTTTAAATAACATTTTAGACCCTCAAAATCAAAAGTTATTCTATTATTCTAGCCAGTTCCACTGAAGGGGGAAAAAAATCTGAACTTGCTATCAAGGCAGAACCAACTATTTCTGCATAACTGAAAGTAAACAGTCATTCAAACAGCTTGGGAATGTAAATGACCAAAAGCCAGGATTTATTTTCTAATAGGTTATTCTGTTTGTTAAACCTTATAATAAATGATAAAAGAAAAAAATTCCATTTTAACAGGCACCAGGTTTCTTGGACCCATTAAAGAATTTTTAGCTACAAAATAGCATCAGACAAGCTTTCTGCACAAATGATGCACTAAGCTTCCAATTTTTAGAAACACACACAGGCCAGGGTAAGGAAAAAGGCTAAACTTTTATCTAAAATTATACTCATTTAGAGATGTTATGGTGATAGCTCTAAGTCAACTTAATTCCAAACTATGCATTCAATAATTTTCCAATTAACTTGTAGCAAGATATCAGTTTGTTTGTTTGTTTTAGGGCTCTGGGGAGTGGTTTTTATAAAACGAGTTTCTAAAAATTACAGATGGGCAAAATAACTAATTTTCCTTCACTGAGAGCATTTATGGTCTGAGTGCAACTATTTCTTAAAGGTACAAAGTCTTAAAATCAGAATGTCTATCTTACATTGACTTATATTTGCTTTTCATGTCTCTATTAAATATAGTACTCTGGATTCTTTTACCGTCATCATACCTGCAATGTTGACTGAGGATATGAATGTAGCAAGAGCAGCTAGGCCCTCAGGAGTTGTGGAAGGATACAAGTGTCCTCCCATCAGTGCCAACCCACCAACTGCAGTCAACCCTAGGAAGAAAGCATCAATATGGTCAATAGTTACAGTGACAGCGCCAAATCACATGTCATAGCTGAAGGACCTCACGTGAACAGAGTCATAAAGAAGAAAGTTCTCACACACTATTCTCACTGATGTACTATTGTGGGCAGAGAGTTAACAAAACTTTTTCTCATTTTGCCTAAGAAGTTGAGCTTCCTTTAACTTTCTATCTCTGTTCCCCTGCTAAAGATATAAGTCAATAAGGATATTAGAAAACATTGTTGATGGTAAAAAGGGACCCCTGGTGAATAAACTGCATCTAAACGGGAAGGAACTGTTGATGAACTATCATACAAGATGGTGAAGCCATAGATTTGGGCTTTCCTAAGGACAGTACTCTTTGGGATTGGACACGCTCCCTGTGGAGATCCTGGAAGCTATGCCTATGGCAATGTTACAAGAAATGCCCACTGGAGCCAGGAAGCTTCTGTGCAGGGCAGCTCCATATCTGTCCAATGTCGGTCTCAATCCTCCAATCTGAGCTCTCGCTGGGGGCCAAAGAGAACAGCTCCTGGGCAGCAGTGTGGACTGCTGCATACACTGCTAGAAAGACTCAAACGGAAAAACGCCTGATGTGCCCCGCTGGCCAGCTGTGTTTCCTGTCCCATAAGCTACAGTGTGAACGTGATGCCAGGTGTGGTCTACTGTAGACTTGCTAGACTGATTGTTTTGCTGAATTTCAGAGCCCCTAAGGGATGCTGCAACTATTATTCTATGAAACACTGGTTTCCAAATTCTATCACAGGAGTCCTTTCTTTAAAGGAAACCATTAGCAAAAGAAATAACAATGACTCTGCACTGCTTGAAATGGAAGCAGCCTAAAGCTTGACCCGCTCCCTCAGCCTCTTACTTCCAACCCCACCCCCATACCCGCTGGGAGCCCAAGTCACCACAACCACCACCTCAGATACAAACATACAATTTGAAAAGACAGACTTTATGAACCTCATTGAAACTGCTCCTAGAAGCCCATGAAAACCTAAGATGAGAGAAAACAAGAGAGGACAAACCTGAGATTGCATTAGTCACAGACATCAGTGGTGAGTGGAGGGCAGGGGTCACCCCCCAGACAGTGTGGTAGCCCACAATGCCAGCCAGGCCAAAGGTGGTCACCATCTGGGAAAAGGCTAAATTGGGAGCTGCAATGCCCAAACCCAGCATCCCAGTGAGACCTAGAGAAAGAAAGGAAAAAGTGTCATCTGACATCCAATTACCTCGGGAAGATTAAAAGCACACATATACGTACACATAAACAAACATGTGAAATAGTCAATGCTTTTAAATTCCACACCCTTGCCAATATCATGCAGATTTTTTTAGACATTTCATAATTGGGAAGGGGGTTAAAGAAATTTTGAACAAATCTCAATTTCCTGACCACCACCCCCAAAATAAAATAAACTGTAAAGATCTAGTAAAATTGATGAGTCACCTTAATAACAATTTGCAAGTTTTCCTTTGTATAGCTTCCCTGTTTTAAGTGTCACTGACAATGCCACATGTGTTTATATAAGCGTTTTTATTCCAGAATTACAGGCCTATGGAGGAGCTACCAAAGTAACTTCAACTTGGGCAAGACACCTTTATAAGACAGGATATTTGTAAGGCCAACTTTATGTCACTCTCAGATTTGGCTGAGGAAGAGGGATTTGAAAAGAGTAGGAAGGATTTCATTCACTCCAGCACCTCCCCAAAACATATGGCTTCCACCCACCCCGGACAGAAATTTTGCAATTGCTCCTGAATCTGGACTGGACTGCTGGCCAGGGTAGTCAGCTCCAGCCTCAACACCAGGTCATCAAACAGGATTTTACAAAGAAGAGGGGGAAAAAAATACAATTAAGAATGTGCAGAATACAAACAGTCAGCTGGGAACATACATCTTTAATTATCACCTTCCCTAATAGCAAACACGTGGACGGCTGTTCCGCAACAGAAGAAAGGGTTACCCAGTGGTCAGTAAAAACAGAATACTAATGGGTGACCAGGGAGCTGGAACTTAACTTCCCTGAATTGGGTACTTTTTTTCCTTGATATGAACTATTTCTTTATGAATGGTACAGCTGGAACATCTAGGAATTTACATTAACTTTACCTTAAGTCATTCAATAAAACTGTAGTTTCAATTTATACTTTCCCACCCACATGTAAGATTTCCAGTATTCCAGTGCATGGCCTGTTAACCAACGGGAGGGAGAGTTAGAGAGAATGTTGTTCTGTGTTCCGGTTAGCCATTAAAGAAGCCCCGCAGGGCTGTGGTTAAGTTCCTGTTCTTAAGCCAGGCTGCCTGGTTCAAGTCTTGGTTCTACAGCTTGGGAGCTGTGTGACCTCAGGCAAGCACCATCAGCTATAAAATTATTAACCCTTTCTGTCCTCACCTGGAAAAAGAACTCACACATCCGATGGTTTTCTTACCAACTATTTAACAAACATGTCTTTTCTAGAATACATGTAATGATGTCAAATGTGCTATTTCTATAGTTTGCATAACAAGAAAAAGAAGAGAAAGGCAGAGAAAAAAGAAAGAAAAGTGGAAAAAAGCAAATGACATTCTTTGAAAAATGCTATCAAACAGATTCCTAACACATAATCAAGAAAAATACTTGTTTTTATTATAAAGGAAGAAGTTCAAGGTAAAGAAAAACAAATAGAAGACCATCTTTTTAGTCACTGGAATATGTTACTGTCATATCTATTAAAAGGCAATAAACTTTGACTTAAAGAAAAACTTAGAAAAGTAAATCATCACACATGCCTCGCTGTAGTTCCTAATGAATCTCAAAGAGAAATGGAAACTTACAATCCTGCTGATAATGTATTTCTCCACGTACAATACAATAATCTGGTCTCTTTTTTATAAGTAAGTACAAGTAGGGACGCTGCCCCATCTATTCACCATGTTCACAATGAGAGGCTTTTTGGTCATTTTGCTGAGACTTGCTCTTTATTCAAGGAGAGTTACATACTTAGCTTTAAAACATCTGGACTCACATGGGAATTAGGAGAATGCTGAGGCTACAAGAATTCTCTGTGCCTGGTGCTGGTCCTTAATTCTTTACAGTTTGCTTTTGTTTTGGCTCTAAGCAGATCTAAACATTTTAATTCATTCTATGAAAAAGAAACCAATTTAAAATCAAATATCTAAATGTCAGACTCAAACAGTTCATAGCCAGAATGAATTATTTACCCATATTTTACAATAATTCTTTAGTGTTTTCATGAAAATGAATTTAAAAACAAAGAATTTATGCTAAAGTGTAAAGAAGAGATTAACATTTAAAAACTGAATTTTGTTGTTTACTAGGTGAATAACTGAGAAAGTTAGTCAAACGCTCAAAGGCTTTACCTGTATTACAGAGCTTATTCTTCAACGTAAACGTTTGGCTCCCCAGTCTTACCCAGCTGTGCAGATAATCACAACTGATGTTTTATAAACCACAAAATAAATAAATAAACAAACAAACAATCACATTCACTTAACACCAGTACAATCTGACGTACATCACAACTTAATCTATTTGATGTAGATAAAAATATTAAAATATATTTTCAATGTTTTTATAAAAGGAAACGTATTAACAGCCTGTATATTATTTCATACACATTCATTCCTGTATTTAGCACAATGCCTCTATCTCTTGGGGGAGGCAATCAACACAATCTCCAATTCCTCAGAGGTGGGACAGGTACCATATTTATGAAAAACTACTTCTATCAGGCCCAATTCCTAATGGAATCCAAAGGACAACAGTATTTCATTTACAAATTTTGACAATTAATACATTACTTCCAAAATTCAAACATTCAGGACTAATCCTACTAAATGGGATCCTCACCGGCTGTATATGCAGAAGCCGTTGTCATCGTTCTCGTGAAGGGTGAGATAGTAGCTGCTTTTTCAGCTTCCAGCTCAGCCACTGTCTTCTGTTTTACTGGGGCGCCTTGAGGAATATTTTTTGGTGTGGGAGCAGGGAAAATCACTTCACCATCCTAACAAGAATTAGAAGAATAGTGCTGTTTTAAAAAGTCAATCCAGTGTTTCAAAAACACAGAAGATAGCAATAATGCTGGGGAAAAAGGTTCACTTAAAAATAATTTTACACAAATTCATATAATTTATAACTTACTTTATATAAATATATGATGTTTGTATTACACATACATGCATAGATGTAATTTGTATGTGCATAGAAGACATGGAAGACTAAAGATCAAACCCTTAAAAGCAGATAGGTTGGAGAAACATTTTTTACTTTATTCAATTCTGATTTTTTGCTTTATTTATTTCTGTTTTTCAAAAGCAATGCATATTTTAGGTGAGTCATATAATAAATATATACATATTTAGTTGTGTATGTAAGTCTTTGGAATATATTTATTTAAATCATTCTGTATTTTAAACAATTTTTGTTGACATAAACCCAACACATCAATACTTTATTACAATATATCCCAATTTCAAATAGGATTCTTCCATGAACAGAAATCCTAAAATAAATTTAAAATGAAAACAGAGGAAGGAACAGAAGATCTCTTTACTTACCTTCATCACTACCGTTCCTCTAATGACATGACCCATTGTACCAAAGTCAAAGTCATCTTTCACTTCATAATAAAAATTATCTTTGTCGGGGCTGATGGCCTTCAGGAGCTTGATGATGTTGTTGGAATACAGGGTGCTGGCCTGAGTGGCCATTCGGCTGGGAAGGTCTGTGTAGCCTATGTGAGTAATTCCCTAAATGAATAAAAATACAGTCAGAAAGCTCTATTATCGTATGCTCACCTTCTTTCTAGGACAATTCTCAGTCACAGTCTAGGCTAAGTTTTGAAGTTTTCTATCTTTATAAATATATACACATACTGACAAACAAATATATATTTCAAAAGGAGCTTTGAAATATGCCTGTTTCTGTTTCTAAAAATTTCAGGCCTCAGTTTTTCTAAATATTTAAAGGAATAAACACTATCGCACAAATCACTAAAGATGTGGGAGTTGGTGCATAGATAGAAGAAGATTTTTGATATACCTTATGAACATACAACTCTCCTGGCCTAGTGGTTTCAAAGTTTCCGCCAGCCTCAGCAGCTAAATCCACAACAACTGAGCCTTCCTTCATTGACTCGATCATTTCTTTCTTAAATAGAATTGGAGCTTTTTTACCTAATAAAAATCAAAGAAATCAGTACAAATTATAATTTTTATTTTTTAAAGATAATCACTGTTAACATTTTATTAAATAAAAGCATTATATTTATCAAGTTTACTTAAATTTATCAGCAAAAAAGTTTTAAAGAAAAATAAGAACTTGTTGACTTTCAGAGGGTCTTGATCTGCTCCTTCTGGTTGTGCATGGCCTGGATATTGGGGTCCAGCTCCAGGGGGCTCAACAGGCTCTGGTTCACTTGGACAGCTGTAATGGTCCCCAAACTCCCAACACCACCCTAACACCTCAGCCAGATTCAAGTTGATGCCCAGGCGAGCCCAGTAGCTGCTGCCCGCCCGAAAAGGCCAAACTGCTGATGTGGGAGCCAGTAGCATTCGCGTGTGAGCAGCTGCTGAAGGCCTGGGGGCCAGAAGTGCACACCTCGTAAGTCGTCTGGGTCACCCTTGTGGACATGGTGGAGGCTGGAGTGGAAGCGAGGAAGCAGAACGACACAGAGACTTGAGAAGGAGCCAAAAAGCTGCTTTGTGCTTGTTTTCTTAAATGAATAATAATAAGCAACTAAGGAAACTATGTGCACCCAAATTGGACAATGCATGAAGATCATAAATGTCAATGGAACATTCAATAGTAATTTATGAATTACAAAATAGAACATTTCTAATCATCTTAACAAATGTCACCATATTTTCCTACATGCTATATTAATCTACCTTACTTTAACATGGGATAACTTCGAGGAGAGTCAAGGAAATGCCATGAAATGAAATCAGTGTAATCCCACAACTCCGAAAGGCTTAGGAACACTCATACACTTTAATCCCACTCAACAACTATTTATTCCCACTCAACAACTATTTATTCTACACCTCTGGTAAGTCAAATCCTATTCCTGGTTGCTGGAAATATACTGGTATATAAACAAAAGATCCCTGTTCTCATGGAACATTCTCCTCATGAGACATTTCACATTTTAAATTCATTCACTAATTCTTACATAGAAGATAAAGCACCAAATATAAGGCTTTTGCAAGCTTACATACATCTATATGTTCAATGGGACCCACACTGTCAGTATATTATCGAGCTCAAGTTTACTAAAACAATGTAAGTACCTAACTCAATGGAAAAAGGAAATAAACTTGTGATATTGGTAGCAGGAAAGCAAAGAATTAATAGCCTAATTGTCTTTCTCTCTTCTTTTAAAAGTTTTCCACTCTCTGTTTAGAAAATTTTAGTAGAAACTGTCAATTTTATAAACGGTCAATTTTAGTAAAAACAGTCAATTTTATTAAAATTTGCATGCAATCTGTTTTTCAATCTACTTGATTGGAATAAATATTATTCAAAAAAGAAAAATAACTTTTATAGCACGTGAAAATATTCAAAAAAGAAAAATAACTTTTATAGCACGTGAAAAAAAGTTGTAAAGATACAAGTGGGTGTTTATATGATACCTCCTTCCTTCTCGATGCAAACTTTTACTTCCAGGATAAAGTCCAAATCCTAAGCCTCCTTTTACAGAAGGTCTTTGTCCCTGGGTTGAAGCACTCTTTTGAACACTCCCTCTCATTACTGCCCCACTCGAGCTTCTTGCTCCAGCCACACCGGGCTGGCTGCCACATAGTTTGTCAGATGATCTCTGGGTCTCTCTTATGAGTCTCCACAAAGAGTGAGAATGAAGGGATATTCTCCCCAGAGACTATCAGGACTTCGCCCCTGAAGTCCTGATAGTTTCACCACTTCGCAAAATTCTCTGGAAGCATTCCCTTCCTCTACCCTCCCCACTATAGTCCAACAAAGGCATCTTGAATATTTAACTAAGCTTTAGTCAAGCGTGAAAATTTAGGGATGCAAATCACATATATCTGAGGACTCTTCCCTAAATAAAGGTTATGCTGTTCAGCTCTGCAGTGATTCAAAACTATGGGTCATGTGGTTGATTCCACATGAAGTGGCAAATTGAAAGAGCTAACCTATACTTTCCAGGTATTTACTGCCATCACCCTCCCTCTTCATGGGTCCAGAGCCACTTCTCTATTAACCAGCCTCTTGTTTGTTACAGCTTTTCCTCCTACTTTACTTGTACCCTCTCATCTTCGGTTGACATGGCTTAAACTACTCTTGGCTATATCCAACTGGGATCCAGGTCCACCCCTTTTGTCTTTCAAATGCACCAACCAGGCCATCGACCTTACAAATTTGATTTGGTATCTAACTAATTTCTCCTGCCCTTGAAATTCTGAATTCTTTCTTTCTTCTGACCAATCATCTAAGCTAAGGATTCATCCTGGATGGTAACGCTACCCACACACTTCACCAGACATCAAGTGGCCAAAACCATTGAAGCTCCTTAGAAAACATGTGAGGTCCCATCTATTTGTCCTCTTTGATTTTACTCATTCAGCCTTCACAAAACAATTATGTAGCTGCTGACACAACTTTAAGCGTGCGCGCACGCGCGCGCACACACACACACACACACACACAACTTGCATCTTAACAGAGGTAACAGATAGTCTGTCCATATTCTCACTCTGAAATTCAATCACTTTTGAAAGAATAGCAGCCTTTCACATAACTTACTTAGTGTCTAGTCAAATAACTGGAGTTAAAAATTTTTACTTAAGTAACAGAGGAATATTTAAAAGACATGGAATTATTATAAGTAAAAAGCACACAACACAATAGTAGAGGATGCTCCCATTCAGTAAAAATGAAATTTATATATACATATATGAGTTTCACACATATGTATATTTATACATACATAAAATATTACATATACTATAGAGTTTCTATGAAATTTCATATAGTATAATGTTTAACCAGGATATCTTTGAGTGGTGAGACTAAGAATAATTTATTTTCTACTTTGTGCTTTCCTTATCTCTCAAATTTTCTGAGAGCTTGTTTTAATTTTATAATTTTAAAAAACTTCAATAAAAGGGGGAGGCCAGATAGCTCAGTTGGTGAAAGCATGGGGCTCTTAACAAGTTGCCGGTTCGATCCCCACATGGGCCACTGTGAGCTGCACCCTCCACAACTAGATTGAAACAACTACCTGACTTGGAGCTGATAGGTCCTGGAAAAACACACATAAATAAATAAACAAACAAAAAAATTCAGTAAGAGCTACAGGGAATACAATGATGAATGTAACAGGGAAGCTGCCTTTAAGCACTCACATGTGGATTAATTTTTTGAAAATGATGAAAAGTACAGAGATAAAAATTAAAAACAGAAGGGAAAAGAATAGAGCCAAAAAAAAGCAGCAGGGTAGTATATAAAAAGTTCCAAATGAGCAAATCATCAAAAGAATAGGTCAAGAGAGGAAAAAAGACTGAGAAGGCATTTTCAAAATACTATCTTACCCTGGCAGCCTACTGTGATAAAAATGTACTGTATGATAAGTGAAACATCACAAAATGGAAGGAACAAAGAAGTGAGATGATTAGTTAGGTATTGCGGAAAAAAATCTACCCAAACTTAATATCATACTTCAACCTAAACTCCACACTGTATAGGTCAAAATTAATTATAAAAGAAGAGAACCAACCCACAAAGAAAAAGAAAAGGAAAAAAAAACCCTTGGTAAATAGCTTTCCAGCCTTTGGATTAAAAAGCACTTACTAAACTTAAAGCAACAGAGAAAAATTACAAAGGAAAATATCAATAGATTTTAATATGAAATATGTATATCATAATCCTCAAAAAAAACACAAATATGACAAAAAAGAATAATATAATAAAAAGCTCACAGAAATTTAAATAAAACAAAACACTAAGATCCTAAAAGATAAATGAACAATACAAATGGTCATTTCAAAGAGAAATGGTAACAACCAACTAAAAAAATATGTCTACCCTCAGTAAGAACCAAAGAAATGTGAGTACAATAAGTGAGATACTTTCTTTTTTGCCTAACTGAAAGAATCAAAACATAACAATGTTGAAATGAAACAAATAACTGGACGGTCTATTGATGAGAGTATGAACTGCACAATCTTTCAGGAAAGCGTTGCTTATCACGCAGGCATCAACTGGCCACAAATGTTGATACCTTTCATCCAGTAATTCTAGTTCTAAGATTTGATTAATTCTGGGGAAATTAATAAAAATACAAACACAAGAATAATGCAGAAAAAAATGTCCGATCATTATTTTCAACTGACAAAACCTGGAAATAAAAATAAATGAAAAGCCCAACTTTGGGAGAACAGTTAAATAAAATACAGTACTTCAAACAAGAAAATTCTACAAAACCATTAAAATATATTTACCAAGAGTTCTTAATAACTCATCATATTATATTAAGGGGAAATTTTTATAAGATGTTAAATGGGAAATAAAAGACATTGTATTTTGATCTAATATGATAAAAATGCATGGGAAAAAAGGCCGAACGGCAATGGTAAATGCTTTGTTTTTTCCACGATGGTGGATCCTTTGTTCTGTATTATGTTTTACCAACCAAAGTAGCTTGTCACAAAGAATCATGGTCAAGGCACAAAAGTAAAAGGAGACAAGGCCTGTTGAGGAGGTAAGAGGAACTGAAATGCCCTCAATAAACTCCAATTTCTCGTCCCAATCTTCTGTGAACCCGATTACCCAAGCAGTAGATACTAGTCCAAGTCAGTTTACCTTGTTTTGACAACATATGTATGTACCCTACAGGTTATTATTTGGGCCTAACATTAAATCATTTACATTCTCTGACAGGGGAAATGGCAAATAGTGAACATGACAGCAAACAAGCAAGAGACGGGCTCTCGCGAACACCAGTTCCAGGCGGACGTAGTAAAAAGTTAATAGTGTTTTTCACTAAGTAGAGCAATCACAGATGATCTTTATTGTCTACTTTGTACTTTATTGCGTTTCCAACGAAAGTCACATACTATTTTTATAAAATAAAGTCCTCCTGCATAATCACAACCAGTTTCTGCTTTAAGTTGAAGACATAAAGAGTTGTACTGGAAGAATTGAAGTAACTTAGAAATGCCATTAGACCAATCTATTTACTTACCAATTGAAAAGGCTTAACTCAAAGTCATCTGCCCTGCCCACTACAGCACAAGAAGCTATAGTTTGAACAGCTTATAAAGAGTGCGCCAAAACACTTAAAAGGAGGGAGAGACAAAACTGAGGATGGATAACAAACAGGGAGATGTGTACAGATTTTTTTTTTTACAATACATAACACAGAAAAGAATATATACAATGTTTGATGCAAACCCTTCAAATATAAAGAGACATCCTATATACCCCAGAGAAAGCCAGGTGAAGATCTGAGATACAAGGATAAAAGATAGTGAGCATATCAGATTTCAAGACATAACTATAGAAGAAGTCAGAAGAGTTCATAAAAAGAAAGGCAGATAAGAGCAGGGTTTTTTTAGAGGCACAATTGGGCTTTCCCTTTTTGAGTGCTCATTTCTGTTAATTTTATCATTTAGCTAAAAAAGATGAAATGTACAAAAAAACCAAGATTGTGACATTTCCTCAACCCACCTCCCTAAAAAATAAAACCACGATAATAGAAAAAAATTAACAAGGAAAGAAAATTTTTTAAAATATATTTCCTGCTACAATACAAACTGTGGATGAAAGGCATGGCATGATGTTCAACTTCACGACATATTGCTTGGTTCCTTTTGGTTCATGGACATTAAGTTCCCTAAAAAGATTACTCAACTTTCCTCCCAGTTGGGAGTTTACGTCCATACTTTTGCCAAGACAATGGTGGGATATCATGCACTCACCACCATCATTCAAATATTCATTCATTCATTGACTTAGTTAGTACTTATTTAGTGCCTACCAGGTACAGGCTAGACAGGGAAGGAAATTTTTACTTATAGCTCTGAGGTCTAATATTTTAGGCCTGAAAGAGGCTGCATTCAAAGGTTAGTGAAGAGCTTTATTACTGGAATATCTGAGATATTTAAAGCACTCATCTGAAAATTTTAATTACAGAGTTTCCCAATTGGTTGGCCATTATTTGGGGTGAGTATGGATGCCATAGGTTAGTGTTCCGTATCTTTGAATCTCTGTGAGCACCAAGAATTGACTATAGACTAAAAAAATTACTCACATATGTGCAATTTCTAAATATATGCATGCATTTATAGCTGTGATTCATACAAATTCACTCTTAAATGTGATTTAATTCACAGTATCTTTTTACACTTATGTATTTTCTCATTAATCAAATACTAAGAATGCAGTTATAAAAGTATTAAAATTAGAAACCTCTAGAAAAATTACTCATTTCTAAAAATAGCTTTAACAACTTATTGCTATGTAGCAAAAGAATATATCATTGGCCTGTCTACAACACTAAATTTAAAAAAAAGTGATTTAGCTTAAATCAAATACCAACAGCTAACGATTTACCAGAAAGTTTTGCAATTATACCCATCTGAATGAATCAGGCCTAACATTATCATCTGAAATCAGTAAATTCTCAGATTCTATCTTACTGGGAAAAGAATCAAGACCTCACAGACAACTCTAATGATAGATAAAAAAAAAAAAAAAGAAATTAAGAGGAAATTACTAAATATATTCAGAACAAGAAGACACCAAGATGAAACGGGTTTCTTACAAAATTTTATAATGATTCCAAAGAGCATTTAGCATTACTTACTGGAATTATTCAATGGCATGTAATCAGATGGGGAAATTACTAACTTCCTGGCCTGTAAGGCGTCAAATTAGACCACTTAAGAAAAACTTTCTGCTTTAACAAGAACACAGCACATTTAACAACTCAGTAGCAAAGAGATTACTAATATAAATTATAGAATACATTTATCCAAACCAAAATAGATTTCTCATAAAAACTAGGAAGACAAGGATAATTTTTAATCTAATGCAGTACAGCACACTGACTAAATGCCAAATAGAGCATGTACAGACTTTTCTGAACTACAGTATTTACACATTAAGAAATGTCATTATAAGAACACAGTTTTGCACTGAGCATTGTTGGTGTTTAGCCGGCATCCATTTCCTCCTTCTGATTTCCATTTTCTCCACATTCCATGAGCTTTAGGGGAAATGACCTCAGAAACTGCGCCAGAGGTGGGCCTGGCTGGCCTGAGGGTAATCTCATCAACTTATTAGTGACTGGTTCAGAAATCCAGGTGGAAGCCAAGGAGCATCTCACTGCCCTGCCAGCAAGGATGGTTCAGGAACGGGCAATAAGTACAAGGGAAAGTTTGCTAAGGGCTTCTGAAAAAGAAGTTTCCTTGCTCTTCAAGAGCGAGCCATCAGAACTGGCCTGTGTTGTCCTCTGGATGTTGTGTTGTGCAAACTGGAGGCATGAAACATTGTTGTTTTCTACTCCTGAGGATGGAGCCAGCTCAAAGAAGAGGACAAAGCTAAAGACAATACAAAGGAGCACAGCTAGAGCCCCATGCTGCACACCTGTCCATGGTTACAGCTGGACGTTTTTCAGTTACATAACCCTTGAAACTATTCTTATTTAAGGCAGAGTGTGCTGAAACTTCTTCCGGCAGGCAAGGGCATCCTAATTGTTACACACTAAGGGCTCTTTTGGAACTTCAAAATCACAGATGGAGTTAAAGTATTGGGTCTTAAGCCATAAAAATGGTACACATAAGGACAAAAGGGATTTTATACATATATGTATACATATGAGAAAAAGATGATTATGTAATAGACAGGACAGGTGGCAAGAAAGTGCGGAACATTTGATCCATGGATCCATTATTTCATGGGTCTCTGATTTAGCCAGCCTCATGGTACATAGAGCAATGTACCAATGCAATTCCTCCATCGCTGTCAGAAATCACTAGAGGCTAACACAGCTGTGTTCATGAATATAAAGAGATTCTGACCCAAGCTTAAATAGTCAAGCAAAGTACTTTATATGTGGGAACTATGGGAAATTTTTCTCTGCATAATTAGTTATTTGTATAAGGAACCAGACAGAAAGTCAGGCTAGCAAAAACTTGGCTTTTACAAATTAGATGCCTTGAGATATTTCTAAACGCAATGCCTACAAAATATGATTGGTCAAGAGCATATTTTAGTAGATTGCAGAAATCCCTAAAGATTTATGGAACCTAAAAATAAGCTTTTACCTATTAAAGAACACATTTATAAAAAAATTTAAGGATTATCTTAATAATTTACCTCTCACAGCTACAAAATTCTGTACAGATAAAAATCAAAGTTAATAAAGATTTTACCATGGCTTTATAATCTATGGAAGTTCTCACAAAACAATCTACCAACTTAAATGGTAGCACAAATAAGAAAATGCATAATACTCTTACATAAACTATAACATGCTTTATGTTCCCTCCAACCCATGTTTAGATGTACATTAGCTGCCAAAATCCCTAAAAAATTAATCAATGAATATTTACTATACATTCTGATTTTACTAGTTAATATAAAATAGTCAAAAGGTTATCTTTAAAAATAGAAATAATACTGTTTATTTCCCATGTCATGCAACTTAGTCCAGAATGAGCCTTAATAAAACAGCTATCTTCAGAAAATTCAAATAAAAAAACAAGTCATGTTTTCCACAGGAAAACCCATGCCAGATTGTTATTTAATGGGTGCTGGGTTTGTAACTTCATGAGTACATCCATAGCCTGACGATCTCAGGGACTATCTTCGACACCCCACATAATCCTTGAGAATATCTGGACTTTTTGTTGCAAAAGTCAATAAGGGTTTTAGTCCTGAATACCATTTGCAAGACCAGGCGTCATCAATGGAAGAAAGGAGAATTATGTTAATGTCCTATATGCCAGGCCCTACCCTGGGTTTGTTGTTCATCTACTCCTCAAAACAACTCTGCAAGGTAGAAATTTTATCCCCCACTCAGAGATGAGGAATCTGAGAGAGACACACCAGCTATTAAATAGTAGTACTGGCAATCTGAATCTACTCTGTCTCTAAATCTATGATCTGATTCCCAATGAAGAAACTAAACATAAGCAGATAAAATTACAAAGTAGGGAAGAGGAAAGAGGTTGCTAGCTATTCACCAAAATCCACATTTGTTATGGGCTGAATTATGGTCCCCAGAAAATTCATATGTTGAAGCCCTAACCACCAGCACCTCAGAATGTGACTGCACTTGGAGATAGCGACGTTAAAGAAGTGATGAAGGGGTGGCCGCTTAGCTCAGCTGGTTAGAGCATGATGCTAATAACACCAGGTTGCCGGTTCGATCACTGCATGGGCCACTGTGAGCTGCACCCTCCTTAAGATAGATAGATGATAGATAGATAGATAGATAGATAGATAGATAGATAGATAGATAGATAGATAGACAGACAGATGATAGAGATAGATAGATAGATAGATAGATAGATAGATAGATGATAGATAGATAGATAGATAGATAGATAGATAGATAGATAGATAGATAGATAGATAAAGTTAAAATGAGGCCATTAGGATGGGCTTTAATCCAATCTGACTGGTCCTCTTAAAACAAGAAGAAATGTGGACACAAAAAGAGACACCAAGATCATGTGAGGACACAGCAAGAAGAGGACCATCTACAAGCCAAGGAGAGAGGCCTTGGAAGAAATCAAACCCACTGACACCTTGACTGTGGACTTCTAGCCTCCAAATTGTGAGAAAATAAAGTTTTGTTGTTTAGGCCACCCAGTCTGTGATATTTTGTTATAGCAGCCCTAGCAGGATATAAATTGTTCTATTCCAGAGCACATAGCTAGGCAGTAATTCTCAGCTTCTTTCTGTTAGGTCTGACTACGTGACTAAGTCGTAGCAAAATAAACGTGAGTGGGACTGGTGTGTGGCCACTTCTATGCATCGAACACACAGTCCTCGATGGCCCTTTCCCTGTGGCTGGCTGGAATACAGACAGTGCCCAGAGTGACTTTCACAGCTTCATATGAATAATGGCAGCATTGTTATATCTGAATTCCCCAGATGATCACATGAAGGAGAGTTGCCCACCAGTGTGTCAACCATCCATTACTGTTAAATCAGCAAGTAAATTTCTATAATGCCTGAGCCATTATACACTTTTGGGTTAATCTGTTATAGCAGCTAAACCACCCTAACTAATACTATGGCACAAGAAAGGATAGGGAAAGTAGAACGAAGAAGACACAGAAATGCATATGGTGGGAAATACTAGTTGTTAGCAGTAACTCTATCAGGTGTTGTTTCACCAAAACGCCTCAGCTTACCAATCCTTTTCAACTCAGGAACTACCAGCAGGAAAGCACAGTGCTTCCCAATCTTGCAACATACTTCTGGAGAAATAACAGACCAAAAAAGAATATAATTCTGTGCCATAAATTTTCCTAACAGAACATTTGTTAAATTTAGCCCAGTTACTCACTAAATGTGTTCAAACACACTCTACGAAGTCAAGATTGATAAATGGCAATGGAAAGCTCCACATTTTGGCATCCTCCTCTTGATGACAAGTTGTCCCGTCGGTGATGAAAGCTATCAAGAGGTGTGTAGACAGCCTGTGGTTACCAACCCTTGGTAATGATGTTGCAACATTTAAGTATTTCTCTCTGCCCTTTAAAATTCTCAAAACAGATGAAACTTTGTAGAAGTGGTATTACAAAATTCCGTATAACCATTCTCTATACAACAATACATTTAAGGGAGAGGAGGATGGATGGATGATTTCTCATTAAATATGTTAAATAATTCCAAAACTGCTGGAAATTACTGATCTATATAGTTTTGTCCTACAAGAAAAAGGAAAAGAACAATCTGAAAAATAAACCTTCACTTTAGGGAAAAACTCTGTCTAGTCACCAAAACAATATTATCTTTGTGAAATTTCAAAAATGGACACTACATCATTCTAATCAATTATTCTCTTGCCTAAAAGAACAAGTTTGAAAATTATTATGGAAAGTTATTCTTTCCTACTATATTTCTACTCCATGTGAAAGATGAATTCAGAGACAAGTAGCATCAGATGGAGAACTGATACTGACTTTCCAGGAGATTGTGAAATCCCTCATGTTAAATCTCATATTTATAAGGCCTTCATATATCAGGGAAAAACACACCCTGCCCCAATTCCCAGAGTCATGTAAAATTACCAAAAGGGTCCTTTGAGGGTTCTATTCTACAGATCCTAACTGGTATAGATAAAAAACCAAAGTACTATTACTTTCTTAGGTAATACAGATTACGCCTAAAAAAAAGTCTAAGTATATATGGCCTAAGATATAACAATTTATAATGAAGCAATGAATATCTTCCTTCCTAACTGGATAGAATACTTTTTAACTCCTAAACACATCTTCCACAACTTCCTAATTCTATCCCCTGAAAAATCTAAGTAAGTACCTCATATTGCAAATTGGGCAAGTGTCCTAGTTTTAATAATCTAAGCAAGTTAGGTTCCCAGTCTTTTTTTAAAATTAAAGTATAGTTGGCATAAAATATTATATTAGTTTCAGGTGTACAACATAGTGATTCAACGTTTATATACCTTACAACGTGATCACCTCACTAAGTTTAATAACCATCTGTTACCATGCTTAGTTATCACGCTATTATTGATTATATTTCCCTTCACCTTTTTCACCCATCCCTCCCCCTCACAACTCCCCTCTGGCAAGTAAGGGTTTGTTCATTGTTCCTGTGAGTCTGCTATGTTTTGTTTGTTCTTTTGATTTTTTTAATTCCATATATAAGTAGAATCATGCGGTATTTGTGTTTCTCTGACTTAATTCACTTAGCATAACTCTCTAGGTCCATCCAGGTTGTCAAAATAGCAGGATTTCATTCTTTTTTTATTGCTAAGTAATATTCCATTGTGTGTGTTTGTATGTATGTTCACTCTCTCTCTCACACACACACACACACACACACACACACACACACGAGGTACCAAAAAATATATATACACATTTTAAGAGATGGTATCTATGTATTATTACTTTTTGAAGTTTAATTGAATTACAGTAGCAGTACGTAGTATGACATTCACTCAAAAGATGGCGTTAATCAAATGAATGCTAGCGTCACCATGTGACAGGCAGCACAGTCAAAGAAAATGGAGGAAGCACAGCTGTCATTGGGGGAGCACAAGAGTATTTTGAAGTGGTACTTGAAATTTGAGAACACTGTGGAAGTATGACGACAATGAAGGCGTGAGTATGCAACAGAATCTCCAACACGCCTAACAATTGCACGCATTCATGATAAAGTTTGAGACACATGGTACTGTGTGTGATGTGCACCAGGGAAGATCGGGGAGGCCTCACACAGCAACATGTCAAGCAGTAGTCCACTGTAATCAGAAGTGTCTGGACACTGAGCACCTCTTGTAATTGCAGAAGTGAAACGTGACTTGTAGTCATCTTTTTTGTTATTGGTATATATTATTACAATTTTAATACAGTTTTTTCCTTTCAAATAAATTTTTTTGGCACCCTCTGTATATCACATTTTCTTTATCTATCCATCTACCAATGGACACCTAGGTTGCTTCCATATCTTGGCTATTGTAAGTAATGCTGCAATGAACACAGGGGTGCATATCTTTTCAAATTACTGTTTTTTCCAGATAAATACAATAATGAATGATCAGGAGGAAAAGTTAAGAAAGTCACATTTATAACTGCTTCAAGAATAAAATACCTAGGAATAAATTTAACCATGGAGGTGAGACACCTGTACTCTGAAAACCATAAGACATTAAAGAAATAAACTGAAGAGGACACAAATAAATAGAAGAACATACAATGCTCATAGATTGAAAGAATTAATATTGTTAAGATGTCCATACTACCCAAAGCCATCTATAGGTTCAATGGAATCCGTATTAAAATACCAATGGCATTCTTCTCAGAACTGCAACAAATAATCCTAAAATATATATGGAATCACAAAAGACCCCAAATAGACAAAGCAATCTTGAGAAGAAAGAACAAAGTTGGAGGTATCACACTCCCTGATTTCAAGCTATAATAAAACATAATGGTACTGGCATAAAAATAGATACAGAGATCAATGGAAAAGAATAGAGAGCCCAGAAATAAACTCTCACTCATATGGTCAATTAACCTACGACAAAGAAGGTAAGAATATACAATGGAGAAATGACAGTCTCTTTAACAGTGTTGATGGGTAAACTGGATACATGCAAAAAATGAAACTGAACCACTCTCTTACACCATATACAAAAATAAACTCAAAATGGATTTAAGACTTAAATGTATGACCTGAAACCATAAAACTCCTAGAAGAAAACACAGGTAATAACCATTTGACATCAGATCTAGTAGTATCTTTTTGGATATATTCCCTCAAGCACGGGGGAGGGGGAGGAAGCAAAAATAAATAAATGAGACCATCAAACTGAAAACTTTCTGCATAGTGAAGGAAACCATCAACAAAACAAAAAAACATCCTACTGAATGGGAGAAGATATTTGCAAATGATATATCGGATAAGGGATTGATATCCAAAATACATAAGGAACTCATACAACTCAATAACAAAAAAATAATAAATAATCCAATCAAAAATGGGCAGAGGACATGAAGAGACTTTCTCCAAAGAAGACATGCAAATGGCCAAGACTTATGAAAAGATGCTCAACATCACTAATTATCAGGGAAATGCAAACCAAAAACACAATGAGATATCACCTCACACCAGCTAGAATGGCTATCACCAAAGTCAACAAATAACAAGTGTTGGTGGGGATGTGGAGAAATGAAAACCCTTGCTGGTGGGATTGCAAATTGGTACAGCCACATGCAAAACAGTATGGAGATTCCTCAAAAAACTAAAAATAGAACTACCACATGACTCAGCAATTCCATTTCCTGGTATCTATTTATGTGATGAAAATGAAAGTGCCAGGTTCCCAGTCTTAAATTAGCCTCTGCGGGGGAGTGGCCAATTAGCTCAGTTGGTTAGAGCATGGTGCTGATAAGACCAAGGTTGCTGGTTCGATCCCCGCATGGGCCACTGTGAGTTGTGTCATCCTTAAAAAAAAAGTTAGCCTTTACAGTATTCCTATCCAAAACTGAGCCAATAGAATATTGCATCTTTCCTTGGATAGCACTGGAAAGATAAAAGGGATTGTACCAACAAAGACCTAAGGAAGACACCCAGAATTATTAGCTCAGCAACATTTGCTGAGCCACTGTTGTGTATAAGGCCCTATGCTAAGCACATGCCATGACAGAAATAAACCAAACACTCCTGCTGCACACACAGGGAGACAGGGCAACTAAGGGGCAATGAGACTGAGAACTACTGGAATCTGAGGTACAGGCCAAATGCTATAAATGCAAAAAAAAAAAAAAGGAGTGTTTACTACTGAGGAGACAGCAGAAACTAGAGAAAGTGGTAACTGAGTTGAATGGGATTTCAAAAGGCAGGGACAGTTTTGCAAAAAAGGAATATATTTGTGTAAAAGGCCTGAAAGTCCTTGGCCTATTTACAGAGATCATAGCAGCCAGCATGACTGAAATCAGACCCAGAGAGTAATAAATTAGTTTCACATAAGGCCCGAAAGCTAAATCAGGACTAGACACTGAAAGGTAATGAATGCCTTACCAAGGAGTACAATCTTTATAGCATAGGTTATGGGGTGGGAGGTTAATGGGATCCAATCCTGATCATTGTAGATGGCTTCATCTCATGATGCTGGGAACCCGAGTGGTCAGAAAGACTGTCACCATACTAAACAAAACCCCAGGCTTTCCAATAGCTATGGTTCAATTACAAAATAAGAGCAAGACCTGAGGTGCCAGATGACCACATGATGCTTATGATTTTCTTCATAAGATGGTCATCAGGAAAGGTTTTTAACAGAAAAGGTTGTTTCTGTCGGGGTATCCTTAGTGTGTGCTCCTCGGTACTCTTAATTCTCACTGGAGTTTAGGTGAAATTTGCCTAACACACAATCAGTGCTGAACCACTATGATTCCACCTCGCCCCACCCCAACATCCCCCTCCCTAACTTAACTGATCAGATTTCCGACCTGATTCAGCCTCTTCCTGATTAAATATTCCAAGTCTATACAAAGTCTTTCTAAAAGGGTTCCAGAACAATAGGGATGCTGAAAATGTCGTGTCTCAAAAGATGTAGTAAAAAAGATTATGAGCACAGCATCCACATTACCAGAGAGTGGGTGGCCTTATTTTTCAATAGTAATCCCAAAGGTCAAACAGCTGGACAGGAAGGTTGGGAGCTTTCCCTTGCGTGCATAGCACGACATAATGGAACTGTCACCTAGGATCTATCCTGAAGTTAACTACGTTAAGGGAAATTCTAGCCTTTAACCCATCACTCAACCCAATCTAGGGGGTCTAGATGATGGCACAAGTATTTGGTACAAAATACCTGGCAGAGTAATAACTAGCTGGCTACAAACATATTTCATTCCACGTATAATCTACATAGGTACAAGATTACTGTTTTTCAAGTCCACTGACTGATGTGCACCTAAGAGAAATGAAAATTAACCAACTTCCAAAACTTGCTATCTGAAACTAGCTAATAACCTGTGTCCTTCTCTCAACATCCTTATCCATGCCAGGTCTTCGGTACAGCCCTGAGGATCACAGGTCTAAGGAATCTCAACTTGGAGAACTTCTGACATTTGACTTAATCCCCTTTGGATCCAACTCAAGAAAAACTTTAGAACAACTTCTGCTCTAAGAGTCTTTCAAGAGCTAGACACACCATCAGGTGACCCATGCAGGGTCAGGACATAAACCTGTAAAGGTATAATGCCAGAGACACTGTTTTTCAAAGGGCATTTGTACCTTTTTAATAATCTTTCAATCTTTTTTTAAATGCTGATGCTTTCAGGTTTCAGTCCTCCAGAGATAGGAAAGTTCTTTAGAAAGATCATCTTCTTCCTTATAATGTTCTAATTAACTTTTCTTTTCTTGGTTTTCAAGAAAAGTACTGGGAAAGTATTTTTCAGACCAGTCTTCTGAGTGCACACTCTGGACCAATCCACTGGTCTCTGTGTAAGTTTAATGTGCTCATAGCATCAGAAAAGGCTGAAAGCAGGAAAGGCTCAGTGGAACAGATTAATAAAACCTCTTCAACAAGTCTTCTTTAAGACTATTATACATTTTGACTTTTTACTAAAGTATACTTACTATAAGCTATTTATAAAAGAAAATAGGGGGGAGACCCTAAAAGTCAGTATTTTATTTAAGAAATCTTGAATCCTATCACTCATTTCAAGCTTTATGATCAATAATTCTATATACTATGTGCAAACTATCCTCAGTTCTTTAGTAAGAGTCTGACTTGACTAAAACTAGCTTCATGTTCTCATCATTTACTCCGTGAGTAAATGTTTTAGCACCCTCTACTGGCCACTTGTTATATCTAGTCAGCTCATAACTCCTCTCCCCAGCATGCATCTCTTTCGTAGGTCAGATGGTGGCATACATAGCAAAGGCCACCCTGTCCCTCCTCAAAAGCCACCTGTGCAAACAGCTGAGCCAGGAGCCACTGCTGCAAAAGGAAAGGACGAATCCTCAAGTGCTCTCTTACCACTGATTGTTCTTGAGTCCTATCCTCACTGGCAGATTTCACAAACACCACCCTGGGCTCCTGGCTTGCCTGACATGCATCCACCTCCAGTAACCAACCCTGGCTTCATTTCTACGCTCACAGACTCTTCTATGGGCTGAGCCCATATTGCCCTCCTGCCTGTCTGCTTCACTCAGTCAGCTCTGGTGGGACGGGGTATCTGGAAACCAGCTCACCTATCAGGTATCACCTGGGTAAACAGGATAGAAAGTTTGGGAGGCACGTTTTCCCCTACACGCTCATAGTTATGATGCCAATCAATTTCATACCCTTGGGTATATAATAGCCATATTTTGGGGAGGGGGGTGACAGAAGAGAATTTCACCTCTCCCACGATCTCATGACAAAGCAACTTCTCCTAATTTTCCACAGTCCCCTAGAGAAGCAAGGCTCCTTTAGTAGGATCTAACACAAGCAACCATGAGCCCTGTAAGCTCCCATTATCTGGTCCAATTTCTTTCAAAAAGGAAAAAAATGAGAGTCAGCATACTATTCATTATTCAATAACAGAAGGAAAGGACAGGAGAAGGAAAGAGGTAAGAATATAAAAGGTAGAGAGTTTCTTCACTCCCAAATCTCTAGATCAGGCTAGTGTCTACGGAACAATAAGTACTTCTTGGTTTGACATCAATCATCTATTGAGTAAAATATGTTCTTTAGGAGAGGATGTTGTAACGGACTGGAAAGTAATTCCTGCCATCAAAAGAGCTCACAATTTGGTTACAAAGAGCAAACATGTTAAAGGAAATTAGAAAATGACAAAGTGCCATATCCTTTAGTAAAAAAATATGTACTAGAAATTCCATAAACACACACATCTCCCCCCTGGTTCTATCTCATGTATGAAAAAATGGTCATCAGAATATTAATAATGGTCATCTCTGGTGGAACTTCCGGTCTGTCCTTTTTTCTCCATATTTTTCAGTACTGTTTAAATTTCCTACAGTAAGAATGTAGCATCTTAACAAAGACAACAGAAATAAATTACAAACCAACTTATCAACGGTGTATACAGAGGAAACTGCTTACAAATATAATCTTGCACATAAGAGATGATCTAGGAATACAGAAAAACACACGCAAAAACAAACTGGAAGAAAATGCACCAAAATATACCAAGATATTAATGACAGTTTTTCTCGAGGGGCTGCAATGATTTTGTCTTTTCTGCTTTTCATGTGCTTTCTCATTTTCTGGAAAGTAAATCAATCTTTACGTGAAGAAACTCAAATGTGAAGCAATTATTCACCCTCATTTTAAAATATCATTAGCAGAGGTGCTGGGCCGGTAACCTAATGACATACCTGGAATAAGTGCTGTGCTGATAAGTATATCCACCTCCTTGCACTGCTGAGCAAAGAGCTTCATTTCAGCTTCAATGAACTCTTTGGACATCTCTTTCGCATATCCACCTTGCCCCTCGCCGGATTCCTTCAAGTCTACCTCTAAGGGCTCAGCACCAAGAGACTTGAATTGCTCCAAAGCTGCGGCTCTGGTAATTATTAAAGGGAAAACAGCAGTTATTTCAGACCCTTAATACAGAAATCAAGATCATTATTTACGTATACATTTGTAAAAAGAAAAAATGTCTACACTCAAAAGTGGAGACTTTCTTTTGATGTCTGACTAGACTGTTTCAATTCTTTTCTGAACGGAGGTAACAATAATTTTTTTTTTCCTAAAAAAAAAAAAAAAGATAACTATAGAGAATTCCATCGTCTACTTAGTAAAGTCACAAAAGGAATTTCACTGTTGCCAGCTCCAGGAACCCATTATGGTTCTTGTGGCCCCACGGTCAATGATGATGTGAGCTCTGACCTACATTAAGATTTGACTTCGTTCAAATCACTCAAGTCGACGTTTTCATTTGTAAATGTTCTGACTTATGGGGACTTTACTCACATAACTGACTCTTACAAATATTTTAATGAGTAATTTTTGCCCCGAATACCCATTAAATTACGTTTGAAAAAAGTAACTTGTAAATGGTATGAACGGTAAATGTGAAGATCCAATACATTCCGATTATGTAAAAATACACTCACTTTAAAGAAAATAAATGCTGGCCAAACATTGTGTACTGGTTAGAAAACCAGAGCCAATGAAGATCTCAGCTCTGTGGTGGACACTGTGTTTAGTTCACAAACACCCATCCCACTAGAGTGAATCCCAAACTTCCCTCGTGACACCAATCACTCCAGGTACCTGTTAAAAATTCAAATTCCCAGGCCCCTTCCCAGACCCACTGAGTTATAATCTCCGGCAGAGAGGCCAGAAGCTATATTTTCAGCAAGACCTACAGGTAATTCTTGCCATCAGGGAAGTTTGGGCAACTGTGGTCTGAGCGCATCAGTCCCTGGCAACTGTCATGGTCAGGGAGGGGACCCAAATGGTAGGACGTAAAAGGCAGGACAGAAAGGGTAAGGCATGGTTGAGCAACACATTCTCTCCCCTTCTGCTGGCTTGAACAAGGAAGCTTGTGCTCAACTTGTGACCACAAGGGGGATCAGCCAAGGCTGAGGACAGCAGAAAGACCCTGGTCAGGGCTGGCACCAATGAGCTGCAGACTCCAATGTGAAAAGGGAGTCCTTCCCATTAAATCTCACATAGGAGAAATAATGCATTTTCTCATAGTTTAATCCATTTTGATTTGGTATTTTCTACTCCTTTATACCCAACAGGACACAGCTCTTTAAAAAGCTTTAGAAATCTCTACTATTTTTAATGAAATAAGATGAATTCAAAATGATGTGTGTGTGCGTGTGCATTTAAATGTATATAAAATGATGCCGATTTTGTTCAAAAGGTATCTACATTAAAAAAACCTATCAGAAATTACACCAAAAAACCATTAGCTATTATAGCTAGCTGGTACTTAAAATAAAAATAAAAGGTATTTTTATTTTCTTCCTTATGTTGCTCTATATTTCCAATAATGAACATGTATAATTAGAAACACAATGCTATTTCGGAATCTTTGCCCTCAAAATAATCTCATCATTTAAAAATATTACATCAAAATTTAAGATGTGAGTTTCTTTGGACCCAAAAATTCCATTTCTAGGCATTTATCCTAAAGAAATGAGGTATCTCCAAATACATGTTATACATGTTACATATATATACACAATGTTATTTAAATATAGTAAAAATGTTCACTTATAGAGAACTAATTAAATCACTACTTCTAGACAATGAAATGTTCTACAGCCATTAAAAATATTTATAGGTAAAGACCTTCACGATCTACTGTTAAGTTAAAAAAGTTATATAGTACTATTAGTAAAATTACATTTTTAATTAATGTGTAGAAAAGAGAACATATACTAGAAGGTTAATAGTCATCTCTAGGTTGCAGGATTGTATTTTCATTTTTTTGTATTTTTTTGTATTTTTCTGAATTGGAGGAATAAGCATGTATTTTTTTATGATCAGAAAGAACAAAGTATATAGCACAATGTCTGGAAGAGAGTAAACATTTAATACAGGAGTCTGAAAGCAACAGCTCTTAACCTGCCAATTAGTTTTGTAAATGAAGCTTTATTGGAACGCGCGCGCACACACACACACACACACACACACACACACAAATAAAAAAGAAAGTAAAGCTTTTATATTTCTAAACTTTGTAATACAGGCATTAGGCAAGATACTCACTATTGTCATAAGGGGCATCTCCTAGTTATTTGAAAGAATTCAAAAAAATCACACTCTATTAATATTACTGGGCAATGAGTTGTCCTTAGGTTTTTGGATGTTTAACTAAAAAATATACACCACTCGGGCTTCCAAAAAGAATTTATAATGAAGTGTGCTTTCTAACACATTTGGATTACATATTTATATGATACCAAACCCCAGTCTCAAATCAGTTATTAATGAGCTCTATACTTAGAAATTATATCAGTTCAGCTACATCTTTCTTCACTGTAAACTTGAGCTATCTTAATAAAGCAACAGCTATGTTCTACCTGTTTACTCTATACAAAATCTAAACCAATGATATTAACTTAATAAATTCTCAGTAGTTATTCCAACACCGAGTTTCAAATTGTCTCTAACTCAAATATTGTATATGTTTCCACCTCAAGGCTACTGTCCACTACAATGAAAATCTGAACAACTTGCTTTCTCTAGGTTTGTAAGTCTTCAAAAACTTCACATCAGCAACCTTAAAAATTAAAAGATAAGACTAATGGCATTCTTAACTCTGGCTTTCCTTGGCTTGTGTCCTGGTTACTTCAGAAATACCTTTTCTCATTTTAGCAAAACAGCTTTTTATCAGTACGTCACATCCCTAAACTCCAGGAAAGCACTGTTAACACTATTCTATGGAACATCCTTTACTCTGAAAAGTCATATATCTCCCAACCAATGCTAATCCACATGCAGAAATAAAACTGAGTATGAGTTGTTAGTTTCCAACTTTTTTGCTGTTGGTTATAATTATTTCTGTTGTATTGAGTCTAGGTCCTTAAATTTTTTCCACTAAGTAATACCTTTTCACTTTGAGTTGACTTTGAAAAAGTGGAAACATTTTTAAATGGAAAGAGCTTATAGAGCAGTTCTCAATGTGCTACTTCAATTTATAAATTCTACGCAAAGCATAACATCGTGTTTTGCTTGATAAAAACAACGTGTTTTTATCTTAACAGTAATCACTAATAAGGCACTCACCTCGTGTCAAATCCTCGAACAATTGCACCCATCGACTTGGCTGCACCTGCAGAGGCCAGCCCAGCAACGCCGCCACCAACAATCAGAATCTAGGAAAAAAGACAGAACCAGTATGTTTTCAATAAAGTTCATTATCAACTGATTATGAAAAATCATCAACTAACGACTATCTGTGCTCGTACACAATTAGCACCCGATACTACACCAGGTGGTACTGGTGGTGATGATCAGCCCTCACTGAATGCACTGAATGGATAGACTATTCTTTAACTGAGCGGCCAGTGTTTTTTAAAATTTATCAAAGTTACAACTGCTGGCAAAGGCCAACAACCATCACTAAAAATAGCCTGACAATCAGCTTCTCAGTGTAAAAGCTACATACAACATAATCAGTGTTTATGTTACGTTAAAGATTAACAGGTTTTTTCAGTGTATAAAAGCTGCTTCTACTAACATTCCTAGTGGAGCCTTGTAGCTACCCTTCCCCTCTTAAATGTTAAGGTTTTACTGTGTTCACAAAATATCAAAATAAGTTTCAAAGATGGGTATAACTTTGGTGAAACATCTACTCCAACCTCTATTTTGAGCTCACACACTTCTGAAAGGAACAGCAGGTGGCCAACCACATAATTTTGAATCATTTTGAATGAACTCTACCCAAAATCCAAAGCAATGTATTTAATCTCTCTAACCATGGAAGGATCAGAGCCAAGAAAACCAAAGAATTCCTCAGAAACAAGAGTCCAACCCGCCTTCTAAAAAACAGAATAAGAACAATGTTGTCTCCAGTCTGGAATGGGAGACCATCAAAGTCCTATTGTACTTCCCAGTCAATTGAAGGCAACTCCTTGTTGCTGTTTAAAAAAAAAAAAAAAAAAGCCACCCACAGAAACAGTAAAGTTTATAAATTCCTACCCACCCATAATACTCACACCTCCTTCTGCCTCTTTAAGACTGTGCCCCAGTGACCCCCTCCCCTACCACAGGCAGTGTCTCAGAAATCCTATTAAGTGCTCTTGATGGTGATGGTTTGTTTGGGGGTAAAGGAGAGGGGCCAAAGGAACCAACGCAGGCTCTGGGCTCCAAGGCACTGTCACCCTCCGCACACTGAGCCAGACCAGTGCTAAAACAATGAAATAAGTAAAAGCACAGGACTAGGAATCAAGAAATAACAGAAGACCCCAGAATTTAAATGATAGTGTGGGGACAAAGCCCCGGAGAGCAGTTTCCAGGCTCTCGGCCTCACGTGGAGGGGTGCTGGCTCAGGTAGTAGATGGCCGTAGGCTGTGGCTAGTTGGCCGTCAGCTGTAGCCGGTTAGCCAATTGGCCACTGATATAATTGCCGTGGCTGCACTGGGGAGTGGGAGTCGGTTGGTTGGTAGAAAAGCGGACAGCAGGTCGCACGTCATGTGAATCCAGCCTCCAGTGAGACTCTAGTGGTATGATTCCCCTACCTATGGCTCCGTGGGCGTTCCTTTTTGGCCTCACCATATCCTGTGTTCTTATGTGGGAAGCGGGAGCAGAGACCCCACAGGCCACCTCGCACGACAGATGGAATGGCACAAAAATAAAGCAATGTCATTTTACAAAGGAATTTACTCTTTCTCTGCAACATAGTATGAAGAAAAAGATACAGAGATTAAGAGTCATAGAGCTTAGGTTCAAATCCAGACTCTACTACCGACTAGTTCTAAGAGAGACCTTCAGCAAGCCACATAGCAACTGCAAAAAAGCAGTCAAAACACCTACCCAGAAGGTTGTCACATTAAATGATGGAATCAAAAGGAGTGGCTGCTAACTGTCACACTGGAGACAAGTACTCAAAAATGAGTAGGGAAAAGGTCAAGGGAAAGAAACTACCATTAGAATGTTCTCGATTTCCAGTCAGGTAACCTGGTCCTCCTCTTGGCTTCCCTATCTCAGTAAAGGGCACTAACTGGGCACACAATCGTTCAGGCTAAAACAAGGAGGTCATCCTGAATCCTCCCTTTACACATATCCCTTCCTCCAACCCATCAGCAAGTACTATTGGTGTTAACCCCCAAAGATCTCCCAATCCAGCCCCTTCTCTACATCTCTACTGCCACCACCTACCCAGGGCACTATTTTTGCAACCAATTCTTGATTCACTCTTCTCCCTACTATCCATCTCCCACAAAACCGCCAGATGATTCTTTTAAATTTTTGTGAGATAACGGAAATATATGTATATATTGGTCTCTGCCCCCAGTTCCTGACACAGAATTCCCCAAACCCTTGTAATTTCCTAAGTGATAAAAGCACCAGGAGCATCTTCTGTTCTAATGTTTGATCTTTGACCCCCGTTCCCGACACAGAGTTCCTAAATCCCTTGGAATTTCCTGGGTGACAGCAGTGTCTTTAATTTTAATGAGGCAACTGTTGGTTATCTCTTAGATGGGAGCTGATCACCAGAAAGACTATACCATGATTAGAAGCTTGGAATTTTCAGCCCCACCTCCCATTCTCCAGATAGGGGAGAAGGGCTGGAAATCAGTTAATGATGAAGCCACCATAAGAATTCCAAGAGTACAGGGTTCAGAGAACTTCCAGGTTGGTGATTACATGCAGGTATGGGGAGCATGGTACCCACATACCCTGCCTTACACATCTCTTCCATATGGGTGTTCATCTGCATCCTTTATCATATACTCTTATAATAAACTGGTGAACAGTAAGTAAATTGTTTCCTGAGTTCTGTGAGTTGCTCTAACAAATTAATCAAACAAAAGGAGAGAATCATGGGAACCTCCAACTTACAGCCAATCTGTCAGAAGCACAGGTGAAAACCTGGACTTGTAACTGGCATCTGAAGTAGCAGGAAGGACAGTCTTGTGGGATTGGACCCTTAATGTATGGGATCTGACACTATCTCCATATAAATAGTGTTAAAATTGGGTTAAACTGTTCAACACCCAGATGGTATCACAGAATTGCTTGGTATGGAGAAAAAACCCACACATTTGGTATTAGAAGAGAAGTGTTTTGGATGAAAGGAGGGACATGGGAGCAAGAGTGGGGTTTTTCCAAAACAATCCTAAATCAGACGTTTTCCCCATTTGCAAGAAAAGATGAACTCTATACCATGACCCATAAGAGAGGCCCCACATCATCCAGCCCCACCTACCTTTCCCACATCATCTCAGATCACTCTCCACCTTGCTCTCCATACTCCAAGACCAATGGCATTCTTTATTCTTCTAGAACACACTGAACTCTTTCCCATCTCAGAGCTTTTATATGTGCTGTTCCCTTTGCCTTGAATCCTAAACTTCTGGTTTCCTTCTTCCCATATTTTAGGTCTCAGCTCTAAAGTCAGAGGAACCTTTCCCACTGAAGAAACTTGTTGCCAATACTCGCTATCATACATTACGGTCACTTCTTTTATATCCAAAATTATCTATTTATTTGATTGTTTACCTCTCACTGTGTCCCCTACTAGAATGTACGTTTCATGTGGCAGACACCTTATTTGCCTTACTCATGCCATATCCCCAGCTCCTGGAACAGTGCCTGGCATATCATAAGCCTGCAACTGATTGATTTTAGATCATTCTAGACAAGTAAGAACATTCCATGTTTAAAGGAGACCAAAATAAAATATTATGCAATCTGCCTTGATGAACCCAACTAGCATCTAATTCTTCAGTATCAGAAAAAACATTTCTGACGTGTAACCCAATCCCTTAAGCTGCAATTTAAATTCTCAGTAAAGACAGTCACTTCTCCTTCCTTTAAGCCTCTTGCCTTTTGTTTCACTTTTTAATCTCTTATATTCACAGCTTTCCACTCAACTTGCACATATTTCAAGGAAAATTCTAACCAAAAGTGAGTAGTGGATTTGTACAGCCAGTTTAAGAACAGCTTCCAACGTCTGGCCACCACGAGTGCCCGACCTTGTCCTACGACCCCGAGCAAGTCAAAACGTAATCACTTCACATACCACAGCTCCGTGTTGCTGGCTCATACTTTTGTTACGTACCAGTACTCTGGTTTTCACTTGAACCGCCTGTCATTTTCTTCACCTAACCTGTTTTTAAAGCAATTAACAGGATTTCTCAAAGCTGCTATTAGCGTTGTTTTATTTTTCTAGGTGATTTATTTTGTGTGAGAACTCTGGGTTTATAATGACTTAAAAGCAGGAAGCACCAAGTAAACCTGTCTCCTACAGACAGAGTACACTGTGCAGGTAGATGACAACAGTTACAAGTCCTGCTTCCTATAATACTTTGCCGATGTGCTTACATTGTCATTTTGTGTAGGTAGTTTGGAGGGGTGACAACATAGTCTACTCTTTCACCTAGCCATCCTTATCTTTCTTCAAATGCTCCTGTCTGCTCTCCATATAGATTAAAGAAACTGTACCCTTTCCCCCTGACAAATATCCTGATTACGCCATCTCCCATTTTCTGTCCTCTTGACCCAAAATTTCACAAAAAGTGAGAAAACCAAAACAATCTATTCTATGAACCAATATGTTGCAATCATTAGGAAACTTAAAATTTGTTCAATGGGATCTTGAAGCTTTTTTAAAAAATTAGCAATAAACAGACTACACGGAACAAGTTATCCAAAATCCCTTTAAAATTTCAAAAAAGACTAGAATGTCCAGAAATGTCAATTTTTTTCTTCAAGCAATCTTAAGCATCTTTGAGGTTCCACCACATATTTGTACATGCCACATAAGTCGTCAGTGTGAAGCTAACACATAACATTTTTAAATGCTGTATTTTAAGACCATATATATCCTTGCTTTTAATTAATTCAAATTACAATCAAATAGAAGCTTTACCTACCTTAGCTGGAGGAACTTTTCCAGCAGCTGTGATCTGACCAGTGAAAAACCGTCCAAAATGATTTGCTGCAAGTACAACAGCCTTATAACTTAAAAAAATAAATAATAAACATATAAATAAATAATTCCATAAAATGAAAGCTTAGGCTTATAGATCATAAGTCATCAATTACACTTTAATCGTCAAAGAATAACATTTATATAGTACCTATGTGTCAAAAACAGTTCTAAGTGCTATATATGTACTTATGCCTTTAAGTACATAAGACATTTATGTACTTCTTCACAACTTCACAACAATCCTATGGATAGATGCAATTATTATCTTCATTTTTATAAGTGAGGAAACTGAGACGGAGAGATGAAGAGATTTGCCCAAGATCTCTCAGCTAGTAAATAGCAGAACCAACCAGAAGTCTAACCCTGGTATCCTGCCTATAGAGACACACTCTTATCCATGTTTCCTGGACTCTTTGTAACAAATACTACAGAAAATCAGTTGTAATTTAAAAAGAAATGAAGGAAAGACAAGAAAATGCTAAGAATGGTTTTCTTTGGGCACTAGGACTACAGATACTTCAAACTTTCTATTTTACTATATTGTCCAAATTTTCCTTTATGACAATACAGTATTTGTATAATAGGGGGAAAACTTTAAAATTTAAAAAATAGATTACTTATATACCTTGTACACGATAAAATTCCAACCTCAGAAAAAAAAAATTTCCCTTGATCTTTACTGGCTGAAAGCATGGGATTTTAAGACAGATTGAACTCAGTTCAAGTCCTAGTTTTACCACTAACTAGATATGTGACGTTGGGCAAATTTCTTTAATTCTCTAATCCGTAGTTTCCTCATGTATAAAGTGGGGACAAAAAGAGCATCTCTAAGTGTTGTTGTCAGAACCAAATGAGATAACACAGGTAAAGGGCTTACCTAAAGACTGTCATAAGTGCTTGGTAAATCTTAGTGTTTTGGGCTAAAGAAACATTCTATGCAACAAAAACTAGTGAAATATACCATCTTTAATAGAATATTTTTAACATATTAGCTAATTTCATTTTCTTATCATTTTATACTTAAAAAACACTTTTGCACAGTCTCACTCGGTAATATACACTCTACCTTAATATTATAATACAACTACTTAATGATAAGATCTACCTGCTTGCTGACATTAACCCCTTTCCCTGATCACTTTTTAATAAAACAATACTTGATATAATATTTGGTACAAAAGCATTAAACAGTTACTACTATTACTTTAAGTTAAAAAAAAAAACCGGAGCAGGAAAACAAAATTTTAGAGGTTACATGATTTGTTAGTCTTATTTCTGAATCCAAGGGATAGAAATGTTCAAAGAACAAACAGGACAAAGATTCAAAGGCCAGTGTAAGAAATTAATTTGGGAATTAACGTTTTAAAATATTCAGTTGCAAAAAAAAAAAATGCAAATAAAAATAAAAAAGAGATAAAGAAAAAAAATATTCAGTTGCTATACTGAAAAAAATAACAAACTAGAACTGGTTATACAGGAAATGTACAAGAAAACACTTGTGGGGAAAAAGTGGGCCTTTTATTATGACAGCAAAAAAGCTAAGAATGAACATAAACGAACTAGAAGGAGCACATCTTCATTGTAATCTGTGTGTATGAATCCAAATTTCAGCCACCTCTGGGGCCACACTAGGCAGGGTAGAAAATAGACATGTTTCTGCACACCCCTCCATGCCTCAGTTTTACTAAGGCCACTCTGCTCTTAGTCGGTTTGTTTGTATTTCCTGGTAATATTTCATTTGCTCAAAAAGATTCTGCAGCTAAAAACCACTGGTCTACAGCTACTGGTTTTGATAACCTTTCACATATGTGCATTTCACACGACAAAACCAACAGCACTCTCAAAAGTTAACATTGTACATTTTCTGTATAAAATTTTAAGTCCCACACTGCATAATATAATTCTTCTACAAACTAAATACAGCAAAAATTTATTTTGTCCCTTGTATGTAATTTATGTGACACAAAAACAAAATCTTCAAACCAACCATTTGCCATATTACATTGACAACAAAATGTGTTTTTACCTTGTCATTTTTGTTTATTGCTCATCTCATTTATATCCAGAGTGAACAGCTGAAACCCAAAGTACAATCTTTGGCCTATTTAATATGTTCTACCTGAGATACAAACCTAACAAAACTTTCAGCTCATGTGTCAGGCCATAAAAGGCTTTATTTAAGTTAGTCTTTTTTCATGCACTATTTTATGTTTTTAAATGTTTTCATTTGTTGGTGCCTCATTCATATTAGCAAATGTCACTACTAATTGTTTTTTGGGCTAAAAATCTAATTCAACCCCAATAAATTTTCATTTTTAAAACTCGAATTCAACTAGCTTTTTAAATTAGCTGATTTCACAAGCATTATCTGATTTCCAGATTTTTCCCACTCTCTAGGCACAGTCAGCAACACACTGCAAACATATCACTATTTCTATCCCTCCCCTGAGGCAGGCTCGATTACTCAATCATAGCCACATTCCCCAGAGCAAAATGAGCCTTAGAATTGTTCCCAGGGTAGCATCCCAGGCAATAAAGAGGGAATGCATTACTGCTAGCGGGTAAATGAAGTTTATTGCCATCTTGGCCTTAAAGGTAAGAGGACGCAGTCAGTCCTCAGTTATCAATATAGGTTTTGACACCAGATAAAACTTCTTCAAGCGCAGACATTTTCCCTATTCATTAAATATTTTATGAGTTTACCTAAGCAAAACCTAATTAAAATGGCAAATCTGCTAATATGTGTATATTAGACTGAACCATATGAAACTGCCATTATCCAACCATTTTTGACCTATAAAAACAGCAATTAATGTTAACTAAACTTGTTGTTTAGTTAACCATTTCAAAATATATACACATATCAAATCTTTATATTTATACAATGTTTTGAAATGGTTAACTAAACTTGTTGTTTAGTTAACCATTTCAAAATATATACACATATCAAATCTTTATATTTATACAATGTTATGTCAATTACATCTCAATAAAAACTGGGGGGAAAAACAGCAATTTCAACCTAATATGGACACATACACACACATATAAATAAAATACAGTATATTCCTCATACAAATAATCTGGCAGTCATTTCCTACTACTTTTACCCATAAAGATTAAAAAAGAGCATACAACAGAGTGCAATATGAAGAACTATTTCCTATCTGATGACTGTGAAATAATGAGTCTTAAAAATAATTTAAGTGCACTCTCAAACAGCTGCAACCTCCAACAATTATCACAAAATCATTGTAAGAGAGAAGAGCTACAGTGAGCATGTTTCTGCCGTACCATTCATTGTTCTTTTGTTGAACTTAAATAGAAAAGAACCTACCCAGCAATGTTGGCCATAGAGCTTAGCGCGTCATATCCCTGAGCAATGGTGACTCTTGGAACCTGGTCCATCGCCAAAACTGTAGTTTTTCTTTTGGAAAGTTTATTTAGCAAGTCTGGATTTTGAGCTGGATAAATAAAACTAATCAGTGTTCCAGATGTCTTTAAAAGGTCAGCTTCATGACTATCTAACGTTGGATTAAGCATGGGGGCTCGCACCTAAGAGAAAAGTCAGGTCACCGATTAAAAATGTAAATTCCTTTACCATATTTTTACATAAACAGGACAATTTAAATAATATGCCATCATTGAAATAATACTCCAGAAGTAATCTTTCAGCAATAAATTTCTGACTAAAGTCCTAAACAGGGTAAGGCACACAAAGATCTATGCCATCTATCCTCTGATGAGCTATGCACTGACTGGTCTGAGTAAAGTGCACACACAACTGAAAATAATGTCGGGACGGGTTTGACAATGAACTGTAGAGCACTGGAAAACACACGTAGGTTCTATAACAAATCTGTCCTCCCAAAACCTATTACTCTGGTACAATGAAGAGACATTAGAATAAACAGACGGGAAGTTTTTGTTGTGTATTCAAAGATTCCACTTGCTAATTTTGATAAGCACGAACATTTGGAGTGCTGAGATGAATATTATAAACTAAAATGTCCATGGTTGTATGTATAGATTTACGTCACCTTAAAATTCCAGATGAATATTCATAGATGAACACAATCATAGCAGTAGCCTTGCTGAATTGCTTTTAAGCAAAAAGCTACAATACACTGTTAAGTACCAAGTCAGTCAATGAATACACACTTCACATGCTTTAAAGTTTCAAATGTCCATATTTTAAAGCCAAATTTTAAAAATTCCACTGTAAAAGTGTTTTAAAATGTGTTTTATATCAAAGTTTAAAGTAGTCTTCAATGAAAGTATATCATTTCATTAGCTCCCAGTTCACAGTAGTGCTTTTAGGCAAGTAAGCACAGAAAAAAAAACAGCTCTGAGACTTAAGTTTTAAAAGGAAATACAAACACTTGGTCAATACTTTCATTTCACAGCATTTCATCTCAATTTCCCTATGAGACACCTTTATCTGTTATTCCCATTTCGGTTGTTGATCTGGTGATGCATGTGATTTTAAGTTCTGGATTTTATTTAAGACTCTCTGATAAGGTCTACCTTTACTCAGTCAGAATCTCTAACAGAGTTAATAAAAATTAGAGGACCACTTTGACTTGATTCTACTGGCCCCTATCGAATGCTCAGCTAAGACTGTCATCATCTGAGTGAGTTAAGCCAATAGAATGTTTCCCTGTACTTTTTAGATCATTACCGTGTTTCCCCGAAAATAAGACCTAGCCGGACCATCAGCTCTAATGCATCTTTTGGAGCAAAAATTAATATAAGACCCGGTCTTATTTTAATATAACATAAAACTTGGTCTTATATTAATTTTTGCTCCAAAAGACGCATTAGAGCTGATGGTCTGGCTAGGTCTTATTTTCAGGGAAACACAGTAGTTCCTCAGTATATTAATAAGCTTGACTCAAAAGAGGCCCCACGGTCAAGTAATTTACTAATGTAAGTACATAAGCTTCTATATTACAGAATTTCCCAGTGCCTTTAACATGCTCACACACATTATAAATCTCTAAAAAGAACACAGAGCATTTTGAAAACTTTTGTGCACCTTACTAACCCTTTTTTATGTGACATCTCAAAAGGTTTTGATCCCTAAAACATACATTGGAATAGGTTATACTTATTTTTCTATTTTCACTAACTCTTACTCTACCAAGTTATATTACCAAGTATCTGTATACCCAAACACTTTAAAAGCTCTAGGTAAATTATAATTTATCTCCATACCACAGATTTTACTATTAATTTATATAGCAAAAAAAACGGTTTTATGTCTTCGCCAAAAACCACTATTTAAGACCCTTTCAAAATATTCAGTGGACTCTATGTTTAAAAAAAAAACCTATGTAACTGACTCCCGAGAAATTAACACAAGAAAAAGATGATGTCTCCCAAAAAAAGTGAGCTTATTTTAACCTGATAATCATGCTTATATAACCCATACTTCCCTGTCTGCCCTGGTTGCAGAAGGCTTAGGATTTCAGTTAATGTTCAACTCTAGTAATTATCTATGCTAGACTTATGACAGTCTCTCTTCCTTTCCCTACATAATTTTTTACTGGAGATTTATTCCTAAAGTTCTTCAGCATACAGATTTCTATTATATATTAAGACCTTTCATTAAAGTAGGTAAGGCTACTTGCCATTCAGCCCAATGCTGCTTTCTCCAGAATAGTCCTGCCCTCTCTAAAAATAGCACTTACGTCAGTTAAATCACTCTTCTTTGTAGGTATCAAAAGATCATTGTACATTCAGTCCCAGGAGGAGTTGCACGCTTTCTTTCTATTTTAGTAGCAATTAAATACTCAACCTGTGGGTATTTTGGATACAATATGAACCATGCAGTCCAAATTTTCCCTAACCAATTAAAACAAATTTCCACAAGTGAAAAGGAAGATCTCTTTTTCTCTTCTCATGGTTATACAAAGATCACATGGCCTGAAAAGGTTCTATTGGAATGTGAAGAATATTCACAAAAAGCAATCATTTCTTTGAGAAAAAAAGCAGCATTTGAAAATATAAAAGCTATAACAATGACATTTAACTATTCTATGAAAACATTTTGAAAGATCATAAACAAGAGCGGGAAAGGAATAATTACTTTGACCACCAAATCAGAAGCCAGCACTTCCTTCGCCCCTTGGATTTGGGCACCTGCTGCTCTATAGTGATCATCTGAGAACTTGGAAGCTTCGCCAGCACCCGATTCCACAACAACATTAAAACCCTGCTTGACCAAGGCCTGAACGCCAGCAGGAGACAATGCCACTCGCTTCTCATTTTGGAAAATCTCCTTGGGGACTCCAACAGTCAGTTGCTTATATGGAATTCCTACAAACAAAGGCAAAAAAAAAAAAAAAGAACATTTGGTAAAAAAAAAAAAAGCTTTAATAACAAAGTTCAGATCGTGGAAATGGGCCATCTGTTCAAAATATACTGCACATACAAGTTACTGTTCAAAATGATGATTCTGATTCATAATCATAATTCTTGACTATTTTTTGATAAAGTTTTTATACCCACTGTCCTGAAAATTCTAAATATTTTAATTAATCAAATGGCTCTCTTTAAAGCACATGACTAGCTTAGTTTACTCTTAGGGGAAAAAAGATGCTTTGAGAGATCACAACATGCTAACCTATTCTTCAAACTAACCCTCTTGGGTTTATGTTCTCCTTGTCCTTACTTTTAAGGAAGACAAGAGTAATTATCTGTGTTGAAGAATACACCTACATTACACACTCTAATAGCCTGCCACACCCAAAGTCCCCTTCCTAGCAATTTGGCCTCATAGATTTCCAAGTATTAAATTTTGAGACCTTACATTCTTGGCCACAACTAATTAAACCAGGGATTAGCAGCAAGGTCAAAAATAAAAATCTACAGGCCAGACATGAGGAAAACCAGCAGCCTATGTATGAGATGGGTTACACAGGAATTTTGCCCAAGGACACTCTATGTTGGCCAGTGACTACCCAACCCAGTCAGGTTCTCTCTCAGGAAGTCTGAATGGGAGACCCACAGAAAGAATAGGACAGAGTAAGGAGCATGGTGCAGCAGCTGTGTGTAAGCATAGCCATAAGGTAATCAAAGAGAGATCAGCAAGCCACAGTAATGGAGATGCAAGGAGAAAAGATGAGTCATAGCTCTGAAATCCAGAACAGCATTCCACTCCTCCAAGAAGTAGGTGAAGGGTTTCTTGGGCTCTCATGCTTCCCAAAATAAGCCCACACAATAAACCCTCATCACAAAATATAACCTGATGTGATTCTGTTCCTAGCAACCTAAAAAAGCCTGTTCAATAGAGTTAAAGTATTTATACATGGTACAGACCAGCTTTAGCTAAAGTACATTACTTTCTTCTGTTGTTTTACTCAAAAAGTGGGCATAAACAGGTTTTTTTAATAAAAAGGATCTGCTTCTATATAAGTTTTACTAACGTTTAGGAAATCTACTCTAGCAACATAAACCCTGGATGTACATTATAAAAAAAAGAAATAAGATTATCTCTAGAGTAAACTTACTGAGACCTTAGAGAGAGTGCATCAACCTAAAAATATCGCCTTTAAAGTCTTAGATCCCACACTACTTAAGCAGTAAAAGTTGACAGGAAGCCAAAAGCAAATATATACTGAATCTTACTCTATACTTGAAGGAGAGGGAGGAAAATGATAGAAAGTTAGCAAATATTTCAGACTGATGTACAAAGTAAATCACATACATTTAACTGGAGTTCACTTACCTAACAACCTCAGATTATCTGGGCCTATATACCATATGCCAAGGAAAGTTACAAAGACAAATGAAGTCACATCAAAAGGACTTAGAAGGCCACCTGAAAGGGCTTCCACTAGACAACTCTGAGACAATTTGAGCATCAAAAAAAATAATAATTGGAGTCGGCTGGTTAGCTCAGTTGGTTAGAGCGGTGCTCTTAACAACAAGGCTGCCAGCTCGATCCCCACATGGGCCACTGTGAGCTGCGCCCTCCACAACTAGATTGAAACAACTACTTGACTTGGAGATGATGGGTTCTGGAAAAACATACTTAAATACATAAAATGTTAAAAAAAGAAAATAACAATTAATTGCAATGTAGTAAAATACATCCAAGGATGTTAAAATTCATGAGTTCATGATGTCACTCAAAAAATAAATAAATATTTTTTAATAGCTTCATTGGTCAACTTTGGCGGAAGTAATGTGTGGTAGGCAGAATAATGGTCTCTCAAAGATATCCATGTCCTAATCCTCAGAATTTGTGAATATGTTACAATACATGGCAAAGACGAATTAAGATTACAGATAGAATTAAGATTGCTAATCAGATGACCTTGAAATAGGGAGATTATCCTGGATTATCCGGATGGGCCCAATGTAACCACAAATTGTCCTTAAGGGTGAAACAAGGCGGCAGAAGAGTCAGAGTCAAAGAGTAATTTAAAGATGCTACACGGTTGACTTTGAAGATGGAAGAAGGGGCCAGCCATAAGCCAAGAAAGTAGATGGTCTCCAGAAATTGGAAAAGGCAAGGAAACAGATTTTCCTCTAGAGCCTCTGGAAGGAATACGACTCTGCCAACACCTTGATTTAAGGCTAGTAAGAGCCACTTCACACTCTGACTTCCAGAAGGGTAAGACAATAAATTTGTGTCGTAAGAAGGTAATAAGACTGTAGTCATTTGTTACAGCTGGAATAAATACATAAGGGAACCAACTGATTATTACCAAAACTAGTAAACAACAGAAAAGAATGAAACATTTTTACATTTCCAGTACACTCTGAGGGTAACTGAATAGAGGGAAAGTTTTTTTTATAGAAAAATTGTAGCGAATAAATTAAGATAGAATGATAGATATCACCAATTTAAAACCCCTGAGAATCATGGATTTAGTTAATGATAATCAAATTGCTGCTATAGCCTTTGAGTGAAAAACTGATGGGAACTTTATAATAGATGGATCACATGGACAACATCTAAACTCACCGATCAATCTTCTTGATATAATGCAATAGATACTACAGAGCATCACCTATGAAGTATTCTTGTCAAAAAAAAATTAAACCTGACTCTGATGAAGCCTCTAGATCTAGCTAAATGTTACAGAAAATACAAGAGACAGAGAAACTGGTTTAAAAATACCAAGGGAATTCAGCCAGGCAAACCCAGAATGTGAGAAATTCTACAAGGCAACAACTAAATTCTTCAACAAATAAATTAAACAGAAAAAAGAGGAGGGGAACATATAGCTCAAAAGAGATCTCAAGACACAGCAAGGAAATACAACACGTGGACCTTGTGTGGATCATTATTTGAACAAAGCAACTGTAAAAAAGAAAAAAAGTAGAAAAATTTGAGAAAATACGAATACTGACTGGAATTACTTTTCATGCTGTTCAGTGTGATAATGAAATTGTGGTTTAATTAAGGAAAAATAGAATCCTTATCTTTTTTTAATTAGTTTCTGTTGATTAGACATTTATACACTTCACAGTGATAACCCCAACAAGCCTACCACCCATCTGACACTTTATATAGCTATTCCACTACCACTGACTACGTTCCCTATGCTGTGCTTTACATCCTATGGCTATATACGGCTTTATTAATTATAGTTGACATTCAATATTATGTCAGTTTCAGGTATACAGCACAGTGGTTAGGCATTTATTTATGAAGTGATTCCCCCATTAAGTCTAGAACCCATCTGACACCACACATAGTTTTCACAACATTATGGACTATTTTCTCCGAATCCTTATCTTTTAAAGATAAAAAAACAATTCCCTACGAAATAGGCCAGAATCAGAAATTAAACAAAAAGTCTTAAACATCGTTAATATAGAGAGCCTGGTGCCCATACATTTATTCACAAGGACAACAATCGTGTCCTCAATGTATTTACTTGTATTACACAATTTTATCACACTGGGTAATCTGGCTTTCTAGAAAATTTTTTAATCTGAAGAAAAAGTTGAGGGCTTTCAGGGGCAGGTACCCTGCCAATACTGACTTGTCACGTGAGAAGAAGAAAAGGGGCTGTGAAATCTACTAAAGGCAGACATAAGAATTCAAAAAGCCTAGCAGGTTAGGGGTCCTTAATACACAACAAACAGTCCTACAAACTTACATTTTAAAGGGCATTATACCATGTGGCAAACACTTCTGACTGCCCCTCAAATGTGCATCTTGTTCCTCCCCCTTAGTAACAATGCCATTTTTAGTTGAATATATTGTCACCTGGAATAAATGACTAAATGGCTAAGTCTCCCTTATAGCTACATATGGCCACCTGTGTGCGTTCTGACCAATGAGGTATAGACAGAGTTCGAGGGGGTCTATGGGCAAGATGCTTAAAGGGATGTGACTCAGCTTAGAAGGGCCCCTTTTAGCCTCTCCTCCTTCTGGCATGCACCTTAGAACAGAGAAGCAAGGACGGGGGGGGGGGGGGGGGTCCTAGCAGGGAAGACCTTACAGTCCACTGAAAGATTTCAGCTCTTATTCTATATGAGCTAGGAAACTAGTGGCAAATTTTGAGTAGATGAGTGACATGATCTTTCATTTTAAAAAGATGATTCTCACTATTGTATACAGAACAGACTGTAAAGGGACAGAGGTAGAAAGCATAGAGATCACTTATAAGACTAATACAGTAGTCCAGGTGACAGATGATGGTGTTTGGACCAGGATAACAGTGGTGATGATGAGAAGAGGACAGATTCTAGATATAAGGTAGAACTGACCTCCACCTACTGTGAGGATCTAAGATGCCTCCAAGGTTTCTGAACTGAGCAATTAAGAAGCTGCCATTTACTAAATTGAGAAGCATACTGCAGATTACTTAATACACTTAGTTCCTTATTCTTGAGCATAGATGATCCATATATGGTACAATTCCCCAGTACCGACTAGGAAAGAGGAAATAGTTATTCTGAGCAGTAGTTTCCAGGGGACAACTCAACTGGTGCACCACTTTTCTTTTTCTATTATCTTTTATTCTCTATTAGCTCTGATAAACAAGAACTTCTATACATGGAAAATGTTAAAAAAAAAAGTCCTCATTAGCTTTTTTTATTCAAAATGATCACTCACAAGCACCAGGCTGTAAAACTATGTGGCTTTTCCTTTTATCAATCATCAGGAGATCTATTAGTTCCTATGACTTGAAGGTTTGCTTTACACACATTGAAGTGAGACTTTACCTGGTTTTACAGAGGATTTACACTGCAGCGCCTGATGAGTATGAAATGTTCGTAAAAAATCCTTCTTCCCAGGTAGAACCTTACAGGGCCCCAAACTGCTAAGTAAAGGACACGAACAGCCAGTCACCACTGTTTTCAGTAGGTTCGCCATGTTCCTAGGAGTTCCCAACTTTCTGAATCCCCAATTTTCTCGAAGGTAAATCACTAAGAGGAAAGAGAATAAAATAGTTATGTGCAGAGAAAAACATACTTTGTCTTTCGAACATCAAAAACATAAAAACATACTAATCCAAAGGCCTTGGAATATAACGGTTATATGTGGGCATCTACAATAAACTTATTTGCAAAGTCTTTTACCTACAGAAGATGCTTCAAAAGTTTGTTTCCAATTCAGGTATTTAAAACTTGGAATCCATTTTCCCACTTAAACTGGTTATCAATTCACTATTCAACTCCAAGCCTAGATCACATAAGCCCAATTGATCCTTAATGCAGCTAGAAAGGTAAAAAAAAAAAAAAATTGCTACAGTCCTGTCATATCTTACATGAAAGTTAAGTCTGCATGTCCAGCAAAAATTTCACATAATCAAAGTTACCCTTGGATTTCCCTTAAACTGTCTAAAATACTTTACAGTACAGTAGTTTAGATGCCATGTTGTACAGAAAACACTGGCATCCTATTCAGCACGGCATCCTGTGAGACCCCCCAAACTGAGACCTCCACTGTTTTCCGTACCAGATCCCAGGGGCTCATGGAAGGTACCCCACCATCCCCAGGATTCCTAATGTTCTTCCATCCTTTTTTCCTGTCCTTCTAAATTGGGAAGAGGCAGAGGACCTGGAATTCTATCAGTCAGGTATGGCTAATTCCGCCACCTATGTCTTTATACTCTGCCCCATCATGTGTGCCCCCACGGGGCCCAGCACCTAATCCCAGCAGACTCCATAAACAGTCTTCCAGCCTCCAGAGGAAGAAGGGTCTAGCTCATTTTTAATTTCGGAACTGCCGCCGCAACTCCCTGAAGCTACTTCTTGCAAACAGCAGAATACAACACTGGAAATGGAAATCCTCGATCCAGGTGGTGCTGATTCTTAAGATGCCCTTTAATTCAACAACCATGTATGGAGGGCTGCCTCAGAGGCACAGCCATTAGGAGCATCTGTAGAATCAAATTGGAATAGGTCACACGCTTGGACATAAGACAAATCAACAAGTAATAACACTACAAAGCAGAGTAAGGCAAGTCCAAAGTTGTTGGAGGGATCAAAGGAGATCATATCCTCCTACAGGGCTCAAGACAGAAGGAGAAAGGCGTGTGAGATGGAGAGAGTAATATGAACAAAAGCTAAAGAAGAGGGAGCATGCAAGATGTGTTCAGGCATGCAACCAAAAAGGAGTATAAATAATTCTTTGCATTTAAATAGAAGATTTGATGTTTTCAAAGTATTTCCACATGTCATTTCATTTCAGTCCTAAAGCATGCCTGAGTCCCAAAAATACTCTCACTCATTCATGGGTCACTTCTAGGGTTATTCATGGCTGAGAATAGAAAACAAATGAGTTCAATTTCAGCCACTCATTCAAAACATTCACTGAATCTATGCTAAGAACCAAGGGAGATACAAAGATAAAGATAATTCTTGTCTTGAGGGAGATTTTGTCCTACCATTACCAATGACCTAGTCCTCTCCTAATCTCCCCACTTACCCTAGTTTCTCTTCTTGGGTCATCCCAGCTCCCCTACAACCACCATTGTCTTGGCGCTGATGAGGGTTACTCAGCTCTCATCAGCAAAAATAAATAAATAAATAAAATAAAGCTAGCTATCATAGCATCTATGTATTGCCTAAGTCTGCCACTCACTCACTGTTTGAGCTGATCCTGTGCCTTAGTCTGATCCTCTATAAAAGAAGCATAGGAAAGCTCATTTGTTAGGCTCTAGAAATGTCATGATTAGGTGAGATTTTGCAATGCTTTGCAAAGCTGAAGTCCTATGTCTTAGCCAGGAGTCTGGAAAATTTGCTCTGCCTACTTGGAAAATGGTCATTTGATGTTGAGCAGATCCCTGGCATCAGATGTCAACATGGCCAAAGCCTTCAGAGGTGAATTGCTCCCAAAAGTTCCACTTGATTCAAGCTGTGAACGTACAGGACAGTAATCAGGAAGTAGTTTATTGACAAGAGCAGTACCGATCACCAAGCTTCAATCAAATACAAAACATCCTGAAAGATATTCAGAGAATATTTGAACCTATCACAAGCCAGCACTTGTTACCAAAGATAGTATTCCATCTTAATTGTCACCTTCTCCCCTATCTTCACTTTAAAGCTTTCTGCTGTTTTACTATCCATGTGCTTCTATGGCTTTGAAACAACAGGGGAAAACCTGACAACTCAAAATTGGAGGGGGGGGGGGGAACATTTGTTTTTTAGTATGGCATTCATACCGCCATTTAATGTAAGTTATTTGGGTAACTTTCTCCCCTAAAACATATTAAAATCCTTGAGGGCGAGCACTTAAGAGGATAACATAGACGCTAATAGGGTGAACTGTGAGTTGGAAGCCCCTACTCTGCAATGCATTAGTTGTGTGACCTTGGCAAGTCAGTCACTGAACTTCTCTGTACCTAATTTCCTCATCTTTAAAATGGAAATAATAATAGCACCTACCTTACAGGATTGTTGTGAGGATTAAAAGGATACAATATCTTTACTCCTATTATTATTCACTTTGGTATTACCTCTGGCCCAGTGCTTTGCACAAAATAGTGGAAATCAACAAGTATTTTTTGACGGAAAGAATAACTAGAGCTAGATAACCTGAAGCCTGGGTATCTATGGTACCCATACTCCAAGGAGTTTCAGGAAGTTTCCTCTGAAAATGAAATGCTGTGTAGCCTTGTGGAAAACTAATTCCATCAGCAAAGGTAAGCGGCCAGGGCACACTTGCTGATAAGAAAGTAATCCTAAACTGTTCATTCAATTAAAAAAAAAACAGCCAAAGTTTGCAAATAAAAGGGGCGAGACGGAGAAGAGAGAAGCATTTTAAATAAAAGTAGGCAAGCAAGCCTCACCTTTCCAATAAAGCCTGTCCTACAAGGCTCCTTAAAAGCGGGTCGCTTAAGGACTGCCCTGCATCACAGGGTAAATAAAGGACAGCCCGCAACCGTAAACAAGTCATGCGTTTAAAGCGAGACATACCAACCAAGGACGCAACAACCTACAGAAGCTTAGGCTGGCAGGCAGCCCAAACCCACCGGCACCACCCCTACCTCTGCAACTAAACTGGCATCAGCTGGCATCTGCCAGGGACCGCTATTTATAACCTTCCCCGAAAGCCGATTGGAGGAGGCTGCATAATACTCATTCTGCATCCAAAGTTCGAATCCCCCTCTTGCCCCTCCGCTGTCTCCTCCCCCTCGCCAGCCCCGGCCCGCTAGAAGCTTACCGGGACCACCACCACAAGCCTGCCCCGACAGGCACTCACAACTTTGGTTCGCCACGTCCTATGAGTCCAGCCAGTTCCCCACCCCGAATCCCATCATGGTTGAAGCACAACTTCGGGGCGTCCCGCCGCCACCTCTCTGGATGCACCCCCTATCGAGAGTCTTCTCTGACCTCCCTTCTTCCCCCCGTACCACTCCCGCCGTACCCCTCAAAGCTCCAAGACCTGTACCTGCACAGCTGCCGCCTCGTTCCCGCTCTCTGCGGAGACCCAGTTCCTGAATCCACGCGCCCACTCCTTTCCACGTCGCCCCAGCAAGAGACAAGAAAGGACCCCGCGCCAGGTCCCTACCGACCCCGCCCCCTTCTCCTTGACAGGTCTCCTTCCCGGCGGGGGCCTGGAATGTCGCCGCAAGCCCTGCGCCCCTTCCCTGCTGCGCCCCAGGCTGCCCTTGCCGCCGGCGCCGCCACGCTCACCTGGGCGGGGAGGCCGGGCAGTACTGGGCTGCGCGCAAGGGGCAACGAGGGAACGCCGCGCTGGCAGACCCGGGTTGGGGCCCCGCGGCACAGCGCCTCCAACCCGGAAGAACAGCCCCAAACCGGCAGCAGCGGCCACGTGATGGCGACGCAGCCCCCACCTCGGCCCCGAGCCCCCTCCTTGCCAGGCCCTTCTTCCCGCCCGGGCCCCTCCGCTCTCCCGCCTGCCCTCTCACGGTACGGCAAAGCGACCTCACGAAATGCCCCCTCAGAGCGCAAAGGCCAGTTACCCTAAGGGGTCCTTCACTCTCCGCGGTGGCAGCCAAAACCTCTTTGTCTCGGGCTCGACCCGCGGCCCCCCGCCCCGCCTCCGCGCTTTCTCTGGGCCCGTCCTTGTCAATCAAACCTGGAGCCAAACCCCGGCCCTGAAGTTTTCAGGGCTACATTTGATCTCTTCCCCTGGAGAGGCAGTTAGAAAGTGTGATTTCTTCTCCTGTATCCCACCTGATCAAGTAAGAGACTAATATAGCTCCACTCCTTGTACCTGACTTTCCTCTAGCTCTCTAGGAAAAATCAGAATGTCTGTAACAGGAGAGGACCAAAAAGAAAGTGGGAAGGAAGGCAGGGGGTGGTGAAGGGCGGGAATGGGGGCGTTGTTTTTCCATTCTTGTGGGAGAGGTGGAGTTAAGTTCCTCAGGAAACGTTATCTAGACCCGAAAATTAACACACATCTGCGTACTCGTCTTCCAATGGCTGGCCCAAAGCCGTGTGCTAATGTTAGTATTTACACCCAGTGGCTGGAGAGCGTCCTTGGTGGATGTTAATGTCCTGACCAGGCCTAGGCTGATTTCAGCAAAACTATTAAAGGAATCCAAAACATAATGACCTTGTTGTTCTTTGCAAATAGTTCCATTAATTAGTATGCAGGTGTCTTCTGATTAAAAGTGGGAGGAATAAAATATAGAGTATAAAATGGCTCCTTTACCCAAAGCTGAATCATCGTGAAGTGTCAGTATAGTCACTGCTTTTTACTTTAAAATGAATAAAAGAATTATGAATCTAAAAGACATATGGCCAAACAGGTATTCCATATTCTTAAAAAGAAATAAGTTGCAGAGAAACCCTTAATTGAGAACATTTCTTGTGTTTAACCAGCACAAAAGGTTATTCAACTATTGGACTCAGACTGACAGCCAAACAAGGTAAAACACTATTCCTGTCCTGGAAGAGTTCCCAAATGGGAAAGGACAGGAAAGGACGCAGCCACCTTTTAAAATGAAATGAACCATGATTAAGTGCAACGGTAGGGACAGGTTCAAGATACTGCAAATACAGTGAGTCAGGAGTAATTGATAAGGATTGAAACTAAGCTGTTTTTTACAATATACCGGAGGTGCCTAAAAACATGGTCAACATGGCTCAAGCAGTAGTTCACAGTAATCGGAAGTGTCTGGATGCTGATGGCAATTGGGCACCTCTTGTAATTGCAGAAGTCAAATGTGACTTGTATTCATCTTTTGTTATTTGTATATATTATTATAATTTTAATAGTTTTTTTTTCCTTCCTTAAAATGTGTATACATTTTTTGGCACCCTCTGTATGTAAGTCTAGTCATGCTATATAACGTAAACATATACAGTGCTTTATGTCAATTATATCTCAATAAAACTGGGGGGGGGGAACTAAGCCCTAGTTTTAAAACAACTGGAAGGTGTAGGGGGCAGGGTATGTAGGTGTGTTTGCTTCTTTTCTCTTTCAAGGCTTAAATATCAGTGGTTCCCAGCTGAGGACAATTTTGTCCCAAGGTGTCTAGAGACATTTTGGTGGTCATGAGACAGGATAGTTAGCATGTCCCTAGGTAGACAGGGAGGTCCCTGGTGGAATAAACAAAAGACAGCCATATCCTAAAACTCTAGGTTTTGAATCACTCCTTCCGCTCCAGGACATACTGTAACAAGGCCTTGAGATTAATCATAAAATTCCTTTAAGAGTGGGTTACTTTGCTAATTCCTTTAGGATGGGCAAGCAGAACAAACCTGGTAGATGAATTTCATTAGAAGGTGCCAGTTCCCTTCTTCAAACTGTTCCTTCTTCAAACAACTCCCCTTTCCCAAACAGGCAAGGGAAGGTATAAAAGTGAGAGCTTTTGCTTCAGTCACGGGACACCCCCATTCGGGACCCCCTCCCACTCAGGAGCTCTGACTCTTTGCTTTCAATAAACTACCTTCTTTTTAAAACTCTTTGCCTCTCCTCAGTCCGTGTTTCCATTTTTCGGTCTCACGAGACACTAACCCATCCGACACCCAGAAACTGCCGGCAGATCCAACATCATCTACATCATTTGGGGACTCACAGGAAAATAATCCTCCATCAGTCACAACTGAAAAAGAGAGGCATTAACAGAGGCCAGGGATGCTGCTAAATACACTGCATTACACAGGACCATCCTTTACAACAAAGGTTTATCCAGCCCCAAACTTCAATAGTTGTAAGATCCAGAAACACTGGCTTAAATAAATACTTAATGGGTTATTTAATTTGACTTGCTTATGATTATAACACATGAGAACAAATCCAAAGAGAACACACAACTTTTCACTTTTTCTGTTAAATGGTAAGCATATGGTAATTTTTTAAATTTATTCTGATTATTTGTCTGACATAATTTGGGTACTATTGTTCCAGATGAAAACATTTATCATTTGGAAGGTTCTGTTTTAGGCCTTAAACTTCTTCATAGTGATTACAATGTATTCATAGGAGTCCCAAAGAAAATTGGATTAAGTTCCAAAAGTTTGTAAGTTAGTTGCTTCTCAATCTTAGACACTGAAATTTTTGAAATTTTTGTGGCTTCCTCCACCTCCAAACCCCATTTCCAACAGTAACTCTCACATGTGTGCAAGTTTTAATTACAGATTGTTCTATGATTGGATACTTAAATTTTAAATATATTTTAAAATTAGAATACACAGCAAAATTTAAACCCTCTGAAATTTAGCAGACTTTGTACCCACAAATGCACAAATATAGTATAATCTATATTTAATATTTAGAGTCCTAATCTATCAAAAGCAAAATAGATGAAATCTTTAGAAAAGTGTAACACACTATTATGATCTGCGTTGATGCCTCAAACCAGAAAGGTGCCCAATACCCAAAAATCAAAATGTAGACTGAGCCTGAGAAGATATGTGATCAAAAACTGAACTAATTGTATTTATTATGTTAAATAGTTATTAGCAGTTTATTGTTTCAAGTTTCCCTTTTATAATTATTAACTAAGTGAACAATTCCAATGAGATAGTATTCTTAGACACCAGGGATTTTCAATAATACAGACACTTGATAGGTTTTAAGACAACCATCACTAACCTCAGTCTTAGCTCCCTTTTCCTAGGCAGACCAGTCAAGTATGTGGTTGATCTTAGGAAACAAATATTAACCAACTAAATGAACTTACATGAATCAACATTAATTAGTTCATTAATTAGAGATTCAATGATAACTGACATTAAACAGTCAATACAGGGGGGCCAGCGGTTGGCGCTCCATGCTTCTAACTCCGAAGGCTGCCGGTTCGATTCCCACATGGGCCAGTGGGCTCTCAACCACAAGGTTGCCAGTTCAACTCCTGGAGTCCCGCAAGGGATGGTGGGCTCCGCCCTCTGCAACTAAGGTTGAACACGGCACCTTGAGCTGAGCTGCCGCTGAGCTCCCGGATGGCTCAGTTGGTTGGAGCATGGGCTCTCAACCACAAGGTTGCCAGTTCGACTCCCACAAGGGATGGTGGGCTGCGCCCCCTGCAACTAGCAACTAGCAATGCAACTGGACCTGGAGCTGAGTTGCGCCCTCCTCAACTAAAACTGAAAGGACAACAACTTGAAGCTGAACGGCACCCTCCACAACTAAGATTGAAAGGACAACAACTTGACTTGGAAAAAAGTCCTGGAAGAATACACTGTTCCCCAATAAAGTCCTGTTCCCCTTCCCCAATAAAACCTAAAAAAAAAAAAAAAAAAAAAAAGCAGTCAATAGAAAGTTAAACAATTGGCGATTTAAGTTATTTAAATAAAATCGGTTTGTATTTAGAACTGTTATGACCATTTAAAAAACTAGCTCTTTAGTATACATTTGTGGATATTTTTCTCTCCATATAGTAAGTACCAATGATAAAAATCTGTTTTTATAAATATAAAAATTATTTATTTAATGATACTTTGGGGGGCCTGAGAAGATGGTGAGGAATAGGGACTGTATTCATTTCCTAGGGATGCTGTAATAAATTACCACAAACTGGGTGGCTTAAAACAACAGAAATATATTCTCACAGTTCTGGAGGCCAGAAGTCTAAAGTCAAGGTGTCAGCAGGGTTGATTCCTCCGGAGACCCTGAAGGAGAAACTGCCCCATGCCTCTCCTAACTTCTGGAGAAAGCTTCTGGTTGTCAGCAATCCTTGGTGTGCCTTGGTTTGTAGACACAATCCCTCCAATCTCTGCCTCTTCACATTACCATCTTCTCTTTGTGACTCTCTAGTCCAAATCTCCCTCTTCTTTCTCTTTTAAAGACACCAGTCAGTGGATTTAAGTTTCTCTCTAAATCCAGGATTATTTCATCCTGAGATCCTTAACTAATTATATCTGCAAAGACTGAATTTCCAAATAAGGGCGGTCATGAATTTTGTGGGAATACTATTCAACCCACTACAAGAGAATTCTGTGGTTTTTGTTTTGTTTTGTTATTTCTAAGTTTTTTTTTCAGTATTTTCTGATTTTTTTTTTTTTTAATTATTGGGGCACAGTGCATTTCTCCAGGGCCCATCAGCTCAAGTCGTTGTCCTTCAATCTAGTTGTGGAGGGTGCAGCTCAGCTCCGAGTCCAGTTGCTGTTTTCAATCTTCAGTTGCTGGGGGTATAGCCCACCATCCCATGCGGGAATTGAACTGACAACCTTGTTAAGAGCTCACGCTCTAACTAACTGAACATCCGGCCACCCGGGCATTCTGTTTTTAAGGATACTACAAGTAAAGAGGGTTTTTTAAATAAAACATGAGTAGATTTACCAGTTTTTGCGTTTAACATGAAAATCCAAATTACTTGGGAGGAAAATTCAGGTGAAAAGTCCTTTTGCATTAATAATTAGAAGAATTTCCCTATATACTTGTTTTGCTTTCTTACTACTCAATTCTAACTGAATTCTTCCTTGAATTTTTTAAACATATGTAATTAGATATAGTTATCATCATTATGAAACTACTTATTATAAAACTCCATAAAAGTATTTACCATGTCTATATTTAACTTTTTAAATATTGCATGTGATGAAAACTTTAATTCAAATACTTTTTAAATAGTTTTATGAAACATCATCTCTTCATAGATATTTTTTAAACTATAGGTTACCTATAACAGCAAAGCAAAATCCAGAATTTCTCACCTCCACTGGTTTTTGTCATTCCACTCTCCTATCTCCTTCTTTAACCATTCATTCTCAGTTCTTTCACCACCTAAATATGCAAATGATTCAAATGTTCCCTTAGCCCTCTTTCCTTTTAACTCTGATATTTCTTCCTGGCAGTCCAATGTCAACTGTGCTATGACAACTCCCAAAGCTTAAGGTCCAGCCTAAATTTTTCTCCTGAGCTCCAGACTCAAGCAGCCAACTGCCTGTTTGTCGTTTCCACTGAGATAACCACAATATCTTCTTGTCTGAGGGCCAGAGAAACTTTTTTCTTACCTCTAGTTCTTCTGTGTGATCAAATAATTCAAATGCAGATTACCAGGAGAAACTCAAATTTTAATACATGTGCACAGGGAATTCACATATGCATGAAAACTCCAAAGATAGTATGGCAAAATGAGGTGCATATGTCATTTTGGACTAAGGAAGGGGAGGTAGGCAATTCACAGGCAGATGAGAAAGAGCAAACAGTTGGTAAACAAATTTTTGCAGGACCACCCAGAAACAATGGGACACAAAGGAAAATCTAGCAGACAGATTTTTACTTAGATCCTCCAATCGGCCTAAGGAGGTTTTTCTATCTGCAGAAAAGGGGGAGAAAAAAGAAAGAAAGAAAAATAAACAAACAAACAAACAAACAAAAAACCTCTTCTTGAATTTATTGGGATTTGTTTTCAGCTCAAAATAATCTGCATGCCAGGTTGGCACTTTCTGGGGAGACTTGTTCCTGACCCCCACAAACTCAACATGAGAAAATTCACACCTGCTCTCCTGTTTTTAACCATAACAAAATATTTACTGTTTCCTAAATGTATGAAGCTGTTCTATCCCCCTACCCTTTTTACGTGCTTTCCTTCAATCTGGAATGCTCTCCCTGCCTTTCCTATTCTTCTCTGGTTTATGCTCATCCTCAAGGTCGGGCTTTTGTCTCTTCCTCTGCAAAGCATTCCATGAAGCCTTATTTGCCTCTTAGTTCCCTGAGCTTCGCACAAACACTTTTTAAACAGTTTTGTGAAACATCATCTCTTCATAGATCTTTTTTTAAACTAGAGGTTACGGATAACAGAACAGATGCTAAATAAGTATTTCTCAGGTTGTTGTAAAGAAGAGAACAAAACTTGTATAAAGAAGGGTCTGGCACATAATAGATTTTCGAAAGTGTGCCCAGTTCAATTTTGTCAAACATGCAAAAAGAATTCAATGGAGGAAAGATAGCCACTTAAACAAATGGTGCTGAAGTAATTGGACAGCCATAGAAAAAGAAAGAATGAATCTCAATCTAAGTCTAACAGTTTATACAATAATTAAATCAGAATGAAATACAGACTTTAGGGCAAAACCATAAAATTTTCAGAAAAAAAAATAAGAGAAAAATCTTCAGGACCTAAGGCTAAGCTTGACACCAATGGTATGATTTATAAAAGAAAAAAATTGATAAATTGAACGTCATCAAAATAAAAACCTTTGGTTCTGCAAAAGACTTGGTTAAGAGGATAAAAAGATAAGCTACAAATTGGGAGAAAATATTTGCAAAACACATAACTACAAAGGACATGTGTTTAGAATATGTAAGAACTCTCAAAATGTGAAGTTAAAAAAAATCCAAATAGAAAATGGACAAAAAGTATATTTTACCACAGAGGGATATTAGCATATGAAAAAATGTTCAATATCATTAGCTATTAAGGAAATGAAAATTAAAACCACAATGAGACATTACTACATATCTATAAAAATGTCTAAAATAAGAAATAGTGACAATACCAAATGCTGGCAATGATGGGAAGAAGCTGGACTGCTCACACATTGCTGATGAGAATGTAAAATGGCACGAGTCACTCTAGAAAACAGTTTGGTGATTTCTTAAAACACTAAACATGCAACTACCATGTGACCCAGTAATTATTGTACTGGGCATTTATCCTTAAGAAATGAAAATGTATGTTCATACAAAAACCTGTATGCCTGTACCTGAATGTTCATAATAGCCAAAAACTGGAAGCAAGCTAGATGTCCTTCAACAGCTGAATGGTTGAATAAAAGGTTACATCCTTACCATGGAATACTCAGCAATGAAAAGAAATGAATCGCTGATACACCAACTACTTGGATGACTCTCCAGAGAATTATGCTGACAGAAAAAAAGCTAATCTCAAAAGATTGCATACTATATGATTCGATTTATATAACATTCCTGAAGCATGGAATTAGGAAATTATGGAAATAGAAAACAGATTAGTAGTTTCTAGAGTTTAAGGTGAGGGTGGATGTCACCATAAAAGGGCAACATGAGGGATCCTTGTAATTATGGAAATTATATCTTGACTTTATCAATGTCAGTATCCTGGTTGTGACAATATACTATGGTTTTGCAAGATGATGCCATTGGAGGAAATGAGGTAAAAAGTACAGATTTTCTCTCTGTATTATTTCTTACAAATTGCATGTGAATCAACAATTATCTCAAAATAAAATAGTTAATTTAAAAAATACACCTGGCAAGTGTCATAAAATAATGATGGTATATAATCTAGGTGGTAGGTATACAGGTGAGCGTATAAAATTCTTTTGAATTAGCTATAGTTCTTAAATTTTTCTTAGTAAAATTAAGAATAAAATTTTAATGTTAACTATTGTAATTATAGTGAGACAAAATCTGCCGACTCCCATAATCTAAAGGATAAAGGTAACATAGATACAATTCATTAGAGATATTCCTACATGCCTCTTACCCTATAGCATAAGTTTGTCAAATGAGTTTGCCCACTGAACAAGAAACCAATTCCATGAAATGGTTTTTCATTAGTGGGGCTTTTCTGAAGTAGAGGAAGCAAATATTAATGGTTTAAGAGGTCATCCTAAATTTGCGGTGAAAGATGTTTTTTTATCCTGCCCCTCACCTTTATTCAGCATTTCCAATATTTATTAGGCCTGCTATCAAATTCCCCTCTCTACTGATTTTTTTATCCATAGAATGGCTAAGGTACTCTAAGGATTGCATTGCTCACTGTACTGCTAGGTGATGCTTTAGCTGCCACATCTTCTTTGTGGTGGCTTTTGAGTAGAGGATCAATTCCAATAATTTATGGCATTAACTCAAACATTTTAAGTAACTTCAGTGAATAATTCACTTCAGATCTTCAACTGGACAGACCTGAAAAGTACCTATAAATCTGGAGTAATGATTAAGGATTCTTAGTTTTTTAATCTCCTTAATGAGCTCAAGAGTACAAAAGCAAACAGTATGCATGCCACCTTAGGACACTGAGAATAGTAAAATCTATGTAATGTTTTACAGTTTATACAGCATTTCACATGTGTTACCTCATTTGACCATTTCAGTAACTGAAGTAGGTATTGTTATTCCTGTTTTAAGATAAAACCTGGCTTGAGGTTAACTGACACACTTAGTCACATCAATAAGAGATGTTGCTGAGACTTAAATGTAGATCTTCTGGTTCTGTGATTCCTGGTGGGCAAAGTGTCCTCTACACAGGGCATGACTGGCCTGTGGAAATGAAGGTACCAAGAGAAACAAGGAAAACAGAGGCCCCTTCAGAGAGAAAGATGCCTCTGTGACTGTCAAGAGCCCCTTCTATTTTCCCCTCCCCATTCATTTGCCTGGATTATACCTACTACCATATTTCATTTGAGATGAGATCCTCTCACGGAAGCCAAGATTGACTAGGGTACCCTCCTATGAAGACCCAAGTTTTAACATAATTATAGTGTTTATCATTCTGTATTATTATTATTGCCTATCTGATTGCTGCACTTAAGCTTCCTAAGGATAGATATTTTGTCTTATCCATTGATGTGCCATCAACACCTAACAGACTGGTTTTATTAGGCAGTCAACAAATATTTGTTAAAAGGAAGAAAAACATGGTAAGTACACTGTAGGAGTTGAAACAGAAAGAAGATACTGGCTTTTTACCCCATGCCAACAGAAATGGCAATGAATAATAGACTGTGCCAGAGAGACAGGGAAACAGAAAGTGCCAGTAGCAAAAGACCTCTTACTTGACATTTATCCATTAAATATTGATGTCTTTTGAATGCCAAATTTGGACTATGAAAATAGCATTTCCAACTACCGTATTACATTACCTTGCTGCTGGCCAGCAAGTACTTCAGTTCAATTAGTTGAATTGTGCAATTAGTAGAATATTGCCTATTGTAATTATTCATCCAGAACTGAAATGTTTAACTCTGGTATCTTCAGCTCTGACCACTTTTTTTCTTTCCAACTCCCTTATTTCTGTCTCTTGCTCCCCTTTTTCTTCCAATCTACAACTTATCTTTCATCTTCAACCCTTTGTCTACCAAGCTTAAACCATGGACAGCCTCTCAGCCTCTTCTGTTGTTATTCTTCTGCCTTAACTGTATAATGAAATTTCACTCCCACTAACAAGCTTCTCAGTTCCTACATCAGGTTGTCAAGAGTTACTAGAGAAAAATCACAAAATTGTTCAGTGTTGCCTCTGCAAATTCTTGTCTCCAACCTCAGCCAGACCTTCGTACCACCCAGCAGCTCTTTTCCGAACAACTCCCTCTTTCTTAGCTTCCTCTCCCAAAGCAGCTTTTGCAGCGGTCACCACTTTCCTCAAGCTCCCTCATTTTATGTTTCCCACCCTCACAGCAAAGACATTTCCTCCTTTTATACTGAGGACATAGAGACCTTCTTAAGGTTCCAGTACCTTTCCTTCTCCTACAATGTATCTGCATCTGTTTACATTTCTTAGTGAAATAGATTTCACCCAACCCAAGTTATTCCTGCCACCTGTACTCTGAATTTGGGAGCTGCCACCTGCTCTGTTCCTTTATTCCCTCAATTTCCCCATTTTCCCTGATGTGTTCCTTTGTCTTGTTGTCTTTAGCTAACAAACACACTTTTCTCTCTTTAAAAAAAAAAAAAAAACAAAAAAAACTATAATAGCAATAAAACATCTTTATTTTCCTTGCAAACTTCCGGTATCTCTCCCACTTATTTCAGAGTCAAGCTCAGAGCTGTCTACAATTTCTAATACAGACAGTTGCTTGCACCCAAGTCACTCACAAATCTATATTGTTCCAATAATATTATTGGAATGCCTATGTATTAATTTATAATGAGAAATATAACTCAAACAGAATAAAATGTTTGCATCAGTATGCTCCACTTATTCTGGAGACAAAGTGTAGTATATCGTTTTAGCTTGTGGACTCTGGACTTAACAGAACTGCTCACTATTTATGTAATTTTAGGCAAGTTAATTAGCCTCTCTAAATCTCAGTGTTTTTATCTATAAAATGGGTTCAGTAATAGTACCTACCTCACAGGATTGTTTTAAAGATTAGATGAGATAATTAAATGAGAAAACCCATGTAAAGTGTTTACTTGAAACAGTAGGTGCTAAATATTAGCTATTATTATTGTTCCTCTTAAAATGCAAATTTAGACAGATGTCAAATTATAATCAGAAGACTGCTTGATGAAGGGGACTTGGTTCCCAGAGGCGTTTGTTCATTCAGGCAGGACACACCCTCCAAGGTGACTAGAGTGTGTAAACTCGGGGAAACACTACACTTTTATGGATTCGTTAGAATCCTATTTTTATTTGATATCTCTGCAACATTTGACACTCTTGGGTTCTCCCTTTTTGATCTTCTATTCCCCACCGGTTTCTCTCAGTTTTAGTTCGTGAACAGATTCTTCCTTTTCAACCCAGCCATTAAATTTGGTGCTTCTCTTTCCTCTTCTGCCTTTGTACCCTTTTCCTAAGTGATCTCATTTCTTCCCATGGCTTCAGCTATCAAATCTCTAATCCTAGGCAACATTCCTCTGAACTCCAGCTCCACAACTTAGCTGTCCACTAACAATTCCACTTGGATGTCCTAGGTGCCAAATGAAACATCCAAAATGGAATTAGTAAGAGTCCCCTCTTTAGAAGAGTCTGCTCCCCTCTGGTATTCCCAATTCTTAGGAATTTAGGTACCAAAGCTAGAATCCTGAGAGTCATCCTTATCTCTGGCCTCTCATTAAGCCTCACACACATCTGTCAACTTTTTCCTAACCATCTCTAACTTGGCCCATCTCTCCAACCCCACTACCACTACTTTAGCAGCCATCATCATTTCTCTCCAGAATTTCCGCTACAGCCACCAAACAGTCTTCCAGCTTCTAGTCTCATACAGTTCACAGCTATTAATGTCACACCCCTGCGTATCCTCAGCACTTAGAACAGCGTCTGGCACAGAGTAGGCATGCAATAAATATTTACTGAATAAATGAAGAAGTGAATTCCTACTTTCATGGAGTTTACAGTCCAGCTAAGAGATCAACATTAAACAAGTAAGTGTACTAGATATTGGGGTGATCCCAAACAGCATTCCTGGCTATCTCAGACTCAAAGATGTATTGGATGGCCGGGCCGGTGGCTCAGGCAGTTAGAGCTCCATGCTCCTAACTTCGAAGGCTGCCGGTTCGATTCCCACATGGGACAGTGAGCTCTCAACCACAAGGTTGCTGGCTCAACTCCTCGAGTCCCGCAAGGGATGGTGGTGGGCAGCACCCCCTGCAACTAAGATTGAACACGGCACCTTGAGCTGAGCTGCCGCTGAGCAACGGGATGGCTCAGTTGGTTGGAATGTGTTCTCTCAACCACAAAGTTGCTGGTTCTACTCCCACAAGGGCTGGTGGGCTGTGCCCCCTGCAACTAGCAACGGCAACTGGACCTGGAGCTGAGCTGCGCCCTCCACAACTAAGACTGAAATGACAACAACTTGACTTGGAAAAAATGCCTGTAACCACACTGTTCCCCAATAAAGTCCTGTTCCCCTTCCCCAATAAAAAAATCTAAAAAGAGAAAAAAAAAGGAAAAAAAATTAAAGAGATAATTTAAAAAAAAAAAAAAAAAAAAGATGTATTGGAGCCCTAATCCAGATGGGTGTTGACTGGCTGGGGCTGCATTTCATACCCAAGTCTCAAACCCAAGAGACTACACTAGAGGAAGATAATTTACACAAAAAAGACCCAAGAGAACAAACACAACTGCTAATTGTCTCTTTTAATGATACCCCACTAATTTATATTGATATGTAAATTGACATGATGATTTGGGCAGAGAGGAGTGAACTGAAAGATCTTGGAAAGAGTTGGGAGTGATGGAATAAGATGGAATAAGGTTTATTTATGTTTGGTCTTTAAAACTTTTTATTTACAGATAATTATAGATTCACATGCAGTTATAAGAAATAATACAAAGAGATCTCCTTTACCCTTCACTCAGTTTTCCACAATGGTTACATCTTGCATAACTATAATACAACATCACATCCAAATTATTGACAATATATAATTCACCTACCTTAGTTTAACATGCATTCATGTGTGTGCGCACACATGTGTTTAGTTCTACGCAATTTTATATATTCTTGTGACCATGACCATAGTCAGAATACGTACTTCCATCACAAAGACTCCTCCTGGTACCTACCCTACCACACCTACTTCCCTCCAAACTCCACCCCTTTTTAATCTCTGGCATACACTAATCTGTTTTCCATCTTTATAAATTTGTCATTTCAAGGTCGTATAAGTGGAATCACACAATTACCTTTAAAAAAAAACACCATTTATTTATTTACATGTGTTTTTCCAGGACCCATCAGCTCCAAGTCAAGCAATTGTTTCAACCTAGTTGTGGAGGGCTCAGCTCACAGTGGCCCATGTGGGGATCGAACCGGCAACCTGGTTAAGAGAACCACACTCTAACTAACTGAGGGGCTCTAACCAACTAAGATAACCAGCCGTCCCCACAATTACCTTTTGAGATGGGCTTTTTTTTTTTTTACTCAGCATAATTCCCTTGAAAGCCATCAAAGTTGTTGTGTCTATCAGTAGTTATTCCTTTTTCTTGCTGAGTAGTATTCTATGGTTTGAATGCACCACAGTTAAGCTATTCATTTATTAAAGAACATCTGGGTTGTTTCTAGTTTGGGGCTATGATGGATGAAGCTGCTATAAAAATGTAAGTACAGGTTTTTGTGTGAAAATAAAGTTGCATTCCTCTGGATAAATCTTAGTTTGGGCTGCTGTAACAAAAATACCATAAGAATAGGTAGCTTAAACTACGAATTTATGTCTGGAGGCTGTGAAGTCCAAGATCAAGGCACCAGCATGGTCAGGTTCTGGTGAGAACCCTCTTCCTGGTTTGTAAATGGCCATCTTCATGCTGTGTCCTCACATGGCACAAAGAGAGAGGGACCTGGTATCTTCCTCTTCTTGTAAAGGCACAAATCCCATTATGGCAGCTCCATCCTCAAGGCCTCATCTAACCTAATTACCTCCCAAAGACCCTACCTCCAAATACTATCATATTGGGGATTAGGACTTCCACATATGAATTTGGAGGGGACGCAAACATTCAGTCTATAGCATTCTGCTCCTGGCCCCTGAAAATTTATGTCGTTTAGACATGCAAAATACATTCATTCCATCCCAACAGCCCCAGGAGTCTTAACTCATTCCAGAATCAACTCTAAATTCTAAAGTCCAAAGTCTCATCTAAATATCATCCAGATCAAATATGGATGACAGTCAAAGTACAATTCAAACTGAGGCAAAATTCCTCTCCAGTTGTGAACCTGTGAAACTCGTTAAGTTAGGTACATGCTTCTAAAACACAATGGTGGGACAGGTATAGGATAGACATTCCTATTCCAAAAGGAAGGAATAGGAAAGAAGGAAGGGGTAGCAGGTCCCAAGTAAATCCAAAATCTAGCAGGGCAAATACCATAATATCTTAAGGTTTGAGAAATCATCCTTGGCTCTATGATCCGCCCGCTAGGCCCACTGCAGTGACAAAGGATGCCACTCTACATCTATGTGAGTCTACATGAGGTTTTCTGTGGGGGTAGTACCCCAGGGCTCTGTTGGGCAGGAGATCACCCCCAGAACTCTGGGTGGCATTGCCCCACAGCTTTGGTTCGAGGTTATCTGGCCTGTTGAAACTGAGATGGTGCCCCTGATGATCTCTGAATTGCTTTTGGGAGCCATTCTTCCCTTTTCTTGAAGAATAGTGCAAATTCACAAATAGCTTTATCATCCTGTCCTGTAGAATCAAAAAGTCAATAGCCTTCCTTCATTCTGTCCTATCTCAGTCCCCTTCAGTTCACCTGGCAGTGTTCCTGCTGGCGTGGCTGATTAGATCCGCAGTTCATATCCATATTAATCTCCTTATCAAGTGATTGGTCAGTCCTACCCTTGGTATTCTCTTCTAGACATGCTTTTTCATTCTTTTCAATAGGAACAGGCTGAGAATTTTCTAAATCTCTACATTCTAGTTACTTTTTGTTTTACAATTCCTTCTTCAATTAATTTCTCTCTTCTCACATTTTCCCATAAGTCAGGAGGCATAAAGCTGCTCCTTCAATACTTTGCTTAAAATTTTCCTCAGCTGAATATCCAATTTATTGCTTACAAGATCCACCTTCCATAAATCACTATAACATGAACACAGTTTGGCCAAAATCTTTGTCACTTTATAATGAGTATTGCCTTTTCTCCATTGTCCAACAACACGTGCCTCATTTCTATCTGAGACCTCATCAGAAATGCCTTTACCATCCATATTTCTACCAACATTCTATACATGATTATTTGTATTTTCTAAGAAGATGGAAGTGTTCTCTTCAGATTTCCTATTTCTTTTCTGAGCCCTCATAAGATTTACCTTTAACAGTCCCTTCATGGTTTTGTTGGCTTTTTCTAGCACTCACCCGCAAAAATTACCAGCCTCTCCCCACTAACCAGTTCCAAAGTCACTTCCAAATTTTTTAGGCATTTGTTGTAGTAGTAGCATTCTACTTCTCAGCACCAATTTCTGTCGTAGTCAGGGTTCTCCAGAGAAACAGAACTAATAGGATATACATGCTTTACTATAAGAAATTCGCTCACGGGCCGGCCCGGTGGCTCAGGCGGTTAGAGCTCTGTGCTCCTAACTCTGAAGGCTGCCAGTTCGATTCCCACATGGGCCAGTGGGCTCCCAACCACAAGGTTGCCAGTTCAATTCCTCGAGTCCCGCAAGGGATGGTGGGCTCTGCCCCCTGCAACTAAGGTTGAACACGGCACCTTGAGCTGAGCTGCCTCCCGGATGGCTCAGTTGGTTGGAGCGCAGGCTCTCAACCACAGGGTTGCCAGTTCAATTCCTCGAGTCCCGCAAGGGATGGTGGGCAGCGCCCCCTGCAACTAAAATTGAACACGGCACCTTGAGCTGAGCTGCCGCTGAGCTCCCAGATGGCTCAGTTTGTTGGAGCGCATCCTCTCAACCACAAGGTTGCCGGTTCGACTCCCGCAAGGGATGGTGGGCTGTGCCCCCTGCAACTAGCAACGGCAACTGGACCTGGAGCTGAGCTGCGCCCTCCACAACTAAGACTGAAAGAACAACTTGAAGCTGAACAGAACCCTCCACAACTAAGATTGTAAGGACAACAACTTGACTTGGAAAAAAAAAGGCCTGGAAGTACACACTGTTCCCCAATAAAGTCCTGTTAAAAAAAAAAAAAAAAAGAAATTCGCTCACATGATTAGGGAGGCTGAGAAGTCCCATGATTTACTGTCTGCAAGCTGGAGACCCAGGAAAGCTAGAGGTGTAGTTCCAGTTCAAGTCTGAAGACCTAGAACCAGAGCAACAATGATGTACGTCCTAGACCAAGACCAGGAGAAGACCATATCCCAACTTAAACAATCATTTCAGGGAGATGGAATTCTCCCTTCCTCCTCCTTTCAGTTTTCTTCAGGCCCTCAGTGGATAGGATGGTGCTCACCCACCTTGGGGAGATGCATCTGGTTTACTCAGTCTATGGATTCAAATGCCAATCTCTTCCAGGGATACCCTCACAGGCACACCCAAAAGTAATGTTTAACCAGATATCTGGGCATCCCATGGCCCAGTCAAGTTGACATATAAAATTAACCATCATAGGGGATGGACGGATGGCTCAGTTGGTTAGAGCTTGAGCTCTGAACAACAGGGTTGGTGGTTCAATTCCCGCATGGGATGGTGGGCTGCGCTCCCTGCAACTAAGATTGAAAACGGTGGCTGGACTGGGAGCTGAGCTGCACCCTCCACAACTAGATTTAAGGACAACGACTTGGAGCTGATGGGCCCTGGAGAAACACACTGTTCCCCAATATTCCCCAATTAAAAAAAATTAACCATCATAAATGCTCAGGAATGTAGCTGCTGGGTTATAAAGTAGTTATATGTATAAAGATATGTTCTAGATACAAATCTTCTGTCAGATATGTGGTGTACAAATTTTTTCTCCCCCATATTTATAATAACTTTCTCCCATTAGCTGGACTTGAAAAGCTGCACTATTTACTCCCGTATAGTCCAATGATGATCTTGAAGTCAATTAAATTCTGCTAGGTTTCTGAAAACTGGCTTTCTGTACCGTCATTATACTGGTGACTCAAAGGAAAACAGGACTGTTGCAGCTGAGTCCTATTACTGTTAAAAGCCTGTTATGTACCAAGTAGTACTGGGCTGGAATCTAAGGGCGCAGATTAAAAGGTGTCCTCTGCTTTCAGACGGCTAGTTTAGTGGAGGAGACAGTAAAATAAACCAAAGATTAACAATCCAGCATGCCAAGTGCCAAAACAGAGTTTTCCCAGGGTTAAACTATCACAAAGGAGGGAATCTAACATTAGCCAACTTGTCAAGTTCTTCCTGAAAAACCTCTTTCAAACCCAGCTGAAGGAAATAAATCTTTTTCCATAGTTCATCGCAGGCCTCTCCGCATATTACAACATATTTTGCAACCTCTCTGAATTTAGTCCTCCTACTCTCTTTTCACCATAAACCCATAAGAAAGGCATAAATATGGAGGAGGAACATTTTTTATGATTCTCTTCAGAGTCCTATATAGTGCTCACTTGTGTGTGTGTGTGTGTGTGTGTGTGTGTGTGTGTGTGTGTGTAGCCTCTTGGCAATTTGCGATAACTAGCACCTGCCAGTTAGCCCTAAAACACTCCCCAGATGAATTTGAGCCTTCATAATATCTCGGCACCTTTTCTGTAAAATGGGGATGATTGGAATGTCTACCTCATGGGATGTGAGGATTAAATAAAATGATACAAGTAAAGTTCTTGGAACAGTGACTGGCACATAATAAACATTCAATAAGTGTTAACTATTGTTATTATCATGAAGCTAATTCCATTCATGTTATCCCCAAGTCCACCTTTCATATATCATAAGAATAGGGCTAAAGTTACATCATAGTAAATAGGAAGAAAGTCAAGTATAACATCTCAATTATCTAACTTATCTAACTAAGGGAGGCTGTAAAGATACCGATGTCACCATGGATGCCAGTAAGAAAATCTCAGGTGTAGAAAAGGTGCAATACATGATAAAAGTTCTAAGGGGAACAAAAGGGTAATCAATGCAAACAAAAGACTGGGACAGGACTGGGGCATGTACTTTAGCAGAACATATAGGATAACTCACAGTTTTCAAGTGAAAGAGAGCAGACTATGCCTCCCCAAATCATGCCACTGTGGTATACTGATTATTTTGAATTAAAGTTATTAAAAAATAGCCAGTGCAAGGACACTCTGACCCTCCTTTGTCCTCTGGAAACAGGAAATAAATGTCCCATGTGAAGGTACCCACCCTGTACCAGGAGGGTAGAAGGCATCTTTATTGCCAGAGATAGGGAATTCAGGGCTGAGAAGATTGTGTAAATAAACCTTAGTACTTCTTCACCAATTTGCTACCCCAAGTTCAAACCCCTTTGTCAATTCTTCACAAACATATTGTTTCTTTATCTAAAAGGTATAAAAGCTGACTGCTTTGGTCACTTTAGGGCGTTTCATATTTTTATGGGCTTCTGCATGTACAAAATTCAACTTGTTTTTCTCTTGCTGATCTGACTTAGTCAATTCAGTTATTAGACCAGCCAATGAATCTAGAAGGGGAGAAAGGAAAAGTTTTCTATCCCTGCATGAGCATACAGTTTATGGGTCTTTCCTGTATAATAGAAAGTCCAGGCAAGAAGTGACTGACAACGATAATATGATAAAACAATGGATTTTAATGTTCTGAGCATTACCTCATCTAATTTTTAAATTGTAATCTTGTCTTTGTAAAATATGTTTAATACTGCAATATACTTACTTTATATATGAGGAAACTGAGGCTCAGAGAAGTTAAATCCTTTACTTACCCAAGATTAGAGAGACATTGATGGTCAAGGCAAGGACCCAAACCAAGCTCTGGCCTACTGGTATTTTTAACCCTACATTCTTTCTCAGCATCAGGGAACCACACGTTTTGCTGGTTTCCTTCCCTGACTTCATTATTGTCAACAATCAACAGCACAAATCATTTATTCATGATTGCTCTCACTTAAAGCCATTTTTCTCATTCACTTAGGTGAAGATGTTAGAGAAAAAGGTTAACATAACTTTTTGTTCCAAATTGAAATGATTTTCAAGATGACAAGATTGAAAAACATTAAGTCCTGCTTAAACTACAGGGCTACAATCAATTTGTGCAGATGCTTCAAACTAAAAGAAATTCTTTTTCTCCTTTTCTTTACTTATAGTCACCCTTCATTTGGCTTTAACATTGTCAGTCCTAAAACAATAATTTACACATAATGTCCAGAACTTTGCTGTACAATGTGGTAGCCACTAGCCACATGTGACTATTGAGCACTTCAAATGTGCCTAATCCCAACTGGTATACTCACTGTGAAATACATTGAATTTTGATTACTATGAAATAAAAGAAAAGATCTTATTAATTTTTTATATTAATTGCATGTTAAAATAATACCATTTTGTAAATATTGGGTTAAGTAAAACACTTAACCCAATTACAATTAATCTCACTTGTTTCTTTCTACTAATTTAATGTGGTTTCTAGAAAATGTATGATTACATTAAGTGGCTTGCATTTGTGGCTCGCACTATGTATTAGACAGCACTCGTAGAAGACGAAAAAGGGGAGTTTCCTTCTAAGGTCGTCTATTTCCTTAAAATTTCAGGAGGTGAAGAGAAAAGGGAAGAGATTGAAGCTGGATCACAATAGGTGTGATTTACTGTGATAACTAACCACTTTGAAACTGAAAAAGGCAGGGGGTGGGATTGAGCGTATTTTTATTCTCTTTTTACTCCCCGCGGCCCTGCAAACCAAGCAGGTGGCAGAGCTTCTTCCAGAAGCTCTGGTTCAGGACTAGGCCTCCGGGCTCTGTGGCGGTCATTGAACACACCTGCGCGCCACGGAGGAGCGCGTCCGCGAATCCTGGCGCTGGCTTCACGCCCCCTCCCCCCGTATTTTTATTTTCCTGGCATCAACCGTCAGTCTTGCACTTCTCTCCTGAGAACCACCGCATAGGTCGGGCCCGCCTGGGGTAAGCGTCCCTCTTTCCACCCAGCCCCGCCCCGGGACCCGAGGTGTCCCCGCCGGGCCCCCGCGGCGGACAGGACGACCAGCAGCCGAGACCCCGCTGGCCGGGCGGCCTGCTGTGCGGCTGCTGGCAGCCCGCTGCGAAACCGGAGGAGCCACGGCAGACGCGCCCGGGGCCTCCGGGCCGCGGGGGGCCGCTGTGACCTGCCTTCACCCCCAGTGCGCCGAAGGCGGGGTAGCGGGGCTTTAGGGGAGAATTGGAAAGCGGAGGGTAGCGGTGAGGGGCGGGTGCTCCAGCTGCTGTCCGCTCCGCCTGAAGCGCTGAGGAGCCGAGCAGGGGCCGGCCGCCCTCCTCCTCCATGAGGGACGAGTGAGCGCAGCGGCGACAGCCGGCCCGTGGCGCCTCCCCCCGCGTCCTCTCCAGAGCGCAGCGGCAGCGGCAGCGGCCCCCGGAGGAGGAGGAGGAGGAGCATGTCGGACGGTTTCGATCGGGCTCCAGGTGCTGGTCGGGGCCGGAGCCGGGGCCTGGGCCGCGGAGGGGGCGGGCCTGAGGGCGTCGGTTTCCCGAACGGAGCGGGGCCTGCTGAGCGGCCGCGGCACCAGCCGCCGCCTCAGCCCAAAGCCCCGGGCATCCTGCAGCCGCCGCCGCTGCGCCAGCCCAGGACGGCCCCGCCGCCAGGGGCCCAGTGCGAGTTCCCCGCCGGCCCCCAGCGGCCTCCCCGGCCCGGGGCGCTCCCAGGTATGGAGCAGCTCTAGGGGACTCGGTCCTTCAGGGCCAACGCTTCCCCACGGCCCTCCGCTCGCGTCGAGAGCCGGCGCGCTGTCTCCTCCTTTCCCGGTTCCCCGAAAGCAGTCCCCGAGGAGCCGGGTTGTTACGGGGTGGGGACGGGCCCGGAACGGGGTTTGGAAGGTGGCTGCTGGAATCCTTTGTGCGCCCCGGCGGGGGGAGGGGCCCAGTGCGCGGTCTCCGAGTTCTGCTGTCCCGGGAGGAAGTAAGAATCACCTCCCCTTCCCCAGCCCTCGAAGGGGAGATCTTAGGTGAGCAACCACCTTTTTTCAGCCGACTCTTTTAAAGAGAAAAAAGCTCTCAAGCATTCATTTAGGAGGCAAGTAGGTACCTAAAGGAGCTTTAAAGCAAGTCTATTGTTCCTTTTCGCTGGCTCTCTACACGTATCCTGGCGATAACCTTAAATTTCGTGATGGTTCTTGTTTAACTCTTAAAAACCAGCCCTTCTCAGATAACTTTTCATTGTGTAGTAAGTTGTTATACAAAGGAATGAACGCATCTAACATCTACCCCCCTTCTTTTCCTTTCTCAGAACAAACGAAACCCCAGAGAGCTCCACCTAGTTCACAGGATAACATCCCACAGCAGAACTCGGAGTCCGTGATGGCTAAACCCCAGGTGGTCGTAGCTCCTGTGTTAATGTCGAAGCTGTCTGTTAACGCCCCTGAATTTTACCCATCAGGTTATTCTTCTAATTATACAGTAAGTGCACCCTTTTACTACAACTCTAGGTTGATATTACTGAAATAATATGGTTATCCATTAATCAGTATGCTGGTGCTTTCTGTACAACACATAAAAACATGAATTCATTGAACTCAAGAATATAGTATATTCCTCAAGTATATTCCCGACTCAGGAATATATTTTTTGGTTATTATAGTCAGGGTATCAGAGTGTCGGCTTGAGAGCAGGCATTCTTGTCTGTTTTGTTAACTGCCCTATTCCCAGCATCTATAGAGTATCTCTAGGCGGTTAAACTTGATGTGGCAACGAGCTCTTCAATATATAAACCTGAAATCTTTGTCCATACTTCTGGACAGCCTATAGAATAGTGGCCTGGTAAAATTGACTTTTAATTTGATTTTAGCAAGATAGCTGAATATTCATTGGTTGCTTTAGGGTAAATCAAAAGTGATTTTCATGCAGACTAATTCATGTAGGTGTTTGAATGTTGAGAAGTACACATGGGCTCTGTTAGGTTAAAATAGTGTTTCTGATGCTAATTATTATGCAGAAATGTAGAAGTTTTGATAAAGTACAACCACTATTTTGCCTTTATAATAGTTTTGCCTCGTTTCAAAGTTTATATAAATGGAATCATACAGAATGTTATTTTTGTTTTTCACTTTCATTCAACATCAAAATCCATATTGTAGCATGTGATTGGAAGTGACTTATTCTCATGCCATTCCATTGTGTGACTAAACCATAGTCCCATTTGTCTATTGAACATTTGGGTAGCTTCCACTTTGGGGCTATTATGAATAGGGCTGATATTCTTGGCCATGTCTTAGTGGCTATGTGCCCTTGTTTCTATGTGGTATATACCTAGGAATGGAATTGCTGGGACATAGGGTAGCCAGCTTTAGTGGAGACTGCCTCATAGTTTTCCTAAGACACTGTTCCAATGTATACTTGGAGTAGTATGTGATTTCCAGTTGCTCTACTTCCTTGCCCACACTTAGTATTTTCTGTTTTTTTTAAGTGTAGCCATTCTGTTGGGTGTGTGGTATCTAGTTGTGGTTTTAATATATGTATTTACCTTATAACTAATGGTGGGACACCTTTTTTACTTCTTTTTTTTTTTTTTTTGGCTTCCATATTTGGTAGAAAGTATGGAAAAGCTGTATTCCATAATTTATAAACTATGCATCTTAGACTGCATTAGGGAAAAGCTTTGGGGATGGAAGGAGGGAAATATATGCATAGTAGGAAGAGCAGTTGATTTGGGTTGAAATGGGCCATCAATCATTAAAGTAGAAGAAGTAGAAGCAGCTTGGGTTCTTGCCAGAAAATTGTATTTGGCTCATAGAGGAAAGGAATCATTGGAGAGCTGTGAGTAGTTGAAAAAACTCTTAAGGGTACTTACCTTCTAACAGCTACAGTTCCCCATTTGTTTGTCTCCCTATGGACGGGCTATTTTATAAGATGGATGTAATTTTTTTCAGTTCTGTATCAACTAGTTTTACATAGATCAAATGACTCCTGGGCTGTATAGAGCAGTGTATAAAGCTATGTTAGTTCACTTACTTTGAGGCATTGTCATCTTTTAGGCATTTCTTGATATCCTTTAGTAGCTCGATCCCTTCTATGCTCAGTTCTCCAGAATGAATTGCATACTGGAAACTTGTGGCCCTGTTTTTCTTTTCTTTTTTTTTTTAAAGGCTTTTTAATAAGTTACCAACACTTAAATTAGATATTGCAAATCTAAATTTTCTGGTTTCTCTTGAAATCATAAGATCCAGCCATACTGGACTGTTATCTTGATAAAAATTGGCTGAATAGAGGCAGCCCCTTTAGATGGATGGGAGTGTGTGAGCTCTAGTTTGCTCAGTGGCTCACTTACTTCATGTGTTTGTAATCCACCTGGATTCTATAAGCATTCAAGTTTGCTACCCCTGCACTGGTACATTCTCAAGCCTTACTTGTTAACCCTTTAGCCCTCTGTCAAGGCTAAGGAGTTTTCACAATGCCGTAGTCACAGAATAGCAGTATCCTTGTCTTTCCCTTGAACATTCAACAAATAGTTGAACACTTACCATGAGTCAAGCACTGGGGGTACATCACTGAACAAAGTGGACAAAAATTCCTACCTTTGTAGAGCCTCTATTCTAGTGGTCTTGGTTTGGTCTCCAGAAACTCCTTGAGTCTGCTTTTGTTAGACACATGAAAATCTATTGCTTGGTATCCTTGAGCTAGATCTGCTCTCAAGAATGCATGCTTTTCCTAAAAGCCTTTATATTAGTCATATGCTGTGCTTTCTTTACCCTTCCAAAACTCTAAGCTCTTTTATCTTTAGTCCTTCTAATCCCATTGCTAGAAATTCCTGCTTTCTATGCCCACTTACCAGTGAGTTACTGTATCCATCTATTACTGGCATTGCGCTTCTCAGATAAACCATTACGTCTTGAATATTTAATCATTTATGAGAACCAAAATTTTCACAGAGAAATTCATAAAGCGTTTATTAAGAGACACAATTCCCCCAACACACACACAAAAAAATCCCAGCTTTTTTCTAAGAACATCCCCTTTTTAGTTACTGCCCAGTTTTTCTTCTGCCTTTCAGTAGTGACATTCTCCAAAATGTAAAATTATTCACTGTCAGTACTACAGCTCACTGACCAAACTGCTGCAAACTGATCCCCCTAATTGTACTAAAACTATTCTTGCAACATTTACTGATGTTCCAGGTTTTAAAATCTATTGTCCTCTTAACCCTCGTCGTGGACTTTATTGACTAGAGGATAATCTGTAAAGTTTAACAAGTCAGGTTTAATGTGCCCGTGCTAGGTACCAAGGATTTTCAGTCTTAGAAAAGTTCTTTTTTTAAGAACTGAATATTTAAGGTAATAATTTTTTATTTTAATTTTCCTTCTCTGTTCATCGTCTCCTTTGTTTCCAAGACTCTGCGATTATTCTCTCAGATTTCAACCCATAAAATTCTGTAGCATTAGATATTATGAGCACCTCTTCTCATTTACCTTTTTTTCTTTTTTTTTAGCTTCTGTGGCAGTATTCTTTCTTTATCTTCACAACTTGCAGCTTATTCCTTCTTCCCTCAGACTGTAGTCTTGGAGATTGTTTTTTCCATTGTCTTACCTCCCTTGGTGATCCTACCTATCCCTTAGACTCTAACCATTGCTTATCTGCCTGCTCATAACTCTGAAATCTAATTCTTTCTCTGAACTCCAGGCTTGTGTTTCCATTTGTTTTGACCTCTTCGTGAGGATCTCATGTTTAAATTCAAGTACAAAAACATGTATCTCCTCAAACTTCATATGATTTTATATCCTAACTAGCTGTTCAGGCTAAAATCTTGGTGGTATATCAGTTCACCTTTCTCTTTCATACTCTTGCCCCCCTTCAATCCAGCTAACTAAAGTACAGTTCACCCATGAACAAATTGGGGGTTAAGGCACCAACCCTGGCTCAGTCAAAAATCCACGTATAACTTCTGACTCTCCAAAAACTTAGTTGTCCCTCAGTATCCACAGGGGATTGGTTCCAGGACTCCTGGGAATATCAAAATCCACAGTTGCTAGAATCCCCTATATAAAATGGCATACATCAATGCATATAGTCGGCCCTCCTCATCCATGGCCTCAACCACAGATTGACAACAGTGCAGGTATGTATTGAAAAAAGTCCACCTATAAGTGGACCCGCGCAGTTCAAACCCATGTTGTTTAAGGGTCAGCTGTAGTCTTGACTATTCCACTAAGTGTCTGATTAGTTTCCTTTTATTCCCACTGCTTTGGATTAGGTTCTCATCTTGACAATGTATTTAACCTACCTACTGTGAAAAATGAATTTTCTAATTGCTGTCCCCCCTAAGCTCTTGTCAAAGAATTATTTCCAAGAAAAATAAAACTTAAATATTCCTCAGTTTGGAAGCCATTTAATTAATTCCACATTGAAGACTGAAGAAATGTATACTTTAAAAAAATCTGGTACTAGAGAACTAACACACAAGCTTTGATTCAAACATGTCGGAGTGCTTGTTTATTCAGAATATTTTTGCTTTTTTTGCTTAAAATGACAGGCTCTGAATCCCCTGTTCTGCTATGTTCAAAGTGGCTTTACTTTCTGCTTTTACCTTCAGAATTCAGATTTTTGTAAGAGTTTTGCTAATATAAAAAAAAAGACTGAAATCAGTGTTTTAAACTACAGTTTGCCATAATGAATGACATTTGATAGAGATCGTTAGGAAATTAATACCTTCAGCTGCAACCTATAGACTTCCTGCTTTTTATTATTAATGGTAGGATACTACAAGTCTGTAAAACTGTATCAAAACTTAAACTTAATTTTTAAATGTAAAATTCACACATTTATGTGGTTAATATTAAGTATATTATTTATGTATGCATTTATAATAATTGCTTTCACAATTTTATAATAAATGGTCAATATTTATAATATGAACATTTCTCCATTGGTAACTACTATTATCCCTTGTTTATCTTTCCAAAATTTTCATTGTGTGTAAGTCTCTTTTTAAAAAAACAAAGTTGTACTAAATTATGGTTCTGTATGCTCTTTAAATTTAACACTATATTGGTGATATTTCTGTATTGATAATGTAAATATATCTTAAGGGGATACATAATATTCCATTATATGGTTATAAGGTAATATATTTAACCAATTCCTTGTTGATGGATTGTTGGATGAGGTTTTGGCAATGAGTATCCTTGTATATAAGTTGAAGTTGGCATTTAAGCTTCTTTGTTGGTTATTTGGAATATAGCATAGAGGTTAAAGTATAGGCTTTGTTCTATACTCCTTTTTTCTAACTAGCTATGGGACTGTGCAAATGACATGGTCCTTGGTACATGGTCCTTCCTTGATCAAACCCACCCTAACCTGCTCCCCACCCACCCTGGTTTTCCCACTATCTTTCCAGGCACTCTCCTTAGTGTGTTCCCCATCACCCTACAGTGTTTCCCTATCTGCCTCATTGATCTCATTAGCCACCACCCACCCTCAGTTTCTGTGTTCTGGCCTTTCCTACAGGCCTCAGGCAAACACCTGTCTCCTTGAGGCCTATATGCTTCTTGTACCCACTGCATAGAATATCTTTCCTCAGATATTTGTATGGCTGGATATTTTTCCCCCTCTTTTTCCATCTCAGTTTAGATGTAAACTGTTTAGGATCCTTCCCTGACCACATTTTTCACAGGGCATCTCACTATTTGAATAATGTCTTCCATCATGGAAGGTTGGCTCCTAAGGAGGAGGAGTTTTTCTCCATTATTCACAGCACAACAGCACATAGAACAGCCTTTGGCACTTAGTAGATACTCTACACTCAAATGGTGGGTTCTTTTTGTTTGTTTTTTTAAGGAGGGTGCAGCTCACAGTGCCCCATGTGGAGATTGAACAGGCAACCTTGGTGTTATTAGCAGCATGCTCTAACCAACTGAGCTAACCGACCAGCCCTCAAATGGTTTTGAGTAGATTACATACTGGTTATTATTAATGAGTTAATCAGTTAGAATACCATCCTAGGTACCAAGAAATACAGCTTTTAATCATTCTACTTTTTGGGTGCTTTTTATGCTTTAACCCTTTCAGGCATGAGAACATGACTGTCGCATTTGGAATACGTTTCGCTCTTTTCCTAGAAATTTAAAAATTTATTTGTTGAACACTTAGTGCCTTACTATGTGCTAGTCACTGGTCCAGGGGTATTTACTCATTAACTTGCTTAACTCATTAACTCATTTCATCCTCAATTACACAGCTGTAATGTTTATGATTCATGGTTTGAATTTCATCAACATTAATGAAAGTCATGGATTCAATTGTGTGATCAGACAAACATTTAATACATGAGAGGTTACCCGCTCTTGTCAGTGAATGCTGTATGCACACGATCTGGGCATATGAATCTGCTGTCCTGCAGCTGGTGTTTCCTGAGTGCCTCTCGTACATACAGTATATGCAACTTCTCATGTAATGTGTCACTTTAATGTCTAGAGAGAAATAAAAATTATGCAATATGGCTTCTGAATGGTGGTTAGCTGAAGAAATAGTGGTCAGCACCAACAATGGAGGAAAAATTGGCTGTGTTAGTCTTTTAAGATTGTATGTCCTTCTCCAAGATGGAGTTTTCCTAAGGGGAATTTTGACTAGGTGTGACTTTTTTTTTCCTTTATGCAGTCACTGACTTTAGAACCTAACCCTTTCATAAAGTTCTTCTATACTGTAGTCATAATTCTAATTCTTTCATATTGGTTTCTCATTTGACTCCTTTTAGAAAGGTAAATTTCATCAAGCAATATGGTTATTATAAGATCACAACTGTTATGTAAACTTCAAGATGCTTTGGGTGGTATTCTAGACATTGAAAGTGTAAGCTGGTGCACTGATCTATTATCATTGGCAATATTCACCTGGCTTATTCTCTTGCCATTAATTAAAAGGTTGGGAACTTCCAAAGGTGGTAGTGGTGGAGATATTAATTGGAAACTACTATTATCAAGGTTGGCTAGAAACCTGGATATAGCAGCCAGAAAGTCTCCTGCCACAGTACACTATGATGAAATTTTTTAGTCACTAAACTATATATATTTCCCTCTCCTTGGGGATTAACAGCCGAATGACAAACCTTACTAGTGTCTCTCAATATAGAAATTGTCAAATACTATAATAATATAGAAAATGGTATAGTGAATCGCCATGGCCTCGTCACTTAGCTGCATGTGGCCATTCTTGATTCTATATTCCTGACCCTTCCTCCCTTCCCATTTTGAAGCAAATCCTAGATCTTATTGTATCCATAAATAGGTCAACATTTTATTGGTTTAAACTATTTCTCAACCATCTTGTGAATCTATCAGATGAGAAGACAATTCCCTACCCAGCTAGATGGAGCCCTTCTGTTAAAACATTTTGACCATTGGGCATGAAAGAAGGATTCCTTAGTGGACTTAATTTTATTAAAGAAAATAACAAATTTTATCATGTGAAGGGTCCCTAAAAATCATTTGTGCTAGAGACATTTCAACCTAAAGCTGCATCATGTTTACTTTAGCCAGTTGCATGGATTAATAATTTTTAAACTTTTTATCTATAGGAATCCTATGAGGATGGTTGTGAGGATTATCCCACTCTAGCAGAATATGTTCAGGATTTCTTGAATCATCTTACAGAGCAGCCTGGCAGTTTTGAAACTGAAATTGAACAGTTTGCAGAGACCCTGAATGGGTGGGTTACAACAGATGATGCTTTGCAAGAACTTGTGGAACTCATCTATCAACAGGTATGTTGGCTGATGGGTGATTATCAGATAGTTTACTTGAAGCTCAAGGATGGTAACTGCTCTTTGAGGGAGGCCAGGTTCATGTTCACCTGCCTCACTCATTAACTTTATGGCTTATGGGAGCTTTCACGTGTCTGTTGGATAAAATTCTATAGTTAGTCATCCATAGCTAGAGCCAGACTGCAAATGCACCTGTGTAGCCAAGGCTCTATACAAGCAGTTGTAAGGAGCTTTGGCCATTTATGAGGAAGGCTACATGAGTCATACCTTTTTTACACACACACACACATGCACACACGCTTTGCTTTATAGGATTTGTAATTAACAATAGTTTAAAAAGACTAATTCTTTTCTATGTTGAATTATATAGCATTATTAGAGTAGGGAATAAACAAATCATGGAAGAACTTTGTTGTCTCATAAATGAGTCTTTAAAAAACCCAGACCACAAAGCACTGTATCTTAAGTTTTAACATTTCTGCTTATTTTTACTTTATTTAAATTTTCAAGGATACATCTTAATTCCTTAATTCCTTGAAAGTCTGATGTCAGTCTAGATTGTTTCTTCACATAAAGTTTAGTTTTGATCCTAGCATATTGGTCATTGACAAACTAATGTTATTTTAAGGAGGAAAAAATAGATAACACTGGATTTTGAAGACATTTGAGTGTGTGAGACTGGCCAAAACAGAATAGTAGATGAACAGAAATATAACTTTTAGTGTTCTTTAAGTCATTGCTGAGTAAACAACTTAGACTTGGAATATATGGAAGGGTGATTATGATAGCAGGTTGACTTTTTTTTTTTTTTTTTGTATCCCATCTAGTGTCTGATTTGACTACATTTCCAATTTGTTGTCGATTATTTCTGGACCCCTGCCGGATTACCTAGCCAACTTTCAGGTTTCCGGAAATGCCTGAAATTTTAGGAAAATAGAAATACTCTGTTTGTTCTGAAAAGTGCTTTTGGCCTCTAAATGGATTGAGGAGGAATGTGAGATAAGAAAATGGAAGAATTATACTTATTTCTTAATTCTTTTTTGGTTTCTCTTCTATTTAGTTTCAGCTCTTCAATAGTCTGCCTGATTATACTTCTTTAGGGCTGAACAGAAGGATATGACCTGACAGACTACAATTTCTTTGCTTGGCTTAAAGCTAGTTCCTCAAATATGTTCTCAGCGTTCTTTTAAGTTTTAACATTCTGTGGTCAGTGATACACAGATTTACCAACAGTTCTTTAAATTTCATTGAAGGAATTAACTCATAGCAACTAACAAAAGAAGACCTGTTGTTAAAAAACAAAACAAAACAAAACACCAGGTTAAACATACATATTCAACTTTGATTCCTCACCAAATACCATTAAAATGACAGTATGGGGATTTTTAAAAGCCAGAATCCCATAAGTACTGAGATGGGAAAAGGATATAGAAGTATCACTTTGGGAGACTAGAAAGCAGGTGGGTGAGTGGTAACTGACATGGCAGATCTAAAAAAGTTGAATTCCAAGCCGGTGAGGAAAGCTGAGAAGCTCCCTGATTTACAATGCAGAATCGCCAAAAATTTCTAAGGATAGAATGGGGATAAAAAAATTGCTTGAAAAACAAAACAAAAACTAGACCCTCTAGATATTCTTGCATTCTAGCAAAAAGCGACTAAGACATGGGCACTAGGAAATGGGGAATTTTATAGGAGATGCTAAGTGTGTTATTAAGTGATGATGAAAGGAGATCCATCCTAAGACATTAGCCATGAGCATAGCAGTCCTGGAGGAGCTAGGTGTCACTGGAATAGGGCAGAAGGCTCCGGGAAAGATTTTCCTGGTGAGACCAGCCCAGGTGCACTTAGAAGATATTAAGAAATTTACAAAGTAGTGAGTTTAAGAATAAAGCAATGAGAAGTATATAAAAAAGAAAATACTAGAAAAAAATGAGTAAGTCTAGGGAAAAGAAAGTCGTACAAGAAAGAAATCAGTATAAGACGTGGTTTAGCTGTAAATGGAAACAAAAGTAATGAATGATATCATGGTATAACCATAATGGTAGGTGGAAGGATTGTGAAATAGTGGAATGGAGTGGGGTTAAGCAGGGTGAAAACTAAATGCTCATCTTCCACGGTGAGAAGAAATAATGTCTAAACTGAAAAATCACAGATCATGCAGATACAGAGGTTAAATTCTTAGCTGAAAGAATTGAAAGTGGTTGTCTATGGGAATAAAATCGAGGTGCAGCAGGGAAGCAGGAAACTTTAATAACCAGCCTGTAGAACTAGTCTTTAAAGTGTGTGATAATTTTAAAAGTAAACTAAAAAAAAACAGGCAACACCAATAATCGGAAAAGTATAAATTTTGAATCTCAAGTCTTTTTTGGTACCAGATACATCATAAACACATGTGATGTCAGGAGAAACCAGTCTTGATGAGAAATGTACAGGATCCTGGTTGAGCAAGGAAATAATTAGAAATAAAAAGATCTAATTATAAAGTATTTACTCCATGCCAGACAAAGCTGAACACTTGACTTGTAGTTAACTCATTTAATCCTCAGTAGTTGAGTGATGCTTTTACCCCCATTTTATATGTATCTTAACAGAGAAGCTAAATGACTTATCTGAGGTTACCACAGCTAATAAGTAGACCCAAAATAGGGTTGAAAGGACATTTGTTAGATCTAGACTCGGGTTAATACTACCTTTGTAACTTTGGCCGAGTCCCATAACCTCTTAATGTGTGTTTTTCGTACCTAATATTAGGTAGTAAACTATTAATGTGTTCTCTACAGTCTTTAAAAACTACAATGAAAGTTTAACTTCCTGAGTACTGCTTTGTCTATATCACACAGTCTTTGATATGTGGTGTTCCATCACTGTCTTATTTTCTTTAAATGGCTTACCTGCTTTGATTTCCTCTTTACCCCAAGAATTTTTGGACTGTTCTTGAAGTGTTAATCTCTTGCACCAGGTACTATTAAGCACCTCTTTAGGAATCAAACTGAAGCTCAGAGAGGTTTAGTGATGTCCAAAGTCACAGATCAGAAGGCTTGGGAATCCTGTTTCTGGACTGCTAGATGCCAAAGTCAGTGCTGTCCTAGTCTTGAGAAGCACCACATATCAATAGTTTGGCAAATATTCTTGTAATGGGCACTATGCAAGTGGGTTCATTTACATATTTTGCCCAAAAATGGGTTAGTATAAAGCAATAGTGTCTGTTTGCTTTCTGGTAATCTCAGATAAATGATTGGGAGAACTTCCCTTAAATACTTTTCTTTGTACCTGTTCTGGTTCTTGGTATAAGGTTGGGAGAGAGTTAACTTAATTTTCTTATGCCTAGCAATTACAAAAGATTTGTACATTTTTCTGTACAATATGGTTGTTTTTGGGAGTAGAAATGTTTTTTCCTCTCTAGAATGTTGCTGTTAAGTGTTTGCAGTAATGACAACTTATCTGTGTCCTACAACACTTTTTTCTTTTTGAAAGGCCACATCTATTCCAAATTTCTCTTACATGGGAGCTCGCCTGTGTAATTACCTGTCCCATCATCTGACAATCAGCCCACAGAGTGGCAACTTCCGCCAATTGCTACTTCAAAGGTTAGTGTGACTATATGAAATTAAAGGAAAACTTCTAAAGGTACTGGAATTTTACCATTCTTTTTTTTTATATAAAGACTGTATATTATAGAAAGTTGCAGGGGAGACTAGGTGGACTGTTCTTATTTGTACAGTATTAAAAATTTATAGTCACATGGCTATTTTTTTCTGTAATGGTCTCTGCCTTTGGTTTTGTGCTTAAAAAAGACTTTCCCAAGATCTTAAAAATGATCACTTACATATTTCTTAGTACTTTTGTACTTTGGGTTTGAGCTTGGATCTAATTTATTTATTGCCACATGTTTAACCAGTTTTTCCCATACCACTTTTTTGAATGATCCATTTCCTTATTGAGTTGAACTGCTACCTTTATCACACTATATCCTTATATTTGGGTATTGATTCTGGACTTTCATTATATTCCATTCATCACTGGTTCTATTCCTGTTTTATTACCCTACTATTAAAAAGCTCTTAATTTTTTAATATCTAGTTAGTTCCCCACTTTTGTTGTGTGGAATTTTCTTTGCTCTTCTTGCATGCTTGTTTTCTCCAATGAATTTTAGAATCAGCATGTGAAATTATACAAATCTTGTTGGTATTTATTAGATATTTTTGGGATGACATTTAACTAATTTAGGGAACTTTCTTATAATTGGAGTTATTTCAATAATAAGGTTGTGTTTGAGTTTATTATAGTTGGCACCTTAGTTCTTTAAAGATACATTTAATGGTTGCAAAATACTCCCGTCATGTGGTTACACTACACTGGAACAAAATAAAAATTCCAAAAGCACACTTCAGAGACACTTAAAAATTAAACTTTTGATAAAGGTGATACTTCAGATACATATGTACAAGATAAATTGTGCTGCTGACACAACTGGCTAGTCATTTGGGGGGAAAACAAAACAAAGATGGGCTCCTGTCTCAGTCTTCCCACCAAAATATATTTCAGATATATTAAAGACTTAAATAAAAGGACAACAGTAAATGCTAGGGGAAAAATTGACAATTAAACAAAACTCTTATGTTGGTAAAGCCCTTTTAAGCAAGACATGACACCCTCAGTCTCTAAAAAGAGATTATTTAAATTTAATTACATACAGGTTATAATATTTGGGGGGAGTCATAAATTTATATGAACTGAAAAGTAAAAATAAGGAAATATGTAACATATGGTAATGAGCTCATTTATTCAATATGGAAAGAGGGGCCTCTTAGGAATGAGTAAGAAAAAGACCAGTATTTTAATAGAAATATTTGGAATGGCTTTGAATAGGAACAATTTGGAAAACTATAAATGAGAGAAAGATCTAACCTTAACTTATAATTGAGGAAATGAAAATCATAGCTTCTGGAAAGATGTGAAAGCAGGCACCTCTAGTGGGTAGGGTGGCAGAAGGGCTTGCTTATCTTCCCCAGTGCTGCTTACCCCTGGCTATGCCTTAAAATAGGGCTGAGACCCTGCCCCCACTCTTGGAAATTCTAACGTAATGGACTGAAGTGGAGCCTGGGCATGGTTCTTGAAAGCTTCCGAAGTGATTCTACTGTGTAGCCATGGTTTAGAACCACTGTTCTGACTCGACCCCTTGTATGCTTCTGTAGTTTTGTGGTACTGTCAAGGATATTAACATGGAGAAATGCTAATCATATAACAATGAAGAGCAGGGAATAATTCTATTACCTGACTTAAAAATATATACATACTTGGAAAAGACCTAAGTTACCTTCACAGCAGTTATCTCGGGGTTGCAGTGATTTTTCTCTGCTTTGTTTTTTCTCTGTTCTTTGTTTTTCTTGGCATTAACCTTTCTGAAATAAGCATGTGTTGTTTTTATAATTGAACTCTTTACCCTAAAAAGGTTTTGGGTCTTTCTTCTCACCTAGATAATCAACCATGTACGGGGGAGAGATTTGCTTTTGCACATACATTGACATAATGTATAATAGTCATAACATTTATAAAACAAAAAGATCATTTCATCAAAGCTCTTACCTGCAAAATCGTAAAAGAAAGGACAGAGAAAGAGCAGCCAACATGGTGCTTGGATAACTGAATTGGCATTAATTAACTGGTCCTTTCCATTATTAACCAGAATGTTCTATTTATAGATATCCCAACTTTTTTTCTGATGAGGAATTAATATGGATGAGAAGGTAACAAATATCTTCTGTGTCTGACTCATGCACAAGATGTTGTTCATTTAACATAGCTTGTAAACACTGGAATCAGTCACGTAGGCACAAGTTATCCTGGTTTATGGTTGATTCACAAATTGACCCACAGGAAATTCTTGAAGTGACTTCTTTTTTCTTTTCAAACAATTTTTTTACAAAGCAACCTAAACTGGTCCCTCATGTATGAAAGCCACTAAGTCTCCATAAGCTCCTCCCTTGATCTTTAAAAGAACTATCAAAATTAGTTTTATAAAACACATGACGTTCCTAGAGTTTTCTCACCATCTTTTCAATAAAGATAGGAAAAAAATATTTAACACCCAAATGGTAAACATTTAAAGACCATTTAAAAAAATTCATTTTAGTGACAATAGCCAAACACCGTAATTCATTGACGCAGGCAAGGACAAGTTTATTGTCATTATTTTAGAAATCTTGTAGGAACTATGTCTGTAAGCTCCAAGAAGAGGATTTCTTTTGTTAACTTGTGTAAGGCCACTGGGCCAAGTTGGGGGAAAATAAGGTATTGAACTCCTTCAATCTCTTGGAAATAGAAACCAAATTAATCGCTTCCTATGTGTCTGCTCTACTGGGGACTTATCCCCTCGTTTCTTTTCTCTGATTTATATAATGGAAATAATAAGGATAATAGAGTTGATAAGAATTCATTTTATTTTCATCTTAGTTGGAGGCCAGTAATATATTTTTAAAGATATATTTCAAAAGTTCATATTCAGAAAGAGTAGAACATTTTACAGAGAGAATCTGGATAATAACAGTGCTTTTTTAAACAGAAATGCTTATAAGATAAATAAGGTGAGGCATTTTTTTTCCTTCTTTTTAGTGCCAGTATACAGCAGACCTCATGAAACCTATATTGTTTAAACTTACTACAGCTTGATCTGATAGGTTTATTTTCAACTATTATTAGTTTCTTAAAACTAGGAACCCTAGAATGAAAGAGACTGTTTTCTGTTCTCTACAATGGACAGGAACTTTTTATTATAGAATGTCAGAAAGTTGGTACATTGTACTTGCCTCTGTATTGCTTGTGGACAACCAAACCGACAAATGGTTATCTTCTTTGACTATTTAAAAAAATAATGTGTATGGAAAAACACACTGTTCCCCAATATTCCCCAATTAAAAAAAAAAGTCGTGTGATTATAAAAGGCATATCTTTATTAGATGTCGGACTGAATATGAAGTTAAAGATCAAGCTGCAAAAGGGGATGAAGTGACTCGAAAACGATTCCATGCATTTGTACTCTTTCTGGGAGAACTTTATCTTAACCTGGAGGTGAGGAGAAATTTTTCTTTTGCTATGTACTGACAAAGCCTGAGAATACAAATTGATCTTAATGAGGGTTTTGTGTTTACATGATACTTTTATAACATTATGAGTGAAATGGGAGAGGGAGAATGGGAGAGAAAGAAAATAATACCCACTTATGGGTCTTAATACCCACTCATGGCGGTGTCTGAAATTTAATGGAATGTGAGTAACATTTGTTTTCCTGTTCATGGGCAAGGTGTTGGGAAGTAGTTACTGAGCATTTTAAAGTCTTTGTGTCCTTTTGGAAAGCCATGGTTTACATGCATCTTTAAGCTTTTGCAATACAGACATTTATACCTTTTTCAATGCTTTCATCAGAAACATTAATATTAAACATATGTTTAATAAAGCTTTGCATGACGAGAGGAGAGACTAGAGTTTCTGATTTTTTTCACCTAATTCACACAGATTAGTGCTTCTTGGTCCTATTTTACAAATCTTCCACATAAAATGCATTTATGCAAGGTGTACAGCTAAACTTGCTTCTAAATTGGTGGTATACTTCAATATATGCTTGTTAATAAGCAACATAAGTGCTGAATATTACTTAGTAATGGATTTGCTTAATTTTTTTTTTTTGACTAGTCCTAGATATAGGTATATTTCTTAAACTCTGAATTGAGGACTTAGTATCATAAACACCACTGGAAAAACACATAAATCCACTATCAAATATGCATCTCAGTGCATTTAAAAGGTCTTTGTCTAGTCTGGTGCCTCATTTGCTATTCCTTTTTATCACAGGTGGACTTAATTTTTTTTAATCTCATGTCTTAATCTTTTTCGGTTTTTTATATAAGCCAAGATAAGAGCACCAATCTAAAATGTGCTTTTAATGAGGAGCCATTTTAAGAATGCTGTTGAGTTTCCTATGTGCAAGTACTGATGCCGTGTCTGTGGGGAACACAAAGATGAGGCATGGCTCCTAATTCTTGTAGCCAGAGAGCTAAGATATGTATACAATTCTAATGCAAAACAGTATTTTTAATCAGTATAAGAAGCAGAAAAAAGTGCTATGTATTCCCAAAAAAGGGCGTAGCTTAATAGACTAGAAAATGCTTTATGAAGCAGTAACATTCAAGGAGGCTTAAATTCCGTGACCATATGTTATGTGTGGCAAATGAAAACTTACCTATAGTTTACCAGTTTTATTACTGGTCTTAGTTACATGTAAAGTAAGTCTAATTTTGTGACGATACCAGAGTGTGTTCCTATGATTTTGGTATATTTTTAATGTAAAACACTTTATTTTGCCAACACTTTGTTAGGGCATTTACATATATGTATTATATTTTGGTATAGTTGCTTTTCATTTTCTTTTGTCCCCAAAGATCAAAGGAACAAATGGACAGGTTACAAGAGCAGATATTCTTCAGGTTGGTCTACGGGAGTTGCTGAATGCCCTCCTCTCTAATCCTATGGATGACAACTTAATTTGTGCAGTAAAATTACTGAAGGTAGGTTTTACTAATTTTTTTTAATGTAACAGTTCTATCCCTTTAGTGTACAATTTGGAGAAAAGAAAGTATGTATGATACACAAATGAATTCAAAATTATTACTTTAAATGCTGACATTTTACAATTTGGAGAAAAGAAAGTATGTATGATACACAAATGAATTCAAAATTATTACTTTAAATGCTGACATTTTACTTTGCTCTCAAATTTTTTAAATTTTTGAAAAGCAATATGTACTTAAGCAAAATTTAGAAGTGAAAAAATGGAAGTCTTTCACTCTACCGCCATCTATAAATTCCCTTTCCTTCCTTTCCCATGTCTATATGTATGCTCTCGTAAATAAGATCTTAATATCTTTGCATGACACATAGATTTACTTCTTTCTTCAGTAGCTTCCTAGCATTCCAGTGTATGTTTGCACATTGTTTTTCCATTCTATTGTCAAACAGTTGGGTTTTCTCAGTTTAGTTACTGCAGCACTGTCGGTAATCTTTCACCATGTCTTTACATGTGCAGTTGTTTAGATAGGTTAAATTCCTACGTACAAATTTGGTGGATCACAGAGTATGTGTACTTAAATTTGGTAAGGACACATGCTCCTTGACCTATGAAGGGGTTGCATCCCAGTACACTCATTGGAAGCTGAAAATATTGTAAGTCAACAATGCGTTTAATACACCTAACCTACTAAACGTCATAGCTTAGCCTAGCCTACCTTAAACATGCTCGGAACACTTATGTTAGGCTACAGTTGGGCTAATCATCTAACACAACGAATACACTGTTGAGTGTTCATTGTTTGCCCTCGTGATTGTATGTCTCACTGGGAGTTGCAACTCGCTGCCACTGCTGCCCAGCATCACGAGAGAGTATCATACCACATGTTGCTAGCCCAGGAAATGACCAAAGTTCAAAATTTGAATTACAGTTTCCATTGTATGCTTATTGCATTTGAACCATTGACAAGTCAGAATATTTTAAGTCAAACCCTCATAAGCTGGGGACCTTCTGTAATGCTGAATTTCCATTCCAAATGCTCAACCGGAGTCTGTTCCCACCAACAGTGAATGATACACCTTTCTCCCCAAATCCTTATCAGTGATGGATATAATCAATCCTGGGTTTTGTTTGGTCATAGGTGATGTGTAAAAACAAAAATCTCATTTCAATTTGTATTTTTCTGATCATTAGTGAATTTCTTCATGTTTATTAGACTTTTTTTTTTAGTTTCTGTGAATTACCTATTTATATCCTTAACTCATTTTTTCCGATGAAGTTTGTATTTTTTAATTCAAAGCTTCAGTGTTTATTGTATGTTGCATATTTCAAAAAATATATTGATTAAAATTTTACAGCCTGTTTGAGACATACAGGTAGTATATCATATGATCATTGACACATAAAACCTATGATTAAAATTCTGCTATAGGTCATTCCTTTAGGTTCTCTCAATCAAGAAAAACATAGAAGGTATAGAGATCCCTGAATATCAGATGATAGAGAAGTACGGGGAATATTTAACTTGCTAAATTCATCTTGTTCAAAGAATGCTTAAAGTGCTACTAATATATTTTTAGAATATACTTTATTGAATTCTTTATTTTGATACCTGTTTGCTTGCTTGTTTATTTTAGTTGACAGGGTCAGTTTTGGAAGATGCCTGGAAGGAAAAAGGAAAGACTGATATGGTAGAAATTATTCAGAGAATTGAAAATGTTGTCCTAGATGCAAATTGCAGCAGGTAAGAAATGAAGTAATGTAGACAGCCAGTAGGTCTCAATTCCTTGCTTTTTCTTTGGGGGTTGTTTTTAAATCTGTTTTTAAATCTATACTTCATCAGAATAATTGAAATCTATGGATTTATCTACAGAAACATTTTCTTTAAAGGCATCATATTTTACCTATGGCTTCTGCTCACCTAGCCAATTTTCTAGCCATTGTCCAATAAATATCTGGGTAAAATACTAGTATAAGTCCGGTTGGAGGCATAAAAATGTTTGTAGGATAGCCACTGCCTTTAAGAACCATATAGTTACATGGAACAAATTTCAAGGCTTTTTTTTTTAAATGTAAACTTGTGTCATTGTAGGAAATGTCTAGAAAAAGCAATGAATGTACATGTTAAATTTATGAACTAGTTTTAGAAATCTGTGGTATCTTAGAGCCTGGCAACTCTTATGGTTGATATACTTTTAACTCTTTTTCAACTTTTGTTTGCAGAGACGTAAAACAGATGCTCTTGAAGCTTGTAGAACTCCGGTCAAGTAACTGGGGTAGAGTCCATGTAACCTCAACATACAGAGAAGCAACACCTGAAAATGATCCTAACTATTTCATGGTATGCCAATGTTTACATTTTAAATTTTGCTTATTGCTTGAATTTTCCCATTCAATTTTGGAAATTTCTAGATGAGCTATATAAAGCTGTTCTCAGAATTTAATTCCTGTTGCTCGCTTAGGGTCACATGGCAGCAAGCACATGGTAAATGAAAGAAACATGGAATCCGCTAGTGAATGGGTGGGCTAGAGAAAGATCCATCCAATGGCAAGGGAAATTAATAAGGCTTGGACTTGGGTGAACATAGGGATTCCAGGAAGCAGTTTTTCCAGGGAATTCATAACCAAAGGCCTGCATCTCAAACCTTTACTTTGCATGTTGTAGTAAAGTAAATCAAGAAAATAAAAACAGTCACCAGACCAATGATGCTCAGAAGCTCCCAACGTGACCAAACATAAAGTAACTATGGACGAATGCTCCTACAACCCCAGTCTGGAAATTCTTGGAGGAAAAAATGATAGGGGGGAAGGAACCACAACTAAAAATGAGCTGACACTAAATCATAGTGTACAGCAGAACAATTCACCATGAGTGTGACAGACAATAGACTGCAGTGTTAGAACAAGAACTTGAGATAATAAAATAGAAATCTGAAAACCATAGACTTTCTCAATAAAATGAAAATGGCTACTAGGAGGTTAGTGTTTTGTTTGCTTTTGCGTTATCAGGTGCAGATGAATGACATCAGCCATGCTTCATTAATCATGTGCTTTTTAAAAATGAGTTCTGAAATGATAACATTTTTATCACTTTGACTCATCCTAGAATGAACCAACATTTTATACATCTGATGGTGTTCCTTTCACTGCAGCTGATCCAGGTATGTTGTGCCAGTCATTTTCTCCCCATTTTTTGGTAGGATAGTAAATTACAGAAAAACCATAACCTCACCAGCACAAAGCTGTAGCTTTTTGAAGTGTTCACATCAGTCTAAAATGCAGAGTAAAGGCTTGTCTCTCATGGAATATTCTTTTTTTTTTATTATTTTGAAAGTATTGTTTTTTTAATTGGGGGAGGGGAACAGGACTTTATTGGGGAGCAGTGTATACTTCAAGGACTTTTTCCAAGTCAAGTTGTTGTTCTTTCAATCTTAGTTGTGGAGGGCGCAGCTCAGTTCCAGGTCCAGTTGCTGCTGTTAGTTGAAGGGGGCGCTGCCCACCATCCCTTGCGGGAGTCGAACCGGCAACCTTGTGGTTGAGAGGACTCGCTCCAACCAACTGAGCCATCCGGGAGCTCAGCGGCAGCTCAGCTCAAGGTGCCGTGTTCAATCTTAGTTGCAGGGGGCACTGCCCACCATCCCTTGCAGGAGTCAAGGAGTCGAATCGGCAACTTTGTGGTTGGAGCACAGAGCTCCAACCGCCTGAGCCACCAGGCCAGCCCTCTCATGGAATATTCTTTACAATGGTTAGTTACACTTGGAACCATTTCAGATGGGACATCTGACTCAGTATATAGTGTCTTGTCACCCTAACAATGAAGAATTGGAAGAATACCTCAATTAAATGCAGCAATTTTTATTTTGTATTTCCTCTATTTTGTTTTTATACTCTAAACTTTCCAGGTGGTTGAATGGAAAGAAAAGATGGTTCTAGTTCACTACATAGTCAGCAACTTTCATTAATATGGGTTAATATTCACAGGTACTAAGAATTATGGATTTCATTAATGCTTGGTGGGTCAAAGTTAATTAAAATCTAAGTCTCTTCACACTTGCTCTTCCAGAAAAGGACATTTATAAAAAGATTGCTGTAATTGTGATAAATGGGACTACAGTGTGAGCAAGAGAGACATTTTTCCCATTTGGTACAACTACAACCAGCTTATCGTTGGAATTTTCCCTTTTGTTTCCTCTGGATAGCAGGCACTAACTGTCCTGTGCCTGTACTGTAGCACAAAGGAGGTAAAAGAAGGACTGATTAACTTTCAACTTAAATTTTTTGAATGTTTCATAATTTAAAAAACCACAGAAAACTGACCTGTTGATTCCCAGACAAGATAAAACCACTCAGTCAACATTGAACCAAGTTCGGGGTGGCCAGTTGCTCAGTTGGTTAGAGCGTGGTGCTGATAACACCAAGGTTGCCTGTTCCATCTTCACATGGGCCACTATGAGCTGTGCCCTCCTTTAAAAAAAAAAATTAGTTACGATGGCAAATGTTTAAAAAAAAAAAAAAAAAGATTAAACCAAGTTCATTGATTATGGCAATGTCATTTGCCATATTAACATATACTGTGGGTCTTTTTAGAGACAAAAACCCAATAGATACTACTAAAACCATTATCTGTCCTGTAATTGATACCCTCCTCCCCAAGTTCAGTCCTTCTATTACTTCTCACCCCGAGGTAATTACTGTCCTTTACATTTGTGTTACTATAGTGTCTTTTTACTTTATGTGAGTCTGTAAACAATAGGTATTATCACATAGTAGTATTAATGTAAATGGTATCTTATAGTGCACATCCTTTTGCAACTTAGTTTTCATTCAGTATTATTTTTGGTATTTATTCATGTTGAAATATATACATTTGGTTCATTCATTTTAAATGCCAAATAATACTCAGAGTGTTTATATAAGAACTTGGTTTGCTTTTCTATTTTTCCTTCTTGGCAATAGTTAATTGTTACCAGACCTAGTTTTTTTGTCAGTCTGATTGTATGAAATTGTACATTTTTATTTTCCTACTAATGATAGTGAATTTCTTTTCATGTTTCTGTTGATCTTTTGATTTCTTCTTTTGAGAATTGCCTGTTTGTGTCCTTTGTCCATATTTCTAGTGGACCATTTATCTTTCTTACTGATCTGTAATTCTTTGCATAGCCTAGAAAGTGATCCTTAGTTTTTCCCAGGATGTGCTGTCCTACTATTTGTTTATGTCTGAGCATTTAGAAGCTTTGAGTTTTCATGTAAACTAAATGTATCTGTCTTGTTTGTGCTCTCTGGGACAGTCTCCTTCCTACTATTAAATTCCATTTTCTTCTAAAAAGTCTTACTTTGTTGTTTTTTATATTTAGGTCTTCAATTTGTCTGGCTACTTTTTATATATGGGGTATACTTTTTCCATCATCTCTCATCGCAGCAATAAGTGTTGAATCATCCTTCCTCTTTTAGATAAAATGTTCCTCTGTTGGGTACCATGTAACTCCTCTGTAAGCTTGTGTCTTATTCCTCTGTCAATGTATGTAGATCTTTCTTTTGTTTGTATGTCTTGACACCAATACCACATTCTTAATTATTCTCATTATACATCTTGCTGTCTGATAAAACAAATTTTTCTTCCCTTATTCTTCAATGTTACCTTGATTCCTTTTGGTTCTTTGTTCTTCGTCTTTGTCTAATCTGTTGATCCTATTTAATTGTTAATTTCTAGTGACTATTTTTTATAGAAATTCAGTTTGGTTTTTCAAACTGAATTTGTTTTTGTATTTTGTTCAAAGTATCTTGATCTTTTCTCAAAGTTTTGAGTCCTTTTTTCTCATCATTCTAAACATACTTATTTTTGCTTCGTGTTTTTGTTCTACCTTTTAATTCCAATCCTGCTGTTCTTTCAGATTATTACACCCAAAATTGTTTATATGTTATGATCTTTTTTATTGCAATCTCAACCATCTTTCTTAAACTTTTCCAGAAATGATTTCAAACTTATAGAAAAGTTACAAATGTAAAAATTGTACAAAGAACATCCATTTACCCTTTACTCAGACATACCTTTTGTTAAGTTTACTCTGTTTATCATTTGTTGTCTCCACACTCATTCTTTTTTCTAAATCATTTGCAGTTGGGGTGGCCGGTTAGCTCAGCTGGTTAAAGTGTGGCACTGATAACACCAATGTTGCCAGTTTGATCCCAGCATGGGCCACTGTGAGCTGCACCCTCCTTAAAAAAAAACACACAAAAAAAGAATCATTTGCAGTTAAGTTACATATGTTATAGCCTTTTGAGATTGCTCCAGTGTTTTAACTGCCTTGTGATTATCTGCATGAACGTTCCTTGTGGCTCGGATTGCTGGAACATCTGTCCAAAGTGGGTTTTCTGTTTGCTCCTGCCAGGAGCCACAGGATAACAGTGACTTGGGACAAGTTTTTAATGTCTTGTCATGGTGGCTCCAGGCCCATTGTTACAAATTCTCTGGGTAATCAGTTTCTTCAGAGTACTACCAAATCCAGGCAGAGACAACCAAACTTCTTTGCTAGCTCCCTTTCACTGAGGTGTTTTTCATTTTGCTTTTCTCCCATCCATCTTTTGCTTGAGATAATCTGTCCTTTGAATGTCCTGGGTTTGTGAAGGTTAGATGGTTGTGGAGCATAAATTCCATCTCCCTGTTTCACATGGGCCCAAGACCTTCCTTTCTGAACTTCCGTGTGTTTTAAAATCCAAGGCTATTTGTTACCACATGGTTTACCAGCCTCCCAGCTGCAGTAATTATGTATGACTTTCGGTTCCCTTCCATTTCTGTCATCAGATGACATGATGTTTTTTGTCACCCATACATTTAAAAGAATATCTTACCTGTTATCTTAAGTATTTGTTGCAGGAAGGTTTTACACCTAAAATGGTCCCCAAATTGCCAGAATTGAATGTTAAGATATCACTAATCCTTTAAGCTCCAATTAGAGTTATAGAGACTGACAATCTTGGGAACATGGTCTTTATCCAATCTAATGTCATTATATTATTCTCTTAAAATTTGAGGTAATGTTGTTCATAGAAAACTAATTTTATTAAAACTAGTTTTAATATACACTGATCTATTTTACTATTCAAAGGCAAGGACTCCATACAGACATGCTAATCTTATAAGATACTTAGTAACTCTAAGACATTTGGCAGATGGAGAGCTATATCATATGTATTGCCTTAGAAAGTTGGTATAGCTGAAACATTTATTAGGTCGCTACCTTCCAGCTGTCTTTAAGTAGAGGGAAGAAACGAAAATCCCCTATGCTCAGAACCTATGCTTGGTTAGCTTCCTCTGATTGAGAAACATGGACCAATGGCTGTTACCTGCTAACCAGATAGATAGCTCACTTTACCTCCTTGGGGAGGAATAATGGGGAAGCCGGAAGCCAGGATGTTTGATTGAAATCTCTCCTTGTGAAAGGAAAAATAGGTATAGAAAAAACACATTCTTCCCTAACAAATTATATATCCAATATTTTGTCCAATGGAAAGAAGCAGTAAAAAAATGTAAACAGCATGCACATAGGCTGTGAAACGTACTCTGGTATATTCACAGTGGTTTTGATTTCTAACATATTTAGAGGAATATTATATATAATTTGTGAGCATGTGGGAGGCAAAAGCAAACCAATCAGAAAATAAGATTTGTAAAAGCTGTTCTTAAACACATAATTAAGCTTACTTAATAACAAGTAAGTTAAAATAGCTTACTGCTATTTGTACTTTGGATCTACTTAAAAAGTCATAATACTAAAATTTCTTAGGGATAACTGGCCATTTCTTACGAATTTTTTTCAGCTTTTAAATTTTTTTATTTTATTTTTGTAGATTACCAAGAGAAATATCAAGAGTTACTTGAAAGAGAAGACTTTTTTCCAGATTATGAAGAAAATGGAACAGATTTATCGGGGGCTGGTGATCCGTAAGTTCTCTTTAGCTACTAACTTTATTTGTGAAATTTCTGTGGCCACGGTTTGTAGGTAGAGTTTAGACCAGGAAAAAAGTAGCTAATGAGAATGTGCATTTTGATTTGATGATATATAGTGGTATATATATATAGTAGTTATCAAAAATTTTCAGACAACCATGTGAAAAACAGTATAATTTTGTCACACATGTAGGTGTAAAGGGTTATTGGGAGATGGGGAGACATATAGTCAGTGTCTTGTTGTGGAGGAAAAGTGTAGAAAAGGGAAAAGATCTGGAGTCAAATTCTGCCTCTGCCACATACTTAGCAAATCTTATGTTAATCTCCTGGAGTTTTTTTGTTTGTTTGTTTTTCAATCTCTAAAATGAAGATTATAGTAGTACCTATCTTTTTAAGGTGACTGTGGGAATTCGGTAAAAAATGTGTATATTAAGCCCTTCACAGGGTACTTTAAACTTTTTACTTAACTATGGAAAGCCTTGTTTTCCATCATTTTAAACCACTGAATAGGTGGGAAAATTCTGAAATAGATGATCTTGAAAGTAACATTTTGCTATGAAAGCCTGATTCCAAATGGAATCTGACTAAATTGTCATTGTAGGAATACCATTTCTGATGTTAAGTAGACATAAAATATTAACGCAGCATTAGAGGTGAAGAGCACATCTGAACTTACGTTCTAATTATAGTATAAATGTTGATAAGATAAATTTATGAAATTCAGTTGTGAGCCCCCGAGTTTATACGTAAAGCGTTTGATTTAACTTTTAGATTAGGTTAAAGAATTTAATGTATGTCTAAATATATAAGAGAATCTTAACTTCGAAGACAAGAGACTCAAAATCCAGTGTAAAATTTAACTCATATTAAGCAGTTGTTGTCTGAGGACTGCCAATTAATGTAATTCTAAACAGTTAGTGCTTGCATTCTATCACAGCTCAGTCACTTTTTCTCATGGTTTAGCATCTTAGACCTTTTCTGAACTGAAAAATATGAAACGTCTGAGTCATCTTTGCTCCTTTCACAGATACTTCGATGATATCGATGATGAGATGGACCCTGAGATAGAAGAAGCATATGAGAAGTTTTGTTTGGAATCAGAGCGCAAACGAAAACAGTAAAGCTCAATGTCAGCATAATCAGTTTTATAAAGCAGTTTAGGTTATGATGATTTAGCAGAACATAGAAAGCAAGAAATTGTGTCACACTTATACCAAATTAAGGATGTTAAGTTACATTACTAATGTATACAACTTTTGTTTAACACTGTCTGCCAAAATAAACTTTATTCCCTATAACTTAAAATGTGTATATATATATAATAGTTTATTATGTACAGTTAATTCCACTGTTTTGGCTGCAATAAAATCGATTTTGAAATAAATAAAATGTTGAAAGTAAATTTTGCTAGCTGGTTAGAAGCTTATCCTTTAAATTCAGTTTTTCTTGAGGGAAAAGGTCTTAGCCTGGAAATACATATTACTGCAAAAATGTAGCACCCTTTTTTTAGATATAAGTATATAGCGTTCATTTAGTTTTACATTTAGTGTCTCAATAAATTGGGTTTCAAGTATGATTCACAATTACGAAAATCTTTAGCACTCAAGTCTTAGACTATATCGTTAACTGATTTACATATCCATATGCTGTTTGATACCAAGGGCTGTTAAAATGTCATTAAATAAAAAAAGAAAAAAGGAGTTAGAACTCCAAACTAAACAACCAAGATTCTTCACTGAGGATTTATTGCAGTCCTAGAATTTTTTTTTTTTTTTTCCATCTATCTTCATTACTTTACCTAGAAGCCTGGAGTATTTTTCTGCTTCATTTATATGGCTTTCTCATTTTTATTTTGTGGCATGAGTTGCATTGACTTTTTTACTAGAGAATTTTGCTAGGTCTTTGTCACTCAAGTTTTCATCTGCTTTATAATTGATACACCTTGAAGATCACTTTTCTAATACTTTTACTATAATGTAGTACCACCTCAGCCCTATTTTTACCTAATGTCAAAAAATCTTTTTCCAACTAACTAAAACTTATGTACAAAGGGATTGCTTGTAAATATGCATGTAAATAGTTCTGTTAATAACCCACTGTTTTACATTTGGTACATCTGTGTCTGCTAATACAGTTAGTTTTCTCACTTTTCTGCTTGTTTGTTCAGTCTGGATTAAAATTAGACTTTGAAAATAAAATTGAAATAGTTTTGTTTTCTCTAACTTTTTGGAGCAGTATCCTGGTATTTTAAAGAATTTCTGTTGAACTTTTTTACATGACATAAAATTATGGTTTGAAATCAGAGAAACTATTAGAAGATATTCTATTTAATACCTGTTGAATAAGAATTCAGTTCAATGACAAGTCTAGTTGGAAAAACTAGTAAATATAAAACATTATAACTTTTAGATTCCTTATTGTAAAAGGGAAGTATATATGCAACTGGATTTTTTTGGAAATTGTAATAGAACTTTTTTTCAAAATGGTAGCTATTACCTTAATCTGCAGTTCTCTAAAGATTGTGCTCACTGTAAATCTCAGGGGCAGGGCATTAGACCAGGGGCCAAGTCTATGCTAACTGAATATACTTGAAACTTCCAGCAGTTGCTCTATGAATAACCATCCACTTTTGTCTACTAGCTCATTGTTACCTCCCACTGTTCTACTCATAACAGCTTCTAAGCAACAAGATCAGTATATGTTCCCATTTTAAGTTCCCATTACTTAAAAATCCACCCAAATTTAGTGTCTTTATATAATAAGCATTGTTATGTTCGTGGTGTCTGTGTCTCAGGAATTTGGACAGGCAGAATAGGGCTGGCTTTATTCTGCAACATTTGGGGCCTCAGCTGGGAAAACTAAAGACTTGGTGACTTGCACAGCTAGGTGCTGTAATCACCTGGAGTCTTCTTCACTCTCATGGCTGATGACTGGAGATGACTTGAAAGTATCACTCAGCCAGAACCACCTACACATAGCCTGTCTACATGGCTTAGAATTCTCACAACATGGCAGCTGGATTTGGGGGTGGGCATTCCAAAAGACCCAGAAAGAGGTTGCATTCAGAAGCTGCAGGAACATTCCTGCCACTACAGTCTCTGAGTTGTTAACGCCATATCAGGAGGCCATCGAGGAATGTGTGGACATGTTTTGAAACTGCAACAGTACATAAAGGGAAATACGGTTCTGTGCTGCTGTTGTTGGCCTTTAGGATGGCCATACCTTCCACAGAAATATGCATCGTTAAGTCTTAAGTAAGGATTATTAGTACAAGTCTTCAAGGATCAAGGACACAAAGGTGCCAGTGAATGTCGCTGGCAATAAAGTGCAAATACTGGTCTGAACCTGGCAGTCCTGTCATCTCAGACCCTCTGTGTTGTTTAGTGCCCTCCAGCCAAAGATTACCAGGAACAGCTGTCCTTGAACCTTGCAATAAGGCAGAATATATACCGTGGGGAAGCAGGGGTGTAGCAACTAAGGTGTTAGAAACAACCTATTACAGGATTTGGGCTTTGGTTGGTAATTCGGGAGAGGGTCTAAGAAACTGGAGGTTTACTTTAGATTGGATGTCAGAAAGCAGGGGCAAATCTATGATTAGGTATTTCATGAAATCTTATCGAGGGACAGATAGGGGCATGGATTAAGTTATAACTTACTTTAAAAAAGTAAGTCACACTTAGTGAGAGGAGGATGCTTGGTATAAAAGTCAAAACTCATCCAGGACTAAAGGACTGAAAATCAGTTCAAAGTGTGTGTGTGGGGGGGGGGGGGGGAGCAGCCCTGCCATTAATCAGGATGGCAGGATGGACAGATGAAGCCAGCTGCAAAGTTGATAGGAAACATTGTTTCTTCCAAGGTCATGTTGCAGCTATAAAATGTCATGACTCCTCTGTGTGACAACTCCAGACTTCTTTGCTATCCCCACCCATCTATTACTGGGGATACCCAGTTGCTAAACTGCCCTCGCTCACAGCAGCACCCAACCCCTAGTTAATCCCTGCCTCTCCTAATCCTGCTTCAGAAACAGCATCCAACCCAGAACTGGTCTCCCTTCCCTTAGAACTTCCTCAGAATTCTTCAGAAGGAACCCAAACCTCACCAAAGATGGTGCCCTCTTCCTCCCTGTGTTGAATACCATTCATGGTTCCTCTGGAGTGTGCTCCCTTGCTTTCAAGTCACTAAATATGATTTTGTCGGACTACAGGCCTGAGTTTAGTGGCCTTTGGCTGACTAGACAGCAGATGTAAGTCATTTAAAATCATGTAAGCTATTGCCAGTGTATCAGTCCGGCAAGACGCCAACCCTGGATGAACCCAGTGCTGATGCTGCATCCAGACAGCTGGAGGTCATATTGCTGGTAGGTTTGTACCACTGTAAATTCAGTCATCACGTTCAATTTGGCTGTCAGCACTGCCAATAATCTTACTGTGTTTCTTCTTTCTTTCAACTATTTTAAACCCTATACTCAATCTGCTCCTCCATCCCGTGAATTGCTTCAAAGGAAAAATTAAAAAAAAACACACGAATATGTATACAAACATTCACTTCATCCCTCCTCTTCCTATAAATGATTTATTGCTCCTCCTATTAAAGGCCAACTATTCAACATGTGCTCAAATCCTATCCTCTCTCACGCTCTTATGAGCTCTATTATTACTTGGTCGGTACTTTTTATGTCTTTCCATTGGCTCTTTGTATGAGCTGTTGAACATGCCTCATATTTCTCTCCAACTATAGTCCTATCTCTGCTTCCTAGTCAGATTTCTCAAGTGCTGTCCCATTTTTCCATTTCCTTCTATTTGCTCTTCAAATCCACTATAGCTTCTGCCTCCACTGTCTACAACTCTCACTAGAATTACGAAGATCTCCATGTCACTATGAAATCTAGTAGTTCCTTCCTTAGCTTGCTCTCTAGGCAGTATCGGACAGTATTGTGACACCAAAATTGAAAACCTCTAAGCATCTTGAACACAATCACTTGCTTTCTAGCTTCATGCTGTTCCTCAATGTCTTTGTGTGATTCTCTTCCTTAATCTGTAAGTATCGGTGTTCCCCAAAGCTTAGTTCTAAGCATTCTTTTCTCATGTCACAATATCCTTGGACTATTTCATCCTCTCCTATAGCTTCAATTAACAGCTATCAGGCATTGACTTCCAGGTTTGTTTCTAATCTGATACTAGACCTTTACTAACTTGTCATTTCCACCAGGAGGACTTAATTTAAATTATGCTATTCCCTAAATTTGATCTTATACTCCAGCCCCTGCCCCCCAATTGATGGCACTGCCACCTACTCACTTGCACCAACCAGAAAACCTGGAACTGTTTAACTCTTACCACCCCTTCATTCAATCATTACCAAGACTGTAGTCTTGAAATATATCTCCTATGTCTTGGAGCTGTGCTCTCCATCCTCACTTCCCAATCTGTCTGAACTGCCATTATCTGTCTTGTTGCTTTTTCAGAAGACTTCTATTGGGTTCCCACATATGCCCTTGCATCCTACAATCCATTCTCTACTTAGCAGTTCCAGAAATCTTTCCAAAGTACAAATAGCATCACAAAAACCTTCAGTAGTAAACAGAATTTATATATACCGTATTTCCCTGAAAATAAGACTGGGTCTTATATTAAGGTTTGCTCCAAAAGACGCATTAGGGCTTATGTTCAGGGGATGTCATCCTGAAAAACATGCATAGGGCTTATTTTCCGGTTAGGTCTTACTTTGGGGGAAACACAGCAGGAGGTTTTTAGACATTGGAAGGGAAAAGGTGGGAGTGCGATAAGACCTAAGTTAGCACTATATAATACAAACCGATACTACAAATCAATGAAAATATGGTTGTCTAAGGATGCTTTTATTATACTTTATATAAGGTTGAAGTCAATTTGCATATCAGACTTTTAAAAATGGAGATGAATTTAAGGAGTCAGATTTCTCCCCATATCTGGTGCTGCCATTTTTGCTTACAGCCTTTGTGATAAGTTCACCATTGCTTTTAAGATAAGTCCACAATCCATACGTTGATACTGATCATGCCCTGCCTACCTTACAGCTCCATTTCAGGCTTCTCTGCTCTAAAGTCCTCTCTTTTTCATTTAATCATTCTCAAACCAAACTGGCTTTCTTTCAGCCCTTTTAAGGGCAAGATCTTTCCTTTGGGCCTCAGGGTTTTAACGCAGACTGTTACCCAGTCTTGAAACACCTTTCTTCTCTACCTAAAAACTATTTATCCTTTCAGTGGAAATATTTCCTGAGCCTAGGTTAGGCCTGTCCACTATGTGCTCTCACAAACCTCTTTTATTTTAGAAAGAACACTTACTACAACTGGGATCAAATTATTGTCTAATTGTTTCTTTCCAGTTAATCTCTAGTTTCCATCTTTGACCCTGGGTCTCAGTCTCTGCTTTAATCCCCAGCGTGCCTAGCACATAGCAGGCACTCCACAAATACTTGCTTAATGGCAATAAATAAATATAGCACACACATTATATTTAGAAAAAATAAAGGTGCAGATACATAGTTGAAAGACCTATTTTCCGATACCAAATTAGGAAGAAGTGTCTATATTTGGCCGAGTTCTTTTTTAACAGCTTTATTGAAGTATAACGGTCGTTAGATATTTAAATAAGCATCACTCCACTAAAACCCACCCGTGCAGTTAGCTTGGCTGGACCGTCAGGACGCCGGTCCTCACAAGCTTTGTCACAAGCAGGGCGCACAGGTTACGAATGGATACCGGAAGTAAACACGGAAGAGTCCTCCAGTAGATTCCGGACTGAGAGCTCCCTAACCATTTGCACTTCCGGTCGCGCCTATCGCTGGGAGTGCGATGGGGCGTGGCTCAGCGGAGGCGCGGTCAGGGCGGGACTTCCGGTATTTGTATTTCCGGAGAGGAACGCCGCTTCCCCAGGGTGCGGGAAGGTTTGAATTTCTGTTGTTTGCCTGTGTTTTTTTTTCTCCTAGATCGTCGCTGCTGTTGCCGCTGCCGCTACTCCCGCAGCTCAAACTTGACGGACGTGTCGGCCAAAACACTCTCCCTGTGGCCTTACTCCTCTGTGGTTGTGATTGTTTTCTTTCATCAAGAAACATCACTTGTTGGTAACTTGTCAAATTCAAGAAATATTTCTCGAGAAGCAGTCTGTGGGCAGACGTAGACGTTGCAGCTTCGAGCATTTTGGCAAATTAAAGCACATGAGCCGTTGATTGGTCTCATTTCCACGACTTGTCAGTTCAGAACTGCTGTGTGAATTCAAGACGTTGGTTGTTTTGGTGAGGCTTTTTCTGTAACTAGATATCGCATTTTGAAAAATTAGGTTCCCGTTGATGTCAACAACAGATTTGCGGCTTTTTGATCGTTAAACATATTCATACGTAATGCGCTGGGTGGTGAAAACACAGGCAGACTATAGAGTTGTTGCTGGAGACGTGGATTGGGGCCGGATTATGATATGTCAGGATCTTTAGACATTCTACTCTTTCTTGTGTATGCTTCTTACTTAAACAACAAATATACTTCAATAAACTGTTTATAAAAAAATTGAAAACCTAGCCAAAGAGAGACCTTTTCCTAATTGGTATCAGAAAATATAAGTTTTCCACCTGTGTATAGGCACCTTTTTTTTTTTTCTGAAATGGCAAGTAGACATCATATGGCCAAGAATATTTATTGCCATTTAACAAGAATGTAAACTAGTGATGTAAAGTGGTTAGTATGGTCTGGGTTGTGCAAATTTACCTATGACAGCAATGCTAGAAATGAATTGAAAAAGGCCCCAGATAGTTACAGGAATTGAGAGTTGATGGCCTGAAATAGAAAAGGAGGAGCCAGGTTCCTGAGAGAGGCTTACAAAATCAACAGGACTTGTTACAAGAGTGTGGAGGGAAACAGTGAGAAGTCAAATGTTGCTAACATTGAGATGTCATTAACTCAAATTGCAAATTCAAGAAAAGCAAGAATTTAAAATTTTACTTATTGCTTCATCATTAGGTAAGTGTTTATTGCATCCTTATTATTTGTCAAGTATTGTTTTAGATGCCAGAGATATAATTGTTAATAAGATGAAGTGTGCTCTGATTGAGTTTATATCCTAATGGGAAAAGACAAAAGGTGAGTAAATAAATAGAATCAGTTTTTTAAATTAATTAATTAAGAATCAGTTTTAATAGTAATAGATGCCATGAAGAAAAAAAGTGGCATGAATAAAAAAGTGATTGGAAGATGGTTGGGAGCATCTTTTTTTTCTTTTTCTTTTTTAATTTTATTAGTTTCAGGTGCACAAGACAAAGCAATACTTAGACATTTATCATTTATATCCCTCACACTGTGTGAACCCCCCTCCCCCATCCACTATCCCTCTGACATCACACAGAGCAATTACATTTGGTTGGGAGCATCTTTAACTGAGATGGTCAAGCCAGGCCTTTGACGAAGTGACATTTGTGTGAGATTTTAATGTTGAAAAAGAGCCAGCCATGTGATGAGCTAGGGAAAAGGACATGCTAGGCAAAAAGAACAGTGTAAAGGTTCTGAGATGGGCAAGAGCTTGTTTAAAAAACATTAAAAAGGCCAATTGAGCTAAAGGGTCCTGAACAAGGAGGTGAGAGTTAGGAGATGACATTTTGAGAGGTAGAGGGGGCCAGATTGTAGGACTTTTATAGGCCATGGTTAGGAATTTGGATTTTATTCTAAGTGCGAATGGTAGGTTGTGAGCCAAGGAGTGATAAATCTCATTTTTATTTTAAAAGATCCCTCTGGCTACTGTATGGAGACTGAACTTGAGGGAGGTAAGAGTGAAAGTGAAATTTGGGGATATTTACAGGGGGCAGTTTTTGGTGGGAGTGATTAAGTTCCACGTTGCATTTGATTTATCTGTGGTACAGGGACATGAAGAGAGTCTAGCAGGCAACTGGATGCTCTGGAGAAAGGTCTGGTCAATATGGAGATTCTTTAGAGAAAATAAAGTTGTGTGAATCTCTTCAGGTGAGACCATATGGTTTAATATATCCTGACATATTCCACAAGTGATTATAGGCCAATCACATGTGCCTGATTACATACATTGAAATGGGGTAAGATTTAAGAAAAAAAGCAAGGGTGGGCATAAAACCAACTTGAATATATATAGTAAGAAGAGATGAAATGGAGACTAAGGTCAGGTCTTGAAGAATTCTTGATTTCAGAGGATGATGAAGAATGATTAAACTGAAAACAGAGGTAGATGTAGGGGAGAAGCCCTGGTGGCCTGTTTTTGTTTTTAAATAAACGACAGAGGAAGACTGTGTTTGCTGCAAGAGAAGGTGGACAATGCTGTCAAAGGTTTACTAGTTTAGTAGGATGAAGATTGAAGTCACTGGATGTAAGGGAAACATTAGTGACCATTGTGAGACAATTTCAAGAGAGAGGTGGAGGAGAAAGCTGGATTGTAATAGATTGAAGATTAATGGAAGAGAAAGTGGACATTGACTGGGTACTACGCTTGAAAGGTTTATTGGTAGGAAATAGGGGTAAACTGGGGAAGAGTTATCTATGGAAAGTTATTTTTTTTTTCTGTTGGATGGATCTTGGTCACCTGAGTAGTAGAAGGAGATAATGTCCTAGAAGGGGATGGGGGTTAGAAAGAATAATGTCCTAGAAGGAGACGCCATTAGTGTTAGAAAGGAATCATGTTTATTGAGCTCCTACAAGGTGACATTCACAGTATTAGGTATTGCCATATGTGTTGTCTCATTTAATCCTCACAACAATCCTTTTACTATCCCCATTTTACAAATAAGGAAACAAATGACTTGAAGCTTATAGCTAGTAAACGGTGGGTATGAATGCAACCCAACCCTTTAATTCCACTCCCAGCATACCTATCTGGAAAGCATAGGTGAAGATACAGAATCATTTTCGAAGTGTAGAAGAAGAAATTGAAATCAGTGAGAGGAGGATGAATCTAAGACACTAGGAGATTAGCTTGCTCAGCAGTGAAATGAAACTATTTCCTTAATGCCACGCTAGGGACAAGAATCCAGGTGTTGTTCTCTTTTAGGCCTAATAGTTACTTTTGACTTGCCCTTTGCATATATTACAATGATATGCTATATTTGTATTGTTATTTGAAATAACATACTGAGCATATAATTTTCAGAAATTAAATTTAAGAAGAAGTAAAGCTACTGAAATTATAAAGGCAGTTATAACTTGGTGGGCTATCTTTTCCATCTAGGTTATGTTCCCACACTGGAGCAAAGCATTAAGGAGTTACTCAAGGCATTCTGTTGAGGATGTTAATTTCAGATTATTTAAGTGTGTGTAGTAAGATAATCACTTTTCCTCCAACAAAAGTAAATGCAATGGCAATGTGTTTTTACTTATGTTCTTAGATTATGCATCTGTCTATTCTGATAGAACTTTTGTACATTAAGAGAACTATTTGTGCTACTGTTTCCTTTTTCCTTTAGTCTTCCCCTTGGAAGGACGTTTTATCCAGTCATAGTAATGGCGGCTGAAGTGCAAATGGTACTTTATGAAGATGATTCAATGCAAGTACAGTATGTTGATGGGTCCAGACTGCAGCTTTCTCCCTGTGGCTCTGAATTTTTATTTGAAAAGGCACCCCTTGTTTCAGCACATCCTTTAGAACAACCAGAAAGAATTCGTCAAAGGACACACTTTGTTATTAGCACTTACCGAGTAAGTAAAGATGACACAAAAACTACTCTTTTTAATACCAAAATATTGTTCAGATGGCCAGAATGTGGAAAGTAATTTGAATTCTGGATTACCGTCATTCAAAATTGATTTTCAAATCATTTTTTAAGATTATATTTCTATCTTTTTTGTAGGAGCAACTACAGAGAGCCCTAGATTTTCGAAATTCTTTTGCCACGTGCCCTTTTTTATCTGAAAACATTATACCTCCTGAGAGAAAAAAGGTAATTTTTGTAAATCTCATTTTTATAAGTAATATTTGAGGACAAGTAATTAGAAACAGGTTTTTAATATTTAGTCTTTTTCCTTGTGACACTTGAAAATAGACAGGCTGCTATAGAATACATAGGCCTTTGTATTTCACTAGACTTGGGAGTCTTGATATTTTGTATATTGATTGAGACACAGAAAGTACATAGTTCATCTCTTTGCCTTCTTCTTCTTCTTCTTCTTCTTTTTTTTTTTTTAAGCCAACGATTATACTCAGAACTTTTCAGATTGGTAACTTCTTTTAGTATATGGCGAATCAATTTCCATATACTAAATGGTGAATCAATTTCTTTGAATTCTCAGAGACATCAAAATTAAGAAATTGTGTGGCCATTTTTAATAGTTTATGTGTACTTATTTGATAATATGTAGTAGATGTGTAGTTACTTATGAGTATACAATTTTTATTCTTTGTTTATATTCTATTTTGAACTTTTAGGAATAATTGTAACTGTCATTTATTGAGGGTATACTATGTACTAAGAACTAGGAATATTAAAAATATTTACTGAGTTCGCATGGTTTGAGAGGGACTGACCTCTCCTTTTAGCTCCAGGCCTGGTCACTGTGCTTTGTTCTGGGATGTCCAAATGGCACCCCTGCCAGTGAGATTCCACCCTCAGACATCTGCTGGATCTTCTAGGACAAAGGGGAATCCTTCCTTGGAGTGGCTAAGCTGGTAACCCATCAGCCTGGAGCCATTGGTAGCTGTCTCTGTCACCACGCTGGGAGGGCATGGCCGAGACTGAAGCCCCCATAGAGGAAAGCAAAACCAAGAGTTGGAAAAAGATTGCTTATGACATTGAATCAGATATAACTCTTGGCTCTTCCATCATGCTAATAAATTTCCTCTTTTCTTAAAAAGAAAAAAAATTACTAGCACTAGAATGCCTTGGGTACCTACTGATCAAAATGGGTATCCAACCTGTCAGCAAAGGTATATTGAATGGATATTAGCCCCTTTTTACAGGTGAGAGAACTAAATCTCAGAGTTACCTAACTTGTCCATGGAAATTTTCTGAGTGGCAACGTCAGGATTTGAACCCAATTTGTTTGACTCTGAAGACTGTGTCTTTTAACCACTTTCTGCTGTTGTCATGATGCTTGCCTGCCTACTGAGTAATTTTCTATTATATTGTCTTATGGCAAGGAGCCGTGAAAAATTTTAAGCTGTATTTAGTCTACAAGGATAATTTTCCCACTGTAACTTTTTAATAACTTTATTCATTAAAACTGCATAGTTTGCTGCTGATGCTACAGTGGGATTATTAGATAGTCTAATTCTAGAAGAGAGAACTTAACTGATCACCCTTATATACCAGGTTTGCCATCAATGCATACTGCCTTTAATTTTAGTGTACTAACATCTGTACACACAAATAGCATTGTAAATTTAAGAGGATTTCTTGACAATAGTTTTTGTAAATTTAAGACTTTACATAAATGGAAGTTGAAATGTTTAGCTGTTGACAAGATTAATTGATTAAAAACTGTTATATGACTCACAATTTTTATCTTATATGAAAAGATGTATCAGGCACTGTTACCTGTTACAAGTGTGTTTTTGCTATTGGTCAGGATCAATTTACCATTGAATAATTCAACTTTAAAAATGTTATTCTTTAAGCCATCTGGAATTTCTTTTAGTATATGGTGTGCCAGGTGCTTATCTAGGACATATACTTTGTATATGTTATCTGTTCTTAGTCTGGGTGACTAATTCCAGTACCATTTATTAAATAATTTTCCCTTTCCCCTGCTTGTCTTGAAAAGCTTATATTATCTCATGTAACATTCTAAGATATGATTAAGTCTGCCCCTGAATTCTCTGAGTTGTTTTGGCAATGATTTTTATGCTTAAATCATAACCATTTAAGTTGTGATTGCTTTTAATATAGTACATCATAGTGCTGGTCTTCCCTCATTTATATTCTTTTTCAGAGTAGACTTTTGGGAGGGGCTGAAAATCTATTGATCTCTAATTCATTGTACATTTTAAACAAAAATGTCTAATACGAAATATAATCAGGATGATTTTTTTCTTCTTTTCTGTCAATTTTTGTCAGTGTGTGTGTGTGTGTGTTTTACTTCTTTTTCTAAAAAGATAATTTTAACAATATCAAATATTCTGTGGAAAACCATATATAGGCTGACACCTGACTCTCCTTTATCATGTTCTCTAGGTAGTAAAACAAAACTTTAAGAGTTTTCTTACACAATACATAAGTATCAAATGTGTGGAAAAATTGGTGTGTTAACAAAAAATACTTATCTCTTTTTCTCCTCTCAACTCAGCATATCTTCATTGACATCTCAGAAGTGAGATGGCCCAGTCTGGATACGGATGATGGCATGATATGCATGCAGAATGGCACCGTGAAGATATCATCCTTAGATGGCCATGCATACCTTTGCCTGCCCACGTCTCAACATGAATTCACAGTACATTTTTTGTGTAAAACAAGCCAGAAGCCAGACTCATCTATAGTATTGTCAGAAAAAAATAATCAAGCCAAAAAGGACAAACTAGTTGAAAAAACAGGCAAAATCTATACATATGAAAGTTTATCAGGACAGACACTGAAGAAGAAAGATAATGCACTTCACTGTCAGATTATGAAATCCAAAGAACCTTTAGAGAAGAAGAGCTGTGTAAACAAAAGTGAAGGGAGTGAGGCACTGCCTTCGCTTGGCACGAAGCACACATATGTATACACGTGGGTAAAACAGCGCTGGTGTGTGGCCTCCTGTCCAGACAAATGGAAATACCCTTTGTCTTTAGCACTTCATTTTCATAGTAAAATCAGCAATGTATCTGGAATTGATGTAAACATCACCCAGAATAGAATTTTAACTTCTGATGTTTCAGAAGAAAGAGGAAAAGAGGTCTCCGTTCTTCCCAGGGCCTTGTTACTCAGCTGTCCTGTCCCACACCTGCACAGGTAATGGAAGAATGACTTATTTTGTCAGCACCAGTCCTAAGGATAATTTTATTTTCTAATCTGATACCAGTTATGAGGAGAGCTCATTCAGTTAATCCAGAACTTTGCTTAAAACTGATAGTAAATTTCCCTAGCAAATGTATTGCTTATGTTTCTTACCCTATGTCCATGGATTGAATGCTTCTGGAAGGCTGACTACACTGATGGTTTGTTAAGCACAGAGACTATAGAGATGACTAGGACACAGTCTAAGCTTTCTAGGAGCTTAGAGTCTAGTGAGGGTCATTGTCGCTGAAAAGATTATTAAAATGTGAAAAGGGATGGCCCGGGTTTCTGCACGGGACTCTGTGGGAGCAAGTACAGGGGAGCAGCAGGTGCCACGCAGTGGAGCCTGTTACCTCCGTTGTTGGAGCACAGATCTGACAAGTATGGTCACAGGTTCCTTCTTTTGTACCTTGAGACACAGAAATATTAAATAACCTGAGCAAAGTCACACAGCTACGCGTAGTACCTACAGAATTGGAATTTGATCCTAGGTATTCTCTGAGTACATATTTGTTACTTAAACAAAATATGGGAATGATTTTCAGTCTTGTCATGATTATCTAGTTAAAATAGGAAATTCCAGCATTATAAGTATGAATCAAAAGAGATTTATGCTCCTAAATTAACACTTTTTTATAACTTGCCTCTCGTTTTAGACTGAAATCCATTGCCCTTAAACATGGCTTCACAGGCCTTCCATTATCTGGTCGCTTCCAGTGTCTGTGATCCTCCACTCTGTCACCACCCTTGCCCTTGGCTTTCTCTACTCTTGCTAAACTGGATTTCTTGCAATCCCTAGAATGCCTGCTCAGGCTTTCTTTCACCACTTGCATTTGCTCTTCTTCCAGGAACACTCCCTTTATCTCTTTCAGCTCCCTAAGTTATGCTCATCTCCAGGTCTCCAGTAAGCCTCACTGAGGCTGTTATCCTGAAGTCCCTAGAGAGGAGGTTCTTATACATCCAGTCATTCTACTTTCTTTCTGCTCAGTATTTACTATATAACATCTAGACAGGGATTTCCATTGAGGACAGTGATGTTTGCTCTTTGGTTGGTGCAAAAGTAATTGCGGTTTTAAAGGTTAAAAATTGCAAAAACCACAATTAGTTTCACACCAACCTAATATATTACCAGTGTATATACAGTGCCTGGCCCACCATAGATACTTCAGTAAATATTTGTTGCTTGAATCTTAAATTTTAAAAATTAGTAAAATTGTTAATTTATGTAATTGTGCTGAGATTCAATAATGAGATTATTAAAAATTCATGGAAAATTAACTCATTTTTAAATTAATATACTTTCATATTAATTTTTACTTTTTTTGATCTAATAAATTAAGTAATAAATCTAGTTACAGAAACACTATTTTGTTGACTTTTCAAGGTAATTATGTTGAGCTACCAGAATCAATAGCTTGTATTTTATTCTTCACAGGTGGAATTTTTGTGATTCACTTTCACAGAGACCGTCTGATGAAGAAGAATATTCCTATCCTGAACTAGTGAAAGTGGTTTGGTATAAGGGTATTACATACAGGTAAGTCACCTGTGTTAGAGTTAGAGTTACGAGTATTTAGTGATGTCACAGAGGGGACAGGACTAACCTTGCCAATACACTCGTGCAACAGTTTTGTGGGAGCCACCATGCTCTTGTGTTTGGTCTTGAGGTTTACAGGTATCAAAACTTAATTACATTAGGGCACACGGATTTTGTTGCTAATTCACATTAACCATATTCACAAGCTTTTTTGTGACAACTCCAGAGCCAGTGAGGGATTAGTTTCGCTAGTGAATGAAATACTTGTGTCAGCTATTTATACACCCCTTCTAAGCATCGGGATTCAGTTGTCTGAATTAGTTATATCAGAAGATTGCCCACTGAGCATGGAATTAGAGAAGTTAGGAGCCTAAGGGTGATTTCGGCTTTCATTCACTCAGCAAATTCTCATTGAGTGGCTGCTCTGTGCCTGCAGTATTCCATTGAATTACCCCTACCTCACTACTAAGTAGATCTCCCTAGTGACGGGAATACTAGTGTGGCCAGATCTAGGGGTTCACTTTTGTAAATAATGCTGGAAGAGTACTGCGAAATGTTTGTTCTTTGGGCTCCTTTCCCTGCATGAGGACCCACTTGCTTCTGACAACATATCCTTCATATATGTTTCAATAAAATTGACTTGGCTCAAGTTTTTATATATTATACACCCAATACCTTGATTGTACCTGGTTACTCCAGGTACAATCAATCATTTTCTCTTAGGGATGGTTCCTTCTACACATGGCTAATCATCCATCAGGCATTGATTCAACTAGTTTCATTATTCAAGAATAATCTTATTTTCAGGTTCTACAGTGTTATATTTATCTCCTAGGCAATGGGTATTGCTTTGGTGGTATTATGTGCCAGCCACTGTGATTGGCAGTGGGGATACCAGTGTGATAAGACAAGATGCCTGACTTCCAAAAGCTGAGTTTAGTTGTTGAAAAAGATACTTTAACCAATTCTGTGTGCTCCACTATTTTTTGCAAACAAATTAATTTAGTTGGTTAGGGGTATAGAGTCTGAAATTATACATTTGCTAGATAGGTAAAAACTCATACTTCTTTGCTTTTTTTTTTATAATTGCCTTTAATCTCAATTAGAAAGAAAATTTAAGTGATTATTTCTTTTCCTTAGACTTACCCATAAAAATATGAACTCAATAGAGATTTATCCTGGAGATGGATCTGTTTTCAAATCAGAAGGAGCTTATTTCGGGAACTATTTTACATACTACTCTATTCGAGAAGGATCAGGAGAGGTAAGCTGACAATGAGGTCTCAGCTCAAGAAGATTTTTGGTGTATAGCTATTTCCAAATAATTCTGAATGTATATATGGGAAATTTTATCTTTATATAACATTGCTTGCAACTACTTAGTCTGGACAATTAATATAACCTTACTGCCAGCATCGGCATAATAATTATTTACCACCTTATTTTTACTGTATTCTCATACTGTATTCTGTCTTCCATTTGCCTAAGCAATTTGTGTTTAAATCAGAGGTTAAATTTCTTCTGTCATAGAATTTATCAATAGGAAACACTAAAATCAGCAGTATTACTTCGAATCAATATACTTCTTTGAATTAACATTTGCACTTTAAAAAGCACAATGTTTTTGCCCCAGCCATGTATTGTTTGCATATTTTAAATACCTCTTAACTCCTAAATCTTTATGTACAACTAGAAAGTTGAACAAGATTGTTTTCTGTTGTTGAAAACAGTGAAACATGACATGATCTATTTAATATATCAGATCAAAATGTAATAAAGTGAATATTTTGTTAATAAGTCTTAATTTGCTTGTTCCAAATCCTACATTTGACATCCACCCTTTAACAGGGATCACCATTGTATCACACGGCTTTGTCTTGTAGGATGGAACATAATAAATGTGTTTTCTTTCTCTCTTACAGAGTAGTGTTGTTGTTTTTTTCAGAATAGAGTATTTAAGTGATAAGATTATCAGAGATGCTAGGGAAAAGAGTTAAAAATAGAACAGATTTTTTTTAACTGTGCAGTTTCAAACATATACAAAAGTAGAAAGAGAAGTGTAGCAGACCTTCATGTACCCATCACCCAGCTTGTTTCATCTATACTTCTGCCCCCCCTCTATTTATCTTTTAAGTAAATCACAAATATTATTTCATTCATAACTGTTTTAGTATATATTGGAACAGGTTCTCTGGTGAGTTCTATTTGTAGGAAAGTATTCATTTGTTCAATAAATATTAATTGAACATTCCCAGACAGGAGCTGTATTAAGCAGTAGGTAAAGATGAAGAGTTCCTGCCCTCAAGGTTCAAAGTCCGGTAGTCAGATAAGCTAATAAGCAACTGAAATGAAAGTGTGACCAGTAATGTGTGTGTGTGTGTGTGTGTGTGTGTGTGTGTGTGTAGTGCATGCGACAAGTAAAAAGCAAATAGAGCGAGTATGCATTTCTACTGCTGACTGCTGTGTAATAGGAGTTTGCAAAACTACAAGATGAATACAGTACATCTTCCTGGAGGTTCAGCTTTACTCAAAAGTGTCAGAGGGAGGGGGTGATGATTTTTATACTGAAGGAAACATATGGAGTAGAAGCATGAGCTTTGGGGATAAAACACAAAACTTCCAAACATGTTGTGCCTTTGTGGTGGACTGCATTAGGTTTCACTCTCAGACCTCTGTATGCCGCACTTTCACTCTCCTATGTCTACTTGAGGGAAAAGATCTAGAAGCAATTGGCTCTCTTTTTGGGATAAAATTGTTTGCTCCTTACTTTCACTCATACTCCAAAATAAATTCCAGATGGATTAAAGGGCTAAATGTAAGAAATAAAATTTTATAATTGTTAAAATAAAATATAGAAGAAGAATGTTTATAATCTTGGGGTAGGGCAGCCCTTCTTAAGTACGATACAAAAAACCAGAAGGCAAAACAGAAGTTTGATCAGCTTAAAAATTTTCAATCTTGTGTTAAATTTTAAATATTTAAATAAAGAGATAAAGTTAAATGAGATAAAGTAAAAAAGGCAGGCAAAGGTGTGGAAGAAAATATACTGTAAATCTATAATAAAAAGATCCCTGCCCCAAAAATCCTAATAGAAAAATGAGTAAAGGACAAGAATAGTTATAAGAATGCAAAAGACAATATGTATACCCCATAATATTTGCAAACATGTTCAACTTCACTACTTGCATCAGGGAAATGCAAATTAATGACATAAGATTTTTCACTCAACTTGTCAAAAACTTAAAAGGTTGATACTATCTACTACCAGCAAGGGCGTGGGAAAAGAGGCACTTTCGTAGTATTTGTTAAGAGTGTAAATGGTTCATGGAGGCCAATTTGATAATATCAAGCAAAACTGGCCAGCTATTCTGCTTCTAGGTATGTATCCCAGAAAAATATTAGCACATATATACAAAGAAGCATGGCCAAAGATGTAGATTGTGTCATTGTAGTATCAAAATGCTGGAAGCAATCTAAATGTTCATCAATAGGGAAATGTAGGAAGCTTTAGTGATCAGATATGGGAATGCTGTGCAGCTGTTCAAAAGAATGAGGAAAATGGAGGTGCATAAGAGAGACAGATATTGAAAGATCTCCAAGACACTGTTGAGTTAAAAATGAAAGTTGCATAAGAACATACACAATGATATCTTTTGTGTAAACAACAAAAAATAAACCCCAAACCTGTACTGTATATAATACACATGTAAATGCACAGGGAAAGATCTGGGCAGATATATGCTGAAGTGGTTACTTTTGGGGAGGAATCTGCAATATTGTGAGGGAGGAGGATCAGGAGGGATTAAATCTTGTATTCTTGGAACTTTTTTTCAAGAAAAACATAGTAATGTATTATTACTTGTATAATTAAAATTTTAAAAAGGAAAGATTGACAAGTACTCACAATGTAAGTGATCCTGTAAAGAGAAGATCTTGTTTTGGGACCACATAAGGGGAGCACCTGACCCAGTCTTGGCAACTCCAGAAAAACCTGGAGGACGACATGGCGAATCTAGGATCTGTAATTCTAAAGGACAGTTATACAAAAGAGCATATAGCTCAGGGAACACTTTCCTTGCTCAACTCTTTGCGTGGCTGGCTTCTTATCTTCGAAGTTTCTATTTAAATGTCACCTTCTCAAAGAGGCTCTTCCTGAGTATCCAAATTAATAAAGAAGCTACCATGTCACTCCCGACCATGGTGTACTCATCTTTTTTTTCTTCATAGCACTTTATGCTGTGTGAGCTTTTCTTATGGATCAGTGTTTGTTTAGTTACTCGCCCACACTTGAGGTAAGCCCTGGCTTGGTTAACATACTATTGTTGCTAGTCTGTACAACAGTGGATAAATGTCACCTAACTGGAGGCTAGAGCCTGGGGCGAGTGTGAAGCGTTGAGAGAAATGAAAATGCTGTTGTTCAGTAGGCTAGAACAGAGGGAGAATGTGGGGGGTGTCCAGAGAACAGGCTAGACCACTAAGGTGGGCTAACTCATAAGTGGGTATGAGAAACCCTATTGAATTTGGGGAACCACTGAAGGGAAGTGATATCAGATTTTTGTTAGATCATTTCAGAAGATGAACTGGAGTGGGGAAGAGGTGGAACTTCAAGCTGTAGAACCAGTTAGAAGACATTTACAGTAGTTCACGGGAAGAAAGTATGATGGCCAGGCAGTGGTAATGAGAATGAAAAGTTAGGACTGGACACACAAAAAATATTAAGGAGACAGAACTGATGACTGACTAGATTTTGAGGATGAGGAAGGAGTTGAAAATGATGCCAAATTATTGAATAAATCATTGACTGGTGGTACCAGGCACTGTATTAAACCAAAATTTTATCAAATCTTAATTGTTTCGATGATGGCCATTGGTTGATATTACCAGGATGAGTCAATAGATTTAAACTCTATTATATCTCAAACCCCATTTGCCTAATACTGATTGTAAGACGTTCTTAATTATAAAATGATTCCAGATTTCAGAGAGGTTAAATTGTGAAAAATAAGCATTTTAGAATTGATGAAGTAGGGTAGTAGAAGAAACAAGAACGCTCAGGGAACTCAGTATCCAACATAAATAATTAAAATGGGAAAAGACATAAATAATTAAAATGTGACATTTTGAGTGCCTACTATGTGGTAAGCAGTGTGCTAATAAATGCTGGGGATGCAGAGGGTAGCAAAACAAATACAGCCGCTACCTTTGTGAAGAACCATTCTAGTGGGGAAGACAGACATTAAGTAAAAACATATTAAATTGAAATTATAATGAAAACCAAAAAGCAGTAGAGGGTACTGTGCTTGTGGACATCACTAGGGGATTTTACCCTGTCCGTGGGACCTCCATAATGGCTTTCTTGAAAGTGAAGGAAAAGCAAGAGTCAGATACAAAGAGATGATGGAGGAGGAAACCAAGTAGAGGAAAGAGCATGTGATACTTGACACACCAGAGGTACATACAAAGTAGAGAAGGAGAAATGCAAATTTTGAAATGAAGATAATTCCCTTTTTGACTTGTTGAAGTTGAGATGTCTCAGATATCCAGGGGGAAAGCCAAGTAGAGATTTAGAATTCAAGTCTACAGTCCAGGATAAAATGGCAAAAACTGTTTTTTGAGTACCTGCTATATACTAAATTCTGTCCCACGTTTTATAGTGATTGGAATCCAGATCTGTCTGACTTCAAAGCCTGTCTTCTCTCACTGATGGTGAAGTGTGGGCTGCACTCTCTTGTGTTCAAAACAGATCTCTACTAATTCTTAGCCCTTAAGCCTCAGTTTCCTCATCTAAAAATAGGCATTAATAATTTTTATCTTTCATAATTATTTTGAGAAATGAAATCATCCATGTGAACTGCATAGCACAGCACCTAGCACATACGTATTCAATAAATGTTAGTTGTTGCTATAATGATAATTATGACTATAGCTTTGAACCCTGTGGAAATAACCCAAGAAGAAATCAGGAAGCCAGAAGAGAAGGCTGGAGGCAGAGTGCTGGGAATCACTAGCATTAAAGAGTCTGAGAAAGACAAAATACAGAAGGAATAACAAAATAACTTTTTAAAAAATTCAAGAACCCAAGGCTGTAAATAATGTCATCTTCCACAAACTATAGCAAGTTACTCCATCAATAAAGTGTAATAAAATATGTTCATTCAATTAAAATAGTTTTTTGATGTGCAGGGTTTTTTTGTTTTGTTTTGTTTTGTCTAAAGGAAAAAGCTTATGTGATACGTTTCCTGCTAATGTGTAGGAAAATTAGTTTGTAACCATGTGAAGTATAGTCAGGATTTAAATTGGACAGTAAGTTATAGGCTATGAAACTATAACTTTTGAATAGATAGGGGAAATGGAAAAGTATCATAAAATACCTTTAAAAATATACCTTTTATGGTCTTTAGATTAAGTTAAAATAACTGCATGCTTTGTCACTATGTAAATACATATTTCAAGAAAAAAAATAGCTAAGTGATAATGGCCCGTATTTATTATTGAGATTTTTCATTTTCAATTAATTAATTTTCAGAGAGAAGAGAAAACATATTCAGTAAATAACCTTCCTCCAGATAGACCCAGAAGTCTGTTTTCTTTGTGTTCTGTAATTAAACAGGCAACCAGGTAAGTTCTTTATATTCAACTGAATCGTGTAATGAGAACCTTGATACCTTTTCTAATGGTCAAAATTAAGAATTGGTAGATAGAATGGAAATACATGTCTTTGGTAAAATCTGTCAAGTTTTCTGGTCTCATCATTTATAAAATAAGGTAATAACTATATCATTAAAAGAGTATTTCCATCTTTGAAATGGGAAGTTAAATATGGGGAAACATCCATACATGGTAAGTGCTAGTAGGAAATAGGTGGCTTCTCTGGGTAAGTTTGGCATCATTATGGTTCCTTGGAATCAAGTTGAGGATTTGATGATACATTTAAGATTTTCATACTTATTTATCATAGTAATAAATATTTCTGAGAGTGTACAGAAGATGAAATGTAGTTTCATTCTTGGGTTAATATGTTTTTAAATTTTTTAATCTCTAGTGCACTCAGAAGAATGAAAGTAGATTGCTGGATTAAATTATGTTTATAAATGATGTTTAAGCAACTTCCAAAGTAGATTTGAAGGAGATTTGTAATTTGATTTCCTAGGGACAGTTGATTTACATCCACTCTATGCTAAACCTTTTAGGCACTGTGAATCTGTCACCTCTTATAAAGGAACACCTGAAAATTCTATTTGGAGTCATTTCATTGCTAAAAATTAGAAGAATAAGCTTAACTAGGTAAGATTAGCACAAAGGGAAACAACAGTGGTAGTTTCCTTAGGGCATAAGGATTTCTGAAGAAGAGGTCTGCACATATTTCAGTGGAAATGAACTACTTGCCTAAAATGCCATATGGCATTGAGAATGGTTTGCTAGAATTGGAAAAATGCCATCATTTGCAAATGTTTAAGTAGTGTTTTTCATCTTCACAGGATTCTTCAGCATTGTGCCAAGATGAGGCTTTCATTAAGCCATAATTATCGTATATGGTGCTGGAAAATGGTATCTTAAAATTATTTCAAAAGCAATATATTTTTAAATTGTTTTATTGTTTATACACAGACATACTCCTGAGTTCAAATTACTTTCATCTAAGTCATGAGAGAAATTCTTTGTAACATAATATTGGTTTATTCAGAAAAATATCCACTTAACAAACACTGCAAAATCAGGCTTTTATGTTATATTTTTATTCTATATAGTTTTTGTTTTTTCTTTTAAATGAAGGGGGAAGGGCAGGGGAACTGATTGGATTTGTATGTAAAAACATAGTTATTGTAAACATTGATATTATAGTATTTACTCTTTCCATAACTGTAAAAGTAAATTCTGTAATGCCGACTTGGAGGAAGTAATTCTCAGACTTTTTGATTTTTGTATCTGCACTAATTTGATTATAAACTTATATGTTGCTGCAGTTCCTAATTTTTCCTATGTTCTATGTAAAGTTCAGAGCAGAATGGTGACTTTCCTAAGACATTAGAACTTAAACTGTTTCTAATAGACTGTTTTGGGTATCCACTTCTGGAAAAGTTAAGACTTTTACATAAGGATTCTACAATATTAAACTTCTGCATAAGAATCTGCAAGTTGCCTCCGAGTTCATTAATCATTTAAATCTTATTAACGGATAACTCTACTTCTTGCTCCTTTTTATTTACTTGGTTTTAGGTATCTGGGATAAATGATAACAGTATACTGCCTTTTCTTTTGAGAGAATCAGTCATACCCAGCGTGGGAAGATTTCTTGCATACTCTGATGACAAAGTACATGTGATTTTTTTAAATGGTGTTACTCTAACCCTAAATTGGAATTTTGGCTCTTTTATCGAAAAGAGACATGTGAGTATACTTCAGACTGAAATGTATTTTTTATTGTTTTTTTTATCGGTGGAAATACTGTGGTACTTTATTTTCTTTGTTCTATCTCAATTTGTATTTTGGAGTATAAAAATCTGTCAAGAGGCTTTACTGATCTCATTGGATTCCTACCAAATATCAGATAGGTGTGGCAGATAGTCTTTTTTATAAAGATAACTCATTATACAGAGAGGGACTAATATTTTTGTTCTTCTGATAATTATATGAGTGGTGGTTAAGTATTACCTGTATTTCATGTAAAATATAACTTTTAAATTAGTCAGGTAAATTTTTAATGATTTATGTACTTTATTTTTTTATTAAATTTATTGGGGTGACAATTGATAGTAAAATTACATAGATTATATACATTTTTTTTAACAGGACTTTATTGGGGGAACATTGTGTACTTCCAGGTCTTTTTTCCATGTCAAGTTGTTGTCCTTTCAGTCTTAGTTGTGGAGGGTGCAGCTCAGCTCCAGGTCCAGTTACTGTTACTAGTTGCAGGGGGCACAGGCCACCATCCCTTGGTGGTTGAGAGGATGCGCTCCAACTGTGCCATCGGGGAGAGCTCAGCTCAAGGTGCCATGTTCAATCTTAGTTGCAGGGGGCGGAGCCCACCATCCCTTGCCGGACTCGAGGAGTTGAACCGGCAACCTTGTGGTTGAGACCTCACTGGCCCATGTGGGAATCAAACCGGTAGCCTTCGGAGTTAGGAGAATGGAGCTCTAACCGCCTGAGCCACCAGGCCGGCCCCCGATTTATATACTTTTTTATAGTGTTAAGTTAGAAGAGGATTTTTTTTGTTGTTTTTTTTTTTCTTTTCAGTTTTATAATGATAAAACTTACCTTTCCTCCTTGCTTCTTAAGGTAAATCAAGGTCTCAACTTAGGTTGGTGTAAGTTAACTTTTCCTGATGGACATGATCAGTTAATTCAGATTGAACATCCTGGACCATATGAAAGGTACTGAAAAATTTTTTTTTAATTATTTACATGTTACTAAATAACTTTTAATTGACAGAGAGAAAACATAAACATTGTTTACATGTTATATATTGTTTTAGTTTTTACATGTGGACAATGTGATTGAAGTCATTTCAACAGGTTCCAGAGTTTACAATCATATTGGCATCTAGCGTAACTAAAGAGATCAGGCCAGGTTTAATCATTTCCATTTGTATTCAAGTGATTTTTCAAAATGAATGTGTTATAGATATAACTGGCTTGCTGTGGAGGTTGTGGTCAACTGTGTTAACCAGTTAATCCCCTAACCAATTTTAAATAAGTTTTGCAAACACAAATAACTAAACTTCTGTGTATTTCTATAAAGTGGAAAAAATTAATTAGCTGATGGTTATTCTTAAAATGGAGAAGATTCTTGAAATCAGCTTTTTATGAATATGCTTCTTTTGGTTTATATAGTTTGTTATTATAAACATTGTACTTGTGATATTCTTGACATTTTGATGATTTTATTTTGAGAATGTTCACAAAAGAATTGCTTTTTTACCTCTTGAATTTATTTTTTTGTTGGGATTTATTGCATTTTGGTCTAAATACTCCAACACTCATTGCTAGTTTGAATAATTTGCCTCAAAAAGATAGTGTTTTTAGCAAACATTACTATTTGTTTCAGCCAGTCACTTCAGAATATTCATCTTATTAAACTTGATACTTGTTTTGTATACTGTATACTCAGCCAGTTATATATAATTATACATATATGTATATATGTGTGTACGTGTATGTATTTATGTATTAAATTTTAAAAAGCAAATGTTCACTTAGTCTTATGGGTAAACACCTTTACATGATAACATTTAATGAAACTCTAACATTTAATGAAACTCATTTTTCTTTGAAAAACTAAGAATTTTAGACATTTGAATTTCAACTTTGAATGAAATCCAAGTATCCACTTTGTTCTGACTCTTAAATCTCATCTTTTTAAATCATGAATGTGAGTAAATAATTTTTTTCTGGATGAATAATGAGAAAAAATTGCCTTTTCTATTTCCAATGAAAAAAGATTCAGAGAATTGCCCCGAAAATGCCTCACTTTAGAATATTTTCTTTATCCTTTTTACCCAAATTGTTTTAATGACTTTGTTTTCATTTTTTGAATTTATAAATATTATACAAGTTTATTTTCCAAATATTTCTTTTAATGTATTCAATCTAGATATGTGACAACAGTAATATCATGGTGCAGAAGACTGACCCGGACTAGTGAGAGAGAGGTGCCCACACATCCTTCATCTTTTCTTGAAGAAAACTGGTATTTATATTTCTTTTAAATTTAATCTGTGTTTCTAGAAGAGTCAACTAATACTCAAAAATTAAAATGTCAAACGGTAAACTCTAAGATGTTTTTCCCAAGAAAACCTTTTCTTAGTTAAGTATATTTAACTCTATAATGTTTATGATAGCTTAAGATTAAAAATAATTTATCTTTAATTAGATATCTAATTTATTACAATTCATATTATATTTCATCTGAAGTTCAGAAAACTTCATGTCAAAATGGGTGACTCTTTCAATGTGAGAAATTCATCCTGAAAACTTTATGGAAAATTTTAAAGTTTTTTTTTTTCAAACAGTAACTTTAAAGGAAATAAAATGTTGACTAACATAACAAGCTTTCAGAAAAGTTGATTTTTAAAATAATTTCTATCATATTGACCTCCACAAAATTAATGGGCAAATCAACAAATAAAGGGAGTATTTTAGTCCCTCCTGTGTGCCTTTCAGTGTGCAGGGGACTAGATCTGGGCTTCAAAGGAATATTTAGGGAACTTGAGACATTTTAGGGAGGAAGCAAGGACAGAGCTAAGAAAGGATATTTTGGACTGTGGAGCTAGTAGAAGATAGTTTTTATGGAGCAGATGCTCTTTGTTAGCTATAGTGTGAGTTTTGAATGGATGCTGTAATCAATAAAGGAATTCAGACTTGATGATTACAAGTTCCTAAATAGAAAAAAATGACCGTAGGAAGGTTAGTATCACTGAGATGTAATCTGAATATATTGGAGAAAAAAGGATACCAGGAATAATTTAGGAAGCTTTAAAGTAAGTTGTAAGGTGTTTGAGCATAGCATGAAAATAATATAAACATTAAGACTGATTCTTATCACCTTTTCTGCAGTTACTTAGAGAAAGAGGTACAAATCAAATCCGTAGATGTTATTTGAATAACTCAGGTCTAAGGATTCAGCTTTCCAGATCCCTCCTTCTTCAACTACAGACTTTGGGAGCAGAAACGTTGTCCAGGTAGCTAGCAGAAGACATAGTTGCAAAGAAAGGGAAATTGTACACAGCTATAAAATTAGTCACTTCATCATTGCCCAGTTGGTACAGTTTGTAAAATGCTTTTTTGTATGAAAGCTTAGAAGAGGATAACTGTCAGGACATATAAAAAAGTGAGGGAGTAGAGAAGTGCAGATTGGTGATAGCAGCTATGGGTAGAAGCAATGAGGAACAGCAGAGAGACCAAGGAATTGAGGAGGTGTAGGGAGAGGAGATACAGCCACCTGCCATAGGTCCATTTCCTTTGCAAAGCCTAAGACATCTCCAACTGTAAATTTTTTTCTTGTCAAAGAGAGTAGGTTGGAGACAGATTGCACAATAAACAGCTACCTAAATTGTACGTCAGTATTTCTATTTCCAAATCATCTATTGTTAGCTCACTGATTCAACTTTTTAATAGGGATGCTAGTCAAAAAATAGTATAGAAGATCTTTTATAAGAAGTTGATTCATCATATGAGCAACAGCATTAAGGGTAGTTTGTATTGTTGCTTATGACCAGAAAAATGTGTCTTATGTAAAAAAAAAATAATAATAAAAAAGATGGTGTTTTGCGATGAAGAATCATCAGGCCTAGAGTAAGTGAATCCAAGTCTTTGCCACAGATGCTTAAAATGATGAATGTTCTCCTTCATTCTTCATCCATAGGCTGGAGTACAAGAGTGTAAGCAGAAAGGAAGGTACATGTGGTCCACTTTGTAAAGCCAGTAGACAAGTCACATACCCTATTATGAAATGTGAAGAAGACTTTCTTAGTGACTTGAATAAAGAGATCTTTTAGACATTAATGTCCTCATTAATTTTTTAGAGAGCTAGATGAGTTATGCTATTTTTTAGTTGTGTGCCACTGCTCATATTTTATTGATGAGGAAAAAGAGAAAGAACACACAAGAGGTTCTGCTGGAGTTGTATACATCCCTCTACTCCATACCAGTTGCCCCAAAATCTGTTTCTGTGAAACATGGTAAGAGCCAATGTTAATGTTAATGCTTCAAGTCAAGAAGAGCATGTTTAGTATACAGACTGTGCTTAAGAAAACAATGAAATGAGTAGGTAGTCTATTCCAGAAGGAATTTAATAGAAAATATGTATGTTTTGCAACCTAGTTCAACTGTGTAAAAAGTTGGCCCTCCAAAACCATCCATTCCCTAAGAGTTCCATATCAATGAAGTCTTACTGTGTGTGCAGAATATAGAATAAGAAAATATCCATTTTCCTGAAAGAGACAATCTAGGTATGAAGATCAGAAAATAAAATAGTTCAAGAGAAGACATTACAAGTAAGTATATTATTAATTAAAATAATCGACAGGAATTCAGGGAACGAGAGATCACTTCAAGGAAGATCACTTCTTTTACAAAAAGTGATGGGATGTTAGTAGGTTTTAAAATTTTAAGTAAACTTCAAAGAGGAAAATAGAGGGTATGCCAGATTAGTACTAAGAAGTTGTAGCAGGAAGGCCATTACCTTCAAACATCAATACTTGATTAAAAAGTCCTTAAGGGGCGGCCGGATGGCTCAGTTGGTTAGAGCGCAGGCTCTCAACAACAAGGTTGCCAGTTCAATTCCTGCATGGGATGGTGGGCTGTGCCCCCTGCAACCAAAGATTGAAAACGGTGACTGGACTTGGAGCTGAGCTGCGCCCTCCACAACTAGATTGAAGGACAATAATTTGGAGTTGATGGGCCCTGGAGAAACACACTGTTCCCCACCCACAAGAAAAAAAGAGTCCTTGAGGTGGGGACTTTTATTCACTTAGCTTACTCATTAAAAGCACTCAGTATGTATCAGTTGAATCAAGTTGATATGTTGATAAAGCCAATATAAAGAGAATTAACTTTTAGGTTCTTATAAAATTCTAATATTTATTAAAAAGAAAATCAAGAGTGCTTATTTGAAATATTGTGGATAAAAAAGAATCAAGACAACTAGCATGAACTTAACTTTTCTTTTCTCCACAGGTGTGTGGCTTCTGAACTTGAAAAGATACAGAAGTTTAACTGTATCCTTTAAACACAACTTATTCTCCTGCATAATTATTCCCTTTCCATTCTAGGCTTAATTCATTACTGTAGTTTATATGAATCCAGACATATACTGTGGAGCTTCACTGAATAATATTTAAGATATTCAGGATATATCTTGTCTGTAGAAGGTACATCATGTTGAGGATTTTTACATCTCTGTTCATCAGGGATATAGGCCTATAATTTTCTTTTCTTGTAGTATCTTTGTCTGGTTGTGGTTGTCAGGGTAATGCTGGCCTCATAAAATGGTTTGAAAAGTGTTCCCTCCTCTTCTATTTTTTGGAGGAGTTCAAGGATTGGTTGATATTCTTTAAATGTTTGGTAGAATTCACCAGTGAAACCGTCTGGTCCTGGGCTCCTGTTTGTGGGAGGTTTTTAATTACTGATTCAATCTCCTTACTAGTATTCAGTCTGTTTAGACTTTCTATTAATTCGTGATTCAGTCTTGGTAAATTGTATGTTTTTAGGAATTTATCCATTTCTTCTAGGTTGTCCAATTTGTTGGTGTATAATTGTTCATAATAGTCTCTTATGAGCCTTTGTATCGTGTGGTATCAGTTGTGGTATCTCCTTTTTCACTTCCAATTTTATTTGAGTCCTCTCTCTTTTTCTCTTGGTAAATCTAGCTAAAGGTTTGCTGAGATTTTTATTCTTTCATTTCCTCCCTATCAACAAATCGCCATCCAAACACACATACATACTTTCTTTTCCCCCTCTCTTGTACTCTAGTTTCTACATCTATAAGGGATAGACTTCATGAGTTCTGAAGTCCCAACTCTGTGATGTATCCAAGAGGTCTTCCTCCCAATGGAGAAATCATATTTTAATATGAAGGCCAGGCTTTCTGAAATTAAAAATACTTATATAATGAAAAATGTGGGCAAAAGTTCCTTAACTAAGCAACTCAGTGTTATTGGAGAATAGTGGTGTCTTAAACCAGATTTCTAACAAAAAAAATGAACAGTCTTCTGATAATTACAAACCAAAATATTCAGAAATCTTGCTAGAAGAAGATAATGAAAACAGAGTATCAGTGGCACTGAAAAAAACCTCTGAAATTCTTCAGGATATTGACTGTCTTCTATCAAACTCTAAAAAGTGAAAAATGGAATTATTGCAATATATTATTAAACCTTAACGATGTTGTTTCAAGTGCTTGGTATAAAATTACTAGAAAGCCAAAAAATTGTATATATGACTTCTGCACAGTGATTATATGGGAAGTGACATTTAATTTTGGAGGTACTTTATCTAACCTATAAACTTAAAAATATGTATTTATAATATACTTTATTAATAAATAACTTGAAGTTTTGAACAATTTCTTATTTCAGATTTATGAAAATTTTTTTTATAAAATAAGAGTTATTTTATTTTATAGAGCATTCACTATTAATCTTCAAGGTTTATTTTGTTTTTCAATGTGCAATATTATGTGCATTTGGTCATTTGCTATTTAGTCTCTCTACTCCAAGTATTTTTCAATAGAAGTATGAAAAGAGAATTAAATCTTTAAAAAAAGAATGTAGGTAATATTGCTTCAGGCTAAGAATCAAGTACTTCAGCAATGACTAAATTTTATCTGAACTGTCTCGTGAACCAGATTTGTTCATTTCTTTTGAACATCTAAAAAGATCTATGCTACAAAGTGTGTGAAACTAAGAGAAATGAGCTCACCAAAAGTGCTATTTATTACACCTTGTCTATTGGGAAAGAACAAAACCATATATCTAAAAAGACTTCAATATTATACTAAATATAACCAGAAATGTTCTAAATTAACTTCTGATTTCTAGAAAAGACCCTCTTCACATAACATGTTTCCCTGAAAATAAGACCTAGCCTGACCATCAGCTCTAATGTGTCTTTTGGAGCAAAATTTAATATAAGACCTGGTATTATATTATATTATGTTTATTATATTATTATAAAGACCCGGTCTTATAGTAAAATAAGGCCAGGTCTTATATTAATTTTTGCTCCAAAAGACTCAATGGAGCTCATGGTCCAGCTAGGTCTTATTTTCGGGGAAACACGGTAAAAGGGAAGCAACAGAGGAAACAAGGAGAAAAAACTGAGAGCAAAGCAAGTAGAGCATAGGAGATTAGGACTGATAATGTCAGCTATTTCAGTGGGCACAGTGCTTTCTTGAGCTCCTTTCATGCAGGGTCCCTTGCCACCTTCAGGTGTCAGAACAAATATCACTTCTTCAGAGGTCCCTCTCTGACGACCGTATCTAAAGTTGGCCTCCCTTAGTTATTCTCTACTACATTACCCTATTTATATACTTTACAGCACATATTCCAATCATCCAACTTTGTTGTGGTCTCTATCCCCCACTAGAACTTGAGCTCCATTAAATTATTCTATAACCAAACACAATGCCTGCCATATTGAGAGCACTCAGTAAGTTTTGTATAAATGAATCAGTGCCTTTGGGCAGTAGATGGACTACAGACAAACTGTAGGTTCTGTTTTGGTAGCAGGAAGCCATCTACATCGTATGTTGTCCCTCAGTAGCTCTGGAAAGCCTATACTATATAATAAGACATATACCATGCGGCCATGTGGGTAATGCCAAATTGTTATTACAGAAAAAAATGTGTCCTTAACATGACTGAAAACACCCAGTATTGTGGTTAATGTATTCGGTGCTATTTTTAATCAGCTTTTATGCTGTGTGGATAAAATTTGTAATCCTTCCCCTCCCCTGTTAAACCAAGAGTGTGACAAGCAATGAAAAGTTCTATAACGGAGATACTGAGCCACACTTGAAAGTTCTGTGAGAAACCTGTGAGTTTGCCTGAGGTTGAAGATTCCAATTTTCTATGGTCTCTTTCAGCTTTGTAAGTATAATCCCACTACTGCCTTGCTTTCCCCCTGACACTTGTTTTGAGAAACTGTAGGCAGAAAGGAGGAGTGTTGCTCTTTGAGCCTCCCCTTTTGGGCCAGTACTGCCTAGAGCCAAATGTCAAGCTAGATGTCCTTTGGGTGCTGAGAGCACCCACTACCCGGAGGCAGGGTGACGGGAATGGGAACAGACCACAGTACCGGTAAACAGGCTGCATCTTGTCAGTCCAGTTAATCAAGCTACCCTCTATGCAGTTGCTTTTTCGGCTCTTGGGCATTTAGAAGTCATGATAAACTGTTCTAGCCAAGTCACTGCTGTTCACATGTACGCCCGCATAGTAACGAATAATTATCAAGAAATCCCCCAGGGGGCGGTGAAGCGCTACGGAGGAGCGTCAGGTCTGCAAGGTCGCGCGGTCTCTCCGTCTCGCGACAAACTCTGACACCCAACCTGAAGGATCCATTGAAGGAAGTCGGAACTATTTCTACACCTTTGGGATCCACGATGGCCTGTGGCTCCTAGTTCAAGCGTCTGGGCATAAGGCCTGTGCATGTGACATTCGGTGAGGTTAATTCTGCGTCCCCAGCTTCCCCGCCGCCACTTGGGTGCGTTGTGGGTATGTCAGCGGCCACATCTGTGGCCCGGCGCCGGGTAAACCCAGGACGAATTCTCAGGTTTGACAGAAGTAAACCAACAAGGCGCTTTTCACTTCTTACCCTGTTGTCCCAAAGGTCTCCCTTTTGGGGCAGGACTGGGAAGAAATCTCCACCCGCTCGACCAAAGAGCATTCAAATACCGGTTCCTGTCGACTCAGAGTGGAGCCAGTATCCCGTCGTCCTCTGGCCCGGCTCTGCGAGCTGGAGCCACTCTGGCCAGCGGCCGGCATCTCTATGGTACGGACGGACGGGAGGGAGGGGAGTGGCCGCGGTTCGTGCCTTGGGCCTCAGCTGGGAGAGCGGAGGGTGGGTGGGGCTGAGCTGTAGCGAGGGACTGGGCGGGAGGAGAACGTAACGGAAAATGCTTCCTGAGGTGGAATGCTGGATGCAGGGGTCGACACCTGAGCCCGAAGTATGGGAGATCCAGGTCCCAGATGGGGAGGGCGTGCAGGGGTGGCAGGCACGCGGGACCCGAGAGCACGCGGGGTGTGCTTGACCCGTGGACGGGCACTGTCCGGTGGTCCTGGGATCTGCGCGAAGCCCCGGCACCGCCCTCTGGCTTCTCGCGCCGTCTAGATCCCCTAGGCGCCCAGCCCTCGCCGAGGTTCCCCGCCCTTGGCGTTTCCCTGAACCAGGGCGGAGTGCCGGGGGTCTTGATAGAATTGCCTATTTTCATCGTTACCAGGCATCAGAACTCTTAGGCGACCCGGAGGCGTGAATGCGATGAGTGTGACGTGGTCCATTCTTTACAGACGCCAGGGCTTCCTACCTTTTCGTAATCGACATTTTAAAAATGACTGCATCACACCAGTGTGACGAAAGAATGACTTTGGGAATCTGCTGAGACTTGAGACATGTTGAAATTCCGAATTGTATGTTTTATCGGTAATAGTCATAGGAATTAAACATATTCCGGCTATAAAAAGTTTCCATGAAAAGCAGCAAGATATGTTTCCTTTCTTTGCAGATTAGCTACATTCGATTTGGCTTCTGCTTTGGGTATTGTAGCATTAAAGAAATTAGATACAAGTTTTGCAGCAATTACAGTTCAGTGACGAGGACGTTGATAAAACATAAAGGCAAATTTCAGATTTTAGACAGTGCTTTTTGTAAATGTGATGAGGGGGAGAAGGGAGGGAAGAGGGTGAAGTAGAAGATGACATTTACACTGGGAATTTGTTAGTTCTGATTTGTTTTGGCGGAAGTAATGTCTAAGTGGTTAAACAATGCATAATAGTGTATAATTAAAGTAACTAATTATGTGTTTGTGGACTTGAGGAAAGGGAAGATTACTGCTGTGTATACTTTGAAGGCCCCATAGTTGATGGCATTTTAGTGGGGATGGGTTGCAGCAGAGTTTGGCTGTTGCAGAAAGTGGCTCCTGCAAGTCATAGAAGTTTATGATCTGGGTAACTGGCTACTATGGCAGAGAATTCATTCCACGTATATCTTTAGTGTATAATAGGCTGAGGATTGCTTTCCTGCTTACCCCAATTATTTGTATAATGAAATATTTATTAAACACCTGAGTACAGGTTTAAAAGAAAATTATAATCACTACTCTTAAGGAACCTGCCCTCAAAAAGTGAATGTGTAAAATAAACGTAAAGCTCTTTTACAGTGTAGGAGGTTCCTGAGTCCATTCTATTTGTAGGGAGAGGAGCAGGAAGTGGAAAAGGGAAGAAAAGGGTGAGAAGAAACATAGGTACACTTATGTGTCTTAGTCAGAGACAACAAATAAGAGGAAGTATACTTATTAAATTTCTTATCTCGTACTCAGAATCTAATCTAAACATGTGCACCAATTGTTGGAATGGAATAGATGTCAGAACTGTGTTTCTGGGACCATAGTTACACCTTTCTTGAAAAATAGAAACTAATGTTTTAGTTATCTATTGCTGCATAACAAATTACCCCAAAACTTAGAAGCTTAAAACAGTGCATGTTTCCTTTTGTCCCAATCTGCCTCTTTATAGAGAAATTTAATACATTCACATTTATTGTGGTATTGTGTTTGATCCCTATTGCTTTTTGGGGAGGGGAGTAAAATTTTCTTCTATTGCTTTTTCCCCCCCTTTTCCATTTTGCTGCATTGATCAAGTTTTCTTTATTCCTCTCCCTTCCCCCTAGAGATTTAGAAGTCCTGCTCCTCAATTCTTCCCCCCCCCAGAAATCATATATAAGTATTATAATTTCTAAGGCAAAACTCCTAAAATTCACTACTGTCACACAGTTCCCACAATTTAGTTATGTTTAGATTCCTATAGTAATGACCTTTTTTCTCAGAGCTCTGTACACCATAATATTTTGGTACTTAATGTTGATGTTAATCACATTCTCTTTATTTTGCAGATAACTTTTTTCGAGGGGGGGGACTTGAATACTCTTCAAGATTTTCTCTTTATATTTTAAATTATTTTTTTTCTTCTGTGTCCAACTCCTTGTTCTTCTTTGCCTCATCAAGCTTTGGGAAAATTCTTTGAAAATGTTCGTATTCACTTGTGACTTTTGAAGCATTCATTTTACTACATATTGCTTCTGTTAACCTTGTATTTGGGCAATCAGGCTTTTCATCTGCATAATCTCTTTCTTTTTTTCAGATTGCTCCTTTTACATGAAAGTCTGCAGTTGTTATTGACAATAAAGTATATTTTTTAACTTTTTAATATCTTTGTTAGAGTGTAATTGACGTGATAAACTGTACATATTTAAAATGTACAATTTGACACATTTTGATGTATGTATGAAACTATCACCACAATCAAGATACTGAATATATCTGGCCCGCAAAGTTTCCTTATGCTCCTTTTTTATCTTTCCTGCCGTCTTGTGCCCAGGCAGCCAGTGATCTGTATTCTGTCACTTAAAGTAGTTCGCATGTTCTAGAATATTTTGTAAATTGAATCATATTACGTGCTCTTTTGAAAACATTTCTAAATGAAAATTTCAAACATACCGAAAGATAGAAGATAAGTATAATGAACTACAGTATATCCATTACCTAAATTTAACAATTATAAGATTTCCCCATAATTTCTTCATTTATTTACTTTTTTAAATTAATAGACTATTTTTTATAGTAGTTTTAGGTTTATAGAAAAGTTAAGCAGATAGTACAGTGTTCCCATATACAGTTGACCCTTGAACAATGTGGTGTTAGGGGTGCTGACACCCTGCACAGTCAAGAATCCACATATAACTTTTGACTCCCCAAAAACTTAACTACTAATAGCCTACTATTGGCCAGAACCCTTACCAATAACATAAAAAAATTAACACATATTTTGTATGTTATATGCATTATATACTGTATTCTTACAATAAATTAAGCAATAGAAAAAATGTTAAGAAAATCATAAGGAAAATACATTTACAGTAGTTACTGAAAAATATTCACGTGTGAGTGGACATGTGTAGTTCAAACCCGTGTTCATGGGTCAACTTTATTTACTCTCCCTCTGCACATATTTCTGTTACTAACATTTTTCATTAGCGTGGTGGGTATATTGCAATTAATGAACCAATATTGATACATTATTATTGACTAAAGTCTACAATTTAAGGTTCATTTTTTGCGTTGTACAATTCTATGGATTTTGACTATGTACTCTGCTTTTTTTGGAGGGGGTCTGCCTTAGTATGATTTTTGAGGTTCATCCATGGTTTTGTATGTATCACTTTTTTCTTTTTCTTTTTTGTTCCACATTTTGTTTTCGTACATAACACTTATTTTTCTTTTTATTGTTTTTTATTCCACGTTTTAGTTATCCAGTTGGGTTGTTTCCAATTTGGAGCTAATGTAGATAAAACTGCTGTTAACGTTTATGTACAAGTCTTTGTGCAGATGTAGGCTTTCATTTCTCTGAGGTAAATACCTAGGAGTGGAATGACTGAGTCATATATGGTAGGAGTAACTGGAAAGTGAGAAACGAGTGGCTGTGCCATTTTACATTTCCACCAGCAGTATATGAGAGTTCTGGTTGCTCTACATCTTGTCAACATTTGGGATGGTCAGTCTTTACTTTTAGCCATTCCAATAGGTATGTTTTGTATTTCATTGTGGTTTTAATTTACATTTCCATAGAAATTAATGATGTTGAGCATATTTCATATGCTTACTGGCCATCTGTATATTATCTTTGTAAAGTACCTTTTCAAGTGGCCATTTTTGTATTGTTTGTTTTTCTGTTATTGTGTTTTGAGAATTTTTTGTTCTGGATAGAAATCCTTTATCAAATATGAGCTATGCAAATGTTTTTTCCTAGTCTGTGGCTTGTCTTTTCATTCTCTTAACATTGTATTTCAAAGAGCAAAAGTTCTTAATTTTGATGAAGTTCAGTTTATCAATTTTTAAAACAGATCAAGCTTTTGATGTTGCATGTAAGAACTCTTTATATAACCCAAGAACACACAAATATTTTCCTGTGTTTTCTTCCAAAAGTTTTATAGTTTTGTGTTACTTTTAGGTCTCTGATCCATTTTGAGTTAATTTTTGTTTATGGAGTAAAGTACGGATTGAAGTTCATTAATTTCACATATGGATATCCAGTTGTTCCAGCACCATTTGTTGAAAGGAATATCTTTTCTTCATTGACTTGCCTTTGCATGTTTGTCAAAAATGACCATGTATGTGTAGTGATCTATTTTTGATCCCACTCTCTAGTTGTTCCATTGATCTATTTGCGTATCTTTATACTATTACCACACTGTCTTGATTGTTGTTAAGCTTAATCAGACTTGTAATCAGATGACATAGTTCTTCAAATTAATTCCTTTTTTTCAAAATTGTTTTCCTGTTCTAGGTCTTTTGCATTTCTCTATAAATTTTAGAATATATATGTGTATATGTATATATATATATATATATATATATATATATATATATATATATATAATGAGCTAGGTATAGTTTTTATTACAAAATGGAAGTTTAATCATTCTCAATGAATCATTAAGTTATTCTTTAGTCTCAGAATTAAAACAAAATAATACAAAACAAAAACTTCAGGTATCACACAATATTGATAACTTTAACTGGATAAGTGATTTCAATATTCTATGCCAAGTAAGCACTCAGCATAGAGCTATGATTGCTTTTTTATATCAGTTAAGGTTCTTTGGTTAAAGGCAACAGAAAGGAAAAGGGAATTTATTGGAAAAAATGCTGACAAGGCTCAGAGAAATGAAGGGCAGCTCTGAGAACCTTAGAGTTGGATCTGAGAATTTGATGTTGTTATGATTCTTTTTTCATAGGTTGTTCCATGTAGTGGAGCACATAGTCTCTTAGAAGAAAAGGAACTTTCCCCACCCACTGAACAGGAAAATTCTGGAAAGAACTCTGATTGGCCCAACCTGGGTCACCTTCATCACTAGATTAATCATAACTAATCTAATCACTACTGGAAAATGATTACTAATTAGTAATTACTAATTAATCACTACTACTAATAGGGGAGACAGGAAATTGTAATTGGTCAGCTCTGGAGTTAGGGTATTGTGATGAGCAGTTTTCCCAAAGGAAGGGGATGCTGTTTTCAGAAGTGTGGAAAGTAGTGGCTGGATACATATTAGACACAATGGATGCCCACTACCATGTAGTAAATGTTGCTGAGGGATAGAACTATTTGATGACCTCAAAGTAATAGGTTACAGTTAGTGGGCTTTCTTAAATGTCCCTTGATGCATATTACCATCTGAAGTGTTTTTCTTACAAAGTTATACTCTTGGGCCACATGGCATATTGTGTATAACATGTATACTTGAAAGTTGTTAAGAGAATAGATCTTAAATGTTCTCACCACACACAAGAAAAGGTGACTATGTGAGATGCTGGATGTGTTAACTAACCTTATTATGATACTGATTTCACAATATATATGTATATCAAATCATCACATTTTACACTTTAAACTTACACAGTGTTATATATTGATTATGTCTCCATAAAGCTAGGAAAAGTAAACTTACAACAGTTTAAAAATAACCAGTTTTTACAATTTGGTTTTATATTTGTGAAATTATTGCTGATAATATTTTGTTTAAGTATTATATGGCAGCCCATAATCATGAATATTTTTCTCTGCTTTCTATTTTAGGATGACTAGGAATGTAAAGAAGGATAAGCTGTTTCCTGATGGCTTTTAGTATATACTGACTGACATATTGTTTGTGATGGCATCCGAGACTGAGAAGACACATGCTTTACTCCAGTCTTGTAGCACTGAATCTCTTATTTCCAGCCTTGGTCTGGGGATATTTTGCCTAGTAGCTGACAGACTACTACTACAGTTTTCCATAATTCAGCAAAATGACTGGCTTCGTGCCCTCTCAGATAATGCAGTGCATGGTGTGATTGGCATGTGGTCATGGGCCATAGTCATTGGAATCAAGAAGAAGACTGACTTGAGAGAAATCATTTTAGCTGGATTTTTAGCCTCTGTTATTGACGTAGACCACTTTTTTCTAGCCGGATCCTTGTCGTTAAAGGTAAGAAGCATATATGTTGAATTTTTCTGGTCTTTGATTTCTTTAGCACCATTTTATTGATCTTCACAGCATAATTTTAGTTAGCACTGGAGAAGATTAGCCTTATTTTAAAATAAGGAAGCCCATTCATCCAACGTTTCTGAGCGCTTAGTACTTCCCTGAAGGTGCTCGCGGACATGTTGCTCATCAAGCTATTTGGCATCACAGAGTATGTGGATGCACACAGAGCCCAGACTCACGAATTGTACCTGAGTAGTTCTGGGCTGGCTTTACAGAGGATGTGTTTAGCCAACTCTTGATGGGAGAAACTGGTTTAAAGTAAAGGGTGTCATTCTCAGGGCTGTCCTCGTTCTTTTTGTATTAGTGGTCTTTCTTCAGAACCACACTTAAATTTGCCCCTATATTCCTTATATTTTATAGTTAGTATGCAGCTCCTAAGTACTCTATAACAGTTGAATTGCTTTAAGATGATTCCCAGTCTTGGGAAATGACTTTAAAGGAAGTCCCTCTTGGAGCCAAAGGTGTGCATTTCAATGGGCTGATTAGGACACAGTCTCTGGAGGAGAAATTGAGGCATTTCATTGAGGCATCAGTGGTTTACTATACAGTGACCTATTAGCCTTGCAAAATAAGCTGAAAGTGACCGTTCAGAGAATATTTTCCAAGTGTCAACAAATTTGCCTATCTTTTACCTGTTTATGATCTGTACACATTCAAGGAAAGAAATACAGATTTACAGAGCAAGGACTTTGCTTTGTTCCCCGCTGGCCTAGAACAGTGCCTGGCTCACCTAGGAGGTATGCAGTAAATATTTGTTCAAAGAAAGAGAAATGATCGCTGCTTTTTCCTTTTACCTGTCAAGTACTAGACCAGATATTTCTCAGAGATTGTCTTAGTTAGAAGCTTAACAGGTATGGAATCAGCAATTCCTGATTAGAGATAAATTTTAATTTTTTTTGCTGTAAGTGGAGGCAGCAGCATCACGTTACTGTTTAAGATTGGAATCAAAACCTGAGTTTGAATCCTAGCCTGTAGTGTTAGCAGACCCCTTTTCTTCTTTTAAGTCTCCATTTCCTCATCTGTAAATGTGGGTTACAACATGACTTATCATAGGGTTGTTGTGAGGATTAAAAGAGCATATTAAGTGAAACACCCTGGCAAATAATTAACAATATATTGTATCTTAGTGGAGAGTGGGATAATCTATAAAGCAAAAGAATGTGGTTCATAAGTGCATTCATCTAGAATTTATCCTGTTGTAATATTTAAAAACATTTGGGCTGTGAACTGTATTTATTCTTTTTTGTTTTGTTTTGTTTTGTTTCTTAAGGAGGGCACAGCTGACAGGGGATAGAACTGGCAACATTGGTGTTATTAGCACCATACTCTAACCTACTGAGCTAACCAGCAACCCCCGGTATTTATTCTTTGTTTCACTGAGAAGCAGTGTTAAGAATAGGAGCCATAGATTCAGACAGACCCCATATCAAATCCCCGCTCTGCCACTTAATAACTGCACAACATGGGGAAATTACTTAGGCTCTCTTAGTCTGTTTCCTCCTCTCTACAAGAATCCCTAACTCATAGGAGTGCTGTAAGGATTCAATGAGATAGTGCGCATGAAGTATAGCTTAGTGTTGGTACTGATCCTTATTTTTTTAAAGATTTTTATTGAAATATAGCTAAAATTCAATATTATATCAGTTTCACGTGTACACCATAGTTATTCAACAGTATCCACCTAGCACTATACAGAGTTATTACCACATTATTGATTATATTCCCTATGCTAAAGAAGTAATCACCATGGGAAGTCCAGCAACTATCTGACACTGTACCACGCTATCACAATATTATTGATCTTCCCCCCCCTTTTTAAATGTTTCAATTAGAGTTGACTTTCAGTATTAGTTTACATTAGTTTCAAGTGTGTGGCAAAGTAGTTAGACATTTATATAATTTGGGAAGTGATATGCCTGACTAGTACCACCTGACACTATACATAGTTATTACCATATTATTGGTTATATTCCCTATCCTTTCCCCATGACTATTTTGTAACTCCAATGTGTATTTCTTAATCCCTTCATCTTTTGCACCGTGCCCCCAACCCTCCCATATATCACCCTGAGAAATCTAGTACCATCTGACATCATACCTAGTTATTACAATATTATTCACTGTATTCCTTATGCTGTACCCTACATCCCCATGACTACTGTGTAACAACCAATTTGTACTTCTTAATCCCTTCCCCTTTTCACCTACCCCTAAACCCCCTCCCATCTGGCAACCATCAAAATGTTCTCCGTAGCTGTGAGTTTGTTTCTGTTTCGTTTATTTATTTTGTTCTTTAGATTCCACTTACAAGTGAAATCGTGTGATACTTGTGCTTTGCTGTCTGACTTACTACCCTCTTGTCACAGATGGCAAGATTTCCTTCTTTTTTTTTTTTTTGATGAGTAATATTCCATTGTATATATGTACCACCTCTTGTTTATCCATTCATTCATTCAGGGACACCCAGGCTACCTCCACCTCTTGGCTATTGTAAACAATGCTTCAGTGAACATATGGATGAACACATCCCCTTGAAGTAGTGTTTTGGGTTTCTTCAGATAAATACCCAAAGTAGGATTATTAGGCCTTTCTTTGTCTCTTGCTATAGTCTTTGTTTTAAGTGATCCTTATTTTTGAATGATGTATTAAATTTTTTTTGCATTCACCATACTCATGAATCATTCAGGGTTTAAGACTAAAATTTTCATTTGTTTAGGTATTGATTACATTTTTTTGCAACAGTTTAGGAACTTAAGTTTATTTAACTCAACTTTAGAATATTTACTTAAAATAATATAATCTTTCTAAATGTTGTAAATAAATTCTGAAACTATTCAAGGCTAATATAAAGTGGTTACAAGAAATATATTCCCCTTCTGTGCCTTTATTAATTGAAGAATATTTTACTCGGTTGTGAGATTTTTTTCAACACTGTTAGGGGCCCCAGACAATTCTTTAAAACTCCAAATTTACACAAACCATACATTTAGGATATAAATTACATTCATATTGTGATTTTTCTAAGCAAATAATAGGAAACTTTAAAAACTTAATCACCATGTTCTTGAGATCTTGATTTCATTTTTAATGCAAAAGATATCCTTTTTTGTCTTCTTTGCCTATACATAATAGATACAATGCATGTATTTGGAGGTGGCATAGAAAATGATGCCCTCACATTTCCAATAGACTCCTGGAAAATATTTTAGAATATTAAGAAGTATCTATAAAATTTTGTTTGCCAAAAAGGAAATGATATAGCTATTGCTTACCCCCCACAGGCTGCTCTGACTCTTCCACGAAGACCATTCCTTCATTGTTCTACTGTGATACCCATTGTGGTTCTGACCCTGAAGTTTGCTATGCACCTTTTCAAGCTCAAAGACTCATGGTGCTTTCTTCCCTGGATGTTATTTATATCCTGGACCTCACACCATATCCGAGATGGCATTCGTCATGGCTTGTGGATATGCCCATTTGGAAAAACTTCTCCTTTGCCATTCTGGCTTTACGTAATAATCACATCATCTTTACCTCACATCTGTTCGTTGGTTATGTATTTAACAGGGACCAGACAAATGATGTCTTCAAAACATGGAATTTATATTGATGTCTGAAGTAACCATATGGCAGTCTTAGGGAATCAAATGATTCAGACAATGATGATTAAGGGTAGCCAACATTAAAGTGAACTGTAAAAAAACATATTAGGTACTAATAGTAATTATTATAATTCCTGAATCCTTTTGCTCAGGAGGCATGTACAATTTTTTTAAAATTATACCTTTGTTGTAATTAATTCTACTTCTCACTTCTATAACACTAGTGCAATATTGCAGTTTCATTTATTCAGTGATATTTGTTTTTATTGTTTCTTCTGTTTATCTGGCTTTACTAATAGCTCTACTAGAGTAACATCCAATTAAGTTTGGAAATATAGCTTTAAGGTAGTCCATTTCCTTATGAAAATCAGTTGAAATTTTAGGGTGACTGATTTGTGGAAAGTTAACATTGTGTTTGGATCCACATTTTCCTGAGATAGTGACACAGTAAAATGGCCAAAATAAATGAGATCATGAATAAGATATACAGTGAATGCTAACATTTCTTTATGGCATTTATGTTGATTCCGACTGAAATTTAATTTGCCAAGTGGTTTAATGAGTTGTAATTACTGGCAGAATCTGCTCCAGTGCACTTGTGAGAAATCATTACAATATTCATAAAAGACAATGACTGGGGGCGGCTGGGTGGCTCAGTTGGTTAGAGTGCGAGCTCTGAACAACAGGGTTGCCTGTTCGATTCCCACATGGGGCAGTGAGCTGCGCCCTCCACAAGTAGATTGAAGACAACGAGCTGCCGCTGAGCTTCAGGAGGGGCAGCCAGATGGCTCAGTTGGTTAGAGCGTGAGCTCTTAACAACAAGGTTGCCGGTTCAATTCCTGCATGGGATGGTGGGCTGTGCCCCCTGCAACCAAAGATTGAAAACGGTGACTGGACTTGGAGCTGAGCTGCGCCCTCCACAACTAGATTGAAGACAACGAGCTGCCGCTGAGCTTCAGGAGGGGCAGCCAGATGGCTCAGTTGGTTAGAGCGTGAGCTCTTAACAACAAGGTTGCCGGTTCAATTCCTGCATGGGATGGTGGGCTGTGCCCCCTGCAACCAAAGATTGAAAACGGTGACTGGACTTCGAACTGAGCTGCGCCCTCCACAACTAGATTGAAGGACAATAACTTGAATCTGATGGGCCCTGGAGAAACATACTCTTCCTCAATATTCCCCAATAAAATTAATAAAAAAAAGACAATAACTAACATTAGATCTAGGTTATTGTTTCAGAAATCACTTTAGGAAATTATTGTAATATGTTGACTATAGTAACATCTTCCTGAAGTATTAGTTTTACAGTATCTTTGCCCCAAAATCTCATGTGTTAGGGTTTTAACTCTTTTGGAAAACATAGCTAAATTTAACAAAATATTTGTTGAAAATTAACTAACAAAATACTGATAGTTGGCTCATAACCATAGAATTTGAATTCATACAAAAAAGACTTTCCAGTAATGTTATTTAGAATGTAAACTCCTGAATGTGCCATTAAAGTGGTTTTAGTTTTTGTCAATTTGCTTACATACTCTTCTAAAATATTATACCTGTTAAATCATTTTGTAAAAACCTGCCTGATACTGAGAGACAAAACATTTTCTTTTTCAAAATAAAGTACTTCTAGAAAATTTGATTTTTCCTTTGTTTTTTCATGTTGATCTTCTGTTGAAAATGATTAGTCTTTATTAGAGAAGGAAATTAAGTTGCTGTAAAGTTTATATTTGTACAGTATAATGTTACTTTGATGTAAAAGTCAATGCCCCAAGGCACCTACTTTTGTTTGTAGCATGTGTACTGTCTGCTCTCTTCAGATTTTCTTACACATTTGTGATTTATAATGTTAGTGATTGTGTGCCTTATTCTCTGAGAAATGACGCAACAATGCCTTATCCAAAGCAGAGTTTTCTTACTTATGAAGGAAAACAGAGTTCTGTAAATTGTTCTAAAGGTTCAACCTCTTCAATTTTTTATTTTAACCAACTGGTTTCAATCTATTATATTTTACAATCTATTAGGTTTTATAATTTGTTGTCTTTTGAGAGCAATTATTATGTCAGTTTGGTTGGTTTAATAGTAAATATTATATAGTGAGCGGTAAATTTGATTAAGGTAGAGATTTTTAAAAGGCATATGAAATCAGGAATCTGTGGAAATAAAGCATATATCTTATTTCTGACTAAATTATAAAACTCTACTTTTTTCTTTCTCCATACATCATGAAAACATAGGGCCTTAATTAAGAATGTCACATTGGGGGCCGGACCGGCGGCTCAGGCGGTTAGAGCTCCATGCTCCCAACTCCGAAGGCTGCCGGTTCGATTCCCACGTGGGCCAGTGGGCTCTCAACCACAAGGTTGCAGGTTCAACTCCTCGAGTCCCACAAGGCATGGTGGGCTCAGCCCCCTGCAACTAAGATTGGACACAGCACCTTGAGCTGAGCTGCCACTGAGCTCCCCTATGGCTCAGTTGGTTGGAGTGCGTCCTCTCAACCACAAGGTTGCTGGTTTGACTCCCGCAAGGGATGGTGGGCTGTGGCCCCTGCAACTAAGACTGAACGGACAACAACTTGAAGCTGAACGGCACCCTCCACAACTAAGATTGAAAGGACAACAACTTGACTTGGAAAAAAAGGCTCGAAAGTACACACTGTTCCCCAATAAAGTCCTGTTCCCCTTCCCCAATTAAAAAAAAAAAAAAAAGTCAGGCTGGCCTGGCTTTGAAATGCAAAAAAAAAAAAAGTCACATTGGGATTTGGGCATTGTCTTAACTTTCTTTATTAGATTGGAACTTCATTTTGACTATGACTCTTTGCTTAAACAACAACTGCAATTTTTTTTTTGTTTTGCAAGAAAGCAAAAGCAACTTATTGAAAAAGAAAGTACACACTTGAGAGGAAAGTGCAGGCAAACTCAGAACCAGTTGCAACAACTGCAATTTTTAAGTGTGGGTTTATCTTTGTTCCTACCTCTACCATCAGAAATGTTCCTTGTCTTCTAAGTGGTCTCTGAAAAATGTGGTTGTAACCTCTAGAAATATAACAACCAACTTCCTATGCGACCATTTTGTTCCTTTTCTTTTGGGTTTGTGTCAATACATTATATCGAAAGTTGGATGGTATCTTGTTGGCATGTGTGTGTTGTCTCCGTCCTCTAGATGTCCTCCATTCACTTAGTGTTTCTGTCGACTGTTCTGCTGATCTGACCTCCCAATCTACTGTTTTCTTGAGCCATGTTTGTTATGCTGGCTACTCAGGAGAACTTCCACCACTGAACTATTTTCTACTCACAGCCAAGCCTAGTTTTCTTTAGTGGAGGGCTAAGAACCCCTGTTGCATATGGGTTAAAATTCCCATTTATCCTCATCTCCTTTCTTTTCCTTAGACCTTTGTTCTCCTAGGCAGCCCCCCACCCCAACCCAATCAGCAGATTCTTCCTGGCTCCTTTTTCTTTTGGCTGGTGGAACAATAACTTAAGTTTTTTTTCCATTTTCCCTTCTGAAGGGAATGAGGAATAGGGGCTATTCTGGTCCTTGCTCAGCATTGTCACAGCTAGAACTTTCATCCATCATAGTTCTCACTTTTCTTCATTTGATAGCTCATATTACTCCAAATCCTCACCCTCACATGCTACCTTCTAAGACTCATTTTTCCCTTTGATGATATGAGCACCTGGATCCCTTTTCATTTTTTATTTGAACCTTTGGTTTTATCCTTAGTCATCAGACGACCTGCCTGAAATCTGGACTTCAATATTCCCCTCTTCTGCACCATTGACTCATTGCCTCAGCACATCAGCCATCAACCAGTATAACGGGCCTCTGTACCTCATTTTTAGGTGACACTGTTCATCTCTGAGATCTCAAACTTAGTTTCCTTTTTCTAGACCAGTGGTTCTGAAACTAGCATATATCAGAGTGACCTGTAAGGCTTGTTAGGGACCTACCTGCAGAGTCCTGACTTGGTAGGTCCCGAGAATGTGTTTCCAACAAGTTCCCAATTAATATTGCTGCTGCTGTTCAGGAATCATACTTTATTAAGAACCACTGCTCTAGACCCATCCTGCATCATTAACTTCATTTCCCTCCCTTCCCCTCTCTTCATTGAGCCAACTCTTTGCTTTCCTATAGCTTAAAACCAATAAGGCTTTTATGACTTAACTTGGATGAAAGAGGCACCACCAAATTGGCTGCAAAAGATATAGCTTCCCCAAGATCCAGAGCCACCCCAAAGACAGCCTAAGTAAGCAAAAACCTCCATTATCACAGGTGACTATGAAACTCTGATCTCCCACAGAAGTGAGATATGATAAGCCACAGATCCACTAATCTGTGTTACTGGAAAGGCAATACTGGGATGGGAATTTTCCCAGCACACACTAGCCAATGAAGGGAAAGATGACAGGCCTCTTTACAGACTGGGACCCCTGATTAATACAAACTCCCCTGAGAGCTGCTATGTTGAGATAAAGAGAATGCTGCTTGTCATTTCATATGTCAGGCTCCTAGCCAGCTGGCTAGCCACCTGACTCAAGCTCAATAATCAAATCAATTCAAAGGACTAATTCCAACTGGAGATATACTGGATTGAAAGAAGTTCTGTTTACTGATGCATCATTTGGCAGGCAGTGTCCATTGTTTTGTGTGTTTCATGCTCTCTTCTAGATGTTATTACACATTGATGCAGGGCAGACAGAGGAATCTAATGGGGTTTTACCAGTGTGCCAGTGCACCCAGCAAAATGTCTATTGTGTTGTATGATCCCTGATGTACTAACTGTGAAATACATATGGCGCCTATCAGTGAATAACGTAGCTACCAAATGTGCAGATAGGGTTCTGTTTGTTTTCCCATGGTTCCTCCTCTGGACTCAAATCATGAAGCTATAGCCCTTAAGGAATTTCTTTTCCTAATTACTAATTTCCTCCTCTCATATGGGGCTTACCAAACACAAAATTGTACTCTCACAGGACCTCATAGAAATCTATTATTTTGCCTTGAGGCAGGATATCTTATAAACCATTCCACATTGATGAATATTCTTAGACAGGATCTTCTGAGGAAAGCTGTTTGACACTTCTTTGCACAAACTGTTATTGTATTTTTAAGTGTGTGTTTTCTCCGTCCTCTAGATGAATTTTTAATGTCTGTTTCATATGATAAAAGACATGCTGAATTTAATTCTAATGAAATCTGTAGATGTGGTAAGAGGTTGATTTTGATCTAGTCTTGTTATGAATTTATAAGATACTATTTTGTTGGGGTACTTTTTACCTCTTAGTTACATCAAGAAATGCTTATTTCTAATTATTGCAAATTGTAATTGCTATGTTGTAGAAATAAACTTTTATTTAAATCCCAAAATATAGAATCTAATTTAAATGTAAGATAAAATAGCAATGAGTCTTTCTGATTCTGTTTGGCAAATTTTAGAAAGATTGATAACACTCAGGGTTGGCAGGAAGTGTAAGCGAATGGGTATTGTTGGTATGAAACAATAAATTCACTTTTTTGTCAGAGGGAATTTGGTAATATGTTTTTAAAGTATAAGTCATTTTACCCAGAAATATCAAATTCCAATTCTAGGAATTTATTTTAAAGAACTAAACAAGGTAGAATACAAAGGAAAAATATTTCTGTTAGTTGCTTAAATGGAAAAAAGAAAACACCTAGAAACCACCTAAAAGTCTGTAGAGAATTCGTATCCTAATTATTGTACAAACAATGGAATACTAGCAAATGAAGTTGACCCATGTAATGATATGCAAAAATATCCATATGAAACATTTAAAAAATAAAGACCAGTGATAGAACAGTATGATTCCATTTTTGTAAAACAAGCACGTATCATGTTTCCCCGAATATAAAACCTTGTTGGATCATCAGTTCTAACGCATCTTTTGGAGCAAAAATTAATATAAGACCTGGTATTTTTTAATTATAATATGAGACTGGATATAATATAATATAATATAATATAATATAATATAATATAATATAATATAATATAATATAATATAATATGATACCGGGTCTTATATTAATTTTTGCTCCAAAAGACACATTAGAGCTGATGGTCCGGCTAGGTCTTATTTTTGGGGAAACATGGTATACATGTAGAAAACAATTTGAAATTTAGTTACCAAGCAGTTAACTAACAATGGCCATCTTGGAAGTAAGGGGGTCATAAAGAACTTTTACTTTTCCTCGGTACTTACTTATTACATATTTTTTTTACAATAGGCATGTATACTTTTATATTAAATAAAGGTATTTCCATTTTTTTATCATAAGTGCAGTTCTCAGGCTGTGGGGCAGGTCTGGTCGAACACCAGCATCTGACACTCGCTGTTCCTCCGAGGCTCACACAATAGATTGGTACTAATTGTCCCGGTGGGTCAGCAAGCTGTTGACATGCTCCGCTGTTTTCACATTGGATTCACCACCTCAGTGAGAACCATGTAGCTTTGACTGTTACTTAATTTATTATTTCATCAGCTTCTAGCACTATTTCCCACAGTTACTTTGCACTTCGCATAAATCCAAGGCATTGCCACATGTGTCCCCATGGCATTTCTTTACTTCCCAGGAATAATGATAATAATTAAAGGGTTTCTGAAGCATTTTACCCTTTTGACTGACCTTGCAAGGAGTTATTGGGCTTATATACCCGGGAGCACTAAATAATGTTACTTTGAGGTCTGGGCAGCTGTCCAACCATCAGCCCCATAACTGCCTAAACTGGGGGGACTAAATGTCAGAGTGGTGCTCTAACACACATTCTAATTTTCCTCAGACTTCTGAGGAAGATGAAAGCACCCACCTGAATTCACACACGCTTATTCATTAATATTGATTTGACTTAAGTACTGCCCAAGTTCCCAGGTCAGTGATATTGACACCATGCACATAAAGTAGAAAGCAGGGAGAAAATTTTCCTGAAATATCTGTGTGATGCTAAACAAAGAATAAAATGTGGGATGGTGCTTACATTACAGACCACAGGCAGTGTAACATATCCAAATGACAGCGGTCATACCTCGCTACCTTCAGCTATTTCACGCAATCACAGGGAGTGGCTGGAACTTTTCAAAGTATTCATAAGAGACCCCGCTATAAGGACCACATTGTAAGCTGTGAGGCCTGCTATTCTTGGAGAGCCGTGTATAAATACCACACTTCCTTCTTCCTGGACCTTCACGGCTGTTTGCCCAGAGTCTGTAACAATAGTCTCTCAGTGTTAGGCCTAGTTCCCTGGCCAGCAGAGACTCTGATGCTTCTCTAGATTCTAAATAGAGTGGCACAGGGGTTCTTTTGGTCAATCCAGGCTCACAAAGAGTGGCATGGGCCCTAGACCAATCCTTCTGGAAAGGGCTTTGCCATTCCTAGTGTGTGAAACCCAGAGCAAAACATTCTGTAAGCCTCATGCTCCCATCTTGACATATCAATCCAAGTGAGATGGAATTAAAATAAACGTCAGGGGATCTTTGAAAGGATAAAAATACTGTAAAAGAGTGAGAAGAAAGTATGGAAGAGAGATGGGAAGCTGTTTGCCCTGCATAGGGGTCATAGTGTGTGTGTGTGTGTGTGTGTGTGTGTGTGTGTGTGTGTACCCTATATTACTCTTCTGCTGCTATGCCAAATTACCATAAACTCAGTGGTTTAAAACAAGACACATGTATTATGTTACAGTTCTGTATGTCAGAAATCCAACACAGGTCTCACCGGGTTACAATTAGGATCAGCAGGGAGGAGTTCTATCTGGAGGCTCGAGGGGAGAATCTGTTCCCTTGCCTCTTTCAGCATCTACATGCCACCTGCATTCCTTGGCTCCTGGCACCCTTTTCCCATCTGCAAAGCCAGCAATGGTCAGGGCAGTTTCCTTTCCACATTGCGTTTCTCTGACCCCCCTTTCATAGTCACATCTACATCTGCCCACAGCTGGGGAACATGTGATATTTTGGGCCCACTTGGATAATCCAGGATAAGCTCTTCATCTCAAGGTACTTAATCACATTTGTAAAGCCTCTTTTGCCACATAAGGTAACACATTCACAGGTTCCAGGGATTAAATGTGGAGATCACTGGGGGCATTATTCTGCTTACCCTTAAATATTTTTAATTTTTGTTCTGTTGGTGGTGGCTTTGTTCATTTAATATGAGCTGACAAGCGACCCCACCCCACCCCACCCTCCACATACCGGAGACCATTCTTTTGAATCCTGAGCCCTGGACCAGAATCTAACCCTAGTGTTTTTGGACAAGTCACTCATCCTTTTTGAGTTAATGAGGACTAGGCCAGATGCTTTCCAAGGCTTCCCTCACCCTCTAACTTTCTATAATTCCTAGCTCCTTGTCCTAGTGTAGGTAGGCTCCTCAAATTCTAGGGAAATGACCTCCAACTTGCCTTGCCAGAGTTAAGTTTGATCTTGGGATAATAATGTCCTTCTTTTTCCCCATGCTATTAATACTTATGGTTGTATTTCTCCTCTATTTTCTCCATGTAGAACTACTGAATTTTTATACAAACCCCTTCTCTATTCTCCATTTTAAAAAGTAAAGATTTAAATTCATAAAAGCTTTGGCCAGTTAAACATTCATTGAATACAATACCTGCCTTCACATAACATTGGTTCGGTCAGCCACTGAACAAATGTTTAACATGTTCTTACTATGTAGCAGGCCTTGTATTAAAAACTAATGTTCTAATAATGATAAAAGAAGACATAGTCCCTTAAAAGAACTCCTAGGCTAGTTGTGGAGACATACAGGAGACAGAATATTTCGTGGTAAGTGCTGCAATGAGAGCAAACACAGAGACTCTGAAGTCTCTCTAGGGAAGAAACGGGAGGTCCCTGAAAATTAAGAGAAAAGCAGGAGGGCTCTAGTGAAGGTGAGAGTGAGGTGATGGGAGGAGGGTGGGAAGATCCCTGAAGGCAGAGAGAACAGCATTAACAAATGAGGGCTCTTAGGTGGCATGTAGGTAATTCAGCATTGCTGGAGCAGAGTGAGGTGGGAGAGTGGTGAGGGAATTTATCCTGTGGAAACACTGAAAGGTTTAAGCCTGAGGCTGGAAGGATCAGGTTTGTCTTTCTTCCTGGAGGCTACAACTGGGAGCTGAATCTTAGAGCTGCTGCATTTTATTTTTATTTATTTATTTATTTTTAAAGATTTTATTGGGGAAGGGGAACAGGACTTTATTGGGGAACAGTGTGTACTTCCAGGACTTTTTTCCAAGTCAAGTTGTTGTCCTTTCAGTCTTAGTTGTGGAGGGCGCAGCTCAGCTCCAGGTCCAGTTGCTGTTGTTAGTTGCGGGGGGGTGCTGCCCACCATCCCTTGCAGGAGTCAAACCGGCAACCTTGTGGTTGAGAGGACGCGCTCCAACCAACTGAGCCATCCGGGAGGCAGCTCAGCTCAAGGTGCCGTGTTCAATCTTAGTTGCAGGGGGAGTCAAGGAGTCGAACCGGCAACCTTGTGGTTGCAGCACAGAGCTCCAACTGCCTGAGCCACCTGGCCGGCCCCAGAGCTGCTGCATTTTAATTGATGTCACCTAGCCATGTGGCCTTCCTGTCAAGAACTTTGTAGGTTAGAGGCATAGCAGCAATAAGTAACCTATCTATTCAGAACCAGTTACTTCTGAATTTGGGCTACTCACAGTCTAAGAATAAAGCACTAGATATAATATCTAAGCAAGATCACTATTAGGCACGGCCAGAGGAATGAGTCGTGGGAGACCAAAATTGGTCTGTTAGAATTTATTTGGCGTGTTTGAGCTGTAGGAGGTCAGGCTAGAAAAGACCATAACCTCCCAGAGCAAAGAGGGGTATGGAGTTTTATAGGAGGGGGTATACGAGGCTGTTCCAGGCCTGAACACAAGCCCCTAGGAGATAAAGCAAGACAGAATCAAGACAAGATGGTTTTTAAGATAAGATTAAAAGCCTAAATATGGCTTAACAAATGTCCCCTCTGGGTTTGGTAACTATTCTTAGGAAAAGGGGCGGTGATCAGTTTTCTGTAACTGCTTCCTGCTGAGCAGAGGTGTGATCAGAGTCCCCTAATTAGAGTTTTGGGTGAGGGGGCTGTAATGGTGGTCTTGTAAGAGCATGGTGAGATAAAGTTAATAAGCAGAAGAGCAAGAAGGGGCCAAAAAGTAAGAGCAGCAAGAAGGTGATCTGGGGCCTATGAGTGGGAGCAACCAAAGGGAGGGCTCCGGTGTCAGGAGGATGTAGGATGGAGGGGAGATACCTAGGATGGAAGAGAGGTTTTGGAGCCTGCATTGTAAGGGAGTTAGTCGGAAGCAAAGGGGTAGGTTACGTTCTCAAAAGAACCCTCAAGGAAGAGGGGGGGCCTCTTGTCCTGGAGGGAGGAGTTCAGAGCTTGGCAGTTAAAATGCAAGAGGCATTAATGAAAAAAATTGTCTTCCCAGTCCCCGTGTCCAGGGGAGGGGAGATAGCAGAGAAGGGTGGGGTAAAGGATAGGTGGCAAAAGGGGTTAAAGTCTGGACCCTCTTAATCACCCAGAGAACAAGGGGACACGGCAGGGCGTCCTGCTGTGGGTTTCCTCAGGTCCGGGGGAGGGGAAGGGTGCAGACTGGGGCAGGCGTCCCTGCTGATGGCCGACGCAGGGGCCTGGCCCCGGGACACGGTCAGGCCTAGCGCTAGGTCTTGTATCCAACGGCAAATCTGACCGAGTCCGGAGGGTGAAAGAGGGAAGACTTACTTAAGTAAGGTAGCAAAAGGGGCTGAGGAAAGTTGGAACGCGGAGGGGGGGGGCAGTGGGGAGGCAGGAAAGGGCAACAGGGAGGAGGGACGTGGGTAGGGGCAGTTTTCCGGGGAGGTAAGCCGGGGGCCCTCCCAAATGGCTCCCTGATTGGTAACAGGCTCTCCAGAGCCGTGGAGGATGGCCCAGCGTGCCTCCCTAGCAGCCTTGTTGTTACCAATGGCAACAAGGCCAGAGGCCCTTTGGTGGCCCCTGCAGTGTATAAGGGAAGTAAGGGGAAGAAGTGGGGTGGAAAATTTAAAAGGATGTCTGTCTAGGGAACATAAAAGGGGTGGGGTAGCCAGGGGGTGAGAAAGTATGCCATCGACCCCCACAATCAAGACGAGAGAGGGAGAGAGCTTGCCCTAAAATTCCGGGCGTGAGGAGTGAGTGCCCCCATGTTTAGAAGGAAAGAAATGGCCTTACCGGCAACTAGGAGAGTTACCTGCGGTTCTCTCATGCGTATGGTGAAGCGGGAGGCTTGTGACGAGACTGGGCCCCTTCATTCTTCATCATCACCCCTACCCAAAGCAAACCAAGTCCTTCTCCCCTTGATCATTGCCTTTTGGGATCAAATCTGGCCTCTTTGCATGGAGCATTGGGTTACCTGCTGTGGCTGGAACTGAGCACGTTGTGCACACGCTGTTCCCACTGGCCGGAAGGCTTTTCCTTCCCCACTTACGTGTCTGGGTGTCTCTTACTCTCCCTTCAAGACTCACCTCAAGTGTGTCTTGTCTATAAATCATTTTAAACCTGTCAACCCAGCCTCCAGTGTAGAGCTAGGGCTCCTCTTCAGTGCAGTCTTTTGCGTCCTTCTGTTTTGTGGTTATTACAGTGTGATGTGGTGACAAGGGCTAACTGCTTTGCTGTCCTCTCCTTATTCGTCCACTTCAGCCCACACCCCAACACAAAGGCCAGGGGAGAAGCCTTAAAATTAGAACACACTTGGGCATTTCCCATTTCCCATTAATTAATGCAGAATGCTAGGTCGAGGCAAATGTTATCTTAGTATAGTAGCCCCAGAATATTAGTTAACAAGAAACCAGTGCAAAGATATGTTAACAAAAGGAATAGGACTTTCTCATCTCATCAGGGGTTCAAATGGACATTAATCTTGGGATGCCGAAGCAACCATAGCCCTTCACAATTTCTTCCCTACCCTTACCTCTTGTTGAGGAGCAGAAGAGGAAAAAACAGGAAGGTAAAATTTGCAAGTTACCAGAAGGCACTGGTGAGGATTGAGACTTGGTTATTTCCTAGAGAGGTGCCAGAGACTGGGTGAAGGAACCCTGAAAACTGGGGAGTGCTAAGGGGAGAAGACTTTGGGAAGGGAGGCAGACGGGCAGAGAGATTGGCAATAATGCCCACCTGAGGGTGTCCTCTAAAGTCCTGGGAGAAGACCCTCCAGGAGGCCCAGGTGATAAGGCCTTGCCCCAGAGAAAGAATGGCTGGGTATATGTTCACTTTGGAGAAAAACATAAGAAAATGTCAGGAAAATTGATATATGAATTACTCTAGAAGTTCCCAAACTTTCTTGGCTTATAGTTGGTGTTCTTAATGTCTCAGTAATTTTTTCATTGTAGCACTAGGCCAAAAGAAATACCAAATAGTTCCTGTTATTTAGTTAGATCCAAATGACTCAATTGTGGTAGTTGTGTGGTATCCAACAGATGTCCTGTGTTTCCCTCAATAATTTAGAACATCCCACCACATCCTAAGAGTTTGTTTCAGCACCCTCGGGTGGCTCGGCACACAGTTTGGGAACTGCATTACTAATTTTAATGCAATGGCAGCCTTCTTTATGAGGACTTGGGTGTTAGGCAGTGTGGGGACAGAGTCCCAGAGAGCAGTTTCCAAGCTCTTGGCCTCACATGGAAAGGTGCTGGCTCGGTTATTAAATGGCCATCAGCTGTAACCAGTTAGCCATTAGCCACTAATATAACTGCAATAGCTAGGGTAGGGGGGTTGTTTGGTTGGTTGGTTGGTGTTGTTGGTGGTGGTGGGTTGATTGGCAGAGAAGTAGACGGCAGGTTGCGGATCATATGGCTCCTGCTTCCTGTGTCTCCAACCCAGCCGCCAGCGAGAATATTGTGGTATGAACCCCTTATCCATGGCTCCATGGGTGTTCCTTTTTGGCCTCACCATGTCCTGCATTCTTGTGTGTGGAGCGGGAGCTGAGACCCCGCATGACAGGCAGCATCAATCCCAGATAAGACAAAGACCCAGATGAGGAACTATAAAGGCAGTTGTCTTCATTTTCTCCACTTCAGAGAGTAACCAAGGAACAGAAAACAGTGGACCCTACTACAGGAATTATTATAACATTGAAATTGTTGGTCTCTTTCTCTCTCCACCAGCATGTGTTCCCTGAGGGCAGATACAAGGTCTCTACCTCTTACTCTTTCAATAGAGCTGTGCTCAGTGCAAGGTGTGGGACTCAATACATTTTTGATGAATGAATGAATGATTATATCTATTTCACCCTTCCTTGTTTTCTTAGAACATAGGAGCTGACATGTACTAGGTAGTCCTAACTCAGGTTTCTTCCCAGAAGTGTCAGCCAAAAGAAAGAAAACATAACTGCCCAGGTTTAAAGCCAGCAGCAAACACCTGATGGGAGCTAATAATTTATTCGTTCTTCACCCTACAGGAAATGTAAGAGGAAAGACAGATGGACATTACTTTGATGTCTTATTATTTAAGAACATGAGGCCTTTTTCTTCAGGCTTTTAAAGAAAATAATAAGTAAATGATTGGGATGGTTTGGATACAGGCTAACGCTGCGATAGAGGAATAAATTGATTAAGCTTTTTGAGGCAGATTGACAGCAATATTTCAGGTTCTCATGCTCTTCCAGAACCTTGCACTCTCCATTGAGAAGTGAAATCTGCTTCCCCTCCCTTTCAACCTGGGTAGGAGGACTTTGTGACAATCCTGAATGATCAAATGCAGTAGAACTGAATCTGTATAAATTTCCAAGACAGGTCATAAAAGGCAATATAGCTTGTATCTATTTCTCACTCTCTCACCCACGAGATACTCGCCAGCCCCATGTTGTGAGGAAGACAAATTAGTCACAGGGGAGGCTCATGTGAAGAGCGACTGAGGTCCCCCGCTGACAGCCAGTGTCAACTGCCAGACATGGGAGGGAGCCTGTCGACCTGATTCCTCTCCTAGCCTTCAAACCATTCCAGCTGATGTTGAATGCAGCAGACATGAGTCATCCCCTGCCTAAAGTGCAGATATATGAGCGAAATAAATGCTGTGATTGTTTAAGCCACAAGTGTTCGCATATTTGTTATATAGCTTCAGTCACTGGAACACTTTAAAAAGATGCTTTTACCACCATATCTGAAAAATGTATATGTAGTATAATAAGGAACACAGAACTCTGAACATAGACTGCCTGGATTCTAATGCTGTCTCCAACACTTAGAGGTTCTACAACCTTGAACAAATTGCTTAAACTCATGCCTCTATTTCCTTACTGTAAAATAAGAGTCCCTACTTCATAGAATTGTTCTGACCAATAAGTAACTTAATATATGCCAAATGTTTGGAACAGTGCTTACTACAAAATAAGCTCTCTCTAAGTATTGAATGTTACTGTGGTGGTGATGGTGGGTTTACAGTTGGTAATATTGGTGTGGTCGGCAGAATTCTAAGGAGGCCCAGGTGACTCCTGCTTCTTGCTATCTGCACCATTGTGTAGACCCCTGGCCTTGAGTGCAGGTGGAACCCATGATTTGCTAATACCGATAGACTATCCAAAGGTGAAGGAATTTTTCAGAAGAAATTAAAGTCCCTAAAAGTTGACATTAAGTGAATCAAAAGGGAGATTCTCCAGATGGACCAGTCCTGATTAGGTGAGCCCTTTAAAAGAGCATCAAGAGATCAGAGATTCTCTCTTCTGCTGGTCTTGAGAAAGCAAGCCTCCATGAAGTCAACAACTGTGAAGAAATGAATACCACCTGCCACAGGAGCTCGCAAAGGACTTCAAGCCTCAGATGAAACAGCAGCCCCTGCTGACCCTTTACAGCCTGGTGAGATCCCGGGCAGAGGACCCAAGTAAGTCACACTGAACTCCTGACCTGTAGAAACAGTGAGCTAATAAGTAGGTGGTTTTTTTTAAACCAGCTTTAAAAAAAAAACTTTTATTTAAGTGTGTTTTTTTCAGGACCCATGAGCTCCAAGTCAAGTAGTTGTTTCAATCTGCCATGTTTCCCCAAAAATAAGACCAGGTCTTATATTAAGTCTTGCTCCAAAAGACACATTATGGCTTATGTTCAGGGGATGTCATCCTGAAAAATCATGCTAGGGCTTATTTTCTGGTTAGGTCTTATTTTCGGGAAAACACGGTAGTTGTGGAGGGTGCAGCTCACAGTGGCCCATGTGGCGATCGAACCAGTAACCTTGTTGTTAAGAGCACCACGCTCTAACCAACTGAGCTAACTGGCCACCCCGAGTAGGCGTTTTAAGTCATTAAGTTTGTGTTCATTTATAATCCAACGATAGAAAACGAGATAACTAGTAAAAATTCAAATTATAAAAATGTATATACATTGAAAAGGAGATTTTTCTCCCATTCCAGGCCTTCACCCTCCTCAGCGGCAACCACGATAAAGGAATGCTTCATCATTCCAGAAATCTATGCATATATAAGTATTTATATACATGTGTGCGTGTGCTTATCTTTATGCATACATTATATATATGGATATATGGATACATATCTTTGAACAAGGGCCAAGGGCAGTGAGTATCTGTGTGATATTTCAGACATCTGTATTGTTTAGAAACAAGACACAACATCCTCCAGCTCAAATGGTTTTTAGAGGAGCCTGGCTAAGTCCCTTTCAGTACCGTGGTTTCATGATTTACGCTCTGTAATGACATGTGTGACGGGGCTGGGCACCAGGTGTGCCAGAGTAAACAGAGAGGAAAGAACTATAAGCAGTACTATAGATTTTCCCACTGCTTTGCACCTTGTTTTGTCTTTTCACTTAGAGATCAGAGATCTTTTCTCACAACACATTATTATCATTTTTCTTACTGTTGAATTATAGTCCATTGTGTGGGGGTGCCATAGATTATTTTTCTGATACCCTATACATAGAGCTACAGGTTGTTTTTAATCATTTGCTCTTAAAAACAATGCTACAGTGTGATTCTTATACGTAGCATCTTTGCATACATGTGTCTGAATCTGTACTATAAATTCTAGTAGTGAAACTTTTAAGTCACAGGATATCTTCATTTTAAATTACTAGGTATTGCCACATTAACCAACTAAGAATTAGCATCAATTTACACTCCTACTAACCACATATGAGTAAATACTTGCTAACACCAGGTAACATGAGACACTTTGATCTTTGACCGTCTGGTAGGTGAGAATATATCTCACTCTGTTTTGCTTTTATTTGTGTTTAAATAATTTAGAATAATATCAAGCATTTTTAAAATGTTCATAAACCTTTAGTTCTGTTCATATCCATAGCTCATTTTTCTGTTGAGTTATTGGACACTTCCTTACTGATATACAAGATCTCTTTACACAGCAACCTTCTGTCTATTGTCTTACAAATGCCCTCCCACCCCCAACCACACATATAACTTTTTGCTATTTGTCTTTTATTGAGTTTTATTTTTCCATGATAGAGTTTCACTTTATTGTATGGTCATTCTTTTCTTTGTGGCTTCTGAAACTCGTTTTATCCTTAGAAAGTCCTTCCCTGCTCCAAAATTAAAAAAAAAAAAATCTTCCATATTTCCTTTGGATAATTTTGTATTTTAAATGTTTACATGAAATATTTAATACAGCTGGAATTTAAAGCTTCAACTTTTAATCCATGTGGTTAACCAGTGATTTCAAAACCATTCATTGAATGACCCAAAGTTTTCCCTGATATAAATGCTAACTTTACTACGTATTAAATTCACACAAGCATTAATTATATCTTCTGGATTTATGCATCTGTGTCTAGTGTCTACTTTTAGTTACAGGAGATATACAATATATTTTAATCCAGAAAGATCCCTCATTGCTCTTCTTTTTCAGATTTTCCTGACAGCATTCTTTTTGCTTTTATTAACTTGAGATACTGCTCTGCTCCATGATTCCCAATTTATTTATGTGAAGCAAGTCACTGAACTTCTGTGCCTTAGCATCATAATAAAAGTGATAGAGATGATATTGGAGTGAATTTGGATTATTTACATACCTGGAAAGCATGAAAGTTACAAGAAAAAGAAACAGAAAAGAGTTACAAATTTAAGTCTAGAAAGGAAACCAAAGTGTTAACCAGGAATAAGAAATTCAGTATGAGGGAAATTCCCTCCTCTGGCCCTGGGTTCAAACTCTGTTTCCACTGATAAGTTTCGCATTCTTTCCTCTCTGTTTACTTTGGCATACCTAGTGCCCTACCCCATCACACATGTAATTACAGAGTGTACATCATGAAACCAGGGCACTGAAAGGGACCAAGCCTGGCTCTCCTGCCATCTCAGCTGAAAGATGTTCTATCTTGTTTTCAAAGAATATGGATTTCTGAAATAGCATACACACTCACCCACTGCCCTTGTACCTTCTTTCAAGCCTATAAATCCCCCCTGGTGATATGTGTGTGTGTGTGTGTGTGTGTGTGTGTGTGTGTGTGTGTGTTTCTTAACCATCCTCCATGCTTTAAGAAAAACTCAATGTGTAATTTTTTTGTTTTCTGTATGGTATAGAAAACAATTCCTTCTGTGAAATGAACATTTAAAATATTATTACCAATTAGGCTATAGATATTCAGCAGAGGCCAAGAGTAACAATTGTAGACTTCTGTGACTACATTGGCAAGATTTTGGCCATCTAATGAATGTCTGCTTATTTGACTAATTCAATTCCTTATTCATTCAACAAACATTAAACATCTCTTATTTGTTGAGCACTGAACTAGGCATTGGATGTATAATGATGAATAAGATGCAGGTCCTGCCCTCACTGAGCCCCACTCTATAGGGGGATAGAGGCACACACATATATATTTATAATAATATGAGATAACTTGGTAATATATATTAAAAATGATTTGGGGGACTTCCCGGTGTCTCCGGTGGTTAGAGCGCCATTCTCCTAATGCTGAGGTCGCTGGTTCGATTCCCACATGTGCCAGTGAGCTGTGCCCTCTACAGTCTATAGCTTAGATTGTAAACAATGGCTCTCCCTGGAGCTGGACAGCTATGAGCAGCTGAAGGCTGCCATGAGTGGCCAGTGGCCAGCATGACTGGCCGGCAGCTGGTGAGAGCTGCCGTGATTGGCCAACCTTCGACCAGCGACTGACTGCCTCAGTCCCCAGGGAGCGCAAGGCTTATAATACCAGCATGGGCCAGGGAGCTGTGTCCTACACAACTAGACTGAGAAACAATGGCTTGAACCAGAGTGGGGTGGGGGAGGCGGAAGAAGGGGGAAAAAAATGATTTGAGTGGGCATATACTTTGAGAAGTTCCATGTTTAAGAATTTATTTAAGAAAATATTGAGAAATGTGAGCAAAGTGTTTAAGACTGATTATCATAGTATTTCCATAATAAACACCAGAAAGGAACACCCAACTACCTAAATATCTAGGAGTGGAAGAAATTAAGTAAGTAAACGATGGCAAAACCATGTGATTGAATACTGTTAATCCCTTGGAAGAGAAAACCAATACAGATCTATGGGTATGGCTATGGATGGCTATTTCTCATCGATTAACTGAAAAAGTCACAGAACAAATAGTGTTATATGACTCTATTTTGGTAAAAATAAAATATAGTTACAAACAAATGAAAAAAATCTAAAAGGATACACATCCAAATGGTAAAGAAGAATTCACATTTGATTGGCTGTTTGGTTATAAATGACTTTTATATTGTCATATAATTTATCGTGATGAATATAATTGTATATTAATATAAATAAATACTATATTTTATATTCATATAAGTATTTTACATAAAACTTTTTTAGTCAGAATAAAAGTTTTTAAAAATATAAGGTAGTGAGTACAATAACAGTGATTCAGCGGGCATCTTTCATAAATGTGAGTGAAGCACCTTCTGTGTATCCAGCCTGAGCTGTACTTGAGGAGGAAAAGCTAATTAGAAGAGTTTCCTGGGCTGGGGCCGAGGGCGCGGGGTCCCGAACAGTGAAGACTTAATTCCAAGGGCATGGCAAACCATCTGAAGTTCATTGCCAGGACGGTGATGGTACAGGAAGGGAACGTGGAAGGTGGACCCTAAACAGAATCCTCACTCAGCAGGATGGGCTCATTGAGGACATCAAGCGACGATGGTACTACGAGAAGCCTTGCCGCCGGCGACAGAGGGAAAGCTATGAAACCTGCCAGCGCATCTACAACATGGAAATGACTCGCAAGATCAACTTTCTGATGCGAAAAGAATCGGGCGGATCCATGGCAGGGCTGCTGAGGCCTGTGGGTAGTGGGCCCAGTATGAAAAGCCCTGTCCAATGGTGTCTCCACCTCTTTTCTTTCTCCAACCCAATTTTATCTTTCTTGCAATAAACTCAATCACAGATATATAAGAAGGCCTGCATATATAGAAGCAGTTCCTCTAGTCAGTTATTAAGGGAAAGAGAAACTGAGCCAAAAAGTAGTCTAGGAGTAGAGTGGTGATTGCCAAGAGCTGAGTGGGGGTGGAGGGGAATGAGGAATTACTGTTTAATGGGTACAGCGTGAGTTTGGCAAGATGAAAAAGTTCTGCAGATGGGTGGTGGTGATAGTTGCATAACAATGTGAATGTACTTAATGCCACTGAATTGTACACCTTAAATGATTAAAATGGTAAATTTTATGTATATTTTACTATGATTTTTAAAAAATAGTCTAGGAAAGCTGAGGACATTTTTTTAAATGTTGTAGAATATACCATTTCTTACCCAATTTTTATGAAACACGAAGCAAGATCTTATCATTGGAAAGCATGTTACTCTTTACTTGCACTGCCCTCAACTGTTAAATAAAAGGAGAGGAAGCAAAAAGAAAAAAAAAAGAAGAGTTTCCTGCTCTCAAGGCACAGCTTGAAAGTTCTGAGAAAAGAGGGGGGCCTACCAGAGGCTGTGGAAGCAAAGAAGGAGGGCAAGGGGACGCACAGAGTGACAATGGCGCTGTGCCTTTAAAGAATGCGTAGGAGTTTTCTAGATGAGATGGAAGAGGCTGGGAAGATGGTTCAGACCAGGTCACCCAGATCAGCGAAGAAACAGGAAGATCGGGGCTGCTGTGGACAGTCGTCCAGTTTGTGCACTACAGAAGGCTAACCGCTGAGGGAGGAGTGTGTGTGTGTGTGTGTGTGTGTGTGTGTGTGTGTGTGTGTGTGTGTCGGGGAGGGGGGGGGCGGTGAAAATGCTCGCATGTCAAGTCGGATACGCTGGTGGCATCTTCCCAGAGGAAGTGGCACCCTCTCCCCCACCCTTTTTTAATAGAGAAGAGGGGCTTTTTTCTTCTGCAAGCACCTTCTGCTTGTTAAGCTGTGGGTCTTGAGGCTGTGTCCGCCCAGAGAGGGACTTCATTCCCTATTTACATGAGGTGCACTGAGGGCATCGAAGGCCCTGCACAAGAAAGTCCTTAAATCCTGATTTGGGAAATAGATCTTCAGAGGACGGAAGGGCCCTGCCATGTGAAAAATATGGAAACTGTTGAAGAAAAAAACTGTTGGTAAAATATTCAGCTTAACAGTCTGAATATGTATCAAAAGGCTTTCAACTAACCATATCCTTTAACTTTTCAATTATGCTTTTCAAAATGTATTCTAAAGAATGAGCATAAAGGTATGAATTATATAAGTGATACATTGAAGAATTATGTGTAACAGTGAAAAAAATCCACAGTCTAAAATTCAGTAATAAGAGGCGAGTTCTAAAACACAATATCTTTGTGTTATGCAATACTAATCTAGGCAGCGGTTTAAAAGCATGTTTCAGATCTGGTTCACTATCAGACTAGGGGGAAAACCCTGCTATTAGTGCCCTAAGTGTTGTATTTCCCTGCGCTGGCACTTATTAGATTTTATTGTTATGGCTTGCTTAATTGTCTTTTCTCCCTGCAGTAAGGACTATGGCCTCTTTGCTCACCATTTGTCTAACACAACATTGTTCAAACAATATATCCCTAATAAAGAGCTTTGCAATGACTGAATGACTACATATGCACAGAAAAAAGACTGGAGGAATATGCACCAAAATGTTCAGAAAGCATATTTTTGGATATTTAAACATTTATCTCTTACTTGTTTGCATGTTCCAAATTTTTTACAATGGGCCCAATATAATTTTGTAATCAAAAGAGAACATACTATATTTAACTCAGAGCCTATCATAAAGTATTTGAAGCCCAGTGTTGACTAGGAGACCCCCATTGGGCTCTGCTCTGCTTCAACAAATCCATTATCTACAAATCAGAACTCAAATGTCATACAGGTTAAAAGGTGATCATTCTCAACATCAAAAGACTCAGGGAAGCGGTCCATTAAATTGTAAATTCTTCCAGGACATTTAAATGTTGGCATGATTTTCAAAATAGTCCATCTACGTATGAATAGTCAAGACAAATCTTCAAGGGAAATTCACTGGCTTAATTTTATTTTGTGAAAGCTCTTATACCATTTTGAAATCTTCATCCCCCTAATTCAAACCAGTCATTAGATCAAGAACATGGAGGACATCAAATATTTTTATGACAGTCTGAGGTTTACACTTTACTTCTCTTTAAAGTGAAAACGATTTCATTTTTCCTGGTAGATATATATATATTTGTGTCCTGGTATTCTTCACCAGGGACATTTCACAATGAAAAACACAAAACCATACAGTTTTAGGTAGTCTTCCAAACTGTTTCATTCATTCAATGGCTCTCCCCTCCCACTATCTCTTTAGTCCCTAAAGGCACATATTTTACAGGCTCCTCCTCATTTTGTTTAGGCCCAAGTCCAGATAAAAATATTTAAATAATCAAAGTTGCTCTCATTCCACTCTTTGGAGGGTCCTTCCTAGTTAGTTCTGGTCCATTCCACCTAGTGAACACCCTGTCACACACAGACACACACACACCTCATAATTATAGCTTGCACCATGTTCTCTCCAGACAAAAATCCCTATCATTCAGTTTCGCTCGTTCAAAACTGGTCAGCCCAGCACTCTTCTCCTTCATGTCTTGTTATATAACGATATGGCATAAGTTTTCCAATGGTTTATTGGTTCCTGCTGATGATTGTCAGGTTTGTTTTTGAACACCATGCTGACATAGCGCCCTGATCCAAGGCTGTCATTCTAATGGTGGACATTTCATGAGTGCAGGCTTTAATGCTTTTAGTTCCACAGGTCATACCAACTGTCTTCCAGTAACTGCTGTCCAACCCACCATCTCATTCCAGTGGTCCCCAAGAAGGAGTGGGAAGGAGAGGGAAAATGCTAATAACCTGTGACAACTCTAGGACAATCCCCTAAGCTTTTCAAGTCTTTGGATTCTGTCCCTTGCTTTCTTCTTGGCAGGTCCATGGTGACATTTCCTAACAGAAGAAATAGGCACAACAGTGAAAAGGGAGCTGTCCTGTCAAACAGAGAAGGAAATAAGAGTGCACAAGTAAGTACACAGCGTCTATCTAATCCCAGGCTCATCAAAATTGAGCCCAGCCTTCTTGTTGGATTAAAATTCACTCTTCTTCCCCGATAGTCACCCTTCATTTCATCTGAACAGAGGCTTTTTTCTACTGCAGAGAAGCTTTCCTCAGGAAGGACTCTTAGGGAGGGAATTTCACGCACAGTGGCAGACGGATGAATGCATGCTTAGGCTCATGTTATTTTTGTAAATCAAAGTAGTTTTGTAAAATTTTGTAAATCATAGTATTTTTTAAAATGTGGCTGTTTCAGAATATAATTTTTATGCAGCTTCCTGGCTCTTACCTTCAGAGCACACTGCTTGGTCCAGAGAGGCTGTTGTGGTTGTGGCAGGTGCACACGGATTCACATGCTTGACAGTCACCTCCACAGGTTCTCTGAGCTCTATTACTGAGAACTGTGGCAAGGTCCCTTTGATTAGTGGGAAAGTGGGACTGCTGCTCTTCGTGACTGGGTCTTCTCCTTCAGGAGGCCACCATCTTTGCTTAGCCCCATGCCCTCCACAGCTCCCATTTCCTATTTTTATTGCACCTCTAATTCTTGATAGTAAAATTGGAGCTTGGCAAAGTACCACAACTTGACAGCTGGAGGACAATTCTGACCTCCAGCTCTTCCCCTTACAAAGCAGCACTGCCCAATGCAACTAAAATGTAAGTTACATGTGCTATTTAAAATTTTCTGAGTAGTCACATGAAAAAAGTAAAAAGAAACAGGTAAAATTAATTTTAATAATCTATCTTATTCAAATCAATATATTTAAATATCACTTCAGCATGTAATCAATATGACAATTATTAAGATACTTTATATTTTTTTGTTCTAAGTCTTTGAAATAAGGTGTGTTTTTTCACACAGCACATCTGAATTTGGACTAGCACATTTCAAATGCTCAAGGGCCACGTGTGGACAAGAGGCTACCTCATGAGACAGCGCAGATTGAGAGGAAGCAGAGCAGGACTTGGGAAGATTGTCCCTCCTGACTCCTTACTTACTGAAAAGTTAAGTACGTTTTCTGAGCTTATGCAACCAGTTAGTAGAAAAGGCAAGATTAGAATCCAATTATCCTCACCCTACCCTATAGCTTTGTTCACAAAGCTGATTAACAGCAAAGTTGGACTGGACCCTGTACCTCCACAGGCCTGTTCTGGGCTCTCTTCTCTACCAGGCACAGCCTAGAGGGAACAGGCCACTCTACATATCTTGCCTTTTTTCTAAATAAACTAACAGCTTCACTGGAAACAATTTGGCTGCAAACCAAAACCAGAGTGGGGTCAAATTTTTCCATATCTTTCCTCCAGATAATAATGTTTTTTATGACTTGTCACCCTTGTCCCCAGAAACTTAGTTTCAACAAGCTACTTAAAAACTGATTTCTTTATGCAATGGTTCTCATTAGGGGTACCCATCAGAATCACCTATGGAACTTTTTTTTTTTTCTTGGAGCTTTTAAAAAGTTCAAATTAATGGTCTCCTATTCCAAAATTCCGATTTGCAGGTCCATGGAGGAATTCTTATAGATAGCTATTTTTTTTTAACAGTTTCCAAGGGATTCTGATGCACATCCCCAACTCACAATAACCTCACCAGCTGCTGCCAGATCACCACTGACATCGCCTGACCCCCAGATGGTTGAACACAGGTCTGATCTTAAGAAAGAACCTGGTTTCCAGGAAAGAAACTTGAGAAATAGGTACCCCAGCGCCTCCCAGGGCGGAGCTTCCTGGTTTACTTTTCCTCCACGCTTTTTCTCTGCAGCCAAGGACACCTTTAGCCTCATTTCCTGATTTTACAGCTTCACCTACAGTGCTGTCTGAGCTGGTGGGGTAGGCGGGAATGCAGCTGACATTATTCACTCTCGTGGCCTTGGCTGCCTGTGTGGCACTTCACACCTCTGAAGGTGAGTGAGGGCACCTGCTTGCTAAGCCTTCAGTAGACGGAGGGGGGTGGGGGGGCTGCCTCCCCAGATGGAGCTGGAAGAGGTGAAGGACTGCCAGCAATTTGGAGCAGGAATTTGATCTCTTCAGGTAGGAACTTCTAATTACCTACAAAAGAATGGTATAGGTTTAAATTCCTGATCTCCAAGAAGAATTTTCAGAAAGGCACCTCATTTGAACAGGAATATTAATAATTTGCCACCTGGTAAATGAGGCCCTTCCACACCAGTGCAACTTAGAGCTGCATTTCCTTTTCTGATGACAGCATCTTAGAAAAATCCCCAGGTAGAGATTGGAGGAGAGATGCTATTATTCATCTGTCTGTCCCCTCCTTCCAACCTGCTAAACTGTCTGGATGCAAGTGTGCATATTCCTGGAAGAAAGACAGACTTGACCTTCTGGGTTAGGGTTTGGTAAGTTGCCACAAGTTTTCTGAACAAAGTCAGCTCTGTGGCTACTAAAAACCAAAACTTCAATCTGACCCTAAAAAGGATGCAGGATAAAGGTGACTAAACTATACAAATGATACCAAAGAAAACTTAAACTGTGAGCTGCTACGTAGCATATATATGGGGATTATAACTGCATTTGGATTGGATGTAATCATTTGTACCATATTTAGAAACCGTACCTATAAGTACTTTAATACTTGACTGATTTGATTCTTCCACCATCTTCTTTTCTGAAACTTTACCCTGAAAAAATTATCTAAATCCAGAACAGAGTGAAATATAAGTTTTGTTTAGTCTGCTCTTTTAAAAATTAAGCCAACATTTAAAAACTGACAGATTTCACGTACACATACTCATATATACACACATAAAAATTAGATTTTAAAGCTTCTCTTGAAAAATCAGATCTGACAACAATGGTTCCCTGTTCCCTGGCAAGAACTGGCTGGAGCAGACAAACCTCTGTCCTTCTCTGAAGTTGGCTGTCATCCTATTAACTGTAGGCATTTGTGTAGGGACCCTAATTTAGTGTACCAATGCACTGGGTTTATATTACTGAGCACGGGAAAAATCTGGATAATCTCGTCTTCATTTTTATGAATCTATTTTATTATGACAAAGACAAATGTTTTTCATTGTATGTGTTTCTGTAAAATTCTTCGGAAAAATACACCATTGAAATTTTAGGATTCACTTTCACTGTTTCTCAAAGGTCTACTTACCAAGGCTTTATTCCTAGTTTTGGCAATGCAAACATTTTGTTTTCTCATCAAGCTTTGAAATAAAGTTTCCTGACCTGTTTCTAGCTGTCCCTACAGCAGCAGCTGCAGCAGCAGCAGCAGCTGCAGCAGCAGCAGCAGCTGCAGCAGCAGCAGCAGCAGCAGCAGCAGCAGCAGCAGCAGCAGCAGCAGCAGCAGCAGCAGCAGCGGCAGCCCTCTGTAGGAGAGAAGGGAGGGGGAGGGAAGGGCAGGCGAAAAGAACAAAGGTAATGAGGGAAACCCTACCAGGCCTAAGACCAAGTTTTTTCTGGGAATGAGTCCAGGCAGAGAGGGTGGAACAGCAAAATCGAAGGGTTTGAAAAGGAACGGTTGGTGATAAGAAAGAAAGGGAGCTGAGGAGACCCAACAGTAGCCTTTTGGGTTAATCTCAGGTCTTTTCCTAAGGCAGTTACATTGTCTGAGAAGCCCCAACGATCCCCGCATGGGCCGCTGTGACCTGTGCCCTCCTTAAAAAAAAAAAAAGAAAAAAGGAAAAAAGTGATGTTAGGTTAAAATACATAAGAGTAGGCCTGAGAACTGTGGTGGAACTGAATGGGGTAACCCCATTGCTTTCCGTAGCAAACTTCCATTCAAGTGTCTGTGTCCCAGGTGCCCTGTGGGAGTCTCTAAAGGATTCAGGCTGGATGGGATGGGATGGGGAGGGGGAGGAGGAAGGTAGGTGGGGAAGGAGACTGGGAGGGAGGTGGGGAATACTGAGTACTACAAGGAAGCAGGTATCTGGTGGCCTTGGCAATTGTTGCAGGCTGGGGGAGGGAATCAGGAAGTGGCCTGTGCCAGTTTGGGACTTTGGGAAATACATTTTGTTCTTCCAGGCATTAACTTTTAATTACCTGAATGGCTGAATTGATGTGATGGCTCAGTAGTTGGCATCCTGAAAGTATTCTGCATAAATCAGGAAGCAGCTGACTTACCCATAATTAAAAGCCTTGGATTCTACCCAAAGACAGGGTTTGAGCACACCCCACATCTGCTGACATGGTTCCCAGAACTCAATCCTGAGTCCATAAAAATGTCTATTATCCACTCTCCGTGGCCCTGAGCCAGATTGTGTAAAGCCACAATCTGGGGCTTTGTGGGCCTGGCTGTTTTTATTATACACTAAGACTAAGTTCCACTGTGTCCAGCACATGCCCATCAGGGGGCTTTGCTTCATTGAGTCCCAAATTGGCTTCCTTCCGACTGACAGTCTACTTTCTCAGAGTAGGATGGTTCCTTATTACACCAGTAGTTGCTAGGGACTCGTTTCATCCTAAAGGAAAACTATCTTTTGTTTGTTTTAATTAAAAGAGACTCACTAGGGAGGGTTACCAAGAATACACATTTGTGCTTGAAAGTTGTTCTGCACAGTTGGGACTCTCCATGTCACCAGAAGTGGTCCCCGGGAGACCAGACATGATGTGCCTGGGACTCTGCCCTTCAGTTTCTCTCCAGGTGTGCCCTTTAGTTACAACAGTACATCCCGGTGCCTCAATACCATTGTTAGATGAAGTGTCTAGATTTTGGTTCAAAAACCCAGTCATCATATCTATAATGTAGTTTAGAGTTTTATAAATGTCCTTTTCTATGTGTAAAGAAGCAGAGTGATATAATTGCAATCGTCTCAAATTTGAATCATATATGGGTTCTTTTAAAGGAAAACATTCTTTATACTCTCAGTAATGACTTTTAAATTATTTTGCTATATTACTTGATGTATAAACATAAAATCAGGTATAAACCGCTAGTGTATATATCTCATCTGCAATTATAAAACCAAAATAAATCTCAGATTTAAATAAAAACACAACTACAAAGCCGAAAAGACTTCAATGTAACATTAACTTAATGTAACAGCTACTGTTTGGCCAAAACTAAAATCACTATTCCAAACATGAATGCAACATTGATTCTTGAGGTGCAGGTTTTGAGTGTTGTGTGCATATACTACCATGTTCAGAATGAGAAGTATTTTTCCCCCCACCACTTTTTTCTATTTGAACCACAGTGATATAATTCGGCCCTCTTTTAGCATGAATGCATTATGAAATTCTACTCTGTTATTTTCTGATTGGCCTGGGACAATTAAGGTAGGATCTAACTTGGTAACAACTAGCATAAACATAAGCAAAATTCAAATGTCTGGAAAGGGCTCTTTTAAGATGGTCTTCAAAAGAAGCTCCAGAACATATCTATTTAAAGATTATCATTGAAATGACATGCTAAAATTTAAGAACTGTTTGGAGAACTCCTGAACCCTAGAACAGCACATCTGTGGGCTACCTGGGATGGTAATTTTAATTTAAAATTAAATTAAATTAATTAAATTAATTAAATTGATTTAATTTAAAATTAAAAAGTCACAAATTAAAAGAATTTAATTCCTAAAAATACAAAAATTATAAAGGTAACAAATACTAAGTGTAAACTTTTTAAATAATAAAATATAGAATTAAAAGAAATAAACATCCCCCTTCTCCATTCCTTTAATTTCTCCCTGCTCTAGAAGTAATAACCCTTCTGGTTCTATGTATCCTTCTAGAATTTCCTCTATGCATTTATAAGTATGCAGGCACAGACATTTATGGCAAATCAGCCGTTCCACTTACTACTGTAAACAACAATGATAACAACACAGAACCAACAGAATCAATAGCAATAATACTATAATTAATAAGACAAATAGTAATGCTTTTAATGAGATACTAATAACATCATTAAAATATTAAATATAATGGACAAATGATTTCATATTTAGTTGACCCCTAATTACCTTAAGGTACAGGAATGGTATGTTTCTTAAAAGCACGATGTAATTTTAGAACATTTGTGACATGAGACCTTCACCAAAAACTGATAATCTTGTTTCCTTTAAAAAAATAAAAAGAAAAAACATTTTAATGGAACTAAAAGCCTTAAAACAAGATAAAATGAAACATGATATAGAATTACAACAGAATTTAGTTCCGCTCAAGAGACATTTATTTAGCACTAATGCCAGGTACTGTCAGTGGTGTGGGTAGAAAGATACCCTGAGGGAGCTCACAGACAAAAGACAAAGTCATATAAACACTTAATTTTATATATGGTAAAGACAGGAAAGCACAGGGTGCTTTACGTGCAGATTTACAGATTGACGTGCAGAATGGCCAAGACTAAGAGACAGGAGGCAACTGGGAGGCTCAGTAGGCCAGGAGCCAATTAATGAGGTCTTGAACTTGGGCAATAAACTTGAATTTGGGTAAGAGGGATGAAAAGGGAGAGACAAATCTGAAAAATGTCAGGGGAGTAAATCGTACAGAAGTTTGTGATTGGCTGTGGGGAGTGCAGGAGGATGGAATGACACCTGGGTTTTTGGCTTGGGTAACTAAATGATAGTTAAATGAGGTGAGAAAAGGAGTAAATTTAAAGCAGCAGGAGATGATGCCTTCAGTTGGGTATTTATTGAGTTAGGGGTGCCTGTGGGACATCCAAGTGCATGTTCAACAGCAGTTGGAGATATATCGGGATATTGGGTTAGAGGTTAAAGTAGACAAAGATATTTTGAAGTTACTGACATTGGTAGTAATGTAAAACAGAGAAGATGTAGATGGAAAGAAAAGAGTGGAAGGTCAAGAAGAGAACTTTGAGGAATGCTACCCAGTGAGGAAAGGACTAAGGAAGAGTTCAAGAGGCAGAGAAGATAATTTCTCAGTATTAGGAGAATCAGGAGAGATTAGTGTCTTACAAACCAGGGATATGGAAAGTTTTTAGGAAGGAAGGGGTAACAATGTCACAATCAGTAGTCAGGTCTTGAGAGCTAATGTTAGAAAAATATCTACTATGGTAGGCAGCCTGAGGGCAGCTAGAGTGACTTACTAATGTTTGTATATAATACTTAGTGCCTGGAACAATGACTGACACAGGTAGGCGCTCAGTAAGTGTTTATGGAATTTTATTGATGTGACAGTCGCTTTCATTAGTAAAATAATACACTTATGAGATAGTATTGATATTTTCCCAAGGACTTTTTTTTTACCTAACCCAGCCTAAATTTTCAGTAAGTAAATAAATAAATAAAACAAAATAAAGGAAATGTAGAAAACTTAATCCAATAGAAGGAAAGGGGGAGGGGAAAACAGAGAAACAGGATGATTAAAAAAAAACAACACACAAAATAAGGTGGATATATTTAACCAAAAATTTAGTGTTGCACATTTAATATCAGAAAAATAGAATTTAAGCAGAAAGCTGCAATAGGACTAGAGGAATCTTATTTAATAGGAAGGATAAAAAAAAAAGATTAAGTTCACCAAGAAGGTACACCCAGGAGCTGAGTACAGGGTGAGGCAAGTGAGGTGATTTGGTGAGTTGTGCAGATGCAGGGTCAGATGTTGTTTTTATTTAAACTTGTGATGTTTTATTCATCAAAGATGTCATGCATTAATTTTTATTCTAAAATATATTACATTAAAACGTGACTTATCTTTGATCACTGGGTTTGGGGCGCCCCTTTAAATTTTGCACCCAAGGCTGGTACCTCACTCCAATCCTGGCTGTGGGCCAGCAGGTCTGTGTGCATCTGAAAATATAACCCCAAGCAATATATTGCAAAAGTGGACAGACTTACAAGAAAAAAAATCTGACATAATCCCAACAATAGTATAAGATGTTTAACATACCGACATCAAACAGACCGAATCAGAAACCTAAGGGACAGGAGGGCCTGACATCTATCTGTAGCTTAAAAAGCCCTCCCAATGATTCTGAGGCACGTTCAAGTCTGAAAACCATTGCCCTAGAGATATTCTCACACAAGCCTTAAGGAGGCATAGAAGAGCAAGGAACGCATAGCCCAATTGTTTAAAAAAGTGCCAGACTGTCTGGATTCCAATTTTAGCCCAACCATTTCTTAGCCCTTTGACCTGGAAAAGTCAGGTAACTTTTCTCTGTAGCAGCTATCCATCTATGCAGTGTAGATAATATAGTAACTTCTGCATATCGTTGCTGTGAAGGAATTATTTCACATGGGGCAGTTACATTAGTGCCTGGCACAGAGTAAGCACTCAATAAATGTAACTTCTTACTATTAGGATGTTCATTACAGCCTTCCTTATAATAGTAAGTATTGGTAAAAGATTTCTTAAAAATAAGACTGGAAGCAAACATGGAAAAAAGATTAAAATTAATAAAACGTGGGTGGTGGGTATATAGGGGTTTTTATTATTCTTGCTACTTTTTCCCTGTGTTAAGATATTTCACAAGCAAAGAATAGTAATGAAGTCATCAATTATCTATTCACATTCAGATTTCCACAGAGAGTATTAGTTTGCATAAATCATCATGTCTTGATTAAATATGTTTCCACAGAAAGAGGTTACTAAACTTTTGTTCTTGGCATAAAATACAAGGCTGTCTGGTCCCAACATACTTTTCATGCCTTCCTCTTACAACTTGCACTCATTAATTCTATAATTCTAACCAATTTGCATATGTTCTATCTTTTTCCACTTTTGTATCTTTACACCCATTGTCTCCTCTACATTTACTGTCCTTTTAAAATCCTATCCATCTTTCAAGTCTCCAGTTCAAATACCACTCCTTGATAGAGATGTGTCTGAATCTCTGTTATAATTTATCTCTTCTGCCGCTCAAGGTTCCAGACACTCATTCTATTTATCACATAGCAATTGACACATTCTGCCTTATGTTGTATATGTTTTCCCCTATTTTATGTCACACTTCTACACAAGAGTAAACCATCCTTTATAATGGAGGAAAGATTGATACAATCTCAAAAAACATTTGACCAATGATTCAAACATTAACTTCAATTCACTGAATACAAACATCAGATGCTACACATGGAAACTGCATGGTCTGGACTTCACTGGCTGGTGAATAGAAATTGTGATGTTTTGGGTCGCCCCCACTCTGTCTTGCCTCACAGTCATTATAGATTTTTTACTAGGGTTCCCCAATTCAAAAATTCTTGATAATTCTCAAATTGTGAGTCCTAGAGAAAAGTGCTTTCCCTCCCAGAGTCTGGGTGAAGGTGGTCTCATAGGATAGGGAGGCTGCCCCTACCTGCAGCTTTCTCGTGCTTCTGCTGGGCAGCTGCTGTTGACCCTCTCCCTGTCCTCTCATGGTCGCCTCCTGCCTCCAGAGAACTGACCTTAGCCCAGCAGTTGCTGCTCTCATAAATCATCTTTTCAAGGAGAGTCCCCGCTGTTGGGCTGACACAAAGCAAAGAATGCCCTTTCCAAAGCAAAGGGGCATCTCTGGCGAGGGTGAGGAGGGGGTTGGGAGTGAAGTAGGAAAAGCTTTACAATGAACCTCAGATCCTTGTTTGTTTATAGCTCTGGGCCCTCTTGCTTTATCAAGTCCATTATGCAAGAATTATTTCTATTTGCAATAACTTTCACATCTATCCTTCCAGGGAACCCTTACTCCATCAGACAGGTCTATGTGTGAACTCCTGTTTTGGAATAAAAACAGGTTCTTTCCCTTGGGGTTCCTGGCCTTATGCAATGGTGGCACCAGGGTGGTCTTTGGGGAAGGCTTAGTTTCCCTAATTTCTTATCAGCTTGATTTCACAAACAAGTAAACGTATCATATGAATAAAAAACTGTTAAATGCAGAAGAACTGTCACCTAACCCCTTTTTCAACCTTAAGGCTACCCCTAAATCTCTCCCATGTGGAAATCAGAGGAAGTTGCTGACCATTCCTTAAAAATGGAAATATTCTGACTGGAGGCTGCATAAGAAAACCACTAGGCGGCGATGTTATCTAAAAGAATCTCACCATGGCCCGAGCCCAAACCACCTAGCATTCATTCTTCATTGCCTAGCTCCTCCTGCACTCTTCCAATGAGTCTACCTTTTCCCGCCTTTTATATTTCCGGCTCCCTCACAAGGGCTCCAGTTACATCTGCCAACATGTAATAAATGCTGGCCTGCCTCGCCTTTTTGTGGTTAATCTGATTTAGGTCAAGTAATCTCTAAGTGAGTCCATCCTACCTTTATATTTGAGAAATGTGTATCAGTTTACTGAGTACATATAGGTCCTGGGTGTCTTTCTGGCTTAAATCTATTCCTCGAATTTATGTCAGCTCTCAGATAACTCAAATTCCTTAACACACAGGTTTGCCTATGACTCTTAATTCCCACAATGCTTCTCAAAGTCCATTTCCTATTTTATAGTTGTCTAGATCACAACTAATAGCAGGGGTCTGAAAGATGAAGTAACTCTTCATCTTTCTATCTCCAGGCTCTAGCATAGTAATTCACACATAAGAAGTCATACATGTAAGTCTAGATAGTGATTCACTCTATAAGAATTCACATAATGATTCTTATATAGTAAGGTGGGTGAATGGATGGATGGATACATGAATAAACCCCAAACTTCTTGGGAAATATTACAATACTTTGACTTAGAGAATAGGCAGCATGGCATAGCTAAAGAAAAAAACAATTCATTTTAGGAAATAGCTGTGTTAATAAATGTAAGAGCAACCAGTGTTCTGTTCTCCTATAGCACTTTTTAAAAAACTGAAATATAATTCACATACCATAAAATTCACCATTTTAAAGTATACAATTTAGTGGTTTTTAGTATATTCACAGACTTGTACAACTATCACCACTATCTAATTCCAGCACATTTTATCACCCCCGAAAGAGACTCTACCTGTTAATAGTCACTCCGCATTCCCCCCTACCCCAGCCCCTGGTAACCACTAATCTACTTTCTGTCTCTGGATTTGTCTATTCTGGACATTTCATATAAACAAAATCATACAAAATGTGGCCTTTTGAATCTGGTCTCTTTCATTTTATAATCCCATCACACTTTGAGCATGTCTCTGTTAACACTTATTTTTCTGTGTTGTTTTTATTTGTTTACCTACTAAACTAGTAAACATCACAAGGATGGAAACTATGCCTTGTTTATTTCAGCATTTCTAATACAGAGTTTAGGGCCTGGCACAGAGTGGACACTCAATGCATGTCTGCTGAACGAAAGATTCTTTCCTTATTCTAGTGAATCTGGTTGGGTGGTATTTGAGGGGGGCCTCTACACACACTCCTCATATGCATAACAAAATGAAAAGCCCTTACTGGGTCTAGATTGAGAGGAAAGAGGACATGAAATAGTTTGCACTGGGAATGGTAAACATGTACTTCATTTGGGCTGCTGCGGACTTACAGGGCAGCTAAATTATAACAGAACTGCGAATGAGCACTTTCTATCACTTGTGTGGGTATATTTCAACTGCATTTATCAATTTAAATGCATGATTTAGAAGTTACTAAAGACATACATTTTTGTAAATGAGTCTATGTAAATGTGTAATTAATGTACACTTGGAGATTATATGTATATTCCAATTTCCCGAGAGTGAAAAATATATACTGGACTGAAGTTAGGTTGCCATTTATTTATTTATTTATTTATTTATTTATTTATTTATTTATTCAGCCTAGATTCTGTTACAGATGGAGCAGCGTTGAGCTATTTAGGGCAAGTGGGACAGGAGAGGAGGGCGAAAGTCTTTCTTTCTGGAGGGAAGAACTCCAGTGAATTTTACACAGATCCTCCATGAGGCTCTGGAACTAAGGTTACAGCATTTCCCCCAGGCCTTGGACAAGACTTGAAGTCAGTGCAGAGCTTCCTTCTTGACAAGACTTGCCCTGGTCTAAGATGCCAGGTTCCATGTGTCTCACTCAGGTTCTGTGAGCTAAACAACCCAAACAAGCATTCCATTCTCTTCTAGACCAGAGAGCAGGACATATTCCAGGCCCCCTCTCAGTTAGGTTAATTCTGACTCCTCCTTTAAAACTTAGTCCAAACTTCACATCCTTTGATGCCTACTGACTTTCCCACCTGGAGTTCTCTAATCCGTGTTTCTAGAAGACTTGTTTTGGATCTTCATAGCACTGGAAGTTTAAAAATATTGTGTTATATGCTAGTTGAAAATTTGCCCCCTCTCCAGTAGTAGTTTTTGCTTATAAATTTGGACATACAGATTTCCATTTCTTTTCCTCTTTGTATATGTGTACATTCTATTTTTAGGGTCATTTATAGTTCTTGTATAAAAAAACAGGGTCATTTATAGTTCTTGTACTGAAACTTGCTTTTCTCACTTAACAGTAAATTATGGAATTCATATAGAGAGGGTGCCAAAAAAAATGTATGCATATACACATTTTAAGAAAGGAAAAAACTGCATTAAAAGTATAATACTCATATATATACCGATAATAAAAGATGAATACAAGTCATGTGTATACATTTTTTTTTGGCAGCCCCAGTATGTTAGTGTACATATACCTACTTCACCCTCTATTCCACTTAGATGTACCATTATTTATTTCACTCTTTTCTGAACTGTGTCAACCTCACTTATTTCATCTTTCATCAAGTCAGTCTGCAACCCCACTAACATTGTTGTCTAGAGCATTCTTCATCACTTCCATTGTTTTGTGTCTTTGCCTGTACTTAATTTTATCTTCCCCCAATACAGTTTAAGTTCTGGAAGGCAGAGAGACAGTGCTGCCCGGGTCTGCACGCACAAAGCCCTCGGTACAGGGTTACCCCTTGCTCAAGTGGATTAACATTGTTCTTTCAGAGCCTTTAGGATGCGAGCCCAGCCATTGTGCTATAAACTGTCATTTAACATTTTCTTTCTTTTCTTCTTTTAGCCATACTTCCCATTGCCTCCAGCTGTTGCACCGAGGTTTCACATCATATTTCCAGACGGCTTCTGGAAAGAGTGACTGTATGTCACATTCAGAGAGTTGATGGGGATTGTGACTTGGCTGCTGTCATGTGAGTGCTCTTCAGCAGCGAGGTCTAAACTGCACAGCGATCATTTCTCAGCCAATCAACAATAGGTTAGGGAGGCTTTGCCTGATACACAACACACAGATAATCTTTGAAACAAGGGAGGGGAGAGTCAATATTTCGCCTTTCTGCCCCAGGCTCCTGGGAGTGAACCCACAGTCCCCCTGTACTAGGATGTCCAGAGCCCTACACTAGCCCTCCCCTCCCCTCCCCTCACTGCAGTGCTCTGATTACGGCTAAATGCCTTCAGTCACCGAGCAATGCATACAACTTTCCTAAGCAAAACAAGGGACATTCTGAGTGAACAAAAGAAAAGAAAAACAGAAAGTGACTCTGTTCTATTTTCATGTCTTTAACTGTAACTTTTTCCAGGCAAGGATGTGGGTTGCTATCCTTTTTGCTCTCAGAACTCATCAGGAGTGTATATAAGGTTCAAACAGAAGTGTAGAGCTGTCGTCCCTGTCACACATGCTACATGTAATGAAGCACAAACATCCTTCTTTGCTATTGATGCTGGGCTGTTGGCGCATAGTAGACCTTCTTACTCCTCCTACCCCTATCCCTGGCTCAGTTATTAAAAACTTTAGACTTATATGTACTTAACATCTCCATAGAGATTTTAAAATCTGACATACATTGGTATTTAGCAAATCTGGATGCTGACAGCAATGCTGTGGGGAAGGCATAAGTTACCTCCATGTCACACAAAAGAAAGATGTGACTGAAGAGACTACGAAGTTCACCTGGTGATACACAGCTAGTGAATGGCAGAAATGGGATGTGAACCCAGGTCTCTTCGTTCAGAGCACTATGTACTCCCAAGGTCTCTCAAAGGGGGTGATGGGACTAACCATAAGATGCTCTCCTAAAATGCCATTGCATTCAGCACCTTCAAATCATAATGACAGCATATCAGGCATTTCCCTGACACCACTTATGGTTCCAGGCGACACTAACAAGCCATTTGGTGTTCCCTTCCTTGGGCTACAAATAGTCCCATTGCTTATGCCTGAGTTCCCGAGTCACTGGGGAACCTCCTTATTTATTCAATGAATTCAACAAATATTTATCGATTAGCAAGTATGTACTAAACGCTATTCTATGTGCTGGGGATGCAACAAAATAGACTCTGCCCTCCTAGAGTCTCCAGGAGACTATCCAGGTGGGTCATGCAGACCATTCTCTGAGATTTAAGATACATTTTTCCCTGTCAGAGTAATCCATCCATTACCCAACTTTGAGAAACACTGCTCCAAGGCAAGGTTCTAGATCAGAGGAAGAGTTTGTAAGATGTCCACTGATAGACTTCCTTCAGGACAGAGGGGCTGTGAGGTCCCTGAAATTTTTGCGTCTGAATGTGTGAACATTTTTCTGGGGAGAAAGTCCACAGATTTTATAAGATCTTCAAAAAGACCTTAGATCTAAAAATGTTTTAAAATTACACTTGGGGTTAGATGTGTGGAGTGAGGCAATTCCTGGCCCAAACTTGTAATAAGCATGAGTGTTTATGTGAGAGAAGGGAGAGGGCTGAAAACTCTCTCAGCAACTCCTTAGTTCATGTCACCACACTGGATCCATTGGCTCAGATGGTTTCGTCACTGGGAACCAATGTGTTCTATGACAATCCAGGGGATACTTACTAATGAGGTACCTTCTGAGGGGTGTTTCAAGGTACCAATTTCTTTGAAAAACTCCCTTAGTAAATGCCTGGCCATAATTCTATCATTTTTTACTTAATCTTAATAAATAGTGCTGGTAGTAGTTGGAGAGTGAAAATTCATAGGCAGTTCATGGGTAACCAGTGCTCTGTAAAATTAGAAACATTTGGATATTTGACTCATTTGGATATTTGGCTGAACAAAATTTGCCTGAGGCTGTTCTGGCTGCTCTCAGTAACACCAAATTCTCAACTGTCAGTTCCTTTCACCTTGTTGGCACATGTCACCCCAGACTGAAGTACTCTTCAGAGTTTGTAAGAGCTCCCATGGGACTCCCAGGAAGGCATGGGGACAGAACTGTGGGAAGTTTCTCTGTGTGTGTAACAGTAGAAGACAGATGATGGGGAATATCAGGGGACACTGATACAGGAATTTGCTAACAGAGTTTCAGAGAAGTTTCTTTGGGATAAGCAGGTGCCAGATAGAGATCTAAAAGGTATAGAAACAGAAATGATATAAGTCCTCACTTTGATAAGGGAAAACATGATCAAAACCATGAGTTGTCATTTTAATAAGGACTCAGTTTTAATTAAAGGGAAACTGTGAAGACAATCACTTGGATCTAAAAATACTTACTCTATTTGAGTACAAGTTTGTAAATTGACCTCTTTGTGCTGATAAGACAGCTAAAAATTTAGAAAAGTTATGACCTGGTCCCAAATAAGATGAAATTTGACTATATAGCACTTTTAAATAATAAATTACAGATCTTCCCTGTTGTGTTTCCTGACAGTCAATATAAATAGATAACAGTTATTTTATTTTACTACAGAACACGTCTTTATCCCTTAACTTTCACTATGCATTAAGAATTCAAGGTTTGCAACAAGTGTTTTAGATGCAGAAAACACGACAAGTGTTGAAAATGTAATTCCCAAATAGCATCTGTTATTTTCACAACTACTAAATATAAATTACAGCGAATTCACTGGATTTCTTTTCTTTTCCTTTTCTGCCTAGAAATAAGTCCTTTGTTTCACACCCCATAAATGATCATTGTAATTTTTGATGTCTGAGATTGTTAAACAGCAATTTGCTTGTTTAAATCCCTCTACAGTGACTTTATTAGAGAACTTTGCGCTGTTTCTAAACATACATACAGTGCAAAGTTGTTTGTCTTGGGCAGAGGGCTGAGGTTTCTTGAATCATATCTGTTGGGAAGAAAATTTGGGGTTATTACATGAAGTTATCTGGCAGGCTTGAGTGTATTTTCCGAAGTGGTTGTTAAGGCCTGTAGTGCTGAGAGAAACAGGTAAAGAAAGAAAGTCTAGGTAACAATTATAGGTACAATCTCTACAGCAAGACCACCCATTTAGGGCCATTGGATTAGTTACTCTCTTGTGAAAGAATTAGGAGATCAGCCTTATGGTTTCTTAGCATCAAACTCTCCACCTAGAAATTCACAACGGGGTGGGTCAGTGCCCATCAGAATACTACGGAGTTGGGGGCAGGGCAGGGAGCATGGAATAGGCTACATCCCAGCCCAACGTTACCTCATCTCTTTTTATCCTGATGGAATACACGAGGGATACAAGAGGAGGTTTAAGTAGTCTTTAGACATTAGAATTTTAAAACATCATAGCTTCTTGGATTTGGTAGCTGTGTTATGGTAGCTGGTTTTTCCCCTAATTTTACATTGAGAGGTTGAGGTCACACTGCGTAGGCCTTTGAAAAGGGTCCCCCATGGTAGTTGTTGCCTGTTGTCCTGTGGTTCTCCACCTCCCTGGGTCCTCTGTCTGTATTTGCCCCATGTCTAGGTTGCCCCTCAGTCCAAGGATCAGCGCCCCTCCCAGAAGCTCCTCACTCCTCAAGAAATAATGGAGTTGAGTCCTAGTTCTCTCCTGTGTCACTTCTGGGCTTATCTGGATTTCAGTGGAGTCTTTCTCCACGTATGTCTGCTCAGATTGTTGCTGACACCACAGGGAAGGAGATAGTTTCAGCTCTTTGGCAAGGATAGGAGCGTCAACACTTTTTTTTTTCCTCTGAATTGCTACAGCCAAGTTTTCTCCTGTCATAACTAAAGGCACGCCAATTGGCCATAGTGAGAAGTAGCTTTTCTTTTGAAGACCTCTCAATCTAACACAGAGAATGTATTGTTCTCCTGTTACGATGCCTTACTTTTTTCAAACTAATATGCCTACATTCTGGCTTTATTATGCTTAAGCTCATTCAAATCTTTCCCAACTTTTCCTCCCACATTAGCAGATGATTCTTTTTGGGAAAACAGTTCCCATATTAGTTGATGATTCCTTTTGGGAAAACAGGGTCAAGGGTCTCAATTTATCCAGATGTAGCAATATTGTATGCATAGAGCCAGCAGGCCCATGTGACATTTAATAAAACTGGTGGGACCTGATGGGGATATTAAGTCACAATATCTTTTGTAACAAAAAAAATTCTTCTAGTTGCTAGAAATTGTGAATGGTGCTCTAGGAATCTCCCACCCCCAATGTCAAATTTTCATACAGAAAAATGAAAACAAATTCTGAGATGTGGTATAGATCTATATTATATGAAAATGTTAACAAAAGCCTAGAATATTTTAGTTTCATTGAAAACCAAACCAAACTGTCCTTATTTTGAACAATTTTCACTTCATATCTACAACTAATTACTGAATTCCTACTGTGAACAGGCCTTTCCAAGACACTTCCAGACAATAGCATCATGCCACAGTGAAAGGAGAGAGACAGACAAGTACTTAAATAAAAGACAAGTAAACTAAGTGCCAGAAGAGAGATAACCAGTGCCTTGGAAACTCAAAGGAAAAAAGAGGGCACTAAGCTGAGAGAATCTAGAAAAAACTTACTGAGACGGATATAGGTGAGATGGGCAGTGAGAAATGAATTGATTTTGTTGGGTGAAGCTTGGGGTCCAGAAAGAGAATTGTTTTCTCTTGGTTTCCCTCTTCACCCCCTCCTCCCCACTCTCCTTTGCTCCCTTCCTCCTTCTCCCCTTTCCTCCAATTCCTTCTTCTTCTAATACTTTCTGCTGATATCTGAGGAACCAAAGGCAGCAGTGTAGTCAAGTTAAGAATCAACATTGTGGTACTGAGTTTTAGGATTCCGACTTTAAGAATACAGTGTGTCTAAAAGTGGCAACTCCCTGTAAGTAACTAAGTTTTTACTTGTACTTTCTATCAGTGATCTTTTTTCTTTCCTTTTTGGCAGCCTTCATGTCAAGCGCAGAAGAATCTGTGCCAGCCCGCACAGTCATATTATTAAGCAGTGGATGAAAAAACAAGCGGCCAAGAAAAGTGTTAAAGGCAACATTTGTCATAAGAAGAAACACCATGGCAAGAGGAACAGTAAAGGGATACATCAGAGGGGCCATAAAATACATGGCCATAAAACTCCTTATTAGAGAATGTACAAATGAACCTATAAAGACAATTCCTGAAGTGAACTTGGCCATGGTTGGTTATAAATTTCTTATATGAATGTTCCTTCTTGGGAGTTAAGATGTCAAAACAAAATAGTATTTTTTAAAAGGAACAAGTATACAGTATGCAAATGTAGCCAATAACATCCTCAGCTGAAAAATGAAATGAAAAGATGATACTTGTCTTCATATAATATTGTAAGAGCAGCATCCAGATACAATTTCTTCAACTTTTTTATTTACAAAGTTTTCCAAACCTACAGAGAAGTTGAAAGAATGGTACAATGAATGCCTGTATACCTGTCACATGGATTAATCATTGTTAATATTTTCCCACATTCATTTTCTTCCTCTCTTCTCTCTTTGCATGTGTATATAAAACATTAGGTATCTATAGCTATCTATCTATCTATCTATCTATCGATCGATCGATCGATCTATCATCTTTGCTAAACCATTTGAAAATAAGTTCATCATGATACTTTGCTCCTACATTTTTTTTTACTGTTACAACTTGGCATCCTTCAAGAATAAAGACATTTTCTATATAACCTCATTATCAGTTTTATATCTAAAGAATTTCATATTTCCCCTATTTCCAAAGTGTTTAATATAGTTTTTTTCAATCAGTCCAGGTTAATATATTGCAATTAATTGTTATATTTGTTTAGTATCTTTTAATCTAAGAAAGTCCTTCTGACTTTTTTTCCCTTTTATTTCTTCTCATGGCATAGACTTTTAAAAAAACAATCTAAGCCAGAATCTGTTTCACATTCTGGGTGTGTCTGTTTCCTCATGATCACATCCAGGTTAACATTTTTGGTAAGAATACTTCCTGTGTGAATTTTTATGTTTCTTACTGCATTATTTAGTGTTTATGAACATTGGAGTTTATTTTGTACATTGAAAAGTTTTAGCTGAATATCACTTTAAAACACCTAGTTTGAATAACTACTGTTGTTTGGCTTGATAAATTCTGATGTTGAAAAAAAAATGTCTGCTTTGCTCCAGGAGCCATCGGCCTCCACCCCAGACAGTTCTTGAAGCTTTAGGGAGAGGTCTGGAGTTGAGTATCATATGGGATGATTTTCTACTCACCCTAAATAAGGAACCTAAATCTTTAAACTCCTAACCCATCTTTCCCACACCTTCTGGGTTGATGTCCATTGTGTTGCTCCTCTGTTGGTCTCTTTATTGTCTACAAAAGCTTCGAGATGTAGAGCAAGACTTGGTTTTCATACACAGCCATTAGATGGCAGGAGCCCAGTGACCCTTTTGCCAGGTATCAGGTGTCCTGCACCTCCCTCCTGACCAGTCCAGGGTAGCAGTGCTGCCAGGATGACGTGGAGGTGATAATGGGACACATGGAGATGCTGAGCCTGATGTAGGTTAAAATATCACCAAGTTTGTTTAACACACTGCTCATTGACACTGATTTGGCATGTGGTTTATTCATTCTCACCAATAATCCAGTGAGCTTTGTATTGATATTTCCACTTTTTGGATGAGGAAACCTGAGGCTTATAGACAGTAAATGATTTGCCCAAGGTCACACAGTAAGTGGCAGAGATAAGCCTGTGCCCAGGTCTCCAGACTTCCTCTTCTCTTTTTCCCCGTCCTTCTTCCACCTCCCCTGCTCCACACACACTCTGATTCAAGCCGTCATTTCTCAGTCTAGTTGTGTAGGACACAGCTCCCTGGCCCATGCTGGTATTATGAGCCTTGTGCTCCCCCCCACCCTCCCCCCGCTGAGGCAGGAGGTCACCGGTCATCATCGGCCAGCCCCAGCAGTGGTCCCTAGAAGGTACAGTGGACACAGAGGTGGGGCAGAGGGAGAGGAATTCAGATAAAGATCTGTGCCTCTGGTGCTTCACAAAGGGCTACAGGATGCCTGTTGACCATTTTACTTAGAAGTCTAGCAGTAAAATATGCTGCTCCTTGGTACTGTGGGTACTGATACTGCCAATAACCATCTTCATAGACTAAAACAGGCCCCAACCTGATTTAACTGAGTTTCACAATCTTAGGCAATGCAGGAAATGGTGCATTATTTATAATCTTGGATTTGCCAAATGTCCCTTCCCAGGTTCTTTTCAACTTAAAGACAAATTTTGTTAGAAAATACAGCATTCTTCCACTCAACCCCATCAGGTTTTTTACTGTGATAATATAATAATACAGGCATTCTGAGGAAAATGGTTCCTAAGTGTCTTAGTCAGTTCAAATTGCTGTAACAAAATACCAAAGAATGGGTGACTTATGCACAACAAATACTTATTTCTCACAGTTCTGGAGGCTGGGAAGCCAGGATCACCGCTTCGGCAGATTCAGCGTCTGGTGAAACCCTCTTCTGTTGTAGACTGTACTGACTTCTTGTTGAGTCCTTACATGGCAGAAAGGAGTAGGTTGCTCTCTCTCTGGAGTCTCTTTTATAATCCATGAATTCCATTCATGAGAGGCCCACCCTTCTGACCTACGTACCCCCAAAGACCCCACCTACCAATACCATCAACTTTGGGGTTTAAGATTTCTACGTGTGAGTTCTAGGGTGACACAAACATTCAGACTATAGCACTAAATATTCCTTTTTAATTTTGTAGTACTATCATCCAATGCCATCAAATTACAGGTTCTAAAATCTGAAGAAAGTTACATTAAATAAAAAAATAATGAAATAAAATAAGAGAGTAATGGAAATAAACCACAGGTTTTAAAATTAATCATAATAACATTAATTAAAAAGTTAAAATAAAAACGTTAGTCTCTAATCCTCTCAACCAATAACTTAAATTATTTTCAACTTTTTCTCTCCCTGTCTAGATTCATAATTCCATACAGTTTTTGTGTAGTAATAATGAGAGTAGGTTTATATACTATATTTTTAAATTTTCATTTTACTGCAATGCACACAATTAAAACTTTGTGTAAGGACTGTGCAGCTTCTTAAAGAAATTCCACTTTACAGGCTATTACATGTGCTTATTAAAACATTTTGTTACCAATACTATTACTGTACTATGTATGAGTGGATCACCCAGTCTAACTCCCTAAGTTTTTTCTAGATTATCTTTTTATTAAACTAATACAAATGTGTAGTAAAAATAAATAAATAAAAAAAATAAAAAGTACAACAGAATTTATAATGAAAAACAACATCCTCTCTCTCTCTCCTCCCTATTCCCAGAGACTTACTTCTTTGGGGCAACCACTTTTAACCTTCTTTGTTTGTCTGTTTTTTATTTTAACCACAAGTATTAACTGATAGATTGAAGAATACAGTTTTAATGGAACCATAAGGTACAACCATGGATTAAAACAGATTGCTACACAGCCAAAATGAAGAAAAACAAAAGCTGTATGTAATCTTGGGAACTTGAAATATGCAAGTCAAGGAACCAAGTGTCAGTTCTTCTGGTGGTGTAGGGGAGAAAACAGTTTTCCTCAACCTTTTTAGGGTGCCTGGCTAGGTCCTAAAATTAAACTGACAGAGACATATTAACAGAGGAAAAGCATACAAATTTATTTAACATGAGTTTTACATGACACAGGAGCCTTCATAAATAAATGAAGACCTGAAGAAACAGACCTGAGTACTTCATGCTAGGTTTGATGAAGAGTGGTTGGTTGTGGAGGAATGTCATAGGTCAGAGGGTGTGAGATAAGTGTAATAAACTGGGGGAACTTAGCAAGCCCTGTTCGTTAGGATTCTTCTCCGTTTCTCTTTACCTTTGGAGATAATGATGATCTGAGCACCTCTCACCGAGGGTTTCATGATGTGTTTCAGGAGAGAAGGGTGGGGGAAAGGTCAAAGTGACCTTCTTGCTTTTGCCGTTTTCTCAAACTCCCTCAGCTTAAAATATTCAATATGCCAATATGGCGTATTTTGGGGTAGCGTGTCCTGAACCTCATCAGTGGTTATCTCCATAATTTCAAATGAAATGCTTAAAGTATCATTTTTTGTTTATCAATTTTAGGCAATATCTGTTGTCTCCTTACACTTCCCTATTTTCCTTCCCTTCCCCTCCTCATCTTCATAGTTTTATTACTGTTTCTTTTAATTTTGAATAATATATCAACCTTCCATTCATTAGTCCATTAATTCTAGAATTTCAGTCTCCTACTTATGTAAGATGTAGACAGTCTTACACCTTTCCTTGTCCTCCTATCCTTCTATCTTGTGTCACATAAGCTATATTTTTACATTTACGTGACTGATGTTGATAACTATAATTCTGTTCTATAATAATAATTGTCTTTCACGCTTTGTTTAAGGCACAGTTTCTCAACCCTGGCACTGCTGACATCTTGGGGTTGATAATTCTTTATTGTGGGGATTCTACTTTACATTTGTAGTTGAATTGGCAGTACCTTTGACCTCTACCCACTAGATGACCTCCAAAAGTGTCTCCTAATATTGCCAAATGTCCCCTGGGAGAGAGGAGCAAAATCACTCCTGACCCTAGCTGAGAAAATCACTGGTTTAGAATTTAGGTAGATTCAAAAATTGAAAACAAATAAGACAGAAAAATTCTAAATGACAGCCCCCCTCCTCCAAAGTCTGTTTTCTGATATATATACACTTTTTCCCAAACACTAATCTAGGCATTGCAATGAAGGTATTTTGCAGAAGTAAGTAAGGTCACAAATCAGTTGTCCTTAAGATAAGGAGATTATTTGGGTAGGAATGACTTAATCACAGGAGCCCTTTAGGTCTGAGACCAGAGATCAGAGGCAATGTAGTCAGAGAGAGTCAAAACATGATAAGGATTCCATATGCCGCTGCTGACTTTGAAGATGGAGAGGGCCAAGTCCCAAGAAGTGCAGGTAGACTCAGAGCTGACAGTCAACCCCAGCTGACAGATACTAAGGAAACAGAGACCTCAGTCCTACAACCACCAGGAACTGAATTCAGCCAGGAATAAGAAGGACCTAGGAGCAGATTCTTCCACGGAGCCTCCAGAGGGAATGCAGCCAAGACAATATCTTGATCTCAGCCTTGTGAGATCCTAAGCATAGAACCCAGTCATTCTATGTCTGGACTTTTGACTTACAGACTGTGAGCTAACAAATAGGTGCTGTTTTAGATGGCTAAGTCTGTGATACCTCGTTTTGCAACATTAGAAAATTAACACAACCAATAAACAGCATTCTTACCATCCTAACTGTGTAAGTATTGTTCTCTGCTGGGCCAAGTAGTGTGCTAGAGTTTAATATCCTTCTCTAACAATGAACTCTATACACTTCACTAGTCAAGCAACTTGAGCCTGATGAAATACAACTCTGTTCTATATTATTCACGTAGTTTAGATATTTTACTTCTTTCTAGGTATGCCAGGCATCCATGCTATTTATACTGCTAATTCTTACCTTTGTCAGTCACTCACTTGAGGTCTCAGGACTCCTCATGTTAATTGAAGAGAATTCTCCATTTGTGCACTTGAAGCTGCTCATAGTTCTAAGATTTATAAATAACAGAGTTCTTATCAACTCTATTGCTGGGGAGAGCTTTGCCTTCAATAACTGCAAAATGTCTGCTTCCGAATAATACCTAAAATTTGTCAATAGCCTTTCTCTCTATAAGCATAGCCCACAGCTTTCTCTCTCTGAAACAAAATGCTGTTGCTGTGTTCTAGCAACCCTGGGGTAGTGTTTTATATTTATCTCTTCTTATGGGAAGGCTACTGCAACTTTCAATTTAATCTAAGTTGAAAAGGATCTTACATTTTGTAGAAATCTTACTCTGTCTAGTGCCATTAAACATCCACTAACTATTCCAGTCCAAATTGAGTTAGCTAGCAGACAACCCAGAATGCTGGCAGGAAGGCATCCATTGCCACTGAGGGAAATTTACCTGAAGGGCAGATTCTTCTCAGCTGATGGCCTGACAGCAGGGGCTCGGTGCTTGGACATGGAGGTGGATTCTTTCTACCTCAGTGTGTGGTGAGGAGTCAAAGCTCTCAAGACCCTGCCACTTAGTATATAGTGTCTGAGCCCATGTGTGATCCAGGAAAGCTGCAACTGTGGAGGCCAAGCATGGAGCATCTCCCTAAACTGGTCAGTGTGTCTGATCCAGTAAGGGCATCCTCCTGTGGAAACCATTATACTGGGTAAGGCTCATGGACAGAAGTCATGTCTAGTGAGTTCCCAGCTCTATCCTTGGTGCCTAACTCAGTGTCTGGTACATAGAAGGTGCTCAGTAAATATCTGAGCATAAAAGTGGCTAATAAGGATATGAATTCTGGAATTCAGTAACAACACAATTATGGTCACAAGCATACCGTATTTTCCCGAAAATAAGACCGGGTCTTATATTAATTTTTGCTCCAAAAGATGCTTTAGGGCTTATGTTCAGGGGATGTCATCCTGAAAAATCATGCTAGGGCTTATTTTCTGGTTAGGTCTTATTTTCGGGGAAACACGGTAGCAAGAGTGCTAGTGGACACCAATGTCTCTCTCTACTTGTGTTTGGAAACAGGAGTGCCCTGTTTTGGACTGAATTCTTAAGACTGTTCAGGTGGAAGAGATAGAGAGGCCTTCAGAAGGAAATACTCTAGTTCTTGTGAATAAAAGTAAATTGATTTGCTTGGAAAAACAAGAAAAAAAAATGTGACTGTATTTACATCCAAGCCAGTGGAGCAAGTCTTACTGGTTGCGTAAGATATTATTTCAGATATCTGAATCATATAGATCACTGGTGATAATTGCAAGGTTCTGACTCCCTGAACGGACATGCCTGAACAAGGCTTATTTTAACTGGGTGGCCCTTTATATATCCACATCAATTTTTTTTATTTTTATGTTGGAAATAGATTCTTGATCCAGAATGGGCTCTAGTTACTTTGCAGGGGTAAGAGGAAAAGCTTGATATTTCTAGTTCCGCAAACTCAATCTCAAAATCAGTCCAATTTTCCCATGTTTAAGGTTGAGAAATCAGAGACAGTGAAGACAGAGCACATATTATATATTATCTGGATCTATAGACTCACAATGACCACTAAATAATTCAAATAAAATATTAGTTTTAATAATCTTGCATGAGTTTTTGTGGCATTAGCAATTGCTATTTAACACACACCCACAACCTAGAAACTGTATGTGAATCCATTTTTAATAACTAAACATTCCTGGCAACTGTTAGAATTCAATTTAGTTTTATAAATTGAAATCAATTTAAAACAAAGTAGGAAAGTTTCTTATTCTAAAAACTTTCTCCAAAATATCATTTGATAAAATTAATGTTATTTTTTAAAGCTAACGTTGCCCTTTGATTTTTAGTCTGTGCAGCCTTACATGGTAGAAAAAGCGCTGGATGGCTTGGTCAGACGGGCCTTCACTGAAGTCCTTGTATGTTGTTTTGTCCGTCTGCAAATGGAGAGGATAAAACCTGGCTCAAAAGATTGTCATTGTGGAGTCAGAGAAGGAGCTATGATGACAGAAGAATTAGCTGTCTCTGAGAAAACCTGATGTGTTGGGGGGAAACCTTGACCAACTGTTGCTGGCTTAGAAGATCCAGGGAGGGGCCTACAAGCCAATCAAGGCCGGCAGCCTCTAGAACAAGGAAACGGACCTTCCTCTCGAGGCTCCAGAAGGAGCGCAGCCCAGATGACGCCTTGAATTTAACCCAGTGAGACTCTTCAGACCATGGACCTCCAGAACTTAAAGATAATAAATTTATGTTGTCTTTTTTTTTTTTTAAAGATTGTTGTGAAGACTTAATGTAAAGCACAGCATTTGAAATATAAAAGGTGCCCAGTAACTATTCTGTTTGGGGGAATAATACTGCATTCTGGTTTGTTTAAAGTGAGAAAAACCTTTGAGAGTGAAGGTGTTCTCTCCTTCACCTGATTTTCACTCTCTGATTCCCAGCACTTGAGCACCTGTTATACAACCTTGCCTCAGTCATGCGGTGGAGAGTTGGGAAAGGATCTGCCTTGTGATTTGGAAAAAATAGTTAAGGGGAGAGCAGTGTCTTTACAAGGCTTGAGTGGTGACATCGGGGGCTGTCACTAATAGAACAGAGGACGTCTGTGCCCCTAGAAGCAGCAGTTTCATGTGGGTCATTGGTAGCTGAGGCAGTAACAAGGCCGCAGAAATAAGACCAGAGCAAAAGCAAAAATATCACCTGTCCCTGAGCACAATTGGGACAACACCCTTGGGCACTGGGGTTGTTAAAGAAAGTAAAATCTTACTGTTGGGTTGGTGGGATTACAAGATGTTTTAACTGAGCATCGAAACAATGTGTTCCTATTCTTTTAGTCATATGTGTTATTTGTTTCACAGCATGGATATAGCTTCTGTTTCATTGATTTGGATCTGACTGGGAGAAGTTAGAGAATGTTATAGCCTCCCCTTCCCTTTGCCCTCTCTGTCTTTCTTTTTTTTTTTTTTGTCATTCAAAAGCACAATAATTTTATTAAGACTATGAGAAAAGAAGTATATTCTGTACATCATATTGTTAACAGAGGGTATTTCTGAGAGATGAGATGATTGGGAAATTTCACTTACTGTGTTCCACGTGTAATCAGCATATGCCAAAGGTATGCAGCCTTCCAGTGTTACCCTTTATTAAAATTCTTATAAAATCAGCTCAAGCTTCCATTCCATGAAACTGGAACAGGATCATCCCTCTTCTCACTATTTTTAAGCCATCGTGAGATGCCACACAAAAGGGGCATCCAGAAGGGCACTTAGAATTTCCCGGATACTTTACACTAATGCCCTTCTCCTTGTTCAGTTCTCAATTGCTTAGCAAAGCCCAATGTTGCCACAGGTTATTCAGGTTCTCTATGTGTTATTTTATCCCAAAACTTTTATTTAACTTTTAATATATGCTTAGCAATGTTACAAGAACTTTATGTGCATTAATTGATTTAATCCTGAAACAAGTCTACAGATTAAAAACATTTTACCCTCATTTTGGAGGTAAGGTAAATGAAACACAAAGAGGCTGGTAGTTATGTGTTGGAGCCAGGATTCAAACCTAGGTAAGCCTGGCTGCAAAGGTTACATTCTCAAGCATGTCTGTATTGCTTCTATTTTACCCTTTGCCCTTTCTTTATCAAGAACCTCTGACACTTAGGTGGGAGGGAGTTAGAGAACACAAGAGCAGAAGATAAAATAAGCCACAACTTTTTGAAATGAGGAGATGGTTTGGGGAGCTTCATACTGTTTTTGTTTTTGTTTTTTCCCCTCTGCTTCTACTTGCCACCAAGCCTACTTCCCCAATGCCATAGCTGAAGTTCAATGACAATAACTCTTACGGCTTTCCTGTCATCCATATCAGGAGTGTAGTCAAAGAAATGGTTCTTTTCTGCACTGAAATTGGAGTCAACTATGTTTTTTTATTTCATTCATTGATATCTCTTTCCTCTCTTTCCTAGAAATTCTGGTTCACCCACCTTTCTTTGAGACAATGTGTTCAAATTCTCTTCTTGCCCTCCATTTGCTCCCAAGTTGCCTGCTGTCATCCTAGGCTTCCTGTGACCAGGCTTCCTGCCCCCGGATTGGTCACTGTGGTTTGGGTAGAATGCTGCCCAAGGCAGAGCAAGATAGGGTAAGTCAGAGTTGCCAACTCACTCTCATTTCAAAACTCAAACTTTGTCACCTTAAATAGCATATCTTTCTCCTTAGAACAAAGATTATTTCTTTGAGGAACTGTGCAAACAAGCCAGCTTCTCATTTAGGCATTTAAAAAAAAAAATCTTAGAATCGAAGAACATTGCAGGAACTCTGAAAATCATCTGGCCCAAAACTCTCATTTTAAAGATGAAGAGAATGAGGGCCAGAACAAAATAAGATTAATAAAGGTAACAAAGATTATGAAAGCCCAGTTTCCTGATTCAGAGATCATATGTGCAGCTCATTACACAAAAAATTTTAGGGAAGTAATTACTCAGATCAAATACATTCATTTCAGAAAATAGTTACTAAGGATCTACTTTGGGCAAAGCATTATGCAAGATGCTAGAGGCAATAGAAACACGAGCCAGAAGTGTCCCAAGAGCTTCCAATCTGGGAATAGGTGGGAAATAACACCAATAGGTGGAAATATATGTTCCATAAGAGTTAAGGTTATGAGGATGGAGGCCTGGTAACCGGTAAAGAATATCAAGAAAGGATTCGTGGAGGGGGAATGATTTATGGTGAACTTTGAAGGAGATTTTGGTGGGTGGAGATGGGGAGGGCCAGACATTCTAGATAGACGAGCACAAGCCAAGTCAAAAATGAGGGCGATGTCAGTGTAAGAAATATCCAGACATGTAGAGAATTTTTATAGGCGTTTGAGCCAAAACTAATGACATAAAGTTCTAGACATTAGTTACAGCACTCCTTTTTCATCCATAGAAAATATAGACTGCATTTGAGGAAGAGCAAATCACCTGGTTTGGTGAGAAAACTCTGCAATAGACTAGAATAATATTATGGGGGGCTTTAAATGACTGTGGTTTTTATATTGAATTCTGTAAGCAATGAGGGATGCTCAATTTGTGCCATTAGTAGTAAAGATGTAGGATTTTACCTGGCTTGGTGTTTTCCAGTGCAGAGTGGTAAGAAGGTCAAAGCCACACTTCACCCCCAATGTAGAGACAGAGCATAAGATAGACTGGAAGAAGGTATGTCCCTTGAATGAGGTGGGAACAGATGGGGAACCCAGAGTGTACTATGAGAATATGGGGCTTAAGGGGAACAACACAAGCATAGCCAGTTAAATGTGTGAGCCAGGAGGAATGGTACATGCATCAGAGTAAGGCCAAACTGCAAAACTCGTGGTCCGTTTAAGAACCAGGGAGGCCAAGAGATGTCCTGAGCAGAGACTTATGGAACAAAATGAAGGTAAGGCAGGGGTTCAGGAAACCACAAATAAGAGGCTCATTAGTCTGGACTATTCTCTTACGCTGAGCATCAAGATGGTTCAAAGGAAATTAAATTGGTACAGCAGATATAAAATTCCAAAGTGAGTGTTGAATAAGATGCAAATTTCTAAGGAAATACCCAAACACTGTTTCATAATTCTAAAAATATTCAACCCATAATAAGGGTGTGATGGCCAGTTTTATGTGTTAATTTTGCTAAACTACAGTTCTGTTATTCAATCAAACACTAATCGAGGTGTCACTGAGAATGTATTTTGTAATTAAAATTTTAAAATCAATTGACTTTAAGGGAGACTATCTAGAAAATCTGGGTGGGTGGGCCTGATTCAATCAGTTGAAAACCTTTAAGAACTGAGCTGAGGCTTCCTTGAAGAAAAAGATCCCACCTGTGGATTGCAGCTTCAGCTCCTGTCGGAAGGTTCCAGCCTACCTATGGGTTTGCCTGCACAACCATGTAAGTCAATTCCTTGCAATAAATCTCTTAATATATAGCTCCTATTTGTTCTGTTTCTCTGGTTGAACCGTGACTGACACAAAGTGTGTTAGTGAGTTGAAAGAGGAGTGTCTAAGAGACAATTTACTACTGAGACTTTCTTTGAAGAGAGATGGACTTTGATTTCCTCCCCTCAATGTTGGTGGACTTCAAGGGGACTACTGAGAGTTTGACATTTGTTCTCCAAAGTTGAGGGCAGCATGGACTGATAACACCGGCTGAGGATGAGAGGTGGTGGCCTAGCTCCTTCAGCAGAGGAGCTACTAAAACCAGGACAGAGACTTCCAGCTGAAAATAGTGTGGTCTTAAGAAACGTCCAAACCTGTGGAGAATTTTTAAAAGAATTTGTTTGAGCCAAACTGACAACACGTGCCAGGGAGCAAGATCTCAAATGCTCCAGAGAATAACAGCTTTGCAGCTTGTTTTATGCATTTGAAATTAAGGAGGGAACAGAAGGGAGATTATGTGGAGGTGGGAAGAAGCAATGTGGGGACAGGATTACAGGGTAGTTAACAAGATGAAGTGCTCTGTTGAGGGTGGTTATAATTTATTCAAAGGTGTGTTAACTTGGATACACAGAAACAATGGACAGGTCTTGCTTAAAGCAAAGATAAACCTTTTACTAAAGAAGTTATATGCCTGGGGTGTGACTACCCACCATGACCTGCCCATTTAGAAATTTATGATCAGATCACCCTATGAGGTTACTTTCCATGGAACCTCTTTTTTTTCATCCACAGTATGAATTAAGCATACGCTGATATTTGCTTCCTATTGAAAACTTCCTATTGAAAACTAAAATGATCATATGTGGATTTTCTTTAAAAATCATAAATCCATAAAGATAGGAAGCCTAGAAAAAGAAATAACCGGCACAAACTTTTGTTAGGAAGTAAATAAAGGGATGGTAAAAACTTAGCAGAACCTATCTGTGGGGACAGAGCCCCAGAAAGTAGTTTCCAGGCTCTCGGCCTCACATGGAAAGGTGCTGGCTCAGGTAGTAAATGGCCATCAACTGTGATTGGATGGCCATCAGCTGTGGCTAGCTGGCCGTCAGCTGTAACCAGTGAGACATTGGCCACTAATATAACTGCTGTGGCTACACTAGCAGAAAATGGGGGGCTAGCAAGAAGATGGTGGCTGAGCTAGCAAGCACAGATTGCAGTTAGGACGGTGGGTTGCAGATAGTGTGGCTCCTGCTTCCTGTGTCTCCAACCCAGCTGCCAGCGAGAATATAGTGGCATGACGCCCCTACCTATGGCTCCATGGGTGTTCCTGTTTGGCCTCACCGTTCTTGTGTGGGGAGCGGGAGCTGAGACTCTGCAGGCCGCCCTGCACGACAAATGGCGCAGCGAGCAGTCTCCTGCATGACACTATCAATATCATCTGAATACATAACCAGTTGTCTGAAGGGCAGAAAAGTTCTCAGTGTTCCTTTAAAGGCGGAGAAGGCAAATATTTAACTCCAAATTCTCAGATGCCTTTGGATAAACACAGATATTCATTATTTTAGTACTGGGTTACCCTACTCTCAAAAATAAGAGTGTCAGAAAATAAGACTTTATCACTATAAAATACAATCCAATAACATCCAGGTATGCCAGTTATGGATTTGTTGCCTCTCAGCTCCAATTTCACCCATTTTGCCTGCTCTGTGAAAACGGTTCTGGAACTTTTCAGTATTTTTCCTTTAGCACGATGTTAAGCTTCGTCAGCAGAGGGGTGCTAGGAAGACATTGCGGTGGCGAGGTAGGTGGTTGTGCTTCCTGTTTCCATGTGCCCCTCTCAACAGGCTCCTGCAGAGCACAGTGTCTGATGGAGTGGTAGAGGCATAGGGTGGCACCCAGCGGTCTGCAGCTTCCCACCCCCTTCCCCTATACCGGCTCCCTGGCCTTGAGCAGTTTTGTAGCCCACTGTCTCTGGTAAACCGCAACAACTTTCCCAGCACCCTGGAGGTGAATTTCCAGCTAATTCCAAAGGACAGGGCACCACAGCCACGTACTCTCCAACCAAGTGTGGATCTCAGTCTGGTGGAATGAGAGCTACTCCTCCCATGCCCTCTTTCAGCCCTAGGGATGGTGGCTACTCCTTCTGCTAGTCCTCTACTCTTTAGAGCTCTCTCTACTTCTGCACAGCCAATCCCTCTTATACCAATTAGATCATTTAGTTAATAATTCTTTACATTGAAATTTTCCTCTTTAAATGACTGTGCATTTTCTCTTCCATGATTGGGTCCACACTGACATAGGAGGGGAAACAATAGTAAAATAGACAAATACTAAACTTTAAAAATTTTACTCTGAAAGTACACATGGAACAATTTGTATAAATCTGTTAGAGCCTGAGGGGGCTTAAATACAAAACAGTCCCCTTCTCTTTCAAATTCTGAAACAATTGTGGGTGAAGAGTTAAGTAATGCCTCTGATGAAAGCTTAGGTAAATAACATGATCTAGGTGTGTGGTATCCATGGGCTTCCTAATACTGCACCCCACAATCACAGACTCACCCTCCCAGGCACAGCCTGTAGGGGACCAGGGCAGGCCTCTTTCAGAAGGGCCAGGCTGATACTGCAAGTTACTACACGGGAGAGAGCAACTGAGAGCACCTCCTCTCTGCAGGCCAACTGTTCCCAACAAGGAGGGAGAACACATACCTGGTGACTTCTTCCAAAGCCTGTAATTAAATCACTTCTTCCCCAGTGGGGGAAAGGGGGTGGAGTAGGTAAGTATAGAGAGGTCCATAGTATTATATAGCTATGCCCTCCTACACATGTCCCCCATCACCTCAACAAGGTTTATGCCATAAAGAGACTAAGATGAAAAGGGTAAAGGGGATCAAATTCAGGGTGACAGAAGGAGACTAGACTGGGTGGTGAGCACATAATAGAGCATACAGACATTGTATTATAAAGTCCCCCTGAAATTTATATAATGTTATTAACTAATGTTACCCCAATAAATTTAACAAAAGAGGCACAGTTGGATTATAATGCATATCCATTAAAAATTCATGTTCATAATCTCCCAATACCAATAGGGAGACTCAAAGAACTCTAGAGATTATTTTTCACATAAAATTAAGTACAATAAATTCAGCAAGGTGCAACCATAGAAAATTCGCCATTGTATCAGACACCATTTCTGGCTGGTTTAAACAGAAAAGGGGTTTATTAAAATACTGTTGGGCATCTTGGAGAATTTCAGGGAAGGCTGAAACACCAGGATTGGAAAATGGCAGAAATGAGGGGGGACTAGCCAGTCCCCATGGAGCAGCCATAATTGTACCGGTCAGGAAGGGGCTGGCACCCCTGCTGAACACAGGCAAGGGCTGTGGCCTGCATCACTGATCTGGAACACACTTTGGCCCTTTGCCTCTGAAAGAATGAACAATGCAGCCAAGGTAGCCACTGTCAGGAAAATTTCTCCCCTTGCCTTGCTTCTTTGCAACACTAGCTTCAGATTCAAAGTCCCAGTAGGATGCATGTGACAGCCTGAATCCACATCGTGTGTTTTCTCTATAACGGTTAGGTCATCTGGGAAAGTGATTATTGGCTGTTTTCATCCTCTGATCATGGGAGGAAGACGTTCAAGAAACATTCACAAGGAGTCCCCTAAATATAGGAAGGAGGTACACATGCTAAGATGTCAAGAGAGAAAAAAAAAGACAAATGTACATGACAGCTATTTTAGATATTGGTGCAAATAACCAAATGTTTGCATGGGTTAAAATAGATCATGCCTAAACCCACAATTTTGTGCTCTGTAATGCCTTTAGTATTGCCACATAGGTGAGACAAAGTTCAACTTCTAAAGAATTAAAGTCCACAAAGCAAGAAGCTAATACAACAATAAATGTTTATCTTTATTCCAACTAGGAAAATCAAGTAAGAAAATACCTAACCAAAGATTATTAAAGTTCTCATGTTTATCATACCACACATTTTTACTATATTTTAAACTGGAAGTATTCAGTATATGGGTACAAAGATTTAACATCACAGTCTTGGTTCAGAAAATGAGCCTCAAGCCAATATTCAAAAACGGCAACCAAACTTTCCTGTTTTTCAGTTTTCTTTTTCTGAAGAATTCAGCTTCCATAACAATATTGGTAACTGTTCTGGGCATATTGCCCCTTAATTATTCTTTATCTTAATATTTGCTACGACTTGGGACTCTCATTGCGAGAGTAAGGTTATAATGGAATATGCAATTAGTATTTTAAAACAACTTTTGCACAGTAACATTTCATTCGCTAGGTTGGAAGCCATGAGGGTTAGAGCTCCCTGCACTTTTCCCACTTAAGAGAAAAATCAACCCTGGACAGAACATACCTTCATGCATCAAAGATATTTTCAAAAAAGTGTTTTTCTAAACATGTTTGAGAATTGACATTTCATATTCTTGATTGCATATTTTGCGCTTTTCCAGGCAACCATATTTGAAACTGGAATACTGATTATATTGTGACACACACAAGAAACATGGTTGATGTCGGTTTTTAAGCCTTTTGCTAAAAGCTGGCTTCTGAGCCCACAAGGCCAAGTGTCAAATCCTTGAGCATGTTCAGTTCCTCAAAGAAATGAAAACTCTCTGAAGAAGCTACCCACCTTCCTTTTCCAATATATACCACCCTGCTCCATCCCTGGAAACAATTGCTTTTTTGTGGTACATACCGTGTTTTCCAAAAATAAGACCTAGCTGGACAATCAGCTTTAATGCGTCTTTTGGAGCAAAAATTAATATAAGACCCGGTCTTATATAATATATTAAAATAATACTGGGTCTCATATTATATTATACCCTGTCTTATATGAGACCCGGTTTTATATTATAGTAAAATAAGACTGGATCTTATATTAATTTTTCTCCAAAAGACGCATTAGAGCCGATTGTCCGGCTAGGTCTTATTTTCAGGGAAACATGGTAGAATAATGGAAAGAACATGCATTTGGCAAAGAAGATCTATGTTTGAATCTCAACTTTGCCATTTACTGTGGGCAAATTATTATTATTTTTTTTAATAAGGGCAAATTATTTAAACTCTCTGCAGCTCAATTCTTCACTTGTAAATTGGAAATAGTATCTATTTGAAGATTGGTGGGTAGGATGATGTACCAAAGATGTCTATTGCAATGCCTAGAAAATAGAAAATAGTAGATGCTCAATAAATGGTAGCTAGTATTAAAACATTTTCATATATGTGGTTAGCAGGTAACTCTTAGAATCACAGTGAGGGAAGACACCACCATTGAACTCACTCCTTTTGCCCAGTCTGGAACAGAGGAAAAACCCAGCATACTGGAGGATGCCTGTGCTACTGGCCAAAATTTCCACATTGTCCCATTCTCATGGTATATTATTGCTTTTAAGATGAGTTTTTCTCTTTGGTTAAAGTTATGATTCCCACACTGCTATTATTCTCTTTGCCTAAAATAAATTAGGATCAGCCCCATCCCTCCATCTCCAACTCTGGCTAACTCCTGTTTATTCTTTAAAATTCAGCTCAGTCATGCATGCCTTTTGTTCCTTTTTCAAATAGCCAGAGTTTATTTCTGTCTCAGAAACTTTGTACTTGATGTTCTTTTTGCAACACCCAGAGCTTCATATGGCTGGCTCCTTCTTATTGATTTTTCAGCTCAACTGTCACAAGAAGTGATATTTTCCTCACACCTCATGTTATCACCATCCTCCTTCCAGCCAATCATGTTCTATTCTATTATCCTGCTTTATTTTCTTAAAAGTATTCTATCTGGAAACATTTCAACTTATTTATGAATTTGTTAATATATTTCTCTGGCACCTCCCCACCTTTGATAGATCATGTTACTCGTAATAAGAAATATATTTTTGGTCTTTGTCCTGTTTCTGGTAGAGCTCCTAAGCCCCTGGAATTTCCTAAGTGATAAGGGCCATAAAGGTGTCTTCTGTTATTTATAACAAACTCATTTGAACCAAACCTGAGTTTTTATTTAATAAAGTGACCTTTGGACAGCACCTAAGGATAAGGGCTGTTTGCCAAGGAAACCAGTCAGTGATGGAAGACTGGAACTTTCAGTCCCAGTCCCACTCCCAACCTCTGACCTCTGGGGAGGGGAGAGGGACTGGAGATGGAATTAGTCACCAATGAGCAATGATTTCATCAACTATGCTTCAGAAATGAAGCCTCCACAAAAACCCAAAAGGACAGGGTGGCCAGATGGCTTAGTTGGTTAGAGCGTGAGCTCTTAACAACGTTGCCCGTTTGATTCATGGGATGGTGGGCTGCGTCCCCTGCAACGAAGACTGAAAACGGTGACTGGACTTGGAGCTGAGCTGCGCCCTCCACAACTAGGATGAAGGACAATGACTTGACTTTGAGCTGATGGGTCTTGAAAAAAACAAAACACACACACACAAAAAAAAACCCAAAAGGACAGGGTTTGGAGAGCCTGTAGGTCAGTGAACAAGAAAGTGCCCACATGCTGGAAGGGTGGCACACTCCAAACTCCATGGGGACATATGCTCCTGTACTTGGGATCCTCTGGGCCTTACCCTATGTGTCTCTTCATCTGGCTATTGGGTTATATCCTTTATTTATTGTCTATCCTTTGTAAAAAGCCAGCAATCTAGTAAGTAAACTGTTTTCCTGAGTTCTGTGAGCTGCTCTAGCAAGTTAATTGAATGAAGGAAGGGGTCTTGGGAATCTCCAGTTTATAGCTAATCAGTCAGAAGCACAGGTAACAACTTAGATTTGTGGTTGGCATCTGAAGTCGGTTGTGGTGGGGGATCAGTCTTGTAGGACTGGTCCCTTAACCTGTGGGGTCTGACACTACATCCTGGTAGATAGTGTCAGAATTAAATTGTAGGACACCCAGCTGGTATCAAAGAATTGGTTGATGTGTGGAAAGCTCACATGTAGTAGAGAACTGAGAATAGAGGAGACACACAGGAGTGTGTTTTTCTCCTTAGACCACTCCACTAGAATGTAAGCTCTATGGAAACAAGGGCGGCCTGTCTGTTTCCAACCGCAAACCTTATAGGCTGGGAATCTTAAGCAAGGAAGGAGCCTTAGCCTTTATGAGAAAAATGCCAATATTGAGGAAATTATTCCTGAAAGATGGACAGCACAACTATAGTAGAAGACATCATCTGACTTCTTGGATCCAATTACCCCTGAAACAAAACCAACTGTCTGGATTTTTCATTATGTGAACCAATTGGTTACGCTACTTTGTGTTGGTTTCTGTTCTTTGCAGCCAAGAGTACTGGCTAATACACCAGTAAATGGAATCTCCATATTAAATCAACTAGCAACCAATTAGGGCTTAAAGGGAGAGTATTGTCATAAAACCCTAAGCCTGGCAGAAAGAGTCCGGCAATTGCTCAAACTCCATGGAACCCCAGCACCCACGACCACACATAGGTAACTGAGCTGCTCAAGTAGAAGAGCTCCCAGCTGAGGACCCCTCCACACAGCAGACACAGTTCTTGCCTATCCTTCAGCCCTTTGCTCCATCTTCCTTGTGGACAGGATCCGGAATTTTATTTTCAGGAAAGGCTGAAGCTATTTATGATCATTGTATTTCCCCATAATGATTGATATTGGAATGGGCACGTGGTACAGTTCTGCCCAACCATCTATGAGAGGAAGTCCACGGGGGGAGGGCGCTTCTGGAAAAGTTGTCTTTGCTTTTTCAAAGGGATTTAGGAAAGGGTGCCATTTTCTCCTCTTCCAGCCTTTTTATATTAATATATGAGAACATGATGTTTAGACCTGTTGCAACAATCTTGTGCTGTGAGGAAATAAGCCTGAAGACAAAAGCCAAACAAAGGCATAGCAAGGTGTTTACACAGCAGCCATAGAGCTCTTGCTCCTCCTGTACTATGAGCGCCTGCCTTTCCATGGAGCTATGGGACCTACTGAGGTTCTCTTTCATACTCTCAGTGTTGTGATATCCTTGGATAGGAGTATCCTATCCCCCATCCTCTTTCCAGGCACTGGAAGAATGAACTATAGTCCACTCTTACCTTCCTTATGTGACCATTCCAACAAGTTTCCTTTCAAAAATGTATAGACCAAAAGCAGGCACCAATCTCTGTGTTTACATCTAATCCTCCCCTCCCCCAGGGATGTATCATATGAGGTGTGAAATTAAGTTCGTGAACTCATCCTAGGAAAAGTGCTCCATACCTCATTGCTGAATATCACTATGGTCACCTTCGAAGTACTCCTCTTGGGAAGCTATGCACTGAGGCCAGTGCCTAGTCCACCCTTCAAAGCAATTTTGGAACTCTTTCTGGAATGGCCATCAGAGCTGTCATCGTATTACCCTTGATGTCCTGAATGTCATCAAAATGTCTTCCTTTATCTTCGGGTAAAGAAAGAAGTCATTGGGGGCCAGATCAGGTGAGTAGGGAGGGTGTTCCAGTACAGTTACTTGTTTACTGGCTACAAACTCCCTCACAGACAGTGCCATGTGAGCTGGTGCCATGTGAGCGTGATGCAAGAGCCATGAATTGCTGGCGAAAAGTTCAGGTCGTCTAACTTTTTCATGCAGCTTTTTCAGCACTTCCAAATAATAAATTTGGTTAACTGTTTGTCCAGTTGGTACAAACTCATAATGAATAATCCCTCTGATATAAAAAAAAGTTTAGCAACATCGTTGCAACAAAGTTCGGTAACTTAATTATCAGACCTTGTATGTAAAGCTCTTCCAAGAGTGCGTTATCCATGCCCCAAAGAGCTCCTAAGGCAGCAGTTGGACAGGCCTGTAGGCCCTGCAGCTCAGCAATCAGCCAGTGGGGGAGAGGAGTGTCAGTCTTCCTTTCTTGTTAATAACCCCAAACCCGGAGTGAACCTGGAGGGAAAAGAGGAAGAACTACCCTTTTCCACAGGACAGGAAGAAATTGCCCTCTCCCTAGAATATCGCACTCCTCCCAGGGCTGAAGACTCTTGACTTACCTCTCTTCCTACCCTCACCATCCAACCTTCTTTTAGTTTGTGGAAGTAGAGCAGGTGGTGGTTGATTATAGAAAGGTTTTTCTTTCACCAATTCGAAAGCCCTTTGAAGGAATGTACCTGGCCCCAGAACTGCTTTGTTGTTTCTTATTTTATTTAATTTTTTTTATCTAATCTTTCTTTTTATTGTTATTATTAGTCTCAGGTGTACAAAAGAATGTAATAGTTAGACATTTCACCCCTCACAAAGTGATAACCTCCTCCCCCAATTTATTGCCCCTCTGGCATCGTATAAATCTATTGCAATTCCATTCCAGTACTGCTTTTTTACAGTGTAAGGTATTTAGTACCTCTATGTCTCAGCTTTGGGCCTCAATGTTTATGCTTGCCTGTGTGCTCCAAATCTAGGGTGACTCACTTATAACCACAGTACATAATTCACGTTGTTTGTGGGCTGCACACTGTCCTAACACATTCCTTCCACCCAATATGGTGACGGAGAGTAAGGACAGTATGTGCTTACAGTAGGTGGGGTCTACTGTGAGGTGCCCCCTAAGGACTTAGAAACAAGATCATCTGCTAAGGAATAGGGAACATACTGGACCAGAGATAGAAAAGGTCACTTTACAGAAACCAAATGTCATTTGGGCAATTAAGACTAGATTTTAACCTGATTGATGGTAGTGACTTGTTTAGAGAATTGACAGCTGAAAGAGGAGATAGTCAATCATAGGCTCATAAAAAAGAGGAAACATAGATACAAATACAAAGTGTCCAATTAAGAACAGTCCAGAGAAGAAGAGAGCTTAGAAGTAGACTTCAAGTATTCTAGTCTTATTAACAAAGCCAGTCTTCAAGTGCCCTGGGTAAAAGCAATTGGTAGTTTGATGGCCTTGGCATATCTCCACCCCTACTGGGAAGACCATCCTATTGAGAAATAGATACATCAATAGATACAAGTACATCTTAACCTGGTAGCTTGAAAGAGCTGTGTTTCTAGCTTTTTCCCCCATTCCATGTTCATCCATCAGAGTTCTGAGGATGACTTGGCTCCTCTGTAGGTTAATCTAGAGGGTAAGTCATGTAGACTTTGAAGGTTGTGGTCCCTTTTCGCTACAAGTAGTGAACTGGCATTCTGATTTTATGTATCATAAACTTGATTATTGTAGTTCACCCCTCAGAGATGAACTTATTCTTAACAAGTTGATAAGTCTGCCGAGCACCATGAGACAAGCACCAAAACTGTTCTGGTGATCTTCCCCTGGGTAAAAAGTGCTGTTCTCTAAGGCTTCTCAGGAAAAGTTACCTACCTTCCCTCATTCACCATCTACCGCCCCACCCCAGTCCACTCTATCTATCTTTGAGCTCTGTGTATTTGTATATAGAACAGTGGAAAGAACATGGGTTTTGACATCAGAAGACGTGGGTTTGAATCTCAGCTTTGCTACTTTGCAATTGAGTAACTTGGAACAAGTTACCTAAACTCTCTGCGCTTCAGGGTCCTCATTTGTAAACTGGGGTTTATCCAGTGGGTTGATTGAGGGGATAATGTAAATAAGACACTTATTAGAATCTCAATAGGAAAAGAACAGATAGACAGCAAACTTTCATTACAAATGTCGACTAGTGCGTAGTAGACCACTCTCAGGATCGCGGTGTGGGAAGGATATTCTACTGAACTCCTTCCTTTCCCTTCCAATGGTACAGAGAAAATATTGCAACCTGCTCCATTAATACTCCTTTTATCTTAAGAAATCCCAGCTTAAGGGAGATTTCACTGTTAGCACACTTTGATTTAACTCTTGATTAAAGTTGCAGTTCCCATGTTACACACTTGATGGATCACGTTCCCTGAAGGACTGCTCCTCTTCCTGGAGCCCTCTGGTCCACAACCCAGGTAACTCCTGGTAGTCCTTCAAAACTCAGCTCACACTCATGGCCTTTGGTATCCTGTTCTTCAAACAGGCAAGCTTTTGCCCCTGCTGGCCCCTCCCCTTGCATCAGTCTGCCCCCAGACTTTCATAGACTGGCTCTTTCTCATCTTTCAAGTGTCACTATTTCAGAGAGCTCTTTCTTAACCACCTCGTGTACTTATTCACCCCACAGTCATTGCCTGTCTCGTTACTCTGCATTACTTTCTTCATCATGTTATCACTGCCTGAACATAGCTCAACTTACTATTTTTCTTACATAGTGTGTAGTTTTTTTCCACTAAGCTGGACTAGTGCATAAATTACATCTGTCTTGTGTGTCACAGAGAACCCCTGAGCCTAGAACAGTGCCTGGCATGCAGTAGTGCTCAATAAAGATTTCAGAATGTGATACATGAATGAATGTCATGTATTCTGAAAACTCTTCCTTAACCACCAGGACGGATTAGATACCCACCCTTTGAACTTGCATTGTCTTTTGAGCATGCTTCATTGTGTAGCACTTAAAATATATCATAACTGTTAATTGTGCTACTTAAAAACTACATTTCATGCATCCTCCCATAGTAGTAACCCTTTCAGGGGTGAGAGATTGGAAAGGCAAGAGGTAAAACACTAGAGGGAGTAGTTAGTGTTGGAAACAACACTGGATTGTTGGGGAGGGAGTGCTAAATCAGTAGGATTTTTAATCAAGTTCCCATTAAGAACTTTAGAGCAGGGCACACTCTGGAGAGAGGAGAATATCTCCCTGGGAACCACAAGCCTACTTTATAGTGTGGCATAGACTAGAACTAGTATCATTGAGCGATCAGGTTGGGACAGGCCTCCCTCATCTCCCTAGTTGTGCGGAAGAATTACAGAAGCTCTTGTCATGCAGAGGAAAAGAGATAGCTGAAATGTTGATTGATAGGGTGAGGGGTTTTTGCCGCAAACAGGGTTGAATGAGTCTGTGACTGGGGGCTGCTGAGGGCAGACTCCTGGGTAGGGCATCAGATGAAAGCTCTGGTGAGCCTTAGGATTTTGCAGCACTGGAGAGAGTGAAGACTGGGTCCTGATCAGCAAAGGGAGGCCAGTACCGGAACCCACAAGTAGGGCTGAGCCCCTTCCTCTGATGTAACAAAAACGCAGTAATCTCCAGAAAACCCAGATGCCATCTTGCCAAGTAGAAGGCCTTGAGGAGAAATAGTCCCGACAGGGAATTAAATTTTGAATTGACTGAATATTTAGGCAAAATAAAGCTATATAACCTGAAGAAATGGAGATATCTTTATTTGAAGGTTCCTCCTACCCCACTCTGTCCTACTCTTTATCTAGTGAGTTAGAGGCCAGAAATCCAGCCCTTTGCTATATTTATTTTTCTCTCCTCCAGTCCTTAGACTGTGGATGCTTTCAAGGACAGAGTCTATATTCCAATTGTATGGCACAAACAGGAGCCACAAATGGAAGCTGTATATATTGTTTTATATTTTCTAGCACCCACATTAAAAGTGAAAAAGAAACAGGTGAAATTAATTTTAATAATATGTTTTATTTAACCTAGTATAACCAAAATATTGTCATTACAACATGTAATCAATATAAAAAATTATTAATGAGCTATTTCCCCCTTTTTGTACTAAGTCTTTAACATCTGGTATGTATTTTACGCTTATAGCACATCTCATTTTGGACTAGCCATCTTTCAAATGCTCAGAGCCACATGTAGCTAGTGTTTGCCTTATTGGACATCATAGGTCTGCACAATCCCTACCACTGAGTAAGTGGATGAACTTATAATAGTAAATATTATCATTATATCTTCCTACATTTTAAGCAACTTTTATTCTTTTCAAAGTAGGGCAAAACAATAAATTTTATTTTACCTTTGATGTATAGCATCGACAGTGCTTGACCAATAGTACTTGGCATTCAATTTAGAAACAGTATAATAAAACATATCTTAATGTGTTTTAAAATACATACTCAAGTATGACATTGACTTCACTATGCTGTGTCAAATTGTAGCTCAAAAAAACGTGCAGCCCCGTCCAAAATAAATATATGCATAGTTTGTTCTCAATCGCACGACCATAGCTAATATTTGTGGAGCCTGGTATAATCTCCTACCATGTTTCCCTGAAAATAAAACCTAACCAGAAAATAAGCCCTAGCATGATTTTTCAGGATGGCATCCCCTGAACATAAGCTCTAATGCGTCTTTTGGAGCAAAACTTAATATAAACCTGGTCTTATTTTCAGGGCAACACGGTATTATATTTCACAGAATCTGAGCCTTGTTTTTTAAAACCAATTGAGATGTTCTATTATACATTTAATTTTTATCCTATTTTGTTGTTCATTTCTTGCCCTCCCAATAATCAATAACCATGTTCACTTTGCTTAATTGAAGATTAATTTAACCAAAAACACAGTCTGTACCTTTTGGGAATTTCCTGTTGTGCAAGATGATTATCCTCATGACTATCTGGCTAATCATTCCCTGTTGTGTACTCCTGGAGTTGGAACTATTTTCCATCCTTTTCTAAGGATAAAGCCGCATCTTTCTTGTGTTTGTCCATAATTGCCTTTCAATGCATTCTAATGTGCCAGGAATGTTTAATTCCTCTCTCTAAATTGTTGATCACAATCAGACAGTGTCTCCTTCTTTATTGTCTAATTACTTTATGAAGGCATGAAATGGCATTGATTCTGGAACAGAATGAATGTCATGGGCCATATTGTGAAGTGATAACCGTTATTGAGTGGTCCTCTTCCCCCAGACAACTTATGCCACCACTTCACAGTGGTCCAAGCGAATATATTTTGCCACTTTGTTGCTGAGACTATCTCTTACTAGGTTAGTATCTACAGTGAATAATAAATTCCATATAACTAGTTATGTGATGCACAGAATCATCAGTGACCCCCTAATCAACAGCTTCCAAAACGAGAGGGCTAGAGATACAAACAACTCTGAACCAGTCATGGTCCCCCACCAAAACTAAGTATTATGGTTTCTCTATCTGAGGAAGAGAGGAGGTAGAGTCTAATTTAAAGCCATAATTGTCCTCCTTCGGATTCTCCCAAATAGTGTTTCAGTGATTGCCTTGAGCTTGAATTGCTCCTCTGTTTTCCGGGGCAGCTAGGCAGTCCTTATCCTGTGGATTCCCTATACTGAGAATGATGGGGTCCCTTCCTTCTTTCAACACCTTTTGCTTGGCACCTACCATATCAAGCTCAGTAGATACAGTGGGGAACGTGTTGGATGAAATCCCTTTCTTCACAGTGCATGGGCTAGCAAAAAAGCCTAGAATCAGGATCAACAGGTAAAAAGCCCTTTCTCCCTTGCTGGTATCTAACCCCAAACTATCTTGTCTTAGGTTTAGTTAGGAAGAATTGTCCCAATAGCAGTCTCTTAAAAAAATCAACATAGTTTTGAATAGAGGTGACAATGTTGGGTATTTACAAATCAGATATTTAGAATATTTACTGATTTACAAATTCTGGGTGACGTATTCTGTTACAACCTGTAATGCTGGCGCATCTAGCTGCTCTGGAAACCAGAAAACGTTAAGATCGAATTCAAATCAAGTATTTCAGAAATCTTACAGGTGAAGCCTAGCTGTGGTTGCTAGGCAACCTCAGACTCTCAAGTGAGAACCAACTTGCCTCCCACACTGAACCATCTCTCCCCAGTGGTGGGACGCGGAGGCCCCATTGGCCCCCATGTCCTCTCACTCGGCTCCAATTGGTCGGAGAATCTCTCACTCTGCTTCCGTTGGCTCTCGCCGTCTCGTGCCGCTCTGTTATTGGCATGTCGGCTCTCGGGCCACCTGACGTCACTCTCTCACCCCACTTCCTCGGCCCTCCGACTTTGTTCCCGCCCCTTCCCCCGCCCTTCCCCCCGCCCTTCCAGCCACGAGGGAAAACCCTAGCGAGTACCCGCCTCTATTTTCCTTCCGATTGGTAGAAGCTGGACTGGGAGGCGGGCACTGCCCGGCTACTCTGCCGTCCGCGATTGGCTGCTGGAGCCATTGACCCACCTCCCACCGGCTCCCGGCGGTGCTGGAGTTGGGTGGGTGAGCGGCTATAAAGCTGTTGGGTGAGAGGAGGTGCCGCGTACTGCACCTTCGTGGCTCACTCACTTTCCTTGGCCACCTCTCGGTCACCTTTGGGTAAGTTCCCCGCGAAGAGGATCTGAGCTGGACTGCCGAGGGGCTGTGGGCGGGGGGAGCGCTGAGCGGAGGCGGTGTCCTTGACTAGGCCCGAAGGAGCTCCGGCTCCGTCCAGGTCAGGGCGTAGGTATGGACCTGGCCCCGGAGGATGGGGCGCCGTGAGTCGGGGCCGTGCGGGGCCTCCCTTACCAGGGACTTGGGAACCACCTCAGCGAGTCTGAAGAGGGGCCGCGGACACTGGTGTGGGCAGGCGAGTTGCGGAGGGGAGAAGGCGAAAGGGCGTTGAAGGCTAGGGTTCTAGTGACATAGTCAGCCAGGAGCTGGATGTGCCTGAGAGAAGCGGGGAGTGTGTGTGTGTCTGTGTCTGTGTGTGTGTGTGTGTGTGTGTGTCTGTGTGTGTATGTATGTGGAGGGGGACATCAGGAGGGGATGAGAAAGAAAGGAGCTGGGCTGCCAGGGCGTTTCCGGAGCCTTGGGTGAAAGGTGGACGCCGAAGGATGGGGAAGATCACCCTTAGGTTGTAGGTAGGGGGTGTGTCCTGCTGCCACACGTAGTGAGTTAGTCAGAGGAAGGCAAGTGGGTAACATATCTTTTTTTCCTAGCTCAGGTACAAGAAAGCATCACAACCATGATTTAACCTGGCTGAGTACTTGTGCTCTTGATTGCTTCTGTGTGTTTGCTTCACATATCATAGATTCCTGCCTCCCACGTTCCCACCTCCGTATTTTGTATGCCCATTTAAAAAAATAGGGTTCCTCAGTGTTAGGAAAAGCTGTACCTCCCTCCTGCTAATAGCTTCTGGACCAGCCAGACCTGGTAAGATGATGTAATGGGCAGCTACCCATGGGCCTTCACACACAAGAGGGTTTGGGTTAAGCCAAGGACATTTCAAAGCCAAGTATATGGGATCTTTGAAAACGTTTGCCCTGCGGTGACCAGAGGTAGAGAAAGGATTGCTCTGACTCACCCTGGAATAGGGATTCGGACAAAGGTAAAGCTTGTCATGCATGTTGTCTTAGGATATCACAGGACTCTTTGGGGGCTCACCTCTGCTGCAGCTCTTTCCTCCTGCTGAGGCTCTTGCCAATCTGCTGCAGTAGAGTGATGTGTTCTGCTGCTGCTAAGTAACATTTGCTCTATTTTGGGGATGAATCATGAAAAACAATGGCAAGATAAATGACAAAATTAAGACAAAAGGAAGTATAGTTAATAGGTATTTCCTGCTGCGATAGGGCGTGGACTTTTATTGCACAGATTGTTAGAAGGCAGATTGAAAGTCCTTAACATGTATCTGTGCCAGATGGTTCTTTGCAGCTTGAGACATCTAGCAGTTTGTGTTCTTTCTTTGACAAAAACTTTAATTTTAAAATTTCAGTTGTTTTTGTACTATATATATATAAGGAGAGCAGGGATAGCATATCTTATGGGAGAGGAGAAAGACGTTCTTTGTGTCTAACTGATGTAGGTTTCTTTCCTCCAAGTTTGTAAGTTTGCCCTTTTTTTCATTTCTGGTTTAGTTCAGTCAATTCTATTTTAGTCAGTAACCTCAGTTCTCAGAAGGTGTTTTCAATGGGGAGAGTTAAATGGGTGCTAATGTTTGGGGCCATGTCATCTGTTAAGCTAATTCTGGGCCTTGCTTTTGATCTTGTTTACTTAAATATTCCTCCAGCATCCTTTTACATTTTCTTTCTCTTAATGGAGTGATTTTGAGAATTTTTGATTGAGATGTTAGATAGCTTTTCTGACAGGAAATGCAAAACCCCGATATTGATGTAACGTGTTTCCTGGGTATCCTAGAATTTTAAAAATCATAATCCAGTGGAACTGAATGTGGGAGACGCAGTTGGGTTGTGGATGGAGGAGCTTGATGGGCCATATATCAGAATCTCTGTTTGGTTCCATTTAAAAAGGTTGAAAAAAATGTTACCCAGTCTAAGGTGAGGGTGGTAGGACTCAATTCTGAATAATGCTTGGCCTGTGGTAATGCTAGCTTGCTGTTGGTCAACTGAGTATAGGTAGAGCAGAAGAGAAGGTAACCCTTCACGCTCACAGTCTTTGTCTTTGCAGGGTTTATGGTTGGGGATACGTGCATGTGGGAATCATTGTAAGACCAAATGTTGTCTTCTGATTTCATTTCGACTCCATACATTTTTCAGGTTAGGACCTGGGAAAAATTGCAACCTACCATTCGTTTTGAACAGCCGCCGTAAAAAGCCAATTTTCTGGACATTATTTGGTGTTGCAGCTCATCTTAAAAGTGATACCTAAGAGACCTTACTAATGAGGGCTGCAACAAGTACTTGAATCTGTAAGATTTGTCCCTCAAACAATGGCAGTTGAGGGCCCTTTAACTCCAAGGTCTCAAAGGGATTTCAGAAGAATCAAAATACAGCCCTTTCCCCAAGCTGAATCTAGGAACCCAGTGTGGATAAGAAGACTGCCCATAATTAGTTTTCGATTGAGAGCAGAATGTGAAAACTTTGGTGTGAATGACGTGCGGTTGTAGGAGTACGGGGCCCTGACTGGAGAACTCTAGGAAACCTTCCTGAAAGAGGTAGCTTAGAACAGGGCACTGAGATACAAGTAGAATCTCTGATACGTAGACCGGTAACTCTGGGGGCAGACAGGGATGCCCGTGTTTTATACTTAGAGAACTAGACCAGAGTGTACAAGTGTAGGCAAGGCTTTCTTAACAGTAGTTTTGCTTGCTTGCTCCTAAGGAGGAAAGGCAGCATATTCTCAATTTCCTGGATTTCTTTCCTGTAATAGTGAAAAAGATTGTCATGTAGTAGTTTATTATGAACTGCAATGTGTACTGGATGAACTTCTCCAACCACCTGTTTGAATCAAGGCTAAGGAGGGAGAAATTCAGAACACGGACTAACCCTCAGAAGAAAACATTATAGGAACCTGGTTGGCCCTAGGCAGTCTAATCATTCTTCAGTTTTAATCTTTGCCCAACTTGAAATGCCTGTCTATGTGTATCTCAGGAGTCCCAGACGTGCTTTGTGGTGACTTGCCCAACACTTGTGATTCATGAACTGCTTCCTGACCCGTGCTTCCCTCTATCAATCACTTGCTCTGAAAACACCTTCTGATAGAAATAAGCTGATGACCTGTTGTTTTAGTCAGAATAGAGAACCCTTCTAGCAATTGCAGAAGAGAATGGAAAGTCTAATCCCTTTCTGATTTCTTCCCCAAAGTGCCATTCACGGCCTCCATTTGTTCACCAGGCCTCTTTTTCCTGAGAGCTTAAAAGTAGCACAGCAGCCCTCTGTGAATCTGCTTTCCCTTTTGTTTCTTTCTACTTTGCCTCTCTTCCCCGCTGTCTCTCTCCCCTTCACTTTTCTCCCGTTCCCTTTCTTCCCCTCTCCCTTCTTTCCCTCCCCCCAACTTTCCTCCCCAATTTAAATAATCAAAATTGAAAGAGGGACTATTGGCAGTTTAGGGGAAATTTCCTTGGCATAAATTGTGTTAAAGGCGTATACATTCATGGCTTCAACAAGGGCTATTACTATGTTATTTAATCCTCTCCACATGGAGAGGAAATCATATCTCCCTCCCCCCACCAGTGAGAACTGGTTCCTGTGGTCTGCTTAATTTGCAGATGACTTGAGATACTAAAGCATAATTTGAGATAATAAAGAACAAAAATAGGTTATTTTCTCAAAGCATATATATATAATACTTTAATCAAAGAGGTTTTTTTAGAATGTAGTAGTCTTATCTTTTCCTATAAAACTCAGGATTTATTTATTTGGGGGGGTGAGGGTGAACTTAATGAAGTAAAAGAAACTAAATCTGTGAAGAGCTCTTTAATGATGAAATGATATAAAAGAAGTAAAGCTTTACTAAACAGCATCTGAATAGTCTCTGGGCAGATACCAAATTGGCCCATAATTAGAGAGCAAAGGGAACCGTGTTAAACATAGGAACTGTTGTCTCAAGTTTAACAATCCTACAAAACAGATGGACTAAAGAAAATGCCCCAAAGTCACCTTCCCATTTTATTTCCATGTAATTTAAATGATGACAAAGCTTGATGTTCCTTTGTCTTGATATATCAAATGCTTATCTTTTTTAATATAAGCGCTTTAATATCACTCTTTAAAAGGTCGGGGAGGGTGAAGGTGGCCAAGTTGAAAACAGGAGCAAAAGGTTAAATAATGAAGATACTTAGGTCTTGCTAGATAGGTAGGTGTTTTATTTGAAAATTAAGAACTAGGATAGTAGTCAGTGTGTTGGTGCTTTGTTGCAAAGCATTACTCACATATTGTATCTTCTCAGCAATCCTCCACAATGAGCCAGGAGGGCAGATATTAGCTCCATTTTACAGATGAGGAAATTGAGACTCAAAGAGGCACGAATTATTGTTAAAAACCACAAGCTCCTAAGTGCAGAGCAAGCTCTTGAATGTATCTCATTACTCCAGAAATTTGTTAGTCCAGTACAGCTTGTTTATATTCCTTTCCCCCAATTCTTGAAAACCCAAATTTAGTAAAGATGGCTACAACTCTTCCAGCATCATACTTGGTTTAAAGCCTGGCTATGAACTTAACGTCAGTTCATTACCAGGACTGAACCTACCACTGTAAGACCGAATTAAAATAGGGGGGGAAAGTTTTATAAGCTTTAAGTACCATTTGTTTCTAAGCAAAGTCAAATTGCGTTCTATATAATAATATATTTGGACAAGGAAATGTTTATATGTTAACGCACTTTGAAGTGGAATTGTTATTTGAATTTGTGTGGTAATTTATGACTTTAAAAAAAGTTCTTATTTGAAATCCTAGTGCCTGAAGGAAGAAGCAGTGACAGACCTGGAGACTGAAGTTCTTTATCCCTCACACAGGTATGGCATCCTGTCACACTTTTAAAAGGGAAATGTGCCTCTCTAATGATAGGGCGTATTTAATTTTTATCCTAAGGCAAATAACCATTTGTATGCACCATGCATTCTTAAAATCATTTACAATGTAATATCTTTAAATATTGGTTTTAAATATTAGTTAATGCCATAATGCTTCAGAAGACTGTCTAATTTTGTGTTTTTTAGATGAATTGTTAAAATCTAGAACTAATTTTAAAAATTAGTGTTCACTCATAAGAGAAAAAAATCTAGATAATAAAATGTGACCACAAAAACTGCTTAATCAGAAACAATCACAGGTAAGCATGTATGCCAATAGTGCTTTTTAAATTACAACCTTGACAAATAGCATATGTGGGCTATGGATGGATGTTTACGATTAAGTAAGATTGAACAGTGATTGCAAATTTGTTTGACCCAATAATGTAATTATTTGCAGCCATTGCTTTCTTGTGTTGCCATGGAGCTCCTCTCTTATGATTCTGCTTTTTGGGGGATTGTGCTTCAGTATTATGATTTCCTACGGTTGTTACAGGTTTGAGATTAAAAGGCTAGTGGGATTTCATTTATTCAACATCAGCTTCTACCATATGCCAAGTGCTAAGCTGGGTACCTGGGACACCAAGACGAACAAGACACAATTCCTGCTCTCTGGAAGCTCCTGGTCTAGTGCAAAGAGGCTAACCCTAAATAATAGAGATGAGACTTGGAACAATTTTAAACAGCATCTTAACGAAGGTCAGATAAGCATTTTGGAGAGATTAGCCTAGGGCAGGAGAGAGAGTGAAGGCAGAAAGCCTCCTTAGGAGGCTGGCATCATACTCCCTGGGATCAATGCCTAAGCCCTTCCCTTAGCCAGCCATTGAGGAGCTAGGTCAGGGCTGCCCTTGGGTCAGCACCCTCAGCTTATTTCCCTGCCTCTCCCCCTCCGCACCTCCCCCTACCTTTTCCAGTTCCCTTTCATTCATGGACCCTAAAGATCCATCAGTCCCTTTTGTGTCCTCCAGGACGTGGAGCCCTTTTTGTCCACCAGAGGGGGTGAGCCTTCACTTTAGAACAGACTTGAGTCTTCCTGTTGGTACTTTCTTGTTGGAAAAGCGCTTTGGAAGGTTACAGAGTTGTGTGGTAAAAGTGTACCTTTTCCCTCCTTTTAAAGATGAAATTTACAAAGAAAATTTACATATTTTATTATAAATGCAGAATCCCCATTTTCCTGCTTAGACATTTTTTATTGTGAATACAATGCTCTGAAAAATAATGGAGTACCTTTTTATCAGCAAAAGAATAAAAATATATCCAGGTAATTTTTTAAACTGTCCGATTTTTAAACTGTATTATATTTAGAAAATTTTTGTGCTATTTAGAATAGTGAATTAACCACAATTACCCCATTCTCTATGGGGTTAACACCATAATGTGGACATCTCAGATCTTTAGCTGGCCTTTTTATTTATTTTATTTTTCTAATTTGTATCCAGCCTACTTCAGAGAGCATTTGAGAGGACAACATAAGAGCATATACTTAATAGGATGTTTGAAAGTAAAGATTACAGACCAGAAACTGTATGAATATTTTGTTTGAAATGCCATGGAAGCAGTTACTTCCCTGTATTAATTTTCCTCTTTCCCTTTTTAATCTTACTCTTCCTCAGTTTCAACCAGAAGCTAATTTCACATTAGATGGCTTTTTACCAAGAGGTGTAATGAAAACCTCCACAAGAATGAGCAATATTGACTGAGTTAAAAAATGTTTCCATACCGAGGTCAGGGTCATGATTTAATTTGGTATGTGTGGGTTATTTTAGTTAAGCTACATTTTTTTCCCAAATGAGATAAGTCATTTATTTAACCTCTAGGAGGTTTAAGAATCACACCTTATTTTGTAAGTACCACTGTACAAGAATTAATCAGAGCTAGTCAATCATTGTATATATGGTACATATGGGTTAATTTTGGAAATAAAGCCTGGCCTTATGGATTTTTATAAACATATTTATACCTTCAGAAAATTATATATACTTGTCCATTTTATTTCCAAAAGCATTGCAAGCAGTTGGGTCACGCAGGGAAAATTACACTGTCCTTAGCATGTGTAGAGCAGTTTGAAGAGTTGAAAAGAATCTGACGGGTAACCTTGTGGGAAAGGCTGGGAAAGTGGTTAATCCTGCTGCCTCTGCTTTGGTGACTTAGAAGGTAGCATATAGGATGGGTTCCTCTTCTAAGTATATGGACCGGCCATTTTTTTTTAAAACACTAGTTGTAGAGAGCTCTGTTCTGTGGACTGTGCAGAAGACTTAATCTTACTAATACTTTAATTTTACTATAAACTTAGAATCTGTCTAGTAACTTTAGATAGTCCCTTTATGTCTTCATTTCAACTTCAGTGTAGCAAAGTTTAGATTATAAAATTGATGGGTTTATGTGGGAGAAGGGAAAGTGGACAGGTACTTCTCTATTCACTTAGTGTATCTGATGGTCAGCCTGTCACTTAGTGTATCTGACGGTAAGCCTGTCACTTAGTGTATCTGACAGTAAGCCTGTCATTTAGTGTATCTGACGGTCAGCCTGTCACTTAGTGTATCTGACGGTCAGCCTGTCACTTAGTGTATCTGATGGTCAGCCTGTCACTTAGTGTATCTGACGGTCAGCCTGTCACTTAGTGTATCTGACGGTCAGCCTGTCACTTAGTGTATCTGACGGTAAGCCTGTCACTTAGTGTATCTGACGGTAAGCCTATCACTTAGTGTATCTGACGGTAAGCCTGTCACTTAGTGTATCTGACAGTAAGCCTGTCATTTAGTGTATCTGACGGTCAGCCTGTCACTTAGTGTATCTGATGGTCAGCCTGTCACTTAGTGTATCTGATGATCAGCCTGTCACTTAGTATATCTGACGGTAAGCCTATCACTTAGTGTATCTGACGGTAAGCCTGTCACTTAGTGTATCTGACGGTCAGCCTGTCACTTAGTGTATCTGACGGTCAGCCTGTCACTTAGTGTATCTGACGGTAAGCCTGTCACTTAGTGTATCTGACAGTAAGCCTGTCATTTAGTGTATCTGATGGTCAGCCTGTCACTTAGTGTATCTGACAGTAAGCCTGTCACTTAGTGTATCTGATAGTAAGTCTGTTGAGTCAAAACAGTTGAGGCTGGGAGTCATCCTAAACATTTCCTTCTTTTCCTAACATCTAGTCAGTCACAATTTCTGCCAGTTTTTTGCTTCCATGTTTTTTGAAGCTGTCCCTCTTCACCCCTCGTGCAGTAATTGCTCTAGTCCATGATCTGTGTCTTATTTGGACTGCTGTATCAGCTTCCTAAGTTAAATCCATTCTCTACATAGCATTCAAAAAATGTTTGTCATCCACGAACTTGATTTTAGAGTTGGGAAAGCACTCATCTCCACACTAAAACAGGACCAGGTTATTCCTGCGTTAAACTCTCTAATGGCTTCTTACTGTATTTGTGACAAAGTTGAAGCTTCTTAGTATCAGCATACCACAACCTTTAGGATCTGATGCATATCTAGGTCTCCTGACCTCTCACCCACTTCATCTGCACACTTGGCCTCACATTGCACTTCGGTGTAGTCTTAAAACTTTTTATAGTTCCTTGGAGTGTGTGGGCTTTTGTTTACGTTGTTCACTTTGTTGAAAATCTTCCTCCAGCACTTGCTTCTGCAGAGTTCTAGCGCTTTCTCCTCCTCTTTGTAAGACTCATGTCAGGCACCGGGAACCAAGAAGCCTTTCTTATCCTTTGCCTGCTGCCAGGCTGGGTTAGGTAGCTCTCCAAAACGTAAGGTGACTCTCTCTGTTGTTTATTATTATGATCCATTTGTACTTTACTATCCCATGAGACAGTGACTATTTGAGAGGGCAAAGATCATCTATTGAACTTACCCCAAATGGTTGGCATGTAACATGCCATTGTTCAGATGAAGGAAAAAATATATATATGGATAAGATTCTAGTATTTAGAAGGAAGATCAACAGGTATCCCTTAAGACCTGTAACTTAGATTGTATGATTATATTTCAAGGTGCTTACTTTTTAGGTTTTAATAGACACATTATTTGATGACCTGTGGGCTAAAGGTAGATTTTGTGGTTTAAGGGCAGCCTTTCTACTTTAGATATTCCCTCAAGATTTCAAAACTTGACTCACTGTAACAGTAGTCTGTAATTTCATTATATCTAATACTATTCCAGAGTTTGCAGAATGGCAGAGGACAAATGACATAAATACAGGATTTGACAATTCATTTTTCAGGAGTCAAATTTTTGGTAAGTTGGCAAAAGCTATAGAAGTTTAGTGAACCAGTTTAATCCAGGTAACTTTCATAAGCCAACATCTTTATGTCAATGAAGAGCTGAAATTCTGCCACTTAAGCAGCACCATCGAATTATGTGATACCTAAAAAGGAAATTGAGTTGTAGAAGTTTATAAAATAGAAAGAATTCTTTCTCTAAAAATAAGGGACAGTGCTACTGTTCAAAGCCTGACAACTACATTTTTCGGACTCCTATGCCAGCTGGGTTCTGCTTAGACTATAATGGAAGTAATCAAGTGAGATTAGACGGTGGGAAGAAGTAACCATCTTTTTTTTTTTCTGTCAGGGGCAGCAGCAGCAATGGGAGTATGGGTCTCTGGGTTGTAGCTCAGCAGCTTCAGTGGGAAGGCGAGCTCATGGGATCCGAATAACCACGTTCCCCCTTTTCTCCTGTAGTCCCTCCAGCAAGTTTCTGTCTATTTGCCTATATTAAATTCCCTCTGAAATATCTAGACTACTTCCTATTTTTATGATACAAACTTCTGTAAAGAAATGAGGCTCGATGGGTTATGTGACTTGCCCATAGGCACATAGCAATGCTCTTGAGTGGCTAGCACTTTTTTTTTTACTGTTGGTAAGTAAATCTAGACATTACTGAAAGTTTTTACAGTGTGTCCAACTTTTTAGTGCCCTTTTTAAAAAAGAAGGGGTGGTTTTAAGGGATGTTATCTAAGAGTTAGGTGTTCCATGAATATGTGGATTACCAGTTTTCAAATTTAAATCAGTTTTTCCTCCCGATTTAGAAGCTAAGTGATACCTTGTGGTTTTATGATCATTTATCACCTATACACTAGCTGTAGAAAGATACAATATTGGCATTTGACCCTGTGATGGGTCCTGGAACTTGTCTTTGCTTAAAATTTTAATCATTTGGGTTCTGGGTGGAGGGTTCTTTGGATTATAATATCAGGGGTTACGTATAGATCAACTTGGTAGACTTCTATAGTCTGGCTTTTCTATTCACTGGAATTGTTTAGATCAGTAAGGAATGCAATATTGTTTGATCTAATAATTTTTAAACTCATAAAAGTCAATAGCTGTGAATAATCATTATATCTATGATGAATGAATGAATGACTTATTTAAACTTATTTTGATGGCCAGGAATAGATCCGGTACTTGAATTCTAATTTGTGGGCCATATTATTAAATTATCGTTTTGTTTTTTCTTATCATTCTTTACAACGTGGAAGAATCTTATTTGAATTTTCTTTACTTCTAATCATGTTTTAAATTCTAAAGATGACTAGTTTTGAATGAAGTGCAAGCCTTTCTGAAAGACGATAATTTAAAATAATAGTATCCCATTCATACTATAATTGCTACTTCCACATTTGAAATGACTGCCCTAAGTAAAACATGATAATTTAGAAACAACTAATATTTCAGGTGATAGTTGAACTCTTAATGTCAATTTCTCAAGTTTGAACTAACTTGACAATCTGCAATTTATAACCTGAAACTGTTTTTTCTGTTTGTTTTTTCTACAGCTCTTTCACCATGCCTGGGTCACTTCCTTTGAATGCAGAAGCCTGCTGGCCAAAAGATGTAGGAATTGTTGCACTTGAGATCTATTTTCCTTCTCAATATGTTGATCAAGCAGAGTTGGAAAAATACGATGGTGTAGATGCTGGAAAGTATACTATTGGCTTGGGCCAGGCTAAGATGGGCTTCTGCACAGATAGAGAAGACATCAACTCTCTTTGTATGACTGTGGTTCAAAATCTTATGGAGAGAAACAGCCTTTCTTATGATTGCATTGGGCGGCTAGAAGTTGGAACGGAGACAATCATTGACAAATCAAAGTCAGTGAAGACTAATTTGATGCAGCTCTTTGAGGAGTCTGGGAACACAGATATAGAAGGAATAGACACAACTAATGCATGCTATGGAGGCACAGCTGCTGTTTTCAATGCTGTTAACTGGATTGAGTCCAGCTCTTGGGATGGTATGTTACATGCCTCTACTCCAAAGAAACTCCTTGCAGATGAATAAGCCAAAATGACCTTTTAATTAATGCCACGTGCAAACTTTTACCAGTTAGGTTTATTTGAATGTATTTGGGAAGATAGCTATGACTTTCAACTTATCTGAATTAATGAATTGTTTATTGTGTAGGACAAAATTACTAAAACTTAGTGAGACCTTTTATTCTTTACCAAATCTGAGAAAAGCATATTCTGGGGAAAATAAATAACATTTCAGTTTGCATGTATGATATTTACAGTGTTGATCACCTTGTGTACTAACAAAACATGTTTTTCAGGACGGTATGCCTTGGTAGTTGCTGGAGACATTGCTGTATATGCCACAGGAAATGCTAGACCTACAGGTGGAGTTGGAGCCGTTGCTCTGCTAATTGGGCCAAATGCACCTTTAATTTTTGAACGAGGTGAGTGATTGTGAAAGTTTTTGTTCAAGTTTAAATTAGCACACTATGCTGAGAAATTTGAAAATAGAATCTAGTACTTACTGAGTGGTCAATTAACGCAGAAACTGTCTGCTAAATGCTTTATATGTGTTATATTTACTCTTCATAGCAGTTGTATGGTATAAGTGATGTCATCCCATTTTATAGAGAAGTAAAATGGGTTTAAGTAATAACTTAATGGAATAGCTTGCCCAGAGTCAACACAGTAAGTGGCAAGTTTAACTTGTTTTCAGTTCAGTTAAGCAATTGCGATCCCCCAATTAGATTTATGAAACTTGCATGAAAATGTTGCATATCAAGGAGTCTTAGGCCTGTCTGTGGATAAGGTTAGGTGTTGTTTCAATTACGTATTGGCTTCACCTTGTGTTTCTTAACACTGCATGTGGCGGGAGTTGACTAGATAGTTAAGGAAGGCCCCCAGATAATGCAATGTGCTTACTAACATACAAACATCAAGAAGCAGAAATACATGGACATCTTCCTTTCTGGTTCTAACAGGACTTCGTGGGACACATATGCAACATGCCTATGACTTTTACAAGCCTGATATGCTTTCTGAGTATCCTATAGTAGATGGAAAACTCTCCATTCAGTGCTACCTCAGTGCGCTAGACCGCTGCTATTCTGTCTACCGCAAAAAGATCCGTGCCCAGTGGCAGAAAGGTGGGTTTTATTCGTTTTCCTTGACTTGGTATCTGTTGAGGACAGTGTGATGTGCCGGGTGTCTTCACTGAGAAACTGCTTCATGGGCATCCTTCATTAGTGTCCTTTAACCGTTTCTTTCTCGCCTACTAAATAGCCATTTTCCCATAGTTTCTGGGAATGCGTAATTTAGGAAGAGAGGTAAGCTTTGAGGTATGTCTCTGTAAAAATGAGGTATATCTGTGCAAAAATACCTAGGTCGATTTACCCCCAGTAAGAAAATCAAAAGTAGTGTAAAAGAAAGTAACTTGAGTTTTGTTCATCTTTCGTGAGAAGTATTTTCACAAGGTTTTAGTTTTTTGCAATTGTGATCCACAGAAAACTAGTGAAAATAAATTACTGAAATGTGATCCCCCTTCCCCTATAGTCTATTTGCATTTGACCTATGAATTCATACTTATTTTTTTAATGTCATCATTAATCTCCATCCTTAACCGTGAAAAAGTTATTGTGGTACTGAAAAGGACAGTATTTGAATTCATGCTACTAAAACACACAATATCACATAAAGTGTGCTTTTTCTGTAGTCCAGCCTTGCTTTATAGAGGTTGTGAGAGAGGATTTAAAAGAATATTCAATAACAGATATTCAGAAAACTAGTGGCTCTGGATAAGAAGCATTCTTGCAGTATGTAAAATGTCTTACTATTTAACAGCATGTATGTAACAGTACAGTGATTTTTCTAACTTTTTATTAGGACACACAGTAAGAAATACTTTGTGCATGCTAAATGCAAACAAAAGTTTTATAAAGTTATCCATGCTGCAAGTTATACAGTTTGCTATTTTCTACTCTATTTCATTTTTAAAAGTACTCTTAGTATTTTAAGATTAAAAAAATACTGGCCCTGATCCACTAAATTGATGATACACTCCACTAATGAGTATGACTCTTAAGTTTGAAAAACAGTAATGTATATTGTTCTATCTGTGGATGTCTTTTTTTTTCCTTTCCCCTTTCTTCGCGTCCCCCTGCCCCAACTCTGGTTCAAGCCGTTGTTTCTCAGTCTAGTGTGTAGGACACAGCTCTCTGGCCCATGCTGGTATTATGAGCCTTGCGCTCCCCCGGCTGAGGCAGTCGATTGCCAGCTCACGTTGCCAGCTCACGGCAGGTCTCAGCGGCTGCTGGCCATTCATAGGAGCACAGCACTCCAACCACCCGAGACAGTGGGCGGGCCCCCATGGATGTCTTTTTGATATGCATTTTAAACCATTAAGTTATTTTATTATACAGTGTATATTTGGTTGCTCTTTAAAGATATACAGCCCCTTAGCCCTGTTCTAAAATCAAACTTCAAAAGTTAGTAACTTATATTAATTTAATAATTTCTCTGGATTTCTTTTTCAGAGGGAAATGACAAAGATTTTACCTTGAATGATTTTGGCTTCATGATCTTCCACTCACCCTATTGTAAACTGGTTCAAAAATCTCTAGCCCGGATGTTGCTGAATGACTTCCTTAATGACCAGAACAGAGATAAAAATAGTATCTATAGTGGCCTGGAAGCCTTTGGGTAAGAGTTGTTGTGACTTTTTTTTCCTTCTATTAGGAGAGCATTTTTTCTTATGTTAAACTGTTATTTATACGGTCCTGAAAATTTTAGAGCCAGAAGGATCTTAGGAGTCATCTAGTCTAGCCTGTTTATGTCATCGATAAAGAAACTGAGTCCCAGAGAAATGGTGGCTTACGTACATGAATTCTTTAGTCATTTGTACTCAGATTTTCTGGTTTCCTCCTTTTAGCTTCCTTCCCGTTGCCACTATGATAGTATAGCCGCACAAGTGGCTATATTTACAACAGCCTCTTCACTCTTCTCCCTGCCTCTCTCTAGCCCCTGTGCCCATATCCACCCTGCACACTGCCACTATCAAAGTCTACTTTCGTATTTCTTACATTTTCCATTTGAAAGCCTTCCTAGCATGCAATGCCTGTTAAACCCAGGCATAGGTTTATGCTCCTTGCCTGTGTCCCTTCTCCATCTGATAAAATTCTACTAAACTTTTAAGACTTGGCTCCTGTAATATAATGACTCTTCTAACTAAATAGACATTACTATGGACTTAAAATAGTAGTATATTCTGTTTGGTGACAGTGAAGATTTAGTGGGTTTATTAACCCAATAGAATTAAGTTGTCTTAATTTTATCATAAAAATGTTTGAGAAAAAGGACTGTACCACTGTTATGTTTTCCATAGCAGTTGGCATGCTGCCACTTGGCTTTTAACAAATGGAAAAACAATCACACACACTTGCAGATTAGAATACTAATTGGATACGCTATGTAATATAATAAAAATATAGTGTTTGAACACTGTAAAACCGTCTTTTTTACAAATCTTTCAGGGATGTTAAATTAGAAGATACCTACTTTGATAGAGATGTGGAAAAGGCTTTTATGAAGGCTAGTTCTGAACTTTTTAATCAGAAAACAAAGACATCTTTGCTTGTATCAAATCAAAATGGAAATATGTACACATCATCAGTGTATGGTTCGCTTGCTTCTGTTCTAGCACAGTAAGTATAAATTTCAGCTGCTTAACTCCATTTAGGGAATGTTAGAATTCTAACACCAACTTGGGTGCCAGGTATGTTGGTGGCAGATCACGGAACATTTTATTTCCAGGCTTTCTTGCCAATTGTCCATTGAATTAAAGATACATGGGGTGAAGCTGCAGTAATCCCAGAGAATTTAATTTCACACGGCTTTTCTGGCTAGTCTCATGGTTTTATTATTCTTGACCTACAGTTGAACCATAAATCCCTTGTTGACAGAGTAACTTATTTTATGTAAAACAACTTTCACAAGCCGCATCATTCTCAAAGAGATGAAAATGCTTGTTTCAGTCTGCTTATTGTGATGGTAAAGCTTTAGGTCCCTAAGGCTATAGGATGAATTTTTATTCCAACTCCTAGCTTCCTACACATTGTAGTAGTTTTAGATCAGTTAAACTTCCTAATAAGTCTTTCCCCCTGTACAGGTTCTCACCTCAGCAGCTTGCAGGAAAGAGGATTGGTGTGTTCTCTTACGGTTCTGGTTTGGCTGCCACCCTATACTCCCTTAAAGTTACACAAGATGCCACACCAGGTAAGTACTGAGGCTTCAAACAAGAATATTAAGAACCAACTGGTAAGGTTGATACTGCAAGCTTCTCAAGCAAGCACTTGAATCTGTTCCATAGATCATTATATTATTACATTTTAGTCTTCATTACTTCTTTGAACATAGCCAGAGTTTTTTTACTCTCTACAAATCTTTCTTGCCTGGGTAGAGGGTAGGATTATGTCTGCGTCAGGATACCTTCTTTCCTTCCTTCCATGTCAGCTTAAATATTTTTATGGCATAGTGCTTTTGATTTTTCCTTTTTTGGCAAATAACTTTCTTTTATCTCATGTTTTAAGCATATGTAGTCATGGGAAAGGGAAGCATATCTATTTAACACAGGCAGCTTTCAAGTTTTTACTCTAATGATTGAATCTGATCATGAGTGAATAATATCAGATCACTTCTTAGTCTCTCATATCTAAGTTATCTAATTTTTTATAACATTACAGTCTTGGCTATGTTTAAGGAAATTTCTGTGTCTTCCCTGAAGGAGCAAAAACATGGAGAAAAACTGATGGTCAACTTGGCATTACATTAAAATTGTATCATGGATCGTCTGTAGACAAGTTATTTATAGTTTTAAATCTCACCTATTTCCTAACTTGGCTACTGGCTAACATTAAACAAATGTCTAATCAGAGGTCATAGGAAGCTATGTTAAATAGATATCATCTTATCTTCTAACTAAACAATAGTCAGTAGTTCTTTTAAAAATAAAAAACAAAAAACACGAGAAGAAGTTTTTTTCCATTTGGCAACATTTTGTTTAGGCTAATTTTAGTCTTTTAATGTTGGAATTATTTATTATTTTAGGGTCTGCTCTTGATAAAATAACAGCAAGTTTATGTGATCTTAAGTCAAGGCTTGACTCAAGAACTTGTGTGGCACCAGATGTCTTTGCTGAAAATATGAAGCTCAGAGAGGATACTCATCACTTGGGTAAAAATATTAAACTGTTAATATACATAACTATACACCCAAAAGTATATTGGAGGGCTATGACAATATTAAACATGTTATATATAAGGATATCGAGATATCTAAGCAATAGTCAGTACTAATCTGATGGTGGTGAAAATTATAGGGAAACATGCAGCTTTTTTAGTTTTATTACCAGATACGTTGTATGTCGTAACTAATTTTTCATATTCTCCGCCTTTCCTTTAGTCAACTATATTCCCCAGAGTTCAATAGATTCACTCTTTGAAGGAACATGGTACCTAGTTAGAGTGGATGAAAAGCACAGAAGAAGTTACGCCCGGCGGCCCTCTCCAAATGATGACACTTTGGATGAAGGAGTAGGACTTGTGCATTCGAGCACAGCAACTGAGGTAAGTAAAGCTCGCTGGGTTTGGTTTTGGGCTTTGACTAGGTTAAATTTCTATCCCCAGATCTCAGGGCTTAGGGGACCTAACAGATTTTGCGACTTAAAGGAATGTCAATAAAGCAGAGTGATTCAGAGCAAGGGCTCTGGGATTGGATTCTGGCTGTGCCATTTTCCAGTTGTGTAAAGTGGTTTGCACTTAAATTATTAGCATTTTCAAAATGCACAGTAAATACTAGGCTTTATTAATTGTACCAGAGTTTAAAGGAAGGCTGATCTAGAGAGAAGACTCTTTTGTGGTAAAGTCTTGGTGAGAGGTGAAGAGGGACCGGGTGTTGAGGTCCTCACATCTCGTCAGGCCATTGTCAAATCCATCTCCAAAATTGTAAGGAGATTAACAATGATAGCTATGCTTTGAATTCCTAGTATGCCAGGTGCTTTATTTACATTTTCTAATTTAATCCTAATAAAAACCACCTTGACGTAAATGATACTCTGCCCGTTTTAGAGATCAGGCTGCAAGAAGTTACATGACTTGACCAGGATCAGAGCCAGGCTTCAAGCTGAGAACTTTATAACCTTGAAGTTATTTATTTTATCTGCTCATCACAAATTTGGTGAATGCGTAGTCTTGCTTCTTCCTAGTATACAAATTAGGTAGCAGGTCAAGCTACTAGTGTTTGAGTTGCAAACGCAGGATGTAACAAGTAAAAGACTGTGTTTGGTGGGTCTCTGTGGCCTTCCTCTTTCTCTTGCTATTTCAATAATTGTATAATAAATTCACCGTAAGGTAAAGAATGGACATTTAATTCCCACTATGAAAAGTTATATGGAATATATATTTAGCATAAACTTCTCCACAGTTTTTCTATTGGAACTTTAATCAATACTATGACTCTTAAAAAAAAAAAAACAACAACAATAACAACCATGAGACAACAACATCTTTCCTTTAATTTTAGCATATTCCAAGTCCTGCTAAAAAGGTGCCAAGACTCCCTGCAACAGCCGCAGAACCGGAAGCAACTGTCATTAGTAACGGGGAGCATTAAGATACTTCTGTGGGGTACAAGACTTCAGTTTGGGCTGGGGTGGGTGGGCTCTGTATGGGAACAGCTGGGAATGGGATGTCTGGGGACAATTTTAGAGGATTACATGTTGCTTAAATTTTTATGTGACTGACATGGAGCCTGGAGAACTATAGTGTTGTTGGGGGAAAGTCTTTTTGCTCAATTCGCTAATATGCTTCCTGTTGTGATCTAGCCAACGCTTAATGTACTCAGATGAAATTAAGGGCTCGGGAAAACTTCATACCTCTCTGGCCATTTGTATGCATGAAGCTTAGTTTTAAATGTGAGAGGATGAATTGTGTGCTTCTGGCGGAAAAAAACAGAGGTACTCGTCTCCAATTTTAATTTTTTTAAACATGTACGAATTTTATACTTTGAACAAACAAGATTACTGAAAGTAAAGTACCTGTGGTTTTTGAAAAATGTTTCTAGTTTAGGGAATGTGGTCTTAAAAGTGATAAGAACAAACCATGCTTGAAAATGGCAAGACAAACATGCTCTTTTTCTGAAATTTGTAAATCCTGAAGAGAGAAGAGTTGGAACAGTAACACTGGTTCTGGAAACTGGACCGTTGCTTTAAGTCCAGGCCAGCAGTGACGAGTTATTGTAATGACCTCTGAACAGAGAGGTGCTACGTAGCATCGGGCAGACATCTGGTGGTACACTTGGGAGCTCTGCATGTAGCTCTAGGTCTGCTTCAGAATCAGTTCAAGGTGGATTATGCGGAACAACATTGATGTGATTGGCACATGTGTGTGAGGAAGTTTGTTGTTTCAGTCCTTCTTTGTACCTTATTTTGAGAATAAAGAAAACATTTTTCTGGTTGCCTTTTAAAAATTTTAAACAAAAAAAGGATGGTGCAAGGCATTATTAGGTTACTTCTGATGCTTCAGTGTTATAAATTCAACTTAAAGACTGACAACGTAAATTCATGGTGTCAGTATTGTCCTTTTTCCTTTTTTTAAAAAAAAATCTGTTCAAGGAAACTGAAAAGGTAAAACCCAAGTTTTTACATAGTGTGACCGGCCAAAACGAGTATTCCACTTCAACATCTGGAAGTAGGATCTATAAAGCATTTTCTCAGACATTCACCTAAAGAAAACTATCACATGGGATGAATAAGACTGGTTAGACAGTTTTGTAGATCTCTTTGGTGCTGAACTATGACATGAGCCTTACAGATTGTAAAATAGAGATAGTTGGAACTAATGTACAGAACTAAATTTTTTAAAACTTTATTTGCTGTTAAATTCTGTGAAGTTTCAGTTATCCAAAATAAACCTACACAAATATGAAATGCAATATTTCAAATTGCAAAGGAACATGTAGTGTTTGTAAAATACTCTCGTCTAATGTTAACCAGTGGTATTTTGATTTGTATAGTCATAATTTGTTAAAATGCCTTCATTTTAACATCCGCTGATGTAGCTTAATAATGTAAATTCAGATTAAAAGATTGATGGGGAAATGGTGCATGAAATACTTTTGCAAGTATTGGGAGTTCGGTATGTTTTGAAGAGAGTAATTTAACTTTTGAGTGTCAGGAAATGGGTTTTCTCAAAGTCCATTGCCGGCAATGGGCAGGCCTAATAATGCTGGCACAGAAAATTAACTACACTTTATTAACAGTGAGGTGAATAACTTTGAATAAAGTTTTCGAGAAATATTTCAGATATTTGAGTATTCTTTTTTCCTCCTGAGCTAACATTTAGGCAAGAAACCAACTAATATGCTATTTTAAAATATGGGCATTCATTTCATTTCAGTCTATTCATTCACTCATTCATTCATCATTCAACAAACATTCAAAAACATGATATAAGCAAGGCCCCTGCTTAAGTCAGAAATGAAGATTTACAAGATATATGGTTTTGCCTTCAAAGAACTGTTCATCTAGAATGGAGGAATGTATACTGATAATTTATTCTTCTTAGATTTCATATAAGGAAATTAAGTCCCGAATTGGGTGGTAAGCATGCATGAAGTTTGCTATACATTTTTATAAAGAGAGTTACTTTGTTTTCCTAGGAACAGCCTAAGATTAGGGGTTGGCAATCAAAGATTAAAAGCAAATTTCATAGCCAACATAGAAATGCCTGCTGCCAGCTAGAGCCTCCAGCTTCCGGGTCACGTGTTGCTGAGGCTCCCAGGGGTTTTACAGAGGCTTTTTGCATTGGCGTTGATACTGGATTAGGTGATCTCTAAGAATCCTAGCAACTCTTAGGACTGTATGAATTAGGAATCAAACCAGATCAGCTCATATTTTATCATGTCATGTCTAGATTCAAAACTTAGTAATAATTTGTTTTTCTGGGCTAGTCTCCTATCCCTCTGGGAGTCTCCTATTCCTCTGGGTCATTTCGAAAATGAGGCCAGTGTCCTCTAAGGTCACTTCTGCAAATTCTAGAATCCGAATGAATGTGACTTGAAGAGTTCTATCCTTCCACTTCTGTATGGAATTTGTGCACTTTCTTTTTCCACCTTTGGAGTTTTTTTGGGTTTTTTTTTTTTTTTTTGCTTCAAATTAAAGAATTTATTTATTGATAATAACATTTTTTTGAGTTTTGTTTATTTTTATGAACACTAAGTCTAAGACTAACACTAGACGAACTCAGATAGATCCAAACAGCTACTTTTGAGCCTCTTGTGACTTAGTTGAAACACTTCATCTGTTGTCTGCTGTTTGAAATGTCCTGAAAGAAACAGTAAAGTGGAAATCAAACGAGCAGGGAATGTAACAGGATCCTTAAATATTTGAAAGCTATGTAATCTTGACATAAAAGTGAATGCTTTGCTTGAAATTTCTAGCAACTGCTCTTAAATTGAATCATAGGTTCCTCATTTTTTTCCCTGATTGGTGGTGGAAGAAAATAGTTGACCTGTGACCTGCCCTCCTCCCATTGTAATAAAGGCAGTAATTTGATGCTGAAGATTATGAATGCCAGTCTTCATTATGTTTCTATATCAGGGCTGGAGCTTATAATAAAAAAAATTTGCATTTTAAATGTTTACAGGTAAAAACCCAGGAATTCATCTTTTACTTTGTCCAATTTCACCATTGTGCAGGCATCTATAATAAAAAAATAATAGAAGTTTTAGCGAATTAATTTTGCAAAAGCTTCCCCATGCCTCCAGGTCTTTCACATGCTGTTAAACTAGCATCGCCAACCCATCCTAGCAAAACCTTGTTGATCTTGGGGGTCTAGCTCAAGAGTTGCCTCCTCCCTAGGCTGCCTGGACTACCTTACTCAGTAGTGAGCACTTTTCAGGCTATGTATCACATTCCTTATTCAGGCTTACAAACTACAGGATCTGGTCCCTGCTCACTTCAACGCAGTACCACAGTCATCCTGCCTTCTCGTCCATTCCTCACACATGCCAAGTGTATTCCAGCCTTCAAGCATTTCATCTGTGTATCAGGAGCCCTGGGCCCCACATCAGACACCTGCCCTGCCTTCTTTCTCCTCCTGTCACAGTTGTGGCAACTCCTTCCATGCAGTCTTTGACCAGGATCTCAGAGAATATGCTAGCACTTCCCTTTGGATTCTTGGTACGTACCTTTCCAAATTGTGATTTGGGATCCCCACAGAATTCATTTCGTTCTCACAGTTTCACAGCCCAAAAGTGCAGAGGTGTTAGGTTCCCATGGGGCCACCATTGACCAATGGTCACTTACTGGTGGATAAATGCTTCCTCCTTTTAGTCCCTGGGCAGACAGTTCTGGCAAACATTCAGAAAACTGCAGAATTTTTCTATGGCCAATTCAGCGGTGTATCTTTATATTGGCTTTCCTCTGTTCTGTTGTACTCCTGTGTATCTCCTGTATCCAGGGATCATTTCCTAAATAAATGACTTGCCTACAAGTTTTTGTCTCAGGCTGTTCTGTTACGGAGAACTGAGGCTAAGACAATTGATACCCAGAATAGAATAGTCTTACAAAGCAGTCAGGCCCTCAAGAAAGGAAGTTGGAGCCGGTTTACTCATCAGTCATGGCAAACACCCCATTGCTGTTTGTAGTAGGTGGAATGATGACCCCACCCCCAGAGCTGACCAGCTCTGGACCCTGAGGCAATAAAGAATGCTCAGCATCTGGAAACTTCAGTGATGGCTGCCTACTGAAGGCAAATGTTGACAGAAAATGCTGCCATAGAACTGGACATGCTATGATAAAGGATGGTGGGGTTCTTGAATGATAGAGCCCATGTGTTATTAAATGTCAGAGGTGAGGTGGACACAATGCAATGGATGGTAAGGCTGGAATGGAAATTAGGATGCCTTGATCTGCAGGGCTTGGTAACAATGGCTAATAGATCATAGAGTTCCGAGTGACAGTTCCCTGGAGTGTTACTTGACTTGTACAACCCAAAAAAGAAAGGCAAGCTGGTAAAAAGAAGGCTGCTGTAGCCTGTTACAATGAGAAAATCATGGTCCCAGATCTAAGTTAATATACAAATCCAGTGCACAGTGAGGGGGAGGCCGGGTCTTTTTGAGAAAAAGCCCTGCTGCCACAAGTATATGCAATATACATACCCAGAGTTTTTAAGGACTGTTGGATAAAAGCTCTGAACTGAAAAGGATTCCAGGGAACCCTGAATACCATTATGGCCCTCTGTGTAGACAGGGTCTGTTGAAACCAGGTGATAGATGGAGTTCTGGCCAAAGTCTGTCTCACAATGGGTCCCACCTTGTGGCTCTTTCCCCAGTCTCCAAGTACGAGTATATTTGGGATAAATATATTTAGACCCCTGACGTGTGGAGTAAGAGCCATTATGGGAGGAAGAGCCACATGGGAACCTTTGAAAATGTGCCATGTTAGTAAATCAGGAGCAGTCCCAAGAGGAAATGCAGCTATCAGTGTCAACATCCAAAATTTGAAAGCACACAGAGGTAAAGGGCTCCATCGTAACCTCATTCACTTCACTTACTCATCAGACTCCCCCAAAGAGCAGGTGGATAATAGAGGATGATGGCGGACTGCCATGAATTTGCCGTAACTGCCATGCTGGCTGTGGTACTAATGGGAAGCTCTGGCATTGATAGGCAGCGATTGCATTCATTCTTAACTTCCATCAGAAAGGGGGATCAAAAGCAGTTCACATTTCTCTGGGATGACCAGCAATTATTCATTGCCCATAGGCGATGTTAAATCTCCCGCTCTATGTCACAGTGTGGTTTAGAAGGACCTTGACCATTCTGCAGAAACAGCATTCAAGGTGGATTTGGCAACAGAAAGTGGCAAGTACTCCTGAGGCCCTAGTAAGATTTGTGACCGGCCACCCTGAGGAAATATTTAGAGGACCAATGACATACATACTCCTTTACGGTAAAGGACAATTTGTTGCACCTCGTACTCCTTAGTGCTGGGATAGAGGCACAGCGTTTCACAGGCATCTCGGGGTTTTGGAAGCACATATATTGTACTTGGTATATTCCTCTAACCCATTTATCAAGGCTACCAGTTTCGAATGGTTCACACACACACACACACACACACACACACACACACACACACAAAAGATCCAGTTTCAGGCTTCTGTCCAAACTGCGCTGCTACTCTGGCTCGTACATGTGGCGGTGAAGATTACTCTGGAGTCTCTGGCAGCCCCAGCAGAAGGTTACAGCACAGCCCTGCAGGGTCCTGGAGAGCCATGCTTTCTGCAACAGAGAACTACACAGGCTCCTGGCACACTACTGAGCCCTCCTAGAGACTGAGCACCTGATTATGGGACATGAAGGGGCCAAGCAAACGGAGGTGTCTCCTCATGAGCTGGGCATTATCAGATCCACAGCCATAAATTCAGATGGTGCAGCAGTGATTTCTTATTGGGGTTGACATCTACTCGGGATATGGGTTTGCCTTTCCTGCCTGCGGTGTATCCTCTAATAATCAGGCTACAACAGAGAGAATATCTGACCTGTTGTCATGGTGTCTCACATAACATCATTCAAGGACCACTTTCTGCAAAGGCAGTGCGGCAATGGGCACTTGAGCAACCATGGGATCTACTCATCTGAATGTGCACCTCCACACCAGAAGCAGCCCGCATAAATAGGGCAGTGGGGTGGCTCAGCGAAGGCACCAGCTGAGGCAGTACCTGCAGGGTTGAGGTGCTGTCCTCCACGATCCAGTGTGCATGCTCTCACAATGGCTGGTAGATCTATCTTCCTATTGTTAAAATACATAGGTCTGGGGACCAATGAGTAGAAGTAGGATTGACTTCTCTCAGCATCGCAATCAGTGACCCACTAGAAGAATTTTTACTTCTCTTTCCTACAACCTAGGCTCAACTAGATGAGAAGTTTTGGTTCTGGGGGCAGGGGAATGCTTTCACTAGGGAACCCAGTAAGGGTCCAGGGAACTGGAAACTGCAAACTATCACATGGTCACGTTAGGATCTCCATGCCAGTGGACAAGCAGGCAAAGAAAGGAGCTATTATCCTGGTGGAGAGATTATTGACCCTGATTATCATAAAGAGGGAAAGAGGAGTATGTCTGGAACCCAAGAGATTCACTGAAGTATCACTTGTGGGCCTCATGGTAACAGCAAGCAGGCAATTGTAGCAACCATGGCCTGACAAGGGCAAGGCAATGAAAGGCTCAGATCCTTTGATAATAAAGGTCTGGGTCAATCTAGACATGCTGAAATGCTGGCCAAAGATGAGGGAAATGGGTGAGGGAAGGAGGGAGGGGTGAGTCTAGGCTTAGGACCAGCTGCAGTCGTGACTGTCACTTAGTGGTTTTCAAAGTGTGGTCCCTGACTAGCAACTGCAGCATAACTGAAACTCATTAGAAATACAAATTCTTGGTCCCCACCCCAGATGTACTGAATAAAAAACTCGGGGGGTGGGGCCTCACAGTCTGTTTTGATAGGCCCTCCAGGTGATTCTGATGCACTAGAACTTGAGGACCACTGCTGTAGCTTGTTCTACTAATCCTGCTGCATTAAGTCCCACCCCCTAGAAGAAGATGACGAATGGACTGGGCTTAGAGCGGGAATCTGAGTCGAGCCAGTGGGGGGGCTGTATCGGACAGCCCCTCAGCTACACTTCTTCCTCCAGGCACCGGTGCAGTGACCGTTTCCATGCAGGCTCCTACATGACCACATCTCGTCTCAGGTCAGTGGTGTGTACCTCTTCCCACTCCAGGGCTTCTCTGACACTAAGGCATGGGAAGCACAGGGAACGCATTTGGCACTCACACAGCACAATCTGGAAGTTCAGGGCAGGCAACACTGTGGGACCACTCTTGACCAGTGGTGATCAGGAGCTCATGGATAAATGTTTTCACCTTTTGTTCCTTGGGCAGATACCTGAGAGGTGTTTCCTAAGGCTCCTCAGAATCCTGCAGGACTGAACACCAGTCACCTGTAGCACTGGCCAATTCGTATTGGCTTTCCCCATTTCTGTCCCCTGCCCCTCACGCTGCTGGCTAGGATCGCTTCCCAAATAAACTACTCTGCATGGAAGCCTTTGTCTTAGGCTCATTTGGGAAGAAGCCAGTCTATAACCCCTAGCAGCTTCCTGGAATGTTCTTTGCTTGCTTTTTGAGAGTCACTCCTGCTTCTCATTCAGATCTCAGATTGTCATCTATTCAAATTGGCCTTCCCTAGTGATCTAATTCAAAGCAGCAAGCTTCTAATATCACATCACCCTCTTTGAATTCTCCGCATAGCATTTATCACTAATATTTTTCTTTAAAAACATTCTTTTTGTTAGTTCCTTTGTCTAGCACTAGACTATCCTGCATAAGACAGGAAGAACCTGGCTTTTTTTATTCTTTACTGTTTCCCCTGCACCTGAAACAGTGCCTGGCACATAATAGGCACTGAGTAACTATTTCCTGATTAAATGAATGAATGCTAGAGTTTGAGAACAAGAGAAGATCACAAATCAAGTCAGAATAGGAGCCAACAGACATTTTTGGTGATGGGGGGACGGGGGAAATGCATACCTTAAATTTAAATTTATTTAAAAATTACAAAAATGTCTCCACCAAGTCATCCGTGAAAAATTTAAAAGCAGCAACAATGATTTTGGTTAATTACCAACAGTCTAGTGCAATTTATAAAATTGAACAAAATTTGGATGTGTGTCTTATGCTTCTGTAGACACGGGACCCTTTCTTTAGGTCCCTTCCTTTAGGGTCTGGTAGGATCATTATTGGGATACTTTCCGAAGCCTTTTTCCTTTGGACTCTATGTAAAATGATTCGATAGACTCCTGTGATGGAGCTTCGGGCATCTCTCCCTTGGTTATTTCGAATATGCTCTTCTGTAATACCCAAGTGTTCTAAAGTGCTTTTGACCTCATTTTCTTCTTCTTTGAGGGTGCTGGTGTCTGACAAATGTTTGGGGTCCAGCTGGAAAGGTTCCAGAGGGGTGGGGTATGGCACCCCTTGCATCCATTCATTGTTCATGATGGAGTCGATGCCGTACCTCTCGGTGGGTACGGGCTGAAGGACTCCCCGAATGAGTTGGAGGCAGGGCTCAGACACGTCTGGAGGCACATTGTATGTGCCCTCGAGAATGCTCTTCTTCAGTTTGGCCACGGTCTCTGCCCGAAATGGCATGGTGCCAGTCACCATGAAGTACAGAAGCACGCCCAGGGCCCAGATATCCACGTACACGCCCACGTAGTGCTCGTCTCGGAAAAGCTCGGGCGCAGCGTAGGGGGGAGACCCGCAGAAGGTATTCAGCATTTCACCTTTTTTACTTACTGTGCTGAATCCAAAATCACCCACCTTTACACAAGTATTACTGGTATAGAATACATTTTCTGCTTTCAAGTCTCTATGAATAATTTGGTTTTCGTGCTGTGGAAGAAGACATGGGAAATTGATCATTTCCAAAGTAAAATACCAACATAAAAAAAAACACATCCGTTGCTCTAAAACAGCAGGATGGAGTAATAACAGAAATTCCATGGAGATTATTCATGCCAGCAAACCTTGAGAGCTGTCCTGTCATAACCTTTAGCCAAACACAACACCTACGTGCCTCAGACATGAAAGTTCTATTCTGTGGAGTGGGTGTTGGGGTCTGTTCCACACTTGTGGACTCAGGAAATTATGCCAGAAATAAGACCCAGATCTTTTGAATCTACATGTTCCAAAACACAATGACACAGTAACTCTTCATTTTTGAGGCCATAGACGGGTTTTCCTGGCTGAGCCAGGAAATCTCTTGACTCGGGCCAACCCCAAGAAGGCTTGGAGCACCTCCTCCTGCCATCCAACCATGCTCCTTGCAGTGGGCTCCTTTACAGAATTCAGTAGAAGGGCCGAACAAGACTATGTTTGACAAGCTTCTGGCAGCAGGGCCCACTGTGGGTTGTGAGCACATGCCCCACCCCACCCTTGCATTCTGAAGCCAGACAGACAATCTTGAGGTCCCTTGTCCTGTTCAGTCCTAAGGGCTCGGGCCTCCTGGGGTAAGAAACCAAGGTTTGGAGCCTGACAGTTTGTTTGACTCCAGGTTTAACAACACCAGCTATGTAATGTGCACATCAGTTTTCTTCTTTACAAAATGGGACACTGATGGCCACCTCGTAAGGTTGTCATGAGAACTGCATGTGACGCTGTATCTGCAGCGCTCAGCAGGGTCCTGGCACACAGTAAGCACACTCAATAATAACATTGGGAACTATGGCTGTGATTCACCCTTCCTCTTTGCAGACTAGAGAGCTGGGAGAAATGTCAGGGCACACAACTTCAGAGGACTCAGTCTGTACCCTCTACTGCTGGATTCTCTACTCTCCCACAAGATTCCTTTTCCAGGTAGAATATGGAATATTCTTTTCCCATCTGTTCTATTGCATGATATGGGTCTGGCTTGTGCCCTGGCCATGGACGGTTCACCACAGTATAGGCCCCTTAAATGACAACTGGTGATACCACAGGTCAGGAACACACCTCACCATCACAACCAGGTTCTTCTCTCTTGCTCACTGGTTTTTCCTCCCCCTCTCCTCCCAACTACTATCTTGGGTCTCTCAGGTCACTAATTCCCCTGCTAATGATTTGTCCAGGAGGTCACTGATCCCCATCCTTGACCCACAACATCCACACAAAGGGGTGAACTAGAAACAGCCTCTTAACCCCCAAACAAGTGTCTCTTTTCTGCCAGTTGGACTGGGATCTGGGTAAAGAGTGCAGAGCAACCAGTGTTTTGCACTAACAGAGTCATTAAAAGGTAGTCAGGTCTGCAAGTCAACTTCCTCCTGTGTGCCCAGCAATAAGGACAACAATAGAAAGGGCACAGAAGAACCGGCTCTTAAAGGAACTAGAGAGTGTGCTTCGCGAATCCAGATTTATCTAAAGAAATGATTGCAGAACTGAGATAAGAATGATTTAATCAATTGTTAATCTGCTGAGCACAGATGCAGCAAGAGCTAAAGGAGTTCACCAAAGTCAAGAAAGATCGATGTGGGCTGATGTGAGATTGAACAAAATTTCAGCGACAGACAGAACTGAACTGGGTCATGAAGTGTGGATAGGATTTGTCATGCGAGATGTGTTAACAAGGGAGAGGAAATCTTTGACACAAGGTTAGGAAGGCAAGACGAAGAAGCAGCAAGGAGCCAGCTCTCTGGGTAGTGGAAGACGGGGTTGGAGAAATGGGTGTGGCCAACGAGTGGGTGGTGGTCATCCGGCTGCTCTGACTGACTCCTGTCAACTCTCCCAAGCCCAGAGGCTGCCCTATCACTGGAGAGCCCTGGGCATTGCTTCAGAGGCAAGGAGCATGATCTCCGCCGGGCTTCTGACTCTCCCAGAAGGGACTACTTTCTGCCCTTGTAGGACTAAAGCCCTCTGGGACACTTGGATGATGGAACACTAAAGCCCCATGCTCCCTTTGTGGGGGGGATGTAAGCGAGACTCGCATTCCTCACCCCCGCTCACCATGTGCTTCACGGCAGACACAATCTGGGAGAAGATGAGCTTGCTTTCTGGCTCTGAGAGCTTCCCTTCGGTGCTAATTTTGCCAAAGAGTTCCCCACCCCCTGCATACTCCATGACCAAGTGGAGCTTGGAGAGGGTCTCCACGACTTCGTAAAGGCGGATGATGTTGGGGTGGTGCAGTTTCTCCATGCTGGAGATTTCGCGGGATAGTAGCCGTTGGGTTTTCTGGTCCAACTTGGTCTTGTCCAAGATCTTAATGGCCACCTTTTCTGGGGGAAAAAAAAAAGAGTCAAAGCATATGCCAGTGTTCACAGGCTCACAGAAATTTAGACCTGGAAGGGACCTAGATCGGCCCCTTTATTTTACTAGACACACACATGAAAAGACTGTGCCCGAGCTCACAGAGCTCAGCAGCGGTGATGAGAGAGCAAAATTCTTGAGTTGAACATCAGTGCTTTTCCCTCCCTGATTATCAGTGTGTCTTCCACTCACAGGTTTTATGCCCACTTCTGCCTCCCAGCACAGGCGTCTGATGATCTTTATCCAGTTTCCTGGATAAAGTTAAAGCTCCTTTGCTCAGCAAGAAAGCTCCTCTTACCAGATTCAACCCCTCTTTTCAGCCTCTTCACCCATTACTCCTGTCCTCCATCCTTACTTCCTCTGGCACAATTTCAATCCAACTGCTACAGAAATTTTCATTGTTTCCTGAAAAGGGACTGAATATTCATGCCTGGGACCTTTCCTCTGCCTGGATCATTTCCTTTGTCTGGTTCATGCCCCTTCCCCGTTCTTTGCTCAGTTAACTCCTGGTGGTCCGTCAAGGCTAGCCTCAGAACCCACCTCTTCCAGGAAGCCTTCTCCAACACCTGTCCTTGGCAGGTCATGAAGTCCAGACTTGATGCATTCTCTGTACTACCACCTTGGCACACTGGCCTATACATGTTGACTCCTCATTGGTCTCTTCCACCTCCCTCCCTCACCGTGTGGGCTGTTGGATCTGACCGGGTCAGTGCCTAGACGCACCGTTCTCAGTGTGTGGTGTGTTGGTAAGGACATGAGGACACAGACACTGCAGTGTACGGCCGGAGGGAGCATGAATTGGTGTGTGGTTCTGGTATTTAGGTATTGAGAGCCTTAAAAATGGTCACACACTTTGACCTAGCCATTTCACTTTTGGCAACTAACCTTACAGAAATAATATGACACATGTACAAGATTGCCTGGGTACGGTACTACTTCTGTGATACTGGTTGGGAACAGCTTAGGTGTCCAGCAGAGAGATGGCATGCTATGCAGCTATCAAAATAATGACGTTGATCTCTATTTATTGACATGAAAAGATGTTCAATATGGAACCAGTGAGGAAAAAATACAAATACCACATTTGCATAGAAAAACATCTGACGAGATATTCACCAAAATGTTTAGAATAATTATTTTATTAATAAGGGGATCATGGATGGTTTGCCTTTAAAATTGTTTTCCTTATCTGTATTTTCTGATTTTCCTATAATTACTTATGCAATCTAATTATACAGTTAATATAGATTAATTGTGTAATAAAAATGGTTAATGTTTGAAAACGAATGAATCTCTACTCCAAAGTAAACCTTCATTCAATTTTTGGTTCCAACTGGACCAGACTTTCTATTAGTTAAGAAGGATTTCCAGGCAAGTAAATGGGGAAAACAAAATCTCAGGGTGCTTGTTTGACCTACTTGGAAAACAACTGCTTTGAAGAGCTTTGGCACAGTAGTTATCCCCATGAAAATAGATGCTGCTAGTTCAAAATAGGAGTGTTATCAGTATATTAAAGTAGGTCCACGAGGGCTTCTAGAATGGAAAGAGGCAGGGTTCACTGGGGTCTGAGCAGGCCATACTGGGGAAGAAGGAGGCAAGCCATAACCGAGCAGAACCCTCGGGGCTGTAACCTCGGCCCCGGCAATAGACCTTGCCCACTGTGTTACCCTAAACAGTCTGGTTTTGTGTAACCTATTGGGCAAGCTGTTCTTTTAATGGCTAGAACAATGAATTCCACCCTTGAATCTGGCAGATGGCGGTCTGAAGAAGAGGCCACTGCTCCTCCCTGGTCCTCCCCCAGCTCAGGCCCCGGCTTCTAAGCAAGTGGTGCCCCCGCCTGCCGCCCCTCCCTGCTGCGCCTGCGTGGCCCCTGCACACCGTTCCCCACCTTGTGAGTGCTCGAGAATCAGGTCATGCTGCAGTCATCAACCTCCCGTTAGCACAATCCTAGTTTTATTTTACTTTTTTAAAGTTTATATTTGGGTCTTTCTTAGCAAAGGCTGTGCTCCCAGAGTGGCACGTCTGGATGGCCTCACTCTAGTCCGGACCTGTCTCCTCCACTGTGTGGTAAATCAGATTACAGCCGTGCCTCACAATATACATGCATTGCCATATACAACATCTAAAAAGCCCTGGGATTCCAAATTGTCATTGAGAGACAGAAACTGCTGTGCCATGCTCTAAATCCGTTCTTCCAACAAGTGTTCAGTTGAGTACCTACTACGCATCAGGCAATGAGAAAAAACAGACACTATTCCTACAGTCCAGTGAGAAAGAGAATTTGAAAAAAGCGCTTAGTACAAATGTGGCACATGTTAGGAAGGGGTACAGAGAGGGAAACGAAAGGTTTCCCCAAGAAAGGACACAGTTGTAACCAGGAAGTGGGGAGGAAGGGCCAACACTTGGCCGTGGGAATGGCAGGTGTGTTTGAGGACCTGAGAGGAGCTGGCTATGCTGGACACACAGAATAAGGGGGAGTGGTCCCAAACCAGGCAGGGGTCAGAGAATCCAGAGCCTTGGCAGTTGTGTTAAGAAATGTAGCCTTGGGGGCCGGCTCGGTGGCTCGGGCTGTTGGAGCTCCTCCGTGCTCCTAACTCTGAAGGCTGCCGGTTTGATCCCCACCTGGGCCAGTGGGCTCTCAACCATAAGGTTGCCGGGTTCGACCTCGCAACTCCCTCAAGGGATGGTGGGCTGCGCCCCCTGCAACTAAGATTGAACAGGGCACCTTGAGCTGAGCTGCTGCTGAGCTCCCAGATGGCTCAGTTGGTGGGAGCTCGTCCTCTCAACCACAAGGTTGCTGGTTGGACTCCCACAAGGATGGTGGGCTGTGCCCCCTGCAACTAACAACAGTAACTGGACCTGAGCTGAGCTGCGCCCTCCACAACAAATATTGAAAGAACAACAACTTGACTGGAAAAAAGTTCTGGAAGTACACACTGTTCCCCAATAAAGTCCTGTAAAAAAAAAAAAAGAAAGAAAGAAATGTAGCCTTTATCTTTAGGGCAGTGGAAAGACATTACAAGGTTTTAAGGGAGAGTGCCATAATCTGATTTCCATTTCGGAATGAGTACTCTGGCTGCAGTGTGGGGAACGGGTAGAAGAGGAACAAGCCGAGAGCAGGACGGTGGTTTAGGAGGTGATGCTAGCAATCCCAGAGAGAGGATCTCTTGGTAGTGGCAGGGGAGGGAGAAAGAAGTACACGGATTGGAGAAGTAAACCTGTTCTTTCTCCAAATCTGGTGAAGAGTCTGACACAGGTCCCACCTAGTGGGCAACACATTCCTTAAATCGGGATTTGCAAACTCAAATGTCTCTAGAGGCCAGGGGGCTACCTGGGTAGCAAGCTTAGGGTGAGACAACTGGGAGTAGTGGGGACTCTGGAGTCCTGACGAGTACGTGCCTCATTGCAAAGGCGCAGCTGCTGCTCAACTTCAGACAATTGCTACTGTTTGGAATGTAGGCTCAGTGTTGTCAAATCTGATTTTTTTCAAGAGAAGCCAGACATCTGAATTTTATGCAAATCTTCCAATTATTAAGTGTCAGCAACTAATTCAAATTTTTAGACCTAGAATGGACCATGCAAATATGTCTGCCAGTAAGTGGTTGTTGGTTGCTCATGGGGAGGGAGCAGATATTGGAATGTAGCAAAGGTTGCCTTGAGGGGAGCTGAGACTTTCCTTCTGGACAGATGGCCAGCCTGAGTCAGCCTCACAGTGAGGGGCTGGGGGGACAGGTATCAGGCCCTCCCTCTCCTTCCTTTGATCCCCTGCAAGGGCTCCCTACAGACCAAAAGCAACTGAAACCCAGAGGACTAAGGAACACTGAATGAAGAACAGTCTGGAGGGGCAGACGGGCACAGCAGGCTTGGAGAGCAAGAGTGAGGGGTGCAATGGGGGCACAAAACAAGGAAATATACCCTTAGTTTGCGGGCCAAGGAAGATTGTTAACACTTCCCCTGGAGTCTGACTATTAGCTAGAAGAAAGTAGAGGGGCAGCAATAAGGAGAGGTTCTGATAGTAGGAATGTTGAGGCAGGAAAGACCCTGGTACCTTAGGGTGATGGTCTATATACTCTTGTGATCGGCTCCCTTTATCAATAAAACATTTTTGAGCACTGCTCTAATATATGTATATTTATTTAGAAATTATATGCTTGTAATGCTAATATACATAATCATAGAAATTAAAAAGATATCATTACAAATATAAATGGAAATGCTAAAATTTTCTTCCTGTATCTCAGTGAATCATCTTGGGCACCACCTAGGGTATGTGCACCCTACTTTGGAGACCACTCAGGGTCACCAGTGACCTCCAAGTTGCTAAAACCAATGGGCAGTTCTCAGGCTTCATCCTTCCTCCCTGAAATACCTTTCCCACTTGGTTTCTGGGACAACACATATCTAGTTTCTCTCCTACCTCTTGCCACTTCCTGTACAGCTCCTTTGTTGTGTCCTTTTCATCTCTGTAGCCTCTAAATGTTGGCTGCCTGAAGGCTTCATCCTTGGATTTCTTCTCTATAATCATTTCTTTAGTGACCCTGGATGTGTCAACACCCCTGCCTACATGACCTCTCCACTTGGTTGTGTTAATTTGGGTTCTGCCAGAAACAGGTCCTAAGGCAGGGATTCAATTGCAAGTAGATAATGAAGGAGGCGACCCCAGGAAACACTAGTGGAAGAATGAGGAAGAGATAGGAAAGGAAAGGCGGCCAATAAAGGGTAGGTTACCAGTTAGTCCTACTAAGAGTTATCATGGCCAAGTTTCATTGTGGGAAGAGCGAGAGAGCTGGGGGTACTTACACATCAACTACTGCCAGTAACCAGTTGCTGGCTGCGGGATGTTAACCCCCCTGTATTTCTGGCCTCCCATGCATACAGGAAGAGAAAGCCCAGAGGCAAAGAGATGGAGAGACTGGCATTTTGAAGGTCAGGCCTGCAGGCAACTGAAATGGTAAGGCCCAAGGAGACTGGGAGAGCACCAGCAGCATGTGCCATGTATTGTAATAAATGTGTAATAGGCAAGTCCAGCATAACATGTTCAACACTGAGCACTCGATCTCCCTCCTCCCCAAACCTGCTCCTCCTACAGGCTTCCCAACTTCAGTAAATGCAAACTCTATTCTTGCCATTGTCCAGGCAAAAATCTTGAGTATTTGACTCTTTTCCTTTATATTCCATTTTTCAACCTTCTACATATAGCCAGAGTCCAGCCATTTCTCAGCGTTTCCCTGCTACGTTCCTGGTCCAAGCCACCATTGTCTCTTGCCTTGATTATTGCAGTAGGTTCCTAATTGATCTCTTCTTTCTGCCTTTGACCCCTTGCAGTCTGTTTTCAACAAAGCAGCCAGGGTGATCCTGTTAAAGCCTAAGCCAGATCATGTCACTTCTCTGCTCCCTCCAAGGGCTCTGGTTTCAGTCATAGGAAAGCCAGTCCTTACTATGACAGTCTGATCCTACATGACCTGGTCCTTGCAACTCTCTGCTGTCATCCCCCTCAGCCATTTCTAGAGTATGACGGCCTTGGCACTCTTGTACTCGCTGTTCCCTCTGCCTGACTGCTTTCCCCCATGTGCATCCATGGCCAGCTCCCTTACTTTTTTCAGTTGAATTATTACATCCTTAGTAAGTCTGTCTCTGGCCAACTTACCTAAAACTGCAGCCCTCAATGCTCCCTGTTTCCCTTCCTGCTCTCATCACTTATCACTACATAATATAATGAATATTTTACTGACTTTTGTTTGCCTCTCCCCACTAGAATATAAACTGTACAGGACAGCGATTATTGTCTGTTTTATTCACTACTGTATCTCCAGTCCCGAAAAGAGAGCCTGTTATACAATGGGTGCTCAACAAATATTTGTTGAATGAATGATCTCATTTAATCCTTACAAGAACCCAGGGCAAGTATTAGCATCACACTAAACCCTCAAATTTGTGCTTTACTTTTTCATTTATTATCATGTCCTACACATCTTACATGTTATATACTCTTCATAATCATGATTTTTAACAGCTATGTAACCTTCCATCCAGTGCGTATGCTTTCATTTATTTGACCATTCCTATATTGTTGGATCATATAGATTATTTTGAGTCCTTTGCACTACACATAATGACACAATGAACATTTTTTGGTTATCATATTTCTAATACTGGACTTATTTTTAGGATGGATTCACAAAAGCCACTTACTATTTTTAAAATAAGAAAACACAATTTGCTGGTTTAATGAATGTGTTCGAGAGGAGGGGACCACTTTTTAAAAATCAGTGGGCCTTCTCTATTAAGCTTTACTAGAGACTGTGTTAGTTCCCCAGTCCTGTCCCCCTAAGAGATTGCAGCATAGACAACCTGCCAGAGAGCACTGCCCTGCATTGCTCCCTCTAATATCTCTTCCCCACCAACACTGGATTTTCATGAGAAGTTAGTAAATGCACTTAATTCACCAAGTATTTGTTGAATGTTTATTACTTATGCATGTGGGGAAGCTCCAAGAATCAATACAACACAATGTCTAGCACCAAGGAGCTTGTGACCAGGACACCCAAGACTTTCGCCATATCCTAGACTTATTAAGCTCCAAATCTTGATTTCTCACTCATACTTTTCTGGTCTCCAAGATGGCTGTCATTCACTTCATGACCTTCATGTACCTCCAAGCCAATGCTTCCAAGTCTTTGTTCTCAACTCCATCTGTTCTCCTCCATTCACCATTGACTGCTAAGTCATTAAAGCTGGAGACCTGGGCGTCATCTTCATTTCCTCCTCTGCCTTGGCTTTCCCTGCTGTCCCCCATGCAATGGACCGTAAGGTTTTCCAATATTCTAAAATATTTCTCAAATGCATCCCTTTGTCTCCATCCTCACTGTCACTTCCAGAGTGGAGAGGGACATCATCATTCGGCTGGATCATTAGACTAATATTTTATTCTGATTTCTCTGACTCCTCTCACATCCAATTTCAATTCAACTTCACCTTCCTCACTGAAATCAAATGATATGAATCACTCATATTAATTGCTTGCTTTAAGCTCTTCAATGGCTCCCCAATACCAAAGTGACAATATTCAAATATGCAAGAAGATTCTCCATGACCTAGCCCTTGCCTATATTACCCACCATATCTCCCACTCCTCAATGGCTACCCCAGCTTCACTGAATTACTTTTAAATCTCCAAACACCCCAACACTGGTACATACCTCCATGTACTTTACATCCTCTGTCTGCCTGGAATTCCCTTTCCCCTGTGTCCTGTGTAATTTCGCCTCAGACCTCAAGACCCAACACAAGCCTTTCCTGGTCAATTGACCCTCTCCTGAAGTCCTCGGGCGCAGTTGAGCACATCCTTTGTTCCTTACTCAGTGACAGCACCTATCAATCGTTCCTTATTTGTCCCCATTACACATTGCAAGTCCCTATCAGGCTAGAGCTGTATTTTCTTCATCTCTTTAAGGCCCAGAGCAAAGTATGGCTACAGGAGAGTTTATTTGATTTTTAAAAAGAGGAATAAATGAACTGATGAATAAATAAATAGAGAGAGGAGAAGAAAGGGTTCTGGAAACATGAGACTAGAGTAACAGAGAGGAAGACCAGGTCAGGAAAGGCAACAACAGAGAAAGGGCCAGGCACCGCTGCTTCTTTTACTTTTGTTTATGACAACAGATGGGACATAAAATATGCAGAAGCTGAGTACATCATCTCTTTCAAGAAATTTCTGATCAGCCTTAAAGAGGACTCATGATGGCTTCAGCCTGCCCTATCAGCTTGCAAGGCCCAAGGGAATCTGAGCTGTTAGCTATAAAAATAAACTCTAACCAGCAGGGACCTGTGTTGGAGCCTTCTTTCTAGAGATCAGAGCAGCTGGCGCCTTTCTTAAAACTACTGTCCTAGGAGCTGCCCCTGGCACTGAAACCCTCTGCTCTCCTGGGAATCATCTTCTTATCTTATCTAGACTGTCTACATTTCCTAGAAAACCTGATGACAATTCTGGGCAAGTTGGCTTTGTGTGTTAATGCAAATCACTGTCCATATTACATAATCTGACATGGGCAGGCAACGAGACAGGGTATTTGAAGTTCCCAGCAAAGCTTTCTAAACCACTCACTGATAAATCTCCTTCCTCTTTTAGAGGTAAAGATTTTAAAGGAATAGCCCTCCTTTCTCTCTATTCCAGCTAGCTCAGGGTGGCCAAAGATGCTCTCTCCTTTTACAAGCCAGTCTTTTCGTCTTGACTCGTCATCCTCCCTGGAGGTTCTGTTTCCCATTACGTGACCTGTCATATCTTTCTTCATCCCCTCACATCAATTTGCACCTGGGTTTCCCCCTCCTTCACACTTCTTAGTTCCTTTCATCCTCATTTTCCTACTCATTCCTGGATTAGGGGGCTCACTGAGGGGTAGGACGCCAGAAAAGAGATGAAGCCTGGGACTAGATCTAGGCCATTGTGGGTGGGCCTGCAAGTCGGGAGGTGAAGTCCGCGATTTGTTGCTCAGTCTAATGTGCTCAGTTACCTGCCATTCTGTTTTCTGGCTTGTTTAAACTTGCTTGTTGAACTGATTTGCCCACTGCCTGTGCTTGGCCTTCTTCCCCTTTAGCACACACTGTCCCTTCACCAGAGGGGTATCTTGTACCTTTGGCAATAGAGCTACTCTGTGGCAGGTTAGGAGTGAGGAGAGCATGTGAATGAGGCCACTCATTAATTTTCCTGCACAGCAGGAAAATGCTGGTTTCTCCAACACTCAAGGGACTAGAATTAACTTAATTTCATAATACAGCAGACAAGAAACCTGTGGAATTCAAGAAGAAAGTCACTATGAAAATACCAATCGTTGTTGTTCTTCCTCTTTCTTCTGTCCACCCCACATAATACCCTGTCTACAGAATTAAATACTTTCTTGGGGCAATTTCTCTATTCGGCTGGTGATTGTGTCTATGGTGGCTACATCTGTTGATTTGCCGTGCTTCCTACTCTCCCTTCTCAGAGACACTTCTTTGGACCTTGGGCTCTGCTGAGAAAGTATGGTCATGTGACCCTAAGGACTGCCGCTGACTTGACAGGGGCAGGCCCTTGACTCAAAGGTAGCCCATCACTGACAGGCCAATGAGCAATCATATTCTCTCTCTTGAAAATCTGAGCTGAAATAGAATGAAACTAGTGGGATGGAGACAGGCAAGAAAGCTGAGCAAGTATATAGATGGGACTGGCAACAACCATTCTTGGCCATGTACCCTCTGAGCAGAGAAAGACACTCTGCAGAAAGAAGTATGAAGATGGAACACATTCGTCAAGGGAAGTAGAAATAAGAAAGCTTACGGCCACAGAGAAAGAGAAGGGGATGAAGACAGTAACATCTTCCCTGGCTCTACTTCCCTGCTGTGGGGCCACAGAATTCCCCTGAACACAATACACCACCTTTCAAAGCGAGCTAATTCGGGTAGGCTTCTGTTCCATGAATGGCATGGCATGTAATTTAGGCCTATAGGACCTAGACTTCATTAAAAGCAGACTAATAATAGCATGCAATGAATATTAGGTGCTCTGTCTAGGCCTGTGGTAGTCAATATATTACATTTAAAAATTTTGCTCCTCCCAGCAATCCTATGTAGCTGATGTATTTTCCTCATTTATACATGAGGAAATTGAGACACAGAGTGGTAAAATACCTTGTTCAGGTCACACAGCTAGAGAAAAAAAGAATTGGAATTCCACCCAGGTCTGGCTGACTCCAAAGCCATCTTTCCACAATACTGCACTACCTTCTGCCACTTAAATGGCAGATCTTAGACACTGAACAGGGAGAAGGACAAAAAGGAAGCAGGCTGCAAGAAGAGCCCTTCTCTGAGTCTTGGGTATACACTTTTGCTCCCTAACTGTTTCCTGTTTCGTCGGCCCTTCTGCAGGCATTTTAAGGGCAGGACCACTCCTTGGGAATATTGCCACAGGAGAGAAGAATGGTCTGTGAGGGGTCAGCATCTGGCTGGCGTCTGGTGTTGGAGAAAGCAGGGGACCCCATGTGGCTACCGTGTTTCCCAAAAATAAGACCTAGCTGGACCATCAGCTCTAATGCATCTTTTGGAGCAAAAAATTATATAGGTCTCGCTATTATATTATATTATATTATATTATTATATTATAGACCCAGTATTATATTATATCATCTCATCTCATCTCATCTCATCTCATCTCATATATTATATAAGACCCAGTCTTATATTCTATTAAAATAAGACTGGGCCTTACATTAATTTTTTGCTCCAAAAGACGCATTAGAGCTGATGGTCCAGCTAGGTCTTCTTTTCGGGGAAACACAGTAGCTGATTCAGGGCAGAGTGTGAAAGAGTTGCCGCCTCCACACTGCACCAAAATCCGAGGTAGCTAGGTGGAGTGAAAAGAAAATTGATTTCTAGACCTGTTTCTGCTGTGACCTCGGAACAGTCACTTCTGGGCTTCCATTTCCTTATTTATAAAACATAGGAGGACTAGATGAGGTTAGTGTTTCCCAAAGTGAAACCTTTAACACTCATGGGGTATGAAATAATTTTAGTGCATGGAAACAGCCTTAAATAGCACTGAATCACAGCATAAAAACGTTATTCCCATGTTAATTCTCTTTCAGTTCTCCTAATTAAGGCAAAGAGAAAGCTTCAGATTGGTTGTTGGCATGTTTTAAATTACTTTCCATTACTTGGTAATTTTCCTTTAAAACTTTTTAAAAGATGTTAAGTGCATAGATATAAAAATTTCTCACCACACACAAAAAAACTGTAACTGTGTGAGGTGATGGGAGTGTTAAATAACCTTATTGTAATTATTTAACAATATATACCTATGTAAAATCACTGTCGTATACCTTAAACTTACATAATGTTATATATAAATTATATCTCAGTAAAGCTAGGAAAATAAATAAGTAAATGAGCAAACAAAACATTTCACTTGTTTGCATTGTATTTATTTTTACTGTTACCTCTATTCAAGTGATGTTGGTTTTTCATTATTTTAATAATATTGAATTTCCTTTTGAAACAAGTTTATTTCAACTAAAAAAAAGAGTTGTACCAATGATAGCTACCATTTATTGAATGGCTACTACATGCCATGTACTTCATATATGTTATTTCTAATGGTCCCAACAACTCCAAGATAAGAATCGTTATCTCTAGTTTATAGCCGAGGTGACTGAGGACCAAAAAAGTCCTCGTTGTATGCACGAAGTCAGATGCCTAGTAAGTGACTGAACAAGGATTTGAAACAAATTTATCTGATGCTGAAACCCACATTCTTCCTACTGTGCCACTCACTGTGCTTCCTCGGCACTGGATTCTAATATCTGAACCCACACTCTGGAAACCGCTCCGAATGGGCCCCATCCAGCAGGCTTGGAGCAGACTTTTGCCTCTGTGACCTCTTTGCTGCACTGGACACTCTCTCCGCTCTGAATTCCTGTCCTGGGTTGCCTTTATCCAACTTCTCCCCTCTCCTTCGTAACCATGTTGTCCGTCTCAATTTCTGGCCCCTCATCCCCATGTGTTTGATCTTTTCTCTTTCATTCTTGCTCTAGAGACCACTGAAAAATAACCTCTGTCCCAATCAGATTTGAGTTACAGCACTAGATCCACTTTTCTGAGTCAAGTACGCACTGTTACCGACTACAAGGGAATGTACAAGGGAAGATGTGAGGCTCACAGGGCTGGAACGTACCCAGGTAAGTAAGGTGAATAGCTGAAACATGAAGACGTGAACCCAGACGCTCAGCTCAGAGCAACATTTATGGGGACGTGGAGGTCCAGTGACTGGGGAGTGTAGGTGTGCGTGCACGTGTGTGGGGGTTATGGTGCTTTTTCTATAAGGACCAAACATAGGATGGGAGGGACATGGGATGGGGGTTGGAGAAGAAACGAAAACAAAAAACAACTCCTATAAGAAAAGAGTGGCCTTGGAGGCACGGTGGCAGGCTGGGTCCCAGGAGAGAAAATATCCATATGGGACTCTGAGGGAGAGGGTAGAGCCTTAGGGAGACAGTAAATTGTACCGAGTTGCAAGCGTTCCTTTTCTGTCTTGTAACTAACTCTCTTCCGATAATGTCCAGGCGTCAGCTCAGTTAGAGGTAACTTGGGGAACTGCCCACACTGGGTTGGGGCAGCAAGAAGCTGCTGGGCTCTGCACAGTTCCTTCCTGAGGCCAGAGTGGTGGGCACTGCGGGTCTAGAATCCAGAGGGCCTGGGAGCCAAGCAAGCGTCGGTCTTTGGTAGAGAGCAAGGAACCCAGCAACAATGAGAACCGGTACAGAGTAGACTGAAGCAGAGAAGGTCTGGAGATCAAATCCCTGTCTCCCAAATGTAACAGAAGTAGCAGGCTCGGGTAAGGAGGGGGAGACCAGACCCTAACGTCCACTGACAGTGGCGATTCAGGAGGTCTCCTGGGCCATTCTGTGTCACTGGTATTGACACACAAATAAAAACAGAAGTTATACAAAGTACTTGGAATATGAGTTGCCTTGGAAACAAGACACACTCCACTTTGTTTCTCCAAGTGAAGCAGGACAAATTCCCCTCAATGTTTGAGTGAGTTTAACCACATGGTACAGTGGGAGAGTTTTGGAAGTCAAAATCATCTCAGATTAAATTGCTCAAGCTACAATTAATGTCTTTGGATCTTAGTTTCCCTACCTGTACAATGGGAAGAAAAGCACTGACCTCACACCAGTACTGTGCAAATTAACTGAGATAACAAAGGAAAGCGGATGGCACCAGGCTTGTGCCTAGCAGGGCTCAATGATATCGCTTCACTTGCTTTCTGGGCTCTGGACTCCTAACCCTTCCCCAAACTAGGTCCCGATACCACAGTGGATCATCCTTGAGAGGTCATATCCTACCTTTGGTTAGGGAGTGAATCCCAAGCTTGACTTGGGAGAAGTTTCCGCTTCCAATTTCCCCTCGGATTCGGTAGAAGCCGATCCGTTTTCCCAGCGTGATCTCTCTCACCACCTTCTCATCTTGGGACATGTCCTGTGTCAGCTTCTCGAAGGGTGTCAGCTGGCGAGCCTGTCCCTCCTCCTCCTCCTTGTCGCACTCCGTCTGACAGCCACTTTCCACGCTGTCCCGGCGATCCCACCTGGCATAGTGGGGGTGCACCAGACCACCTCCATTCACATACACCGCCGTCATCCTCACTGCAGGCTCACGTCTCCATCTCAGTCAAGAGGCACCGATCAAAGGCAGGTTGGTGAGGCATGCAAGAGCCCAGTGGCTGGGAGATGGAGGTCAGGACTGCCAGGGAGCCGGGTCCATGAGACTGGCCTGCGCACGTCAGAGGAGAGCAGAGACAAATGGGCCGGCAGAGCCTACACAGCCCAACCCAACGCTGCCTGCCTCACGCGTGACATTTCATTCCTTCTTCTTTCAGGTTGAACTTCCCAGCTCTAACTGTGCAATCAGGCTCCTATCCAGTTACCATAGTCACTTCCCTGGAAGTTTTTGGACAGCAGTGCAGTCTGATGTTCTGTGGTAGGTACCTGTATCCCAGGACAAAAGCTCCAGTTTGCTATTTTCTTAGAAGGCCAGAGAATCTCTCACTCTCCTGTGTAAAAGCCTTGCAGGGCCCCGCAGGGCCCTGCTGCTGGCGCTTATCTCTGATCTTCATTTTGCATTTCTCTTGCTGGCAAGTCGCCGGGCTCTGGAGACCTAATAATCTAGACCTCGGGAAAGAAGAAACCTGCAAATCAGCCTTCTAGTCACACGGGCAGCCGGAGAAGGATTAAACCCCTGCAGTGTCACTTTAGCCGGCCTTTATTTAGATGAGCCTTCCTCTAAGCCGTGAGCTGTCTCAAAAATTTGGCAGGTGCTGGTTCCTCCTAAGAACGGAGAGTAAGAAAATGTATTAGCCCATGCTAATGCGCTGTCCAAGTTTTATGATGGATGTGGAAATGCATTGTAAGCATTAATCTAAAAAGTACTATTTAAATTTCAGTTATGACTCATACAGTAGTAAATGCTTGAATGTATATGACTTAGTAAGGAAAACGTGATAGTTCACACACTCCTCGAGCTACATGTTGGAAAAGCCCTCACAGCCTGTAAATATTTCTAGCAAAACAATTTTTCTATTTCCTGACATTTAGGAAAATATGCATTGGATTGCTTTGGGTGGCTTTAAAGCGAGACTTTAAGAATTATAATATAGTAATGATGATAAAGATCTTCTATTAATATCAGTTTTCAAAAGATCTTACGTTGAGTCAAATAACAGTGTGTTATATTTCCTTTGTACTCTATGTTCTCCTACAACTTTTCCTATACTTTCTGGTTGTTCCTGCTATTTCTGTCATTCTATGACAAAGGCTAATTTCTCTTCTAGGATTATTTTCTGGGTATTTCTGATCAGGTGTCAGCCTCCGGGCCCAACAGCTCATTTTGAAGGTGCAGAAACAGAGGGTAATGTTACCAAGGGTAAAAGTCTATGGCATCCTCAGTGATAAGAAATGCTGCCAAGCTAGAATGTCTTCCCGACCTTTTTTTCTGCACCCTCTAGTAAGAAATAATCACTTCCTTTCTGCATCCCCACAGCACTTTATGTATTTTCCAAAATGTCTCATCTCCGTGAAGGTGGGAACTGAGTTTAACTGATCTATATGCCCTTCCCCCGTCCTGTCATGGTGCACAGTGTCCTACATAAAGAAAACATTCACTAAATGTATTTTGAACTTGATTTTTGGATTTCAGCACTCTGAACCAAAAACCTGAGTGAAAACATGAGAGATGTGAATTTCCAATTCTGTTTGATGATATCACATGATTGCAGTTAAGTATAGGGCTGCTTATATTGTTACTGTGGTTAAGTAGGGGGTTCCCTAATAAAGGTACGTGAGGACAGGAGAGAGGAGACTGCTCCCCAGCACCATTCCTGTTTCTGCAGAGGGGAAGAGGAAGCTGGAAGAAGGATAAAGGATAGAGGTTTAAAGGGGCTGGATATTAGTAACCACACACATCTCTAAGTTAGAGTCTGATTAGGATGTTTTAAAAGATGCTCTTAATAGGAAAGATCCTTAATTAGGTTGAGGAAAATCTAAGTCTGGTTGTTAAGCTTTCTGGGGTCATGGGCTCCTTTGAGATTCTATGGAAATCTATGACCCTATCCCCAGGAAAAAAAGCACACACACACAATTCGTGCCCAATTTTAAGGGGTTCACAGACCCTCTGAAACCCATCCCTGAACCTCATATTAAGAAGCTCTCTGGCACTAGACATCCTCAGATCCCTGGCAGAAACAGAACACACAGATATGAAGTGGGGTTGCATGAATTGTAATTCTGAAAGAAACTTTAGCTTAACCTATGCAAAGAGAGTAAGGACTCTGGACAGGACACAGTGCTTGGGCACCTCATGTTCTAGCAGCTCTGTGAAGGACTTCTTGGCTCTGGGTCCTTCCTGGCCTTTCATAGGACCCAGGCGTGCTTCTCCCAGAGCATCTCACCACTACGCTGTCTGTGTCGCTGACCTCCTTACACCCCAACTAGATAAGCCCCTAGAGGGCAGGAAACTGCACCTTATTCTTCTATCTCCCAGAATTCAGCACAGTGCCTGGCACTCATTTGATAAACGTTTAATAAAGAAGGAATGAATCAACTTACCAAGTTACTGATTGTTACATTTAGGTATGATATAGTAGAGGTGAATATATTATAAACTAATAACACTATCCTACTATTTACTTGAATGATTTCAGAAAGCTTATTTCAGTTCACCTTTCCCTAAGGCCTGGGCTACCTTCTAGTGGCTGTCGGATTCCTGGCCCTACCCTCCAGTGCAGGTAAAAGCTTAGCCAGAATTCTACCATCAGACTGAGAATTGCTACAGCACTGCTTGCAAAGGACAGGAATGCAAAGTTTCCCCAACTTTGCCCTTTCCAAAAGATCAGCTGTCCCAGGTCTCACATCTCCTGGAACCTGCTCTCTGACTCCCTGCTCAATGCTTGGCCAGGACTTTTTCTCTGCTTTCTTGGTTCCCGGACTCTCCTGACGTGGGCCCTGTATCTTGAATTCCATTCAGGCATGCGATTTACAATTGGGTTTCACACTTGCTATTCTGATTAACTTTAGGGCCTCCAGGAATTCCTCGTCTCCCCCTCCCAAGTCAACCTACAGGGAGAAGTCGATGTAGTGGCCAAGTGTGGTCAGGCTCTATCTTGAATTGTATACCCGACACCCACAAATTAAATTTCTTGCACAATGGTTTTGAAACCAATTGTCTTGCCTTAATGGCCAAGATAAACAAATCTTTTGTTTAGATCACATAAAGAATTTTGATTTATAATTTACAATGTTGCTATGAGTTTGTATTGAGAAAGAATTGCAACTTGTTGGATCAGCTAGCAAGCCAGCTGGGAAGAAAAATTGAACCCCTGCCTCACACCTATTCCAAAATAAATTCCAAATAGATCACCTAAGTAAATGCAAAATAAATGAAACCACAAAATACTAGAAAAAAATCAGAAAATGTTTATGATCTCAAAGAAGGCCATAAAAGAAAACATTAAATTTGACTACGTAAAATAATCATTTTCTGTTTGCCAAAAGTATCATAAACAAATAAAATAAATTCAATGATAAACTGGTAGGGAAAGATTTCCAATATATATGATAGATAAAAGGATAATTTACTAAATAAAGAATTTTCTCAAATTGATAAGAAAAGCACCAATATCCCAAAAGAAAAGTGATTTAAAAAATATATGAGCAGGCATTTTACAGAAAATACAAATGGCTCTATACTAAATTTATAAAAAGATACTTAATATCACTTACAACCAAAAAATATATACATAAAAACTACACTGAAATTAGATTTTTTTTACAAATAAATGTGGAAATTAATTAATACAAAAAATTGATAATACATTGGTCATAATGTGTTTGGAAGGACAGGAACTCTCCTTCATTGTTACTGAGAGTACAAATTGATACAACTCCTTGGAGGGCCATTTGGCTATAACAGCTATTAAAGCACAGATGTACATATCCTTTGCCTCAACAATTTCACTCCTAGAATTTATTTTATGCACACATGCACAAAGATATACCTATTTCTAATATACATATGGATAGATAGGTATTCACTGCTGCATTGTTTTGTAGTAAAAAACCTAGAAATTGTTTAAATACCCATTAGTAGGGAACCAGTTAAAGTACTGTATATAATGGATTACTATGCACTTGTGAAAAAAGAATGAGTTACAATAGCCAAGATATACTGTTAAGAGGCCAGACATGTATATAATGTGACATCAGAAGTGTTAAGAAAGAGGAGGATATACCTCAGAAACTGGCACTAGTTATTGCATCTGGGGAGAGAGGGGAGAATTGTTGGACGAGGAATTGGAGTAAAAGGTGTACTTTTCACTATTTACTCTTTTACATGATTTACATTTTTCCTCACGTGCTCATATTTACCTTAAAAGAGAAAACAAACACATATAATATGTTGCATCTTATGTAATTGGTGTAGAGAGTTTGCTTTACTTTGGGTTATATAGGGAAATGACCACCCCCGATTCTCTAATATCTAATGGATTGCTTTTAAAATCAAATGATAATTAGGAACTCTGGTTAAATACAGAGAATTTTGTACTTTAATTTATGTCTACTTCCTCCCCAAAACCCACCATAGGAATAGGAGGGAAGAAGGTATAAATCCACAAGGACAAAGAGAGTAAGAGAGGAGACAGCAGCAGATGCAAGACGTCAACACATTTGGGGGAAGATGGAAAGCAGATTGAGGAGTGGTGAGTGACATGGCAAAAACAGTGAAGAAAGCTACAACCTAATTCCTTCTTGGGTCTGCCAATGAGATTCACCTTTCTGAATGCTCAACAGACTTCAAACCATAAGAGGCCAAGTACCTCAAACTTTGGAGGAATGAAGCAGACCATACACATGGATGTGGAGCAGAAAGACCTCCACACCTTTCCCTCCTCAAAGCCAGGTTGTTCCTCGCTCTACCCACTCCCAGTCCAACTCAGGAACACAAGGCACAGGACGGGCGATTCGGTCAGACTCTGGATTATGGGGTCCCCCTTCCCTTCATTTCCCTGCACCCCAACATTCTGAGTTTCCAGAATGGAGAGAAACAAGCATGTAATCTTCCAGGCAGGGGATTCTTCTTTTGCATAAACTACATATCTAAAGAGAAAAGACAAGAAACCAATATTTGGAAGTTCTCTAACACAAAAACCACCTGAGCACTTACTGTACAATCCTCTGGATGCCAGGTTCACTCACATACAAAGAGTTTCCAATCAGAATTTAGTGCCTTCCATTTAGAATGAATGTCCAGTCAAGAAACACTAGATACCTGAGCAAAGGCTCCAAAATGCAAGAAAGAAACCATAGCCAATGAAAACAATAACAAAAGGAATTCAAAGGAAACGGAGAAATGCAGGAAGCAGAAGACAAAGATAAGATACGGCATCCATAAAATCAGAACAAAATTTGAGAGAGAGAGAGAGAGAGAGAGAGAGAGAGAGAGAGAGAGAGAGAAACACCAGAAAGAGCTTTCCTAGAGATTGAAATTAAACAATTCAATTTAAAAATTGTAAAAAAAAAAAATTAAAAATCTAGAAGACATAAAGGATAGAGGAAAAAAGACAAGAAAACCAGATAATCAATTCAGAAATTTCCAGAGGCATACTATTGCACTCTCAATAAGTAAGGCATATTTTGCTTTGTTTTGTTTTGTTTTAAGGAGGGTGCTGCTCACAGTGGCCATAGTTTTGATTGTACATGAATTGCCAACAAATCTCAGAAATTTCAAGAACAGTAATGAATGAGGAAAAACTCTGGGTTCTCACATATTCTAATAGAATAAAATAGATGAAAAAAATCTTAACAGGAAAGAGAAATCCTGTTTGGATGCATCAATACTCATTTTTATTTTGCAGAATGTATTTTTTTTCCTAAAGACTTTTCTTAGATGTCTGGAAATAGAATTTCTGATTACAGATAAATAATTTAAATTTTGATTACTTTCTAGCTATATCATGTTGAAAAATAAGCAAGTAATGGAAATTAGAACATACCTAATTGCTGATGAAATTCCCTTTCCTTAGATGCAAATGGGGTTTGTTTTTATTTTACCTTTTGCCCTTTTGACTTTGACCAACGTTTATGGACATTAATGAAAGCTTAGGAACCCAACCAGCCAAAACTATGGAGTCCCGTCATTGTAGATCAAAACCTCTGGAGGAGCCAGAATGTTCCTTAATTATTAGCTTACTGTTGCTGCATAGCAATGCATTAAATAAGATTAAAGAAAACAGAGCTTACTTGGTGATTTATTTTCTTCACTTACAACCCACTGTGAAAATAACATCAAAGAAAACCATCTTGTCTTTGTTCTCTTTGTCTGAGTTTAAATTACAAAACTTCTGGGCAATGCTCTCAGGCAACTTCTTCCTTGGTTGGCAAGGCCAGGTACTGGTTTGCTTAGAGGAAAACCTGGGTTATCTCTATGTGTGGCAAGAGAATGCAATGCCAGCCAAACCCCATGTAATCCTTCTCAAGCATGGTGCACGCTCAAGGAGAATTATTAGCAAACATAATTCATTTGAAAATCTATTTTAACATTTAAAATTTATTTGCATCATCTTAGCTTTTCACCTTAGCTCTTTGTTTTTCAACACACGTCAAGATCCCCATGGGTGGGGGCGGGGCAGCTAGGAAATTTGAAACAAATGGAAAATCAGTGTGAACAGGTTGTGCCCTGGTGATGAACACAATAGTGCTCCTTGACACCCCTCTTGACCTCTTGGCCACTCTGCCCAGATGTCCCTCATTTTGTTTGCCATCCAGAGCCAGTCCAGCCAGTCTGCTGGGCTGACATCAGCTCTTCCCACACAGCGTTCTACCAATCTTGAGGTATCCTGGACCATCAAGGTCACAGACTCAAATGCCTACCAGGGCCAGGCAGGTGTTCTCTGGGGCTTAGTACAGCGGCTGAAGCAGTTCACGCCCAGCTTCAGCCAGGGTGGCCATGCTGGAATGCAGGCTTACTTTTGCCAGGCCTTTTAATTCTTTAAAAGCAACAGGAAATCAAGAAATTTTTGATAAACACTCCCAATTTTTAAACGGTGGATTAAATGTTTTTAAAGCATTGTATGGCCAAGTGAAACTGAAGCATGAGGCCAGATTTGGCATTCTGGTTGTCAAATTGCAGACTCTGCTCTAGGCTTTATAGGAACATCATCAGAAACAAACAGAAGGGCAGTCCATAGGTCCATAGTCAACTACATCCGGGAATGGTGCGTAGCACACCACTCTTAGATATTTGCATTAGTACCTTACAGTCTTGTGGTATTTAAAACACATACACAAATAAACAAACAAGACCTCTTTTTCGTTTGTTTGTTTCAGTGTTCTGTGAGTATATTTAAACACCTAATTCATTCTCAAAGAATACCTTTTTGTAACTCATTTTTCTTACAACTCTGACCTCAAAGTTAGACAAAAGCTATAAAATATTCAATTAATTGTCAATTAAATATCGGTAAGAATTTGGGTCCCAAGAGGAAGAGTATGAAAACAATTCAGTATAGAATGAAACAAAACAGATTGGTTGAGTTTAATTCATAAATGTAAACAACTGGGTGGAAGCTGCCCACCTCAGTGAGGTCTAGTATGACACAGTAATTTCTTAGTGATTAAATATCTTTTAACCTTAGGAAGATTTAGCATTAAAAGCAGAAATGTTTAAGAGACTCAACTGCCATAGTTTAATGTTTTTGTTTCAATGAGCCTGTAGAAATTAGTATTTTATGTATTTATAATGTGAAGAAAATTGGGCATAATGAAGTAACTGCTATATAATAGAATTAAAGATGATTATTAAAATTTACTAGGTCAAAAATATAATATTTGCTATTTTAAAATTTTAGATATTTTACAACAGGCAACAGTGCCTGATGGATAGATGTATGGACGGATGGATGGATGGATGGATGGATGGATGAATGAATGAATGGACAGCCTGTGAGGTGGGGTATTATCATTCCCTTTTTGCAGATTAAAACAAAAAACAAAAACAAAACTAAGGCCAACTAAAGTTAAGAAAGCTGTCCTTGTTTTGTTTCATTTTTTTTGTTTTGTTTTTTTAGATTTGAGATATAAGTGAAATCAAAACAGAAACAGACTCATAGATACAGAGAACAAACTGATGCTTGCCAGATGGGAGGGGGTGGGAGAATGGGTGAAAAAGGTGAAGGGGAATAAGAGGTACAAACTGCCAGTCATAGAAGTCACAGGGAATGTAGTACAGCATAGGGAATATAGTCAACAATACTGGAATAACTATATATGGTGACAGATGATCGCTAGACTTATCATGGTGATCACTTTGTAAGGTACTTAATGTCTAATCACTATGTTACACACCTGAAACAAATACGACCTTGTGTCTCAGCTATAATTAAAAAATAAAATTTATTAAAAAAAAAAAAGTTGCCCTTGATGTCTTGACTATTAGCTCCATGAGGATGGAAACTGTGTGTTTAAGTCAACTTTATAACACATGAAACCAGGAATTTCAAACACCTGAGGATGAGAATGGAGTCATGTTCCAATTGAAACATGTTAGAAGCTCAGGCCCTTCCTCACAAAGATTTTAATCTCATTTATAACTCACTTCCAAAAACAAATGTTCCCAGTTTCTCTGAGGGAGTATGCAAGCCTCCAGACAAATAAGGAATGGCACTAAGATACAGGATGGAATCATGGATTGAATCACAAGCAGATGGCCCTGAGCAGAAAAACAAAATATATTCTTCATCTCCTCAGAAATAACTAATTTAGGAAACAGTGCAGGACACTCCTGCTTATTTGCAGTTCATGGTTTATTTTTAGGAGATTAAAAATATTTGCAAGTCAGAGCAGAAACTGCTCTTCTGCTGCCTTATAACTTTCTTCATCTTTAATGTAGTGTGTTCACTAAGAAGCAGAGAACACTCAAGTAATGGCTGTAGGGAGTGTTAGAAAAACATTCTTTTCTATTTGAGCAGAACTAAAGAAAGTCTGTCATGGCAGGAGGCTGGAGGGCCATGGTCGTGGAGAGGAAAAGTGCTGCAGAACCAAAGTTCTTACTTCTACTATCATAAGAAGTTCAAGTGGAACTGGAAACCTTTAATAAGAGCCTCCCATACCTCATAAGTCATCCTCTCACACAGTATAAGCAACACATCTGAAAATTCTTCAATATTTACCCAGCAATGGAGGTGAGGGGTAGTGGTGGCAGGGGACAGGAGGGATGTTATTAAATATAAAAAAGTGACTAGTGTCAGTATGCAGTAGTAATCTAAACTAACAGAATAGAGATTTATTTTTTTAAAGATCTTCATAGACATTTAATACCCTGTTTCCCAAAACATAAGACCTAGTCGGACCCTCAGCTCTAATGCATCTTTTGGAGCAAAAATTAATATATGACCCAGTATATATTATATTATATTATGTTATATTATTATTATTATTATTATATTATACCAGGTCTTATGTTATAGTAAAATAAGACCAGGTCTTATATTAATTTTTGCTCCAAAAGACGTATTAGAGCTGAGGGTCTGGCTAGGTCCTATTTCTGGGAAAACATGGTATGTGATTTCAAACTACCGGCAAAAGATAAATGATTTAATACATGATGCTTGTAAGGACTGAACCAAGAGGTGGCTTAGGAAGGCTTTAACTCTCCCCCAACCTCAATTCTCCCTCAGATCTCCCCATTCTTTGATATAGGTAATTCACATTTTCTTAAATAATGTAAAGTGCCATGCAAGCAAACATAGAAGCTCATGCATTTCCAGTAATAGTACCACTCCAAGACCCACCCATATAGAAATTCTGGAGTTACTATTGAGTGTTGGGACACATGCATATGTATATATATGTTTATTTGTATATTCATAGAAAAAGTTCTGGAAGAACACAGACTGAACTCACGGATGACAACTTGGTGGGGGCAGAGAGGAGAGAAGGGTAGTTCAGCTGGGAGTAGTGAAAAGGGGTATGTAGGGTCGAGGCTATTAGTTACCACCCCACCATTCCACCCCTGCATCTGTTCTTTCCTCTATAACAGTGGTTCTCAGCCTTGACCTGCATCAAAATCAGGGAGCTTTTAAAAACTATGGAAGCTCACAGTTTTCAAGTAATACTGTTAACCTAAATTTCATTGGTTTGAAGTTTTGTGTGTATTTAACTTGGTAAAATTTGTTTTGCTTTATAGTTATATACAAGCTATAAGGAAAAAGAATTTAAATGGAGTTTTATATTTGAACATTTTTCAGTATCTTTTAATGTAGAATTTTTATTTTTATTTGTCTATAATAAAGTAATTTAAGTCCCATCCATCCAGAAAGTTGTGACAATTTTATTCCTTTAGAAGTTATAGGTACATGACACAAGTCTGAGAAACTCTGCTTCTGAGGGATATTGTCCCAAATCAAACAACCCAATGGAGGCATGGAATAAGCACTGATTCAGGGTCAGAATGAGGTTAGGGTTTTGTGTTTTCCACCAAATGCCTGTGTGGCCTTAAGCAAGTCCCTTCCCCTCTCTGGGCTTCAGTGTTTTTAAGGGCAAGTGAGAGTGTTGGACCCCATGATGTTTCAAGATCTTTCTGAGATTCTCTGTTTTAACAATAGAGGGTAGATTCCAGAACATTCATAGTGGGGAGGGAGGGGAACCCTCCTGAAGTTCAAATGTCACATTGCCCCCTCCTGGACCTTTGCAGTGTTCACATGAACGAGATTATGAACAATGGACATGCTGAAATATTATAACCCAGTTCCTTTTCCTCCTCACAAACAATTTAGAAAGCCAGATGTTAAGGTTTTCTAGTAGAAGTATTAGAAGACAACCCAGGAAAGGGCAAAGGGCATCGTAGATGTTGACATAAGGGAGGCACTGGACTCAGGACCTGAGTTTTACACAGTTTTATCTTCATTTAATTCCCCCAATATAATAAGTATTATTAGCTATTCTTTATCAAGTGTTTTATATGTACCAGGAACCAATTTCTAAAAAAATCCTTCCAACAACTTCCAGCCAGGCTAGAATGTCTCCGTCCTGACTGGCTCCTGCTTTTTCCCATAATTTTTCCCTTTTCCCTCTCGAAGTATTCCCCATTCTGTGAAGGTGGCTCCTTTCCCATTTCCTTTTAGAAGCTTTCTTTGCCTACTCCTGAGCACACTGCTACTACCCTGTGGCACCTGAGGCCTGTATCTCACAATCTAGTCGTTGACTTCACATACTTTCTGTTCTATTTGTGTGAGTCAAGCCTCCACATGAGCTCTCCTTGTGCACATGCGACTATGCACAGGACATCAACTCTGTTCTCCTACATTCCCCTTTCACCCAGAACACTGCTGCTCACGTTGGGCTTCACAACTCACAAGATACCTGTCTTTACCCGCATCCTTCACCTAGTTCCTCTGTAGGAGAAATTACTTGTACTCTTGGGTAGTCATCTCTCATATTTACTCTGAAGTAGGAAAAGCTAGCTTCTGATTTTCTTCTCCAGACTTGTTCCTCTCACTTCTTGGTAAATCTCATGTTCAATCTGTCAGCAAATCCTATTGGCTCTACCTTCAAAATAGATCCAGAACACAATCACTTCATCCCATTATTACCCAAATCACAATCTTCCCATTATTGCCATTGAATCCAAGCCACCCTCAGGTTTTGATTAGATTAGAGCTACAGTTTCTACAGCTGGTCTCAGAGCTTCTGTCCTTACCTGCCTTCTGGCAGCTCCCAACATGGTCTGTTTCAAACAGAGCACACAGGGAGATCCTTCTAAAAGATGTCATATCATGTCACTTCTCTACTCAAATCCCTTTGATGGCTTCCAATATTACTCAGAGTAAAAGCCAAGACCCTTAAAACGGCCTTCAAGTTTCCTCCCAATGTTGTCCCATTCTTCTATGATGTCATCTCCTCCAAATCTGCCCCCTACTCACTCTACTGCAGGCACACTGGTTCCTCACTCTTACTTGAGGGCCCAGGCCTGCTTCTAACTTCTGCAAACTCCTGCTCATCCCTTAAGAATCACTTTAGGTATTACCTCTTTCAGGAATCTTCTGTACTCATCCACCCACCATAAACCAGGTGGAAGCTCTCTTTTGCACTTCCAACCTCTGTGGCTAGCATTGTGATCAGGCTGTCTCTCTCATCAGATTGTTAGTTTCTTAAAGATAGTGATCATGTTTGACTTATTTAGACTATATTCCTACAAGCTACAGTAATCAAGACAGTGGGTAAGGATAGACCAATCGATCAATAGATCAAAATAGAGTCCAGAAATAGACCCACACATATGTGGTCAATTGTTTTTTTGAAAGATTTTTTTTTTTTTTTTTTAAAGATTTTATTGGGGAAGGGGAACAGGACTTTATTAGGGGAAAGTGTGTACTTCCAGGATTTTTTCCAAGTCAAGTTGTTGTTCTTTCAATCGTCGTTGTGGAGGGCGCAGTTCAGCTCCAGGTCGTTGCCATTGTTAGTTGAAGGGGGTGCTGCTCACCATCCCTTGTGGGAGTCCAGGAGTCGAACCAGCAACCTCGTGGTTGAGAGCCCACTGGCCCATGTGGGAATCGAACCAGCAGGCTTTGGCGTTAGGAGCATGGAGCTCCAACCGCCTGAGCCACCTGGCCAGCCCTGAAAGACTTTTATTATAAAGTATAGCTAACAGTGCGGCCAGTTAGCTCAGTGGGTTAGAACATGCTGTTCTTAACAACAAGGTTGCCGGTTCGATCCCCACATGGGCCACTGTGAGTTGCATCCTCCACAACTAGATTGAAACAACTACTTGACTTGGAGCTGATGGGTCCTGGAAAAACACACTTAAAAAATTAAATTAAAAAAAAAATATATATATATATATATGCTAACATAGAATATTATATCAGTTTCAGGTGTACACCATAGTTGTTTAACATTTATATACCTTAAGAAGTTATCACCATAAGTCCAGCAGCCATCTGACACCTTGCTATGCTATCACAGTATTATTGACAATATTCCCTATGCTATATATTACATCCCCATGACTTATTTGTTTTATACCTGGAATTTGAACCTATTATTCCTCTTCACCTTTTTCTCCCCTTTTTAAGTTTTTCAATTACAGTTAACATTCGATTATTTTGTATTAATATCAATGTACAGTATAGTGGTTAGGCACTGTATAATTTAAGAAGTGATCCCCCTGACTCGTCTAGAAACCACCTGGCACTATGCATAGTTTTTACAATATTGTTGACTATATTCTCTATGCTTTACTTTACATCCTCTTGACTATTTTGTAACTACCAATTTGTACTTCTTAATCCCTTCACTTTCTTCACCCTTCCATCTATCACCCTGATAAATCTAGTACCTATCTGACATCATACATAGTTATTACAATATTATTGCTATACCCTACATCCCCATTACTACTTTGTAACAACCAATTTGTACTACTTCTTAATCCCTTCCCATTTTTCACCTACCCCCTGAACCCCCTTCCCGTCTCGCAGCCATCAAAATGTTCTCTGTATCTATGAGTGTGTTTCTGTTTTGTTTGTTTGTTTATTTTGTTCTTTAGATTCCACATATACGTGAAATCACATTGCATCTGTCTTTCTCTGTCTGACATACTCCATTCAGCACAGTACCCTCCAGGTCCATCCATGCTGCTGCAGATGGCAAGAACCCATTCCATCCCTGGCCAAGCAAGATTTCACTGTATATACTATGTACCACCTCCTCTTTATCCATTCTTCCATTGACAGACACCCAGGCTGCCTACACACCTTGGCCATTGTAAATAATGCTGCAATGAACATATGGATGCACATGTCCCCTTTAAGTAGCATTTTGGGTTTCTTCAGATAAATACCCAGAAGTGAGATTACTGAGTCCTTCTTTGTCTCTTGGTATAGTCTTTGTTTTAAAGTTCATTTTGTCTGGTATGAGCATTGCTACCCCAGTTTTTGTTTGTTTGTTCGTTTGTTTATTTCCATTTTCATGAAATATCTCTTTCCATCCCTTTACTTTCTGTCTGTATGTGTCTTTCAATCTGAAGTGATTCAATCTTGTAGGCAGCATATGTAAGGGTTTTATTTTCTTATCCATTCAGCCCTCCTATTCTTTCATTTGGGATGTATTTCTTCGTTTCCTAATTATGACTTCCTCTCTGGTTTTTTTTTTCTATGTCTTAGGTAGATCTGCTATGTCTCTTGCAGGAGGCCTTATGTAGTAGGTACCCTGTGGGGTTCAGGCACAGTCTTTCTGGTCACCTGCTCCAGGTGCTCCAGGAGTGTGTGGGTTGTGTGTACCCTCCTGTTATATTTGAGTCTGGATTGCTATTGGCACATCAGTGGGTGAAACTGCCCCTCAGGCTGATTGGCTGTGGGATTTGGCCATGTCCACAGATTACGGGCTGCTCTCCTGGGAAGCATATGAGATGGGATTCGCCCCAGCAGGGTCTGGTGCCTGTTGATACTGCCCTTTGGGTGTGCCACTTGTGGGACTAATTGGGCAGTGAAATGGTCTGAAGCCAACCTACAAATATATTGGTTTTGGAGCTGATTGGGAGGGGCTCTGGTGCAGGTCACCCACTGCCTGTGACCAGCTAGGGACTAACCTAGTAGCAGCTACAAAGTGATCCTCAGTTGGTCGCTGCCTGTGTTGGAGCTGGAGGCATGTGAAAGAGGTTACACTGTGAACTGAGGACAGCTGCCACCTGTACCGGGCCTGGGGTAGCTCTGCAAAAAGCCAGGACACACCAAGGCCCACTGCTGCCTGCTGCTGGTTGCTGACTCCAATAAGGTTCATCCACTAATAAAGCCCCCTGTGGTAGGGAGTTGGGTGTGGCGGGGTCTCAGTGAGTCAGCAGGGCGGAGCTTCGGAGCTCACCAGGCCAATCAGATTCAGATCTGGCTGTAAGCGTAGGGGGCGGGCTCAACACAGAAAAGATGGCGCCTGCCTGCTGTCTCCTTGAGAGAACAACCCCACTCAGGGAAAGTGCCGACTGCCCTCCAGGCCACTCCCTGAGGCCACACACCTCAGCCTGCCCTATATGTCTCCAATGCTGCCTAAGTCACCATCCCTTCACCGGAGCCCAGGGTGAGTACTTGCGAGAGAGTGAATCTGTGCACAGGCTGTTTAAGAGGATGTCTGGGTTTCCCTGCAGCCTTCCATCCCACCCAGATGGTTGGCATCCCCACTGTTTTTCACAGCCAAATGTTCTGGGAGCTCCTCTTCTTGGAACTAGTGCTCCTGGCTGGGGAGACTGGTGTGAGGCTGGGGTCCCTTGCCTCTCAAGGGGAACCTCCGTGGCCAAGATATCCCTCCTAATTTTCATCCAGCTTACAGAGGTTTGGGGCCAGCCCGTTTTGCGTCTTCATGTGGCTTCTTCTTTATATTTTCAGTTATAAAACTAAACTAGACTTCAGCTAGACTTCAGATGGTTCTACAGGTTGATTGTTCCATAACTTAGTTGTAATTTTAATTTGTTCACGGAAGGATGCAGGCATAGTGTTTACTCCGCCATCTTGGATCATTCCTGGTCAATTGATTTGGTTTTTTTTTCCAGTGATACCTTTTACCATTTTATTTATTTATTTATTTTTAAATTAAAGTTTATTGGAGTGACAATTGTTAGTAAAGTTACATAGATTTCAGGTGTACAATTCTGTAATACATCATCTATATATCACATTTTGTGTTCACCACCCAGAGGCAGTTCTCTTTCCATCATCATATATTGGATCTCCTTTACCCTCATCTACCACCTCACCCTCTGGTAACCACTAAACTATTGTCTTTGTCTATGAGTTTTTGTTTCTTCATTTGTTTGTCTTATTATTTTGTTGTTTTCAGTTTTATATACCACATATCAGTGAAATCATATGGTTCTCTACTTTTTCTGTCTGACTTATTTCGCTTAGCATTATAATCTCAAGATCCATCCACATTGTCACAAATGGTACTATTTTGTATTTTCTTACCGCTGAATAGTATTCCATTGTGTATATATACCACAACTTCTTTATCCATTCGTCTATCGAAGGACATTTTGGTTGTTTCCATGTCTTGGTCACCGTAAATAAAGCTGCAATGAACACTGGAGCACATATATCTTTACGGAAAAATGTTTTCAGATTTTTGGGGTAGATACTCAGGAGAGGGATTGCTGGGTCATAGGGTAATTCCAAATTTTTTGAGGAACCTCCGCACTGCTTTCCATAACGGCTGCACCAGTCTGCATTCACGCCAACAGTGTATGAGGGTTCATTTTTCTCCACAGCCTCTCCAACACTTATTATTTGTCTCGTTGATGATAGCCATTCTGACTGGTGTGAGGTGATATCTCATTGTAGTTTTTATTTACATTTCTCTGATGATTAGTGATGTTGAACATTTTCTCATATGTCTATTGGCCATTTGTATGTCTTCCTTGGAGAAATGTCTCTTCAGGTCCTCTGCCCATTTTTTAATTGGATTGTGTGTTTTTTTTGTTGTTGAGTTGTATGAGTTCCTTATATATTTTAGATATTAGCCCCTTATCAGCAGCATTGTTTGCAAAAATCTTCTCCCATTCAGTTGGTTGCCTCTTTATTTTGTCAATGGTTTCTTTTGCTATGCAGAAGCTTTTTAATTTGATGCAGTCCCATTCATTTATTTTAGCTTTTACTTCCCTTGCCTTTGGAGTCAAATTCATAAAATGCTCTTTGAACCCATAAGGTCCATAAGTTTAGTACCTACGTTTTCTGCTTTGCAGTTTATTGTTTCAGGTCTTATGTTTAGGTCTTTGATTCATTTTGAGTTAATTTGGGTACATGGTGACAGATAGCAGTCTAGTTTCATTCTTTTGCACGTGGCTTTCCAATTCTCCCAGTACCATTTATTGAAGAGGCTGTCTTTTCTCCATTGTATGTTTTTAGCTTCTTTGTTGAAAATTATCTGTTCATATTTATTTCTGGGTTGTCAATTCTATTTCATTGGTCTGTGTGTCTCTTTTTCTGCCAATACCATACTGTTTTGATTATTGTTGCCCAGTAGTACAAGCTGAAGTCAGGGAGTATGATACCTCCAGCATTGTTCTTTTTTCTTAGATTGCTTTGGCTGTTCGGGGACTTTTGTGGTTCCTTAGAAATCTGATGATTTTTTGTTCTAGTTCTTGAAAAAATGCCATTGGGATTTTGATGGTGATTGTAATAAATCTGTATATTGCTTTGGGTAATATAGCCATTTTAACTATGTTGATTCTTCCAATCCATGAACATGGAATGTCTCCATTTCTTTGTGTCTTCTTCAATTTCTTTTAGAAATGTCTCACAGTTTTCAGTATATAAGTCTTTCACATCCTTGGTTAAGTTTATTCCTAGGTATTTTATTCTTTTTGCCACAATTGCAAAAGAAATTGTTTTGTTTGTTTTTTTAATTTCTTTTTCTGAGATTTCATTGTTAGTATATTGGAATGCAATGGACTTTTGTACATTGATTTTGTAGCCAGCAACTTTACTGTATTTGTTTATTGTTTTTAATAGCTTTGTGGTGGAATCTTTAGAGTTTTCTAAATATAGCATCATATCATCTGCAAAAAGTGATAATTTAACTTCTTCATTCCCAATTTGGATGCCTTGTATTTATTTCTCTTGCTGGATTCCTCTGGCTAGGACTTCCAATACTATGTTGAAAAGCGGAGGTGATAGCCCTGTCGTGTTCCTGAACATAGAGCAAAGGGCTTCAGTTTTTCACCATTAATTATGATAATAGCTGAGGGTTTGTTATATATGGCCTTTATTATTTGAGTTATTTTCCTTCTATACCCATTTTATTAAGTGTTTTAATCATAAATGGATGTTGTATCTTGTCAAACGCTTTTTCTGTATCTATTGATATAATCATATGATTTTTGTCCTTTTTTTTGTTTATGTGGTATATCACGTTGATCAATTTGTATATGTTGAACCATCCTTGTGCCCCTGGGATGAACCCCACTTGGTCGTGATGTATCATCTTTTTGATGCATTGTTGCATTTGATTTGCTAGAATTTTGTTTAGGATTTTTGCATCTGTAGTTATCAAAGATATTGGTCTGTAATTTTCTTGTTTGTGTTATCCTTACCAGGTTTCGGTATCAGGGTGATGTTGGCCTCATAAAATGAGGCCATTTTTATGACATAATCTCAATTGATTTTCCATCAAGGCACCACGCCAATTCAATTAGGAAAGGGAAGGCTTTTCTTTTTTCCCCCCATTTTGTAGAAATTCTATTATAACATTCTTAAATCCAGTTCACATTGTTCCACTGAATTAAGTAAGATTTAAGTTCAAGGGGGACACAAAATTAGACAAAGATTTTTACCTTCTGAAGAGATGATCACAATTTCAATACAAATGGATGAGATAAAGTGGATAGCCTCTTAGCAACTTGTGTACTTTATTACCTTTAATAGAAAGTGCAAGTATTTCAAATTTTTTAGCTTCTGGAATATTATCCAAATATTTTAAATGCTGATGTTTAAGCTTCACATTAAAGGACATCATACTCTGAAAACAGGCCTGCTTTGAATATAGTTTGACAATTGTGGGGGTATTTACTGAAAGAAACTCTCCAGCAAATACTGGTATCTTGTATTTTAAAAATCAGCAAGACAGAATTTTAAAAATCTTAATTTACAATACATTGTAAACTGCAGACAACAAATGCTACATGTGTCACAACGAGCACAGGTAAAAAGTTTTTTTTCTAGATGTTTTATAAGACTTTGTAGCTTCCTTTATTTGTTGGTTGGTATGAATGTTATAGCCAGATCAGTTCTTCTTTTATGAGCCTGGTGATTTCTGCCTTTGCTTCCTGTACAGTCAGTTCATCGGCACTTTCAATTGCCAAGTAAATTTTCTGCTTGCCTTCCTTGCGTTCTTTGCCAGGTGGGAAGTATGTTCCTCTGATTGTAATTGTGCCTTCAGAAGATTCACTGATTCTCTGCAGAGCTTCCTTAGAGGTAACTTAAGGGACGTCTTTTTTTAACAAATGGTGCTAGATCAAGTGGATACCTATGTGAATAAAAGCTGAACTTCAGCCTTTATCTAACACCATACACAAAGTTAATTTGAGATGGATCATTGATTTAAACATAAAACCTAGAACCAAAATGTTTCTAGAAGTATACGTAGGAGACTATCTCCAGGACCTTGTAGTAGGTCAAGTTTTTTTAGATTGGATACAAAAGCACAAACCATAAAAGGGGGGAAAGAAATTGACATTTGATTTAATCAGAATTTAAAAATTTCTGAGTATCAAAAGATACCATTAAGAAAACCAATAAACAAACTAGAGACTAGACTATATACCCATATCTTTAAACAGTTTCTGGCACACAATAACTGCTCAATTAAATATTTGTGGAATAAATATATAAAAGACCTGGCTCTTTTCCACTACAACACACAGCTATTCTAATGGGTACCACCAGCTGAGATATCAACACCCTGTGACTGTTGAGTGGGTGGTACTAGAGGGAATATCTATTGTTTTGTAGGAAGGAAAAGTATAAAGTTTCCTTAGCAGAAATAAAGTGTATTATGTCAGCAAATTCAGGAAACTGTGTACAGGTCACTAGGACCTGTAGAGAATGAGAGAGCAAGAAATGAGTAACTGTAGAACATTCATATAAGTAAATTAGCTAAAAACACAGGTAGAATTTTGCCAGATGGAGCAGAAGGGGTATGCCTCATTTATATTTTCTCAGTAATGTTAATCATTTTATAAAGAGAAAAATATACGTGTAGATGCTGTAACTAGAAAATGAAGGTCAAGCTTCAAGTGGTTTACCTAGATCATAAGAGGAGTTGGAAGGAGTTCTATTAAAAAGGATGAAGCCAGGAAAGGAAAAAATTTAGTTGGGCAAAAAGGGTTAAACTTAAATTGGAACACTTGAGACTACTTCCGGGCATGGCATAGATCCAAGTTGACTGTATATTCTAGTTTGCCTGAGACTCTCCAAGTGTTTCCCAATGTAATTAATATTATTAGCTCCTTTTCTACTCTCAAAAGTATATTTATTTGGATGATATATAATGTGATCATCCTACTTATGTGTGTTATTTATTCCTCTCACTTTGGATAGTCAGTGAAGATAAATAATTGTGTAACTGCCTACCTATAGTGTTATTAATGTTTGTTTTACCTGTTAGTATCAATCACTGGAAAGAATCTCAGGCCAAGTGAGAGTGAGTACTCATTCTCCTGATGACCAGTGTCAGACTGGGTTGAGCAACTGTACAACCTGGTGTTTAGATTGCTTCCCTGCTCCTTACTGTAACCAGGTGAATGGGGCATTGGGAGTCTTCAGTGTAATTATTTTGAATTAACATAGTTCTATTTTACTCCTAAAACCACCAGTTATATTTCAATCGATATGTACTCTCTTTTAAAGACATGCAAACTTAGACATGGGATGATCCAGTTAAACGACTTGTCTGGGATCATTCGGGATAAAAATTCTAGATGAGACTCCTATTTATGATCAATTTATTTTTATTTCACTATCACCACCATCATTCATTTAACAAACATTTATTCAACACCTGTTATGTGCCATCAATGCCTTCTCCACATGATGAGTTTATTGAGGACCCAATGTCCTGGACGCTCACTCTGCATGCATGACTTAAACCAGGTGATCTGCTGCTGAAATAAGAACAGCAGGTACCCAAGTTCAGTGTTTGAAGTACGTTCTATGTTTTTACTAAGAAAATTGACTGGAAGGGACTTGCAGTTCTACAGTAAGACAAATCTTAATTGTAAAGGAGAACTGTACTTCAAGGGCCCAAACAATTCGAGTTCGTTATGTAACACTGATTGGGGGGCAGGTTCTTGCATTCAGTGATGGAAAAAAACATTCAGCCTTTCTACTGTATCTTTCTAAACTGTATTTTCTTTAAGTCCTCAAAAAGAATCTTTCATGATGCTGCTTTTTTATACAATAAAACCAACTATGAACAGTCTTTAATTTGTGTTTGGAATGGTTCATGCATTTACATTAGAAACATCACCTTTGGGGCCATTGATCTGCTGCAGCTTTGAAATCTCAGGCAAGAATTCATTCATACACATCAACCTAATTTGAAAGAAAAGAAACTGCTTTCCTGCCCTCAGAATTATCCATCCAGGGGACTCCTGTTCTAGTACCTCTGGAGTGGAGTTGGTTTTTCAAAGGTAGAAAACTTTGCTATGGTAATCATTTAAGAAAATGAAACATACATAAAAAGAGAGTTGTTGCTTCTTAATGGGTCAATCTATAAAATAAATACATGTGTACATAAATGGCTGCTACTGAGAAGATGTCTAGGTAGCTAGATAGTATGGAAAATGGAAAGTAAAATTTTATTGAAATGTACTGGATAATTTCAACTAACAATTCCAGTCTTTGTAAATAATTATTGTATCAATAATAATAGCTAGCTCTTATATAGTACATACTACATCGTAGGTATTATTCTAGTTGCTCTATGTATAGTAATCATTTAATCCTTACAAGAATTCTGGGAGGTAGGTACTAATACCTCCATTTTACAGAAAAGGGATCTTTAATGAGCACAGGGAGGTCAGGCAACATCCCCAAGGAGAGAGGCTCCAGTCTCAGGTATATTAACCAATACAGTGGGCTATATAGTTATTTCCAGAATGTTCTTACAACAATGAAGTAATTTTTTATGTCTAAGATTTACTATTTGGCATAAGGAAAATTGACCACTTTGTTATATGCCTCTTTAGCATAGTTCAAAGCAGGCTTTCAGTGAATGTTGTGGGTGAATAGATGCATACATAAATGTCAACTGCCACAGGTTTTCTCTCAGTTGCCTCACTCTGTCACCAATAGTTTTTACCTTCCTTTTCTCACAGCCCACCCTCTACCCTACCAACTTAGTTAATGATACATTTATCCTGTCTTCCCTCTGCTCAGTCCTAAGCAACAGGCTTGTACTTCTCACCCCTCAGTGATTGGCCATTCTTGCTCAGATCACACAAAGGGAGCTGATAGTTCATTGAGAATGTGGGACATAAGGCAAGAACCCTAGAAAAAGCATCAGTGTAGAGCCATAGACACTGAAAAGAGGCAGAGATTGTATCCATTTGGGGAGCACAGGGACTTGTAAGACTGAAACTCTCTTGCCTCATCCTCCAAGTCTGCACCGGCCATAGGATGCTTCAGTCATTCATTCAACATTTATTGAGCATCTACTATATGACATCACTGTGCTAGGCACATACATAACACATTTATGAGAAAGACACTCTCTTGTTACTTTTCACTATGATTATTACTTCTCCCCCAACATCACCACAACTCACGTAACCTTATTCTTTTAATGTTTTCATTATTCATCTCCATATCTTATTGGGATTCTCTCTCTGGGAGTACACTTATTATCTGTATTGAGATCATTATTCATTTATTTACATATTAAGTAAGCACCTACTATGTGACACACACTGTTCTAGGTGCAGAGGATATGATGATGAACAAAGCAGAGAGCATTTTGCACTCACAGGCCTTATAATAACCGAAGTCTATCTATACTTGCTATCTTTTCTTCTCTCAGCTTCTTTAAAAGACATAAAATTATATAAAGTAATAATTATAACAATGTGTATTTTTAACTTACAGAGATGTAATCATTATAATACTAATAGCACAACAAATGGGAGGAGCAAATGGAGCTGTGAAAGAGTAAAGTTTCTAGATCTCACTGGAATTAAGTTAGTATAGCTCTAAACGAGGTTCTGATAAGTTAAAATGTATATTTTAAGTCCTAGAGGAATCACTCAGAAAATAAGTAAAAAAAATATATAGTTAAAAAATACTTAAAGGGCTATCCACATGCAGAAGAATGAAGTCAGACCTCTACCTCACGCCATAAACAAAAGTTAACTCAAAATGCATCAGAGTCCCAAATGTAAAAGCTAAAACTATAAAGCTCTTAGAAGAAAACATAGGCATAAATCTTCACAACTTTGGGTTAGGCTATGATTTCTTAGATGTGACACCCAAAGTACAAGCAACCAACAAACAATAAACTGGACATCACCAATTAAAAATGTTTATGCTTCAAAAGAGACCCTCAAGAAAGTGAAAAGACAACCTACAGAATGGAAAACATTTTTGCAAATTATGTATCTGATAAGTGACTTCTATCTAGAATCTATATTTAACTCATAATAAAAAGATAAAGAACTCAATTTAAAAATGGGCAAAGGATCTGAATAGACAGTTCTCCAAAGAAGAAATACAAATGGTCAATAAGCATGTGCAAAGATGCTCAACATCATTAGCCATCAGCAATGCAAAACCACAATGAAATACCACTTCATACCCACTAGACTGGCTAGAATAAAAAAGACAGATAATAATAAGTGTTAGCCAGGATGTGGAGAAACTGGAATCTTCATACACTGCTGGTAGGAATGTAACATGGTGTGGCAACTTGAAAAAAGAATCTGTCAGTTTTTAAAATAGTTGAATATAGTTAACACATAACCCTGCGATTCCTCTCCCAGGTATATACCTAAGAGAAATGAAAACACATGTCCACACAAAATTTATATACAAATGTTCATAGCAGCATAATTCATAATAGCTAAAAAGCAGAAACAACTCAAATATCCATCAACTGATGAATGGATAAATAAAATGTATATACATACAATAGAATATTACTCATTAATGAAAGTAAATGAAGTGCTGATATACGCTACAACGTGGACAAACCTTGAAAATATGCTAAGTGAATGAAACTAGTTTAAAAAGGCCATTGATTAGTGGTTGCCTAGGGTTTGGGGGGTGGGAGCACAGTTGGGAATGCTGGCTAAGCAGAGCAGCATTTCTTTTTAGGATAATGAAAATATTCTAAAATTGATTGTGATGTATGCACAATTCTGAATATACTAAAAACCATTGAATTGTATACTTTAAATGAGTGACTTGTATGGTATTTGAATGATATCTCAATAAAGCTGTTAAAATGCATTTAAAATAATTAAAGGAATTAAAATGTTACACTAGAAAATATTCACTTAATGCAAACTACCCAGCCAGCTGCCTCCAAATCTTTTTCCTACTACCTTGACCATGATTTTGGATTAAATATTACCTTCTAATTCCAGACCATTTATGTTCCCTTTCTGCCATTCACATCTCTAGAGGTCCACATCCTCCATCCAGCTCACATTCTTAACAGCTATCTCCACTTTCAGACTTTTATTTATATCTCACCTATTGGCCTTTGCCCAAACTGTCCAAAATGGCTAGAACAAAGAATTACACAATTGTGGAATGTTAGAAATAGGAGATACTTCAGTTCTCCTCTCCTCCCACCTCTTCGTTTTGTGGATTAGGAGACAAAGGCCCAGAGAGATTGCATGACTTGTCCATGGTTCTCAAACTACTTTGCTCACCTCCTCCAAAAAGCCTTCTTTGATTAAATGCCAACATTTCCTATCTTTCTACCCAATCTCTGATATCTTTATTGCACTACTGAAAGGTATCAAATGCATTGATCTCAAGACACCATTCACATTTACATTTAAATCTCACATCCCAGAGGGAAAAAAAGCAGCCCTTTTGTTTCCACAGCTCCATATCCAATGTCTCAGCTGCTGCAGCTTTTCCTTCTTCTGTTGTCAGGAACAATTCAAAATTCATACGAGCCTGGCTTAGCACCAGCTAAGACAAACTCCCTGATTTCCATAAAGGGCATTCCCTCAACTCATCTTACAGGAAATCATTCCTAAGGTTTTCAGAAAAGAGCAATTTAGTTCATATGAGAAATAGCATTTCTACAATTTTAAATGCTCTTAGAAAAGAAAATGGTAACAAAGGGTATTGACATTTCTTTATATAGGTTTATACTTATAGGTGTACCAGGATCAAAGAGCAAGTTGCTTTTTAATCAAATAAATATTTATCTTGATGAATAACCTCTGGGGTGATAGGAATTCATAAAAAATGTAGATATGAGCAGTCATTCTAGGCTTTACATGAAGAGAAAATACGTCAAAACCAAACTGGGCCTTCCATCTGAAGGGAGCCTAGTAAATAATGATGTAAATCCATTCAAGAACATGAGTTATGAAGTCAAAGATCTACCTGGCTGGGAAAAACAAAATAAACTGCTCTCTAAATAAGAGGAACGGTCTTCCTGTGTTTGGCTATGCCTTTGCTGCTCCAAGAACTGCTGGGCACTGGCGTCTATTCGGACCTTTGTGACTGACAAGAGAAAGGCAGATGTAATTAGAGTCGCTTTCTTCCCCAGAGCGGAACCAATCTGGGGCTGACTGAAGAAGAAGTGATTACACAATGTCGGAGAGGCAGTTTAAGTGTTGCCCTCCAGGGAGCCTGGAGGCTTTCGGGGCCAGTTCTGAGAATTACGCGCTGTTCCATGGTGCTTACTAATTGACCCAATACTTTTGGCTGGAAAAAATTTCCCCAAGGAAGCGAGTGAAAGTAGATAATGAGGATCTCTCATCTCACAGGGCAGTTGACGAGCAAAGCTTGAGCTCTAGAGGCTAGAAATTATTTAAATACATAAAACTGCAAAAAGATCACAGACTGATCACGCAAAGATTCCGAAGTATGCATCAAGAAGGTTTCTGCTGTGATTCTCAGCCCACAGCCTCTTCCCCCGCCCCATACTACTTTAGTTTGAATTTATAAATATAATTATAAAGACAAAGGGTGTGTAGGGGAACAACCATGAGGTCTATGAAATAGGCACATTTTATACTAGTAATCACTATTCATTTAAGTGGAGACCTATGCATATATAAGGAAAGATATCTGCAAAGTAGTACAGGGAAGTTCTGGATGCATGAGCACCCAACTATTAACAGGGAGGAGGAAAATGAAACTGGGGTGGAGATGGAGAATTCAAGGAGCTCTAGAACATATTACCCGGTATACTTCTGTGTGTGCTTTTGTTGTTATGCCTATTTTGACTATTTGTAATTACAACCGAGATTTTCTTGGCTTAAGAGCTAAAAATAGGCATTTTTCTCCACCAATATCTGGGGCATGTGGCCTATCTCTGATGACCACGTATGTAAAAGTGACTCATCCCTGATACAATAAACTGACCCCCCCACCTGAGATGGTCTAGTCCAACTCTCCAAAGCTGAGATTTTCTAAAGCTTTGAATCCAGAGAGACGGTGACTTAGAAAAAAATAAAATCTGGCACCATGTAAGTCAAGTGGTTGACATGGTGACACAGTCACTGACTATAGAATACACTCCCAAACAGAAGTGGATGCTCAAGTATTGCTGATGAAAATAAATGGCACTATGGGCACCCGTATCCTACACTGGACAGGGAAGGACATGAAGAGGGAACTAAAGCTCTATTTGACAACATTTCTGGTATGCACCCCAAATTTGTTTCTGTTTGTTTCTCTTGAAGTCAGGGCTTTGGGAATCCTGCAGAAAACTGTAATGAATGCTAGGCCCAGGATCATTGGGAAAATCCTCTTCCCAACTGTGTCCTTGATGCTTCCGAATATTCAGGAACAATCCCAGAAATATATTTAGCTGCTGCCTGGAACCTTGTTCCCAGACAGATTTGGGGGCTGGCAGTGGGTTAATTACACGTGACTTTGGGATAAATTCCTGTTTCTATCAGGCTGCATCTTCTCCTTTTGTCACTGAGTCCCAGTCGCAGACTGAGTGAGGGGACTCGGTTACCTTTGCACAGAGGAGCCATTTTGCCAGGGGAGGACAAAAGAGTGGGGGAAAGCAATGGGGGCCCCTGCTGAGCCCTCTCACCCTGAGCCAAGGTTGTGCCAGCAGCCTCCTGACAGAACTGTGCTGAGATCTGGTTCTGAGGATTTTAAGGTCTGTGAGGGATTTATTTGGGGCCCGCACTTGAGGGCATCTTAAAACACCTGTTGGAGCCCAGACCAAGTGCAAAGAATGCAGGACTTGGCAGGAGGAATAGACGTTAGAGGCATGCCTGCCCGGAAGGGACCTCTCACCACATGTCAGCAATGATGAGCAGTAATGCCCAAAGGCAGTGCATGACCACCACCCCGTCAGCCAAGACACAAATCCAGGTGCCATCCCAGGCTTCTGTCTTCCCCTCAGCCAGTCCTGTTGGTCCTCCCACTTCAATACCACCCAAATCCTATTACCCATCATCCCAACCAGGGTGGATCCTACAATGGGCAGAAAGCACATGCTTTAGGGCACCAGCAGACTAAGGGCATCAAAGAGAGGAGGCAATAAAAGTCTTAAATACTTTGGTATTTGGTTTCTTAAAATGCATTTAAACAATCATTATAACAAAAAGCAGAACTTGGGTTTGACTGGACTTATTTTATGGTTAACTTTGCCTAAATGATGAATTGCATGTGGGGACTGATGAGGAGTAATGGCTTCTAAAGATCTTAATCTCACCCTGTACCTACTTGGCTGAAACAGCCTTCTGACGGGTTTCCTACTTCCTGTTTTGCCCAGCTCAACTTTATTCTCCAGAAAACCACCTGCAGGATCTTTCTAAAGTGTAGATATTACTGCCCTGCTTAAAATTCTTCATTAAAATGGCTATAGGATAAAATTCAATCTCCATTGAATAGTTTAGAAAGTTTTTCAAGATCTGGGTCTTGATTTTATTTCTAGCATCATTTCTCATCTCCCCTGCTCTCACTGGCCCCCCTCCATATACCCTGATGGGGTTTAAGACTTGCTACCCCAAACTATAGCACATTGGTATATTGAATACTTTAAGCAGGAGGGTAACTCTGACTTTCTTCTCCCCTCACCCTTCTTCCCAGAATCATGTTATAAACCCTCGGGTGAGAGGTGCTTCCCTATATTTGGAGGAAAGAAGCATCCTTATCTCCAAAGACAAAGAGACACAGAATAGAATCCTAACAAACAGCCCTTGCTAAGTTTCCCCCAGTTTATTACACTAATCTCATCCTCTCTGACCTATCATATGCCTCCACAGCTGTCCACTCTTCATCAAACCTACCATAAAAGACTCTGTTTATTTGGGTCTTCATTTCCTTATGAAGGCTCTCCCCTATCACATAAAACTTATACTAACTAAATTTGTATGCTTTTCTCCTATGAATCTTTCTTTGTCAGTTTAATCTTCAGACCCAGCCAGGGACTCTGAGAGGTGAAGGAAAACCTTTCCTCCCCTACGACCCTATATTTGAGACATGTCAAAACAAATACTTGAGGTCCCATAAACATCCCATGCTGCTTCGTGCTTCTGTGTCTTTGTGCATGACATTCCCTCTCCCTGGACTGTTTCCCTTGACCCATTGCCCAGTGAACCTTCAACACCCTATGCCTCTGCGAGGGCTTCCTTGTCTCCCTTAAGTCTGTGGTGCTCTGAATATTTGATGCCTCCCTCTGCTGCTGTGTCTCTGTGGTATCGGAGTTGGTGTGCACGTCTCTGACTACCTGTCCGGACAACGAGGATGCTGAGGGCAAGGAGGACGTTCTGCTCACCTCTATCTCGAAGCAGTGCAGCATCTCATGGGTACCCAATCGTGCTTATGGAATAGATGAATGATTAAATGAATGATTATATTTTGTTGGTGAGCATAAAAATCATTTTAATTTTTTGTTTTACAAGAGGTTAATTCCATCATTTTTCTTATTTCAATCACTTAATGGTTGAAATTCTACTTATTACTCAAATTTAACTTAAATTCCCTTCCCTTCCCTTCCCTTCTCTTCCCTTCCTTTCCCTTCCTGGCCGTCCCATCCCATCCCTGCTGCTCTTCTCTTTCTTATATTCCAACCAGAGTTCAGCTCTTGCTCTGGTATTTCCCTCATGAACTTCGTGTTTTCTCTTCACATCTTCAAGTCCTGTCTGGTGTTTGGTTTACTTGTGTACACATTTGTTCTCCCTAGTGGAATGTGGGTTTTCATGGGGGCAGGTCCACGATTTTATTAATTTCAAGATTCTGAGCACCCGGTACCCAGGAGGGGTCCATAAATGCTAGAGAAATTGAATTGTACAGCTATTTTAAGGTAGTATGGGTCTGAGAAGACACAGAAATAGATATTTCTGTCATAAACATGCATCTCTGGCTGAAAAAAACAACACCACCTCACTGCAAACATCTGTTCTATGATGATGAAGAAGAAAAAAGCAAAAATTTAACAATACAACAACAACAAAAGGTGTTCTATTTTGAAACAAGGGCAGGCTTATTGCAAGTGCCCCTAACCAGGGCACCTCTGGCTGGAAAATTTCTGAAACGTTGTGGGTTTGATGAGTTGCACCATTACTTTTGTACAACATTCTAAGGTTTCCAGTAAAACACACCTCAAATGTGGGTAGACATTCCTAAGAAGGTTACTTGAATTGTAAGCATCAGAATGTTTATAGACCAGCATTTGCTCCAACCCACAGACAATACAAACAATCCAATTTTGGCTTCCCTTTGGAAAGCTACCAAAGTTAAAATGATCACTCTTAAGAGTAAAAAAGACTCTATTCCTCTCTGATTTTATTTTTAGGGTGTGATATGTTAGTAGCCTCCAGCAGAATTTGCTTTATTTTAAAGCATGAGAAATAATCTGCTCTATTTTCAAGACCTTCTTTGAACTTTCAATTCCTCCAAAACAGTTCTGCAAATATACACACCCATGCACTTGCCTGTGCCCTTCTCCTTGCCTTCTTTATGTTTACAAGTCCCCCAGGGAACCAAAGTCAAAACTAATTAGCAGCGAATTAAATCCCACCTCTAGGACACTAGTGTTTACATAGGGTTGCAAGGCGTCCCTAGTCCCTTTCCCCTCAAAGACTCACAGTTAAATATTCAGCTCTGAAGGAAAGTTCTAAGATCTGAATCAATTATGCAGTTTATTCCTAAAGTTTACCTTCCCAATCATAAAATATTCTTTCATGCCTGGGTAGCTTTACATACCCAGCTAGCCCCACCTGGAACACACTTGCTCCTTGTCTTATTCAGCCTTCAAGACTCTACCGAAATATCACCTTCTTTTTTTTTTTTCCTTCTTCAATTTTTAAAATTTTTTTTATTAGTTTCAGGTGCACAAGACAAAGTAATACTTAGACGTTTATCATTTATATCCCTCACACTGTGTGAACGCCCCTCTCCCCATCCACTATCCCTCTGACATCGCACAGAGCCATTACATTTCCACTGTCTCTATTCCTAATGCTGTACTCTGCTTCTTGTGAGTATATACATACATATGTATACATACATACATATATATATATATATATATATATATATATATATATATATATATATATGAAATTATAGTTGACATCCATTATTGTTCAGCTTCAGGTGTACAGTGCAGTGATCAGGCATCTACATCATCCCTGAGGTGGTCTCCCACATGGGACACGTGAAATATCACCTTCTTGATGTTTTCTTCTCTCTATTCACTCAGAGAAGGCTGAGACTCAAAAGGGCAGCAATAAAAGAATAAGGAAAGATCACCAAGAGCAAAGATATGTCATTAGAGACCAGGGCTGAGATCATCCACACCCTCGTGTTCCCAATTACTATGTATGGATATAACAATGAAAATGTTCTAAAAGCTACTTTAATTTAGCACTTACTACATATCAGACAAATTATGTAGATTCTAAGTTCTTTGAAAAACAAAAGCGATAGGGAAATAAGGCTGCAAAACACCAAAGATATCCTTTAGAAGGGAGGTAATAGCAAAAATGGGAGTAGGAAGAGTGGCATTGAAGAACGACCAACAATAGGTGGTGTCAAACCTATTAGGCCTGTGAAGAGCCTTTAGAACATCTTAGGATACAAACCCAGGAACAGGCGAGCTCAGCCTCGTTGCCATGCTCCTCTTTGGGCTAGATATGTCGTGAGGTCATTGAACACTGTAAAACAGCTCAGAACTTGGAGTGAAACAAGTCTTTTCCTTCCTCGTCAGTCTTTCTTCCCTCCCACCCATCCCGCACACCGTTTTCTCCGGCTGATCTTCCATACTGTTCAGGAAACACCTTCCCTCCGACAGAAATGAATGACAAGTTATTTTGCTGTGCATTCGGGGGCTTCATGGGCTCGTCTCACTTTTCCTCTGCAACGTTACTTCTTAACACGTCCCTGAACAGCCAACCAGAGGCTGCAAGCAGACTGGCTATTTCAGGATTTCCCTTGATCAGCCAAGCACACTCATGGACTTTTAGAAGGGCGAAGGCCCCCAGGATTATTTAATCTTTCATTTTGTATTCGAGAAACAGATCCAGAGAGGTAAAGACACTTGCTAGTTAGCGGCAGGGACAAGACCAGAACCAAATATATGTCCTTTGTCTCTTTCCATTGTGTCAGCCCACCAGGCAGCCCGACAGAATGAACAAATATCTAAAACAAATTGTTGGGGATTTAAAAACCAAGCTAAGGACAAAAATACACAGCTAGGTGAATATTTCTATTTGATATCAACTCAAAAGAAAATTCAGAATGTGCAAATATTTTCTCTTGATCAAGGAGAACTTTGTTACTGAACAGCTCAAAGTCACCCTCTACTACATGTTCCACAAGAGAATAATTTAGGAAATCATTGTTCTTCTCACGTGCAAAGTTTTTGTGGTATGTTTTGTAATAGCAAAAAAAAAAAAGTGCATTTGGCTTAATAAATATCAATGGCTTTTTATTTTGTGTCAAGAGTACTCAAAATGCTCTTAGGCCAAATCATCCCTGAACATTGTACTCCATATTATGAAGTGTTCATCACTCAAACGAAGGCAGCATTAAAACTTGTCTGTTAGTCTTTCAAAGAAAAGTCCCTGGCACATAAACTGTGTACTTTTCCATCTTTCAGACTGTGCCCGAGCCATTTATTTTTCACTGCTTGGTGTTACCTCTCCCCCCTGTACTTCATCTCCCTCCAAACCAGCTCATCCTCCTCAGTTCTCTCTCCTGTAAACCCAGCATGACAGCTGCCTGTACCACACAGGCTTTTACCACATGTAATCTGGGCTTGTTATTTATCTCGCAGTTGTATTCTAGCTTCCTTACTAGTAACTACTGTTGAATAAGAGCCTACAATAAGTAGCAAGTACTCAATAAGTAGGGTGAACATACAGAATTTGTCATTCAAATTTCTACTTTTGAGAATCAAAGTGGGTACTGGGACAACAGGGGTAAACGAGGGCTGTCCCTGACACACTGGGGCATACGGTCACCCTATCAATAAGTGACAGTGTGGCAGACATTGTAGACTGGCTCACTCAACATGTTTACTAACTCTCTTCTCCCTTCCTTGCCATATTCTGTTATAGAGGCTGGAAATTCCAACTTCTCTTTCTCCCTCACAGCTAGGGCTGGGCAGGAGACACGGTTCTGGACAATGAAACCTTAAGAAGGGGTTTCTAATAACGTGCTTCCTGATAAAATGGAATAGTTGTAACAAGCATGGCTCCTTTCCCTTTTCTTCCTGTATGGAACTTTTCTGGAGGTATACTGTGTTTCCCCGAAAATAAGACCTAACCGGAAAATAAGCCCTAGCATGATCTTTCAGGATGACATCCCCTGAACATAAGCCCTAATGCATCTTTTGGAGCAAAAATTAATATAAGACCTGGTCTTATTTTCGGGGAAACATAGTAATAGCCACCTAAAGACCATGAAGTGACAAATATGAAAGCAAAAGGAAGGATGGCAGAGCAGAAAGCTTGGAATAAACTAGGTCTCTGATGGCAGCTAAAACAAAGCTATCAATTGCCTATTACTATGCTTGAATTGTGTCCCCCTGAAATTCCTATGTTGAAGCCCTACCCCTCAATGTGATGGTATTTGGAGATGGGGCCTTTGGGGTGTAATGGTGTTTAGGTTAGCTTAGGTCACGAAAGTGGGGCCCTCAGGATGGGATTAGTGCTCTTAGAAGAGAACAGAGAGCTAGCGTTTCTCTCTCTCTCTCTCTCTCTCTCTCTCTCTCTCTCTCTCTCTCTCCTACATGAGGACACAGCAAAAAGGTGGCCATTTACAAGTCAGAAAGAGAGCTCTCATCAGAAGCAATCATGCTAGCACCCAGATGTCAGACTTCCAGCTTCCAGAACTATAAGAAAATGAATTTCTGTTGTTTAAGCACCCCAGTCTATGATATGTTGTTTTGGCATCCTGAAGTGACAAATACACCTATCTAGACCTCTTCTTCTGCAAGAAAACTAATTTCTTTTAGCTAAATAGAAAGGTTCTTTTATTACTTGTAGCCAAAAGCATTCTTAACTTAGAATAGCTATCATTATTTTGTTCTAATAACTTTATATATATTTTCTTCCATCCTTACAACAGCCCCAAACAGTGTGTGCAATTACCCTCATTTTTCAGATGAAGAAACTAAACTTCAGAAGGACTGGGTAACTTGTCCAAAGTTGAACAGGCAGTAAACATCAGTCTGATTACCAGTGCAGGCCTGTCTGCCCTCAGAGCCTGTGCTTCACACACGAGAGCTGCTGCTGCTTCACCCAGCTTGAGCAGAGCTGTGTGTCACAGGCAGTCTCCACTGAACAGGTGTAGCTAGAAAGGAGAAGGTGAAAGAGAGGTCATTCTTCCCTACTTTCTTGCCCTCACTCCCCCTCTAAGCAGTGTGAGGTTGCTGCCCTCTCACTCCACTACACAACACTCCTCCTACGTCAAGATGAAATGTCCAGTTCAGCAAGCATTATTTTTAAGTGTCTGTATGTTATGTCAATGGTCCGAGGTAGGGTTTCCAGGTGGGAATTCCTGCCCATTCTCAGGAATTTTTTTGCTTTCCCCTTTTCCCGAATCCCAAGATATAAACTGTTTTCTGTTCTCCACGATGAATCGTTTCCACAAAGTGACGGCCGATACTACCAACCACCTGGGTTCAAGGAGCCGATTTTCTGGATTTCCCAACCAACTTTTCTCGCGATTCGGAAACAGAAAAGCGAAAAAAATTCCTGAGAATGAGTGGAATTCCCACCCGGAAACCCTAGCGATAAATAGGAAAAATGTCTTAAGAGATACATTGTGAGTAGTACGTTTATTTCCCATTGTGGGTATTACTGGGTTCGAGGGGCCAATTTCCCCAATTTCCTGACCAACTTTTCCCGGGATTTGGGAATGGGAAAGTGAAGAAAATTCCTGAGAACAGGCGGGAATTCCTGCCCGGAAACCCTAGTCCAAGGTGCTTCCCAAAAGCTCTGTAAATGTGACTAAACCATCAACTAGTGGGGCAAAGTAGCTACATAAACAGATTATTTAAATGTAACAAAGCACAGGGCTAGAGATATGCACAGGAGGGCCGGGGGTGGGGGGGGGTGGACCGAGAGAAGACCTGGGGTATCGTGAATGTTCAGACTTCCTGAAGGGGATGAGGCCTGAAGGAATTTGCCTCTGTGATTAAACAAGTACTGAGATAAGAAAATGTAGGTCATGGAAAGTGAAATGTGGGTTTTTTTTAATGTACTATTGAATTTGAGGCATTTCAAATTGGGGAAATCCATACCTCAGTACCGTTTACAGGAGCTCAAGAATTGGTGCTGATTATTATGTCCGAGGGGCATTTGTCTAAATTTGAAGTGCAGAAAAGTTTAAAAGGCTTAAAAAATAATCTTCATGATTAAATATGATCAGAGTGTATTTTATTAGCCAAGAATGGAACTGATATTCTATATTTGAATTTTTGTCTCTGTTCTGACAGGCAACATTCACCCAGCAATCTAACATTGAACAAAAAGGTTTAAGTCACCAATTTGCAACTCTCACTGAATTGTCTAGCAATGAGACAAACAGGTTTAAGCCTAGAGTTCACTTACTTACCTTTAAAAATGTTGCATCCTCTGTTCTGTTGATATTAACCAAACTCAATTGTTTTAGAGCTTTGGTAAATTAAAAAAAAATGTTTTTTAAAATTTTATTGGGGAACAGTGTGTTTCTCTAGGGTCCATCAGCTCTAGTCGTTGTCCTTCAATCTAGTTGTGGAAGGCACAGCTCACTGGCCCATGTGGGAATCGAACCAGCAACCCTGTTGTTCAGAGCTCCCGCTCTAACCAATTGAGCCATCCAGCCACCCTGGTAAATCTTTTTTACTCTCCTTGATAGACAGTAGTCACCAAACCACAGAATGCTTCTCAGCTGGATGTGATATGCTATACAGAAAGAGTGACTCTTAAGGAAGCCTGTTTAGGCAAGACAGAAGCACTCTTCTTCACCTAAATCACCTTCCGAATCTCTCCATCCAAAGCTAGCCACCCCACCCACATTCCTCTCAATGACATCTCTGCTTTTTAGGGAGGTAGTGAATTTTCTAGCACATGCAACATGATAGAACATAAACCCACTAACACAAATTTGTCTCAATGTTACATGCAGTGCTCTCAAGAGGCACGAAAACCCTGAAAACGTTTCTAAGTGTCTGTTTCTGACCACACATGTTTTGTCAGGTATTGTGAAAGGGCCAAATTGGGTCAGATCTCTAAAAGGAGATCGGAGAGATCAAAGTAGGCCAACAAAGGGCAGCCACCAAATTACTCAAAGCTAAAAGTCCTGAGTTGATGCAATCAACAATAATCAACAGGTGACACGGAGAGGTAACCAATAAAATGGAATAATTTCCCAAGTATGTCTACAGCATTAATTTTCCAGAGGTGCAGGGTACAAGTTTCTAGGGCCCACTAGGCAGATGAATGTAATCCATAGATTACATAGTTAATCCATACCTGGTGAAATTTCATCAAACAATGAGAGAATCCTACAAGGTTCCAGAGAGAAAAAAATAGATTTCATGCCAAGAATCAAGAATCAGAGGTCATTGAAATTTCAGCAACACTGGAAGCTAAAAACAATGAACCAGTGACATCAGAAATTTGCGGAGATTAATTTCCAGCCTAGAATCCTATACCCAGCCAAACCACCAATTAAGTGTGAGAGTAAAATAAAGACATTTTCAGATATGCAAGGTCCCAAAACTACTTCCCATAACCTTATCTTAAGAAACGACCAAAGCGGATGCCCCATAAAATGAAGGCATAAACCAACAAAGAGGAAAACAAGAGAACAAGGAGAACAGGGAATCAGCACAGAAGGAAAGTGAAGGGAACTCTCAGAATACCAGTGTGTGTGTGTCAGGGCTAGAACAGAACTGGTTCAGAAGGGGGAACTGAAGGCTCCATTTTGGAGCATTGGGGTGGGGTGGGGAAAGGAACTAATGATTGTCTCATGCATTTCATTGTGGGGAAAATACCAAGTAGAGAGGTGTTTTACAGAGCTGCTAGAATATTTGGGAAGAAATAGCAATAGGTTCCTAGAAATTAAACAAATTAAAAAATAATTATTTTTTCCAAAAATGTTGTACAGAAAAAGAAATACAATCATAGTTCACAACCTGGCTCTGCAGTGAACAATAATTACACAGTCATAATGCAAACTCAGTATTGATTTTATGAAACTTAGGATATCACTTGTGAGAGGCGCTATAGGACAGAATTTTCCAGTGAGACGTGTGCAAGCTCTTGTCCCCTGCAACTCTTCCCCCTCACTTTAGCCCTTGATTCCTTTTCCTTATTCACCTGTATAAAAATCCAAACAATAGCTACTAATCTGCAAGAACAATTCCTCCCTCTCCCAACTGTGGGTCAAGGAGCCATCCTTGACCAACTGTTTCTGGAACTAGCTCAATTTTGGCTCCCCTGGCTAAGTCCTAAGAAACATTTAGCCCCAAATCAGATGCTCCTAGGAGCTTTCCTATGCCCGGCATGTTCAAATAAAGGGTTATACTGATGGTACACTGGCTGATTTTCTTCCACCAGCATTGTTGCAGAAATAAAGTGAGGGGGGAATAAAATAAAGGGAGGAAATTGGAGGGCGTGGAGTAAGAGAGCTATATCCTCCCCTATAATATTAAGAGAAAGTATATAGATTCTGTCTAAAATTGACAAATCAAGGACCAGCCATATAAACAAGTTATTTGGAAACAAGGTAGTAAGTAATACAACAGCTAAGAGCAGAGAGTGATTGGATCCAAGGAGAGGAACTGTCATTTTTGATAGAATCTTTTAATATGCTCTAATTCATAAAATTGGATGAATGCATTATTTTGATAACAATTTAAGCAACTTTTTAGAAGTAAAAACTTCCCATTTAAAGAAAAAAAAAAGCAACTACATAATCAAGTGTGTCTACAAATTATCCCAATTAAATGGTCCCAATAAATAGAGAAGTAGAAAGCGTTGGCGGCTTGAGGACTGGGTAGCAGGAGGCCTAGTGAGCAGCTCTTTGGCAGACCTGAGATGGAAAGCTGCCACAGCCCACACCACTGCGAGGGGAGGTAGTGAGGCCGAGTGCATTTCAGTCTGCCACTCAGGCCTCCCAAGTCAGAGGATTTTGCTAAATGGGATACCAGGGCTTTTTGGAAAAGCATCAAGTTCACTGTTCTTCATGGAAGATGAAGAGAAGAGTTGTTTTTAGCTTCCTGTTCTCCAACTTGGGTTTCTTTCTTTTCTTTTTCTTTTTTTTTTTCCTGTGCAACTCTCTTTATACTGGCCTATTTTTCTTTTACTCTTTCCCTTAATCTGTGAGTTTTCTTCTCACTTAAGATTCTTTTCCCCCCACAGCTTTATTTTTCTCTCTAATCTTAAATTCTTCTTGCCATCCCCAACCTGTCTCTCTTCTCACCGCCATACTCTCCAAGTCTTGGCTGATACATTTGTATTTTTGTCTCTTAATTTTCCAAGTGGTTAGCTGAAATGACTGGAATCTTTTGAACGCAGCTTGCCCATCTATAAAACTGGCTAATAATCCCTGGTATGTTGTAAAATAATGGCTGAGCTATCTTTAAAGTTCTTGAGAGAAAATAATTTAAGAACTATGATCTGCTTAATTCAAATTGTACACTATTGTGTTCATAAGTAATTTGGATTGTTCTTCTCTTGAAATTCATAACTGCAATTCTAGAGAACTTTTTTCTAGAATGACAATAGGAAATGACAATAATAGAATGAAACTACTTTTATAGTTCATCTTTCAACAACCGAAAGAAAATAAGCCAATAAATTAAGGCTCTTTAGTCCCTAAAGAAATACCGTAATGAGATTCAAAGAATGAAGTTGGATTTCACAATATTTTAATTGTTAAGTTTCTCAAGCTGGAACTATATATTTCATTGAAAATTTTAACCTACTAAGACAAAATCTCTTCTTTTAAAACTGTAAGTCTAAGGGCTTTCAAAGTTTCCAATCATATGTTATCAATGTATAAAATTGATTCATAGGATTCATCGCTCAGAGATTGTGGATGTGTAAATAATTATGATTCTTTAAAGGCACCAACATTTGCTAATTAAAGTATCTGAATGGTACCACTGCTTTCCCCCAAATGTATCCATTTTAACTGAAAACCTCAGGTTAAACCAAGAGCATTGAGGGCTCTATGGCCTATCTGTAGTTATTACTGGAAAATTTAGATTTCATACAAGCCTGCCTTTATTTTAAATGCACTTAGTTATTAGAAAAAAGCACATACCTCAAACTAAAAATCCAATCCACATTTTTCCTAGCACAGAAGGAGGCCTCTCTGAAGGTTTTTCCAGTCTTACCACTTAACAGTGGTCAAGCCAAAAATAAACCCATGAGGGCTTTACTAGGCAAATTCAACAGCACACAAAACAGTAGTGCATGGAGAGCTGGACTTAGCTTTTTCCCCATTAGCCTCTTTCTGGGACCCCCCACCCACATTCCCCCATTTCCTAATTAGAGAGCTAATTAGGATTCCAAATTTAAATGCTAAATGGGGAGGGAGATCTGGTGCCAGGCCAGAATCCCTTTCCCATCAAACACCCTCCTCCCTCCTCTCCTGTTAGTGCAGTGAACTGTGGGAAGAGAGCTGGGCCAGCAGGACTGGTTGGCTGGAGCGCAGTGTTTACTTTCAGTTGTCTGAGAGGGAAGATCTATTTTACAAGTTGCAAACTGAAAAAATAAAATTAAAAAGAAAAAAAAAAAACACAACATGCTTTGGACTTTTAGTACTTTAAGGAAATGAAACAGTATTTTATAAGCTCAATTATTATTACCATGGTGACATGAGGGGACATGAGGAGATCTCAAGAACAGCTCCTGGTTCCAGCCAGGCTGCCTCTCAACAGTGCAGGGAGACTTCTTCAGTTACCATGGCAACCAAAAATCAGTGCTTTTGCAACACTAACAGAACCCATCTTTTGAAGCACTTCTGTGAATCACATTGAATACTGATGATGCAAGCTTGAGTGATACATATTTTAAAAAAAAAACAAAAAAAACAAAACACCATATTGCCATAAACAAACACTCGTTTTAGATTCCCCTTTGAAATATTGACTTAACTTGGAATAGATTTTTCGGTCTGGTTTTGTTTGTTTCCCTTTTGGATTCCTGCAACCTCGAATGCAAACGCGATTTAATTTCCAAACTTGTCTGAATTGCACGGGGTAAGAGCTTAGAATGTGGTTCCTTCGCTCTCATTTTGAACCAGGATGAGGAATAGGATTGGGGGAGGGTGGGTCTAACAGAGAGCCCTCTTGTCTACTAAACTCTGGAGGACGAAAATGGGGTGGGGGTGGAGCGGGATGTGGCGGGGCTGGGGCGAGGTAGGGAAGAAGGAAGGGAAAGAGGAAAGGAAGAAAAAAGTGCAGATAGCTGAATGTTCGCAGCCCCTATTAGTGCTAAGAGCACCTTTATCTGTTGTCTTGACCTCTTCATCTGCCCAGAGTTGTGTCAGGCACACAAAAGCTGATCAGAAATGGCATTTTAAAGACCCTATTGCGATCCTCTCCTGGTTGTTATCGCCAAGTCCTGGAGCTCCTAATATTCCTGAAGGGACATCCGGAAAGAGGAGACGAGGTTCTTCCTTACTTGTACAGTCTTTCCAAAAAAGCACCTTTCTTTAGGGAGCGTCGTGGTGTGGGGCGTGGAGAAGGTTTCGTCCCCTGGGCCACAGTCCTTCGCTGTCAGTTCCCTCCACTGCCAGCCCGGGTCCCGCAGGTCCTCAGCCCTCTCACATACTCTGCGGATTTGTACTGGAGCCTCGGGGCCTTTGGTCCCACGCACCAGGTGAGCACCGGGCGAGACTCTAGGCTGCCCTCCTCGGCTCTCGGGTGGCGCGCACACAGACACGGGTGCCCGCACAGACCCAGACGCGGGGAGACACCACGTACCCCTGGGCGCCACACATTACACAGGAACCGGCCACACTCGCGAACACACCGCTTCTAACGCCCTCTCGTCCGACGCGCCGAAGGGCCTGGGACAGGGACGCCCCCGAGGAGCAGCAAACCTCTTCTTGACCCCAACTCACCCAACCGCCCGCCGGGAGTGTATCTCCTTTGCCCCTGGGGTCGCAGGGAGGAAAGGCGCCCCTCCCCAGCCACGCAGGTCTGCAGCCTGGTGGAGGGAAGCGCGGGTGGGGTAGGGGTGCTGGCTGCCAGCCCCGCGGCCCTCACTCACCTTCCTGGCGAGCCCGGCTCGGGCCACTGCGTGGCGCCCCGTCAGGCGCTCGGATGTTTGGCGCTGGAGCGGCCGCGGGCGCAGACGGTGCGAGGGTGTCGCGGGCCGTCCGACCGCGGGAGGCTCCTGGAGCGGTCAGGGGCGGCGGACCTGACTAACAGCTGCGGCGGCAAACCCCGCCCTCTGGCGGACTGGGGCTCCACAGCGGGGACCGAGGCGTCCCCCAGCGTTTCCCGAAGGACCAATCCGGAGCTGGGGGTTGGCTCGGGGAAGGGGTGACGGGGTGGGGCGGTCGGGCAACGAGACGCGGGCCTAGACCTAGTAGGCCGGTTTTATAGGCAGCCAGGAGAGAGGGGCAGTAAGGAGGGGGAGGCGCGGCCCGGGGACACCCTTTGCAGATACTCTAGGAGGGGGATTTGGCCCTGCCACAGACAGCACCCTTCCTAGAGCATGAATTGGAAGCGGAGACACAGCAGAAAGAGGGTTGACACAGCTCCCGTCAACTCACGCTTCCAACTGAGCCATTCCAGCCTCTTGATCAGATTTCCGTGTCTTTGGGAGACTACGCGATCCAGTAATTCTCCCAGCAGGACAGGGGTTTCCAGCAAATCATTGTGACAGCTCCTTCGGGTGAGTCTAGCAACTCCTAGGCTCTGCAGAGAAAGATGCTAATGCCACCCCCTGCTCGGTTCCTCACATATATTAGGCCAGGTTCATTTGGTGCCACTTAGGCAGTGAGTGGATCCCTAATCTGCTTACTCCTCAGCTGTGACCCTCGGTTAGTTATAAGTGCCAAATATTTTTCCAGTTTACAAACAAGGAAGCCAAGTCATTGGGTTGAGTGTAGAGCCGGGAATGCAATTCACAGAATACTAAAATAAAGCATAGAGGTTATTTATTGAAGTTCAAGTCCTTCATTTTACAGCGGAGGAAACTGAGGTCAGAGAAGTCAGTTAGCAAGGGTCACACAGATGATTAATGGCAAAGCCAAGACTAGGTGCCCTAAGTCACAGCTCAGTGAGCACTCTTTCCACCTCCTCATGCTGCTGGACCCTGTAGTCATGATCACCAGGGCAATATTTACAAAAGCAAAAGTGCTGAGGAGAAAAATAACCTAAATTTAATATCCTTTTATAGTAGAAATTAGGGAACCCAAAGATTCTTTTCCCTCCTCTTTTCCAGGCACTGTTGTAAGTACTTTTACACAGAGTAACTGATTAAATACTCAAAATAATCTTATAAATTAGGTACTCTTATTCCCATCCCCATTTTGACAGAAGAGGAAACTGAGGACCAGAAAGGTTAGTTGACTTGCTCAAGATCACCCAACAGTCCAGTGCTGGGGCTGGAATTCAAACCCAATCAGTCTGATTCCAGAATCAGTTTTCCTCTTTACCACCCTCTGCTGCCTCTTTGTATGATGACTAAAGGGGCCAGGAACAGGAAGGGCAAGAAATAAAACCTTGGACAGCTCCATGGATTGGCCATTGAAAGTGGCAAGAAACCAAGAGAACCTGGAATGATTGCTTGCTTGGTTTATGAGAGTGGTCGTCTACTTTTGTAGATAAAGGTTCTCTGTGAGAAAGGTTTGTCTTTAAAGGGAGGCGCTCTCCTCAAAAGACAAGAGGATTTAAATACAAAAAAAGGTAATCTTTAATCGTGCATACCATCAGTCTGTTTTCTCTCTAAAGCAATAAAATACTGGATAAAACATTGCATACTTAAAAAATATAATATAAAATACTCTTTGAAGTCTATAACATGGCAATACAACAGGATAGGACTTCATACGGAAACTGCCTAGAAACCAAGAGCCTCCAACACCCAACCTGGCATAGACTCTCTCATAGGCCCTCATAGAGCACCATGGAGCAAAGCTGATGCTAGGTTCTAGGGATGGAAAAGGTTACTGAAGACTATCACAGGAAAAGGAAACTTAAAACTCAGCCTCAGAAACCATTTCTAAAGTCCATTGGCCAGATTCCATTCCACAAGCGCCCTGTACCCCCATCTCTCTTGCAGCCATTCTGTTAGGGCCTGTTACTTGTCAGGTCAGAAACTTTCCTTCATGTTGTCCCTTCCCTTTCAAAGTCTTGGGACCCCCAGCCATATCCAACTAACTTCACATTCCATTCCCTTCACTTGAAAAATTGTTTTTCTCCTAGGAAGGGCCATTCAACAACAGATTACCATATAACAGTACACAGAGGTTAAAAATTTTTGTTTTAAATAGTATAGGGAAATGTTTTCAACATATTAAGTGAAAGCAAAAGTTACCAAACAAAACAATACATATTTGTGATATGTATATCTAAAAGGAAATACAACAGACATTAGAAATGTTTTTCCTTACCTGGTGGAATCACAGGTGATTTAAATAATCTTAATACTTTCCAGTATTTTTTGCATTTTCTACAATGGGTGGATGTGTCAGAGAAAAATACCTTAATGTCAGAAAAAGATTATTTTCCAAAAGAATTGATGAAACTGTCAAATCTATAAAGACAGTATAGATAGTTTCATGGTTATTGAGGAGCTCATTAAAATTTAGTTTTCTAAACCCTGCTCCCTTGTGTTGGCAGGAAAGAAGTCAAACACATTTTTAGGAACAACTTCCAATGCAGGAGGTACTTGTTCTATGCTTTGAGAAACATGACAAAGACTGAAATTTACACTTTTGAGTCATAAAGCTACACCTGGACTCCTATTTACTAGCTGTGTGACACTATGGTTTCAAACATCTTCTATCCTCAGTGTCTTCCTCTGTAATCCAGGTGTTGTTATGTTATGAGAATGAATGAGATAAAGCTACTGGCAAATTGTAAAACTAGGTTTTCCTAATCTGGAGTCCATGGACTGGGATGGTTGGCAGGAGGATCCCCACTGAAAACATGTTACAGTATACTCCTTTCATCACAACCTCTAAGTAGCACAACCTCTAAAGAAGGCCAGAACCTCCTCTGTTAAGTGCTTAATAATTGGGAGCTATTATTATTATTGCCTGTTCTGAGGGATCCCTGAACATTTGCTGCTGTTCTGGGGCATAGTCTGCTCACATTTTCTGGTCATTAAATTACCTGGTACACTACTTCCTACTGAATGTGAGCCTTGGTTACTAATGGGGTTGCCCTAGCCCCACTCTCCTTCCTTCTTCCCTCTGGTAGGGGTATTTGACAAATCTTGGGAGAGGAGGCAGAACAAACGTTTTCTAAGACTGCATAGTGCTGTAGAGTTGGAACTGCAACTTGAAAAGTCATATCCTGTTCCAGGAAAATTTGTTTTATTTATCCTGTTTAGGATCTGTGTTCTACCTTACTCTGAGAATTCATGTCTTTCAACAATTCAGAAAAATTCTCAGACAATATCTCTTTTAATATGACCCCTATCGCATGTCTTATCGTTGTTTCAGGAATTCCTATTGGACATCATGTACGTCATACCTTCTCTTTCTATATCATGTCTTTTCTTATGTTTTCCAGATTTTTATCTTCTGTTTACCTTCTTTTACATTATGGGTAATTTCTTTAGCTCTGTCTTCTATGTCACTAATTCTCTCTTGTTCTATAATTAATCGCCTGCACACGGACGTCATAAACCTCGACACATTAAGAGGTGGAAGTATGAGCATGCCATTTCGTTTTTTTTTCACAGCAGGGGTCAACTGATAGTTTAAAATTGAGTCACTTACAACTCGCATTTATTAAACTTTTTTCTTAACTTTATAGGAACCTTTAAAGAACTAATAATCCTTGTAGTAGAGAGACAATTATCTGAGGTTTATCAATTCTACTTCCCTCATTTCTATTAAATACAAGCATAATTAAATGAAATTAAAACTAGCATGGCAATCCTGTTTTTAAACGTTTTTTCTCTCTCTCTTAACACATTGTGTACGGATCACGAGAATCTTCACGAGGGATTTAAACCCCGCTGTCCGCAACGTGTTAACAATAGTATTTATGATTAATGGGTTGTAGGGACGGAGTCCCAGAGAGTAGTTTCCAGGCTCTCGGCCTCATGTGGAAAGGTGCTGGCTCGAGGAGTAGATGGCCATCAGCAGTGATCAGATCGCCATTAGCTGTAATCAGTCAGCCAATAGCCACTAATATAACTGTGTGGCTACCCTAGCATGCGCACATTGCAGCTGGCAAGTGGGGTGGTTGGTGGTTTGGCAGAAAAGTGGACGGCGGATTGCGCATCATGTGGAGCCTGCTCCCTGTGTCTCCAGCCCAGCCGCCAGTGAGACTATAGTGGTATGACTCCCCTATCCATGGCTCCGTTGCTGTTCCTTTATGGCCTCACCATGTCCTTCATTCTTGTGCGGGGAACAGGAGCTGAGACCCTGCATTATGTGAGCCTTGGAGTGGTTTTTACTTTCTTATTTTTCTAAAATATGTGAGTCTTTTATTTGAGTAGATGTAATTTAACAATAACAAAATGATAAAGAAAGTTGTGAATTTCAGTAGCTGAGTGAGGCCGCTACCTCTCCTTCTGCTAGTCAGATTAAATTCTATTGATAACCTGGGTACTTTAGTTAATTCCCTTTAGATTTTCTTGCTTCATCATTTCGTCATTAATGTTCAAAACTGAACTTTCTTCCTAAAGGTAAAATACAATAGAGGGAGAAAAATAAAAATACAAATTGTGATCTTGAGAAATTTTTATTATAAAAGTAATTTTTATTATAAAATGAATTCCTGAGATTCTCGCTATAGCAGTATCTGTACTCCAAACTTTTCTTGACTATGTAGCCATGTATAGCAACTAGTGTAATATTTTTTTATAATTGGCACTTGTCCATTTACAATTGGACAATGAAGAACAGCTGGAGGCTCTGAGCAAACTGATACATTTGAAGCAAAATTATCTCATGAAAAGTTATCAATATCAAATTTGAATCATTAGCTTTGCTTGATTTTACTCTTTAGTCTTTAATAACCATCATTTCAATTGGACTAGGGTTCTGCATTACTCCCTCCACAGTATTTCCTAACGCTATCTAATAGATAATTGTTATTTCACAGCATATGTTTACTGCTCCAATCCAGGCAGTCTACCAGGCCCCAAAGCCACAGTTTAATGATCAGCTGTTCTCTGAGGCGAATTCATACATATACTGACAATTACTTTCAGCAGATATTAACTAACATTTTGTGTCTCAAGTATAACTAAGTAAGTAAAAGTATTCCTAGTCAATGATGCTGATTTTCTGGATTTTAATTTCTTATTGTTCTCTAACATTTCTTGTCTTTGTGGCATTTTCATTTCACAAACATAAAAGTAATTAGTTACTGTGAATAGGTAGAATGTTCTTGCTTTAAAAAACCCAAGACAGTTGCCTTAGTCCAGTGCATTATATGAATGGTAAACACGAACAATAGGTAACAAATAAGATATTTTAATTTTATTTTGTTTTTGTTTTTAAGGAGGGCACAGCTTACATTAGCCCATGCGGGGATTGAACCGGCAACCTTGGTGCTACCAGCACCACGCTCTAACCAATTGAGCTAACCGGCCCCCACAAAAAAAGATATTTCAACAAAAAAGAGACTGTCAGAAAGCTTCATGTCACTGGCTAGTCATCTGTGCTTCCCTGACGTGCCTTATGTCAGTTTTTATCCAAGTGTGGTTTCAGGACTAACAGTATTACTTGGGAACTTGTTAGCAATGCAATTTCTCGGGACCTAACCCAGACCAAACTGAGTCAGCAGCTCGGTGTGGGGTCCAGCGATGTGTCTTTGAACGAGATTCTGATGCACACGAAAGTTAGAGAAGCACTAACTAGACAGTGTAGTCTCAGGGAAAGGAAATGGCCAGGAGGTACCAAAATTTGCTCTATGTATCTTGCCAACCTTTCTGATCTCCTGTTCCCTTCATGCCCAGTCCCATCAACAGCTGATGTGGATTCCAGAAAGAAAATTGGTGTTTTAGCTAACATTCTGTGCAATCCAATGCTGTCAATCAACCACAGAGATCTCATACAGAGAGGACTGTATGTCTGTGATCAATAGCATGGTCTGTAGAGTCAAGCTACCTGGTTTCAACTGCTGGCTCCACTCTTTACCAGCTGTTTCTCATCTCCTCCTCTTCATTTCCTCCACTTATAATAATATATTTACCTCATGAGGTCATTGAGAGGACTAAATGTTAAGTGCTTGACATATGATAAGTGATTCATAAGTGATGGTATTATGTTACAAAGACAGTTTTCTTCCGTAGGCTACATTTTGGTACAAATATCAAGGTGGGCTTCGCTTCCTTTGATTAAGTATGTGTCACATTAGGTTGGAGGAAAGGCAAGGAGAGAAAAATACTGAATTCACAGGCTGCCTTCCTACTTACCATGTCAACAGAATTAATAAAGGAACATTTCTAGAACATGGAGTAGTTTTAAGATACCCTGTAAGTTCAGAATACAATTATAATAATGACAGCCTCTGTGTTTTTCATTTTAAAGCAATATACATCTAGGCCATGAGCTATAAAGGACCCCATTAAATGGTGGTGGTGAGGATTTGAGTTTTAATTCTCACTGCTTACTTGAATCCTTTATGACAAGTTCTGTAAGAGCTGTAGCACAGCTCAGCACATTACACACGAGAAACATTTGGCCCAGGTTCCCTCTCCTGATGCCACTAACATAGAAGTCAGTATTAACCTCAAAGCGATTAGCTTTGCTCCAACAGAATCATGCTCAACTTTGAAGGGCTGGCATTTTCTTGTAATTTTGCATGACACAGTTATACAGCAGTTTCCACCTGAGCACCTAAATGACCGTCGGATCATGTGTTTAGGACAATCAACCCTGCTGAACTGAAGATGTGCATTGAAATCCACGTGGTTTTGTGGTGACTTTACATTTAGACCTGTCACTTCTGTTGGCTTATTCGAAGTATAAAGTGGGTAATTCGTCTAGATCTTCATGGCCTTTCTAATCCTGAACTCTTTACTTCTAAATTGAATGTGGTAGGAGCAGAAGTATTTCCATTACCATGAAAATATTCCTTTCAGTAGTGTGAGGATGGCAGCCTTTTTATTAGTGAGACTGTAAGAGCCTTCTGTTTTTGTACATATTCAAAAGGTTTCTAGGTTTTAAATACATTGATATGAGGGTTCAGTTTAGTTTTCCTTTGAATCTCAGATGGTAATTGTGATATAATAAATATTTGGTCTTGGTCCCTTGTTCCTGCCACTGAGCTCCTAAAACCCTTGGGATTTCCTGAGTGATATATCTTTTATTATTCATAACAAGTCCCTTTTGCCCAAACCTGAGTTTATGCTCAGAGGTGACTTGGCCTAGGTTGCCAGAAGAGCCAACTACATTAGAGGGTAAGAACTATCAGCCCCACCCCACGATCGCCAGGGAGGGAGGGGCAACAGAGTGAGCTCAAAAATCAATGGCCAGGGATTTATCAGTCATGTCCAAGTAATAAAACTTCAGTGAACAAGGTTAAGGGAGCTTCCAGATTGGTGAACACATCCGTGTGCTGGGAGAGTGAAGGGCCAGGAGAGGGCATGGGGCTCTGCCCACCTCCTGCCCCTTCCACACCCCCTTGCCTTATGCATCTCTTCCACTTGCTGTTCCTGGGTTGTCTACTTTATAATAAAACTGTATTCATAGTGTTTTCCTGGGTTGAATCCTTCTAGTGAATTATTGAACTTGAGGGGGGTGAAAAACCCCTAATTTCCAATTGGCCAGGCAGAAACGCAGGTATCTGGGGGCCCCATTTTCGACTGGTGTCTCAAGTAGGGACAGTCTTGTGGTACCGATCACAACTTGTGGAGTCTGTGCTAACTCAGTAGTCAGAGAACTGAAGAACTGCTGTTGGAACAGTGAAGTAGGGGAGATAGAAGAGGCTCTCCCATCATTCTCTGGTGCACTTAGCTTCCTGTGATGATCGATGTCTGGCATTTGACTGCCCAGCTGTCACACTATAGACCTAGCTAAAAACCTTAGGAGTCAAGTGGAACAAAATACCCAGTTCAGTACTGGAAGAAAAGATACATCATGGTTTTTTGTTGTTGTTGTTTTTTTGTTGTTAAAGATTTTATTGGGGAAGGGGAACAGGACTTTATTGGGGAACAGTGTGTACTTCCAGGCCTTTTTTCCAAGTCGTTGTCCTTTCAGTCTTAGTTGTGGAGGGCGCGGCGCAGCTCCAGGTCTAGTTGCCGTTTTTCTAGTTGCAGGGGGCACAGCCTAGCATCCCTTGCGGGACTCGGAGTTGAACCAGCAACCTTGTGGTTGAGAGCCCACTGGCCCATGTGGGAATTGAACCAGCAGCCTTCGGAGTTAGGAGCATGGAGCTCTAACCGCCTGAGCCACCGGGCCTGCCCCTGTTGTTCTTTTAAAGTGTGTGTTTCCAGGACCCATCAGCTCCAAGGTCAAGTAGTTGTTTCAATCTAGTTGTGGAGGGTGCAGCTCAAAGTGGCCCATGTGGGGATCAAACCAGCAACCTTGTTAAGAGCACCACGTTCCAACCGAGCTAACCCGTCACCCTACATCATGGTTTTTAATAGAATGTTTTGTGTTATACATAAAATGCTTTGCAAACTGCAAAGTGTTAGTTAACATAAGGTTTATTACCAGTGGGTAGCTTTCCTCTCCTTCTGCAATCAGATTTACTGGCATCTGGAGCACAGTGATACAGCCTTTCTACCTTTTGGGAAAAGTAAAATGAACTATACCTGCCCCACAAACCCACCTTGAAAGACCTTGCTAAATCTGAAAACTCAAATGATAATTTTAACACTTTGTTGGGCCTTTGTCTGTGATCTCTACCTTGTGGTCAGAGCTCCTGAGAGATTCTTTAAAAATAAACCTTGTTTTATAACTTAGCTTAAGGGCACAGCATGAGCTATTTTCAACATTCAAAATTCACTAGTAGTTTATGTACTTGAGACCCCTGACAGGGATTTTTTGTTTGTTTTTAATTACAACTCAGGAAAATAGACATACTAAGGCAAACTGAAACTTCAGTGTGATATAATTTAGTTCTATCATCAGTATTTCCTGACTTCAAAGAAAGTCAAGATACTCAGTCGGTACCAAACTGCCAAAGAGAAGAGTTGGAAATGTTTATACTTTTCTGATCTTAAAATGTACTATTCCTGTTATCACTATATGCGTGACTTCTCCTTTTAGGAAGCTATTCTCTGCAGTGTGTATTTCTTAAATGTGATACATTTAACCTCAGGATTACCAAAGGGGGATAAGTTGAATTGATCTTTTAAATCTAACACACTAGTATGTGGAGAGTTATTTTTAAAATGGACTCTACTGAAAAAATTCCATTGGCTGTTTTGCCCACCATTTACTAACTACAAGTATCAACCTCTTCCTCCTTCCTTTCTTTTGAACTGATTTTTGGAGATTGGAGGTGTGTACTGAGAATTTTACATCTCAATTCATGTGTAAGTCATGTTAACACAGGTACATAAAGTCAGTTAATACAGATAAGGAAACATCTCTGACCACAAACCAACTTCCACACTGGTAATTAAAAAAAAAAAAAGAGTCATGAACACATAATTTTAAAGTTTACTTTAAAAATGTAAATATCTCCCAATATTTAACAGGTAAAGAAAATAGCATATTGGTTTATTTTATGTGGTTGTTATATTTTATTTTCCAAGTAATACTGATTAAAAATATTTACACACCTACTTTTAAGTCCACAGTTTAGCACTCTTATTTGTATGGCTTTAAAAGTTATAGCACAAGATCTTTACATTAAGGATCGGGGGAAAAGATTCATTCAAAACAAAGCCTGATATATATTATATACATGTTTTTCTCTGTATTTTAAATACATTAATTTTTAAATGATGCTCATCTTTTTTTCATCTGGTGGTAAAATACTAGTGCAATTTTTCATCAAAAGTTTACCACAGATACAAATGAATTTTCCCAATTGAAAATGGCCCTTCAGCTGCCATTAAATGAAATTTCTCAACCTAACTTAAGTGAAAAAGAATTGGTAGTTGTCATTATAAGTAAAAATATAAAGTACTATAGCATCACCTACATCGCTCCTTATAACACAAACTTGAAAGAACCAGAGATGCTTTACAGAAGTTTAGTTGGTTTTGAAAAGGCACGTGGGTGTGGGGAGTTTTTTTGTGTGTGTTTTTAACATTCTAGAAATTTTGCCACCACCACTCTGTTTCTCTTGCAGAGATGACATCTGTGACTATCAGGGTAGACAAGAATGTTGTTCAAATGAAAGAAAGCCAGAAGCCAAAATTTAACTGCACAGTAACAATGCACTTTTCTTCATGCAGCCTTGTTTCCTATATATTCAATTTTCTAACATGCATTAGAATACATATGCTTGTATTCTAATGATTTTACATTTGATTTTACAATATGGAAAAAAGTAAGGAAGGACATGACCTGGGAAAGAAGGGAGAACATTTACCACCAAGAAAATAGATACATTCGTACCCAACTCTATAAGAATATAATCCATTTAAGTTTCCAGAAATATACTTCTCAAAATTTCCCATTCATTTCTGGGAAAGATCCCTCCTCTGTGGCATTAAGTGGGGGGATCAGTTTGTTTGAACAGAGACAGTTCAGCACAACAGGAAAGAGTCTGACTTTGGTCCACTTGTCTGTTAGCTCCAGGGCAGTCACACTGCCCAACATCAGTTCAAAAACCCAACACGTAAGTTTAAAAATGTATTCACTGGTTATTTCACTCTAAAGCTGGCCCAGGTGTTCTGTTCTCCTTCTCTGCCCCTTCAGCTTGAGAATCCATTGTTGGTTTGGTCTCTACACCCTCAGCATCTTCATGATCTTCTCCAGCGGCCTCAGCAGCGTCTTCTTGGCTAGGCTCTCTCTCCTCCTGGTTCATGATTTCAGGGGTCACTGGATCCAAGTCTGCTTCTAGAAGCTCAGTTTGTACTTCCACTGGCATCTGATTTACCCTTTCAACATGCAGCTCCTCTACATGTACTTCAGTACCTTCTTCAGTCTGAATTCGACCCACTTCTAGGTAACTCACCTGGACCTGCTCTGGAAGCTCACTCATGTGTGAATCGTGCACTTGGCTGTCCTGGAGCAGATCTGGATGGACCTGCTCCACAGTCACTTGTGCTGAGTCTACCTGAACTTGAAGCAGTGGTAACACATGTACCTTCCCAACTTGTTCTATAATAGTCATTGATGTCACAGGTTCAGTTTGCACACGAGTTTCTACTGAAAGAACTTCTTCGGTTACTAGACGCTCTGAAATATTATGAGTATCACTGAGATGCCTCCTGAATTCATTTCCTTGCATAAACCACAAGTCACAAAAAGTACAATGGTTGGGTTTATCTCCAGTATGTATTGCCAAGTGATCTTTAAACTGGTCCCAGCTGTTAAACACACTGTTACACACCTGAAATAACCAAACAGATGATGTTAACAATACTTAAAGAAAATATGGATTCATTTATTCTCTGTAAGAAAAGAGTTGAAGACTTTTCTGAAAATGTTATGTAATATAATTTGGTCCAAGGGATTTTGTAATTCTTTTATCTGGTCTTTCAGCTGATGTAGCTAACAAATAATTTTGGGAAACATTAAATACATTTTGGGAAACATTTTAATATTGCTTTCATTGTTTAAATGTCACATAAATTCTAAGACTATAACATTATAATTTCTCCTATAATATCAAAGTTTAGAACCATTACATTATTTTGGGATAAATATATACTAATCATGAAAGACACGATTACAGCTGGTCCACCTCCTCTGCCCCACTCCTGACTTCTGATTGCTCTATGGTTGATTCTAACCTGTTTCAGACTACCTGTTACTTAGGACGTATTTATTGACATCGGTATCATCTAGTACTGGGTAAAAACACTATTCTAATCCCTCTTATAAAATCAAGACACTGGTGTTCTTCACTCTCATTTCTTTCTAAACTATCAGCTCTCTATCTCTGCTCTAGACTCTGTTACCCTTCACTTTTAACGATTTCAAATACAGTCTCCTCTGCTAAGGTCAGAATATAGCCACACATACCTGACACTCATAAAGCTTCTTTCTTCCCTTTTTTGCCCCCACTCCAGTTTGGCACGCAGTCAGGTGACATTTGAGAGTGCTATTTCTAGCAAATCGTTCATGACAATTTGGACATTCAAAAGGTTTTTCACCTATTAGAACGGAAAAAAATTATATTGACGAATTAAGAAAAACAGAAAAAGCAAATAAAGTTTTTTCTTTTTGGTTAATTCTAAATAGGACCTTCTTAAAAGGAGGATCAGAATTTATAATTCAGATGTTTCTATCACATCCAAAGACTCTTCTAGAGGTGGAAAAATAAGTTTTTAGTGGTTATTATAATTGTTATCTGTGCTCTGATGAAGAAATAAGTTTTGTTCCATGTTTTTGCATTTCTTTAAAAAAATGTATTTCCCCTTAGATAAAAATTAAATCAATCTGTTTCAGGAAAACGCATCACTATCCATTCCACAAGCATTTTCTGAGCACTTGCTGTGTGCCAGACCATGTGCTAGGTGATGACGATAAATAAACTTTGTCCTTGTTTTTAAAAACTTCCTATCACAGGCAACAGTAGTTCATGAAAGTGAAAGACATGAAAATAAACAAATGCAATGCACTGTTGAAGGTGTTACAGAAAAGAGGGCAATGAAAAATGTACTGCAGGAGCACAAGGGCAGAGAGTGATTAATTCTGCCTGAAATGGAATGAGAAAAAGAAAGAAGGAAGTTTAGTCTGGGCAGGGGCACAAAAGTGTAAAACAGCATTGATGGGTGAGAAGCAAAGAGGGAGGTATCAATGACTCCCAGATCTCTAGCTTAGAATACCAACCAAAATAACTTAATGTTACTCATCTCAAACCCTTTTCCAGTATCACTGCCTTTACTCAACCCCTCGTTCTCGTTTAGATTACTCCAACAGCTTCCTACTTAGACCTAGTAGGTTTCACTCTACTCAAACTTATCCTGCCAGTCATCTCTCTAAAACATAAATCTGATCAGATCGTTTTCTGGTTTAAACTTCTTTAAAATGACCCAGAGTCTTCCAAGATAAAATTGAACTCATTTACAGCATTATGAAAATAACTACATGATCTCAGCCTCATCTCGCATTCCTTTCTCTCCCTTGCCCTTGAACCACTCACTGGTTGATCATCCATAATGCCTAAGTACGAGTCACATGGTCAGCCCTTCCTAACTCTTCAGCTGCATCTCCTGGGCTTTCCTCTACTTTGATCCAATCCTCGAGCCACAATGACTAACTAGTAGCTGTGCTCTGAACAAGCTGCTTCCTCTCCTTCCTCTATGCTGTGGACACTTCATTGCATTTGCCTGGAATATTCATTTCCTGGCTAACTCCTGTTCCTTTGGGAGTCATCACAGGGGAAGCCCTCTAGGAAGCCAGCCCTGTGTCTTCCATCACAAACAGCCCAGGCGGGCATTCCTGTAAGACTCTGTGCTTACCTCTAGCAGCACTTAGCCCGTCACACTGTGATTGTGCCTGCTTGTCACCCCAACATAACTGTGAGCTCCTTGAAGGCAGGGATTCTAATATTTCTTTATCTCCATGACCTAGCAGGTTGGCATTATCATTACTATTTTCCAAATGGAAACAAAATAATTCAGAGGACAAGTAACAGCCAAAATTTTACAAATCAAGCCACAGATTATAGTGCATGCTTTCAGAACATACCAGAAACCAAACCACTAAATAAAAGTATGCAAAGTATGAAACTGGGGGGATGTGGGGTGAATTATATATATTTTGCAGGTACAAAACAGGAACAGGATTGCTTATCTTTACACTTAGTTTGTCATAAGCAAAAAAATCTTTAACATAAACAGGATTTAAAATTTTCCTCTTGCTCCTCTTGAATTCATTAAGTCACTGATCACATTTGCAACTATCTTGTCACCAATTATTAGTGCAGTAATTGAGGTTAAAAAGACAACAAAATTCTGTTTATGTGCTTACTAAATGGTTCTTCCAATGGGCATCTGGTTCTATAATTTGTAACAACTACTTAGGTTAATTAAGTTGCTTAAGTTAGCTCACATCATTGTGAAAGAAAAGACAAAGACATACAACAGAGTGTCCTTAGCTCTATGTTCTGTTTATCTAATCCAAAATATGAAGTACAAGGCTTGGAAAACACATTTTAAAGCTTCCAAAATGGTCTGTGTTGTCTTATTTTCAAACATGTAAGTCATTAGGGAATGTTTTGGGTAAAAGAGACAATTGCTTCCACTTTCACATTGCTGGAATATAATATAAAAGTGACTGATTATCCGCTAGGGTGCTGGAAACCTCTATCAAAGTGCGCTACTTACCAAGTAACGTTTATTTACTAATTAATGTGCTTCTGTTATATCACTCCTTTTGCAAAATGACTCCAGTTAGTACAAAAATGGTCATCAACAGACCATTAAAATAGATATTTTTTACGGACCAAAAACTTCACTATAGGCAGTTTCCAAATATATAAGTATATACATTTAATGTCTGAAAATCAGGAAATATTTCCCCAAAAGATTTCATAAATAACTATTAGTTACCCAAGCCAGTACCTTAAAGCCTTTTAAATCCATACTGTGCATTAAGTATGTGTATAAGCATCCATACTGTGTATAAGATTTCCTTGCTATTTCCATATTTATTCAGTTCCTGAGTATTAATAACAAGAATTTATTTGTATACTAGGGATACCACATTATTTGAATCTATCTGATTTCTGTTTCAAGTGGCATGTAGTTAGCGACTCTGGACAGTGAAGGATCTATGAAAAAATTTCACCCAAAGTTCTCCAAACTCCAGCATCAAAGAGGAAGATTCTGAACAGTGAGAAATACCTATACTGTATTCATTGTATTAACAGTCTGAACAGCTTTAACCATCACACATAAGGACTTGGGAACAAGTGTCCAGACATCTAACACTTAACACACTATAGCAACTGCTGTCCCCATACCTGTTATAGTGGGTTTAGGGACTCCCCAAGATTCAAGTCATTGGTGGTAGTTCTTGTGTCTGGCACAGGCGTCCTAGCGAAGAATGTTTGGGGAGTGGGAACAAGGACAGGGAATGTGACAGGGAGAAATAATCGGCATGGGGGATGGATGCACAAGGACCACAGGCCCTCAGGCAGACTCCCCAGGACATCTCCCTCATGCGGGATGGCTCCCAGGAGGACCGTCTAAACACCTTACCCTTTTCATCTCCCTGGCACATTTCTCACACATTAGCCCTTGGACAAGTGGAGGATTGGGGGAAGATGGACATATACTGCCTACCTATCTACCAGGCCAAAACAGATGCCCAAATGTACGCAAAGGCACAGACACAGCCAGGATTGTCTGTAAATGTATTCATCTATGTAATCTGTTAACATAAGACAGCAAATGTAAAAATAGTGAGGTTATACTATCATTAGAATTTCATAATTTATAACCATTAGGAAATAATCATGAACTGTGTTTTACATATTTCTTTTAAAAATATAAACATTGGCAAGGTGCAAGAATATCAATTACTTTCAAAGTTGATACTGATTTTGTTTTCAAAAAGTATCAATGTTTCAACAAACTAATATTATAAAAACAATATGTACTCAGCCTGCACCTTAGAAAATACAGATGGTTTCTGTGGTACTAATAAAAAAAGAATTTAGACAGAGTTGAAGTGATGTGGAAAAAATGTATTTTTAACATAAAGTATTTGCTAATTACCTGTATGTTTTCGAAGATGTTCTTTAAAATGTCCAAAGTGGTCAAACTGTTTCTCACAGTACTGACATATGTGAATTTTTTTCCCAGTTCTTTGCTTCTTACTGACTCCACCTTCTTCAAGGTGGTAACAATTGAGATGCTGTTTCCATGCGCTCTCCCGAAGATACCTTTTATTGCATATTTCACACTTGAAACTCTCAGTGGAGTGTGATTTCATGTGTTCCTTAAAATGGTAAAACAATTTAAATGAACGGTTACATTTCTCACAATGGAACAAGTTCTTCACATGTGACAGCTGAAGTTCCACAATTTCAATACCTTCTACCTGTTTGCTTGTGGGGTCAGATGCACAGCCATCTTCTTGAATCTGCCCTTTTCTATCACCTTGACGGTACTTGCTAGTAATATCTGCCAACAGTGCCAAAGCAGAATCATCAGAGGAACCTGTGCTCTGAATGTACTTTATGGACTGCTTGGCAGAAGCCACTTCCTCTATTGTTTCAATGCCTTCATCTTCCACTTCAATTGTGCCTTCGGCAATCTCCACCTCAATTTCAACAGGTTCTGATTCTACAGATGGTAAGGACTCAGTGATAACATTTGAAGTTTCTGCAATCTTTCTTTTTTTGGTCTCACTTTTTCCTGTGGTATTTTCCTCTAGGGGCGCAGAGTTTTCTTTGTTCCTGAAATATATAACGTATGGATTTAAAAATCGGTAAGATCCAAAATCCTAGTAGGCTTTTTGGAAGAAACTGATAAGCTGATAATAAAACTTACAAGGAAAAGCAGAAAACAAGATTGGAGGATTTATCCTAATTGATTTGAAGACTTATTGTAAAGCTACAGTAATTAAGACAATGTGATGCTGGTGAAAGGATAGACATGAAGATAAATTGAACAGAATAAAGTTCAGAAATAGAATCACACTTGTTTAGTCAACTGACTTTTGAAAAAGGTTCCAAGATACTTGAATGAAGAAAAGATCATCTTAACAGTGGTGCTTGAACAACCAGTACCTCTATGGGAAAAATAAACCTTGACTCTTACCTTCATGTCATACACAAAAAAATTCAAAATGGATCATAGACTTAAATGTAAAAACTAAAACTTCTAGAAGAAAACAGGAGAAAAATCTCTGTAATACTGGGTTAGTGAAAGATTTTTTTAAATAGCACGCAAAAAGGGAAAACCTTAATAGCAAAAACTAATAAATGGGTTTCATCAAAATTAAAAATTTGTGCACTGTGAAACACAGTTAACAGAAAGGCAAATCACCGAGCAAAAATGAGGCCCAGCGTATTATTGGACACTTTGGGTACTAGAGATAGTATGCGCCTCCCTTGGGCATTCTACTTTCTTCTTTACGTCAGCTAATCTGCAAATAATCATCTTTTAAGTGGGACTCCAGGCTACAATGGAAGTTGTCCATCAAGCTGTGGCACATTCTCTATCTTTGGGGCCCCAAAACCCTAATGACCCCTTTGAGCTACAAGTCTCTGAGACTGCTGCTTCTACAGATTAGAGCTTCAGGCAAGGGCAGGCAGCCTCCAACCAAAGGTATTCTCTGGGTTTTAGAATTATCAATTCTCTGACATGGCTATGAGGTATGCTCCCTTTGACAAGAAAGGATTGGTTTGCTGTTGGGCTCTTGTTCAAACTGATGCCCGATGAAGACTTTGGAGCTCTCTAGCCTGATAATGCCATTTGGGAGGGTAGCAACTGCCTTCATGACTCGCAAGGTAAGATGTGCCCAATCAATCTCACTTTTAAACAAAAATAGTATAACCAAGAAAGCAGCTGGCCTCTTGCATTGATGTGAAAAAGTGGGAGCACTCCTACTCTGTTGACCAAAGAAAGCCACTAGATGAATGGGGTCTGATTCACTGAGGGCTTAGCTAATCTGAAGGCTGATGGTGTGTTCACCGGGCTGCTGCAGACGCTCTATGCAAAGCCAAGAGGGGATGTGTGGTTGTTCTACTCAAGAAGGCAGAACTCAAGGCTGTCCTCACAGCTCTGGACAACATTCTCCACAATGAACCTTGTTAGTTTTACTGACTTCTGAGCTGTTGCTAATGGCCTAGCTGTTTGGAAGACTTAGAAATCTTGGCAGATTAAAGACATCCATCTTTGGGGCCACAAGTATGGAAACAAATAACATCTGCTGATCAAACTATCCCTGATGAGAGAACAGAGGCCTGTTCTCTAATGATACCAACTGAAACAAGCTGCTGATCAGGCCCAGATTTCCATCACTGACACCGAGATATAACACTGTACTGAACAAGATGACACACCCACCACAACAGACTAAGCAGAAAGTAAAGGACTGTTTTTGATACAGATGTTGCCACCGCTCGCCAGACTTGTCACACCTGCCAAAAGTTGGCCTGTCTCATGGTAAAGGAGACCACATCGTACAGGCATTGTCGCCAACTGTTCCTGGTAGACTGACTGCACTGAACCTCGGAGCCCGTCTCAGGGCCGTCAGTGGTACCTCACCACCGCTGACACTTTTTCCGGGTACACTGCTGTTGCTGTTCCAGTCTGACCAACTGGTGCTGGCCACACCACCATCGTGGCCCTTGAGACTAATATGTGTCTTATGTTTAGCTTTCCAGACCATCTGATAATGATGCACCTTCAAGCTACTCAATGACTGGCTGACAGTCAGGTATCTGTGGACCGTCCACGACACTGATTCTGCAGCGCCCTCTACTGGCCTCCTCAAATACTGACTCAGAAAGACTCCTTGGCCACAAATCTCAGTAAACACTGAACTCAGCTGTCCCAAGGGATCATTTCTTCTCAGCTGCTTTCTGAGTAAGGATCAAGACAAAAGAGGCAGAAAGTTATAAAAACTTACTTGGGAATTTAGGATCCTGCCCTGACCATTCTTAAATACAATCCTTTTCTTCCCCCCACCCCCCCGCCGGCAACGCTGGCACAGCCTGGGTTGGTGCCTCTTCCAGGTGACAGCCTGGTCAAAAGTAGGCCTAGCAGGGGCCGGCCCAGTGGCTCAGGGGGTTAGAGCTCCGTGCTCCTAACTCCAAAGGCTGCTGGTTCGATTCCCACATGAGCCAGTGGGCTCTCAACCACAAGGCTGCCAGTTCAATTCCTCGACTCCCGCAAGGGATGATGGGCTGTGCCCTCTGCAACTAGAAACGGCAACTGGACCTGGAGCTGAGCTGCGCCCTCCACAACTAAGACTGAAAGGACAACTTGACTTGGGGGAAAAAAATAAATTAATTAATTAATTAATTAAAAAAAAAAAAAAAAAAAGTAGGCCTAGCAGATTCAAAGATAAATTCTAATTCAGCTGTCTGGATTCTCTTATTGAACTGACATCATCCTAGATCCTAAAAATAATGACCACTTGGTTGAATATACTGCTTGCTAAGTACACTTACACTGGCCCTTGTGAGCCAAAGTAGGAGACACAATGAATCTCTAAGTTTTTTAATAAAAATGCCTTTGTTCCTGACCACTATGGATGAAAGGTCTGGGTAAGAGGAGAGGACGGCTAGGAAAGAGGTGAAGTTTTAGCTACTAGAGCAGGACACACAGATTTTTGTGGAGATAGAGGGAAAGCAACAACCCTGGCAAGAGGGGAGAAAATATTTTAGACTCTAGGAGGTAGGGGGGAGGAAGGGACATTAATGATCGTTGTCCTTCAGAACTTGCCCTAGAGCCTCCCTCAGGGAGGCAAATGCTCTGATGCAGCTCTCACCAAATGTTGCAAGCAATCTGAAATTGTCTGCTAGATATGTCAGCCCCTGCCCAACGGCTTTGACCCTGATTTGATTACCATTTCCCTTAGCTTTACTAAGAAGTACTTTGGAAATAGCAGGGATGGCCAGGCTCCTGCATGTCCCGTGTAAAACATCAGATGTTTGCCCCACTACCATTCCCAAAGCTGAGGCTCCAATTGTGAGCTAGATGATTGCCACTCAGCTGACATTCCGGAGCTCATGGCAAACAAGACAGATTGCACTGACTGCCTTGGACAGCCCTCCAGAGACAAGGACTAGACTCAACATTCTAAGCTGGAAAAGGGGGAGGCCACACTGGAGGCAGTGTCACCCTGTGCCGCTGACTGATGAAGGTCCCACTTTGGGTGCACAAACAATAGTAAACAACACTTTCTTTCAAAAGCACCTGTGTGCCCCTGGGACTCTGCTACTTGTGTGGAAGTCAAGTACTAACTTCCTTTCCTCCCCCAAAACATGACAACTTGCAAGTCGGGGTAGAAGATACCATCCAGTGTTTAAGGAAACACCACTGGCAGATGAGTTTAGTTCTCAGGTGACTGTGGCAATCTCTCCAAAACGAGGCTACCCGTGGTTACTTGGGAAAAGCGTTGTAGAGTAATAACTGACTTGTTATTTATGCGTGCCCTATGGGCAGTTTTCCCTACAGTGGGAAATCATCCAAATAAAAAGATGGTATAAAATTTGTGCCTGACTTAAGCCAACGTAATCGATGATGCCACTTATGCTCTGGAAGACATTTGTGTCAGCCCATATCACTAGCCAGGATTATTATAGATGACAGACTTGCCCTAGACTTCCCCTTAGAGGCCAATGCAGAGACTGTGCAATTGCTAAAACATCTTGCTGTACTTAGGAGAAAGGCACCTGGCTTTCTAGGGATTTGTTCAGTCGGTTGAGTCCAGGACCTCAGGGAAATGGGTGCACGGTTAAGCTCAGCACTGCAGGGTGGCCACATCCTGCTGCTTGGAGTTGTTTCAAGTCCAGTGTGAGGAGTTGAATGGATGAGGTCCCAGTCCCTATTGGTCAGATTAATCAGAGTGGACATGGAGCTGTATGCTCATGGGAAAATTCACCAGAAGCGAAAATAATGTAGAATCAAGGATACTGTTGGGAGTTAACTTTCCTTGGTCCCTTATGTGTCTGCACGTCTTATAAACAAAGACACTGACAGCCTTTTGTTCTGGACTATCTTTTCAAGGTTGTTTGTATGGCAAACAGCCGTAGAAGACGTAGCCTGTCTTTCTCCAGAGTGGAGAGTAGGTTCATTTACTGGCCAGTATATGAAAGATAATGCCCCTCAGGGGCAAAGGATGGGGAGGTTTGCTTGCAGCTCATTATAAAAGATCTGGGTTTCTTAAAGCTCAGAGTTCTCAGCTGTGATGCAAAGCACTGTGAGTACAGCACACATTCAGGCCACTGTGTCACCCGTCTGTAACTTGGAGGTGAAGGCAAGAAAAATTGATAAACATGAAGCTCATGCTGCTCCTGTGAGAAACAGTCCTTCTTCTGACTCGGGAGTCTGACGTCTTCTGCCAGCATCCACAAAACCTAGCTTACAAATAGGATAAAATCTCAGATCCTTCAGTCCTTGACAATAATCCAATTTTAAAAATGGGCAAAATCTGAAGAGGCAAAATCTGAAGAGATACCTTGCTAAAAGATAAACAGATGGCAAAAAAGCACATGAAAAAATGGTCCATCCACACCAGTCATTAGAGAAATGCAAACTAAAACCACTCTAGACTTATGAGCACAGTTAAAATGAAAAAGCTTCATCGTCCCAAGTATTAGCCAGGCTGTGGATCACCTGGAACTCACACCCTCCAGGTTGGAATGTAAAGAGTGCGCCACTTTGGAAAACTGTTTGGCAGTTTCTTAAACAAATTAAGCACCATAATTTTCACAAAATTAAGCACTTAATTTCCACACAAAAAATTAAGCTACCATACAACCCAGCTATTCTACTCTAGGTCTCTACTGAAAAAAACGAAAAGAAATGTCCAAGACCCCATACATAAGTGTTCATAGCCACTTTATTTGTAAGAGTTAAAATTGGAAACAACCTAAATGTCCATCAACAGGTAGTATATTCATACAATAGAATAATACTCAGCAATAAAAAGGAACAAAATAGTAATACCCACAGCGACAAGGAAAACTCTGTAAAACATAATGCTACGTGAAAAAAAGCCAAACATGGAAGAGTATTCCCTGTAGGAGTCCATTTATATGACATTCTAAATAAGATAAAACTACAGAGATAAAAGTCAGAACAGTAGTTGCCTGGGGATCAAGGTCCACTGCAGAGTCATAAGAAAACTTAGGGTGATGGAAATGTTCCTATGTCTTGATTGTGGTGCTAGTTACATCATGATATACAATCAACAAAATTCAAACTCTACACTAAAATGTGTGAACTGTATTATATGTAAAGTACAACTCACTAGGCTGGGGAGGAAAAATCTGTAAGGCAACTGCTGCTTCCCAACAAACAGAAACCTTCTCATACAGTTTTAAACAAACAATGAAATTCCAGCAAAGCAAAATAAGGTCCTAGTATTTTTTACAGTGTCATTCAAAAAGTTTATACTATATTCCAAAAACATTCACTCACTGCAAATGTGAGAAGAGCACCTTACTCAAAGACTTTCTGTATCTGCAAAACAGTTATACAATAATCTCAAGATAGAGTTGCCTTACCCAGTTGACTTAACCACAACTAAATTTTTATTCCAAAATTGTATTTTTATGACAAGCCAATATGTTGTCTTCCTATTTTCAAAAAACTCTTCAGAGTACGCTGTATGCCTAACTGGTTCAAGAAATAATTCAACATGTTACTAAAAAGCACCGATGGTTGCAATTACTATAAGGTCCCCAGTCTTATAATAACAAATTCTGTAAAAGGGTGTAAATAGGACTAGGAAAACAGCTGTATCCAGTTGTTTTTACCTTCATCGCCCAATGACTATACACAAGGACTCAATTAAATGCCTCCCAAATCCAACTGAGGCCACTGTAATAGAATATATTCCACTGTTCTGCTGCCAAGGACTTTCCCCAGAGTGAGATACTACTCACTACCATGAACAGCAAAGGGACCACACAGAACTTTTTTCAGAAGATTCTCAACTAGGATTTCACCATAAATCTGGTATTGCCCCATCCATATATAGCCCCCTAGTCTACCTCCACTTTGAGAAAACGATGACCTAATCAGATATATATATCCTTAACACACCTCAAGTTAGTGTTCCACATCTCAGCTGTCTCTACAGGCGAGTACTGATTTGGTTTTAATCAGCATGCACCCGTCCAACCACTCACAAATGTGTACTGCATACGTATATGCCAGACACTAGGCATCAGAGAATATACACACACTAAACTCGTCAGAAAAGTGTAATCTTGAACTCTAATCAAACTAATTAAAAGCTCATTAGGAGAAATGATATTTATGGATTATTACAGTTCAATTATTTCTTAGAGCTATTCTAAATTATATCTTTTGACTAAACTACACCAGTGAGTTGGACTAAATTATTTTGCCCCATGTGAAACTGATTTTACCAAACTGCCCTTTAATGTTATGGCAATGACCTATACTGAGGATCATAAGACACAGAAGAAGGAGATAAGCAGTTCGCATTTTAGAATACTACGTGCCAGACACCACACTAAGCACTTTACATGCATCAATGAATTTAAGCCTCACAAATAACCCTATGTAAAAAGTACCATTATTATTCCCTTTGACAGACGAGGAAACTGAGCTGCTGACAGGCTAACACACACAGACCTAGGATATTACCCAGGCAGCCTGGCGGACTCCAGAACGCTTGTTCTGAGTCACTCTATAACAATACCACTGTTCATCGTGAAAGATGGTGAAGTCTTTATTCATTGCATCATTTAATGGTTTCTTAATACTTCCTAGGAGAAATTTTGTGTTTTAATACCAGGAGTGGCTCCTAAGCAATCAATTTGTTCTCATAACCATGAATAACGTAACTGAATATTTTTTCCTTGTTCTTTACACTAGGTGCTTCAGAACTCAGGGCTAGATTTGGCCCAACTAGCAAATATGCAGACTTAAATGGCATACATTTTGGCCACCACATTTCTAACTTCACTGATTATTGCCTCCACCTGGCCTATTTACTTTATCTTCACCAATTTCCTCTTACTTTTAAACAGTACTATGTTAATCTTTGTAAGCCAAACTCTTTTTAGAATAAGGCTTGGTACAAATAATTAACTACTTGAATTCAACAAAACAGTTTATAGAGAACTTCTTAAAAGTTGCCTAGTTCTCTTTATTTTATTAGATACAAAAGATGTTACTTCAGTTAATCTTAGCACAGGTTTTTGCAAAAGGACAAGAAATCAAGTGTGAGGGAAAGAACAATCAGTATCCAGAAGAATTTTATAGATCCTTAAATATTCTTAATTTCAAAACATCAGTTCTTTATGGTATGACATATACAATAAATTCTTGACGAGGTTATGTTAAACATGACTGAATGTATCTAATTGTACCTCATTAAAAAAGTAAATAATTACCTGACTTCAAGGGCTTTGATAGCTTCTAGCATTTGTAGAAACTCTGCTGCTTTCCATACATCATTGGCTTCTTCTTCTCCTTGTATCATTAATTTTGCTGTATATGTGAACTCAATTAAATGACGAAAGGCCATTTTACTAACACCTGTGAAAAAGACATGCATTAACATGTATTCATGTTGATTCAAATCTTACAACATTTGGTAAAGAAAAAAAAAAGCCCACTGTTTGGAACTTGATTAGTATTTGTCCTTTTTGAAACTTATTTCCTGGCAGAATTCTCATTAACAGTACTGTATTATTGTAGCCACATTCCAGCACTAACTAGCAAACTAATGTCTTTCCCAAAGATTTCCTAAAGCTCTTATAGAAGAATAAAATCTACCACTTAAGCATGAGTTGGCTATTACATGTCAGACACTACCTTTCCTGCCAGGGAGCTCTGCATCAACTCAGCTCTAAAATCTTCAATGGCTTTCCACAGCTTAGCAAATAAAGTTCTACTCTGCCTTTACTTCAAGGTTCTTCACATTAGTTTTCTATTGATCACTATTCTCCCTTCCAACTTTTAAATTATATCAAATACACTATATACTGATTCTCAAATAAACCTTTCACTTCCTAAGAGCTTCCCTGTCTTCATTAATACTTGTCCTCTTTCCTCGATGCTTAATCACTTCCTCTCTGACTGTACAAATCCTACTACCCTTGAAGGCCCAATTCTAATGCCACATCTTTAATGAAAGCTTCTTTAGAACTTCCCCCAGGCTGAACTCTGTACCTGTTCTGAGAATTACAATTCATGGACATCTTAAGCTGCTTAAGGGAAATGATTTTGTCTTCACACTCACCTCACAGTACCTAACACAATGCTTCCTAAAATGCACACACGTAAGTAGGAATACACGCTAAAGTCACTTTTAAAATTAAGCTTTCCATGGGGCCGGCCCGGTGGCTCAGGCTGTTAGAGCTCCATGCTCCTAACTCCGAAGGCTGCCGGTTTGATTCCCACATGGGCCAGTGGGCTCTCAACCACAAGGTTGCCAGTTCAATTCCTCAACTCCCGCAAGAGATGGTGGGCAGCGCCCCCTGCAACTAAAATTGAACACGGCACCTTGAACTGAGCTACCGCTGAGCTCCCGGATAGCTCAGTTGGTTTGGAGCTTGTCCTCTGAACCACAAGGTTGCCGGTTCGACTCCTGCAAGGGATGGTGGGCTGTGCCCCCTGCAACTAGCAACCGCAACTGGACCTGGAGCTGAGCTGCACCCTCCACAACTAAGACTGAAAGGACAACAACTTGAAGCTGAACAGCAACCTCCATAACTAAGATTGAAAAGACAACAACTTGACTTAAAAAAATAAATAAACAAATAATTTAAAAAAAAAAAAATTAAGCTTTCCATGATTCCAACTTTTCTTTACAAGTGTTGTGTCTAAATTTTGGCCCAAAAGAGTACTCTATTTCTTTATGCTCTTTGCTATATATTATTGTTTCAGTCTGCTAATGCAAGACCACAAAAGGTTATTGACAGGAACAAAGAGAAAACTTTTTAACATAAAATTTTTAATGCTAAGAAATGTCCAAGTCCAAACTGCACACAATATGCATAACCGCAAATACAAAAATATTTTTATGTACTTCCCATGCACTTTATACATCTGAATGTAGCCTTCAGGACAACAATAAGGATACTGGTGGAATATCCACCATCCCCTATTTGTGTAAAGAAAGGATATCATTCAGAGTCAGAACTTTCAAGGTTTAGGTTAGTCCCAGCTCTCCATGACCTGTGTGATTTGGGGCAAATTAGACCCTCTGAGCCTCAGCAGACTCTTCTTCAAAATGTCTGAAAGCAATCTGAATATTGAGAAACACCATAAAATACAATGTAATATGACCATGTTACATGCTAGCAAAGAAGCAAACTAAAAATAACTGGATTCATTAAAGGCTAATTTTATTTGGGCCCATTAAATCTTTTTTCTCCTGGTTGCATGTTGACCATGTTATTCTTTATTATATTAGAGCAGACTGAGGCATGGTCAACTTTTGCTATTTTGTTTTTTTTATGAAGTTTTGACCAAGTGTTTCAAAGTACAGCAAAAGTTCTGTCTAAAAACAATGTGTAAGTTTTTCCTGAAGTAGAATGAGATTTTCATTTTTAATCAAACACAAATGTGTATCACGCATGACTCAAACTACATCTATTAACTCGCTTATTCTTTATAACAATCCTATGAAGTACTTGCTGTTATAATTCCCATTTTACAGATAAGGAAATTGAGATAGAGCAGTAACCTGCCAAAGTCACATAGCTTTAAGTGATAAAACTAGGACCAAACCAATTGCCCAACTCCAAAGTCCATAATAAAAATTTTTAAATAGGATGATGGCAGGAAACATTCCTGCTTGGAAGAGTCTGAATACCACTGGTCTCATTCACTACAGGCCCACAATCTCTTACTTATAATCCCAAAGTCCCCCAAATCTCTTAAAACTGGAAGTTTTCCCATAAATTTGGCATCAAAATTTGATCTGGATTGACATGAAGCTCCTTATAGTCTTTATCCCAATTTGAGTAAATATTAATATGACACACTGACGAAGTATTATTTGGTTATAGTGTGTTACGCTACACCCCACTAGGAGTATTTTGTAATACACATACCTGCATTATCTTTGGAAAACTCTAAAAATTTTTAGTTTCAAGAAACATCTGGCCTCAAGGATTTCAATATGTGGACTCTGTTCCCTATCTTGGTTGATCAGAATCACCTGTAGTCTTAATAAAAGCATGAGTCCCTGATCTCCAGAATCAAAATTGGGTCAAGGAACTATTTTTTATAAGCACTCTAGGTGCTTCTTCTGTGGCCAATCCAACACTGGTGGTAGGACTAAACCACTGACCTTAATTAGCTAACATGAACCAAACTGAAAATTCCTGTCTAGGTTAAGTGAAGCAGTGGTAGATGATGTATGGTTGCAAAAATATTTTATTCTCTATCAGGACTATTTGGTAACTTTCAAATCTCAGCCCATTTTCTTATCAATCTATTCTTTCATAATAAAAGTGTGCTGTAGAATACAATTTTTCTAAGCAAGCATTTAAGGAAAACATTAAATATTAACGCCTTAACCTGAGTTTTCCTTTTTCACTTAGGAAGAAGCAAAAGGGCAGCATTCTGGACTTTCTCCAGTTTTAGGACATTACCCCAATTGGTGGAAACTCCTACTCAAAAAGGATGAACATGTAGTTGGATGTTTTGTTCTAGGTAGTAAGGGCTAAAATTCGACATGAGAGAAACCTAGGTGCTTATGGATCTATGGTTTCACTTGTAAAGAAAGAATGGATTTAGAAAATTGGAGGCTCAGAGTAGGAGAAGCCTGTATGTTCTGAACAAGGAAATGAATGTCTGTCGAAGATTTTTTGTGACTCCAAGTCACAAGCCACAAAGCAATTGGCTTTGAGGACAAGAATTTTGATTTGAAGCCAAAGGTGAACCTGTGGTTGTAATGAAAGGTAACTTACTTCACCAGGAACCTAGAAAACACAGAGCGGTAGCTCAGTTTGTATCTAATGACAGTTTATGCTCATAGAGTATATTAGAATTCAAATTTATTTTACAGACATGTCATTTGCTTTCACAAAACCCTGTAAGGTAGTGGTTCTCAACCCTGGCTGCACATTGAAATCACCAAAAGGCAGTGCTGCCCTAACTTTGCTGTACATAGGAATCACCCGAGGCTCTTGTTTCGCTTCAGCATGTCTAGGGTAGAGCCTAAGTGTCTACACTTCTCACAAGCTCCCAGGTGATGCCCATGCATCACTGCTCCTCAGACCTAAAGTAACAAGGGCCTAAAGAACTTTTAAATACAGATGCTTGGATCCCAACTCTTAAAGACTGACGTAAGTGATCTGGGGCTACAGCTAGGGAGGGCAGTGGTACTTGCAAAAGCTCCTCAGATGTTTATAATGTGCCACTAACGACAAGAACCATCACTATAGGTCATTACTCCTATTTTATAGATGGGAGTTCCAGTTCTAGCTACGAAGGAGAAAGCACACTCTACCTCATCTTCTCCATTAATTACTACTAAAAATCCTGGACAGAATACATACAGCAAATATACAAGGACTCTAAAAAGTGGAAGCAAGCAAATTGGAGAGAGAAATCAAAACTCAAAGGATAGCAGTGAGTTTCCTGTTTTTATGTTTCCTCCCACATATCCCAGCTTAGACTTGAGGACAGCCCAAACCCCATTAACAGCACAGCAGGTGCAGACAGAAAAAGCTCCAAGAGAAACTCTTTCTGGCTAGAGAACCAGGAAAGAAGATGGAGTGAGAGAGTGAGTGAACGTGTGAGAGTCGGGGTGGGGAGGGAATACCTGGTTTGTATTCCTCTCTCAGCCTGCCTTAAGGCAACCCCAGTTCTGATGCTGCACACCTGTGGTTGGTGGCCACCAAGCAAGCACCTAAACTCTAACAGAAAGTCCTCTCTGACAGAACTGGGAAAGAGACTACTACCGTGTTTCCCCGAAAATAAGACTGAGCCGGACAATCAGCTCTAATGCATCTTTTGGAGCAAACATTAACATAAGATCCAGTCTTATTTTACTATAAGACCAGGTCTTATATAATAGAATATAAGACCGAGTCTTATATTAATGTTTGCTCCAAAAGACACATTAGAGCTGATTGTCTGGCTAGGTCTTATTTTCAGGGAAACAGGGTATCTGAGGAGCATGAAGAGAATTCTTTTTATTTTTTTCTCTCCCTTTTGTCTCATCACTTTGTCCAAGAAGTGGATCCCATGGTGGGAAATGTAGATAGCATCGGGTGGCTAAAATCCCAGTTTTCTACCTGGAGGACCAGGAGAAGGCCTGGGAGCTAAAGTGCAGAGGAAACCAGAAGACAAAGCTGAAGAAAAGGTCTTCTGTGTATGCAGTCTCGAGCTCGCCATTGAGCTGCACACATGTGGAACGGACCTGAGGTGAAAGCAAATGCTTTGAGAAGAGCACTATGGCGTGAACGATCACCAGGTGGGCACACCTGGGACCTGAACAGCACAACAAAAGTCTCAAAAACTAAACTGGAATTGGATCTACAGCCCACATAAGTTTGAACCTGACCAGGTTGATAGCCTCCTAAAATAAAACAAACCAAACCAAAACAAGAAAAGCGTTCTCCGGAAGATTTTAACAGCGCCCAGAGTGTGATGTCATAATATTCAAAATATCCATGACATAGTCCAAAATTATAATACTTAACATATTTTCAGATAAAAAAAAGTTACGATGCCCATGGTTACACAACTGACAAACAGTAAAGCCAGGACGACAACTCAGGTTTTCTAATTACACGCCCAGAGCTTTCTCTATAGCCAGGTGACCTAGTCAGGTAATACAGCAATCCCAAAGTTAACATCTTAAGAAGACATTGACCCAAATTGATTCTTTAAACCTGAATCTGGCAAATAACAGAAACAGTGTTCTTACACTTTACTTTCTTATCTGTCTACAGTAAATACTAATGACTTGTGTGTACTATATATTATAATGGACATAGCAGGTCAGAGGTACTGAGAGGTACAAGAGACAATCCCAAGGTAACTAGTCTTCAGGAGAAGACCCTACTTCTCCAGGTAGTTCTGTACTCCTCGCTCCACCATAAATCCATATTCTAGCCTGGGCCTTTTTTTTTTTTACTTTTTTAAGATTCTGCTCAGAAGTCAACTTCTCTTTGAAATCTTTCCTATTTCATTAAGGTAGACTAAACCACTCCCTCCCCGTCCCCAGTGACATCATTCCACAATAAAAGTCTTTGCAACATTTTTTACACTTTACCTGCTTATCCATTATTAAATTTGCAAAATTTTAAAGGGCTGTCTTATTCATCAATTCTTCATTTCACGGGTCTAGCATAGTATGTATATGTATGTGTACGTATGTGTGTGTGTGTATGTATACACATATACATATATATCTATATCTAAAATTATAGATATAGATATAGATATAGATATAGATATACGGGGTAACTGATAAATAACCCCAATTTATTAAGCTTTGACAATCCACTAAACCACTATGCCAGGCACTCTGCATTTGTTACTTCAATTAATCAAGCCTACTAACCCACTTTTCAGATGAAGAAGCTAATACCGTGTTTCCCCGAAAATAAGACCTAACCGGACAATCAGCTCTAATGCTTCTTTTGGAGCAAAAATTAATATTAAGACATGGTCTTATTTTACTATTATAAGACCAGGTCTTACATAATATAAAACCAGCTATAATATAATATTAATATAATACTGGGTCTTATATTAATTTTTGCTCCAAAAGACACATTAGAGCTGATTGTCCGGCTAGGTCTTATTTTCAGGGAAACTCGGTATACAATAGAGGTTAAGTAACCTGCCTGAGGTCACACAGTACCTCAGGTGAATAAACTGATGAAATCTTAACCAATAATAGAAACCAATACCATCTAGGCAGCTCGATTCTCACTATAGTAATCTTTGTGGATTTCCACTATGCCTGTGCTCTGTCCATCACAGATAATCAACAGATAATTTAGCTATGGGCATAGCAGCTAGAATGCTAAATAAAATGGAATATACCAAAATAAAAGGACATTCTTAACTCTTTACATTTTCTTTACTCCCGTAGGCATGAAAAATTTTCCAAGGGAATAGTGTTTCTAGGCAATCCATTCATAACAAAAAGTATGTATCACCATGAAAGAGATACAAAACCACAACTCAAGAACCTTGACAGAAGCTAAAATTCTGTATTTATATAGGCAAGCTGATTTATTTCCTGGAGTTTTGTATTGTGAATCCCCTGCAAGCTGGACAACCTTGGGCAAATAAACATTTAGAGCCTGTTCCCTGACATGTAAACTGAAAATATTATTACATACTTCAAAGGGTTCTTGTGAACCTCAGAAAATTCACATAAACTACATAGCACAACACCTCACAATTGGTGGACTATTATTATAGAACAGTCAGGCAAGTATAAAAATTACTATTGTAAGACAGTATCTAGTGGATAACCCCTTCCATCCCAGCCCTTCTAAAGCCACTAGAACTACTTTTCAGTTCATCTTTCCTAACCCTTTCCATATGACGGGCCACATCACATTGTGCATGTCGTCTGTGCCTCTGCTAGTAGAGGCCTCTGCTGTACCCTGCAGCATCCTCACCAGTCTGAAACAAGCCCACTGAACAAAGATGGGAATTTATTTGTTAATACAAGTTTTCAAAAGACAATGACCACTAGTTTTTAACAGTGGAAGACTCCTTTAAGAGGCCAACATCTACTATCTAACGTTAAGAGTTTTTCCTGGCAGATCATTTTACCAAGCACTTTACTGAAAGTAAGAATTCTCAGGTGTCAAAAGAACAATTTATCCAGTCACCTAACAGGAACCACTGATGCCTGTGTTCCATGGTATCTTGCTAAATTAACCGCCTAAAACTTCTTCATTAATTATGTTTGCTAAGTATTGTATTTAAAATAAACATTTACCTTCTATCTCCACCAAAGGTTCCTGAGTAAACTCCTGAAAGAATTTGTAGAAGAATTTACTGCAAGCAGCCAAAACAGCCTTGTGGGCCTTAAAATGGTGACCTAGGTAAAAAAAGAAAATAAAATCATGCATATTCACAAAAATCAAACATAAAACAAGAAAACAAAATAGAAAATTACATATAAAGTAGAGCTTCATAATATAATTATAAAACTACGTATATACATTACTTAAGTCAGTATATATATTCTTGGCAGCTATCTTAACAAATTTTCATCTCAATTAGACAGAGCCAGATCTTTACCTCAAAGACCTTATTAAGTCAGTTTTAGAAAGGCCAGTTTACAATACTCCAGGAGGTAAGGAACCTCCTACCACTTAATTCAAGAATGAAAAGCATATTCTATTCAGTTGAAACTACTAAACACAATCCAAAAGGTTATAGATCATTTGGAGAGAGAAGAAAAAGCCACAGAACAAGCACAAAGCTGGATGTGTTTGCTATGGGAAACATTTTAATATACCTAATATATGGAAACTCAATCTACAGCAGACCCATTATAAAGAACAGCTTGCCTTGAGAAGTTTATTGTCACTGAACAGAAAAGACACCTAAGCTGGGTTTGCCTCCATTACAATGACAACACCCAAGACTGATAAAGACCCCATTTTATTTGGGGGGGGGGTTCCCAAAGAGGGTACCAGTGCTGCAAAGGATTCTCTCACACTCTCCCTCCACGACCATCTGAGAAACTAGAAAAAAAATCGACACTTCTCAAGTGACCCCTGTGAGATACTCCTCAAAGCAGCTTATCAACAGGCTATTAACCAAACATTCAGAGACATCCTCCCTATCCCACACTGTAATCCTGCACTCCCAGTGTGCAATGGGAAAACTTCAAAAGGCTACAAGAAGTGAAAATGCCATAATAATGTTAAAAGCACGACTGGCTCGCCAACTAGCCTTCTGCAGCATGGTCTGTGTGAGCAGACAGTGACAAGTGCCCTCGGGTCTCAGCGCATACTCTCCTCTGACTTTTGATAGGGAGCCAGAGGGGGTGGGTAAAAAAGGGCGGGTGAGGGAAGAGATGAAAACCAAAGCCACAAATTCGCTCCTCTGCCACTACCCTACCCACCATCGACAATCAGGGTGATGTCAGTAAACCGGTCCTGTTCTCGCTGTTCATTCAATCGGTCCAGGATCATTTTGTGATGTTCAGGGAACTCCTGAAGGCATTCCATCGTCTCTTCGGCCTCCATGGCCATTGGACTGCTCTACAAAAGAGGAGCATGATAACGTACACCCATGAGCTCGGGTTGAGGAACAAAACCCTTAAACCATAAAACAACAAAAACCCCAGCAACGTGAAAAGGAAGGAGGAGGGTGAGACAAGAGGAGAGGAAGGCGAGCAAAGAAAGAAAGGCGAGCCGGGTGGCCGCCGCGCGTTGGGGGCCGGAGCCGCGGCCGCGGGACTCCAAGCCTGACCTAATTGGAGTCGGGAGACGCGAGCTGGAACCGGGTGGGCACAGCGCCGGACGCTCCCGGCGCCGGGGCGCGCAAGTCCAGCAGCGGAGGGGGCCCAACAGCCGCGGCGACCCTCTAACGGCCAGCCAAGCCCTTCTGCCCGGCCCTGGCTCTCGCCGCCCTGGGACCCGGTCCGGCCCGCGGCCCACAACGACTCCCGGGTCGCCTCTCCCTCCCCTGTCCTCCCTCTTCTCCCCCGCCCCGACCGGACCGGCACTCACTTAGGGAAGGAGGAGCGACCTGGGCCTGCACGTCACTTACGTCGACGTCCTGCGTCACCGCGTCGGGCTTCGGCTGACGCGGACGCCTACCGAGGGCAGATTACGGAAGGGACGGGCCACGCCCCCCCACTCCCCCTAGTGGCGGAGAGGAGGCAACAGAGGGAATTTGGCGCTAGGCGAGGGTGAGGCCGCGCGCGCCGGGAGCAGGAAATCGGGCTGCGGGGTGTTGGGCCAGTTCAGGGCCTGGCTGTGCCGGGGCGGGATCTTAAATCACCGCCCTCCCACCTTCCACCCACCCCAGCCAGGTTCCAGATGTCAGCGCTCCCTCTGGGACCTCAGACTAAACTCGCAACGCCGTCCCGGTGTGCTTTTATTCCGTGGCTCCTCCGGCCCCGCCCTGCCCCGCCCCCTTTCCTCCCAAGTCCTAGGTTGGCCCGCCTTACCTAGTCGTGATCCTCCCTCTCCTCTCCATCCCTTAAAGCCTTTACTTCCCCGCAATCCCCTCCCTGGGCGTAACTCGCCGCACACCTTTCCCTACCCCTAAACAGCGCCTCGCCCTCCATTTCCTGACGAGTGCTAGGGCGCTCCCTCCGCTCGGGACTGGCCGGCGCACGTGCGCTCGCTCCGCGACTGGGCGGCCGAGGCGCGGGCTGCGGCGTCCACGGGCGCGAGCACGTTCGGCCGCCTGGGATTTTCCTCCCCGGTGCCCGCCCTCTCGGTGCTCTGCGGGTAGCACGTGTTTGCTAGGCTCGGGACCAGGACCTGCTCCGGTTATTTACACTTGATACTGTTACCACCGCTCTCCGATCCCTACCCTACCGCGCTTAAAGAGGTCGGTAACCCATAAATACCCTCACGTGACTGGGTCCTTCATTTGGGGGAAAAAAAGTTTTTTAAGGGTAATGAAATAGTTGACATTCTTTAAAAAGAGAAGAGTGGGAATTAAGTGAGAATTCAAATAGCTGTGTTCAACGGTGGATGATATCATTATTTCAAGAGACATTTATTGAAAGTTAATGCTGGCCTAAACACTGTTTAAGGGACTGGTAAATCGAGCAGTGAACAAGGCATAGGAGGTGGGACAATTACCGTGTTTCCCAGAAAATAAGACCTAGCCGGACCATCAGCTCTACTGCGTGTTTTGTAGCAAAAATTAATGTAAGACTGGTCTTACTTTAATGTAAGATTGGGTCTTATATAATATAATATAATACTGGGTTTTATATTAATATTTATTCCAAAAGACGCATTAAAGCTGATGGCCTGGCTAGGTCTTATTTTCAGGGAACCATGGTAGGTTCGAGAATTCATGCTAGAAGAAATGCTCCATACCTCATTGCTGAATATCACTGTGGTCACCTTTGAAGTGCTCTCCTTGGGAAGCTATGCACCCAGCCAGCACCTCATCCCACCCTTCAAAGCAATTTTGGACTCTATCTGAAATGGCCATCAGAGCTGTCTTATTACCCTTGATGTCCTGAATGTCATCAAAATGTCTTCAATATTTTATCTTCTGGTAAAGAAAGAAGTCATTGGGAGTCAGATCAGGTGAGTAGGGAGGGTGTTCCAATACAGTTATTTGTTTACTGGCTAAAAACTTCCACACGTCTAGACAGTGCCGTGTGAGCTGGTGCATTGTCTTGATGCAAGAGCCATGAATTGTTGGCGAAAAGTTCAGGTCGTCTAACTTTTTTATGCAGCCTTTTCAGCACTTCCAAATGGTAAACTTGGTTAACTGTTTGTCCAGTGGGCACAAATTCATAATGAATACTCCCTCTGAGACAAGAAAAGGTTAGCAACATCATTGCAACAAGTTTCGCAAACTTCATTGTCAGACCTATGTGGTTTCTGCCTTCCAAATTTTAGTCTGATAAAGTAGCTAGACATCTAGAACAGTTACTTGCTTGCGGGCTGCCTGCTAAAGGTTAAAAAATGTGAAGAACAAGGTAATCTGGGGGTCAAGGAAAGCTAGTGACCGTTTAAGAAGCAATATGAAGTCTGAGTGTTCTCAGCTGAGGGGCACTGAGATTGTAGCATTCCGGGAATTGAAAGAATGTTGCTAGGTGCTCACTCACAGGGGTCTTGCAAACAGTGTTAAAGGTGTAAGATTTTCTTATAATCACAAACGGAAGCCTTGAATATTGAGCAGAATAGTAAGATGTACTTGTTAGAGAGAGAATTCTAGCCCCATATGGAGAATGGATTAAGTGGTACAAAAGGCAAGAGACTGGTTGGGAGCTGCTGTTTGTAATCCAGTTCTCTAATCCCACAGGGCAAATGGGATTAGAGAACTGGATGGAATCTAGAGATAGAATCAATATTGGCTGGAAAATATGTCATAGGTACTAAATATGTAACGTTGAATATATTCATGACGAGAGAAGAACAGTCAAGGATGGCTCCTGGATTTCTGGCATGAACCAGTGGATTATTGGTACCATTACCAAAATAGGGACTACAACTGGAGGAACTGGTTGGGGAGAGAGGATGGGACAGGGGATAATTTTAAGGGGACAACTAAATGGAGATGATGTCAACAAGGCACTTTATATAAAGACCTGAATAGAGTCTAGTGGAGAGATTTTCAGCATAAAGTGGATATTGAAACCATGGAAATAAGTGAGATTGTTTAAGGAGAATCTGCAGGGAGGATAGACTAGCAGTTTGTGGGTTGAATTGGATTATTGGTGTTTTCATAATATCATCATCATTATTATTCACACGGTGTTTTTTTAAGTTGTTGAAATTGCACATGGATAAGCTTTTTGGAAACCAGCATATAGGGCTACTTTCCTGTACAACAATTGGATTGAGCCAAATGGAGACTGCCCTCTCTATGTGAGATATGAGCTATCCAGTTCACCACAGCCCCCAACATTTGTAATAGACCAAAAATATATCATTCGTTTTACTTGCCTTGTTCCTAAAGCATTTGAGTTTGAACTCTTGATCTGTAGCGTCAGAGTGAAAGAGGGTGTAGGACTTGATCCCTGAGAAGTATCAATGTATGTACATCGGTTGACTAGGAAAGGAAGAACCTGAAAGGCCAACATGGCAGCTGGAGAACGGAGGAAAACCAGAGCAGTATGACATCGAGGAGTTCAATGGTGCAAAAGAGAGAGTATGGTCAGCAATGCCAAATGCTGCCAAGTGGTCAAGTGAAGATCAGGAATGACCCATTCGATGTAGCATCATGGTTGTTTTTGGTAGAACAGTTTTAGTTAAGTTCTGCAGAGGGTGGGGTGAAAATTCTGTATCCGAGTAGGTTGGATACAGAATGATAAAACTCTCAGTAAAATGAAGGAGAGAAAAGAGTACCTGTGGAGGATGATGGGTCAAGCCAGTTTTGTTTTTTGTGTTTTGGGATGGGAGGGACTTAAACAATTTAAATGCTGATAGGGAAGGATCCAGCAGCAGAGGATGATGATAAAAAATACAGGAGAAAAAGGGGCTAATTGTACAAGAGAGGAAGAGACTAGAGAAGATGAAATTGAGAGGATAGGTGAATGAATCAGTCTTAGATAGGACGAAGGACATATGTTATTACTGAAAGGAATAATGGATTAGATGCTCTTAGAAGTTAGATTTGTTTTCAAGAAGTTGAGAAAATTCATAACTGGAAAACCTCTATTTTTTGCATGAAATAGGTGGCCAGATCATCTACTAAAATCAAGGTTAGGAGAGAGAGAGAAAGAAAGAGAGAGAGAGAGAGAGAGTGTGTGTGTGTGTGTGTGTGTGTGTGTGTGTGTGTGTGTTGGGGAGGAGAAGTTTGATATTGAAAGATTAGTTATTTAAGACTGTGTAACAAACTACCCCAAAATGTAGTGGCTTAAAGCAATATTATGATTTCAGTTTCTGTGGGTCAGAAATCGAGACATCACTTAACTGGGTTTTCAGGGTCTCTCAAGTTTCCTATCAAGATATCAGCTGGTGTTGCTGTCATTCCAAGGCTCAGTTGGGGGAAGATCTGCTTCCAAGGTCACTTACGTGATTGTTGACAGAATTCAGTTTCTCCTGGGCTGTTCGACTGAGGATGCTAGTCTTCTTTGCAAGCTTTTCCTCTATGTGGGACTCACTATAGGGACTGACAGCTAAATTCCTTCAAAGGATGCAAGAGAGAGTGAGCAAGACAGACACCGAAATCTTTTTTGTAATCTAATCTCAGAAGTGACATTTCATCACTTTTGCTGTATCCTATTTGTGAGAAGCAAGTCACCAGGTGTAGGCCACAGTCAATTACACATATTAGGAGGGAGCAATCTCAGAAGCTGAACAAAATGGAGAAGATTTGAAATGGATCTTGGACATAGTAATGTTACAGTAGCATCAACAGGATTCAGTAGAAGTTGGTGATCAGGAATTTTTGGTAGCAGTCTGCCGGACATTGTTATTTCCTCAGGAAGCATTCAGTAATCAGGTACCTACAGGACAGGAGACATAGAATAAAGTTAGTGTTAAAACACAGTTCTCTGTGGTGCAGATTTTGTGTCAGTTAATAATAATCAGGTTTATAGATATTCTCTGGAGTTAAAATGGATTCTTTATACTTAAGGAGGAGAATGACAAATAGTTCTGGCTACCTTCATGACATCCCTTTATATGTTTCAAGGCAACATTGGGAAAGAGGAGGGTGGTTAAGTGTTTGGTTTGAAAGATAGCTTGGGTTGAAGTCTTTATTCAACTGAACAGCTGGGTGATTTGGGGCAAGTTGTTTAACTTCATTAAACTAACATTTGCTCACCTTTAAAATAGTTGTGGGAAGCAAATGATATAACACATGGGAAGCATTTTGGATTAGTATCTGGTATATAGTAAACTTTCAGTAAATGGTTTTCATTGTTATGCTCTAGTATGAGGTTTGTATTGCTACCTGCTAAAATTTGTTTGCTTATATGACTACTTTATTAATGTTTTAGTTTTGATATCCATCTAGATTGTGAATCTTGCCCAAATACCACGTTTTTTAAAATGATTTTCAGTAAAATATAGCTAACATACAATATCATATTAGTTTCAGGAGTACACCATAGTTAGTCAACATTTATAGACCTAAAGAAGTGATCGCCATGATAAGTCCAGCAACCATCTGACACCGTACTATGCTATCACAATAGTATTGACTATATTCTCTATGCTGTATATTACATCCCCACGACTTACTTGTTTTACACCTGGAAATTTGGACCTCTTATTCCCCTTCACCTTCCCCTCACTTTTTAAATTTTTCAATTACAGTTGACATTCAATATTACATTAGTTTCAGGTGTACAGCATAGCAGTTAGCCATTTATATAATGAAATAAATGATTCTCCCTGACTAGTCTAGTACTCACCTGGAACTATATATAGTTACGCATATTACCATATTATCCCTGTGCTTTACTTTACATCCCCATGACTACTGTGTAACTACCAGTTTGTAATTCTTAATCCCGTCACCTTTTTCACCTTGCTTCTTCCCATATATCAATCACCCTCATAAATCTAGTTCCCATCTGACATCATACATAGTTATTACAATATTGTTGACTATATTCCTTATGCTGTATCCTACATCCCCATAACTACTGTATAACAACCAATTTGTACTTCTTAATCCCTTGCCCTTTTTCATTCATTCCCCCAACCCTCCTCCCATCTGGCAACCATCAATATATTCTCTGTATCTATGAGTTTGTTTCTGTTTTGTTTGTTGATTTTGTTCTTTAGATTCCACATATAAGTGAAATCACATTGCATCTGTCTTTCTCTGTCTTACACTATACTCAGCACAATACCTTCCAAGTTCATCCACGCCACCACAGATGGCAAGAACCCATTCCCTCCCATGGCTGAGCAATATTCCACTGTATATATGTACCACCTACTCTTATCCATTCCTCCATTGACAGACACCCAGGCTACCTCCACATCTTGGCCATTGTAAACAATTCTGCAATGACCAAATGGATGCACATGTCCCCTTGAAGTAGCAGTTGGGTGTCTTCAGATAAATACCCTGAAGTTGCATTACTGGGTCCTTCTTTGTCTCTTGTTATAGCCTTTGTTTTAAAGTTTATTTTGTCTGGTATAAGTATTGCTATTTTTATTTTTTGTTTGTTTCCATTTTTACAAAATATCTTTTTCCATCCCCTAACTTTATGTCTGTGTGTGTCTTTCAATCTGAAGTGAGTCTCTTGTAGGCAGCATATGTAAGGGTCTTGCTTTCTTATCCATTCAGCCCTCCTATGTCTTTTGAGTGAAGCATTTAATCCATTTACATTGAAAGTAATTGTTGATAGATACATGGCTATTGCTATTTTATTATTTATAATTTTGATCTTTTTTTGTTTGTTTGTTTTTCCTGTCTTAAAGAAGGCTCTCTAACATTTTTTGTAATACTGGTTTGGTGGTCATGAGCTCCTTTAGGTTTTTCTTGTCTGGGAAGCTCTTTATCTGTTCTTTGATTCTAAATGATAGCTTTTCTGGGTAATCTTGGTTGTAGTTCCTTGCTTTTTATCACATTGAATATTTTGTGCCAATCCCTTCTGGCCTGCAAAATTTCTGGTGAGAAATCAGCTGACAATCTTATGGGTGCTCCCTTATAAGTTACTAGTTGCCTTTCTCTTGCTGCTTTTAGGATTCTCTCTTTGTCTTTAACCTTTGCCATTCTAATTCTAATGTGTTTTGGCATGGGCTTGTTGGGTTCTCCTTGTTTGGGACTCTCTGCGCTTCCTGGACTTGTATATCTATTTTCTTCACCAGGTGAGGAAAGTTTTCAGTCATTATTTCTTCAAATAGGTTCTCAATCCCTTGCTTTCTCTCTTCTTCTGGTACCACTATGATGTAAATGTTGTGACACTTGATGTTGTCCCAGAGGTCTCTTAAACTATCCTAATTTTTTTTTATTCTTTTTTATTTTTACTGTTCCAATTGGGTGTTTTCTGCTACCTTGTCTTCCAAATTACTGATTTGATCCTCTGCTTCATCTAGTCTACTGGTGATTCCTTCTAGTGCATTCTTCATTTCAGTTACTTTTTTAAAATTTTTATTGGGGAATATTGGGAAACAGTGTGTTTTTCTAGGACCTATCAGTGCCAAGTCAAGTCGTTGTTTTCAGTCTAGTTGTGGAGGGCACAGTTCACTGGCCCATGTGGGAATCGAACCAGCGACATTGGTGTTATGAGCGCTGCGCTCTAACCAACTGAGCCCACCAGCTACCCCATTTCAGTTATTTTATTCCTCACTTCTGACTGGTTCTTTTTTTTTTTTTTAATTAAAGTTTATTGGGATGACAATAGTTAGTAAAGTTACATAGGTTTCAGGTGTACTATTTTGTAATGCATCATCTATATATCACATTGTATGTTCACCACCCAGAGTCAGATCTCCTTCCATCACCATATATTTGATCCCATTTACCCTCATCTACTATCCCCATCCCCGCTGGTGACCAAAGAGTAAAGACTGGTTCTTTTTTATGGTTTCTATGTCTTTTTTTATGCTTGCTATCTCTTTGTTGAAGTTCTCACTAAGTTCTTTGAGCATCCTTATAACCATTGTTTTGAACTCTGTATCTGGTAGGTTGCTTGTCTCTATTTTGTTTAGTTCTGTTTCTGGAGTTTTCTGTTGTTATTTCATTTGGGGCATATTTCTTTGTTTCCTCATTTTGGCTGCTTCTCTGTGTTTGCTTCTATGTATTGGATGGATCTGCTATGTGTCCCAGTCTTGGCTGGGTGTCCTTATGTAGTAGCTGCCCAGTGTGGCCCTGGCACAGTCTCCCTGGTCACCTGCTCCAGGTGCTCTAGGAGTGTCCCCTGTGTGGGTTATGTGCCCCCTGTTATAGTGGACCTTTGATTGCTATTGTCATGTCAGTGGGTGGGATTGACCCTCAGGCTGATTGGCTGTGGGGTTTGGTCACATCCACAGCTCATAGGCTGCTGTGCTTGGGGCTTACCCGACTGAGTAGGATTTGCCCCAGTGGGTTCTGGTGCCTGTTGAGACCGCCCTTTGGGCATGCCATATGTGGGGTTAATTGGGTAGTGCTTTGCTGTGGTCTGAAGCCAACCTCCAAGTGTGTTGTGTTGATGCTGGGGCTTTTTGGGAGAGGCTCCAGTGCAGACCCAGGTCATCCACTGTCTATGACCAGCCGGGGACTACCTGGTAGTAGCTGCAATATAGACCCACAAAGAGCTCCGCAGTTGTTCGCTGCCTGTGCTCAAGTTGGAGGCACGTGGGAGAAGCCACGCTGCAAATTGAGAACTGCTGCCACCAGTACTGGGCCTGGGGTATCTCCGAAAAAAGCCAGGACACCATGAGGCCTGCTGCCACATGCCAGCTTCCTTAAGGTTTAGCTCCTGATAAAGCCTCGTGCAGTACACTAGTTGGGTGAGGCAGGGTCTCAGGGAGTTACTAGTGAGGGAAGAGTTTGGTCCACAGGTTAATGTAGATTCTGGTTTGGTGCCAGTGCTGAGCCTGGAGCTACCCAGCAAAATTCTCAGAGCACACCGAGGCCAGCTGCTGCCCTCCTAGGTCTGATAGTTTTTCAAGAAAGAGTGCCGTGTGGATGGGGCTGTCTGCTCTCAGAGAAAGTGCCACTGGTGTTGAGTGAGTTGGATGGAGCAGAGTCTCAGTGAGTTAGCAGATTGGAGCAGTGGAACTCACCAGATTAATCAGATTCAGATTTGACCTGTGGGGGAGGTATCAACACTGGAAAGGTGGTGCCCGCCTGCTGGCTGCATGAGAGGAGTATGCCCTGTATATGTCTCCTACACTCCCCAGAGTTACTGTTCCTCCGTGAGGGCCTGAGGTGAGTGCCTGTGAAAGAGTCTGAGTGCAGGTTGTTTAAGAGGACGTGCCGGTTTCCTGCAGCCTTCGGTCCCACCCAGATGGTTGGAATCCACACTGTTTTTCACAGCCAGACGTTGTCAGGGCTCCTCTTCCTGGCACCAGTACTTTGGGCTGGGGAGGCCAGTGTGGGGTTAGGTCTCTTGCTCCTCTGTGGGGAACCTCCATGGCCAAGTTATCCCTCCTGGTTCTCAACTGCCACACGTGGGTGTGGGACCAGTCCATTTCCTTATTTTCCCCCCTCCTGCCAGTCTCAACATGGCTTCTTCTTTATATCCTTAGTTATAAAACTTCTGTTCAGCCAGACTTCAGATGGTTCTCCAGGTTGATTGTTTAGTTGTAATTTAAATGTGTTCATGGAAGGGAGCAGGCACAGTGTTTATCTACTCTGCCATCTTGGATCTTCCCTCTCTACCTGCTAAAATTTTTTAAAAGCTAATTATAAATTAAAGTTGAGGGCGTCTTTGTGACTACCTAAAGGAACTGAAAATTCAGGATGTTCCCAATGAACCCAGATACAGCAAGCTGAAGAAAGGATTATGATAAGTCTAGATTTTTTTGGAGAGGCAAACAATATTTTACATATGTCACAAATAAGAAACTGACAAAATTATTAGGGCTATTATTTCCTCCTTTTCTTTCTTAGACAACATGCTGGACTCAAGATAGTAGTATGTACTTGAGGGCAGTTACTTAGTTGCTTCCCAGTTTGTGAATGGTGACCTTTGCTCATATAACAGTCAAACTATAATGCTGGCTTGGAAACTCCAAATTAGGGGGTTGCTCAATCATTCTTGTGAAGCTGAGGAAGAAGGCAGGATGTGGCCAGGTAGCAAAAGTCACAGAAGATTGCAGACTAAGCAAGCCCAGAAGTTTCCTTTTCAGCATTGTTGTTCCAAGTGGCTGATAAATCTTGAGTGTTCAAGTTTAGCTCTGGTCCCATCTTGGCATAACAATATGAAATGTAATAAGATCAAGAGGCAGAAATAGTTACTATTTTCCTGGAAGTTGGAGGAACTCCAGAATGTTATTGTCAAAGGGTCCTTTAAGATCCAAGCACTGCTGGTTTCATTTTTTATTTTTATTGCAATCATGGAACTCACCGGACCACCTTTGGTGTCTCTGTGGATCTTTCTCTTTTCTTTGACCTGTTAATATTAGAGTACCCCAGTCTATCATTTTTAATGTCATTCTAATATATTTTGGGTTAAATCTATTATGTCAACACTTGTTTTTTATTTGTTTTACTGTTCTGTGTTACTTCTCTCTCCTTTCTTGGCTTATTTTTGATTGAGTTTTTAAATTATTCCAGCCTCTAAGATGACTTCCAAATAGCACTGGAACTAGGGTGAGGTGAAGGAATCACTTTCCTGAGGTGACAAACTTAAGAGGGGACTAAAACTCGGAAAACAAAATAAATAATATATTCCATTTTTAAACTCCTAGTTTCATTTATTTTCACATTTTTCAATTTTTTAAATTGGGGGACAGTGTGTTTTTCCAGGACCCATCAGCTTCAAGTCAAGTCATTGTTTGTTTTTTTCAATCTAGATGTGGAGGGCGCAGCTCATGTGGGAATTGAACCGGTTACCTAGGTGTTATGAGCACTGCGCTCTAACCAACTGAGCCAACCGGCCGCCCCATAAATAATATTTTTATATACTGTTTTTTAAAAAGCAAAATGAATGTAAAACTTCCAAATGAGTTTTCAGAGTAGTGAAGTGAGCATCATGGTGGAATAAGATGTCCCTCGTTTTTTGTTTTTGTTTTTTGTCAGCCCCCCAACAATATTAATTTGGTATCTACACACAGACAAACGTGCTTTTGTGGGGCCTATGGGATCCAGCATCCATGGACCTGGGAGGAGTCTCACCCACCTGTGTGTCAAGTAATAGGCATATGGACCTGCTGTGGAGCCTGCAGTGGCCTATGAACCCGCAGAAGCTCCTCTTTCTTGGTTGTGGTCTGGGAGCCCCTGTAAAACAGTGTCTTAAACAATCAGCAAAGGATGAAAGAGCCTTTGTGGAAGTCCAGATTTCCAGAGAAGCTCCAGCACACTGTTGGAGAGAAGGAAAAAAAAATCACTTGGATGCCTTGGACAGAGGAAGAAAACAGCTCGTCATTATCTGCATCCCCCACAGCAGGACAGCTTATGGTCAAGAGAGATCTTCCCAGCCTGTGATTTCTCTTGGGGGATTGGCGGGGGCAGTGAGACTGTGTGAGTGAGCACCCCTTCCCTAGCTGTGCCGAGGCTGACAAAAAGTCACTCCTCTGGCTTTGGCAGAGAACTAGTGAGCATGGGCAAAAAAAGCTGGCTGGAATCTACAAGCCAGAGAAAAACCACAAACTTGAGCTTTAGCGCCACCTTTGGGAAAACGAAAGAGAAGCTGTCAGTGCTAGCCCCGATTCGTTGCCGTATCCAAAGACAGCATACAAGCTTTAAAATTCTGCCACAAGAGGGAGCAAGAAGCATGAAGCAGGTGTACCCAGAGAAAGTCTGAGACAGACTCAGACCAGCAGAGCTGACAGAGGCATTTCTCTCCTGAAGTCAGTTAGTAAAGACTTGTGAGGTGACTGCTGTTTCAAATGCAAAGACCAAAATGTAAAACTTCAAGGAACGTGAAAAATCAAGGAAGCATGACACTGCCATTGGATCACAGTAATCTTCCAGTCACCAACACAGAAGACATGAAGATCTGTGATTTTCTTGATAAAGAATTCAAAATAGCTATTTTAAGCTCAGTGAACTCCAAGAAGACATAGAAAGATAATTCAAGGAACTCAGGACAGCAATGGGTCAAAGAAGAAATAAAGGGGAAAGAAATGTATCTCAAAACAAAGAAAAATGGAAATGTAACATACCCAAACTTACAGAATGTGGCAAAAGCAGTTTCCCATATTACTCTTTTCAGCATGTTGGTCAACTAGCCAAACTACTCCCACTTTTTTAAACCTCAGGTCACTTCCCCTTCCATAAAAGGTTCAGGACCAAGTATACTTCTATCAGCTCTGCCCACTTAGCAGATTTCTCCTTACCAATGTCCTTTAATAATACCCTGATTTAACCTGTAATTTGGTAAAAAAGTCAATTATTGAACCAACTCATCTGTGAACAGGTCCAAAAGCATTTCTCCTCCATCAACTGTTCACAGCTAACAGCCCATAGGTGTGAGCTGAATTCCTACAACGCAGGAAATTGACACTGGGCTCTGGATCACCTATTCAGTTTACTTATGATTCCTGGATATTACTGGCTCAATTCTGAATGCACCATATAATGGATGCTGCAGTGCCTGCTCAACTTTATGACTTACTGAATCTGATCAACCTAATTTTGATAGGCATTTCCAGTTGCATGGTCAGTTGGGGCCCATGCCATATATTGGATCATGTCATATAAGTGGTATGTTAGCTTCTTCTGCAGTTTGTCCTGCTTTGGACAAGAGCCGTCTTCCTCTGGACCCCATTCAACATTTAGAGACTTAATGAGTCACTGACTAAATGGGTTGGAGTACTATTGTCAAAAGTCTGTCTTAAACATTGAAAGAGGCCACAAGTGCTGTGCCTATTGTGGTAAGGGGTTCAAGATACAATCATTTTTCCTTTAGTTGGCATGCTCCAGGCCACTGGAACCCTAAAAACTGTATCAAAGTGGCGTGTCCTAAATTTCTGAAGGATTTTTAGTACATGCTGGAATATAGACCAGTAGCTGTTTGGTAAATCATGTTTTTCTAGGAATATGTCTTTTTTATCTAAATTTTCAAATGTATTGACATAATTTTCAAATTTGTTGACATAAAGTTATTTATACCGTCATATGATTATCCCTTTACTGTGTATAGAATCTGTAGTGATGATCTCTTTTTCATTCCTGGCCTTAGGATATTACTAATTTGTTCCTCATCATTTCTATTTCTTACCAGCCTTATCAGGGGTTATCTATTTTGGCCTTGTTGATAATTTCTGATGTTTGTTTAATTTCTATATCATTAATGTTTATTCTTATAATTATTTACTTTCTTCTAATTTCTTTGGAGTTAATTTACATTACTTTTATAATCTCTTGAAATAGATGCTTAATTAATTGGTATTACAGGTGTTGGTTTTTCTAATTCAGTAATTTAAAGATAAAAATTTATCTCTAGTAATGATTTTAGATGTATCCCTCAAAGTTGATGCTAAATAGTCATTAAAAATCAGTTAAAATATTTGGTAATTTCCACTGTGATTTTTTTCTTTGACTCATGGATATTTAGATGTATATTGCTGTTCTATTTCCAAATATTTGGCATACTACAGTAATTTTTTGTTAATGATTTCTAACTTAATTTTTTTTTTAAGATTTTTTTATTGGGGAAGGGGTACAGGACTTTATTGGGGAACAGTGTGTACTTCCAGGACTTTTTTCCAAGTCAAGTTGTTGTCCTTTCAATCTTAGTTGTGGAGGGCGCAGCTCAGCTCCAGGTCCAGTTGCCATTGCTAGTTGCAGGGGGTGCAACCCATCATCCCTTGCGGGACTCAAGAAATCGAACCAGCAGCCTTCGGAGTTAGGAGCATGGAGCTCTAACTACCTGAGCCACCGGGCAGGCCCTCTAGCTTAATTTTAATGTGACATTTGTTGAAATAATTTCAAGTGCATATTGGAATTTAGCATATGATAGAGATAGCTTTTCAAATTAATGGGAAAATATTAATTGTTCAGTAAATATTGTGGAACATTCAACTAGCTACTGCTAGGGATAAACAAAGGTGGCTCCCTACTTCGCTCTTTATTCAATAATAAACTTCAGGGAATAGAATATTTAATGAGTATATGAATAAAAGATTTAAATGAAAACATTTAATGTGTATATGAATAAAAGATTTAAGGACTTATATCAAGAATAAACACATTAGAAGTAATTATAGGATGATAGTTTTGAAAACCACCTTTTTGTTACTGTTTTACTACAGATGCAGAGTTCTTGGAAAATTAACATTATTTATCTTTGTAAAAACATGTTATTGTATTTATTTTATTTCATTCTATTCTATTCTCTCATGTCCAATCATGACTTCTATTCCTGCCCCACTCTAATTTTTCAATATTTTAAAAATTATGTATCCATCCATATAAATATGTAGGATTCTGGTGTGTGACTGTGTTTTTGATGTATTTAAATGATACTCAGGTACATATACCTCTGTTTTCATTATTCATCATTATGATTTTTAGATCATTTCTATACATATGGTGTGTTTGTTTCATCTAACTGCTGCAATATATTTTATAATAAGAATATACCATATGTTATATAAACATTTTCCTAGTGATAAATATCATGGTTGCTTCCAACTCCCCTGTATGACAAACAGTGCTGAGATGAATGTCCTCACATATATACCCTATGGACCTGAATAGGATGTTTTCTGTGATATAGTCCATGAGTGTGGTTTATAGGGACAAAGCTTCCCCACATATTTCCATATTGCTTTTCAGAATTAACACTGATGCCGGTCCTGATGAGAGGTCTGTTCTCAAATCCTCACCAACTTTTTGAATTATCCATCTAATTTTTGCCCTTTTAATAGTTTCATAGTTTTAACATTTACTTATTTATAATGATTTTGAGCCTCTCTTCATACACTCTTTATCCAATTTGTAGAACAGATTTCCCCCGCTATCTGAAAGTATAGTGTGCCTATGAAACTTTTCATAAACTGAAATGGTGTAAAAAAGCAGTTACCATACATTTACATGGAAAAAATTTTGAGCATTCCCAGACCCAGAATAACCTACCAAATCATACCAAATAACACATAAAACATTCTAAAATAACACTCACATCTAGTAAAAGCAGAATGTTATTGTTAAAAAATAACTTTCACCACTGAAAGCCTTTCAGAAAGAAAGGGTTTACTGAACCAAATGCTAGCCAGAAAATGACCAGGTCTCAACCACTGGCTGCAGGGCTAGGTGGAAAATCTAACACGTCCGCTGTCCTAGAATTGACAGGATCTTTGACGGAAACAGTTTGGGGAAGAAAGATGTAAGTTGTTTTGAAAGAATTTACATTGGCTATAGATAAAGGGGGTGGCTGAAGGTGAAGTGGGGCTAGTTCTGGAATAGGTACATAGTCCATCAGGGAAAGCATTTGGTCATTTGGATTAGTGGCGGGCAACAGTCTGGAAAGTCCATGAGTAAACAAGGAGGCACCTGATGGTGGGTTGCACCTGGCTATCTTCTTTAGATAATCACAGAAATAGCCACATAGAAGTTAATTCTTTTTCTACATACATTCAGGAATGTAAGCGTCTTTTGTTGGGTTTACCCTGCAGTTAATTGATTAACCTCTCCTGTCTCTTCCCTCTATCCTCTGGCCTGCTGTAATATAATTTATGGCATCTCAGAATATTTTCTTGTCAATATGATACATACACCTGTATAAAGTAGAAATGGTGTATGTACAGTGTAGTTTCACTTATTTAAAAAGACTCACTTCTCCTTAAGTATAAGATAAGGAAACAGTACACATTGTGTCCCCATCAATCCACTCAAGCAATAGACTTTTCATGTTCTCCGTTACTGGATGCTGACTGAAGGAGACCATTTGCTACTAGCAGAACCAAAGTAACTTTAGCAGTTTTCTAGATTCTTTCTCTCTGCATGTAACTAGTATAAATGGCAGACACAGGCAAGTTCAGACCATGCACAGTGTCTTTATTTCATTCGCCAGGATCAAAACGCTTAATTATATCCATTTTTAGGCTAAGTGTAACTCCATTACCAGTGCTCTAGGCTGTTCTGATACCTGAGGACACATCTTGCTAACAGATGCACAAAATAAATCGAGATAAAGCACAGATGCTCACAGACAGTTCAAAGCTGTGCTGGCTTCATGTTGAGATGCTGAGTTTAATTCCTGGGAAAGGAGCTTGGTGGGGCCACTCTGCAGCTCTGAGTGCTCACTGCCCCTATAACAGCCTGCAAAACAAACACTAAGTGCCATTTTCACCTTTTGCCTTTTTTCGTGAAAGCGAAAATCCTTTTCAGATTTCTTTCGGTTAGCAAAATTAAGTACTAATATAGATTTTTCATAAAAGTGAAATGGCATACAGCAAACTCTCAAAAAGCAGGGGATGCCTGTATTGTATTATTCTGTGAATTGCCATTTCATATCTCTTGAATGTTTTCCTTTGGGTTTCCTGTGTTATCATTTTGATTTGCAGAGGCTAAATGTTCTGTATATATAGATATTAATTACTTGTGAATTTTAGACTTTGAAATTACCTTCTCCCAGTTGTTATCTATCCATTTTTCCCATGTATTATAATTTCAAGGTGTAGAAATACTTCTTTCTATGTACTATCTTCCTAATCACATTTTTGATAATGTATTATGTTATTATTTCCAAGATATATAACAATTACACACTACTTCTAGCAACTGTTGTACCATTGTTTAATTTTAGTTCTCCATAGTTCTTAAATGGAAGCTTATACTGAAGCATGGCTCTTACCTGGAAGCTTCTCAAACAATTTCTTTGTTGTCTATCTTCTGAATTATTCCAGAAGAATTCTTCAAAACTATCTGTAACATCTAAACCTGAAGGTCATTGTAAATTTACAATTTGGGGTTTTTTCCCTTAAAAATGTGTATCTTAGCTCTGTCTACTTAAAAGGACCAGAAGCGATTATTAACAAAATAGTTTTGAGCACATCAGTGAAAAAAACGTGATTTCTACATACATTTCCCAATAAAAGGAACCAAGTGTCCTTGGGAAAAAAGACTAGTTGCAGGTCTGGGGCAAGAAAAGTAAAAACTGCACCTGGGACAGTTTATTGTACCAGAAAACAAGGAAACTATAGAAAAACTATTAGCATCATGCCAAAAAAAGAGAAAAAAAAGTGAGTTTGAAGTGATATCATAGACCAATGATAACAAAATTTGACTATCAAATAGGATAATAGGTACAATTAATTTAAACACTGTCACTCATCTGGTTCTAGAAGATGCAGGGGTGGAATTAGGCATGCGAATGTCAGTTAAAGAGTAATACCCATGAAAGGAAAGAAGAGAAAGGAGCATCAGGCAAGGAATGCTGTTACACTGCTATGCAGATCTGACCATTTCTGCCACGCCAAGGGGTGGACTCTAAAGCAAAGATGACTCATTAAAGGCTGTTTTTCAACCACCTTGCTCAGTTACCGACTGATGGCTGATGACTGATGATACAAAACAGGTTTATGTGTGTGTGTATAAAATAAATAATATATATACACACACACACAAATATGTTTAAAAATCTGTTGAGCTCCCAATGTCAGAGCCAGTAAATATAAAACACGAATGTGCTGGGGTTACTATGCATCAGGATTCTCTCTGAACTTGAAACTCCAAAGGGATTTTGGATTGGCCAACATTTATGCCCAAGTGTGGGAGCCCTGGTACCTTCTTGTTTCTGCCCTGCTCTTATTATCGTATATTTTGCCATTTGCACCTTGTTGGTGATGGATGCTGAAAATCTGCAGATGGATCCATTAGTGGTTCTCACTGTAATGTCTTCTTTGTGGTGCACCCACAGCACAAGCTGTGCCTCTCCCACTCCCTTGGATCTCACCTGTGACTGGCTTCTAACAAGTGATTCTGTGTTGGCCTCACCCTTCTAACCACCCAGGCAGAGCTCTTTTATTCTGAATATCTTTGTCCCAATCTTCAATTCAGCTGGGAATGTCCCAAATAGCTTCCCTAAATCTTTCTCTAGCTTTAGCTTTCAGTCATCTGCCATCTTTACTATCTATTCTGTTGTTGGATTTTTTTCTGTTTTGTTATGTCTTACTTATGATTAATACCATAGTCTTTTATTCCCCCTGCAGTTAAACAAACAAAAAAAATCTGACTTTAAAGGGAGGTGTCAGGTTTAGAATGTTTCTTTCTGGTCATCAGTCATCAGATCAGCTGCAGCAATCTTTGTGGAGCTGGCTGTATTCTGAATGGTCTCTTGACTGTTTTTTTGGTCTCTCACTAGAATGTAAGGTCTGAAAGCTGTAGTCAGTTCTTCATCTTTGTATGTGTGGCTCCCAACACAGCACCTGGAACATGAAAGAATGAAAAAATGTGCTTCCTAAGTGTTGGGGATGACTAGACTTTATTACAGTAAGATAACTATCTACTGTGTATCCCCGAAAATAAGACTAGCTGGACAATCAGCTCCAATGCGTCTTTTGGAGCAAAAATTAATCTAAGACCAGGCCTTATTTTACTATAATGTAAGAGCCAGTATAATATAATAATAATATAATATAATACTGTGTCTTATATTAATTTTTGCTCCAAAAGATGCATTGGAGCTGACTGTCCGGCTAGGTCTTATTTTGGGGGAAACATGGTAATTCAAATCTGTAAGGTGCTTGTCAACAGGCTGTTTGACACAGATGAAGAAGGATGTATTACAATGCAATATACCATGGATATGATGTGCTAAGGAAAAAATAATCCATTTAGAGAAAGAAAACTTTCCCCAAAGGCAGTATTTAACATTTGTTCTCATTAAGATTATAATTCCATCCATGATAATATTGATAATAATTGTGCTCATAAGAATGATTGAGTAATTTCTGCCAAGTAATCCTAAATATTCACTTTTATTATTGAATACATTCCTGAAAGCTCCTTTGTAATGAGAGTTGTCATTTCAGAAATGACAAAAGGAGTCCTGGAGAGTGAGCTAACCTGCTGCGAGGCACTCCTCTAGTAACTGGTGGTATTTCTCCTTCAGGGAAGTAATCTGTTTTGGGAGCTTCTTGCAGTGACACTGGTAAAAAGAAAAAAACAAAAAACAAAAAACAAGCAAACACTGGGGCGAAGTCCTTTGAATTAAAGCATTCACCAGGAGAAGACAACGGGGAAAGTGAAAGTCCAATTTAAGAATTGGGTCCCCACGTCTTTCCCCTCCTTCAAAACACAATTCATCCTTTGGAATTCCCCCAATTTCCCCATTCCAAAGCATCTTCTGCTTGGAGACCTGGGTTTCAGTCTCTGTTCCAATGCCAGCAGTATGATTTTCAACCCTAATTGAATCTATCATGAAGAGAGTTTGACCCTGGATAATTTCATCCAAGATGATTGGCTTTACATTAATATAATCAGGTCTTATGATGCAGTTATCTCAGGATTAATGTCACCACCTAACTTTAACTTTCTCCTGTTTGGTTAGGACCGCCAAAAGACAAGAGGAGCATAAAAACCCACCGGGCTGGGGCATTCTGAATCCCAGATACTGTCTTCTGGTGTGAGACTGACGCATTGGCTCAGCCCTTTCCGCGCTGTAAACAGAGGGACCCAGGATTCCAAAAACCAGACGCCAGGGCCCCCGACGCTGCCAGCCCTGAGCTCTGCGGACTCTGCCGCCCTGGCTGCTCCCTTTCTATCCAGACCTGTGTGAGCTCTCTTGGGACCGCCAAGACTTCAACTGGGAAATGCTTTCCACCCCCGCTGGCTTCTGCGCTGGGACTGTTCTCAGTAATGGATGACTTCCTGAAGGCCAGAGCATCTCGCCGCGGGGACGCAGAGCCGGCGGCCCCGACCCAAAGTCCGTGACCCACAAAGAGCCAGAGAGGTCCCGGGAGAGGCAGCTGCTGCAGAGGAGCCAGGCCAATGCCGCCCCGTAGCCTCCCTCGGCCGGGTGGTCTCCGTCAGGAGTGCCGAAGTGGAGTCCGAGCCCCTGCCGGTGGGGACCCTTTGGAGCATCGCCCTGCTCCTGGCCCTGGCAGCCACTACCGCACGTCCCAAGGCAGTGGATCCCAAGCACTGTGGCCCGGACGACCCTGGCCACCATGGTCAGACCTTTCATCACATCATCTTCCGTGAGCAAAAGATGTTACTGTAGCACCTCTACGTTTGCTGGGAAACGATGGAAGCAGTTTGTCTTCAGAGTCCTTGGATAATTTTCTTTTCGCTACTCAATTAAAGTGACAAAAAACAATGCTAGTCCTTTATTTCTCCTGTGTGTTCCTGGTTTGTCTGTAGGGAAGAACGAGGCAGGGGCATAGGCGGGGTAGGCAGACGGGCCAGTCCAAGTGCAGGGGGGTGGGGGTGGGGGGGAGGCCTCAGTCACTGGGCATTGCTGAGCGCAGGGGAATGGGGCCTTGGGGTCACAGGAGTGGCCAGGGGTGGAGCGTGGCCTTTCATCCAACTTGCCAACACCTGTTGGGCCTTCAAGAGAAACTGCAGACAGGCAGCCAGCAGCGCTGAGGACTCCACTTAGGCTGGGAAACCCTCCTGCTCCGTGTCCCTGGCCCTTCTTGGCTCCGAGTCCATCTCAGGGGCCCTCCTGGCGTCTGAGCGTGCCTCCTCCACTGCATTCTCCCCACCCTCCTCTCCAAACACGCACAGAAGTTCAGGGTTCCTCAGGCACTGACCAAATTCTACTGGCAAGTGTTCTTTACCCCTCTGACTTTCTGCAGCCCCTTTGCCTAGCACCCGCTTACGACTAGTGGAGGTGGCCTGCTGCAAGGTCGCTGGGGTGGAAGGTCAAGGCAGTCGTGGCCTTGGACATTTGGCCTGGGAAACCAGCCACCCTGCGGTGAGAAGTTGGCTCAGTGCCCTCTCCCATCCCAGAGTGGGTGTGCTTGCTTGCAATCCCTATGCCAATTGGGTGACTTTTCCACGGTACCGTTTCTCTCTACACCAAAGGTACTTGAATTAGAGTATGCACCCCATCCTGGAGCTGAAAGGGAGCTCTCCCTTGAGAACAGTGCTAGCAAGATGTTAATCATCATGTCATGCTCAGCATGTAGGACCACTTTAGAACTCCCTGAACTAGATGAAGTATAACACACATCTGACCCCCCAGTGTTTCTGAGAGGCTATTGTGGATCTGTCAATTTTCTAGTTGTATATAAATATGTAACACAGAAATGGAGTAATAATGTATACACTCTTATGTAAGTAGCTTTTTTCATTCCATATCTTGTAGCTACAGAATAAAATTCCTTAGTTTCATTTATCCAATGGATACATTTCTTTGGGATTTAAAGTATTACTCAAATTTGCTATTATTGTTTTCCCAGTTCTTAGTTTTGGCTATAAGCATGCAGAAGTTGTGGCAATATTGTGTGTGGGAGGGAGATGAGTGGTTGTTTGCATTTGTGTGCTGTGTGCTGCCATTAGTTTTGTTTTTCAAAAATATATGCTTTATAAATTTAATTTCATCATCTCTTACTGTGTTACTGTACCAAACACAGTAGCAGGTATCTGAAATGTGTGTTACCCTACAATGTGAAGATTATTGGTAAAATCAATGTACATTACCTTTTGAGTTTGATAGGTGAAAAATACATGCCACTGCTTTTTATTTTTATTTTTATAAGAGTTTATTTCAGCCAAACTGACGACATATGCCAGGGAGCAAGATCTCAAATGCACTGGAGAATAACTGTTTTGCAGTTTCTTTTATGCATTTGAAATTAAGTGGAACATAAGGAAGATTACATGAGGGCAGGAGAAAGCAAGGCAGGGATTGGATTACAGGTTAGTTATAAGATTATGGAGGAGTCTGTAAGGGTGGTCAGTGTTAGAAGAAAGGGCCTAAAAGGGGGCATTTCAAAGGTGTGTTAACCTAGATGCACAGAATAAATGGACAGGGCTTGCTTAAGGCAAAGATAAACCTTTTAGTAAAGAAGTTACATGCCTGGGCTGTGACTATCCACCATGACCTGCCCAGTTAAGAATTTTTGATCAGATCACCCTGTGAGGTTACTTTCCGTAGAATCCCTTTTTTTTGTCCACAGTTCCCCCTTTTGGTCATGAGTCAATCCGAAGGATGCATTGATGACCAATCTTCTATAACATTGCAAAGTTATTCCTACATATGTTGGGATTTTAATCATTAAAACCTCAATGTCTAATAAAAACCAAGAAATAAGCAAGTAGTATTCTTTAGTTTGGCAGATTTATGAAGACATTTTACAACCTCTAAAAACATAGGTTCTTTTATTGGAAATACATTTAAGACATTATAACCTCTAGAATCATTTCATAGACATCAAAGTCAATTATTAACATGGATTTATTTTGTAGAACCCAATCAATATAAAGACATGTCTGTTTTACTTAAACATGTCTGTTTACTAAACAAACAAGCCAGCTTTTATTTACTAAGGATTAATTTTAGATCATGTGAACTTGAAAGGCATTTGGGCCAGTTGCTATATTTTTGAGAATTTTAGAATATTCAATCCTTACAAGCACTTGCCTTTAAATTAATTTTAACTATACCATCTTGAGGCAGAAAATTATCTCACATTTATAGCATACATATATAGAAATACACAGACAAATAGAAAACAGTTGGATTCAATTTGGGGGGGGGGGGCATTTACAATTTATATCTGTCTTTGAAAAGTCGAGTTCCAAATGACCTTTCCTCTTTTAAAGTAAGGACAGCTATTTTTAATACCTCAAAGGATTGAGTTGGCACCTAAACGACATCATAGGTTGATCCATTTATATAAGTCCTTTTACATAGTTTCATTTTAGCTTAGACGAGGCAGCCTTTTTTCACGTTCTGAGACGGTCTCTAATAATTGTCTTCCCATTCATTCTGCCTAATTTTGTAGCTGGCTCTTTCTAACTGTGTGCAGAAAAATTAATTTAGAAGTATCAAAGGAGCCTCATCTCAGGCATCTCCGTTATAAATGATAGGCTGACGGTGGGGAGCCTTGTTGGCCTGGAAGGCACAAAGGTGGTGGGCCTTGTTGGCCTGGAAGGGACAATTACCCATGTTAAGTTTGAGATCCATAGGGTCTTACCAAACTTCTAGGGAAAATCAGCCTTTACATGCACGTCTCCGGATGCTCCAAATGTGGTGGATATTCCTATAGGACTGCTTTCTGCCCTAGAGAAAAGTTTTTCTCAGGCAACCCCACAGATTCTTAGTCACCTAATACACAAGCAAGGGACAGTGAGAGCTTACCAGACACTGCCTTAACCGCAATGCTCTCATGGCTCCCTCTGGCTCCTCTCTCAGGGTGAACCCATTCCAGGGTGCCCTGCCTTTCTCCCCAGAGTTCCACTGGCTTCTCTAGGATTGGCTGCTCTTACCGCACTGAACAACTCCCTGAGCCCTTCTCCTTCGGATTCCGGATTCCGGGGTCTGAACAACAGTCATCACCGCATTGGCTATTTGGGTTGGGGAAGCAAGTGTCCTTTCTCTTTCAGAGCTCAAGAGAGTTCAGTCTCTCAAGTAACCAGCAAAGATTTTGTTCAGACTCTCAGTAAGCAATCCAATGAAAAAGGCGAAATTAAAAGCAGCAACCCTTTTTTTTTTTTCCTTTTCCTGAGTTATCTCAACCCTTATTTACCTCGAGGATTTTCTAAGAACAGCTCAAATAAAGTCATGGCCTGCTACTTAAAGCAAGGAGACCCGGGATTCCCAGAGAGACTCACCCAAGTCCACCGGATGCAAAGCCAGGAGCTGGTGGGGCACAATGGGTCCTTGCATGTACCTAGCACCCAGTCCCGGTCCACAGGGTGGTCCTGAGTGGGCGTCTTCAGAATCCTGCCAACTACACTAAGTAAATGTCAACATCAGAAATGTCCAAACCTGTAAAGGAATTTTATGAGTTTATTTGATCCAAACTGATGGCATATGCAAAGAAGCAAGATCTCAAATGCTCCCGCCATTGTTTTAATTTCTGTGTTTTTATTTTTCGGAGTTTGAATGTCCTTTAATAAACTTTTTAAAAGAAAAATAATGTATGCAATATGAATGGTATGTTATTTTCAACAACACTGAACTGTATAGTGTTGAATGTGATGTCACTGTTTTATTTCTTTTCATGGTTTTTAGAAACATAAATGGAATATACTTAAAACTGTAGTTTAAGCATAAAGTAATTCACTAAGGGATAAAAAAGAACCTGAAACTTGATGGGATAATGAATACAAAAATTTTTGCCTGAACTTCAGGAATTACTCTCAGGACCACACAACAAAGTAGCTACCAAAGAGAGACACTGAATCTCACTACCACCCCATTTCATAATCAAGAAGCCCCTGGCAATTATTGGATCATTCAAAGTGTTTGTGGGGAATGTGTGCATTGAATAATCCTTATGCATTATTGTTAGAAGGTAAATTTGTATGCATCCTGAAAAACAATACTCTGTTAAAAAATCAGGCCCCAAATCAGGCCCAAAATACAGTCACTTTTGCTTAGCCCCACCAAGACTTAACATCGAATGCAATTGTAGTTTCAGCCTCTCCCAGAAGTGGAATTTTAAACCAATTACCCTATAATTTCCAGATCAACACTAGTTGAGGTAATCTGCCTGTAGGACCCCTGCTGTGCTCCCCCCAATGAAGGTTGCCCTTGCCTGAAACAATCCTTTTTTTGGTTTTATTAGTAACTTTCTTGTCCCACCCAGTTTCTGCCTATAAAAACCTTCCATTTTGTACAAATTCTCTGAGCACCTCTCTATTTAGTAGATGGAATACTGCCCAATTCACGAATCATTCAATAAAGCCAATCTTTAAATTTACTTGGTTGGATTTTTGTTCTTTAACAACTCAATAAATTGATATTTATGCATTTTTATGGCATAATTCTGTTAATGTGTATACATCCTGAAGAAATTCACTCACAAGGGGAGTATTTTGTGTGGCAAAGGTGGGTAAGTGCCGATCTGAATGTCCACTGTGAGATAGCAGATAGATAAAATGTGGCAGGGGCTCATCAGAGGTTAATATGCCAGCATTGGAAGCAACAAATAAAATGTATATATAACAGTCTTGGAAACTTGCAAATGGATGGGAAATAATAAAACAAATTCGATAAATAACTTGATCACCTTACCTGAATTGGAGATATATGCACACAAAAGAATGTCACATAATACAAAACTGATACAAAAACACATAAAAAATCGTTGGGAAGAATTTCAATGGAAGTAAGGGGAGTCACTAATAACAGAATGCACATATTTACATAAAACAAGATGGGGTGTTGCAAAAATACATTGGAAATGTGGCATTAACCCAATGTATTTGCCACTGGTATGAAAAGCATAACATATTTGAAGTCTCCCTTTGAGTCACATAATCTAGTGTAGATAAAAATAGAAAATTACAATTTTAAGTAAGGCATGGGACTCTCTTTTCCTCACTCCTACCTAACTGCTCCTTTCCTCATTTCCTTACTTGGTATACCTGAGTCAGGGCCTGGAATCTCTGTTCAGCTACAGCATGAACTAGCTTTGTATTAATACTATTGCAAGGATCTAATCTCTTGAAGTCTCTTCTCTAAAACCAGACAATCTTGTGATATGCAAAGAAAATACTTATGAGAAGTGTTATTTCCCTAGATGTGCCTGACAAGTAGAGAGGCTTTTTCAGTGAATGGAAATAGCCAGGAACTGTACCTTCCCCACCCCCCAACCCACCACCCCCGACCTTCCTTCTTATCCCTCCCCCCCCCCTTAATTCAATCAGGGAATCCCCTCAGGTTTTCAATTGGTACTTCCGGAATGCTGGAAATTTCTCCTTAATCCTATCAGGCTCTGAGGCAATTTGCAATGCAAATGAGCACCCGCGATGCATTACCCGCCTCTGCTTCCCAAAGTCCTTTCTCACAGAAACAGTATAAAAGGCACACTCCGTACCCGATGGAATCATTTGCTCGCTACTTCTAGACTAAGCTACACGTCTGAGGCCGCTCAGGAGACTGAAGCTATGGAAACCCATCTAGCAACTTTGGAAGACCTGTCTTGGATGAGGCCGTGTCCAGAGCCCACCATGCCACCGGGCCTGAACGGAGAACAGGCCTGGGCCTGGGCCATGGACAACTTCCCTGCGCTGAGCCGCCACTCCTGCGAAACGGGCCACTTCTCCGGGGAACGGAGCTATGGTGCCTGTGGGCTGCTGCGCCATGCTTGCACCTGGCACGGAGATGTTCCCAGAGCTGAGAGGGGCCAGAAGCGCCGTCGAGACCCGTATGTCCAGGACCCAATGGCTGAAACCGAGATGGAGCGACAGTCACCTCAAGAAGAGGCCGATATGACAGACGGCCCAGACCAATGGCGCATGCACCAACCAGGGGACGCCAGCAGAGGTGGACAGACACTTGGTCGGGTCGCCGCCAGGAGCCCAGACCACCCCAAGAAGCTGCTGAAAACTGAGGCTTAAAATAGGGTGGGACCCGGAAAGGAACCCCAGCCTTAGCCTGGCCTTCAGCACTGCTCCCTTCAACCGATGTCCTGGACGGAGCCCGAGACACCCCAGTGGGTCCCTCTGTCTGCGCGGGGGACTTGGCTGTGATAACGCCCTACGTGCCTAGGAGCCTTGAGGTTACTGTGACGGAGAACATTCTTTATTTCGTTTTTTCTCTCTTGAATAAAACTCTCCGAGTAATAAATTATATGCTGAGGAAATTTTCTTTTAGGTCTACACAGAATTGTCATGATTTCTTTTTGAAATTGTATACAACGATTAAAACTTGTCTCCTTATTCTCCGCCAGTGGGATTGATTTGAGATGGGTGGAGTCAGGATTAGAAGCCTCATAGGTGGGCCTGGGGCAGAACGGAAGCAGTGAGTGAGGTCACTACTGATTAAAATCAGAGGAATGCAAATTAAAGCAATGAGATACATTAAAAAAAAAAAAGACTTTATTGGCGAAGGGGAACAGTGTGTATTTCCAGGACTTTGTTGGGGAGCACTGTGTTTTCCCCAGGACCCATCAGCTCCAAGTAAACTTGTTGTCCTTCAATCTTATTTGCGGGGGTGCGTAGCTCACCCACCCATGTGGAAGTCAAACCCGCAACCCTGTTGCCCGGAGCTCGCCCTCTAGCCAACTGAGCCATCTGGCCGCCCCAGGATTGCTCCTTTTTCAATTCAGCCAGGGCTGATTGCTCTGTTTTGACTTCAGCGAGGGGGGAATTGCTCCCTTTTGGGTAAGCGACGGGGGGATGACTCCGTTTTCTCTTCAGCGAGGGGGTTTCCGTTTTTACTTCAGCGAGGGTGCATTGCTCCGTTTTGGCGTCCTCGAATGGGCATTGCTCCGTTTTGCCTTCAGCTGAGGGCTGATTGCTCCGTTTAGGCTTCAGCGGGGGGGGGGGGGGGGGTTTGCTCTGTTTTGGCCTCCGCGAGGGGGGATTTTGTGTTTTGGCTTCAGCAAGGGGCATTACTTCGTTTTGGCTTCAGCGAGAGGGGATTGCTCCTTTTTCTGTTCAGCGAGGGGTGATTGCTCCGGTTACTCAGCAATGAGGGGTGCTTTCTCCGTTTCGGCTTCAGCTAAAGTACTTGCACCGTTTTGGCTTCAGCCGGTGGGATTGCTCGGTTCTGGTTCCAGCGATGTCAGTATCAGCGCTAAGCTGGAGAGGGCAATGGAAGCACGTTGATTTCTTGGAGACTCATGGATTCCCCGCCGTTTGTGCACTGGTAATTTCTACGTTTTGTGGGCAGCGATGAGTGATTGCTCCGCATCGCGTCAGCGAGGGGTGATTCTGCGATTTGGCTTCAGAAAGGGGCATTGCTCCGTTTTGGCTTCAGCGAGGGAGGGTTGCTCCTTTTTTTTTATTCAGCAAAGGGAGATTTCTCCGTTTTGTCTTCAGTGACGTCGCAGTCAGCGCAGAGCCGGGGAGGGCATTGGCTGCAGGTCGGTATCTCAAAGCCCCATCGTTCCCTGGCCAGGTGAGCCGCTACTTTCTCCTTTTGTGTTCAGCGATGGGTAATTTCTCCGTTTTGTGTTTAGCGGTGTCGATAGCCACGCAGAGGCAGAAAGGGCTGTGGATGCACGATGATTTCATGGAGACACAGGTTTTCTCTCTGTCTGTGCGCCGTTAATTTCTCCGTTTTGTCTTCAGCGACGTCGTGGGCAGCGCAGAACAGGAGAGGGTTTTGGATGCACGTTGATTTCTTGGACACCCATCGATTCCTCGCTGTGCACTGCTAATTCCTCCGTGTGTGTGTGTGTGTGTGTGTGTGTGTGTGTGTGCGCGCGCGCGCGCAGAGATGGGTAATGTCTCCATTTTGTGTTCAGCGATGGGCAATTTCTCCGTTTTGTGTGCAGAGATGGGTAATCTCTGAGTCGCAATGTCGCAAGCAGAGCGGAGCCGACCCGGCAATGGGTGCAGGTTGACTTCTCAAAGACCCATTGTGTGCTGACGGTCCCGCATCGCTATTTTTTCCGTTTTTTTCTTCAGCCTTGTCGCTAACAGCGCAGATCCCGAGAAGACAGTGTCTGCACTTCGTTTTCTCTGAGAACCGCGGTGTCCTAGGGCTTGTGTCCCGGTAGTCGTGCTCTACTCCTTGTAGGGTTAGTTCTCTGTCCAGTTTGCTTACGGCCCCATTCCTTTTCGGTATGTTTTCCTCCTGCTACGTTTTTCCATCGGAATGCTGGTTGGGCGATGTGTGCGCTCAGGCAGTTTTCGTAGTTCACTGCTTCTACTGATTTCCTTGAATATGTCACTGGTAGCATCGTTTTGAAGTCGTTCGTGGTAGGTAACTCCGTATTGAATTAGTCGGTGTGCGACCTCTGGCTTGCATCCGCCCACGAGCGGGGAGAGCATAAATACCCGGGCTGCTGGTACTGCTGCAGACTTTGCCTCTTGCACCGGCGCGAACGCCTTTGTCCTCCTGGTCCGAGGTCTCCGCGATGGAGCAGCATTTCCTCGACGCTGTGAAGAAGGCGTGGGATTCCACTAACGTGGAGCCAGGGCCGCTGCCTCTCTCTATTCGAAGCTCCGAAGATTCTGGGCAGTGGCCGCTCTCCCTCTACCCCGTACTGGGCGAGTCGTCCTGTCGCCGCGGTTATTACGATGGGAGACTGTTTTCCAGTCCTCCTTGGCGGCTGCCGTCGGTCTATCAGCGGTACAGACTCTTAACGGGAGCCCAGAGCACCTTGGAAGCGAGCCCGGCCCTGCCCAGTCCGGGCCTCTGGCCGCCGGCGACACAGATGACGCCAGGAACACCCGCAGCGGAGACGGAGAGCGCAGACAGAACCACGTTCCAGCAGCTTCCCGAGGCCCAGCCGCCCGACGCCGCAGTCAGCTCGCAGGACACCGAGACTTGTGACCGCGCGCCCGCGTCACAGCGCCGCAGACACCCAGTGGCCGCTTGGTGGAGCCTGCGCAGGGTTTTCTCAGGCTGCCTGCAGTGGATTCGTCGCGCTGTCTACACCTTCATGCGGCTGCTGTCGGACAGTCCTTGGAGCTAAAGAGCCCTGCGATGGCAGCGGGAGCCTTTGGGGAACTTTCCACGGGAAATAGATCCTCCCTTACGGAATAAAACTGTGTTAAGATGTCCGTTGGGTGTCCCTGGTCGATTTTTGATGCTCATTCCTCAAGTTTCTCCTTGCAGCTCTAGAGGCTTATGACTTGGGGTTTCCTCTTTCGCCCACGAGCCCAGGAAACGACAATATATCCTGATTTTGCTTCGCCCGCCGCTTCTCCATGGCTACTTTTGCCAGCCCGACGTTGCTCTCAGGCAGCAGGCTAGCTGCTTCTTGGCGACACTTGCTGGATCCCAGTCCTTTGAAGTGCTGGGGACCGCGTTTTGTGGGTGTGTCTCTGACTGGTGCAAACCGCGGGGCGGTTTCTCCGCCTTTCGGCCAGCATTTTGGAACACGACCAAATCTTTGGTTGAACACGAGTTTTCTTGGTCGCGCTTGGGGTGGGTGGTTTCTCACAGTCCTGGTGTCTGTGGCTCCGCGTGTATCGTTTTCCAGGGCAACAGCTCTCGTTGCACTGAAACCGCCGATTTCTCATCACTTTCGTTAACGGTGCGGGTCAAGTCCCAGCTCTCAGTGGCAGCACCCCTCCGTTCTCCTGTACTGACTGGGTGCTTGTCCCGCTGGTTTCCCCGGACGGGTCTCGCAGTCCCAGCACCGTGGCTGGCACCGAGCCCCTGTTCCCGTTGTTATTCTGCCTGTTGCGCCGAGCAGGTGCCATAGGGGCCACAGAACTACGTCTGCATTCAGTCCCCGGCGTTTTCCCTATGGCGACACCGTTCACTCCTCCAAACAGGCTGCTTCTCAGCCGTCCAGTTAGGGCTGGAGAAGGGCCAGGTTCTGGGACCAGCTCAGTGTCAGCGTGTTGTCAGCAGGGCTTGGATGAAGAGCACCAACCGGCGCTCTCTCTCCGGCCCCTTCTCTGGTAGAAAAGACTGGACTGCGCTCCGTGGCTTGGGCGGTCGTATTTATGGCCGATGTCTCCTTTCTTTCATCAGTCAGGATGTTTTTCTGATTTCAAAGGCAAATACAGAAAATTACTATTGAAAAGACTCCGTTTATTGTAGTGTTTCCAAACCTGAAAGCACAAGAATATTTTGATAAGACACAATCTTTGTTTCTAGCAAGAGTACAGTAAAGGTAAAGGATACACTTTTATAATCTTTTATAAAAAGCAGACCAAGCATCTAAGAAGTTTTTTTTATTTTAGCAGAGAAAATTAAACTCCAGTTTCGTGTATCTACATTCTTACGCTCATATTTAAAAAAAAAAAAAAATAACCTTTGTAAATACAACTATTCAATTATGGCTATCTTTGACTCCACAACGTAAATCTCCCCACCCCAAGACTCTTTCATGTTTATATAGCTATTTAGTTTCTGTCTTTTTCTGTCTCTGGAGTAGCCATTTTATTTTAGGGCAAAATTACTCTTTTTTCTGTAACTAAAACATACACTGTACATCTTGAACTCTTCACATAAAATCACATCACATTTACCCCCCCCCCATATGTCCTACATAAGTTGCTTCCCCTCGCTCTTGTTTCCGGTGATTTATGTTTAGAGTTTGATTATAAGCGTTACCTATTAGTAACCTTTACTTTCCAGTGAAAACTAGGAAGCAGGCAACTGTGACCTGTCATATATTAGCATCCACTATTAGATTAGCACACTTATGATACAAATTATTAGCACATTTACAGTACAAATTATAAAAATGTATCATTTTCAGACATATGCTTTTCATAGTATAATTGCTTTTAATGTGGAAAGAGACATGTTTGCCAGTAAACATAAATACCTTTGTCCTGTGTAAAAAATTAAGAAGACAAAGCAGATCAACTTAAACTTATGTTTAGCATAATACTGTAGTACGCTAGTGTCATGCAGGGTGTCATGCGGGTTGTCAGCTCCCGCTCCCCACATAAGAACGCAGGACGTGGTGAGGCCAAAAAGGAACACCCATGGAGCCATAGATTGGGAGTCACCACTACAGTCTCCCTGGCGGCTGGTTTGGAGACAAAGAAAGAGTAGCCACACAATCCACAACCCCCCTTCCACTTCTCTGCCAACCAACCGCACATGCTAACTGCAATCCGCTCTTGCTAGCTCAGCCCCAATGTTCTTGCTAGCCCCCATTTGCTGCTAGCATAGCCACGGCAGTTATATTAGTGGCCAATGGCTCACTGGTTAAAGCTGACAGCCAACTAGCCACAGCTGATGGCCATCCAATCACAGTTGATGGCCATTTACTACCTGAGCCAGCACCTTTCCACGTGAGGGCGAGAGCCTCAAACTGCACTCCCAGTTCTGTCCCCACACTCCACACCTACAGGGTCTCACCTCACAATCTACGTGACAAACATCTTCCATGAGGGGTTCTATGAGAGGAGCCTGGAGGTGAATGCAATATCCTGGACACAGCCAGGCTCTCTGGGCATTGCCAGGGTTTCTGGGCTTCTTAGGGTACCACCAGTCTCCCTGGGCACAGCCAGGGCCTCTCAGGGCACAGCCACTCTCTCTGGGCACAGCCAGACTTTCTGGGCTCAGCCAGGGTTCTCAGGACACTGCCACCCTCTCTGGGCACAGCCAGACTTCCTGGACTCAGCCAGGCCTCTCAGGGCACTGCCACTCTTCTGGGCACAGCCAGACTTCCTGGGCACAGCCAGGGTTCTCACATATTTTTAACAGGGGCCATAGAGACACAGGAAGAAAACACCCACCTATACCCCAACAAGTCTTGCTGGCAGCAGGGCGAGACAGGAAGTAAACATCTGCCTGTTCCACTACATGGTAGTATGTTTCCAAGCAAACAGTCAAGCGATCTATTAAATTGGGATGGAAGGCAATTCCCCATAGTCCATAGTTGTAGTCACACAACAGCCTAGCCAACTGTCCCCCCCCCCCCCGCCCCCGTGTCTTTCCTTAAGGAAAGAAGAGTCTGTGAGACTGTGCCTTTCTGGGACTCTGTTCCATTCTTGTGTTTACACCTTATGTCTCTCTGTCTGGTCCCCAAAAGATGGTTTGCAGCCAAAGACGGGTAAGATATCTCACGGGAGATACAACCTAAGCCAGGCGGAACCGAGTGGGGACCCCCAATGAGCTGCCTTAGAAGAATATGGGAAGGAGCCTTGCCTCTCCTTCCCCCTGCCTGGGAAAAGCGACTGCTGGCTCTGACTTTTCCCTCTCACCTAATTGGGAGAAAAGTCTTGAGAGTGATAAGATTAAGCTCTCTCTGCTCAGCTCTGTGAAACAATTTCAACATGTGATATATGTCCCTTAAAAGAGTTGCACACCTCACCTCAAGGACTTTCTGCTTCGGCTGTTTGAAGATCAACATAATTGGTTTGGGTTGTTTCTATAACATGATAAGTGAGTCTCACAGACCGTGCCAAAAACACTGCTACTCCCTTGTGTACTTACTAATAAAAACCTCCAGTCGGCTCAAATCTGGGCTCTAGTCCTCTGAGACTGAGAGACCCCTGGCCTTCGGAGAGATTTAACTGCATTAAGTCTCTGTTTCTTTCTTAAAAACTTAACCCAAGCCTCCCCTTCTCGCACCCTCACTGCCCGTGTTGCGCTGGACGCGACATCTGGCGCCCAACGTGGGGCTTGAGAAGGGAAGGACGACTAGAGTCGTAAGGATCTGCAGACACGGTGAAGGGACTCCGAGAATCCGCGCGGCAGCTACCTGGGGTAAGGAGGTAGTCTATGGACTTGGAGAATTTAACCAGGGTGATGAAGGAATTCAAAAGAAACAACTAACACTTTCGTGTGAAAGAGTGTGATTGTGTGAGCGAATGCTTATAGCTCCACCGTCCTTTAGGACTATGGAGTTTGCTTGGGCTCGTAACCGCGGTTCCGTAACGCGTCATATGGCAGAACGGCGATTTGGCATCTCGCCAACCAGGGTTGGGGTTTATACGACCACGCCTTAGCTAAGACGTGTTCTAAGGTCTCGAGAGAGGCACGGCCGGCCGAGCATCAGAGTGGAATTGGAGTGAAAGTCCTTCTCTTTCCTTTCCTGCTTACTTACTAACATGGGTAATGCAGAAAACAAGTACAGACCTTGTATCTGCCTGCTTCAGCAGCTTCTTAAGAAGGGAAAGCACAAAACCTCAGAAAAAAGATTAGAGGAACTCCTCAAAGTCATTGAGACTCATTGTTCCTGGTTTCCAAACCTTGGGACACTTGATATGGATAAGTGGGAAGAGGTAGGACAAAGTCTCTGTGAAGTACATTCCAATGGAGTGTCTTTCCCCAGTTCAATCTGGGAAACGTTCCAGCTAATCCACTCAGTTTTGGAACTGCTCCAAACAGACTCAGAGGAGGAGAGAGAGAAAGATGACATAAACCAGTTTAAAAAGACAAAAGAGGGTCGAGATAATGATGAGGGGTCCAAGACGGTGTCCACTGTCATTCCTAAAATTCTATATCCAGATCCGGAGGAATGTTCTGAGGACGATTGTCCCCCTCCTCCGTCTCATTGGCCACCCCTGCCACCTTCCTGTTTAAAACAAACGTAGGAGGCTTTCCAAACCAGCTAGACAAAACAATAATCCCTTTCTCAGTAAAAGTATCCCTCAGTGGGGATAAGGGGGAAAGTGAGGGGTTTAGAAAATAGTCGGTAACCACAAGATGGCCACGGGGTGTTTTTGTGTGTGTGTGTGTGTGTGTTTTTTTTTTTTATATCAATGTCGTATTGTGCCTTACTAATTCAAACACATCACTGTCTTTTTTTTTAACTCCAATTCTTTTATTTTTTTATTTATTTTTTATTTTTATTTTATTGGGGAAGGGGAACAGGACTTTATTGGGGAACAATGTGTACTTCCAGGCCTTTTTTCCAAGTCAAGTTGTTGTCCTTTCAATCTCAGTTGTGGAGGGTGCTGTTCAGCTTCAAGTTGTTCTTTTAGTGTTAGTTGTGGAGGGCGCAGCTCAGCTCCAGGTCCAGTTGCCATTGTTAGTTGCTGGGGGCGCAGCCCACCATCCCTTGCGGGAGTCGAACTGGCAACCTTGTGGTTGAGAGGATGTGCTCCAACTGGGAGCTCAGCGGCAGCTCAGCTCAAGGTGCCGTGTTCAACCTTAGTTGCAGGGGGCAGAGCCCACCATCCCTTGCGGGACTCGAGGAGTTGAACCGGCAACCTTGTGGTTGAGAGCCCACTAGCCCATGTGGGAATCGAACCGGCAGCCTTCGGAGTTAGGAGCATGGAGCTCTAACCGCCTGAGCCACCGGGCCGGCCCGGCCACAGGGTTTTGAAAATTAATTTGGGGAATGTAATCAATAATGTAAAGATTTTGTAGGGTAGCCGATGGACACGTGTCCCATGTGGGAGACCACCTCCGGGATGATGTAGATGCCTGATCACTGCGCTGTACACCTGAAGCTGAACAATAATGAATGCCAACTGTAATTTTATATATATATATATATATATATATATATATATATATATATATATATATATATATGTATATGGTAACAGGAAGCGGAGTACAGCATTAGGAATAGAGACAGTGGAAATGTAATGGCTGTGTGCGATGTCAGAGGGATAGTGGATGGGGGAAGGGGGGTTCACACAGTGTGAGGGATATAAATGATAAACGTCTAAGTATTGCTTTGTCTTGTGCACCTGAAACTAATAAAAAAAAAAGTATCCCTCAGACAACTAAGAAGCGTACGCGCTCTTCATTATCAGTTACAGAGCGTGGCATACATCAAGCTAAACTCGAAGGAGACATAGATGCCCTTAATTTTCCAGTGATCTTTAGACAGGCTGAAGCCCCTAATGCAGACCATCCTGAAGGGATCCATGAAGCGGTTTATGAGCCTTTCCCCTTTAAATTTCTAAAAGAATTAAAACAAGCAGTTTTGCAGTTTGGAGTCACTTCTCCGTATACCGTCGGCCTTGTTAAAGGTATTGCTGGTGGCAATCGGATGATTCCCGCTGAGTGGCATGCTTTAGCAAAAACTTGTCTAACTCCTTCTCAATACCTGCATTTTAAAACTTGGTGGATTGATAGTGCAGAAACACAGGAGAAACAAAAGGAGGCGCATAATATAGATATTTCTGCTGACCAGCTATTAGGGAAGAGACTTTGGACTGAGACCCGTGATCAACTAGATATGGAAGAATTGGCTGTCGGACAATTAAAACAAATTTGTCTAGCAGCATGGGAAAAGATTGAGATAGAGGGCAAAACTCCCTCCTCTTTTCAAAAGATTTTACAAGGTCCACAGTAACCTTATTCAGATTTCCTTGCCTGTTTGCAAGAAGCCATTAATAAACAAATCACTAATCCTGCTGCCACAGATATCATTTTACAAATTATGGCTTTTGAAAACACAAACAAAGATTGTAAACGTGCCATTGGCACACAAAAAGAAACAACTGATGCTATGGGATATCTTAGGCTGTGTCAAGAAGTGGGGACAGAAGACCATAAAGCTGCTGTGTTAGCTAATGCCATTACAGGGGCAATTCAGGGAAGAGACAAGTTTTCTGGCACCTGCCATAATTGTGGCAAGCCTGGACATACCAAAAAGAATTGCAGAGTTAAGAAAAAAAGCGGCTCCCGGCTACAAAGTCCTTCTCTTCCCCAGGGTCTTAAACAACCCGGGGTTTGTCCTCGGTGTAAAAAAGGAAACCATTGGGCCTCTGAATGATGATCTAAATATCATAAAGATGGGACCCCGCTTCAGGGAAATGGGAAGCTGGGCCAGCCCCAGGCCCAGACAATAACCGGGGTGTTTGTGAGTCAGGCGGCACCTCAAAATTATCAGACGGTGCCTCCTCCTCAAAATTATCTGTTCAACAATTAACCCCTGCCACTGAGGGAAGTGCTGCAGTTGATGTTTGTACAGCTCAAGATATACTGCTGCTTCCAGGGGAAACCCCCCCTTCGTGTGTCCACAGGAATAATTGGACCAATCCCTCAAAATACAGTTGGACTTCTCCTTGGCTGTTCAAGCTTAACATCAAAAGGAGTTATAGTCCACACTGGAATAACAGATCCAGATTTCAAGGGAGAAATTCAAATTGTTATGTCCTCCTCAGTCCCTTGGTCTGCTAAAAAGGGAGAGCGAGTTGCACAGCTTCTTTCAATCCCTTATATACCCCTAAAAAGAGGGGAACCCAAAAAAGAACTGGAGGGTTTGGAAGTACCGGATCAGCAGGTGCTTTTCTGGCAGAAAAGATTTCTGACATCCACCCAGTCTGTCAAGTTAAGATTCACAATAAAAAATTCTTAGGATTAATGGACACTGGTGCGGACATCTCTATAATAAATTCTCACGATTGGCCGGCTAATTGGCAAGTACAACCGTCTAACACTAATGTTGTGGGGATAGGCGAGGCTTCAGGACTGCTTCAGAGCACCTGCATTCTTCCTTGCCTCGGGCCAGAAGGACAAAAAGGATTTTTACAGCCTTATATCGCTGATATTCCAATCAGTTTGTGGGGTCGAGAACTGCTTTCTCAATGGGGAGCAGAAATCTGGATACCCCCAGGACAATATAGCTCTCAGAGCCAACAAATGATGAATTTCCAACCAGATGGGTTTCCAACCAGGACAAGGTTTAGGAAAGTTTAATCAGGGAATTACTCAGCCTATTCAGCCTGCGTTTCAGACTGGACGTAGAGGATTGGGATTTAATTCACAAAATCATAAGCCTTTTTGTTAGGGGCCACTGTCACGGAGCTGAAAACTCCTTTGGCTCTTAAGTGGAATAGTGAAAAGCCTCACTGGATTGAACAGAAATGCTTTCAAAAGAAAAATTAGAGGCTTTAACTGAATTGGTACAAATTCAATTAAAACAAGATCATATAGAACCTTCAACTAGCCCTTGGAATTCTCCTGTTTTTGTCATAAAATAGAGATCAGGAAAATGGAGAATGCTCACTGATTTACATACAATTAATGTTTTGATTGAGCCTATGGGTCTGATACAGCTTGGACTCCCCCAACCATCCATGATTCCCCAAAATTGGCTGTTACTAGTAATAGATTTGCAAGATTGTTTTTATACTATCCCTTTACATCCTTAAGACTGCCCCAGATTTGCATTCTCAGTGCCCTCTCTAAATAATAGAGAGCCTAGTAAAAGATATCAATGGAAAGTGCTTCCTCAGGGAATGCTTAATAGTCCCACAATTTGTCAGTTTTTAGTAGCTAGAGCTGTTTCACCAGTCAGAAAAGAATTTTCAGGTTGCTACATCATTCGTTATATGGATGACATTCTCTGTGCTGCATCTACTGCAGAGATTTTAGCAGATTGTTTTAAGTTGCTTCAAAAACAACTTGAGTTGGCAGGTCTCCGTATTGATCCTGATAAGATTCAAATCACGACTCCTGTAAAATATCTTGGAGCTATTGTTGACAGACAAACAATTAGGCCTCAAAAGGTACAAATCAGAAGAGACCAAATCTCTACATTAAATGATTTACAAAAATTGTTAGGAGATATTAATTGCTTCGTCCCACTCAGGGAATCCCCACCCCCACTTATGTGCTCAGTAATTTATTTGGCCTTTTGCGGTATCCTTCTCAATTAGACAGTCCCTGTACCCTAACTCCTCAGGCCAACAAAGAGCTAGGATTTGTTGAAAAGAAAATTCAAGAAGCTCCGATTCAGCACATAGATCCATCTCAACCTTTACAAATTTTAATTTTCCCCACTCCCCACTCACCTACAGCGGTGATAATTCAACAAAATGACTTGGTAGAGTGGCTGTTTCTACCTAATAATTTTGTCAAATCATTCCTAACTTATTTGGGATTAATTTCAGAGCTTGTTTTTGCCGCCACCGAGGAAACTTCCATTCGGTGGAAATTCGGGCTTCGATGACAGATAGATAGATAGATAGATAGATAGATAGATAGATAGATAGATAGATAGATAGATAGACAGGACAGGATAAGATAAGATAAGATAGGACAAGATAAGATAAGATAGAAATAAGGAGAAAAAAACCACGAGGACTCAGCGTTAGTGCAAAATTGCTCTGGAATCTGAGGGCGGTTGTACGACCCTGAATACCTGCTGGGAACCGAACAGTGTTACGACAGAGAAACAGCCCGCACGGAGAAACAACGTGTTTGGAGTAGTGAAGAGCGTTGCCACCAAGCAAGATGCCGGCACACTGGATGCTAACGCTGTTTTGTGGCAGCCAGAGCGCTGGCTCCGCGTAACAAGCCGCAGCGCCAAGAACAGGAATCGTGGCTCCCTGCCAGCTGCAGTGCTGGGACTGAGACCCGCCTGGGAAAGCAGCGGTGTTAGGAGGAATGACCAGTGCTGCCACATAGAAAACGCCCAATCGGTGCAACTTCGGGCTTAGGTTAAAAAAAAAAAAAACACAAAAAACAAAAACGAAACCAAAGAAAACAGGGTATTCAAGCTACTACCACAGGAGCTAACGGATCGCCAGCTGCACGCGTATCACCGTTTTATACCCTGAAAAGACCGATGGGGAACAGAATGGTACTAGGAAACAGCAAGCGACAGAACAGCGAACCTAATTACCCTGCCAAAACAAGACCTCTTTGGCGCTAGGAGCCACCTCCTAACCCAGCAGCGCTGCATAGTTACGCTGCTGGCGAAAGTGCTGATGAGAAACCGAGAAACAGCCTGTTCGGGAAACAGCGGGAATGGGGGAGTGAACGGTGTTTCTACCGAGAAAATGCCTGCTTCGGGAAGTCGCCGGAGTGGAGGAGAGAACGGTGTTGACGCCACGGTGTTGCCACTCTTATGTAAACATTTTTCTTGACAGCAATGCCGCGGGCTCTGCGCCACAGCGAAAGTGCTAACAAGAACAACTGGGACTCCGTGCCCGCCAAAACGCCCAGTGGGGGCTATTTCGGACTTAGGAAACAAGTGAGTAAACAAAAACAAAACAAGAGGACTCAGCGCTACTACCAAAGGAGCTAAGGGATCCCAGCTGCGTGCAAAGCACGGTTCCAGGACCCTGAAAAGAGGGAGCCAAATGCTTTAGTCTGAACCAGCCCCATTGGGAAGACACGAGGAAGGGTGGTGGTGGGGGGGAACTGCCTGTGCCTGTGCAGCCCACGAAAGCCATGGAAGTGAGGAAGAGTGGAGATAGGGACTATATAAAATGGAGTCACTCTAACCAAGCTGCAAAATGATTAACATTATGAAGGTTGGGGCATGAGGAAAGACTATTCTTGTTCTAACTAGTCTGGGAACTGAAATTTTTGAACTTTCCAGTCCTGTGTCAATACCAGGATATACATCTGGATATGTAGCGACACTCCAGATAACCTTCTCATTGCCCCCTGAAAGACTCACATCTCCACACCACCTGATATCCACCTGACTGCCATTATCCAGACCACGGTGTATGACCAGAGCTCCTGGTGCCCATCTTCTGGAGCACCTGGCATCTGTCACATCCTGACTGCCTGATATCTGACTGCAAATTATCTAGGGCCAACCCTAGGCCTAACAATGCGGAGCTGATAATTCCCAAGAATGTACTTTTTACTATAAAAACTCAACTTTTCTTTCTTCTTTGGAACACTTCTGGGATTTTGCCTTACTGTGTTCCCAGTTTGCAAGCTCTGATACCCTTAAATAAATCTTTATCATTTATTTGTAGCAAAGCCTCCAGACACTTGTTTGTGAGTTTGTTAGACAGTATCAAGCCTAGACTTAACACCTGAATTCACTGCTCTGGAGAATTGGACTTCTCCAGAAATGTAATCTTAACCAGTCTGGAATTTTCTGACCCAGAAAACACCAATAAGGTCATCTGTCCTGTGGGCCCTCTCTATCCCCCACAGGAAAAAAAGAGGCACCTGCATGATAAAACTCTCAAAACTCTCATCATCCCCTCCTCCGAGAAAAGAAGATGTCCTGGCCTAGGTCTAAAAATATTCTTTTGCCAGTAACTCCCCTGCCACACTCTTTTCCTATAAAAATCTTTCATTTGGTACCATCCCTTGGAGAGCCATTCTAGTTGCTAGATGGGGTACTGCCCAGTTCACAAGTTGTTTAAGAAAGCCACTTAGCTCTCCAAATTTACTTGGTTGAATTTTGTTTAACAGTGGAAATGATCACGTTGTGAGACATTACATTGACTTAGAAATTTAGAATCTCCATAATTCTGCTTCCACAGGTAGTCATTGTTTTTCACAAACAATGAAGCACACACCTCTATCATATTTTTGAAATCCTTAATGAGTTAGAGGAAGAAAACAATCTTTTCCTTTACCCTTCTTGAGTTGTCCAGCTGGGCAACCCGACCCTGTGAATTGGACTGGCCAAAGATACATTACCATGGCGAAATTTATGACAGAAACCTTAACCTGGACAGGAATCAGGAAAGCCTGTGGGAGCAGCTTTCACACCCTGTGTCTTTCAGAAAGCCCTACAGGAAGACTTATCACAGGAGAGGAAAATACGAGTTCCTAAGTTTAATTTCCCTCATTTTCTGCCCCATCGAAATCCTAAATTATTCTCTTGCCACTTCCCCTCCCACTGTATTATTCTCTGTTTAGCCTTCTCAGCTATAATTCCACACCTTTTGTCATCCTTGCATTATTTTTCTCTCTGCTCTTGGGGAAAGAAGTTGGAGCACTGGCATTTAAATTACGGTTACCTGAGCTCCCTTTCCCTTTGCTTGCTTAAGACAATATTTGCAGGTTAGTACAATGCAGATTCAGCACCCCAGCCCCAGACGTTCAGTCTGTCTGGGAAGGGTGAGACAGTTGCCTTTCTGATGGAACTGTTGCAGTCTAAATGTTGAGTAATCGTAGCATTAAACTATGCAGGGCAGATCCTTTATTCTGTCATTCTTTTATATTCGTTCCACGAATTTAAACACGTTTTCTTTCTTTGAACTAATTGCCTCATGGTTACGATGTCCAGACATACCTTTACCCCTTTCAAATAACGTAATTGTTTCTTCCAGATTTATCCCATGTAATCCTGAGAGAAGCTAAGCCAAATGCACCAGTACAGCTACACTGACCAGCTTCCGCTCAACAGTTGTCTGGAATCAGAGTCCCTTCAATCTAAGAAGCCAATCATGGTCAAGATGGGTCATGTGTCTATATACCACTAAGGGCAAAAAGGCTGGTTTTAAAACTATGTCGAAATGGTAAGAATCCACTGATTTTAAGATATATACCTATTCCAAAGGTACGACATTGAGAAATGTCGTCTTAGAATTCATCTTAGAATTAACTAACTTGGGCTATATCTTTGTCCACTCCTTTATTTTCAACCATTAGGGTCATTTTATCTGTTTACTTTTTGAAAATAGCATAGAGCTTTAGAGCTGTACTTTTGTTAAGCAACTAATTGGATCACATTTGTCTTTTCTCATGGTGGTGAAGGAGTTCAGATCTGACCTCCCCCAAATGTACCACTTAGGCATGGTGACCACTTTAAGCTGAAAGCAATCAAGACCCAGCAGATTTAGGAAAATGTGTTACCTCTCCCTTAACTATGAAGAACAAATTCCATAAAAGGCCTGGCTAAAAAAGAGAGGTATCACCAGAGATAACTTTTCATCTGAGTCACCTACCTCCATGGCAGGGCCACATGTAATGACCAAACAGCTGTTATTCTTATTGTCCTGTGAATTATCCAGCTCGCCCTTGAAGCCCCAAGACCCTAACCCATTCCTCAGCTCAGGATGGCATATGAGCCTCAACTGCCTGTGCTGCCCTTGAAAAAACGAACCAACCATTCAGAGAAACCACCTCTACAAAAAGAAATAGCAAAGACCATTGAGGGTGCAGGACTACGACTTTCGGTGTCACCTGGAGTGGGGACAGAGTCCCAGAGAGCAGTTTCCAGGCTCTCGGCCTCACGTGGAAAGGTGCTCACTTGAGTAGTAAATGGCCATCAACTGTGATTGGACGGCCATAAGCTATGGCTAGTTGGCTGTCAGCTGTAACCAGTGAGCCACTGGCCACTAATATAACGGCCGTGGCTAGGCTAGCAGGAAAATGGGGCTAGCAAGAAGGTGGTGGCTGAGCTAGCAAGACCAGATTGCAGTTAGCACAGCGGGTTGCGGACAATGAGGATCCAGCCTCCAGTGAGACTATAGTGCCACCAGCGAGAATATAGTAGTATGACTCCCCTACCTATGGCTCGGTGGGTGTTCCTTTTTGGCCTCACCATATCCTGCGTTCTTATGTGGGGAGCTGGACCAGAGAGAGGGGCAGTGCCCTGAGAGGCCCTGGCTGTGTCCAGGAAGTCTGGCTGTGCCCAGAGAGAGTGGCAGTGCCCTGAGAGCCCCTGGCTTTGTCCAGGAAGTCTGGCTGTTCCCAGAGAGAGCTGCAGTGCCCTGAGAGCCCTGGCTGAGTCCAAGAAATCTGACTGTGCCCAGAGAGATTGGCAGTGCCCTGTGAGCCCTGGCTGAGTCCAAGAAATCTGGCTGTTCCCAGAGAGAGTGGCAGTGCCCTGAGAGCCCTGGCTGAGTCCAGGAATTCTAGCTGTGCCCAGAGAGAGTGTCAGTGCCCTGAGAGGTCCTGGCTGTGCCCAGGAAGACTGATGGTACCCGAAGAAGCCCAGGAAGTCTGGCTGTGCCCAGTAGTGCTGGTGGTGCCCTAGGAAACCCTGGCTGTGCCCAGAGAGACTGGCTGTATCCAGGATATTGCATTCACCTCCAGGTTCCTCACACAGGGCCCCTCGCGGAAGACGCTTGTTGAGTAACTTGTGAGGCAAGACCCTGTGGGGGTGGAGTGTGGGGACAGAATCCCAGAGAGCAGTTTCCAGGCTCTCGGCCTCACGTGGAAAGTTGCAAACTCGGGTAGTAAATGGCCATCAACTGTGATTGGATGGCCATAAGGTGTGGCTAGTTGGCTGTCAGCTGTAACCAGTGAGCCATTGGCCACTAATATAACTGCTGTGGCTACGCTAGCAGAAAATGGGGGCTAGCAAGAAGGTGGTGGCTGAGCTAGCAAGAGCGGATTGCAGTTAGGACAGTGGGTTGCGGACAGTGTGGCTCCAGCCTCCAGTGAGACTATAGTGCCGCCAGCGAGAATATAGTAGTATGACTCTCCTACCTATGGCTCCGTGGGTGTTCCTTTCTGGCCTCACCATATCCTGCGTTCTTATGTGGGGAGCGGGAACTGAGACCCCGCATGAAACCCTGCATGACAGCTGGACACCAGTGCCTGTTGCTACCCCAAAAACGGGACTGCTAGGACTAGGAAATCACTCTCACCGCTAAACAGGTGTTTGCTGCGCTAAAATGGCTTTCCCCGGGCGGGGTACCGGGATTTGTTGGTGAGTGAAATCGAAGCCACGGCTAAGGCAGAGAGAACCAAATCGAAACTGGCTGCACCCCAGCAGCCTTGGTGCCAGCCGCACGCTGCCGGGTTCGGGGAGGCAGCCGGGCTGCGACCTAGAGACCACCTGGCCCGGCGCCACGACTGGTGCTGCACCGAGCAACGGCGAGCTCGGCTCTATCGGAAACTACGTGTGAGAACACGGCGGCTGCGAGCCCTCCGTCGCCGCCGTGACAGAGAAAAGGCAGAGGACACGGCACACCTAACGGTGACCGGACCCAGCGAGGGTGGGCACCGAGCAAACTGCTGTTGTGGCCAAAGGCAAACATTTGTTTTGGCGCCTACAAGGGTGCAGTCGCCGAGATCCAGGGACACTGAGAAGTGAGCAGTGTCCCTAACACCGAGAGTTGCAGGCGTTAAACTAAAGTCAAGCAAACTGGAGGCGGGGCGTGGAAATCCCCCTCGCTGACCAGTTCTGCTTTTCCCACGGAAGCAAAACTAAATCTAGCTTAGTTCACAAGAAAAGCGAAACTGAACTAATTTCTTGTAAATGACTTCGAAAACCATAAAAGAAACTTAAGCTATTTTCCTAAAATGGTATGAATAGTCACTTTTAACCAATCCCTTGCCTTCTGGAAGTCCCCGTTGCAGCAACCAATTACTGTAAAGGTCAAACCGCTTCCTCATTTTCTCTATATAAGCTACCCCACATGCCCCATGTGCTGCTTAGGAGTTTTCAGTTTGAAGTCTCCCTCTGAGAACAGCTTGTTTCTCGCTCAACGAAATAACCCTGTTCAGTGAGGCTCTCCGAATTTTCTTTACCCTGTTATGGGGGCCAGTAGCAGGCTGGGAAGAAGACCCCTGATGAAGCCCGAGGCTGGTGAGCAACTGGTGCTGGTACCACTGAGCCCACTGCACTCACTGCTTTCTGCCAAGGACGCGGAGTTCCACGGGAAAGCTCTGCTCCGAGCTCCACTCCCTTTGTGCTGAGCTCTCCGATTTTATGGAGCCGTCACTGTGGACGCTTCATTGGTAAGTCACCCTCTTCTACTGAAACCGAGGGCAACGTGTGATTGTATGTGTGTTGGAAGAGCTGTTGAAAAACAGGGTCCGACAGAGTTTAAATGCCTTGGGAAATCTAAGGCAAAGAGGAGTTCCACCCGGACCAAAAATGCAGCAAGGATCTTGTGCCATTTGGGAGACTGGGTGAGCTTCAGGGTAATTCAGAACTGTAGTGTTCATTTTGGGGAACTGTAGTCACACAACAGCCTAGCCAACTGTCCCCCCATGTCTTTCCTTAAGGAAAGAAGAGTCTGTGAGACTGTGCCTTTCTGGGACTCTGTTCCATTCTTGTGTTTACACCTTATGTCTCTCTGTCTGGTCCCCAAAAGATGGTTTGCAGCCAAAGACGGGTAAGATATCTCACGGGAGATACAACCTAAGCCAGGCGGAACCAAGTGGGGACCCCCAATGAGCTGCCTTAGAAGAATATGGGAAGGAGCCTTGCCTCTCCTTCCCCCTGCCTGGGAAAAGCGACTGCTGGCTCTGACTTTTCCCTCTCACCTAATTGGGAGAAAAGTCTTGAGAGTGATAAGATTAAGCTCTCTCTGCTCAGCTCTGTGAAACAATTTCAACATGTGATATATGTCCCTTAAAAGAGTTGCACACCTCACCTCAAGGACTTTCTGCTTCGGCTGTTTGAAGATCAACATAATTGGTTTGGGTTGTTTCTATAACATAAGTGAGTCTCACAGACCGTGCCAAAAACACTGCTACTCCCTTGTATACTTACTAATAAAAACCTCCAGTCGGCTCAAATCTGGGCTCCAGTCCTCTGAGACTGAGAGACCCCTGGCCTTCGGAGAGATTTAACTGCATTAAGTCTCTGTTTGTTTCTTTCTTAAAAACTTAACCCAAGCCTCCCCTTCTCGCACCCTCACTGCCCGTGTTGCGCTGGACGCGACATCTGGCGCCCAACGTGGGGCTTGAGAAGGGAAGGACGACTAGAGTCGTAAAGATCTGCAGACACGGTGAAGGGACTCCGAGAATCCGCGCGGCAGCTACCTGGGGTAAGGAGGTAGTCTATGGACTTGGAAAATTTAACCAGGGTGATGAAGGAACTCAAAAGAAACAACTAACACTTTCGTGTGAAAGAGTGTGATTGTGTGAGCGAATGCTTATAGCTCCACCGTCCTTTAGGACTACGGAGTTTGCTTGGGCTCGTAACCGCGGTTCCGTAACGCGTCATATGGCAGAACGGCGATTTGGCATCTCGCCAACCAGGGTTGGGGTTTGTACGACCACGCCTTAGCTAAGACGTGTTCTAAGGTCTCGAGAGAGGCACGGCCGGCCGAGCATCAGAGTGGAATTGGAGTGAAAGTCCTTCTCTTTCCTTTCCTGCTTACTTACTAACATGGGTAATGCAGAAAACAAGTACAGCCCATAAAGCTGCTATGTTAGCTAGTGCCATTACAGGGGCAATTCAGAGAAGAGAAAAGTTTTCTGGCACCTGCCATAATTGTGGCAAGCCAGGACATACTAAAAAGAATTGCAGAGATTTTAGCAGATTGTTTTAAGTTGCTTCAGAAACAACTTGAGTTGGCAGGTCTCTGTATTGCTCCTGATAAGATTCAAACCACGACCCCTGTAAAATATCTTGGAGCTATTGTTGACAGACAAACGATTAGGCCTCAAAAGGTACAAATCAGAAGAGACCAAATCTCTACATTAAATGATTTACAAAAATTGTTAGGAGATATTAATTGGCTGCGTCCCACTCTGGGAATCCCAACCTATGCGCTCAGTAATTTGGTCTCTTGCCGGGTCCTTCTCAATTAGACAGTCCCCGTACTCTGACTCCTCAAGCCTGTCAGGAGTTAGAATTAGTAGAAAAGAAAATTCAGGAAGCCCAGATTCAGCGCATATATCCATTACAGCCTTTGCAGATTTTAATTTTTCCCACTCCTCATTCGCCTACAGCGGTCATTGTCCAACAAAATGACTTGGTAGAGTGGTTGTTTCTACCTAATAATTTTGTCAAATCACTCCCAACTTATTTAGAGTTAATTTCAGAGCTTGTTTCACAAGCTCGCACCAGAGTTCTTTTTTTTTTTGACTTTTTCTTTTTCTTTTTTTTTTTAAATTTATTGGGGTGACAATTGTTAGTAAAATTACATAGTTTTCAGGTGTACAATCTGTATTACATCATCTATAAATCCCATTATGTGTTCACCACCCAGAGTAGCAGCCATTTATTTTTTTATTATTTTTTTCATTTATTGGGGTAACAATTGTTAGCAAAAATTACATAGATTTCAGGTGTACAATTCTGTATTACATCATCTATAAATCCCATTGTGTGTTCACCACCCAGAGTCAGTTCTCCTTCCATCACCATATATTTGATCCCCCTTACCCTCATCTCCCACCCCCCACCCCCTTACCCTCTGGTAACCACTAAACTATTGTCTGTGTCTATGAGTTTCTGTTTCTCATTTGTTTGTCTTGTTCTTTTGTTGTTTTTGGTTTATATACCACATATCAGTGAAATCACATGGTTCTCTGCTTTTTCTGTCTGACTTATTTCGCTCAGCATTACACTCTCAAGATCCATCCATGTTGTCACAAATGTTCCTATATCATCTTTTCTTACTGAATAGTATTCCATTGTGTATATATACCACAACTTCTTTATCCATTCATCTATCGAAGGACATTTTGGTTGTTTCCATGTCTTGGCCACTGTAAACAAAGCTGCAATGAACATTGGAGCACACGTGTCTTTATCTCTAAATGTTTTCAGATTTTTTGGGTAGATACCCAGGAGAGGGATTGCTGGGTCATATGGCAATCCTATTCGTAATTTTTTGAGGAACCTCCACACTGCCTTCCATAGCGGCTGCACCAGTCTGCATTCCCACCAACAGTGTATGAGGGTTCCTTTTTCTCCACAGCCTCTCCAACACTTGTTACTATTTGTCTTGTTGATGATAGCCATTCTGACTGGGGTGAGGTGATATCTCATTGTGGTTTTGATTTGCATTTCTCTGATGATTAGTGATGTTGAGCATTTTTTCATATGTCTATTTGCCATTTGTATGTCCTCTTTGGAGAAATGTCTCTTCAAGTCCTCTGCCCATTTTTCAATTGGGTTGTTTGTTTTTTTGTTGTTGAGTTGCATGAGTTCCTTGTATATTCTGCATATTAGCCCCTTATCGGAGGCACTGTTTGCAAAAATCTTCTCCCATTCAGTTGGTGGCCTCTTTATTTTGTCGATGGTTTCTTTTGCTGTGCAGAAGCTTTTAAGTTTCATATAGTCCCATTCGTTTATTTTAGCTTTTACTTCCATTGCCTTTGGAGTCAAATTCATAAAATGCTCTTTGAACCCAAGGTCCATAAGTTTAGTACCTATGTTTTCTTCTATGCAGTTTATTGTGTCAGGTCTTATGCTTAAGTCTTTGATCCATTTTGAATTAACTTTGGTACATGGTGACAAATAGCAGTCCAGTTTCATTCTTTTGCACGTGGCTATCCAATTCTCCCAGCACCATTTATTGAAGAGGCTGTCTTTGCTCCATTGTATGTCTTTAGCTTCTTTGTCAAAAATTATCTGTCCATATTTATGTGGTTTTATTTCTGGGTTCTCAATTCTATTCCATTGGTCTATGTGTCTGTTTTTCTGCCAATACCATGCTGTTTTGATTATTGTAGCCCTGTAGTACAAGCCAAAGTCAGGAAGTGTGATTCCTCCATTATTGTTCTTTTTTCTTAAGATTGCTTTGGCTATTCAGGGTCTTTTGTGGTTCCAAACAAATCTGATGATTTTTGTTCTATTTCTTTAAAATATGCCATTGGGATTTTGATGGGGATTGCATTGAATCTGTATATTGCTTTGGGTAATATGGCCATTTTAACTATGTTGATTCTTCCAATCCATGAGCACGGAATGTCTTTCCATTTCTTGGTGTCTTCTTCAATTTCTTTCAAAAATGTCTTATAGTTTTCAGCATATAGGTCTTTCACATCCTTGGTTAAGTTTATTCCTAGGTATTTTATTCTTTTTGCTGCAATTGCAAAAGGAATTGTTTTTTGTATTTCTTTTCCTGAGATTTCATTGTTAGTATATAGGAAAGCAATGGACTTTTGTACATTGATTTTGTAGCCAGCAACTTTACTGTATTCTAATAGCTTTTTGGTGGAGTCTTTAGGGTTTTCTATATATAGCATCATGTCATCTGCAAAGAGTGATAATTTAACTTCTTCATTCCCAATTTGGATGCCTTTTATTTCTTTCTCTTGCCTGATTGCTCTGGCAAGGACTTCCAACACTATGTTGAAAAGCAGAGGTGATAGGGGACAGCCCTGTCGTGTTCCTGAACGTAGAGCAAAGGGCTTCAGTTTTTCACCATTAATTATGAGATTAGCAGAGGGCTTGTCATATATGGCCTTTATTATGTTAAGGTATTTTCCTTCTATACCTATTTTATTAAGTGTTTTAATCATAAATGGATGTTGTATCTTGTCAAATGCTTTTTCTGCATCAATTGATATAATCATATGAATTTTGTCCTTTATTTTGTTTATGTGATGTATCACATTGGTGGATTTGCGTATGTTGAACCATCCTTGTGCCCTGGGGATGAACCCCACTTGGTCGTGATGAATAATCTTTTTAATGCATTGTTGTATTCGATTTGCTAGAATTTTATTTAGGATTTTTGCATCGGTATTCATCAGAGATATTGGTCTGTAGTTTTCTTTTTTTGTGCTGTCCTTACCAGGTTTTGGTATCAGGGTAATGTTGGCCTCATAAAATGAGTTAGGGAGTACTGTCTCTTCTTCAATTTTTTGGAAGAGTTTGAGCAGGATTGGTATTAGATCCTCTTTGAAGGTTTGGTAGAATTCACTAGTGAAGCCATCTGGTCCCGGACTTTTGCTTTTGGGAAGGTTTTGGATGACTGATTCAATTTCGTTACTGGTGATCGGTCTGTTTAGATTTTCCAGTTTTTCATGGTTCAGCCTTGGAAGGCTATATGTTTCTAAGAACTTGTCCATTTCTTCTAGGTTATTGAATTTGGTGGCATATAGTCCTTCATAGTATTCTTGGATGATCCTTTGTATTTCTGTGGTGTCCGTGATAACTTCCCCTTTTTCATTTCTGATTTTGTTAATTAGTGTCTTCTCTCTTTTTATCTTAGTGAGTCTAGCCAAGGGTTTGTCAATTTTGTTAATCTTTTCAAAGAACCAGCTCTTTGTCACATTAATTTTTTCTATTGTCTTTTTGTTCTCTATTTCATTTAGTTCTGCTCTAATTTTTGTTATTTCCTTTCTTCTGCTGACCTTGGGTTTTACTTGTTCTTCTTTTTCTAGTTCTTTAAGGTGTAACATGAGGTTATTTATTTGGGAGTTTTCTTGTTTCTTGAGATAGGCCTGTAATGAGATAAATTTCCCTCTTAAAACTGCTTTCGCTGCATCCCAAAATTTTGGTAGGATGTATTTTCATTGTCATTTGTTTCTATGTATCTTTTGATCTCTCCTCTAACTTCTTCTTTGACCCAGTCGTTCTTTAAAAGTATGTTGTTTAATCTCCATGTATTTGTGGTTTTCCCGCTTTCTTTTTGCAGTTGATATCCAATTTCAAAGCCTTGTGATCAGAGAATATGCTTGGTATGATTTCAATCTTCTTAAATTTGCTGAGACTGATTTTATGTCCCAATATATGGTCTATCCTTGAGAATGTTCCATGTACACTAGAAAAGAATGTATAGTCTGATGTTTTAGGATGAAGTGCTCTATAAATGTCAATTATGTCCATTTCATCTAATGTGTCATTTAGGGCTGCTATTTCGTTATTTATTTTCTGTTTGGATGATCTATCCATAGCTGTCAATGATGTATTTAAGTCCCCTAGTATAATTGTGTTTTGGTCAATTTCTCCCTTTAGTTCTGTTAGTAGTTGCTTGGTATATTTTGGTGCTCCCTGATTGGGGGCATAAATATTGATGACTGTTATGTCTTCTTGTTGTACAGTCCCCTTCACCATTATGAAATGTCCATCTTTGTCTCTTGTTATCTTTTTCACCTTGAAGTCTGTTTCATCTGATATCATTATGGCTACACCTGATTTTCTCTGGGTACCATTTGCTTGGAGTGTCAATTTCCACCCTTTCACTTTGAGTCTATGCTTGTCCTTGTAGCTGAGATGTGTCTCTTGGAGACAGCATATGGTTGGGTTTAGTTTTTTGATCCAATCTGCTCCTCTGTGCCTTTTTATTGGTGAGTTCAGTCCATTTATATTTAGGGTGATTATTGATATGCGAGGATATCCTGTCATTCTATCTTTAGTTTTCTGGTAAGGCTGTGTTTCCATTGTTTCTTTGCCTTTTTGTTGCTGTCTATTATTTCTGGTGGTGGTATTCTATGATGTTTCCCTCTGTTTCTTCTTTTATTACAGTATATATTTCAGTTCTGGATTTTTTTGAGCGGTTACCCTTAAGTTTATGTAAAAGAAAGTTTGATATTTAGAGTATTCCATTTTCTTCAGCACGCTTACTTTCTCCATTCCCATATGCCGGTTCAGGCCTTTACTCTCCCCTTTTTGAGTTTTGGTTGCCACAAATTGTCCCTGTTGATGGTGGTCGAATAGCCTCCTTTAGTATTTCTTGTAGTGCAGGTCGTGTATTAGAAAATTCCCTCAGCTTCTGTATGTCTGGAAAGGTCTTTATTCCTCCTTCATATCTAAAGGACATCTTTGCTGGATATATTATTCTTGGCTCATGATTTCTCTCTTTCAATAGTTTGCATATTTGGTTCCACTCCCCCCTGGCTTTGTAGAGTTTCTGCTGAAAAATCTGATGATAATCTAATGGGCTTTCCTTTGTAAGTTACCGTCTTCTTTTCCCTGGCTTCCTTGAGGATTCTTTCTTTGTGGTTGATTTTAGACAGCTTCAATACAATGTGCCTTGGAGAAGGCCTGTTGGCATTAAGGTAACTAGGTGTTCTATTTGCTTCTTGGATTCGAGGGTCCAGTTCTGTCCACAAGTTTGGGAAGTTCTCATCTACAATTTGTTTGAATATATTCTCTGTTTCCTTCTCTCTTTCTTCTCCTTCTGGTATGCCCATTATTCTTATATTGCTCTTTCTGATGGAGTCAGAAGGTTCTTGTAGAGTTCTTTCATTTCTTTTAAGTCTCAAGTCTATTTCTTCTTCCATCCGTGTAATTTCCAGGTTTCTATCTTCGATGTCACTGATTCTTTCCTCCATCTGGTCTACTCTACTACCTAAGCTGGTTATTTCATTCTTAATTTCTTCTATTGAGTTCTTAATCTCCAGAAATTCTATTTGGTTCTTTTTTAAAATTTCGATCTCTTTCATAAAATGTTCTTTGATTGTGTTTCTGAGTTCATTTAACTGCCTATCTGTGTTTTCTTGCATCTCGTTGAGTTTTTTCAGAACTGCAATCTTGAATTCTCTGTCATTTAAGTCACATATTTCTGTATCTCTAAGTGCCTTTTCTGGAGACTTTTCACTTTCTTTCTGAGCTGTCTTATTCCCTTGGTTATTCATGGCAATTACTGGTTTACTATTTCTCTTCCTAGACATCTACAGGAGTGGCTTCTGCAACAGGTTGATAGGAAGCGGTCTTTCTTTTGTTTTCCAGTACTTGTTGGTAGAATGTTTTATTTTTTCTCCAACTGCAGCTTATTTTTCTTCTCCCACATGGTAGTGCTATGTTTTCTCTGCACTATTCCAGCTTCTCACACAATGGGGGGATTCCCTGGGAGACGGGCTTCTCCTCTGTTAATAGTTCATCTAGGTCACAGGGCGCAGTGTCCCGGTGGGTATGTGGAGAGCTTTTGATGTTCCAAAGCTCTTCCAGCTCCAGATTCAGAGCCCGTATGTTTCAGCAGTTCTGTTTACTCCTGCAGGGATCCGCCCAGATAGGTGGGTCCAGGGGCAAGGTGAGTTGTGGGAGGTGGCCCAGAGCAATGGCAGTGACCACCATTACAGCCTGTCCTGCTTCCACAGCTCCCTCCCCTTTGCCGGAACTAGTTGGGCTGCGAATCTGCGGGCCATAGTTCTTAGAACAGCAAATATTCTGCTCTTTTGATCTGACACTGCTACTGTTCTGTTTCTAGCACTGGGCAGGTGGGGTCGGGGTGAGCTCTGGGAGGGTAGGGAGGGGGCGCCTAGTCTCAGTGCCTAAGGCTTCCGTTCTCTGCTTGGCAGTGAGGGCTTAAACCACCGTTTTCAGCCTTCTTCCCTCAGTCTTTTCTCTGAGGTCTCTGCCGTGAGCGTTGGGTTCAGCAGTGTTATATGCTGTCCCCTCAGCCCTGTGGGCCATAAGCGGAGCCCTAGCAGTCTGAGTTCTTCCCTCTCCCACAGCTGCGGTAGTTCCGGGAGGCAGCACCCTCGGAGCACTGAGCTAGGTCTGTGTCCTGTGCCCGCGCAGCTCCATCTCCACACTTCTCCCTTCCCTCCTCCCCGCTCACACGATTCGCCCACCTTTAGGTGAATTCAGTAGTGGGCCTCTTCGCCTTGCCTGTCTGCTGTGCAGGGAGTCCTTTGTGGAATTATTGTTGTTCGATTAGTTGTAAATTCCAGGGGAGCTTTACAGAGGCTCACCTCACCCCACCATTTTGATGAAGTCCTTTGTTTTTAAATGAGTGCAAGAATGTAGATATATGAAACTAGAGTTTAATTTTCTCTGTTAAAATAAAAAAAACTTCTCAGATGACTGTTCTGCTCTTTATAAAAGATTATAAAAGTGTTTCCTTTACCTTTACTGTAATCTTGCTAGAAACAAAGATTGTGTCTTATTAAAATATTCTTGTGCTTTACATTGTTTTCATCAGGTTTGTAAATACTAAAATAAACGGAGTCTTTTCAATAGTAACTTTCTGTATTTGCCATTGAAATCCAAAAAACATCCTGATTGATGAAAGAAAGGAGAGATGCGGCCATAAATATGCACGGCCAAGCCACGGAGAGCCGCCCAGTCTATTATACTAGAGAAGGGGCGGGAGAGAGAGCACGGGTTGGTCGTCTTCAACCAAGCCCTGCTGACAACACGCTGACACTGAGCTGGTCCCAGAACCTGGCCCTTCTCCAGCCCTAACTGGACGGCTGAGAAGCAGCCTGTTTGGAGGAGTGAACGGTGTTGCCATAGAGAAAACGCGGGGGACTGAATGCAGACATAGTTCTGTAGCCCCTATAAGCACCTGCTCCGCGCAACAGGCAGAATAACAACGGGAACAGGGGCTCGGTGCCAGCCATGGTGCTGGGACTGCAAGACCTGTCCGGGGACACCAGCGGGACAAGGACCCAGTCAGTACAGGAGAACGGAGGGGTGCTGCCACTGAGAGCTGGGACTTGACCCGCACCGTTAACGAAAGTGATGAGAAATCGGCAGTTTCAGTGCAACGAGAGCTGTTGCCCTGGAAAACGATACACGCGGAGCCACAGACACCAGGACTGTGAGAAACCACCCACCCCAACCGCGACCAAGAAAACTCGTGTTCAACCAAAGGTTTGGCCGTGTCCCAAAACGCTGGCGGCAGACAAAACGCCCCGCGGTTTACGCCAGTCAGAGACACACCCACAAAACGCGGTCCCCAGCACTTCAAAGGACTGGGATCCAGCAAGTGCAGCCAAGAAGCAGCTAGCCTGCTGCCTGAGAGCAACGTCGGACTGGCAAAAGTAGCCATGGAGAAGCGGCGGGCGAAGCAAAATCAGGATAAATTTTGGTTTCCTGGGCTCGTGGGCAAAGGAGGAAACGACAAGTCATAAGCGTCCAGAGCTGCAAGGAGAAACTTGAGGAATGAGCATCAAAAACCGACCAGGGACACCCAACGGACATCTTAACACAGTTTTATTCAGTAAGGGAGGATCTATTTCCCGTGGAAAGTTCCCCAAAGGCTCCCGCTGCCATCTCAGGGCTCTTTAACTCCAAGGACTGTCCGACAGCAGCCGCATGAAGGTGTAGACAGCACGACGAATCCACTGCAGGCAGCCTGAGAAAACCCTGCGCAGGCTCCACCAAGCGGCCACTGGATGTCGGCGGCGCTGTGACGCGGGCGCGCGGTCACAAGTCTCGGTGTCCTGCGAGCTGACTGCGGCGTCGGGCGGCTGGGCCTCGGGAAGCTGCTGGAACGTGGTTCCATCTGCGCTCTCGGTCTCCCCTGCGGGTGTTCCTGGCGTCATCTGTGTCGCCGGCGGCCAGAGGCCGGCACTGGGCAAGGCCGGGCTCGCTTCCAAGGTGCTCTGGGCTCCGGTTAAGAGTCTGTACCGCTGATAGACCGACGGCAGCCGCCAAGGAGGACTGGAAAGCAGTCTCCCATCGTAATAACCGCGGCGACATGACGACTCGCCCCGTACGGGGTAGAGGGAGAGCGGCCCCAGACCAGAATCTTCGGAGCTTCGGATAGAGAGAGGCAGCGGCCCTGGCTCCACGTCAGCGGAATCCCACGCCTTTTTCACAGCGTCGAGGAAATGCTGCTCCATCGCGGAGACCTCGGACAAGGAGGACACTGGCGTTCGCGCCGGTGCAAGAGGCAAAGTCTGCAGCAGTACCAACAGCCCGGGTATTTATGCTCTCCCCGCTCGTGGGCGGATGCAAGCCCGACATCGCACACCGATTAATTCAAAACACGGAGGCAAGCCCGACATCGCACACCGACTAATTCAAAACGGAGGCAAGCAGGAGATCGTAGACTGACTAGATCAAAACGAACGACTTCAAAACGGTGCTACCAGTGACATATTCAAGGAAATCAGTAGACGGAGTGAAATACGAAAACTGCCTGAGAGCATACATCGCCCAACTACCATTCCGATGGAAAAACGTAGCAGGAGGAAAACATACCGAAAAGGAATGGAGCCGTAAGCAAACTGGACAAGAACTAACCCTACAAAGTGAAGAGTGAGCTAGCTGCGCAGAAGACACCCAGAAAAACCCGGGACTCGCTACTAATTGCTCTGGACTCATCAGCGATGTCGGTAGCAGCGCAGAGCCCGAGAGGACAGTGCCTGCAGGTTGATTTCTCAAAGAGCCGTGGTTTCCTCCGGGTCTCTGAGCCGCTAATTTCTGCGGAGTCTCTTCAGTGAAGTCGCTAGCAACGTGGAGCCCTAGGGGATAGTGGCTTCACATTGACTTCTCGGAGACCCCACGGTATCCTGGCGGTCTCGGTGCCTCTAATTTCTCCGTTTTATCTTCAGCGATGTCGCTACCAGCGCAGAGCGGGAGAGAGCAGTGGATGTACGTTGATTTCTCGGAGACCCATAGATTGATTCCTCGCCATGTGTGCGCGGGATTTTCCCTGTTTCAACTTCATGATGGGTGATTGCTGCTTTTTCCCTTCAGCGAGGGGGGATCGCTCCGTTCTGGCTTCACCGACGGGGTGGGGGGGGTGGCTCCGTTTTGGGGTCAGCGAGGGGTGATTGCTCCTTTTTCTATTCAGCGAAGGGAGATTTCTCCGGTTTGTCTTCAACGTTGTCGCTATCAACGCAGAGCTGGAGAGGGCCGAGGCTGCAGGTCGGTATCTCAAAGCCCCGTCGTTCCCTCGCCGGGTCCGCTGCGAATTTCTCCGTTTTGTGTTCAGCGATGGATAATCTCACCGTTTTGCCTTCAGCGACGTCGCTAGCAGCGCAGAGCCAGAAACAGCAATGGATGCACGAAGATTTCTTGGAGACCCATAGTTTTCTCTCTGCGCCGTTAATTACTCGGTTTTGTCTTCAGCGACGTCGCGGAGAGCGCAGAACACGAGAGGACAATGGATGCACGTTGATTTCTTGGAGACCCGTCGATACCTCGCCGTGTGTGGACTGGTAATTTCTCCGTGTGTGTGTGTGTGTGTGTGTGTGTGTGTGTGTGTGCAGAGATGGTAATTTCTCCGTGTTTTGCACTCAGCGACGGAGAAATCGCGCCAGGGTTGGTAAATCCCGCCAGTATTTGTGCTCAGCGGAGCGAAATCTAGCGGGCGTGTGCGCTCCGCAGCGCGACGAGGAATTCGCGCCGGCATTTGCACTCAGCTGCACGGTGGGGAAATCGCTTCCGCGTTTGCGCTCACGTTTAGGAAAAAATGCCGGCGGGTGCGATGAACCGCGCAGAAATCGCGCCGTCGTTTGCGCTAAACGTCGAGGAAATCGCGCCAGGTTTGTGCCTGTGCGCGTGGCATTTGCGCTCAGCGGCGGGGAAATTGCGCCAGGGTTTGCGTTAAGAGGCGCGGCGCGGAAATCGCACCGCCGTTTGTGCCTAGTGGTGCGGAAATCGCGCCGGGCTTTGCGCTCAACTATGGGGCTCCGAGAAATCAACGTACATCCACTGCTCTCTCCCGCTCTGCGCTGGTAGCGACATCGCTGAAGATAAAACGGAGAAATTAGAGGCACAGAGACCGCCGGGATACCGTGGGGTCTCCGAGAAGTCAATGTGAAGCCACTGTCCCCTAGGGCTCCACGTTGCTAGCGACTTCACTGAAGAGAATCCGCAGAAATTAGCGGCTCAGAGACCCGGAGGAAACCACGGCTCTTTGAGAAATCAACCTGCAGGCACTGCCCTCTCGGGCTCTGCGCTGCTACCGACAACGCTGATGAGTCCAGAGCAATTAGTGGCGGCGTCCCGGGTTTTCCTGGGTGTCTTCTGCGCAGCTAGCTCACTCTTCATTTTGTAGGGTTAGTTCTCTGTCCAGTTTGTTTACGGCTTAATTCTTTTTAGGTTTGTTTTCCTCCTGCCACGTTTTTCCATCAGAATGGCGGTTGGGCGATGTATGCTCTCAGGCAGTTTTTGTATTTCACTCCGTCTACTGATTTGCTTGAATATGTCACAGGTAGCACCGTTTTGAAGTCGTTCGTTTTGAATTAGTCGGTGTGCGATGTCGGGTTTGCGTGGGTTTTGAATTAGTCGGTATGATCTCGGGCTTGCTTTTGTTTTGAATTATATCGATCGGGCTCTTTTTAAAAATTATATCGGGCTTTCGTTTTGAATTATATCGGGGTTTCGTTTTGAATTATATCGGGGTTTCGTTTTGAATTATATCGGCGTTTCGTTTTGAATTATATCGATCGGGCTTTTGTTTTGAATTATATCGGGCTTCTGTTTTGAATTATATCGGGCTTTCGTTTTGAATTATATCGGGCTTTTGTTTTGAATTATATCGATCGGGCTCTCGTTTTGAATTATATCGATCGGGCTTTTTTTTATTTATATCGGGCTTTCGTTTTGAATTATATCGGGCTTTTGTTTTGAATTATATCGGGCTTTCGTTTTGAATTATATCGATCGGGCTTTTGTTTTGAATTGTATCGATGGGGCTTTTGTTTTGAATTATACCGGGGTTTCGTTTTGAATTATATCGATCGGGCTTTTGTTTTGAATTATATCGGGCTTTCGTTTTGAATTATACCGGGGTTTCGTTTTGAATTATATCGATGGGGCTTTTGTTTTGAATTATATCGGGCTTTCGTTTTGAATTATACCGGGGTTTCGTTTTGAATTATATCGGGGTTTCGTTTTGAATTATATCGGGGTTTCGTTTTGAATTATATCGATCGGGCTTTTGTTTTGAATTATATCGGGCTTCTGTTTTGAATTATATCGGGCTTTCGTTTTGAATTATATCGGGCTTTTGTTTTGAATTATACCGGGGTTTCGTTTTGAATTATATCGATCTGGCTTTTGTTTTGAATTATACCGGGGTTTCGTTTTGAATTATATCGATGGGGCTTTTGTTTTGAATTATACCGGGGTTTCGTTTTGAATTATATCGATCGGGCTTTTGTTTTGAATTATACCGGGGTTTCGTTTTGAATTATATCGATCGGGCTTTTGTTTTGAATTATATCGGGCTTTCGTTTTGAATTATATCGATCGGGCTTTTGTTTTGAATTATATCGGGCTTCTGTTTTGAATTATATCGCGCTTTCGTTTTGAATTATATCGGGCTTTTGTTTTGAATTATATCGGTGGGGCTTTTGTTTTGAATTATACCGGGGTTTCGTTTTGTATTATATCGATCTGGCTTTTGTTTTGAATTATACCGGGGTTTCGTTTTGAATTATATCGGTCGGGCTTGTGGTTTGAAGAATTATACCGGGGTTTCGTTTTGAATTATATCGATCGGGCTTTTGTTTTGAATTATACCGGGGTTTCGTTTTGAATTATATCGATCGGGCTTTTGTTTTGAATTATATCGGGCTTTCGTTTTGAATTATATCGATCGGGCTTTTGTTTTGAATTATATCGGGCTTCTGTTTTGAATTATATCGCGCTTTCGTTTTGAATTATATCGGGCTTTTGTTTTGAATTATATCGATCGGGCTTTTTTTTTTATTTATATCGGGCTTTCGTTTTGAATTATATCGGGGTTTTGTTTTGAATTATATCGGGCTTTCGTTTTGAATTATATCGATCTGGCTTTTGTTTTGAATTATACCGGGGTTTCGTTTTGAATTATATCGATCTGGCTTTTGTTTTGAATTATACCGGGGTTTCGTTTTGAATTATATCGATCGGGCTTTTGTTTTGAATTATACCGGGGTTTCGTTTTGAATTATATCGATGGGGCTTTTGTTTTGAATTATACCGGGGTTTCGTTTTGAATTATATCGATCGGGCTTTTGTTTTGAATTATACCGGGCTTTTGTTTTGAATTATATCGGGCTTTTGTTTTGAATTATATCGGGCTTTTGTTTTGAATTATATCGGGCTTTTGTTTTGAATTATACCGGGGTTTCGTTTTGAATTATATCGATGGGGCTTTTGTTTTGAATTATACCGGGGTTTCGTTTTGAATTATATCGATCGGGCTTTTGTTTTGAATTATACCGGGGTTTCGTTTTGAATTATATCGATGGGGCTTTTGTTTTGAATTATACCGGGGTTTCGTTTTGAATTATATCGATCGGGCTTTTGTTTTGAATTTTATCGGGCTTTTGTTTTGAATTATACCGGGCTTTTGTTTTGAATTATATCGGGCTTTTGTTTTGAATTATATCGGGCTTTTGTTTTGAATTATATCGGGCTTTTGTTTTGAATTATATCGATCGGGCTTTTGTTTTGAATTTTATCGGGCTTTTGTTTTGAATTATATCGGGCTTTTGTTTTGAATTATACCGGGGTTTCGTTTTGAATTATATCGATGGGGCTTTTGTTTTGAATTATACCGGGGTTTCGTTTTGAATTATATCGATCTGGCTTTTGTTTTGAATTATACCGGGGTTTCGTTTTGAATTATATCGATCTGGCTTTTGTTTTGAATTATACCGGGGTTTCGTTTTGAATTATATCGATGGGGCTTTTGTTTTGAATTATACCGGGGTTTCGTTTTGAATTATATCGATCTGGCTTTTGTTTTGAATTATACCGGGGTTTCGTTTTGAATTATATCGATCTGGCTTTTGTTTTGAATTATACCGGGGTTTCGTTTTGAATTATATCGATCTGGCTTTTGTTTTGAATTATATCGGGCTTTTGTTTTGAATTATACCGGGGTTTCGTTTTGAATTATATCGATGGGGCTTTTGTTTTGAATTATACCGGGGTTTCGTTTTGAATTATATCGATCTGGCTTTTGTTTTGAATTATACCGGGGTTTCGTTTTGAATTATATCGATCTGGCTTTTGTTTTGAATTATACCGGGGTTTCCTTTTCAATTATATCGATCGGGCTTTTGTTTTGAATTATACCGGGGTTTCGTTTTGAATTATATCGATCTGGCTTTTGTTTTGAATTATACCGGGGTTTCGTTTTGAATTATATCGATGGGGCTTTTGTTTTGAATTATACCGGGGTTTCGTTTTGAATTATATCGATCGGGCTTTTGTTTTGAATTATATCGGGCTTTTGTTTTGAATTATACCGGGGTTTCGTTTTGAATTATATCGATCGGGCTTTTGTTTTGAATTATATCGGGCTTTCGTTTTGAATTATATCGATCGGGCTTTTGTTTTGAATTAAACCGGGGTTTCGTTTTGAATTATATCGATCGGGCTTTTGTTTTGATTTATACCGGGGTTTCGTTTTGAATTATATCGATCGGGCTTTTGTTTTTAATTCTATCGGGCTTTTGTTTTGAATTATATCGAGCTTTTGTTTTGAATTATATCGGGCTTTCGTTTTGAATTATATCGATCGGGCTTTTGTTTTGAATTATACCGGGCTTTTGTTTTGAATTATATCGGGCTTTTGTTTTGAATTATATCGGGCTTTTGTTTTGAATTATATCGGGCTTTTGTTTTGAATTATATCGGGCTTTTGTTTTGAATTATATCGATCGGGCTTTTGTTTTGAATTACATCGGGCTTTTGTTTTGAATTATATCGGTCTTTTTTTTTTTAATTATATCGGGCTTTTCTTTTGAATTATATCGGGTTTGAATTATCTCGGGTTTTCCTCCGTGTTTTGAATTAGTCCACGTGCAACCTCTGGCTTGCATCCGCCCACGAGCGGGGAGAGCATAAATACCCGGGCTGTTGGTACTGCTGCAGACTTTGCCTCTTGCACCGGCGCGAACGCCAGTGTCCTCCTTGTCCGAGGTCTCCGCGATGGAGCAGCATTTCCTCGACGCTGTGAAGAAGGCGTGGGATTCCACTAGCGTGGAGCCAGGGCCGCTGCCTGTCTCTATTCCAAGCTCCGAAGATTCTGGGCCGTGGCCGCTCTCCCTCTACCCGGTACTGGGCGAGTCGTCGTGTCACCGCGGTTATTACGATGGGAGACTGCTTTCCAGTCCTCCTTGGCGGCTGCCGTCGGTCTATCAGCGGTACAGACTCTTAACGGGAGCCCAGAGCACCTTGGAAGCGAGCCCGGCCCTGCCCAGTCCCGGCCTCTGGCCGCCGGCGACACAGATGACGCCAGGAACACCCGCAGGGGAGACGGAGAGCGAAGACGGAACCACGTTCCAGCAGCTTCCCGAGGCCCAGCCGCCCGACGCCGCAGTCAGCTCGCAGGACACCGAGACTTGTGACCGCGCGCCCGCGTCACAGCGCCGCCGACATCCAGTGGCCGCTTGGTGGAGCCTGCGCAGGGTTTTCTCAGGCTGCCTGCAGTGGATTCGTCGCGCTGTCTACACCTTCATGCGGCTGCTGTCGGACAGTCCTTGGAGCTAAAGAGCCCTGAGATGGCAGCAGGAGCCTTTGGGGAACTTTCCACGGGAAATAGATCCTCCCTTACTGAATAAAACTGTGTTAAGATGTCCGTTGGGTGTCCCTGGTCGATTTTTGATGCTCATTCCTCAAGTTTCTTCTTGCAGCTCTAGAGGCTTATGACTTGGGGTTTCCTCGTTCGCCCACGAGCCCAGGAAACCAAAATATATCCGTGATTTTGCCTCTCCCGGCGCTTGTCCATGGCTACTTTTGCCAGCCGGACGTTGCTCTCGGGCAGCAGGCTAGCTGCTTCTTGGCGACACTTGCTGGATCCCAGTCCTTTGAAGTGCTGGGGACCGCCTTTTGTGGGTGTGTCTCTGACTGGTGCAAACCGCGGGGCGGTTTTCCGCTTTTCAGCCAGCGTTTTGGAACACGACCAAATCTTTGGTTGAAGGTTTTCTTTGTCGCGCTTGGGGTGGGTGGTTTCTCACAGTCCTGGTGTCTGTGGCTCCGCGTGTATCGTTTTCCAGGGCAACAGCTCTCGTTGCACTGAAACCGCCGATTTCTCATCACTTTTGTTACCAGTGGGGGTCAAGTCCCAGCTCTCAGTGGCAGCACCCCTCCGTTCTCCTGTACTGACTGGGTCCTTGTACCACTGGTTTCCCCGGACTGGTCTCGCAGTCCCAGCACCGTGGCTGGCACCGAGCCCGTTCCCGGTGTTAGCACTTCTGCCTGTTGCGCCGAGCAGGTGCTTACAGGGGCCACAGAACTATGTCTGCATTCAGTCCTCCGCGTTTTCCCTATGGCGACACCGTTCACTCCTCCAAACAGGCTGCTTCTCAGCCGTCCAGTTAGGGCTGGAGAAGGGCCAGGTTCTTGGACCAGCTCAGTGTCAGCGTGTTGTCAGCAGGGTTTGGATGAAGAGCACCAATCAGCTCTCTCTCCCGCCCCTTCTCTGGTACAATGGGCTGGGCGACGCTCCTCGGCTTGGGCGGTCGTATTTATGGCCGATGTCTCCTTTCTTTCATCAATCAGGAGGTTTTTCTGATTTCGAAGGCAAATGCAGAAAGTTACTATTGAAAAGACTCCGTCTATTTTAGTATTTCCAAACCTGATGAAAACAATGTGAAGCACAAGAATATTTTGATAAGACAGAATCTTTGTTTCTAGCAAGATTACAGTAAAGGTAAAGGAAACACTTTTATAATCTTTTATAAAGAGCAGACCAATCATCTAAATTTTTAAAATTTTAACAGAAAATTAAACTCTAGTTTCATATGTCTACATTCTTGCGCTCATTAAAACAAACAAAGAAAAACCAAACCAAACCAAAACAAAACAAAAAAAACCTTTGTAGGGCCGGCTGGTGGCTCAGGCGGTTAGAGCTCTGCGATCCTAACTCCGAAGGCTGCCGGTTGGATTCCCACATGGGCCAGTGGGCTCTCAACCACAAGGTTGCAGGTTCAACTCCTGGAGTCCCTCAAAGGATGGTGAGCTGCACCCCCTGCAACTAGCAACGGGAACTGAACCTGGAGCTGAGCTGCGCCCTCCACAACTAAGACTGAAAGGACAACAACTTGACTTGGAAAAAAAAAAGTCCTGGAAACACACTGTTCCCCAATAAAGTCCTGTTCCCCTTCCCCAATAATATCTTAAAAAAAAGAAAAAAAAAAGAAACCTCTTTAAATACAACTATTCAATTATGGCTATCTTTGACTCCACAACATAAATCTTCCCACCCCAAGACTCATGGTTATCCATTTAGTTTCCGTCTTTTTCTGTCTCTGGAGTAGCCGTTTTATTTTAGGGCAAAATTACTCTTTTTTTCTTTAACTAAAACATACACTGTACATCTTGAACTCTTCACATAAAAACACATCGCATTGACCCTCCCCCCATATGTCCTACATAAGTTGCTTCCCCTCGCTCTTGTTTCCGGTGATTTATGTTTAGAGTTTGATTATAAGCGTTACCTATTAGTAACCTTTACTTTCCAGTGAAAACTAGGAAGCAGGCAACTGTGACCTGTCATATATTAGCATCCTCTATTAGATTGGCACATTTATGATACAAATTATTAGCACATTTACAGTACAAATTTTAAAAATGTATCATTTTCAGACATATGCTTTTCATAGTATAATTGCTTTTAATGTGGAAAGAGACATGTTTGCCAATAAACCTAAATACCTTTGTCCTGTGTAAAAAATTAAGAAGACAAAGCAGATCAACTTAAACTTATGTTTAGCATAATACTGTAGTACGCTAGTGTCATGCAGGGTGTCATGGGGGTTGTCAGCTTCCGCTCCCCACATAATAATGCAGGACATGATGAGGCCAAAAAGAAAACACCCATGGAGCTATAGATAGGGGAGTCATACCACTACAGTCTCGCTGGCGGCTGGTTTGGAGACACAGGAAGAGTAGCCACACAATCCGCAACCCCCCTTCCGCTTCTCTGCCATCCAAACTCACATGCTAACTGCAATCTGCTCTTGCTAGCTCAGCCCCCATCTTCTTGCTAGCCCCCATTTGCTGCTAGCGTAGCCACGGCAGTTATATTAGTGGCCAATGGCTCACTGGTTACAGCTGATGGCCAACTAGCCACAGCTGATGGCCATCCAATCACAGTTGATGGCCATTTACCTCCCAAGTGAGCACCTTTCCCCATGAGGCCGAGAGCCTGGAAACTGCACTCCTAGCTCTGTCCTCACAACTAGCTTCTTTGGAAATGACCTAGACAGTCAACGAATATCCATCCTTTAATTGAACTTAGTGTAAACTTTTATATCCATTTAAATTACTTGTGCTAGGCATTAAACACATTTCTATTTCTTAAGATAGAAATTTCTGACAAATTCTGTAAGGTAGCATGCGCTTATTAAATGAGTAAACCCAGGTAGAAAAAAACGTATGTTGAGATTATATTTGACGTTGACAACTGTGAAAACATACCTGTTTTCATTAAACTGAAAATCTTAGTTTTTACTTATTGAAGATTATTCCAGATAATGTGAACTTAAGAGACTAAGTCAGGTTAGTTTCTGTGTTTCTGAAGTTTAGGACATACATTAGTTATATAGGGGTTTCTTTTTCTTTAAGTCAATAAATACAGCTCTTTTAAAACATCACGTTTGTAGATAGATATACATACAGAGATATCATCATAGCTTTCATTTAAACATTTTAGCTACAGCCAGGGACAGTAATACGAAACTCAAAGAATACCTGGAGCCAAACTGTGGTTCAGGCAGATGCAATACGCTAAGGTTACTGCTCTGATGGCTAAAACTTTCCACAAAAGTTTTTTTGTTTGTTTGTGCACCATAAGGATTCTTTTAGAGAAGCTATTTTTGGAGTATTTTGTCTTTTAGAAGCTTCCTCACAGCAATCAAAGAACGCCTTCTATTGTCTCCCAACGGTTCTGGATTCTCTGTTTTTAAGAGCACCCGTAAGGTGGACTATCTTCTGTAAGTTAATGGTTCCCCAAAGTAACACTAGAATTCAAATTACCCTAAAGTTCACCCATTCTCCCAAAAGGCACAAGATCGTCCTTGCAGTGTTGGCCCGGGGGAACCCATCTTTCCTGGATGGATTCCCACATGGTCCAGTGAGTTGTGTGCTCCACAACTAGATTGAAAACAACGACTTGACATGGAGCTAATGGGTCCTGGAAAAACAAACTGTTCCCCACTATTCCCCAACAGAAAAAAGAATTAAAAATATTCAACTTTTTTTGTTTTTAAAAAAGAACACATTCTTTTGTCTCCCAAAGGTTCTGAATCCTCTCTTTTTAAGGGCACCCCTAAGGTGGACCATCTTCTGTAAGTTAAAGGTTCCGCAAAATGAACACTACAATTGTGAATTACCCTAAAGCTCACCCAGTCTCCCAAAAGGCACAAGATCCTCGCTGCAATTTTGGTCCGGGTGGAACCCGTCTGTGCCTTAGATTTCCCAAGGCATTCTTTTAAAAGACTTTATTGGGGAAGGGGAACAGGAGTTTATGGGGAACAGTGTGTATTTTCAGGATTTTTTTCCAAGTCAAGTTCTTGTCCTTTCAGTCTTAGTTGCTGGGGGCACAGCCCACCATCCCTTGGGGGAGTTGAACCGGCAACCTTGTGGTTGAGAGCACGAGCTCCAACCAACTGAGCCATTGGGGAGCTCAGCGGCATCTCAGCTCAAGGTGCTGTGTTCAATTTTAGTGGCAGGGGGCGCTGCCCACCATCCCTTGCGGGAGTCGAAGAATCCAACTGCCAACCTTGTGGTTAAGAGCCCACAGGCCCATGTGGGAATCAAACTGGCATCCTTCCGAGTTAGGAGCATGGAGCTCTAACCGCCTAAGCTACCGGCCCAGCCCCTCCCAAGGCATTTAAACTCTGTCGGACCCTGTTTTTCAACAGCTCTTCCAACACACATACAATCACACGTTGCCCTGGGTTTCAGTAGAAGAGGGCGACTTATCAATGAAGAGTCCACAGTGACGGCTCCATAAAATCGGAGAGCTCAGCACAAAGGGAGTGGAGCGCGGAGCAGAGCTTTCCCGTGGAACTCCGCGTCCTTGGCGGAAAGCAGTGAGTGCAGTGGGCTCAGTGGTACCAGCACCGGTTGCTCACCAGCCTCGGGCTTCATCAGGGGTCTTCTTCCCAGCCTGCTACTGGCCCCCATAACAGTTTAAAGAAAATTCAGTTTAAAGGTATATTTCGTTGATCGAGAAACACGCTGTTCTCAGAGGGAGACTTCAAACTGAAAACTCCTAAGCAGCACATGGGGCATGTGGGGTAGCTTTATATATAGAGAACATGAGGAAGCGGTTTGACGTTTACAGTAATTGGTTGCTGCAACGGGGACTTCCAGAAGGCAAGGGATTGATTAAAAGTGACTATTCATACCATTTTAGGAAGATGGCTTAAGTTTCCTTTATGGTTTTCGAAGTCATTTACAAGAAATTAGCTCAGTTTCGCTTTTCTTGTGAACTAAGCTAGATTTAGTTTTGCTTCCGTGGGAAAAGCAGATCTGGTCAGCGAGGGGGATTTCCACGCCCCGCCTCCAGTTTACTTGACTTTAGTTTAACGCCTGCAACTCTCGGTGTTAGGGACACTGCTCACTTCTCAGTGTCCCTGGATCTCGGCGGCAGCCCCCTTGTGGGCACCCAAACAAATGTTTGCCTTTGGCCACAACAGCAGTTTGCTCGGTGCCCACCCTCGCTGGGTCCGGTCACCGTTAGGTGTGCCGTGTCCTCTGCCTTTTCTCTGTCACGGCGGCGACGGAGGGCTCGCAGCCGCCGTGTTCTCACACGTAGTTTCCGATAGAGCCGAGCTCGCCGTTGCTCGGTGCAGCACCAGTAGTGGCGCCGGGCCAGGTGGTCTCTAGGTCGCAGCCCGGCTGCCTCCCCGAACCCGGCAGCGTGCGGCTGGCACCAAGGCTGCTGGGGTGCAGCCGGTTTCGATTTGGTTCTTTCTGCCTTAGCCGTGGCTTTCGATTTCACTTACCGACAAATCCCGGTACCCCGCCCGGGGAAAGCCATTTTTGCGCAGCAAACACCTGTTTAGCGGTGAGAGTGATTTCCTAGTCCTAGCAGTCCCGCTTTTGGGGAAGCAACAGGCACTGGTGTCCAGGTGACACCGAAAATCGTAGGCCTGCATGCACTCTCAGTGGCCTTTGCTGTTTCTTTTTGTAGAGGTGGTTTCTCTGAATGGTTGCTTCGCTTTTTCAAGGGAGTTGAGGCTCATATGCCATCCTGAGCTGAGGAATGGGTTAGGGTCTTGGGGCTTCAATGGGAGCTGGATAATTCACAGGACAATAAGAATAAGAGCTGTTTGGTCATTACATGTTGCCCTGCCATGGAGGTAGGTGACTCAGATGGAAAGTTATCTCTGGTGATACTTGTCTTTGTCAGCCCGGCCTTTTATGGAATTTCTTCTTCATAGTTAAGGGAGAGGTAACAGATTTTCATGAATCTGCTGGGTCTTGATTGCTTTCAGCTTAAAATGGTCACCTTGCCAAAGTGGTACATTTGGGGGAGGCTAAATCTGAACTCCTTCACCACCATGAGAAAAGACAAATGCGATCCAATTAGTTGCTTAACAAAAGTATAGCTCTAAAGCTCTGTGCTATTTTCAAACAGTAAACAGATAAAATGACCTAGTTGTTGAAAATAAAGGAGTGGACAAAGATATAATCCAAATTAGTAAATTCTAAGATGAATTCTAAAATGACATTTCTCAATGTCGTACCTTTGGAATAGGTATATATCTTAAAATCAGTGGATTCTTACCATTACGACATAGTTTTAAAACCAGCCTTTTTGCCCTTAGTGGTATATAGACACATGACCCATCTTGACCATGATTGGCTTCTTAGATTGAAGAGACTGATTCCAGGCAACTGTTGAGCGGAAGCTGGTCAGTGTAGCTGTACTGGTGCATTTGGCTTAGCTTCTCTCAGGATTACATGGGATAAATCTGGAAGAAACAATTACGTTATTTGAAAGGGGTAAAGGTATGTCTGGACATCGTAACCATGAGGCAATTAGTTCAAAGAAAGAAAACGTGTTTAAATTCGTGGAACGAATATAAAAGAATGACAGAATAAAGGATCTGCCCTGCATAGTTTAATGCTACGATTACTCAACATTTAGACTGCAACAGTTCCATCAGAAAGGCAACTGTCTCACCCTTCCCAGACAGACTGAACGTCTGGGGCTGGGGTGCTGAATCTGCATTGTACTAACCTGCAAATATTGTCTTAAGCAAGCAAAGGGAAGGGGAACTCAGGTAACCGTAATTTAAATGCCAGTGCTCCAACTTCTTTCCCCAAGAGCAGAGAGAAAAATAATGCAAGGATGACAAAAGGTGTGGAATTATAGCTGAGAAGGCTAAACAGAGAATAATACAGTGGGAGGGGAAGTGGCAAGAGAATAATTTAGGATTTCGTGGGGCAGAAAATGAGGGAAATTAAACTTAGGAACTCGTATTTTCCTCTCCTGTGATAAGTCTTCCTGTAGGGCTTTCTGAAAGACACAGGGTGTGAAAGCTGCTCCCACAGGCTTTCCTGATTCCTGTCCAGGTTAAGGTTTCTGTCATAAATTTCGCCATGGTAATCTATCTTTGGCCAGTCCAATTCACAGGGTCGGGTTGCCCAGCTGGACAACTCAAGAAGGGTAAAGGAAAAGATTGTTTTCTTCCTCTAACTCATTAAGGGTTTCAAAAATATGATAGAGGTGTGTGCTTCATTGTTTGTGAAAAACAATGACTACCTGTGGAAGCAGAATTATGGAGATTCTAAATTTCTAAGTCAATGTAATGTCTCACAACTTGATCATTTCCACTGTTAAACAAAATTCAACCAAGTAAATTTGGAGAGCTAATTGGCTTTCTTAAACAACTTGTGAACTGGGCAGTACCCCATCTAGCAACTGGAATGGCTCTCCAAGGGATGGTACCAAATGAAAGATTTTTATAGGAAAAGAGTGTGGCAGGGGAGTTACTGGGAAAAGAATATTTTTAGACCTAGGCCAGGACATCTTCTTTTCTCGGAGGAGGGGATGATGAGAGTTTTGAGAGTTTTATCATGCAGGTGCCTCTTTTTTTCCTGTGGGGGATAGAGAGGGCCCACAGGACAGATGACCTTGTTGGTGTTTTCTGGGTCAGAAAATTCCAGACTGGTTGGTTAAGATTACATTTCTGGAGAAGTCCAATTCTCCAGAGCAGTGAATTCAGGTGTTAAGTCTAAGCTTGATACTGTCTAACAAACTCACAAACAAGTGTCTGGAGGCTTTGCTACAAATAAATGATAAAGATTTATTTAAGGGTATCAGAGCTTGCAAACTGGGAACACAGTGAGGCAAAATCCCAGAAGTGTTCCAAAGAAGAAAGAAAAGTTGAGTTTTTATAGTAAAAAGTACATTCTTGGGAATTATCAGCTCCGCATTGTTAGGTCTAGGGTTGGCCCTAGATAATTTGCAGTCAGATATCAGGCAGTCAGGATGTGACAGATGCCAGGTGCTCCAGAAGATGGGCACCAGGAGCTCTGGTCATACACCGTGGTCTGGATAATGGCAGTCAGGTGGATATCAGGTGGTGTGGAGATGTGAGTCTTTCAGGGGGCAATGAGAAGGTTATCTGGAGTGTCGCTACATATCCAGATGTATATCCTGGTATTGACACAGGACTGGAAAGTTCAAAAATTTCAGTTCCCAGACTAGTTAGAACAAGAATAGTCTTTCCTCATGCCCCAACCTTCATAATGTTAATCATTTTGCAGCTTGGTTAGAGTGACTCCATTTTATATAGTCCTTATCTCCACTCTTCCTCACTTCCACGGCTTTCGTGGGCTGCACAGGCACAGGCAGTTCCCCCCCACCACCACCCTTCCTCGTGTCTTCCCAATGGGGCTGGTTCAGACTAAAGCATTTGGCTCCTCTTTTCAGGGTCCTGGAACCGTGCTTTGCACGCAGCTGGGATCCCTTAGCTCCTTTGGTAGTAGCGCTGAGTCCTCTTGTTTTGTTTTTGTTTAGTCACTTGTTTCCTAAGTCCGAAATAGCCCCCACGGGGCGTTTTGGCGGGCACGGAGTCCCAGTTGTTCTTGTTAGCACTTTCGCTTGTGGCGCAGAGCCCGCGGCATTGCTGTCAAGAAAAATGTTTACACAAGTGTGGCAACACCGTGGCGTCAACACCGTTCTCTCCTCCCCTCCGGCGACTTCACGGAGCCGGCTGTTTCCGGGTTTCTCATCGGGACGTTAGCCAGCACTTCGTATTCAGCGGCTTCCGTGTTGGGACTTTGCTCCTAGGACCAAAGAGAAGGCTTCTTGTTGGGGAGTCCACGGGTTCTTTGTTCAGTCGCTTTCTGGTTCCTAGCACTGTTTGTTTCCTCGTCCGGTCTTTTCAGCGTAGAACCCCGCTTTCGCACGCAGCTGGCGATCCCACAGCACTTTAATTAGTAGCTCTGAATCCTCCTGGTTTCTTTTGTTCTGTGTTCCGTACACACAAAAGCCCGAAGTTGCACCGAACGGGCACTCGCAAAGTGACAGCAGCGGTCATTCCTCCAGGTCCTAACGCCACTGCTTTGTCCCAGCATTGCAGCCAGCACCGAGTCCCGGTGCCAGTCGCTAGCACTTTCCTTGCACAGAGCGGGACGCGTCGCCGTGAAGAACATTCGCATCATTGTGCCGCGACTTGGTTTTCTCGCGAGACACGGTTCACCCCGGCAACAGGACTGCTTCCCGGAGAAGGCTGTCTCTCGGTTTCTCATCGGCACTTTCGCGAGCAGCGTCTAGTGGGCGGTTTCAAGGTTACGACGTTGCTCCTTCTACCACCAGAGAGCAGCTGTTTGGGGCAGGGTGTTTAGGTTCGCTGTTAGGCCACTTTCTGTTTCCGAGATCCGTTCGGTTCTCGGACCGGTCTTTCCGGGGTGTTAGGGAACAGCGATATGCACCCAGTTGCCGAAACCTTAGCACTTTTTGTGGTAGCTCTGAATCCTCCTGTTTCCTTTGTCTCGTTTCGGTTTGGTTTTTTGATCCACGCCCGAAATCGCACCGATTGGGCGTTTTCTAGGTGGGACCTGGGAACTGGGCAGTATCCCATGTAGCAACTCAGTCCTCCGGGGTCTCACAGCGCCGCCTTCCACGCGCGGTCTCAGCCCCAGCCCTCGCTGGGAGCCTCAGTTCCTGTCGTTAGCACTTCCGGTTGTCGAGCAGAGCCGGCGCTCCTGCTCCCACGGAACGTTTGCATCCAGCGCGCAGGCATTTTCTCGGTAGAAACACCGTTCACTCCTCCATTCCCGCTGTTTCCCGAACACGCTGTTTCTCGGTTTCTCATCAGCACTTTCGCCAGCAGCGTAACTATGCAGCGCTGCTGGGTTAGGAGGTGGCTCCTAGCGCCAAAGAGGTCTTGTTTTGGCAGGGTAATTAGGTTCGCTGTTCTGTCGCTTGCTGGTTCCCAGTACCATTCTGTTCCCCATCGGTCTTTTCAGGGTATAAAACGGTGATACGCGTGCAGCTGGCGATCCGTTAGCTCCTGTGGTAGTAGCTTGAATACCCTGTTTTCTTTGGTTTCGTTTTTTTTTTTTTTTTTTTTTACCTAAACCCGAAAATGCACCGATGGGGCTTTTTCCTGACGGCAGCAGTGCTCAATCCTCCGCGTCCTAACAGCTCTGCCTTCCACGCGCGGCCTCAGTCCCAGCACCGCCGGTTGCTGGGAGCCTCAGTTCCTGTCGTTAGCGCTTTCTGTTGTGCGCGGAGCCGGCGGTGCTGCTGTTTCCATCAGCGTGCCAGCGTTTTTCCGCGTGGCAAACCACGCGATGCTCAGCACTGATGTTTCCCAGAGCCAGCCGTTTCTCGGTGTCTTATCCGTCCTTTCTCCAGTAGCGTCTATTCGCCGTTTCTCGGTTGAGATGTTGCTCCTACCGCGGAAAAGAGCATTTCTTTTGGGCAGCGGATTTAGGTTCGTGTTATGCCGCTTTCTGTTTCCTACGTAGTACCGTGCGGTTCCCGGACGGGTCTTTTCAGGGTCGTAGAACAGCGATATGCAGGCAGCTCCTGAGACCTTAGCGCTTTTGGAGGTAGAATCCTCCCTCCTGTTTACTTTTGTTTCGTTTTCGTTTTGTTTGTTCGTTTTTTACCTAAGCCCGAAGTTGCACCGATTGGGCGTTTTCTGTGTGGCAGCACTGGTCATTCCTCCTAACACCGCTGCTTTCCCAGGCGGGTCTCAGTCCCAGCACTGCAGCTGGCAGGGAGACACGATTCCTGTTCTTGGCGCTGCGGCTTGTTACGCGGAGCCAGCGCTCTGGCTGCCACAAAACAGCGTTAGCATCCAGTGTGCCGGCATCTTGCTTGGTGGCAACGCTGTTCACTACTCCAAACAAGTTGTTTCTGTTTCTCTGTGTCTCATCAGCACTTTCTCCAGCGATGCCTATTCAGCGGTTTCTCGGTTGGGATGTTACTCCTAGCTCCACAGAGAACATTTCCTTTTGGGAGGGTATTTATGTTCCCTGTTATGTTTTCTTTCTGTTTCCTTATACGGTTTGCTTCTGGGGCCGGTCTTTTCAAGGTCATTGACCTATGCTTGGCAGGCAGCGGGGTTTTTTGTTTGTTTGTTTGTTTTTGTTTTTAACCTACTGCTGAAATTGCACCGCATGGGTGTTTTTTAGGTTGAAGCGCTGGTCATTCTTCCGGGTCCTAAAACTGCCGATGTCACAGTCCTAGCACCTCTGCGGGCACCGCGACCCGGTTTTGGTTGTTAGGGCTTTTGCTGGTTGAGCAGAGCGGGCGCTCTTGCTGCCACAAAACAACGTTTGCATCCCGCGTGCTTTCAGAGAACAACGTTTCACCAGTGTTCCAGCGTTTTTCTCGGTTTCAACACCGTTCACGCCTTCAAATTCACTTTTCCCAGAGCCAGCCGTTTTTCTATTTCTCATCAGAACCTACGCAAACAGCGCTTATCAGCAGTTTCTGGGTTGGGACTTTGCTCCTTGGACTAAAGAGAACGTTTATCGTTGGCGACTCTGTAAATTCTCTGTTATGCCGCATTCTCTGTCGTAACACCGTTCGGTTCCCAGCAGGTATTCAGGGTCGCACAACCGCCCTCAGATTCCAGAGCAATTTTGCATTAACGCTGAGTCCTCCTGGTTTTTTTCCCTTATTTCTATCTTATCTTATCTCATCTCATCTCATCTTATCTTATCTCGTCTTATCTGTCTATCTGTCTATCTATCTATCTATCTATCTATCTATCTATCTATCTATCTATCTATCTATCTCTATCTATCAATCATCGAAGCCCGAAATTCCACCGCATGGAAGTTTCCTCGGTGGCGGCAATGGTCCTTCCTCCGGTCCAGCATCGTGGCCTTTCCGGGACGTTCTCACAGACCCAGCACCGCAGCTGGCACACAGCCCCAATTGCCGTCGTTAGCACTTTTGCTTGTTCCTCTCAACTTGTGCTCCTGTTGTCACAGAACAACATTTATATGCAGTGTGTTGGCGTTTTTCTCGATGGCAACATCACTCAGTCCTCCAAACCCGGCGATTCTCAGAGTAGGGCTGTTTCTCTGGTGCTACAACGCTCTTTTCTCCTTGGGGACCCTGCTTGGACCCTGCAAGGTGAGATGCTCAGTGCCAGCGTTTGTTCAACCTAGCTGGATAAGAACATAAATCAGCTTTTCGTTGGCCGCTTGATGGACAGTAGACAGGAGCAGGGCTTTAAGTCACGGGATGCTTGTTTCGTTGGCCCAACCTCTCATGTCTTTCACCCATCCGGAAGTTTTTTTCGTCTCTGCAGGGATGCTGTCTCCACATTCGAGAGCTCTACCTGATGCCTGGCTACCTTACCCAGCCACGTGTTTTTCAGTCAGACCCTCGGTTTCCAGTTCTCACTTTTGTTAGCAGCACGTGCCCGGGGTTATTGCTACAGTGGTCTCGGCACTGAATCTGCACTTTCTGGTTCCTAGCGCCGCTATCCTCTATCTCCCAGACACCGTCTGACGTCGCAGTTCAGGGATTTGCAGCTAACTGCCAGAACCGTTTGCCATTTCAATATCAGTGTTAGATGTTTTCATTTCTTTAATTTAATTTTTTGTTATTCTTTTCGTATTTACTTCATTTAAAAAATTTAATGTTTTAACTTAAAGTTTTAATATTTAGTCATTTTTAATTTTATATTTTAACTTAAAATTTTGATGCTTTATCTTTTAATTTCATTGTGTTCTGTTTAATTAAATTTTGTTTTATAATTTCGATCTTATTTTTATTTCATATTTTTAGTTTTCAAATTTTATTTTAGTTTCCTATTTAACATATTCTTTTATTTATGTATTTTAATTAACAGTTATTAATTTCATGTTTTTATTTTAACAACTCTATTCCGTTCTTTCTGGGTGTTAAAGCTGGCGGTGTTTTTGGTGGCACTACCTGGCAAACGCTGAAACGGATATTTGCCTTTGCCACACCACCGCTGTTTGCGCTGTGCCCGCCCTCGCTGGGTCAGGCACCGTCACGGACTCCGTGTTGGCGTTTTGTGTATCACGGCCGCGATAAGTGCACTAGGTCGGTGTTTTCTTTGTCGCAGTTTCCATTACACTAAGCTGGCGGTTTCTCGGTCGTGCGCGGCACCACTGGCGCCTCTGAACCAGATGTTTCTCCTTCCGAGCCCAGCTGCCTTCCCTAACCCCTCAGTGTGTCGCTGTCAGCCACGCTACTGGCTTGGAGCCACTTTCAATTTCGCCTGTTCCGCGTTAGCTTTGCTTCTGAACCAGTCTCATAGAAATCGAGGAGTTCTGGCATAGCGGTGACTGTCGTGTCTTAGTCCCAGAAGTCCTGGTTAGGAGTAGTACCGGGCATAGTTTCGGAATGACAGCATTAATCATAGGATGCGCCATTCAATGGTGTTTCCTGTTCCTCTTCGGTACGGTTAGTTTCTGGGTATGTGTTGCTTTTTTAATGTTCTTAAGCGTGTTTTGCGCTGGGGTCCATATGTCGGGTTCGTTATAGTTTTGGTTGTACATGCATTTTAGAACTTCTTTACTGTACTATTTTTACTCAAGTCCTCTTAGCTTTTCTGATTTTCCTGTGCGTATCAGCACTCAGCGGCAGGCTCTCTGGCTCTCGTCGGCCCGCGAACCGAGGAGCCCCGCTTGGTCTCTGGCCCGCTGGAAACCTCATCTGTTGTTTCTGGAGGGCGCCTTAGGCCCAGCCCCCGGTCTCTCATCAGCACTTTCGCCAGCAGCGCAGAGCTGCAAGTTTATCATTAGCACTTTGGCCAGCCTACTCGGGAGCGGTTTCTCTCTTGATAGGGCGCTCGTAGCGGCAGGAAAACGTTTCTCCTTCTCAGGGCCAGTAGGTTCTCCGTCTGCTCGCCGCTTTGGTCCTAGCCGCACTTGCTTCCGCTGGCCAGCCGTTTCAGGCTCGCAGCAATCTGATTTGTACTGACCTCGTGTTCCGTTAGCATTTTCACTGGTACCGAAAAGGGCCTCCCTTTTTGTCACAATGCGAATTTACACCGAGTGGGCGTTTTCAGGGCAGAAGTGCCCTCATTGCTCCAACCCCGCCCGATTTCTCGGTGGCCCACCGAGAAAAGTTTCTTGGTGACTTTCCAAGCGCCTTACCTCTCTAAAGGAAAGGGAAGGTGAGTTGAGGATACATCCTGTCCGGGGTTGCTGTGGGGCACTGAGTGAGAACAATGCCCCGCAAGGGATAAATAAAGGTTCAATAACAGTTAAGAAATACATTGCCTCCAAAATCTAAAGAGGCCCACTAGGTATTGTGCCTCTTTATTGTTTGTAGGATGGGGCAGAGGTAACAACTTATCCTCACCTCATCTGTTTGCCTTTTGAAAATAGCACAGAGCTTTAGAGCTGTACTTTTGTTAAGCGACTAATTGGATCGCATTTGTCTTTTCTCATGGTCGTGAAGGAGTTCAGATCTAGCCACCCCCAATGTACCGCTTTGGCATGCGGACCATTTTGAGCTGAAGGCAATCAAGACCCAGCAGATTCAGGAAAATGTGTTACCTCTCCCTTAACTACCTAGAAGAAATTCCATAAAAGGCCGGGCTGAAAAAGACAAGTATCACCTGAGATAACTTTTCATCTGAGTCACCTACCTCTATGGCAGGGCAACATGTAATGACCAAACAGCTCTTATTCTTATTGTTCTGTGAATTATCCAGCTCGCCCTTGAAGCCCCAAGACCCTAACCCATTCCTCAGCTCAGGATGGCATATGAGCCTCAACTGCCTGCCTTGCCCTTGAAAAAGCGAACCAACCATTCAGAGAAACCACCTCTACAAAAAGAAACAGCAGTCTTAAGACCACTGAGGGTGCAGGCCTACGATTTTCGGTGTCACCTGGACACCAGTGCCTGTTGCTACCCCAAAAGCGGGACTGCTAGGACTAGGAAATCACTCTCACCGCTAAACAGGTGTTTGCTGCGCAAAAATGGCTTTCCCCGGGCGGGGTACCGGGATTTGTCGGTGAGTGAAATCGAAAGCCACGGCTATAGGCAGAAAGAACCAAATCGAAACTGGCTGCACCCCAGCAGCCTTGGTGCCAGCCGCACACTGCCGGGTTCGGGGAGGCAGCCGGGCTGCGACCTAGAGACCACCTGGCCCGGCGCCACTACTGGTGCTGCACCGAGCAACGGCGAGCTCGGCTCTATCGGAAACTACGTGTGAGAACACGGCGGCTGCAAGCCCTCCGTCGCCGCCGTGACAGAGAAAAGGCAGAGGACACGGCACACCTAACGGTGACCGGACCCAGCGAGGGTGGGCACTGAGCAAACTGCTGTTGTGGCCAAAGGCAAACATTTGTTTGGGTGCCCACAAGGGGGCTGCCGCCGAAAATCCAGGGACACTGAGAAGTGAGCAGTGTCCCTAACACCGAGAGTTGCAGGCGTTAAACTAAAGTCAAGTAAACTGGAGGCGGGGCGTGGAAATCCCCCTCGCTGACCAGATCTGCTTTTCCCACGGAAGCAAAACTAAATCTAGCTTAGTTCACAAGAAAAGCGAAACTGAGCTAATTTCTTGTAAATGACTTCGAAAACCATAAAGGAAACTTAAGCCATTTTCCTAAAATGGTATGAATAGTCACTTTTAATCAATCCCTTGCCTTCTGGAAGTCCCCGTTGCAGCAACCAATTACTGTAAAGGTCAAACCGCTTCCTCATGTTCTCTATATAAGCTACCCCACATGCCGTCTGAGCTGCTTAGGAGTTTTCAGTTTGAAGTCTCCCTCTGAGAACAGCTTGTTTCTCGATCAACGAAATATACTTTTAAACTGAATTTTCTTTAAACTGTTATGGGGGCCAGTAGCAGGCTGGGAAGAAGACCCCTGATGAAGCCCGAGGCTGGTGAGCAACTGGTGCTGGTACCACTGAGCCCACTGCACTCACTGCTTTCCGCCAAGGACGCGGAGTTCCACGGGAAAGCTCTGCTCCGAGCTCCACTCCCTTTGTGCTGAGCTCTCCGATTTTATGGAGCCGTCACTGTGGACGCTTCATTGATAAGTCACCCTCTTCTACTGAAAACGAGGGCAACGTGTGATTGTATGTGTGTTGGAAGAGCTGTTGAAAAACAGGGTCCGACAGAGTTTAAATGCCTTGGGAGGGGCTGGGCCTGTGGCTCAGGCGGTTAGAGCTCCATGCTCCTAACTCGGAAGGATGCCAGTTTGATTCCCACATGGGCCAGTGGGCTCTTAACCACAAGGTTGGCAGTTGGATTCTTCGACTCCCGCAAGGGATCGTGGGCAGCGCCCCCTGCCACTAAAATTGAACACAGCACCTTGAGCTGAGATGCCGCTGAGCTCCCCAATGGCTCAGTTGGTTGGAGCGGGTCCTCTCAACCACAAGGTTGCCGGTTCAACTCCCCCAAGGGAAGGTGGGCTGTGCCCCATGCAACTAGCAACTGGCAACTGGACCTGGAGCTGAGCTGCGCCCTCCACAACTAAGACTGAAAGGACAACAACTTGACTTGGAAAAAAGGCCTGGAAATACACACTGTTCCCCAATAAAATCCTGTTCCCCTTCCCCAATAAAATCTTTTAAAACAATGCCTTGGGAAATCTAAGGCAAAGACGGGTTCCACCCAGATCAAAATTGCAGCGAGTATCTTGTGCCTTTTGGGAGACTGGGTGAGCTTTAGGGTAATTCACAATTGTAGTGTTCATTTTGGGGAACCTTTAACTTACAGAAGATGGTCCACCTTAGGGGTGCCCTTAAAAAGAGAGGAACCTTTGGGAGACAATAGAACGTGTTCTTTTTTAAAAACAAATAAAGTTGAATATTTTTAATTCTTTTTTCTGTTGGGGAATAGTGGGGAACAGTTTGTTTTTCCAGGACCCATTAGCTCCATGTCAAGTCGTTGTTTTCAATCTAGTTGTGGAGCGCACAACTCACTGGCCCATGTGGGAATCCATCCAGAAAAGATGGGTTCCCCCGGGCCAACACTGCAAGGATGATCTTGTGCCTTTTGGGAGAATGGGTGAACTTTAGGGTAATTTGAATTCTAGTGTTACTTTGGGGAACCATTAACTTACAGAAGATAGTCCACCTTACGGGTGCTCTTAAAAACAGAGAATCCAGAACCGTTGGGAGACAATAGAAGGCGTTCTTTGATTGCTGTGAGGAAGCTTCTAAAAGACAAAATACTCCAAAAATAGCTTCTCTAAAAGAATCCTTATGGTGCACAAACAAACAAAACAACCTTTGTGGAAAGTTTTAGCCATCAGAGCAGTGACCTTAGAGTATTGCATCTGCCTGAACCACAGTTTGGCTCCAGGTATTCTTTGAGTTTCGTATTACTGTCCCTGGCTGTAGCTAAAATGTTTAAATGATATCTCTGTATGTATATCTATCTACAAATGTGATGTTTTAAAAGAGGTGTATTTATTGACTTAAAGAAAAAGAAGCCCCTATATAACTAAAGTATGTCCTAAACTTTAGAAACACAGAAACTAACCTGACTTAATCTCTTAAATTCACATGATCTGGAATAATCTTCAATAAGTAAAAACTAAGATTTTCAGTTTAATGAAAACAGGTATGTTTTCACAGTTGTCAACGTCAAATATAACCTCAACATACATTTTTTTCTACCTGGATTTACTCATTCAATAAGTGCATGCTATCCCTCTCTTACAGAATTTGTGAGAAATTTCTGTCTTAAGGTGATGGTTACCTGTTTAATGTCTAGCACAAGTAATTTAAATGGATATAAGATAAAAGTTTACACCAAGTTAAAGGATGGATATTTGTTGACTGTCTAGGTCATTTCCAAAGAAGCTAGTTGTGCGGACAGAGCCAGGAGTGCAGTTTCCAGGCTCTCAGCCTCACGTGGAAAGGTGCTCACTTGGGAGGTAAATGGCCATCAACTGTGATTGGATGGCCATCACCTGTGGCTAGTTGGCCATCAGCTGTAACCAGTGAGCCATTGGCCACTAATATAACTGCCGTGGCTACGCTAGCAGCAAATGGGGGCCAGCAAGAAGATGGTGGTTGGGCTGGCAAGTGCAGATTGCAGTTAGCACAGCAGATTACAGTTAGCAAGTGGGGTTGGTTGGTTGGTCGAGAAGCAGAAGGGGGGTTGCGTATTGTGTGGCTCTTCTTCTTGTGTCGCCAACCTAGGCGCCAGGGAGACTATAGTGGTATGACTCCCCTATCTATGACTCCGTGGGTGTTCCTTTTTGGCCTCACCACAACCTGCGTTCTTATGTGGGGAGAGGGAGCTGACAACCCGCATGACACTAGTGTACTACAGTATTATGCTAAACGTAAGTTTAAATTGATCTGCTTTGTCTTCTTAATTTTTTACACAGGACTACGGTATTTAGGTTTACTGGCAAACATGTCGTTTTCCACATTAAAAGCAATTATGCTATGAAAAGCATATGTCTGAAAATTTTTATAATTTGTACTGTAAATGTGCTAATAATTTTTATCATAAATATGCTAATCTAATAGTGGATGCTAATATATGACAAGTCACAATTGCCTGCTTCCTAGTTTTCACTGGAAAGTAAAGGTTACTAATAGGTAATGCTTATAATCAAACTCTAAACATAAATCACCGGAAACAAGAGCGAGGGGAAGCAACTTATGTAGGACATATGGGGGGAGGGTCAATGCGATGTGTTTTTATGTGAAGAGTTCAAGATGTACAGTGTATGTTTCAGTTACAGAAAAAAGAGTAATTTTGTCCTAAAATAAAATGGCTATTACAGAGACAGAAAAAGACAGAAACTAAATGGATAAACATGCAAGAATCTTGGGGTGGGGAGATTTATGTTGTGGAGTCAAAGATAGCCATAATTGAATAGTTGTATTTATAAAGGTTTTTTTTTTTTTTTTTTAATGAGCGCAAGAATGTAGATATATGAAACTAGAGTTTAATTTTCTGTTAAAATTTAAAAAATTTAGATGATTGGTCTGCTCTTTATAAAAGATTATAAAAGTGTTTCCTTTAACTGTATTGTAATCTTGCTAGAAACAAAGATTCTGTCTTATCAAAATATTCTTGTGCTTCACATTGTTTTTATCAGGTTTGGAAATACTAAAATAAATGGAGTCTTTTCAATAGTAATTTTCTGTATTTCCCGTTGAAATCAGAAAAACATTCCTGACTGATGAAAGAAAGGAGACATCGGCCATAAATACGACCGCCCAAGCCACGGAGCGCCACCCAGTCTTTTCTACCAGAGAAGGGGCGGGAGAGAGAGCGCGGGTTGGTGCTCTTCATCCAAACCCTGCTGACAACACGCTGACACTGAGCTGGTCCCAGAACCTGGCCCTTCTCCAGCCCTAACTGGACGGCTGAGAAGCAGCCTGTTTGGAGGAGTGAACGGTGTCGCCATAGGGAAAACGCCGGGGACTGAATGCAGACGTAGTTCTGTGGCCCCTATAGCACCTGCTCGGCGCAACAGGCAGAATAACAACGGGAACAGGGGCTCGGTGCCAGCCACGGTGCTGGGACTGCGAGACCCGTCCGGGGACACCAGCGGGACAAGCACCCAGTCAGTACAGGAGAACGGAGGGGTGCTGCCACTGAGAGCTGGGACTTGACGCCCACTGGTAACGAAAGTGATGAGAAATCGGCGGTTTCAGTGCAACGAGAGCTGTTGCCCTGGAAAACGATACACGCCGAGCCACAGACACCAGGACTGTGAGAAACCACCCACCCCAACCGCGACCAAGAAAACTCGTGTTCAACCAAAGGTTTGGTCGTGTCCCAAAACGCTGGCGGAGAGGCGGAGAAACCGCCCCGCGGTTTGCACCAGTCAGAGACACACCCACAAAACGCGGTCCCCAGCACTTCAAAGGACTGGGATCCAGCAAGTGCAGCCAAGAAGCAGCTAGCCTGCTGCCTGAGAGCAACGTCCGGCTGGCAAAAGTAGCCATGGACAAGCGCCGGCGAGGCAAAATCAGGATATATTTTCGTTTCCTGGGCTCGTGGGCGAAAGAGGAAACCGCAAGTCGTAAGCGTCCAGAGCTGCAAGGAGAAACTTGAGGAATGAGAGAATCAAAAATCGACCAGGGACACCCAACGGACATCTTAACACAGTTTTATTCCGTAAGGGAGGATCTATTTCCGGTGGAAAGTTCCCCAAAGGCTCCCGCTGCCATCTCAGGGCCCTTTAGCTCCAAGGACTGTCCGACAGCAGCCGCATGAAGGTGTAGACAGCGCGACGAATCCACTGCAGGCAGCCTGAGAAAACCCTGCGCAGGCTCCACCAAGCGGCCACTGGGTGTCGGCGGCGCTGTGACGCGGGCGCGCGGTCACAAGTCTCGGTGTCCTGCGAGCTGACTGCGGCGTCGGGCGGCTGGGCCTCGGGAAGCTGCTGGAACGTGGTTCCGTCTTTGCTCTCGGTCTCCCCTGCGGGTGTTCCTGGCGTCATCTGTGTCGCCGGCGGCCAGAGGCCGGGACTGGGCAAGGCCGGGCTCGCTTCCAAGGTGCTCTGGACTCCGGTTAAGAGTCTGTACTGCTGATAGACCGACGGCAGCCGCCAAGGAGGACTGGAAAGCAGTCTCCCATCGTAATAACCGCGGCGACATGACGACTCGCCCAGTACCGGGTAGAGGGAGAGCGGCCACGGCCCAGAATCTTCGGAGCTTGGAATAGAGAGAGGCAGCGGCCCTGGCTCCACGTCAGCGGAATCCCACGCCTTTTTCACAGCGTCGAAGAAATGCTGCTCCATCGCGGAGACCTCGGACGAGGAGGACAAAGGCGTTCGCGCCGGTGCAAGAGGCAAAGTCTGCAGCAGTACCAACAGCCCGGGTATTTATGCTCTCCCCGCTCGTGGGCGGATGCAAGCCAGAGGTTGCACGTGGACTAATTCAATACGGAGTTACCTACCACGAACGACTTCAAAACGGTGCTACCAGTGACAAATCAAGGAAATCAGTAGAAGCAGTGATATATGAAAACTGCCTGAGCGCATACATCGCCCAACCAGCATTCGGATGGAAAAACGTAGCAGGAGGAAAACATACCGAAAAGGAATGGGGCCGTAAGCAAACTGGACAGAGAACTAACCCTACAAGGAGTAGAGCACGACTACCAGGACACAAACCGTCAGGACACCGTGGTTCTAAGAGGAAAATGTAGCGCAGACTCTGTCTTCTTGGGGTCTGCGCCATTAGCAACAAGGCTGAAGAAAAAACGGAAAAACTAGCGATGCGGAGACCGTGAGCACACAGTGGATCTTTGAGAAGTCAACCTGCACCCATTGCCCTCTAGGCTCTGCTGTGCTGGCGACATCGCTGAAGACAAAACTGATAATTACCCATCTCTGCATACATAACGGAGGAATTACCCATCTCTGCACAAAAAACGGAGAATTACCGGTTCACACAAGGCGAGGAATCCATGGTTCTCCAAGAAATCAAAACGCGCATCCATTGCCCTCTCCTGCTCTGAGCTGTCAGCGACATCGATGAAGACAAAACGGAGAAATAAACGGCGAACAGAGAGAAAACCATGGGTTTCCAAGAAATCGTGGTGCATCCATTGCTCTCTGGTTCTGCACTCCTAGCAACATCGCTGAGCGCAAAACGGAGAAACTACCCCCCGCTGAGCATAAACCTGAGCCATTACCCCCGTATGAGCGCAAACCCGTCGCGATTACACCGCCGCTGAGCGCAAACCCCAGCAAGATTTACCCCCCGCTGAGCACAAACGCCTGCGAAATTTCCGTGCCGCTGAGCGCTAACGCCGCGAGTGCAAGCGCAAACCCCGGTGCCATTTCCGTGCCGGTGAGCGCAAACCGTGGTGCGATTTCCCCGCCGCGGAGCGCAAATACCACGCGCGCAAGCACAAACCCCGCGCCACGCGCCAGCGCGATTTCCCCGCTGCTCCGCTGAGCGCAAACGCCGGCGCCATCTCCCCACCACCGAGTGCAAACGCCAGCGCAATTCCCGCGCTGCTGATCGCTAACGCCGGCGCGATTTCTGCGCGGTTCCTCTTAGCGCAAACCCTGGCGCGATTTCCCCGCCGCGGAGCGCAAACGCCAGCGCGATATCACTGCCATGCAGCTGAGCGCAAACGCCTGCGCCATTTCCCCACCGCGGAGTGCAAACGCCAGCGCGATTTCCGCTCCGCTGAGCACAAATTGCCGGCGCGATTTCCGTGCGGGTGAGCGCTAACGCCGCGAGTGCAAGCAGAAACCCCAGTGCGATTTCCGCGCCGATGAGCGCAAACGCCGGCGCGATTTCTGCGTCGCCCATCTTAGCTCAAACCCTGGCGCCATTTCCCCGCCGATGAGCACAAACGCCAGCGCGATTTCCCCGCCGCGGAGCGCAAATGCCGTCGCGATTTCCGCGCCGGTGAGCGCAAACGCCGGCGTGATTGTCGCGCCGCGCCGTGGAGCGCAAACGCCGGTGCGATATCACTGCCATGCAGCTGAGCGCAAACGCCGGCACCATTTCCCCGCCGCCGAACGCAAATGACACGCGCGCAAGCACAAACCCCCTCGCGATTTCCGCACCGCTAGGCGCAAACGACGGCGCGATTTCCCTGCTGCTGAGCGCAAACGCCGCGCGTGCAGGCACAAACCCGCGCTGTTGAGCAAAAACGCCAGCGCAATTTCCGCGCCGCTAAGCGCAAACTCCAGAGCGATTTCTGCGCGGTTCAGCGCAAACGCCCGCAGTTTTTCCCATCCTCTGAGCGCAAATATCCGCGCCATTTCCGCGTCGCGCTGCTGAGCGCAACGCCGGCGAGATTTCGCTACGCTGAGCGCAAATACCGGCGGGATTTACCAACCCTGGCGCGATTTCTCCGTCGCTGAGTGCAAAACACGGAGAAATTACCCATCTCTGCGCGCGCGCGCGCGCGCACACACACACACACACACACACACACACACACACACACCAAAAAACGGAGAAATTACCAGTGCACACACGGCGAGGTATCGACGGGTCTCCAAGAAATCAACGTGCATCCATTGTCCTCTCGTGTTCTGCGCTCTCCGCGACGTCGCTGAAGACAAAACCGAGTAATTAACGGCGCAGAGAGAAAACGATGGGTCTCCAAGAAATCTTCGTGCATCCATTGCTGTTTCTGGCTCTGCGCTGCTAGCGACGTCGCTGAAGGCAAAACGGTGAGATTATCCATCGCTGAACACAAAACGGAGAAATTCGCGGCGGACCCGGCGAGGGAACGACGGGGCTTTGAGATACCGACCTGCAGCCTCGGCCCTCTCCAGCTCTGCGTTGATAGCGACAACGTTGAAGACAAACCGGAGAAATCTCCCTTCGCTGAATAGAAAAAGGAGTAATCACCGCTCGCTGACGCCAAAACAGAGCAACCCACCGTCAATGAAGCCAGAACGGAGAGATCCCCCCTCGCTGAAGGGAAAAAGCAGCAATCACCCATCATGAAGTTGAAACAGGGAAAATCCCGCGCACACATGGCGAGGAATCAATCTATGGGTCTCCGAGAAATCAACGTACATTCACTGCTCTCTCCGGCTCTGCGCTGGTAGCGACGTCGCTGAAGATAAAACGGAGAAATTAGCTGCACAGAGACCGCCGGGATACCGTGGGGTCTCCGAGAAGTCAATGTGAAGCCACTGTCCCCTAGGGCTCCACGTTGCTAGCGACTTCGCTGAAGAGAATACGCAGAAATTAGCGGCTCAGAGACCCGGAGGAAACCACGGCTCTTTGAGAAATCAACCTGCAGGCACTGCCCTCTCGGGCTCTGCGCTGCTACCGACATCGCTGATGAGTCCAGAGCAATTAGTAGCGAGTCCCGGGTTTTCCTGTGTGTCTTCTGCGCAGCTAGCTCACTCTTCACTTTGTAGGGTTAGTTCTCTGTCCAACTTGTTTATGGCTTCATTCTTTTTAGGTTTGTTTTCCTCCTGCTACATTTTTCCATCGGAATGGTAGTTGTGCGATGTATGCTCTCAGGCAGTTTTCATATATCACTGCGTCTACTGATTTCCTTGACTATATCACTGGTAGCACCGTTTTGAAGTCGTTCGTGGTAGGTTACTCCGTATTGAATTAGTCGGTGTGCGACCTCTGGCTTGCATCCGCCCAGGAGCCAGGAGAGCATAAATACCCGGGCTGTTGGTACTGCTGCAGACTTTGCCTCTTGCACCGGCGCGAACGCCAGTGTCCTCCTTGTCCGAGGTCTCCGCGTTGGAGCAGCATTTCCTCGACGCTGTGAAGAAGGCGTGGGATTCCGCTGACGTGGAGCCAGGGCCGCAGCCTTTTTCTACCCGAAGCTCCGAAGATTCTGGGCAGTGGCCGCTCCCCATCTACCCCGTACTGGGCGAGTCGTCATGTCGCCGCGGTTATTACGATGGGAGACTGCTTTCCAGTCCTCCTTGGCGGCTGCCGTCGGTCTATCAGCAGTACAGACTCTTAACGGGAGCCCAGAGCACCTTGGAAGCGAGCCCGGCCCTGCCCAGTGCCGGCCTCTGGCCGCCGGCGACACAGATGAGGCCAGGAACACTCGCAGGGGAGACGGAGAGCGCAGACAGAACCACGTTCCAGCAGCTTCCCGAGGCCCAGCCGCCCGACGCCGCAGTCAGCTCGCAGGACACCGAGACTTGTGACCGCGCGCCCGCGTCACAGCGCCGCCGACACCCAGTGGCCGCTTGGTGGAGCCTGCGCAGGGTTTTCTCAGGCTGCCTGCAGTGGATTCGTCGCGCTGTCTACACCTTCATGCGGCTGCTGTCGGACAGTCCTTGGAGCTAAAGAGCCCTGAGATGGCAGCGGGAGCCTTTGGGGAACTTTCCACGGGAAATACATCCTCCGTTACGGAATGAAAATGCGTTAAGATGTCAGTTGGGTGTACCTGGTCTGTTTTTGATGCTCATTCCTCAAGTTTCTCCTTGCAGCTCTAGAGGCTTATGACTTGCGGTTTCCTCGTTCGTCCACGAGCCCAGGAAACCAAAATATATCCTGATTTTGCCTCGCCTGGCGCTTGTCCATGGCTACTTTTGCCAGCCGGACGTTGCACTCTGGCAGCAGGCTAGCTGCTTCTTGGTGGCACTTGCTGGATCCCAGTCCTTTGAAGTGCTGGGGACCGTGTTTTGTGGGTGTGTCTCTGACTGCTGCAAATGGGGGGTGGCGGTTTCTACGCCTTTCCACCTGCGTTTTGGTGTGTTCACACAACAGCCTAGCCAACTTTCCCCCCATGTCTTTCCTTAAGGAAAGAAAAGTCTGTGAGACTGTGCCTTTCTGGGACTCTGTTCCATCCTTGTGTTTATACTTTATGTCTCTCTGTCTGGTCCCCAAAAGATGGTTTGCAGCCAAATACTGGGGTTCCATAACACGTCATACGGCATAATGGCGATCTGGGGTCTCCCAGCCTAGGTCGGGGGTTACAGGACTACGCCTTAGCCAAGACCTGTTCTAATGTCTGGAGAGAGACATGGCCCAGGAGCATCAGAGTGGGGATCCAGTGAAAGTCCTTTTCTCTTCTTTCCTGTCCGCAGACAGCTGGTACAGACCTTATATCTGCCTGCTTCAGCAGCTTCTTAAGAAGGGAAAGCACAAAACCGCATAAAAAAGTTTAGAGGAACTTCTTAAAATAATTGAGACTCATTGTTCCTAGTTTCCATACCTTGGGACACTTGAGATAGATAAGTGGGAAGAAGTAGGACAAAGTCTCCATGAAGTGCATTCCAACAGATTGTCTTTCCCCGGTTCAATCTGGGAAACATTCCAGCTAATTCACTTAGTTTTGGAAGCGCTCCAGACAGACTCAGAGAAACAGTAGGTTTTTTGGAGATAAGACCCAGCAACTTTTATAGTTGTGAGATATTTCAGTATGTTAATAAAAAGGATAGAACAGAAAAAGAAAAAATGAGATAGAGACTTAAGGAATTGAGACCCTGAGTCCGACAAAAAAAGATTTAGACAAAAACAAAAAGATTAGGAGAGATCAAATCTCTACTTTAAATGATTTACAAAAATTGTTAGGAGATATTAATTGGCTTCGTCCCACTCTGGGAATCCCCACTTATGTGCTCAGTAATTTATTTGGCCTTTTGTGGGGTCCTTCTCAACTAGATAGTCCCCGTACCCTAACTCCTCAGGCCAACAAAGAGCTAGGATTAGTTGAAAAGAAAATTCAAGAAGCTCAGATTCAGCGCATAGATCCATCTTAACCTTTACAAATTTTAATTTTCCCCACTCTCCACTCATCTACAGCGGTGATAATTCAACAAAATGACTTGGTAGAGTGGCTGTTTCTGCCTAATAATTTTGTCAAATCACTCCCAACTTATTTGGAATTAATTTCAGAGCTTGTTTTATGAGCTCGCACTAGAGTTCTTCATTTAAACGAATCGAAGCTAATAAGATAGTAGTTCCATTTAAAAAACAGCAAATCACACACTTAAATACCTATTCTAAAATCTGACAAGTTGCTATTTGTGGATATTTTGGAATTATTGATAATCACTATCCAAAAAATAAATTGTTTCAATTCCTTCTAAAGACCAGTTGGATTCTCCCTAAGAGATTAAGTCCAGCTCCAATTTCAAAAGCTGTAACAGTTTTTACTGATGGATCGAGTAATGGCAGAGCAGCAATTTTGTGAGTGAAATAAATCAACAAGTCATTCAAACTAATTGTACCTCTGCACAGAGAGCAGAGTTAGTTGCTGTGCTAACTGCCTTACAAGGTTATACTAAACGTTTAAGTATTGTCTCTGATTCGGCTTATGTAGTTCACACAGTAAAAAAATATTGAGATGGTGTTACTGTCTAATAACTCAAACCCGTCTCTCCAGTTTCTTTTTAATCAGCTCCAACAGGTTGTTAGAAACCGACAACATCCATTTTTCATTACTCATGCGCCCACACCTCCCTACCGGGACGACTGACGTGTGGCAATGCTGTTGCTGATTCATTAATTACAAATGTTCTAGTTACTGAGGCAACCCAGTTTCATTCTTTAACCCATACAAATGCTGCTGGCCTTCGGGCTCGTTTTCCTATTACTTATAAACAGGCCAGACATATAATTCAAACTTGCCCGACCTGCCAAATTCTCAGTGCTTCTCAAGAGTGCCCTGAAGGGGTTAACCCCCCGAGGACTAGTTCCTAATGCTATCTGGCAAATGGATGTAACTCATGTCCCTTCTTTTGGACGTTTATCTTTTGTTCATGTCACTGTCGATTCCTCCTCTGGTTTTATCTCGGCCACCGCTCAAAGCGGTGAAATTGCTGGCCACTCTTGCAGACATTTACTTATCTGCTTCTCCATTATGGGCCTCCCTCAAGCCATTAAAACAGATAATGGCCCAGCTTACACTAGTAATAAGTTCACAAAATTTTATAAACAGTAAAAAATTAATCATACCACAGGGATTCCTTCTAATCCCGAAGGATAAGCTATTGTAGAACGTGCTAATTGTACCCTTCAAAAACAACTTCACAAACAGAAGGGGAGACAAGTACAACTGGCCAAAGCCATGTTTACTTTAAATTTTTTGAATTCTGGCGCTAGCAATAATACAGAGCCACACCTTGGGCGCTCAGCTACAAAACAAACATTTTAACAATCTCCATAGCCCTAAGGCTTTGAAAAATGTGCCCATCTGGTGGAAAGACATTCAGACTAATCAATGACATCTAGAAACTTTATTAACATGGGAAAGAGGCTTTGCTTGTATTTTTCCAGGTCCTAAAGAAGAACTTTTGTGGATTCCGGGTCGGTGTGTCAAACTATGCCATGAGCGACAGACCACAGAAGAAAAGACATCTATAGATACCCCTCCAAGCCCCTCGAGTGTGGGAGGGCTTTCCCACTGTTCATATTGTTCTTCGATTGCTTCATAAGATTTTACATAGAACGAAAAGATTTATAGGATTGTTGATTTCTGCTATTATAGTATTATATTATAATTACTATAACCACTGTTGCTGCTGTTTCTGTTCAAACTACAGAATTTGTACAAAAATGGCATGAAAATGCTAGTAAATCTTGAAATCAACAAGTCAAAATAGATAAAAAAAACTAATGTTAGATTAACAGATTTAGAAACCACTGTTGTATTTCTTGGTGATCAAGTAAAAAATCTTCACACTATGATTACCTTAAAATGTGATTAGAATGTATCCACTTACTGTGTAACCCCATTTGCTTATAATCAAACTTGTACCCCTTGGTCTAAAGTGTGAAGCTATCTCCTGGGACACATGCCCAATCTGACTGTGGACATTATACAATTACAACAAGAAGTGGATCAGATGTCCAGCGCCAAGCTTCAGCTGCTCCCTGGAGAAGAGACACTTTCTGTGGCTGCAGAAGGACTTTCCACTTTAAACCCCGTTAAATGGATAAAGACTTTGGGTGGAGGGTTTGTGGGTGCTATTGCTATTCTGCTTATTATTCTTTGTTCATTTTGTTTAGTCCTCAGATGTGGACAAATAGCCCTCCGACGGGCCATAAATGAAGAAACTACATGGTCTGTGTCTCTCATACTTCAAAAACAAAAAATGGGGAGATGAAGTCACACAACAGCCTAGCCAACTGTCCCCCCGTGTCTTTCCTTAAGGAAAGAAGAGTCTGTGAGACTGTGCCTTTCTGGGACTCTGTTCCATTCTTGTGTTTACACCTTATGTCTCTCTGTCTGGTCCCCAAAAGATGGTTTGCAGCCAAAGACGGGTAAGATATCTCACGGGAGATACAACCTAAGCCAGGCGGAACCGAGTGGGGACCCCCAATGAGCTGCCTTAGAAGAATATGGGAAGGGGCCTTGCCTCCCCTTCCCCCTGCCTGGGAAAAGCTGTTGCCGGCTCTGCCTTTTCCCTGGCACCTGTTTGTGAGAGAAGTCGTGAGGACAACAAAGATCAGTTCTCTCCACTTATCTCAACGGGACTGTTACAATATGAGAGACTTGACCCTGAGAGGGTATATACCTTAAGTAAGACATCATGGGACCTTGTGCTTCGGCTGTTTACAGACAAAGGGTGATTGGAATAAACATTTTTCTGCTATGATGTATGAGTCTCACAGACCGTGTAAGGAAACAATGTTACTGTATTGTATTGGTATACCTATCAATAAAAACCTCCAGTCAGCCTTATTCTGGGCTCCAGTCCTCTGAGACTGTGAGACCCCTGGCCTTCGGAGAGATTTAACTACATTAAGTCTCTGTTTGTTTCTTTCTTAAAAACTTAACCCAAGCTGCCCCTTCTCGCACCCTCATTGCCCGTGTTGCACTGGACGCGACATTTTGGAACACGACCAAATCTTTGGTTGAGCGCGAGTTTTCTTGGTCGCGCTTGGGGTGGGTGGTTTCTCACAGTCCTGGTGTCTATGGCTCCACGTGTATCATTTTCCAGGGCAATAGCTCTCGTTGCACTGAAACCGCCGATTTCTCATCACTTTCGTTAGCAGTGGGGGTCAAGTCCCAGCTCTCAGTGGCAGCACCCCTCTGTTCTCCTGTACTGACTGGGTCCTTGTACCACTGGTTTCCCTGGACGGGTCTCGGAGTCCCAGCACCATGGCTGGCACTAAGCCCGTTCCCAGTGTTAGCACTTCTGCCTGTTGCGCGGAGCAGGTGCTATAGGGGCCACAGAACTACGTTTGTATTCAGTCCCGGGCGTTTTCTCTATGGCGACACCGTTCACTCCTCCAAACAGGCTGCTTCTCAGCCGTCCAGTTAGGGCTGGAGAAGGGCCAGGTTCTGGGATCCCTTCCAACTTGGGCCTTGGGGTAGTCTGGCTCTTCTGGGTCCCATGCATCCACTGGTCTATGGCAATGACCTCTCCTGGGGCTGACCTTGGCCCACAGGGGACTCCAAGTGTCAGCTCCCAGCCAGGCTGTCCCAGGCAGCTTTCCCAACCGCTTAGTACAGAGCAAGTCTCAGAGTCCTCCTCCTCTCCCGGCACACACAGTAGTTTTTTCCCCAGCAGAACTGGGGCATTTGCCTGAGCCTAGGCTAAGGCCCTGGAGGTTGTCCAGGCCCAGGCTTCTGCGATGTGAGGAGTGGGAGGCAACACAGTTCCCATCTCCTGCATGCAGACAGTCAAACCTTTGCAGGGAGGCAGATGAAGCTCCAATCCTTTAGGCCCCTATGTGGTCAATCAATGTGTCTAAGCCCAGAGACAGAGAAGGACGCAGTAGTAGTCTTCCAGCCTTGGACTTTTGTACCCCTTTATAATCCAAAACCAAGTCGTACTTTTACTTAACTCACTTTTACTTACTTTAGTTACTTTTATTTAAGCATTTTACTAACGTACCTTTACACATGTATTTTGGCACATACTTTTACTTACGAAATTTTACTTAAATTTACTAATGTACTTTTTCACTTTTTTCATACTTTCACTAACATACTTTTATTTATCTTTACTTACTTACATCACTTTGCACTTTTACCTACTCTCCCTTTTATTAATGTACTTTTATAGAAGTGCTTCTACAAAACTACTTTTGCAAACGTACTTTTACTTACTTTTTAGTACTTCCCCCTAATTAAGTATTAATTCTTTACTAATGTACTCTTACTTACTTTTTCATACTTACTTTTACTACATAAGAGTACTCTTGCACTTTTATGTACTCTTACTAATGTACTTCTACAAAGTTACTTTTACAAAAGTATTTTACTTATTTGTAGGTACTTCCTAGTGATTACTTAGTCTGAAATATGTAGTTTTAGTCAGCCCTGATAGGAATGGTGGCAGCGAGGTGGTCTTCTTAAGTTCTCCTCTGGAACTTACCACAAATTGAACATCTGTAAACCATCAAAGGACTCTGCTTATCACACAGAACAGCTAAGAGACTCATAAGAGGATTACTTGAAGGTGGGCAAACTGGGCGAGCAGGGGAAGAGGGAAGGGAGTGGAGTGGAGATGCAGCCGTGGGCTATAGAAAAGCAAGGGATCCCAGGACAGAACAGAGATCATAAGAGCCAGGACGTGGGCTCTTTCCCTGCATTCCACAGCTGATTTCTCCTGCTGAGAGAGCAGCATATTCAGCATTTGAGGCAGTAACCTCAGCTGAGACCTCCAGCTGGGCCTTAGGTCTGACAAAGGATGTAAACACCATACCTGGGCCCCTCCCCCCCACAGCAATCCTACCCCCTCCCCACCCCCTTCCAGAGACTCAAGCTGGCCCCTGAACTGAGGAGTAGTGTCAGATCACAGAGGCGCTGCAGTGCTCAGGATCTGGGATGACCGGCTCTGACCAAGGGAAGAGGCTGGGAAAAGTGTGATTTTTGCTGGGCTGGAAGAGAAGAGACTCCTCCACCCCCAGCCCCCACCTTTTCTGACCTGACTAAGGCTGGGCAATTACAACTGTGGAGACACACCCAGGGGAAAGCAGCAGGTGGCAGAGGCAGCTCTGGGCTCTCATCAGCTCAGAAATCTCCTGCCCTCCACACACACACTTATTGAAGAGTATTCCAGATCATGTGAACTTAAGAGACTAAGTCAGGTTAGTTTCTGTGTTTCTGAAGTTTAGGACATACTTTAGTTATATAGGGGCTTCTTTTTCTTTAAGTCAATAAATACAACTCTTTTAAAACATCACATTTGTAGATAGATATACATACAGAGATATCATCATAGCTTTCATTTAAACATTTTAGCTACAGCCAGGGACAGTAATATGAAACTCAAGAATACCTGGAGCCAAACTGTGGTTCAGGCAGAGCAATACGCTAAGGTTACTGCTCTGATGACTAAAATTTTCCACAAAAGAGTTTTTCTTTGTTTGTGCACCATAAGGATTCTTTTAGAGAAGCTATTTTTGGAGTATTTTGTCTTTTAGAAGCTTCCTCACAGCAATCAAAGAACGCCTTCTATTGTCTCCCAAAGGTTCTGGAGTCTCTGTTTTTAGGAGCACCAGTAAGTTGGACTATCTTCCATAAGTTAAAGGTTCCCCAAAGTAACACTAGAATTCCAATTACCCTAAAGTTCACCCATTCTCCCCAAAGGCACAAGATCGTCCCTTCAGTCTTAGCCCGGGTGGAACCCATCTTTCCTGGATCGATTCCCACATGGACCAGTGAGCTGCGCTCTGCATAACTAGATTGAAAACAATGACTTGACATGGAGCTAATGGGTCCTGGAAAAACAGACTGTTCCCCACTATTCACCAATAGAAAAAAAATTTAAAATATTCAACTTTATTTCTTTTAAAAAAGAACGCCTTCTATTGTCTCCCAAAGGTTCTTTTTAAGGGCACCCCTGAGGTGGACCATCTTCTGTAAGTTAAAGGTTCCCCAAAATGAACACTACAATTGTGAATTACCCTGAAGCTCACCCAGTCTCCCAAATGGCACAAGATCCTCGCTGCAGTTTTGGTCCCGGTGGAACTCCTCTTTGCCTTAGATTTCCCAAGGCATTTAAACTCTGACGGACCCTGTTTTTCAACAGCTCTTCCAACACACATACAACCACACGTTGCCCTCGGTTTCAGTAGAAGAGGGTGACTTACCAATGAAGCGTCCACAGTGACGGCTCCATAAAATCGGAGAGCTCAGCACAAAGGGAGTGGAGCTCGGAGCAGAGCTTTCCCGTGGAACTCCGCGTCCTTGGCGGAAAGCAGTGAGTGCAGTGGGCTCAGTGGTACCAGCACCAGTTGCTCACCAGCCTCGGGCTTCATCAGGGGTCTTCTTCCCATCCTGCTACTGGCCCCCATAACAGGGTAAAGAAAATTCGGAGAGCCTCACTGAACAGGGTTATTTCGTTGAGCGAGAAACAAGCTGTTCTCAGAGGGAGACTTCAAACTGAAAACTCCTAAGCAGCTCAGACGGCATGTGGGGTAGCTTATATAGAGAACATGAGGAAGCGGTTTGACCTTTACAGTAATTGGTTGCTGCAACGGGGACTTCCAGAAGGCAAGGGATTGGTTAAAAGTGACTATTCATACCATTTTAGGAAGATGGCTTAAGTTTCCTTTATGGTTTTCGAAGTCATTTACAAGAAATTAGCTCAGTTTCGCTTTTCTTGTGAACTAAGCTAGATTTAGTTTTGCTTCCGTGGGAAAAGCAGATCTGGTCAGCGAGGGGGATTTCCACGCCCCGCCTCCAGTTTACTTGACTTTAGTTTAACGCCTGCAACTCTCGGTGTTAGGGACACTGCTCACTTCTCAGTGTCCCTGGATTCTCGGCGGCAGCCCCCTTGTGGGCACCCAAACAAATGTTTGCCTTTGGCCACAACAGCAGTTTGCTCGGTGCCCACCCTCGCTGGGTCCGGTCACCGTTAGGTGTGCCGTGTCCCCTGTCTTTTCTCTGTCACGGCGGCGACGGAGGGCTCGCACGACCGAGAAACCGCCAGCTTAGTGTAATGGAAACTGCGACAAAGAAAACACCGACCTGGTGCACTTATCGCGGCCGTGATACACAAAACGCCAACACGGAGTCCGTGACTGTGCCTGACCCAGCGAGGGCGGGCACAGCGCAAACAGCGGTGGTGTGGCAAAGGCAAATATCCGTTTCAGCGTTTGCCAGGTAGTGCCACCAAGAAAACCGCCAGCTTTAACACCCAGAAAGAACGGAATAGAGTTGTTAAAATAAAAACATGAAATTAATAACTGTTAATTAAAATACATAAATAAAAGCAATAAAAGAATATGTTAAATAGGAAACTAAAATAAAATTTGAAACTAAAAATATGAAATCAAAATAAGATTGAAATTATAAAACAAAATTTAATTAAACAGAACACAATGAAATTAAAAGATAAACTTAAAGCATAATAATTATAAGTTAAAATATAAAATAAAAAATGACTAAATATTAAAACTTTAAGTTAAAACATTAAAATTTTTAAATGAAATAAATACGAAAAAAGATAACAAAAGATTAAACTAAAGAAATGAAAACATCTAACACTGATGTTGAAATGGCAAACGGTTCTGGCAGTTAGCTGCAAATCCCTGAACTGCGACGTCAGACGGTGTCTGGGAGATAGAGGATAGCGGCGCTAGGAACCAGAAAGTGCAGATTCAGTGCCGAGACCACTGTAGCAATAACCCCGGGCACGTGCTGCTAACAAAAGTGAGAACTGGAAAGCGAGGGTCTGACTGAAAAACACGTGGCTGGGTAAGGTAGCCAGGCACCAGGTAGAGCTCTCGAATGTGGAGACAGCATTCCTGCAGAGACCAAAAAACTACCGGATGGGTGAAAGACATGAGAGGTTGGGCCAACGAAACAAGCATCCCGTGACTTAAAGCCCTGCTCCTGTCTACTGTCCATCAAGCGGCCAACGAAAAGCTGATTTATGTTCTTATCCAGCTAGGTTGAACAAACGCTGGCACTGAGCATCTCACCTTGCAGGGTCCAAGCAGGGTCCCCAAGGAGAAAAGAGCGTTGTAGCACCAGAGAAACAGCCCTACTCTGAGAATCACCGGGTTTGGAGGACTGAGTGATGTTGCCACCGAGAAAAACGCCAACAAACTGCATATAAATGTTGTTCTGTGACAACAGGGAGCACTAGTTGAGAGGAACAAGCAAAAGTGCTAACGACGGTAATTGGGGCTGTGTGCCAGCTGCGGTGCTGGGTCTGTGAGAACGTCCCGGAAAGGCCACGATGCTGGACCGGAGGAAGGACCATTGCCGCCACCGAGGAAACTTCCATGCGGTGGAATTTCGGGCTTCGATTATGATAGATAGATAGATAGATAGATAGATAGATAGATAGATAGGATAGGATAAGATAAGATAAGATAAGATAAGATAAGACAAAAATAAAGAAAAAACCCACGAGGACTCAGCGTTAATGCAAAATTGCTCTGGAATCTGAGGGCGGTTGTGCGACCCTGAATACCTGCTGGGAACCGAACGGTGTTACGACAGAGAATGCGGCATAACAGAGAATTTACAGAGTCGCCAACGATAAACGTTCTCTTTAGTCCAAGGAGCAAAGTCCCAACCCAGAAACTGCTGATAAGCGCTGTTTGCGTAGGTTCTGATGAGAAATAGAAAAACGGCTGGCTCTGGGAAAAGTGAATTTGAAGGCGTGAACGGTGTTGAAACCGAGAAAAACGCTGGAACACTGGTGAAACGTTGTTCTCTGAAAGCACGCGGGATGCAAACGTTGTTTTGTGGCAGCAAGGGCGCCCGCTCTGCTCAACCAGCAAAAGCCCTAACAACCAAAACCGGGTCCCGGTGCCCGCAGAGGTGCTTAGGACTGTGAGATCGGCAGTTTTAGGACCTGGAAGAATGGCCAGTGCTTCAACCTAAAAAACACCCATGCGGTGCAATTTCAGCAGTGGGTTAAAAACAAAAACAAACAAACAAAAAACCCAGCTGCCTGCCAAGCATAGGTCAATGACCTTGAAAAGACCGGCCCCAGAAGCAAACCGTATAAGGAAACAGAAAGAAAACATAACAGGGAACCTAAATACCCTCCCAAAAGGAAATGTTCTCTGTGGAGCTAGGAGTAACATCCCAACCGAGAAACCGCTGAATAGGCATCGCTGGAGAAAGTGCTGATGAGACACAGAGAAACAGAAACAACTTGTTTGGAGTAGTGAACAGCGTTGACATCAAGCAAGATGCCGGCACACTGGATGCTAACGCTGTTTTGTGGCAGCCAGAGCGCTGGCTCCGCGTAACAAGCCGCAGCGCCGTGAACAGGAATCGTGGCTCCCTGCCAGCTGCAGTGCTGGGACTGAGACCCGCCTGGGAAAGCAGCGGTGTTAGGAGGAATGACCAGTGCTGCCACATAGAAAACGCCCAAACGGTGCAATTTCGGGCTTCGGTCAAAAACGAGGAAACAAAACGAAAACGAAACGAAAGTAAACAGGAGAGAGGATTCTACCTCCAAAAGCGCTAAGGTCTCAGGAGCTGCCTGCATATCGCTGTTCTACGACCCTGAAAAGACCCGTCCGGGAACCGCACGGTACTACGTAGGAAACAGAAAGCGGCATAACACGAACCTAAATCCGCTGCCCAAAAGAAATGCTCTTTTCCGCGGTAGGAGTAACATCTCAACCGAGAAACGGCGAATAGACGCTACTGGAGAAAGGACGGATAAGACACCGAGAAACGGCTGGCTCTGGGAAACATCAGTGCTGAGCATCGCGTGGTTTGCCACGCGGAAAAACGCTGGCACGCTGATGGAAACAGCAGCACCGCCGGCTCCGCGCAACAACAGAAAGCGCTAACGACAGGAACTGAGGCTCCCAGCAACCGGCGGTGCTGGGACTGAGGCCGCGCGTGGAAGGCAGAGCTGTTAGGACGCGGAGGATTGAGCACTGCTGCCGTCAGGAAAAAGCCCCATCGGTGCATTTTCGGGCTTAGGTAAAAAAACAAAAAACAAAACAAAAACAAAAACAAAAACGAAACCAAAGAAAACAGGGTATTCAAGCTACTACCACAGGAGCTAACGGATCGCCAGCTGCACGCGTATCACCGTTTTATACCCTGAAAAGACCGATGGGGAACAGAATGGTACTAGGAAACAGCAAGCGACAGAACAGCGAACCTAATTACCCTGCCAAAACAAAACCTCTTTGGCGCTAGGAGCCACCTCCTAACCCAGCAGCGCTGCATAGTTACGCTGCTGGCGAAAGTGCTGATGAGAAACCGAGAAACAGCCTGTTCGGGAAACAGCGGGAATGGGGGAGTGAACGGTGTTTCTACCGAGAAAATGCCTGCGCGCTGGATGCAAACGTTCCGTGGGAGCAGGAGCGCCGGCTCCGCTCGACAACCGGAAGTGCTAACGACAGGAACTGAGGCTCCCAGCGAGGGCTGGGGCTGAGACCGCGCGTGGAAGGCGGCGCTGTGAGACCCCGGAGGACTGAGTTGCTAGATGGGATACTGCCCAGTTCCCAGGTCCCACCTAGAAAACGCCCAATCGGTGCGATTTCGGGCGTGGATCAAAAAACCAAACCGAAACGAGACAAAGGAAACAGGAGGATTCAGAGCTACCACAAAAAGTGCTAAGGTTTCGGCAACTGGGTGCATATCGCTGTTCCCTAACACCCCGGAAAGACCGGTCCGAGAACCGAACGGATCTCGGAAACAGAAAGTGGCCTAACAGCGAACCTAAACACCCTGCCCCAAACAGCTGCTCTCTGGTGGTAGAAGGAGCAACGTCGTAACCTTGAAACCGCCCACTAGACGCTGCTCGCGAAAGTGCCGATGAGAAACCGAGAGACAGCCTTCTCCGGGAAGCAGTCCTGTTGCCGGGGTGAACCGTGTCTCGCGAGAAAACCAAGTCGCGGCACAATGATGCGAATGTTCTTCACGGCGACGCGTCCCGCTCTGTGCAAGGAAAGTGCTAGCGACTGGCACCGGGACTCGGTGCTGGCTGCAATGCTGGGACAAAGCAGTGGCGTTAGGACCCGGAGGAATGACCGCTGCTGTCACTTTGCGAGTGCCCGTTCGGTGCAACTTCGGGCTTTTGTGTGTACGGAACACAGAACAAAAGAAACCAGGAGGATTCAGAGCTACTAATTAAAGTGCTGTGGGATCGCCAGCTGCGTGCGAAAGCGGGGTTCTACGCCGAAAAGCCCGGACGAGGAAACAAACAGTGCTAGGAACCAGAAAGCGACTGAACAAAGAACCCGTGGACTCCCCAACAAGAAGCCTTCTCTTTGGTCCTAGGAGCAAAGTCCCAACACGGAAGCCGCTGAATACGAAGTGCTGGCTAACGTCCCGATGAGAAACCCGGAAACAGCCGGCTCCGTGAAGTCGCCGGAGGGGAGGAGAGAACGGTGTTGACGCCACGGTGTTGCCACACTTGTGTAAACATTTTTCTTGACAGCAATGCCGCGGGCTCTGCGCCACAAGCGAAAGTGCTAACAAGAACAACTGGGACTCCGTGCCCGCCAAAACGCCCAGTGGGGGCTATTTCGGACTTAGGAAACAAGTGAGTAAACAAAAACAAAACAAGAGGACTCAGCGCTACTACCAAAAGAGCTAAGGGATCCCAGCTGCGTGCAAAGCACGGTTCCAGGACCCTGAAAAGAGGAGCCAAATGCTTTAGTCTGAACCAGCCCCATTGGGAAGACACGAGGAAGGGTGGTGGTGGGGGGGAACTGCCTGTGCCTGTGCAGCCCACGAAAGCCATGGAAGTGAGGAAGAGTGGAGATAGGGACTATATAAAATGGAGTCACTCTAACCAAGCTGCAAAATGATTAACATTATGAAGGTTGGGGCATGAGGAAAGACTATTCTTGTTCTAACTAGTCTGGGAACTGAAATTTTTGAACTTTCCAGTCCTGTGTCAATACCAGGATATACATCTGGATATGTAGCGACACTCCAGATAACCTTCTCATTGCCCCCTGAAAGACTCACATCTCCACACCACCTGATATCCACCTGACTGCCATTATCCAGACCACGGTGTATGACCAGAGCTCCTGGTGCCCATCTTCTGGAGCACCTGGCATCTGTCACATCCTGACTGCCTGATATCTGACTGCAAATTATCTAGGGCCAACCCTAGACCTAACAATGCGGAGCTGATAATTCCCAAGAATGTACTTTTTACTATAAAAACTCAACTTTTCTTTCTTCTTTGGAACACTTCTGGGATTTTGCCTCACTGTGTTCCCAGTTTGCAAGCTCTGATACCCTTAAATAAATCTTTATCATTTATTTGTAGCAAAGCCTCCAGACACTTGTTTGTGAGTTTGTTAGACAGTATCAAGCTTAGACTTAACACCTGAATTCACTGCTCTGGAGAATTGGAGTTCTCCAGAAATGTAATCTTAATCAACCAGTCTGGAATTTTCTGATCCAGAAAACACCAATAAGGTCATCTGTCCTGTGGGCCCTCTCTATCCCCCACAGGAAAAAAAGAGGCACCTGCATGATAAAACTCTCAAAACTCTCATCATCCCCTCCTCCGAGAAAAGAAGATGTCCTGGCCTAGGTCTAAAAATATTCTTTTGCCAGTAACTCCCCTGCCACACTCTTTTCCTATAAAAATCTTTCATTTGGTACCATCCCTTGGAGAGCCATTCTGGTTGCTAGATGGGGTACTGCCCAGTTCACAAGTTGTTTAAGAAAGCCAATTAGCTCTCCAAATTTACTTGGTTGAATTTTGTTTAACAGTGGAAATGATCAAGTTGTGAGACATTACATTGACTTAGAAATTTAGAATCTCCATAATTCTGCTTCCACAGGTAGTCATTGTTTTTCACAAACAATGAAGCACACACCTATATCATATTTTTGAAACCCTTAATGAGTTAGACGAAGAAAACAATCTTTTCCTTTACCCTTCTTGAGTTGTCCAGCTGGGCAACCCGACCCTGTGCATTGGACTGGCCAAAGATAGATTAACATGGCGAAATTTATGACAGAAACCTTAACCTGGACAGGAATCAGGAGAGCCTGTGGGAGATTTCACACCCTGTGTCTTTCAGAAAGCCCTACAGGAAGACTTACCACAGGAGAGGAAAATACAAGTTCCTAAGTTTAATTTCCCTCATTTTCTGCCCCATCGAAATCCTAAATTATTCTCTTGCCACTTCCCCTCCCACTGTATTATTCTCTGTTTAGCCTTCTCAGCTATAATTCCACACCTTTTGTCATCCTTGCATTATTTTTCTCTCTGCTCTTGGGGAAAGAAGTGGAGCACTGGCATTTAAATTACGGTTACCTGAGCTCCCTTTCCCTTTGCTTGCTTAAGACAGTATTTGCAGGTTAGTACAATGCAGATTCAGCACCCCAGCCCCAGACGTTCAGTCTGTCTGGGAAGGGTGAGACAGTTGCCTTTCTGATGGAACTGTTGCAGTCTAAATGTTGAGTAATCGTAGCATTAAACTATGCAGGGCAGATCCTTTATTCTGTCATTCTTTTATATTCGTTCCACGAATTTAAACACGTTTTCTTTCTTTGAACTAATTGCCTCATGGTTACGATGTCCAGACATACCTTTTCCCCCTTTCAAATAACGTAATTGTTTCTTCTAGATTTATCCCATGTAATCTTGAGAGAAGCTTAGCCAAATGTACCACTACAGCTACACTGACCAGCTTCTCCTCAACAGTTGCCTGGAATCAGAGTCTCTTCAATCTAAGGAGCCAATCATGGTGAAGATGTGTCATGTGTCTATATACCACTAAGGGCAAAAAGGCTGGTTTTAAAACTATGTCATAATGGTAAGAATCCACTGATTTTATGATATATACCTATTCCAAAGGTATGGCATTGAGAAATGTCGTCTTAGAATTCATCTTAGAATGTTGTCACACAGCATCCTAACCGTTTGTCCCTACCATCCTTTCCTTAGGGATAGAGGGTTGTGGGGTTGTCCCTCTTATGGGTTTTATAGGTTTCCTCTCTTGGTCCCAGTATGTGGGTCTGCAGTCAAAGACGAGTAAGTTTCTTCAATTGAGGGACGACTTAAGCCAGACGGGACCCCAGGGACCCCATGAGTTAGCCTCTGAAACTAGGAGGGATGCCCCTCCTCCAATGTTTTCTGGAAGCTGCTGACGCATGCTTCAAATGTCTGGCACCCTATCGTACTAAGGAACATTAATTGAGCGAAACCATCTCGCTCCCCGCTTAGCTCATGGGATAATTGCCTTGAGAGACCTGCTCCCCCAGGGGTTGTACACACCGCACCTTGGTCACATGGGGACAGCATGCACAGGTTGCTTTGGGACAATATGATTGGGTATTGGAAATATGCTAATTGTATTAGTGGTGTAAGAGTTTTACAGACCCTGCCCAGAATCATGTGATGCCTATTGTAAAAAAGCAATAAATACCCACAACGACCCGATTCGGGGCTCCAGTCTCTTGAGGCTGTGAGTCCCTTGGTCCTCTGTGGTTTCTCTGCATTCAGTGTCTCTGGTCTCTTTATTTCTATAATAGAATTTAGCCCTTGCCGCCTCCCTCGCTTTCCCCACTGCTTGTGTTGTGCAGGTCGCAACATTAGAATAAACTAACTTGGGCTGCATTTTGGCCACTCCTTTATTTTCAACAACTAGGTCATTTTATCTGTTTACTGTTTGAAAATAGCACAGAGCTTTAGAGCTGTACTTTTGTTAAGCAACTAATTGGATCGCATTTGTCTTTTCTCATGGTGGTGAAGGAGTTCAGATTTAGCCTCCCCCAAATGTACCACTTTGGCATGCAGACCATTTTAAGCTGAAAGCAATCAAGACCCAGCAGATTCATCAAAATCTGTTACCTCTCCCTTAACTATGAAGAACAAATTCCATAAAAGGCCTGGCTAAAAAAGAGAGGTATCACCAGAGATAACTTTTCATCTGAGTCACCTACCTTTTTGGCAGGGCAACATGTAATGACCAAACAGCTCTTATTCTTATTGTCCTGTGAATTATCCAGCTCGCCCTTGAAGCCCCAAGACCCTAACCCATTCCTCAGCTCAGGATGGCATATGAGCCTCAACTGCCTGCCTTGCCCTTGAAAAAGCGAACCAACCTTTCAGAGAAACCACCTCTATAAAAAGAAACAGCGAAGACCACTGAGGGTGCAGGCCTACGATTTTCGGTGTCACCTGGACACCAGTGCCTGTTGCTACCCCAAAAACGGGACTGCTAGGACTACGAAATCACTCTCACCGCTAAACAGGTGTTTGCTGCGCAAAAATGGCTTTCCCCGGGCGGGGTACCGGGATTTGTCGGTGAGTGAAATCGAAAGCCACGGCTATAGGCAGAACGAGCCAAATCGAAACCGGCTGCACCCCAGCAGCCTTGGTGCCAGCCGCACGCTGCCGGGTTCGGGGAGGCAGCCGGGCTGCGACCTAGAGACCACCTGGCCCGGCGCCACGACTGGTGCTGCACCGAGCAACGGCGAGCTCGGCTCTATCGGAAACTACGTGTGAGAACACGGCGGCTGCGAGCCCTCCGTCGCCGCCGTGACAGAGAAAAGGCAGAGGACACGGCACACCTAACGGTGACCGGACCCAGCGAGGGTGGGCACCGAGCAAACTGCTGTTGTGGCCAAAGGCAAACATTTGTTTGGGTGCCCACAAGGGGGCTGCCGCCGAGATCCAGGGACACTGAGAAGTGAGCAGTGTCCCTAACACCGAGAGTTGCAGGCGTTAAACTAAAGTCAAGTAAACTGGAGGCGGGGCGTGGAAATCCCCCTCGCTGACCAGATCTGCTTTTCCCACGGAAGCAAAACTAAATCTAGCTTAGTTCACAAGAAAAGCGAAACTGAACTAATTTCTTGTAAATGACTTCGAAAACCATAAAGGAAACTTAAGCCATCTTCCTAAAATGGTATGAATAGTCACTTTTAATCAATCCCTTGCCTTCTGGAAGTCCCCGTTGCAGCAACCAATTACTGTAAAGGTCAAACCGCTTCCTCATGTTCTCTATATAAGCTACCCCGCATGCCGTCTGAGCTGCTTAGGAGTTTTCAGTTTGAAGTCTCCCTCTGAGAACAGCTTGTTTCTCGCTCAACGAAATATACCTTTAAACTGAATTTTCTTTAAACTGTTATGGGGGCCAGTAGCAGGCTGGGAAGAAGACCCCTGATGAAGCCCGAGGCTGGTGAGCAACTGGTGCTGGTACCACTGAGCCCACTGCACTCACTGCTTTCCGCCAAGGACGCGGAGTTCCACGGGAAAGCTCTGCTCCGAGCTCCACTCCCTTTGTGCTGAGCTCTCCGATTTTATGGAGCCGTCACTGTGGACTCTTCATTGATAAGTCACCCTCTTCTACTGAAACCGAGGGCAACGTGTGATTGTATGTGTGTTGGAAGAGCTGTTGAGAAACAGGGTCCGTCAGAGTTTAAATGCCTTGGGAGGGGCTGGGCCTGTGGCTCAGGCGGTTAGAGCTCCATGCTCCTAACTCGGAAGGATGCCAGTTTGATTCCCACATGGGCCAGTGGGCTCTTAACCACAAGGTTGGCAGTTGGATTCTTCGACTCCCGCAAGGGATGGTGGGCAGCGCCCCCTGCCACTAAAATTGAACACAGCACCTTGAGCTGAGATGCCGCTGAGCTCCCCAATGGTTCAGTTGGTTGGAGCGCGTCCTCTCAACCACAAGATTGCCGGTTCAACTCCCCCAAGGGATGGTGGGCTGTGCCCCCTGCAACTAGCAACTGGCAACTGGACCTGGAGCTGAGCTGCGCCCTCCACAACTAAGACTGAAAGGACAGAACTTGACTTGGAAAAAAATTCTGAAAATACACACTGTTCCCCATAAACTCCTGTTCCCCTTCCCCAATAAAGTCTTTTAAAAGAATGCCTTGGGAAATCTAAGGCACAGACGGGTTCCACCCGGACCAAAATTGCAGCGAGGATCTTGTGCCTTTTGGGAGACTGGGTGAGCTTTAGGGTAATTCACAATTGTAGTGTTCATTTTGCGGAACCTTTAACTTACAGAAGATGGTCCACCTTAGGGGTGCCCTTAAAAAGAGAGGATTCAGAACCTTTGGGAGACAAAAGAACGTGTTCTTTTTTAAAAACAAATAAAGTTGAATATTTTTAATTCTTTTTTCTGTTGGGGAATAGTGGGGAACAGTTTGTTTTTCCAGGACCCATTAGCTCCATGTCAAGTCGTTGTTTTCAATCTAGTTGTGGCGCGCACAACTCACTGGCCCATGTGGGAATCCATCCAGAAAAGATGGGTTCCCCCGGGCCAACACTGCAAGGACGATCTTGTGCCTTTTGGGAGAATGGGTAAACTTTAGGGTAATTTGAATTCTAGTGTTACTTTGGGGAAACTTTACCTTACAGAAGATAGTCCATCCACCTTAGGGGTGCTCTTAAAAACAGAGAATCCAGAACCGTTGGGAGACAATAGAAGGCGTTCTTTGATTGCTGTGAGGAAGCTTCTAAAAGACAAAATATTCCAAAAATAGCTGCTCTAACAGAATCCTTATGGTGCACAAACAAACAAAAAAACTTTTGTGGAAAGTTTTAGCCATCAGAGCAGGTAACCTTAGCGTATTGCATCTGCCTAAACCACAGTTTGGCTCCAGGTATTCCTTGACTTTCGTATTACTGTCCCTGGCTGTAGCTAAAATGTTTAAATGAAAGCTATGATGATATCTCTGTATGTATATCTATCTACAAATGTGGTGTTTTAAAAGAGGTGTGTTTATTGACTTAAAGAAAAAGAAGCCCCTATATAACTAAAGTATGTCCTAAACTTCAGAAACATAGAAACTAACCCGACTAACTTAGTCTCTGAAGTTCACATGATCTGGAATAATCTTCAATAAATAAAAACTAGTTTAAGTTTTTCAGTTTAATGAAAACAAGTATGTTTTCACAGTTGTCAACGTCAAATATAGCCTCAACATACATTTTTTTTCTACCTGGGTTTACTCATTTAATAAGCGCATGCTATCCCTACCTTACAGAATTTGTCAGAAATTTCTATCTTAAGAAATAGAAATGTGTTTAATGTCTAGCACAAGTAATTTAAATGGATATAAAAGTTTACACTAAGTTCAATTAAAGGATGGATATTCATTGACTGTCTAGGTCATTTCCAAAGAAGCTAGTTGTGAGGACAGAGCTAGGAGTGCGGTTTCCAGGCTCTTGGCCTCATGGGGAAAGGTGCTCACTTGGGAGGTAAATGGCCATCAACTGTGATTGGATGGCCATCAGCTGTGGCTAGTTGGCCATCTGCTGTAACCAGTGAGCCATTGGCCACTAATATAACTGCCGTGGCTACGCTGGCAGCAAATGGGGGCTAGCAAGAAGATGGGGGCTGAGCTAGCAAGAGCAGATTGCAGTTAGCATGTGAGTTTGGATGGCAGAGAAGCGGAAGGGGGGTTGCGGATTGTGTGGCTACTCTTCCTGTGTCTCCAAACCAGCCGCCAGCGCCAGCGAGACTGTAGTGGTGACTCCCAATCTATGGCTCCGTAGGTGTTCCTTTTTGGCCTCACCATGTCCTGCATTATTATGTGGGGAGCGGAAGCTGACAACCCGCATGACACCCTGCATGACACTAGCGTACTACAGTATTATGCTAAACATAAGTTTAAGTTGATCTGCTTTGTCTTCTTAATTTTTTACACAGGACAAAGGTATTTAGGTTTATTGGCAAACATGTCTCTTTCCACATTAAAAGCAATTATACTATGAAAAGCATATGTCTGAAAATGATACAGTTTTATAATTTGTACTGTAAATGTGCTAACAATTTGTATCATAAGTGTGCCAATCTAATAGAGGATGCTAATATATGACAGGTCACAGTTGCCTGCTTCCTAGTTTTCACTGGAAAGTAAAGGTTACTAATAGGTAACGCTTATAATCAAACTCTAAACATAAATCACCGGAAACAAGAGCGAGGGGAAGCAACTTATGTAGGACATATGGGGGGAGGGTCAATGCGATGTGTTTTTATGTGAAGAGTTCAAGATGTACAGTATATGTTTTAGTTTAAGAAAAAAAAGAGTAATTTTGCCCTAAAATAAAACGGCTACTCCAGAGACAGAAAAAGACAGAAACTAAATGGATAACCATGAAAGAGTCCTGGGGTGGGGAGATTTATGTTGTGGAGTCAAAGATAGCCATAATTGAATAGTTGTATTTAAAGAGGTTTCTTCTTCTTCTTCTTCTTCTTTTTTTTTTTTTTTTAAGATTTTATTGGGGAAGGGGAACAGGACTTTATTGGGGAACAGTGTGTACCTCCAGGACTTTTTTTTTCAAGTCTAGTTGTTGTCCTTTCAGTCTTAGTTGTGGAGGGCGCAGCTCAGCTCCAGGTTCAGTTGCCCTTTGCTGGTTGCAGTGGGAGCAGCCCACCATCCCTTGCGGGACTCGAGGGGTTGAACCCGCAACCTTGTGGTTGAGAGCCCACTGGCCCATGTGGGAATCCCACCGACAGCCTTCGGAGTTAGGAGCACAGAGCTCCAACCTCCTGAGCCACCAGCCGGCCATACAGAGGGTTTTTGTTTTTTTTTTTTTTTTAATGAGCGCAAGAATGTAGATATATGAAACTAGAGTTTAATTTTCTGTTAAAATTTAAAAAATTTAGATGATTGGTCTGCGCTTTACAAAAGATTATAGATGTGTTTCCTTTACCTTTACTGTAATCTTGCTAGAAACAAAGATTCTGTCTTATGAAAATATTCTTGTGCTTCACATTGTTTTCATCAGGTTTGGAAATACTAAAATAGACGGAGTCTTTTCAATAGTAACTTTCTGCCTTTGCCTTCGAAATCAGAAAAACATCCTGATTGATGAAAGAAAGGAGACATCTGGCCATAAATACGACCGTCCAAGCCACGGAGAGCCGCCCAGCCTATTGTACTAGAGAAGGGGCCGGGGAGAGAGAGCGCGGGTTGGTGCTCTTCAACCAAACCCTGCTGACAACACGCTGACACTGAGCTGGTCCCAGAACCTGGCCCTTCTCCAGCCCTAACTGGACGGCTGAGAAGTAGCCTGTTTGGAGGAGTGAACGGTGTCGCCATAGAGAAAACGCCGGGGACTGAATGCAGACGTAGTTCTGTGGCCCCTATGGCACCTGCTCGGCGCAACAGGCAGAAGTGCTAACACCAGGAACGGGCTCGGTGCCAGCCACGGTGCTGGGACTGCGAGACCCGTCCGGGGACACCAGCGGGACAAGCACCCAGTCAGTACAGGAGAACGGAGGGGTGCTGCCACTGAGAGCTGGGACTTGACCCCCACTGCTAACGAAAGTGATGAGAAATCGGCGGTTTCAGTGCAACGAGAGCTGTTGCCCTGGAAAACGATACACGCGGAGCCACAGACACCAGGACTGTGGGAAACCACCCACCCCAAGCGCAACAAAGAAAACCTTCAACCAAAGGTTTGGTCGTGTTCCAAAACGCTGGCTGAAAAGCGGAGAAACCGCCCCGCGGTTTGCACCAGTCAGAGACACACCCACAAAAGGCGGTCCCCAGCACTTCAAAGGACTGGGATCCAGCAAGTGCAGCCAAGAGGCAACTAACGTGCTCACGCCCGAGAGCAACGTCGGGCTGGCAAAAGTAGCCATGGACAAGCGCCGGGACAGGCAAAATCACGGATATATTTTTGTTTCCTGGGCTCGTGGGCGAACGAGGAAACCCCAAGTCATAAGCCTCTAGAGCTGCAAGAAGAAACTTGAGGAATGAGCATCAAAAATCGACCAGGGACACCCAACGGACATCTTAACACAGTTTTATTCAGTAAGGGAGGATCTATTTCCGGTGGAAAGTTCCCCAAAGGCTCCCGCTGCCATCTCAGGGCTCTTTAGCTCCAAGGACTGTCCGACAGCAGCCGCATGAAGGTGTAGACAGCGCGACGAATCCACTGCAGGCAGCCTGAGAAAACCCTGCGCAGGCTCCACCAAGCGGCCACTGGGTGTCGGCGGCGCTGTGACGCGGGCGCGCGGTCACAAGTCTCGGTGTCCTGCGAGCTGACTGCGGCGTCGGGCGGCTGGGCCTCGGGAAGCTGCTGGAACGTGGTTCTGTCTGCGCTCTCGGTCTCCCCTGCGGGTGTTCCTGGCGTCATCTGTGTCGCCGGCGGCCAGAGGCCGGGACTGGGCAGGGCCGGGCTCGCTTCCAAGGTGCTCTGGGCTCCGGTTAAGAGTCTGTACCGCTGATAGACCGACGGCAGCCGCCAAGGAGGACTGGAAAGCAGTCTCCCATCGTAATAACCGCGGTGACACGACGACTCGCCCAGTACGCGGTAGACGGGGAGCGGCCACGGCCCAGAATCTTCGGAGCTTCGAATAGAGAGAGGCAGCGGCCCTGGCTCCACGTCAGCGGAATCCCACGCCTTCTTCTTAACGTCGAAGAAATGCTGCTCCATCGCGGAGACCTCAGACCAGGAGGACAAAGGCGTTTGCGCCGGTGCAAGAGGCAAAGTCCGCAGCAGTACCAACAGCCCGGGTATTTATGCTCTCCCCGTTCGTGGGCGGATGCAAGCCAGAGGTTGCACGCCGACTAATTCAAAACACGGAGGAAAACCCGAGATAATTCAAACACGATATAATTCAAAACGCAAGCCCGATCGATATAATTCAAACCGCAAGCCCCATCGATATAATTCAAACCGCAAGCCCCATCGATATAATTCAAACCGCAAGCCCCATCGATATAATTCAAACCGCAAGCCCCATCGATATAATTCAAAACGAAAGCGCGATATAATTCAAAACAAAAAAAAGCCCGAGATGAGACCGACTAATTCAAAACGGAAACCCGAGATAATTCAAAAGAAAAGCAAACCCGAGATGAGACCGACTAATTCAAAACGAAACCCCGATATAATTCAAAACGAAACCCCGATATAATTCAAAACAAAAACAAGCCCGAGATGAGACCGACTAATTCAAAACGGAAGCCCGAGATAATTCAAAACAAAAGCAAACCCGGGATGAGACCGACTAATTCAAAACGAAACCCCGATATAATTCAAAACGAAAAACCGATATAATTCAAAACGGAGGCAACCCCGAGATCAGACCGATTAATTCAAAACCCACGCAAGCCCGACATCGCACACCGACTAATTCAAAACGAACGACTTCAAAACGGTGCTACCTGTCACATATTCAAGCAAATCAGTAGACGGAGTGAAATACAAAAACTGCCTGAGAGCAGACATCGCCCAACCGCCATTCTGATGGAAAAACGTGGCAGGAGGAAAACAAACCTAAAAAGAATTAAGCCGTAAACAAACTGGACAGAGAACTAACCCTACAAAGTGAAGAGTGAGCTAGCTGCGCAGAAGACACCCAGGAAAACCCGGGACGCCGCCACTAATTGCTCTGGACTCATCAGCGATGTCGGTAGCAGCGCAGAGCCCGAGAGGGCAGTGCCTGCAGGTTGATTTCTCAAAGAGCCGTGGTTTCCTCCGGGTCTCTGAGCCGCTAATTTCTGCGTATTCTCTTCAGTGAAGTCGCTAGCAACGTGGAGCCCTAGGGGACAGTGGCTTCACATTGACTTCTCGGAGACCCCACGGTATCCTGGCGGTCTCTGTGCCTCTAATTTCTCCGTTTTATCTTCAGCGATGTCGCTACCAGCGCAGAAGCTCCGAAGATTCTGGGCAGTGGCCGCTCTCCCTCTACCCGGTACTGGGCGAGTCGTCATGTCGCCGCGGTTATTACGATGGGAGACTGCTTTCCAGTCCTCCTTGGCGGCTGCCGTCGGTCTATCATCGGTACAGACTCTTAACCGGAGCCCAGAGCACCTTGGAAGCGAGCCCGGCCTTGCCCAGTGCCGGCCTCTGGCCGCCGGCGACAGAGATGACGCCAGGAACACTCGCAGGGGAGACGGAGAGCGAAGACGGAACCACGTTCCAGCAGCTTCCCGAGGCCCAGCCGCCCGACGCCGCAGTCAGCTCGCAGGACACCGAGACTTGTGACCGCGCGCCCGCGTCACAGCGCCGCCGACACCCAGTGGCCGCTTGGTGGAGCCTGCGCAGGGTTTTCTCAGGCTGCCTGCAGTGGATTCGTCGCGCTGTCTACACCTTCATGCGGCTGCTGTCGGACAGTCCTTGGAGCTAAAGAGCCCTGAGATGGCAGCGGGAGCCTTTGGGGAACTTTCCACCGGAAATAGATCCTCCCTTACGGAATGAAAATGCGTTAAGACGTCCGTTGGGTGTCCCTGGACGATTTTTGATGCTCATTCCTCAAGTTTCTCCTTGCAGCTCTAGAGGCTTATGACTTGGGGTTTCCTCGTTCGTCCACGAGCCCAGGAAACCAAAATGTATCCTGATTTTGCCTCGCCTGACGCTTGTCCATGGCTACTTTTGCCAGCCGGACGTTGCTCTCTGGCAGCAGGCTAGCTGCTTCTTGGTGGCACTTGCTGGATCCCAGTCCTTTGAAGTGCTGGGGACAGCGTTTTGTGGGTGTATCTCTGACTGCTGCAAATGGGGGGTGGCGGTTTCTACGCCTTTCCACCTGCGTTTTGGTGTGTTCACACAACAGCGTAGCCAACTTTCCCCCCATGTCTTTCCTTAAGGAAAGAAAAGTCTGTGAGACTGTGCCTTTCTGGGACTCTGTTCCATCCTTGTGTTTATACTTTATGTCTCTCTGTCTGGTCCCCAAAAGATGGTTTGCAGCCAAATACTGGGGTTCCATAACATGTCATACGGCATAATGGCGATCTGAGGTCTCCCAGCCTAGGTCGGGGGTTACAGGACTACGCCTTAGCCAAGACCTGTTCTAATGTCTGGAGAGAGACATGGCCCAGGAGCATCAGAGTGGGGATCCAGTGAAAGTCCTCTTCTCTTCTTTCCTGTCTGCAGACACCTGGTACAGACCTTATATCTGCCTGCTTTAGCAGCTTCTTAAGAAGGGAAAGCACAAAACCTCAGAAAAAAGTTTAGAGGAACTCCTTAAAATAATTGAGACTCATTGTTCCTAGTTTCCAAACCTTGGGACACTTGAGATAGATAAGTGGGAAGAAGTAGGACAAAGTCTCCATGAAGTGCATTCCAACAGATTGTCTTTCCCCGGTTCAATCTGGGACACATTCCAGCTAATTCACTTAGTTTTGGAAGCGCTCCAGACAGACTCAGAGAAACAGTAGGTTTTTTTGGAGATAAGACCCAGCAACTTTTATAGTTGTGAGAGATTTCAGTATGTTAATAGAAAGGATAGAACAGAAAAAGAAAAAATGAGATAGAGACTTAAGGAATTGAGACCCTGAGTCCGACAAAAAAAGATTCAGACAAAAACAAAAAGATTAGGAGAGATCAAATCTCTACTTTAAATGATTTACAAAAATTGTTAGGAGATATTAATTGGCTTCGTCCCACTCTGGGAATCCCCACTTATGTGCTCAGTAATTTATTTGGCCTTTTGTGGGGTCCTTCTCAACTAGATAGTCCCCGTACCCTAACTCCTCAGGCCAACAAAGAGCTAGGATTAGTTGAAAAGAAAATTCAAGAAGCTCAGATTCAGCACATAGATCCATCTCAGCCTTTACAAATTTTAATTTTCCCTACTCCCCACTCACCTACAGCGGTGATAATTCAACAAAATGACTTGGTAGAGTGGCTGTTTCTGCCTAATAATTTTGTCAAATCACTCCCAACTTATTTGGAATTAATTTCAGAGCTTGTTTTATGAGCTCGCACTAGAGTTCTTCATTTAAACGGAATCGAAGCTAATAAGATAGTAGTTCCATTTAAAAAACAGCAAATCACACACTTAAATACCCATTCTAAAATCTGACAAGTTGCTATTTGTGGATATTTTGGAATTATTGATAATCACTATCCAAAAAATAAATTGTTTCAATTCCTTCTAAAGACCAGTTGGATTCTCCCTAAGAGATTAAGTCCAGCTCCAATTTCAAAAGCTGTAACAGTTTTTACTGATGGATCGAGTAATGGCAGAGCAGCAATTTTGTGAGTGAAATAAATCAACAAGTCATTCAAACTAATTGTACCTCTGCACAGAGAGCAGAGTTAGTTGCTGTGCTAACTGCCTTACAAGGTTATACTAAACGTTTAAGTATTGTCTCTGAATCGGCTTATGTAGTTCACACAGTAAAAAAATATTGAGATGGTGTTACTGTCTAATAACTCAAACCCGTCTCTCCAGTTTCTTTTGAATCAGCTCCAACAGGTTGTTAGAAACCGACAAAATCCATTTTTCATTACTCATGCGCCCACACCGCCCTACCGGGACCACTGATGTGTGGCAATGCTGTTGCTGATTCATTAATTACAAATGTTCTAGTTACTGAGGCAACCCAGTTTCATTCTTTAACCCATACAAATGCTGCTGGCCTTCGGGCTCGTTTTCCTATTACTTATAAACAGGCCAGACATATAATTCAAACTTGCCCGACCTGCCAAATTCTCAGTGCTTCTCAAGAGTGCCCTGAAGGGGTTAACCCCCCGAGGACTAGTTCCTAATGCTATCTGGCAAATGGATGTAACTCATGTCCCTTCTTTTGGACGTTTATCTTTTGTTCATGTCACTGTCGATTCCTCCTCTGGTTTTATCTCGGCCACCGCTCAAAGTGGTGAAATTGCTGGCCACTCTTGCAGACATTTACTTATCTGCTTCTCCATTATGGGCCTCCCTCAAGCCATTAAAACAGATAATGGCCCAGTTTACACTAGTAATAAGTTCACAAAATTTTATAAACAGTAAAAAATTAATCATACCACAGGGATTCCTTATAATCCCGAAGGATAAGCTATTGTAGAACGTGCTAATTGTACCCTTCAAAAACAACTTCAAAAACAGAAGGGGAGACAAGTACAACTGGCCAAAGCCATGTTTACTTTAAATTTTTTGAATTCTGGTGCTAGCAATAATACAGAGCCACACCTTGGGCGCACAGCTACAAAATAAACATTTTAACAATCTCCATAGCCCTAAGGCTTTGAAAAATGTGCCCATCTGGTGGAAAGACATTCAGACTAATCAATGACATCTAGAAACTTTATTAACATGGGAAAGAGGCTTTGCTTGTATTTTTCCAGGTCCTAAAGAAGAACTTTTGTGGATTCCTGATCAGTGTGTCAAACTATGCCATGAGCGACAGACTACAGAAGAAAAGACATCTATAGATACCCCTCCAAGCCCCTCGAGTGTGGGAGGGCTTTCCCACTGTTCATATTGTTCTTCGATTGCTTCATAAGATTTTACATAGAACGAAAAGATTTATAGGATTGTTGATTTCTGCTATTATAGTATTATATTATAATTACTATAACCACTGTTGCTGCTGTTTCTGTTCAAACTACAGAATTTGTACAAAAATGGCATGAAAATGCTAGTAAATCTTGAAATCAACAAGTCAAAATAGATAAAAAAAAACTAATGTTAGATTAACAGATTTAGAAACCACTGTTGTATTTCTTGGTGATCAAGTAAAAAATCTTCACACTATGATTACCTTAAAATGTGATTAGAATGTATCCACTTACTGTGTAACCCCATTTGCTTATAATCAAACTTGTACCCCTTGGTCTAAAGTGCGAGGCTATCTCCTGGGACACATGCCCAATCTGACTGTGGACATTATACAATTACAACAAGAAGTGGATCAGATGTCCAGCGCCAAGCTTCAGCTGCTCCCTGGAGAAGAGACACTTTCTGTGGCTGCAGAAGGACTTTCCACTTTAAACCCCGTTAAATGGATAAAGACTTTGGGTGGAGGGTTTGTGGGTGCTATTGCTATTCTGCTTATTATTCTTTGTTCATTTTGTTTAGTCCTCAGATGTGGACAAATAGCCCTCCGACGGGCCATAAATGAAGAAACTACATGGTCTGTGTCTCTCATACTTCAAAAACAAAAAATGGGGAGATGAAGTCACACAACAGCCTAGCCAACTGTCCCCCCGTGTCTTTCCTTAAGGAAAGAAGAGTCTGTGAGACTGTGCCTTTCTGGGACTCTGTTCCATTTTTGTGTTTACATCTTATGTCTCTCTGTCTGGTCCCCAAAAGATGGTTTGCAGCCAAAGACGGGTAAGATATCTCACGGGAGATACAACCTAAGCCAGGCGAAACCGAGTGGGGACCCCCAATGAGCTGCCTTAGAAGAATATGGGAAGGAGCCTTGCCTCCCCTTCCCCCTGCCTAGGAAAAGCTGTTGCCGGCTCTGCCTTTTCCCTGGCACCTGTTTGTGAGAGAAGTCGTGAGGACAACAAAGATCAGTTCTCTCCACTTATCTCAACGGGACTGTTACAATATGAGAGACTTGACCCTGAGAGGGTACATACCTTAAGTAAGACATCATGGGACCTTGTGCTTCGGCTGTTTACAGACAAAGGGTGATTGGAATAAACATTTTTCTGCTATGATGTATGAGTCTCACAGACCGTGTAAGAAACAATGTTACTGTCTTGTATTGGTATAGCTATCAATAAAAACCTCCAGTCGGCCTTATTCTGGGCTCCAGTCCTCTGAGACTGCGAGACCCCTGGCCTTCGGAGAGATTTAACTACATTAAGTCTCTGTTTGTTTCTTTCTTAAAAACTTAACCCAAGCTGCCCCTTCTCGCACCCTCACTGCCCGTGTTGCACTGGACGTGACATTTTGGAACACGACCAAATCTTTGGTTGAGCGCGAGGTTTCTTGGTCGCGCTTGGGGTGGGTGGTTTCTCACAGTCCTGGTGTCTATGGCAACACGTGTATCATTTTCCAGGGCAACAGCTCTCGTTGCACTGAAACCGCCGATTTCTCATCACTTTTGTTACCAGTGGGGGTCAAGTCCCAGCTCTCAGTGGCAGCACCCCTCCGTTCTCCTGTACTGACTGGGTCCTTGTCCCGCTGGTGTCCCCGGACGGGTCTCGCAGTCCCAGCACCATGGCTGGCACTAAGCTCATTCCCGGTGTTAGCACTTCTGCCTGTTGCGCCGAGCAGGTGGTATAGGGGCCACAGAACTACGTTTGCATTCAGTCCCGGGCGTTTTCTCTATGGCGACACCGTTCACTCCTCCAAACAGGCTACTTCTCAGACGTCCAGTTAGGGCTGGAGAAGGGCCAGGTTCTGGGATCCCTGCCGACTTGGGCACTGGGGTAGTCTGGCTCTTCTGGGTCCCATGCACCCACTGGTCCATGGCAATGACCTCTTCTGGGGCTGACCTTGGCTCACGGGGGACCCCAAGTGTCAGCTCCCAGCCAGGCAGCCAGGCTGCCCCAGGCAACTTTCCCAACCGCTTAGTACAGAGCAAGTCTCAGAGTCCTCCTCCTCTCCCGGCACACACAGTAGTTTTTTCCCCAGCAGAAATGGGGCATTTGCCTGAGCCTGGGCTAAGGCCCTGGAGGTTGTCCAGGCCCAGGCTTCTGCGATGTGAGGAGTGGGGGGTAACACAGTTCCCATCTCCTGCATGCAGACAGTCAAACCCTTGCAGGGAGGCAGATGAAGCTCCAATCCTTCAGGCCCCTATGTGGTCAATCAATGTGTCTAAGCCCAGAGACAGAGAAGGACGCAGTAGTAGTCTTCCAGCCTTGGACTTTTGTACCCCTTTATAATCCAAAACCAAGTCGTACTTTTACTTAACTCACTTTTACTTACTTTAGTTACTTTTATTTAAGCATTTTACTAACGTACCTTTACACATGTATTTTGGCACATACTTTTACTTACGAAATTTTACTTAAATTTACTAATGTACTTTTTAACTTTTTTCATACTTTCACTAACATATTTTTATTTATCTTTACTTACTTACATCACTTTGCACTTTTACCTACTCTCTCTTTTATTAATGTACTTTTATAGAAGTGCTTCTACAAAACTACTTTTACAAACGTACTTTTACTTACTTTTTAGTACTTCCCCCTAATTAAGTATTAATTCTTTACTAATGTACTCTTACTTACTTTTTCATACTTACTTTTACTAGCAGTTACTCTTGCACTTTTATGTACTCTTACTAATGTGCTTCTACAAAGTTACTTTTACAAAAGTATTTTACTTATTTGTAGGTACTTCCTAGTGATTACTTAGTCTGAAATGTGTAGTTTTAGTCAGCCCTGATAGGAATGGCGGCAGTGAAGTGGTCTTCTTAAGTTCTCCTCTGGAACTTACCACAAATTGAACATCTGTAAACCATCAAAGGACACTGCTTATCACACAGAACAGCTAAGAGACTCATAAGAGGATTACTTGAAGGTGGGCAAACTGGGCGAGCAGGGGAAGAGGGAAGGGAGAGGAGTGGAGATGCAGCCGTGGGCTATAGAAAAGCAAGGGATCCCAGGACAGAACAGAGATCTTAAGAGCCAGGACGTGGGCTCTTTCCCTGCATTCCACAGCTGATTTCTCCTGCTGAGAGAGCAGCATATTCAGCATTTGAGGCAGTAACCTCAGCTGAGACCTCCAGCTGGGCCCTAGGTCTGACAAAGGATGTAAACACCATACCTGGGCCCCTCCCCCCCACAGCAATCCTACCCCCTCCCCACCTCCTTCCAGAGACTCAAGCTGGCCCCTGAACTGAGGAGTAGTGTCAGATCACAGAGGCGCTGCAGTGCTCAGGATCTGGGATGACCGGCTCTGACCCAGGGAAGAGGGTGGGAAAAGTGTGATTTTTGCTGGGCTGGAAGAGAAGAGACTCCTCCACCCCCAGCCCCCACCTTTTCTGCCCTGACTAAGGCTGGGCAATTACAACTGTGGAGACACACCCAGGGGTCAGCAGCAGGTGGCAGAGGAAGCTCTGGGCTCTCATCAGCTCAGAAATCTCCTGCCCTCCACACACACACACAAACACACACGGAGGAGGTGCCCTAAGACTCAGGCGACCTGGGCACAGGGCTGGTTGTGTTACTCTCAGTACGCATATGTGCACACAAGAGCGAAACTGCACTGACTTTGTAGGAACCACCATCCAGACCCCATAGCCCCACTCATCTAGAACTGCAGTGCCAGGTTCACTCTGGGCACCAGGTGACTGGATCTGCCTGCACAAGATGCAGAGGACTCTTTGTACAGCAGAGGACAACCTGGAGATTACTTGGTGGGCTTAAGCCAAGACTGGCGCTGCTTTTTTTGTTTTGTTTTGTTTTTGTATTTTTGATATTTTTGCCTGTGTTGAGTGTGGGTTATCGGTTGTTCTTACAGTGAGTGTATTTGTTTTTTTCTTTGTTGTTGTTGTTGTTGTTGTGCTTGGTGACTTACTTTGTTCTGAAATTGCCCCATACCAGGGCCTAGCTTAAGAGGCCCAAGATGAAACACACCCAGAGGCCAACTCCAGACCAAACCAGAGTATTACCAGGTTTGACCTACAAGTGACACAACCAGAGGGAATTCTCTACAGGCAGAAGAGCCCATAGGGGCCAAACCTCATTTGAATGGTCAACCCTCACACAGCAGAACATCCACTGTGGGCAGAGCCATGTCTCACAACTAGTCAGCCTAGGAGTCAATCCCACCTACTGACAAGCCAAAAGCAATTAGAGATCAACTTTAACAGGACAATATACACAACACAAGAGTCACCTTTGGAGCACACTCACAGAAGAATAAGGAAGTGGTGCAAGTCAAATATAAAGGACACATGCTACATAACCCAGCAAAAACCAAGAACCCTAGGGGATCTACCTAATACATCGAAGGAAACACAGAGAGTCAGCCAGAATGGGGAAACAGAGAAGCATGTCCCAAATAAAAGAACAGAAGAAACCTACAGAATTGGAACCAAATGAAATAGAGGTAACCAACCTATCAGAGACAGAGTTCAGAACACTGATGATAAAAATGTTTAAGGAGCTTAGTGATGACATAAAGAAGGATAGAGAAATCATAAAGAACAACCAGTTAGAAGTAAAGAATACAATAACTGAAATAAAGAACACACTTGAAGGAATTACCAGCAGGTTAGATGAGGCAGAGGATCAAATCAGTGGCTTAGAAGACAAGTTAGGAGAGATCATCCAAGTGGAACAACAAAAAGAAAAAAGAATAAAAAACAAGGAAAATGGTTTAAGAGACCTCCGGGATAACATCTAATGCAACAACATGTGCATCATAGGAATAGCAGAAGGTGAAGAGAGAGAGCAAGGGATTGAGAACATATTTGAAGTAATAATGTCCAAAAACGTCCCTAACCTGGTGAAGGAAACTGACATACAAGCCCAGGAAGTGCAGAGAGTTCCAACCAGGATAAACCCAAACAGGTCCACACCAAGGCAAATTACAGTTAAAATGTCAAAGATTAAAGACAAAGAGAGAATCCTAAAAGCAGCAAGAGAAAGACAGCGAGTTACATACAAGGGAACTCCTATAAGACTACCAAATGACTTTTCTACAGAAACATTGTAGGCCAGGATGGAGTGGCAGGAGGTATTCAAAGTGAGGAAAAACAAAGGCCTACAACCTAGATTGCTTTATCTAGCAAGGCTATCATTTAAAATTGAAGGAGAGATAAAGAGCTTCCCAGAAAAGAATAAGCTAAAGGAATTTATTACCACCAAGCCAGCATTGCAGGAAATATTAGAAGGGCGTCTGTAAACAGAAGAAAGATGAAAACAATCTAACTACAAAAAAAATGGCAATAACTATGTACCTATCAATAATCACTTTAAAGGTAAATGGATTAAATACGCCAATCAAAAGACATAGGGTGGCTGAGTGGATAAGAAAGCCAAGACCCTTGTATATGCTGTATACAAGAGACTCACTTCAGATCAAAAGACACACACAGGCTGAAAGTGAAGAGTTGGAGTAAGATACTTTATACAAATGGAAATGAGAAAAAAGCTGGAGTTGCAATACTTATATCTGACAAAATAGACTTTAAAATGAAGAACATATTAAAAGACAAAGATTGGCACTACATAATAATAAAGGGGTCATCCAACAAGAGGACATAACCCTAGTAAACATCTATGAACCCAATATAGGCGTATTTAAATATATAAAACATATATTGACTGACACAAAGAGAGAAATCAACAGTAATGCTAGCATAGTAGGGGACTTGAACACACCTCGAAAACAAGGGACAGATCTTCCAGAAGAAAATCTATATGGAAACAACAGCTTTAAATGACATATTGGACCAGTTGGATTTAATTGATATTTTCAGAGCATTTCACCCCAAAGCTGTAGAATACACGTTCTTCTCAAGCACACATGGAATATTTTCCAAGATAGACCACATGTTAGGCCACAAAAGAAGTCTTGATAAATTTAAGAAAATTGAAATCATACCAATTGTCTTCTCTGACCACAGTGCTATGAAATTAGAAATCAACTACAGGAAAAATACTGTGTCTATAGGAAGACACACAAATTCCTGGAGGCTGAATAACATGTTACTAAATAATGAATGGGTCAACCATGAGATCAAGGAAGAAATCAAAAGATATCTTGAGACAAATGAAAATGAAAACACGACGACCCAAAATCTATGGGATGCAGCAAAAGCAGTCCTAAGAGGGAAATTCATAGCAATGCAGGCTTACCTAACGAAACAAGAAAAATCACTAATCAACAGTTTATCTTCACACTTAAGGGATCTGGGAAAAGAACAGCAAAATAAGCCCAAAGGGAGTACAAGAAAGGAGATAATAAAGATCAGTGTGGAAATAAATGAAATAGAGACCAGAAAAACAATACAAAAGATCAATGAATCCAAGAGTTGGTTTTTAGAAAAGATAAACAAAATCAACAAAACTTTAGCCAGACTCATAAAAAAAAAAAAAAAAAAAAAAAAAAAAAGAGAGGACCCAAATTAATAAAATCAGAAATGAAAGAGGAGAAGTGACAACAGACAGCATAGAAATACAAAAAATTTTCAGAAATTACTATGAGCAACTATATGCCAACAAATTAGACAATCTGGAAGAAATGGACAATCTTCTAGAAGCATACAACCTTCCAAGGCTAACTCAAGAAGAAACAGAAAACCTGAATAGACTGATTATCACCAGGGAAATTGAATCAGTAATCAACAAGCTCCCAACAAACAAAAGCCCTGGACCAGATGGCTTTACAGATGAATTCTATAAAACATTCAAAAAAGAATTATCACCTATTATCCTCAAGCTATTCCAAAAAACCCAGAAGGAGGGAAGTCTCCCAAACACTTTTTATGAGGCCACTATCACCCTGATCCCAAAATCATAAAAAAAGTTACAAAAAAAAAGAATACTATAGGCCAATATCACTAATGAACATAGGTGCAAAAATCCTCAACAAAATATTAGCGAACAGAATTCAGCAATACATTAAAAAGATCATAAACCATGATCAAGTGGGATTCATTCCTGGTATGCAAGGGTGGTTCAACATCCGCAAATCAATTAATGTGATACACCACATTAACAAAATGAAAAATAAAAATCTTACGATCATATCAATAGATGCAGAAAAAGCATTTCACAAAATCCAGCAGACATTTATGATAAAAACTCTTAAGAAAGTGGGAATACAGGGACCATATCTCAACATAATAAAGGCCGTATACGAGAAACCCACAGCTAACATCATACTCAATGGGGAAAAGCTAAAACCATTCCCCTTAAGATCAGGAACAAGGTAAGTTTGCCACTTTTTCCACTTCTATTCAACATAGTGCTGGAAGTTCTAGCCACAGCAATCGGACAAGAAAAAGAAATAAAAGGCATCCAAATTGGTAAGGAGGAAGTAAAATTGTCATTATACGCAGATGACATGATACTATATATAGAGAACCCTAAAGAATCCACCAACTCACTCAACTCAGTTCATTATTAGAACTGATAAATGAATTTAGTAAAGTAGCAGGATACAAAATTAATATTCAGAAATCAGTTGCATTTGTATATACCATTATAAAATATCAGAAGGAGAAATTAAGAAAACAATCCCATTTACAATTGTTTCAAAGACTACAAAATACCTGGTAATAAATTTAACCAAAGAAGTAAAATATCTGTACTCAGAAAATTATAAGACACTGAAGAGAGAAATTAAAGAAGGTACAAATAGATGGAAACACATACCATACTCATGGATAGGAAGAATTAATACCACTAAAATGTCCATACTGCCTAAGATTCAACGCAATTCCTATCAAGCTACCAAGAACATTTTTCACAGAAATAGAACACATAATCCTAAAATTTATATGGAACCATAAAAGACCCCAGCTAGCCTTGGCAATCTTGAGAAATAAGAACAAAGTGGGAGGTATAACGACACCTGACATCAAATTATACTACAAGACAACAGTAATAAAAACAGCATGGTACTGGCATAAAAACAGACACATAGATCAATGGAACAGAATAGAGGTCCAGAAATAAATCCATGCCTATATGGTCATTTAATCTACGACAATGGAAGCAAAAATTTACAGTGGGATAAAGAGAGTCTATTCAATAAATGGTGCTGGGAAACCTGGACAGACACATGCAAAAAAATGAAGCTGGACAACCTCCTTACATCATATACAAGAATGAATTCAAAATGGATTAAAGACTTCAATGTATGATCTGAAACCATAAAACTTCTAGAAGAAAACATAGGAAGAAACTTTACAGACATTACCCGGAGAAAAATTTTTGCTGATATATCCCCTCGGGCAAGGGAAGTAAGAGAAAAAACAAACATGTGGGATTATATCAAACTAAAAATTTTTTCACAGCAAAGAAAACCATCAATAAAACAAAAAGGGATCCTACTGAATGGGAGTAGATATTTGCCAATGATATATCTGATAAGGGGTTAATATCCCAAATTTATAAAAAACTTACTCAACGTAACTCCAAAAAAACAAACAACCCAATTAAAAAATGGGCAGAGGACATGAAGAAACATTTTTCTAAAAAGGACATACAGATAGCAAACAGACATATGAAAAAATGTTCAACCTCAATAATCATTAGAGAAATGCAAATAAAACACAATGAGATACCACCTCACCGCAGTCAAAATGGCTACCATCAATAAATCAACAAACAACAAGTGCTGGTGAGGATGTGGAGAAAAGGGAACCCTTGTGCACTGTTGGTGGGATTGCAGATTGGTGCAGCCACTATGGAAAACAGTATGGAGGTATCTCAAAAAACTGAAAATGGAACTACCTTATGATCCAGCAATTCCACTCCTAGGTATCTATCCGGAGAAATCCAAAACTCTAATTCAAAAAAATTTATGCACCCCGATGTTTATTGCAGCCCTATACACAATAGCCAAGACATGGAAACAGCTGAAATACCCATCAGTAGATGACTGTATTAAGAAACTGTGGTACATTTACACAATGGAGTATTATGCAGCCATAAAGGAGAATGAAATCTTATCATTTGCAACAATATGGATAGACCTAGAGAACATTATGCTAAGTGAAATAAGTCAGAGAGAGAAAGACAAATATATGATCTCACTTATATGTGGAATCTAAAGAAAATAAATGAATGAACTAATTAGAAACAGTCTCAGAGACATAGAGGAAAAACTGAGGGTTGCTAGATGGGAGGGGGATGGTGATAAGGGGGAAGGTGAGGGGATTAGAAACCACAATCCATAACTATAAAATTGCCATGGGGATATGAAAGTCAATTTGGGGAATGTAATCAATGATGTTGTAAAGATTTTGTAGGGTATCCGATGGACACTTGTCCCATTAGGGAGACCACCTTCAGGGATGATACAGATGCCTGATCACTGCACTGTACACCTGAAGCTGAAGCTGAACAATAATGAATGTCAATTACTATGTGTGTGTATATATATGTGTATATATATATATATATATATATATATATATATATATATATGCTGTTTGTTTTTTTTTTTTAGAAGAAGCGGAGTACAGCATTAGGAATAGAGACAGTGGAAATGTAATGGCTGTGTGCAATGTCAGAGGGGTAGTGGATGGGGGGAGGGGGTTTCCCTGTGTGAGGGATATAAATGATAAATGTCTAACTATTACATTTTTTATTACATTGTTTTGTACACCTGAAACTAATAAAAATAAAAAAAGAAATAATAGGAAAAAAAAGGAAAGAAAGAAAAACCGGGTCTAATGCCACTAAGGGAACTGCAAATGGGTATAAGGAGTGGATAGCTGCCAATCAGGAGTGGATAGCTGTCAAAGGTGGGTCAGATGACACTAGCTGTGCTAGGACCGGGACACGGATGATACACAGGACCGGTGGGGCCTGTGAAGGGGGTGCTTGGAGCGCTGCCTCAACAGAGGAGCCAGTGGGACTTGCTGTTATGAAACTAGAATTTGCTATGACTGAGAAATCACCACCTGGAAGAAACCCCGACTTGCTATCCTAAGGAATTGCTAAATCGGGACTTGCTCAGGCTCAGAAATCTTGAAGGCACCATTAAGCCGTGACACTAGGGCTAAACACCGACTTCCTAGGACTAAGAAGTCGCAGACAGAACTAAACCGTTACTTGTCCTAAATCAGGACTTTCTATGGCTGAGATGTCGCATTGACGGCCCTCTCCCAGCTTTTATGACATGTAGCGATCTCAGGCCCAGCCAACGCAGACTTGCTCCAAGGAAGACAGCCCACGTGTGTGTAAATTGAAACTTGCTAAAAGGAAGCAGTCAATGATACGGAGAAATCACGCTGTCCTATGATAGAGACGTGCCCGGCACAGACAACTAACATTTTTAAGACCGAGAAAGAGCCGATCCGTTGTCTCCCTTGCTCCTGGAAGAGAGTGTTGGGCGCAGCTCCACCAGCAAAAGGGCTTGCTTTAATCAGAAGCCGTAAGCAGCTCCTACCTGCCCTCGGAGCACTAAGATACATTATGCGCAGCGGAACTGGGTAACCTGCAACTTAGAAACTGTCAGATCAGTGTAATTAGATGCGCTGTGAACCAAAAATGACAGGCTTGGTGAAAGCAGTGGTATTGCCACCGAGAAAATGAGCCAGTCCCTGCCTGGCTCCTCCGTTGAGTCAGCGCTCCAAGCCCCCCTTTCGCAGGCCCCACCGGTCCTCTGTGTCATTCGTGACTTGGTCCTAGCACAGCTAGTGTCATCTGACCCACCTTTGATGGTACCCTGATGTGATGGTAACTAGCTGTGCGGAGACCTGGTTGGTGAAAAGGAGTGGCACTCATATCGTACAAGTGATAGCAACAATTGGTGTTGCTGGAGACAAATATCCTTTTTCACGCAGTAACGGTGCTGTCAATGAAATAATGTCAACACTGAACATTTTTTGCAATTCCCTGTGGACAGGACAGGGTTTTTATAGTGGTGGAGACACAATATTCACGTCCACAGAGGTGACACGTAGAAAATTCTAACAGGAAAAATAGGGAAAGGTTGGAGTTGGCTGGGATGTCAGAAACTAGACAGGTAATGTGAAGGGATGGTAGGAACAGCTCCTGAGGGAGATAAAGTCCAAACTTTTAGACAGCTGTGAGCTCAATCTCTGTGAATTATTCTGCCTCCAGAGAAATCACAGTAGTAGAGCGATTTTGAGAATAACTGTAGTTAACATTTATTGAGCATTTACACTTTGCTGGACATTGTTCTAAGTGCCTGGTTTCAACCCCAGGTATGTCGAGTTCAACCTTATTTGGTAACGTTAAAGAAAACACCACAGGCCCAGAATGGCCTCACTCATGCTAAAAGCCCATGATACCAAACCTGGATTTAATACCTGATTTAACTGCAGTTTCAGCCTCTCCCAGAAATATAATCTTAACCAACTAGGCTGGAATTTCCTGGGCAAGCACCAGTGAGGTAGTCAGTCACATGCCCACCCCCCCACCCCCACTCCCCCCACCCCCCATTCCCTAGAGGAAAGAGGCAATTTGCATGGTAAAACCCTTGGTGTTCTCCCCCACTCCACACCTGTCCTGGTCTAAAAGTAATCCTGTTTCTTTTGCTAAGAATTCCCCTGCCACGCCCTTCTTTCTATAAAAACCTTCCATTTTGTACACCGCCTGGGTACGGCCTTCTAACTGCTAGATGGGATGCTGCTGTCCAATTCATGAATCTTTTAATAAAGCCGATTAGATCTTTAAATTTATTCAGTTGAATTTTCTTTCTTTATCAGTAATAGAAGCCTTGGAAAGTCACCAGTTTGGAGTTAGTATTGGAAGCTACCGTAGAATGCTCACTCCAGAATCTGGACACAGAAAGCCCACACTACAGAGGGCCGGTTGCTAATTGCTGATTTCTCCATCCTTGGCAGCAAGGCCTTCCCACTCCACCCAAGCGAGCTTGCACCTGGTCGGCTGGGTTGTGTTCTCGAAATCAGATTTATGGAGGGTCACGGGAAGAGGGACACGTTCAGACAAGTGCCTGAGGTTGAGAGAAGCTCTGAGCCATAGGAGGCCAAAACTTGTAGATGTAACACGCAGCAAAGGCAGCAGAGTAGATGACCAGTTATACTGGGCCCCTGGTGTGTACGGGAGACCCCACCTCCCCAGAGCACGCAAAGTCAGGCGTCCGCGGGGGCCCCTCTTCACTCTTTCCCCAACAGCCAAAGCAGGGACACACAGGAGATAGAAGGATGCTGGAATTTTTATATACTCTATTAGGTAAAAAAAATTTCACAAATGTCTACAGAGGCCAATTTCTTACATGATTGTTAAATTGAGACGTGTTATTGTAATAACATTTGTTGCAGAAGATCATCCAATAAAGGGTCTCGGAGGAAACCTAGGGACTTGTGTGAGCCAAAGGCATGAAGGCAGCCTGTGGTCTTCCCTGCCTCAGCCTGTCAGATCCGCTGCAGCCAGCTTTCGGTCAGGTGGTCGCAGCTGAGCTCGATGCTCCGGAAGGGTCCGTCCGAGGTGCTGGTTTCCAGTTGTCGGTCCCTGGCGCCTGGAGACAGACGGAGGAGAAAGGCTGCGCGACGAGCATTGGCTGGGCTCCTGGGCGGCAGCACCTCTCCTGAGGGCGTCTGTGGCTCCTGGGTCTTGGATGTCGGGTCCGGGTCCAGCGGCTCTGTGCCCCGCCTGCATGTGTCCTGTGTTCTGGACCTGTGTTGCTGACATTCCCGGCGCAGAAGCCCGCAGGGACCAGAATATAGTTCCTGGTTGAAGTCCCGGTCATTCCAAGTGGGGTGGCCCAGCTTAGGGTACAAAAGGAGCTTCCAGGGCCCAGAGTCCTCGGAGCTCAAGGTTGGAGGCAAATTTGGTGCATGCGACTCCTCTACGGAATCCCAGGCCTCGCGCACACAGTGGGGCAAGTTCTGTTCCATTGCTTCCACTGCTGAGAGGAGGAAAGGTCTTCAGGGACCCCGTCCCAGCGAATTTATTCTCACTCTCCCAGGTTTTTAGGCTCCAACCAGAGGATGTTAAGGCTGGGTGGTGACGTCTTCACCAGGTGCAAGTTGCTTAAGAAGGCGGGGACTGATGAGGTTAAAGGAAAATCCAATCATGTCGGATGGAGTTCCCGAAGTTGAATTGATTTTGTTGATTGATAGAATTACTGTTTTGTTTGTTTTAAAAGAAACTACAGGTGGGGGATGGGGGCTTGCTCAAGACATGCTATTTATCTTTAATAAAAAGCATCCTTATGTGCCTGGCTCTTTTACGTAACTTTATGTCCATTAGTTTTCATGGCCCTTCTATGTGGAACAACATACCATCAGATCTTACCCAGATGACCAGAGTGAGAAGTGGCTATCTTTGCATATAGTCACACGGCTCCTCAATGACAGAAGTACAATTCACACTCTGGTTTTCTATTTGTCAATTTCTAAGTCAAAATATCTTCTGAATTTCAGTCAGAATGTATGATGGGGAAAGGTCTAGGTCCAGGCATTCAAATGCAAACTGTTTTGGTACAAGTTTGGTCCATCATTTCTATGTACGTGACACTCAGCTAGTTACCTAACCTCGCCTGTCCTACTTTACCTGAGGGTTAGAGCAAAATGCAATATTTTACAAGGTAGCTTTTATGATGAAATTGGACAACAAAGGCTAAGTAATTAGATATTCCCTGGCAGAAAATAAGTTGTTCGATTACAATTATTTTCATTGTCTTTGCTAGTGATATGATCATAGCTGTAAACGTAATATCAATGAATAACAAATGTGAAATGTTGTCCTTTTGTGTGTGTTTACTCTTCATGGATTGCTTTTCCTTCTTGCATCGTATCTATAGTAAAACTGTACTCTCTTACATCCTTCATCAAAAAGAGCAAGATAAGAATAATGTGTATACCAGAAAGAGAAGAGAGGGAAAAAGGGACAGAAAGTCTATTCAAACAGTCAATGAGACTGTTCCAATCCTATGGAAAGAACTGGATCCTTGAATCCAAGAAGCAAACAGAACACCTAATTATCTCAATCCAAAAAGGCCTCCTCCAAGGCACATTATAGAAAACTGTGAAAAATTAATGACAAAGAAAAAATTCTCAAGGCAGCGAGGGAAAAGAAGATGGTAACCTGTAAAGGAAAGCCCGTGAGAGTATCATCAGATTTTTCAGCAGAAACTCTATAAGTTACAAGGGAGTGAAATCAAATATTCCAACTATTGAAGGAGACAAATTATCAGCCTAAAATAACGTATCAACAAAGTTATCCTTTACAAAATTATAAAGACCTTTCCAGATATACAGAAGCAGAGGGTATTTTCCACCACAAGGCCTGCATTAGAGGAAATACCAAAGGGGGTTATTTCTACCTGAAACAAAAAGACAAAAGGGTACAAAACTATGAGTAAGATGACTAACAGACAGAAGCAGGAAATTATAGAATAGGCACTATATACTTAAATATAACATGAAGGTTAAAGGAGGTAAAAGATAAAAATAATGAGGAGAAGAAGACATTTGCTACTGCAACTCAGAAATGAACTCACAGGATAAATAGGGATAATTTGTGACAACAACAAAATAGCAGAAGAGGGGGTAAAGGTCTGAATTTGCAAAGGGGATTGGAGATAAGATGCATCCTGAAGAAAAAGGACTACTGTATATATGAAACTTTTCTTTACATAAACTTAATGGTAACCACAAACAAAAAATCCATAACGGAGACATATAACATAAGAAAAGAGGAAATGGGAAAAAAATCAGAGAATACTGCCAAGTTAAAATAACAGACAGAAACACAAGGGCAAAGAAACAGTGGAGATACCGAGCTACCAGAAAACAAAAAATACAACGGCTATAGGAAATCCTCATATGTCAAGGACAGACCATATACTGGGACATACATCTAGCCTCAACAAATTTAAGAAGGTTGAAATCATAACAAGCATATTCTCCAACCACAATGCTTTGAAATTGGAGATCAATTGCAAAAATAAAGTGGGAAAAGCCATAAATATGTGAAGATCAAATAATATGGTACTAAAGAACAAATGGGTCAAAGAAGAAATAAAGAGACCAAAAAATACATAGAAACAAATGAGAATTAAAATTCGACATATCAAAACTGTCAGGATGCTGCAAATGTGATAATAAGAAGGAAATTTATATCATTACAAGCCTATTTCGAGAAACAAGAAAAATACCAAATAAACAACCTAGTGTTATATCTTAACTAGAAAAAGAAGAGCAAGTGAGACCCAATGCAGAAGGAAGGAAGTAATTAAGCTTACAGCAGAATTAAATGAAATACAGAACAAAAAGACAATAGAAAAAAACTAATTCAACAGAAAGCTGGTTCTTTGTAAAGATTAACAAAATTGACAAACCCCTGACTAGACTCTCTAAGGAAAAAAGAGAAAAGACATAAATAAACAAAATCAGAAATAAAGAGAAGTTATGACAGATACCACAGAATTACAAAGGATTGTACAAGAATACCATGAAAGACTTTATGCCACCAAATTCAATAACTTAGATGAAATCAACAAGTTTTTTGACATATATAATCTTCCTAGACTGAAACACAAAGAGCTGGAAAATATAAGTAGATCGATTGACAGTCAGGAAATTAAAACCATCATCTAAAACCTTCCCAAAAGCAAAAGTTCAGAACGAGGTGGCTTCACTAGTGAATTCTACCAAACATTCAAAGATGATTTAGTACCTATCCTCCTCAAACTCTTCCAATAAATTGAAGAAGATGTAATACTTTCTTATTTATTTTATGAGGCCAACAGTACCCTGATACCAAAACCTGGTAAGGATAAGACACACACACACACACACACACACACACACACACACACACACACCTGCAGACCAATATGTCTGATGAATACAGATGCAAAACTCCAAAACAAAATACAAGCAAATCAAATACTACAATATATTAAAAAGATTATACATTACCATCAACTGTGGTTCATTCCAGGGGAGCAAGGGTGGTTGAACATATGCAAATTGATCAATGTGATACACCACCTAAATAAAATAAAGGATAAAAATCATAGGATCATATCAATAAATGCAGAAAAAGCATTTGACAGATACAATATTCAATTTTGATTGAAACACATAAGAAAATGGGTATAGAAGAAAAGTACCTCAACATAATAAAGGCAATATATGACAGACCCTCAGCTAATATCATGCTTAATGGTGAAACACTGAAAGCTTTTCCTCCAAGATCAGGAATAAGACAAGAGCGTCCCCTGTTACCACTGTTATTCAAAATAGTATTGGAAGTCCTAGCCAGAGCAATCAGGTAAGAAAAAGAAATAAAAGGAATCCAAACTGGGAATGAAGTAGTCAAGTTGTTGCTTTTTGAAGATGACATGATTCTTTATACAGGAAACCCTAAAGACTCCTCCCAAAAACTATTAGTAACAATAAACAAATAGAGTAAAGTTGCAGAATACAAAATCAATGTACAAAAATCCATTGCATTCTACATACTAATAATTAAATTTTAGAAGAAACAAAACAAAACAATTCCTTTCTCAATCGCAGAAAAAGGAATAAAATACTTGGGAATAAACTTAACAAAGGATGTGAAATATCTATACACTAAAAACTAAAGACATTATTAAAAGAAACTGGAGAAGACACAAAGAATTGGAAAGCTATTCCATATTCATGGATTGGAAGAATCAACATAGTTAAAATGGCCATATTACCCAAAGCTATATACAGATTCATGTAATCCCCATCAAAACCCCAGTGGCATTTTAAAAGAAATAGAACAGGGCCGGCCCGGTGGCCCAGGCGGTTAGAGCTCCATGCTCCTAACTCCGAAGGCTGCCGGTTGGATTCCCACATGGGCCAGTGGGCTCTCAACCACAAGGTTGCCTGTTCAACTCCTCCAGTCCTGCAAGGGATGGTGGGCAGCGCCCCCTGCAACTAAAATTGAACATGGCACCTTGAGCTGAGCTGCCGCTGAGCTCCCGGATGGCTCAGTTGGTTGGAGTGCATCCTCTCAACCACAAGGTTGCCGGTTGGACTCCTGCAAGGGATGGGGGGCTGTGCCCCCTACAACTAGCAACAGCAACTGGACCTGGAGCTGAGCTGTGCCCTCCACAACTAAGACTGAAAGAACAACAATTGGAAGCTGAATGGCACCCTCCACAACTGAGATTGAAAGGACAACAACTTGACTTGGAAAAAAGGCCTGTAAGTACACACTGTTCCCCAATAAAGTCCTGTTCCCCTTCCCCAATAAAATCTTAAAAAAAAAAAAAAGAAATAGAACAAAAAGTTACCATATTTGTATGGAATCAGAAAAGGCCCCAAATAGTCAAAGCAACCCTGAGAAAAAAGAGCAAGGTCAGAGTTACCACACTCCCTGACTTCAAATGATACTACAAAGTGACAATAATCAAAATAGCATGGTATTGGTAGAGAAACAGGCACAAGAACAGACCAATGGAACAGAATTGAGAACACAGAAACAAACCCACATATATATACTGGGCAAATAATTTTTGACAAAGGAGTCAAAAACATACAGTGGAGAAAAGAAAGCCTCTTTCTTAAATGGTGCTGGGAAAATTGGAAAGCCACATGCAAAAGAACGAAACTAGACAGCTATTGGTCCCCATACACCAAAAGTAACTCAAACTGTATCAAAGATCTAAGTATAAGACTTGAAACAGTAAACCACAGAGAAGAAAACATAGGTATTAAATTTTTGGACCTTGGGTTTAGAGAGGATTTTATGAATTTGACCTTAAAGACAAGGGAAGTAAAAGCAAAAATAAACAATTGGTATTATATCACACTAAAAAATTTCTGCACAGCAAAAGAAACCATCCACAAAACAAAGAGGCAACTGACCCAATGGGAGAAGATATTTGCAAACAACACTCTGATAAGGGGCCGATATCCAAAATATATAAAGAACTCATACAACTCAACTACGAAAAAACACAACAATCCTTATAAAGACATTTCTCTGAAGAAGACTTACACATGGTCAACAGATATATGAAAAGATGCTCAACTTCACTAGTTATTAGAGAAATGCAAAGCAAACCCACAATGAGATACCACCTCACACTTGTTAGAATGGCTATGATCAACAAAACAAGTGATAACAAGAGTAGGAGAGGCTGCGGAGAAAAAGGAACCCTCATACAGCACTAGTGGGAATGTAAATTGGTAGAGCCACTATGGAAAAGTGTATGGAGGTTCCTCAAAAAATTAAGAATAGGATTACCATATGACTCAGCAATCCCTCTTCTGGGTATCTACCCCCCAAATCTGAAAACATTTACTGTATCTGCAAAGATATATATACACCCCTATATTCATTGCAGCATTATTCATGGTGGCCAAGACATGGGAACAACCAAAGTGACCTTTGACAGATGATTGGATAAAGAAGATGTGGTACATATATACAATGGAGTATTACTCAGCCATAAAAAAGATGAAATGCTGCCATTTGGGACAACATGGATGGATATTGAGATTATCATGCTAAGCGAAATAAATAAATCTTATTTATTAAAGTCATATGAGAACCACATAATTTCACTCATTTGGGGGATACAAAACTGCAAGCAACAAAAGAACTGGACAAAGAAACAAACAGAACTCATAGACACAGACAACAGGGTATGTAGTGGTTAGCAGAGTGTAAGAGGGAGGGGAGTGGTAGAAGAGGGTAGAGGGGGTGAAAGATACGGTGACAGGAAGAGAACTGGCTTTGGGTGGTGAACACATGATGCAATCTATAGATGATGTATTATAAAATTGTAAACTATATAAATTGACACCTATATAAATTTCCTAACCAATGTCACCTCAATAAATTTAATAAAATAAATAAAAAGATTCTAATGTCTATTCACTTTACCTTTAATGTTATAATAGCCAATATTTGTTAAAAGTTTACTATAAGATAGGCACTGTGCAAAGAGTTTTATTTTTTATCCATTACGTTAGGTGCTATAAGTCCACTTATAGGTAAGAAAAGGTAGGGATGCAGAATTTAATTTGTAGGCATGAGGGCTGCCCAACGGAGTTTATCCGGCAATGTGGCTCCCCACTGGGAAGTTCCATACCTACGTGTACTATCATCACCTAAGCACTGCCCACTCCGTATCGCATAAGTGTCCACATTCACTATCCCACCTGGAGAGACATAGCCACAGTACCATAGCTGATGACTGCCTAAACAACGGGTGTGATTCACTTTTTTTGGAAAGGAAAATGATGTTGAAGAAATAGTAGGGTGGCTTCATAAGAGTCCATGTCCACAGACAAATCCAAAGGAATGCCCTGTTTCCTACTGCAGAGGGAAATCCAGAGAAGCAAGAGGTAAATAATATTTACATGAATAAATGTAGACGCTTATTTAGAAACCAGAATTAGAACTCTCTTGAGAAATATGAAGGGTCCCTGTAAGTGGACTCCAGGTGTCTGGAGGATGGGTTATCCTGAGAGCAGCTTCAACTGAACAGTGATTATTGGAAGTACTTCTGTGGTGATCCCAGGAAGCCAGCTTCAGCATTTCCAGGGCCATGTGGCAAGGCTATATTTCTCCAGGTGTGAACAGTGAGTGGATGCTTGAGTTGTAATAAAAGGGCAGTGCCTGAGTGGGGTTTCCCACTGGGGAGCCCCACGACAAGGCAAAGCCAACATGCCTCTTCAAATCGTGCAAAAGAATGTACTAGCTCCTTTCCACTCCCCTAGACTAACTGCTGACTGAGGAAGAAAATGAATTCTTATGGAATATGGAATTTACATAATCCAAAATTACACTATTATTTTTAAATAAAAATTTTACGGGTCTCCTCCAGTGTTTGTGAAAGTCTCCTTGAAGAATCATTTATAATATTATGCTCTTAGACTTTGTTTTCTATTCTGTCCTGGGAAAAATAGCGTGAACTCAGGAACTCTGCTGATGTATGGGGTCATATGATCTGAGAAGGTTAGGGAGAAAGTGTGAACACACGTCCAAACACAAGTTGGATCTCCATTAAAAATCCATTGGCTACGTCTCTGACCAGTCTTATAATTTATTGGGTCATTATCACATATTTGAGCATTTTTAATGTCAGTAGTTAAACCATTCGATCGAAACTAAATCAAAACTTCAATTTTTTCTCCCCAAATTATTTATCACGTCTGCCTGGAGGCCAGCAGGGCCTCTCTGACAGAGGACTCCAAGATTGTTCTGAGTCCAGATAGCTCCTACTTGGGCCACAGAAAGCCACTGTTTGCCTTTCCCCTCTGTTTGTGACTGTAGTACACTTGTTCTAACCTCTGAGCCCTTACACTTGATGTTCCCTCTTGATGTTAACTCCTCCCCCAGATTTTGCATGACTTTCACCATGGCCTATCCTGATTTAATTTGAAAGGACATCCCACATCTCTGATAATTCTATTCTGACAACCAGAATAAAAGTAGCACCCTCCCAGTTGCCTTCTGTCCAATTCCTTACATAACTTTCTTGATAGCATTTAAATTTATTTGCTGGCATGCTTGCTCTTTGTTTCCTCCCATGAAAATGCTATCATTTTATGGCAAGTCCCTCTGCTGCTTGGTGATTGCTTAATCTCCAGGGCCTTGATCACATGCATCATAACATACACACTTAGTAGATAGATTTATGAGTATGAATGAAGAAGCAATGAAGGCATACCAAATATTCTCTAGTCATGGGCAGAGCTGAGGAAGAGCAGATGATTCTGAAAAAGAAAAATACCATCCTTGAGGGTTTGTGCTTTGTTTCTTTTTGCCTCTCAGAAAATGAAAGCAAACATACTATGACCATCTAATGCCAGCAATACCCAACCAAGTAGACCTGTCCAAACCCACACTCAGTTCGGTTTTGTGTAACATTATTCAAGAAAAGTATATTTATGTGCTTCCTTTAACCAGGTGAGTTTCTGAAGCAATTTGCACTGAACGTTAACACCAACATCCAGTTTTTGGGACTTTGATTTCTGATAAAAGAGGGGTCCAAAAATCCAAGGCTGGAAGACTACTACTGCGTCCTTCTCTGTCTCTGGGCTTAGACACATTGATTGACCACATAGGGGCCTGAAGGATTAGAGCTTCATCTGCCTCCCTGCAAGGGTTTGACTGTCTGCATGCAGGAGATGGGAACTGTGTTACCCCCCGACTCCTCACATCGCAGAAGCCTGGGCCTGGACAACCTCCAGGGCCTTAGCCCAGGCTCAGGCAAATGCCCCAGTTCTGCTGGGGAAAAACCTACTGTGTGTGCCGGGAGAGGAGGAGGACTCTGAGACTTGCTCTGTACTAAGCGGTTGGGAAAGCTGCCTGGGGTAGCCTGGCTGGGAGCTGACACTTGGGGTCCCCTGTGGGCCAAGGTCAGCCCCAGGAGAGGTCATTGCCATAGACCAGTGGGTGCATGGGGCCCAGAAGAGCCAGACTACCCCAGTGCCCAAGTTGGCAGGGATCCCAGAACCTGGCCCTCTCTAGTCCTAGCTGTGCAGGTGAGCCTTTGTGCTTTCTTCTTCAACTTGATTAGGACCATGTCCTTCAAGCCCCAGAGTTATAGCCAGCAGGCAGCTTAATGTTTTGTTTCTCACATTATACATTTGTTCTCCTGGATATCTTTCCAAAATCATGTGTTCTACTTTATTTCCAAGGGACTCATAGTTTGGAATTATATAAATATACCATAATTCATTACCCCCCAATCCTTTACTGAAACACACCGTAGGTTTTTAAACTATGAGTTTTTTGCTTGTAGAAGAAGTGGAACTTCTGGGTCAAGAGTACTGTATTCACATTGCAATGTTTAATGCATATTGCCATATTGCCTTTCCAAAGATCCTTTCAAATTCATCCTACCAGTTGTGCTTGGCAGTTACTACTTTCCAAATGTTTACCTAGGATGTAATGAAAAACTTTAATATATGCCATGTACAAAACAAAAATGTATCTCATTGCTTTACTTTGCATTTCATTGATTTTAATCAGTAGTGACCTCACTCACTGCTTCCATTCTGCCCCAGGCTTCTAATCCTGACTCCACCCATCTCAAATCAATCCCACTGGCGGAGAATAAGTAGACAAATTTTAATCGTTGTATACAATTTTAAAAAAGACAGTAATCATGACAACTCTGTGTAGACCTAAAAGAAAATTTCCTCAGTATATAATTTATTACTCGGAGAGTTTTATTCAAGAGAGAAAAAACGAAATAACGAATGTTCTCCGTCACAGAAACCTCAAGGCTCCTAGGCACGCAGGGCGTTATCACAGCCAAGTCCCCCGCGCAGACAGAGGGACCCACTGGGGTGTCTCGGGCTCCGTCCAGGACATCGGTTGAAGGGCGCAGTGCTGAAGGCCAGGCTAAGGCTGGGGTTCCTTTCCGGGTCCCACCCTATTTTAAGCCTCAGTTTTCAGCAGCTTCTTGGGGTGGTCTGGGCTCCTGGCGGCGACCCGACCAAGTGTCTGTCCACCTCTGCTGGCGTCCCCTGGTTGGTGCATGCGCCATTGGTCTGGGCCGTCTGTCATATCGGCCTCTTCTTGAGGTGACTGTCGCTCCATCTCGGTTTCAGCCATTGGGTCCTGGACATACGGGTCTCGACGGCGCTTCTGGCCCCGCTCAGCTCTGGGAACATCTCCGTGCCAGGTGCAAGCATGGCGCAGCAGCCCACAGGCACCATAGCTCCGTTCCCCGGAGAAGTGGCCCGCTTCGCAGGAGTGGCGGCTCAGCGCAGGGAAGTTGTCCATGGCCCAGGCCCAGGCCTGTTCTCGGTTCAGGCCCGGTGGCATGGTGGGCTCTGGACACGGCCTCATCCAAGACAGGTCTTCCAAAGCTGCTGGATGGGTTTCCATGGCTTCAGCCTCCTGAGCGGCCTCAGACGTGTAGCTTAGTCTAGAAGTAGCGAGCAAATGATTCCATCGGGTACGGAGTGTGCCTTTTATACTGTTTCTGTGAGAAAGGACTTTGGGAAGCAGAGGCGGGTAATGCATCGCGGGTGCTCATTTGCATTGCAAATTGCCTCAGAGCCTGATGGGAGAAAGGCTCCATTGTATCCTTCTGGAAACTCCCTGGGGTTTTGACTATTGAATCAGGCAGACGAAGGGGAAGGGGGTGGGAAGAGGGTCCGGTAATTGGCAGGTTCCACTGGATAGAGAAAGACTCTCCGTGTTTCAGAAAGGCCTAAACAAATTACACTTACCGTGTCTACATGTCTTCCTGCACCAGGGAGGCATAGAGATGAGACTCCATGAGGACAGAGGGTAACCCAAGATCACTAAGCTTGTTCATGCTGGAGCTGAACTGAGAACCTAGGTCCTCAGGCACATTCATCTGGTAGAGAAATGAAGAGAAGCTGGAAATCGTTCCTCCTAACGCACGTGCTGATGAAAACTACCGAACTGTCCAAAGGTCAGGAATTAGAAATGGATAATTCAGTGAGTTGGTGGTCAGGATTAGAGGTGGACAGATGTCTCAAGAGGCTGGTATGACCGTTAATTGTAAAAAGTGTTATGAAAGCATTTGTGGAAGGTTTTCGTCCTCTGTCCCTCTACACGCTTCTCCTGGCCGGTTATCGCAGAAAACATCCTATGCAGGTCCTTAAGGGTACATACCTGCTGACATTTATCACAAAATGGTCTGTGACTTGGGGAAGTGGGAAACAAGCATGATGTGTATGTCAAACATCCTGTATTCATTCTAGAAAACATTCTGCAGCAGTGAGATATAACACACAAGCTATATACATAGCTACATGGATTATTCCTAAAATCATAATTAGGAGTAATTAAACAGACAGAGACATATACCAGAATAACATGTATATGTGTTAAGAGTAATTACATGCCCAAACCTACAAATTATATAATGATGCATTCATAATTACATGTAAGATCCATCTCGTGAGTTATCTCTTGCTGTATGACAAACTACCCCAAATTTTAGCAGCTTTTAAAACAGCAAATATTCCAAGATGACAAGAATTCTGGAAATGGCTGGAAATGATGGCTGACAATATGAAGGTAGTTAGTACCACTGACCTGTACCCTTAAAAATGGTTAAGAGGATGAATTTTAAGTTGTTTGTATTTTACCCCAATTTAAAAAATTGGGGGTGGGGGAAGCAGAACTCTTCAGCAAACATACTACCTCACAGACTTTCTGGGAATCAGAGAGAAACTTAGCTGGGTGGTCTTTCTCAGGATCTCTGGGGAGGGTGCGGTCATTTAAAGCATTGCCTGGGGCTGGAGAGGATCACTTTCCAAACTCACTCATCTCCTTGTTGATAAGAGGACACAGAGGTTCCTAACCTAGGGCTGTTCATGAATGGTCACTGGCTGCCCTGCCCTCAGAGGGAATGATCCAAGAGGGTGGAGGGGGTGGGACAGAGTGACCAGTATGGATCCTGCAGCATCTATTGCAACCTAATTTCAAAAAAGACATTATCATCATTTTGGCTGTATTCTTTTGGTCACACAGACCAACTCAGGAACAACGTAGGAGGGACCTGCACAAGGTTGTGAATTTTGGGAGTCAGGGATCACTGGTGGCCATCTTGGAGGCTGGTTTCCACATCACTTTAAAGTTTACTCCAAAGGAAAGTAATGTATTGACATAATAATTCTCAAGGGCGATTACACCAACAATGCTGCAAAAGTACTTGCAAAGACATACTAAAATGATGCTTAAGCTCTCCAAATCAAGGTGGAGTTAGAAAATGGATATGTGTATATTGTACATATCATAAGTATTTTAACTTGATGATACCAAATGCTACCATGAGTAAGGCATTAGTCACTGTCATATAATTCAAGTAGGAAATTATTGTTGCTGTATTTTGAAAATTATATTTTATAAATTAAATGCGTTATGCAGAGAACTTTATACAACATATAATTTTCATTTGTAGCAATGTATTTAACTGAGAAAAAAATAATCCATGGGAGGGCGATTATTTGAGCCAAATAGTAGAAACAGGGAAAAGTACAATAATAGTAAATTTGCAGTAGAATATGTTTACACTCTCTACAAGAGTATATGTAGTTGGTGAAAGAGAGAAATTCATTGTGTAGTCATTAATGAATGGGCCAGAATGTTAGGAGGAAAAAGAGTTCCATGATGGTATGAAGATTAGGATTTCATCTTTACATGTAACTAAGGAAATTATGGGACCTCAATAGTTTTTATGAAATACTAGGACAGGTGTGCTTTTGGATTCAAGTTGTGGAAGATTTTAGATAGATATGAAGGTGCATATCTTGAGATGATGTAACTGTGACTCCCCTGGTGTGGGGTAGCATTCTGTAACGTAGTCATATATATGGGGTGCAATGAATGAGTATTCATGCTAACTATAATTGACGAAGAGCATAATATATATTCACCTCAGATCAGATGTCACATAGTTTGGGGGCCAAACTGAGAAATAAGAGTAGGTTTTAAGAAGTTTGGAATTTTAGAACTGCTACTAAGAAATCTTACGCCAGTCTCTATCTGTGGTTGTTGGCAAGGAGGTTTGTAGAATCCTTTTCTCTCTCAGTTCATTCAGGGATGAGTGTTCACTTTTCACCCCCCCCCACCCCGCCCCATGAAGTTAGATCACAATCCACGGTCACTAAGTTTGTTCATGCTGATGCTGACCTGAGTACCTATATCCTCAAGCATATGTATCAAGCAGGGAAGCAGGGAAGGGAGTAAAGGAATAATTAAGTAGGAGTGGGAAAATAAGAGTTCCATGCCTACTTGTAATTTTTAAAGTTTTTGTCTAAACTACATTACCTGAATCAAAGTCACATTCAAAAATTGCCATGATGTTCATACCTAAAGGGCAAATGGGTTGGGTTAATGTCACATTTTCAATAGTGTTTTTTTTGCTTATCCCTACACTTTTTTATGTAATTATATACATTTTATTATTAATTATTCCCCTTATTTGCTTTCACTTCTACCACAATTTTTCCCATTTATAATTTATTTAAATGTGTGTGTTTGTGTCAGTTTTTAAATATGTGATTTATTATTTTCTGTGTTTATATTTTCAGTTCATGAGACAAGTATTAGGGGTTATACATTTTATTTTATTATTTTCCACTTATTTGAAAATTTCTAAGATCTTTACATGGAAATTTGATCTACTGCATTCAAGTTTGGCATATTAGACTCTGATGAGTCTCGGCCACACTTCACCTATTAGCTGTCCTCAGTGGATACTCAGATTGCCACTTAGTGACCATCACCACATATAATAGTTCCGTATGGATCTGGAGAGAATTTCTTTGGGATATATACCCCTGAGCTGAATTGCACCATAGGAAATACATAAACCTAATTTTACTGAGTTTTGCCAGATTTTTCTTTTAGAAGATTGCAGCATTTACCCTCCAATATGCATGAGGATTACTCGAGGCACACGTTTCCACAGTTGGAATGACCTAGTATTCTAACACTGACCAGGGGCTGCGTGGTTCTGAAGAGAGCAGCTGTGGTGGTAGCCTCCTGATTTAGTTTTTTTCTCATTTCTGGTAGTCTTTCTTGGTGAGTCATTTGCAGTGTGCTTCTGAGAGTTATTCTCCTATGTTCAGTCTAGAATCTGTATTCATCTTTCTATCAGATTTGAAATTATTCTTTACCCCCATTATAAATCTCTTTATGCTTAAACTACTGAGAATGTTGTTTGTGTCATTAAAACCATAAAAAGAGATACAACAGTGATATCACATTCAACATCTTGTTTTTAGCTCATTGCAATCTCTTCCCTTTTTAACAGCATTGATAGAATGAGTCTAGACATTCTTCATAAAATATTTAAGTAGTCAAATGTTTTTCTTTCTGTTTTCAGGATATTTTGAGAATGCTAGGTTTTTAGATGAGAAAAAGGTAAATGTAAAAAAAAAAAAAGACAAATTCCCCTCAATATTTCATCTTGAAATTTTTCTTTCTTATAAGCCAAGCCTTCCCATCAAGAATTAAATAAATTATCTAAGTAGGGACATCTTGATCCTGCTTATATTATCACAGGGATCTTGGGACAGAAGCCAGGAGGCCTGACTTTCAGTACCTCCTCTGATTCTGGTGGGTTGGCAGCTGATGTAGGCCAGACATTGAAGTCTGAATGTGGTTAGGGCCTAGGAGTGGTGATAGTGGTCTGGGTGGGGGATGGAGCTGGCAGAGAAACTAAAGATGTGGGAGCTCTTCCTTAGCTAGATCCAGAAGGAAAACTGTCAAAGAAGAAATATTTCCCACTTAACCAGATTCCTGCCCCACTGCATATCTACTCTCAGACTTGCCAGATTTTAAGGTTGGTTTTGTATGAGGATGACAATTGGTGTCCCTTTGTCACAGATCAGTTTGAACACCTTTCACCCCCAGGTCCAGGACCAAAAGGAGAGGAGACCTCTAAATTCCCACTAGTAGATCCACAGGATAGCTCAGCATTAGAGCTTTGTCCCCTACCCTTCTCCCACTCAATACTTTTAGTTAGAGTATTAAATAGAGAGAAAAACTACTTTCTCATATATGCACTCTCCCTCTCCTCTTCTGCCTGTTTTTTCTTAATTCTATCTACTATTGAGTACAAGAAAAAAAATTTACAAAGGCCTATAGAAACAACATCTATTGTCTTATTAGTGAGTAAATGATGAGACCTTTTGTAAGTGAAAAGTCTTAAGTTTCTCTAAAAGGGGATGAACAAATCCCAGGCTGAAATTTCAGTAGTCGTAAGACGTAGTGGTCATGGCTTGGGGGTTCAAAAGCAGCATGTATCTGGGGTGGGGGAGGAAGGCATTATTCTGGAAGACCCTATCGCCAAAGATGCCAGTCTCCAGCTGTGTGTGTCTAGAGCTGGATGGATCTGACCAGAAGAGGTGCCTGCCCCGGTGATCTGTACGTTCTGCTCTACTGGGGCGACTCTGACTCCTTTCAGGTCGTGGATGTTGCATCCTAGGCAGGCAGGTCTAGATCTGATTCCAGAGTGCTCTGGGCTCTAGATAAGAATCTGTGTCAAGGGCAGGTGAGCTCAGTAGCCCACATGGACTGGAAAACAGTTCCCAGTTGAAATGTAGACTGTCCACCAGGGCTCCTCTAGCTTGGGGTAGAAAGGGAGTGGCCATGGCTCCCAATTTTTTGAGTTCAGAGACAAAGGCAGCTGGGGTTCTGATGCCATCTCTCAAAATCCCAAGCCTGCTTCACACAGGTGCAGAAAGGTTGGTCATGACTTCAGCCTCTAGATAAGGAGAAATGGAGTGCCTGTGCTGAGAGAGGTGGCAAGGGACTGAGTAGCTGCTCCGTGTGGAAATTTATATTGTTTCGGCTCTTGTGCAGTCCCAAATGAGAGTGCATTAGGTGGGTGGTGACATTACTTTTTGAGACTAATTTCTTCAGAAGGCTGAGTCTGATCATGTTAAGTCAAACGTTTAATCTTGGATGCAATTACATGAAATTGAATTGGTATTAGGGATTAACTGGATTAGGTTAAAAAAGAAGAAAGACCACATATGGGATTACTGATTAAGAAAAGCCAGAGAGGGGGGTTCACACAGTGTGAGGGATATAAATGATAAACGTCTAAGTTTTGCTTTGTCTTGTGCATCTGAAACTAACAAAACAAAAAAAAAAAAAAAAAAAAAAAGGAAAAGCCAGATATTTGTTTCCTTTATATATGTGATGGCTGATGTTCACAGCCCTTCTACCAGGCAGGTGTCCTCTGCTGTGGGAAGGCTTAAGTCAATGTCCTAAATCAAAGCAGAGGTTATGCTTGAGCTGAGATGGAAACCTCCATGGAGGGTCTCTGTGGAGAAGGTTTCTGTGGGGAGGATTGTTTGGAGAGGAGGTAGTAGGAGCTGAAGTAATTGACCAATTCTCCAGTCTTGACTTGGACTCTCCACTTTCTATTTTGGTTCTCTACTTTTGAATTCCTACATGATAAGGACAGGAAGAGAGATGGGGGTGGTGGTGAGGGAAGCGCATTAGATACGAAATGGTTAAATAGTATGGATTCCAATTCTTGTTTCGTCCTTTACTAAATGATAATTCCTGATACATAAAAAAATTAATAACCTTTGTAGAGGCATACCATTATTATTTGATTGGTATTACTTGATCGATACTGTTATGGTAGAGACATAACCCCAATGAAGAACAAACGCACTGCGTGGCTTTTAAAAAATATCCCTGCTGTAAGTAAATTTTCTATTCTTGAATCAGAAAAACAGTAAAATTGTGATGAGAGTAGATATCTTCCATTTAGCATCTTCGATGGCCACAGTTGATTGTGTTTAATGATCCTTTTATCTCCAAAGTCATAAACTCTGCATGGTCATTCATTTAACAAGCATGTATTGAGAGCTTGCCTTTTGTCAGATGTTATGACAGGAGCTACAGACACAAAGACAACTGAGGCTGGAGCTGGAAAGGGACCAGACGCCGGGGATTCCCCAACCTGGGCAACCGCTCTCCCGAAAGCGAAAGCGGGCAGGCAGGAACCCGAGCCAGCCTCCCTGACGGCTGCTGCCACGAATAAAGACATCCACGCCATCTCCATACATTGCAGATCCGTGACCTCTGCCTGGCCAGTGGGGGCCCACGCTCAGGTCCTGGGTCTGGGAGCCCAAGGCAGCGCCAGGAGAAGTCCTGGTCACCTTGGCCAGTGAGCTCGGAAGCGCAAACGGAGGGAGAGCCCTGCTTGTCAGACGTACACCGGGGGAAATTCCCACAGCGGCTTCAGCCTTGGTGCCTCCTTCAGATATGCCCCCCACGCTGTCCGCTGCACGTGGAGGCCCTGCTGCAGCTCCCAGACACCCCCTCTTCTTCATTGGTGGGGCAGGAAGATGGGCACAGCGGGGTCAGAACACAGGCATTCACAGCAATTCGAGGGCCTTGGCGGGGTGGGGTGGGGTGGGGGAAAATGTGCTTTCGGCATCCTTCGTTTTCTACGAATTTAAAAAGTTCTTCGCACTAAATCACCCGCGTCTGGTCAATAATAATGTAACAAGATTTGTCCTTACGGGTTTTCTATATTGTGGGGAATGGTTTTCAACGCAATTTTACTCTCTGCCCCCAAAATAAAAGTCATTTCATTAATTTATTTGTTTAGACGTTAAAAAGGAGAACAAAAAACTCAACGGGGGAAATGCAAGTTCTTCATACCCACCCTTTGCCTTCCAGATTATGCCCTGACATATATTTGAAAGTATAAGCTTGCATTTCAAATCTAAGTTTGCTTAAAGTAAGCCTAGTGGCCCAACTGCACAGAATTATTAGCTAAAGAGAAGAAACTAAAGACATTCACATTAAAAGCAAGGAAACAGCTGGTCACCACCAAGGAGCAAAGTTTAAACCTAACAGAACGAGGAGCATAAAGAGAGCAGACCTTAAGTGCTTCCAACACAGGTGACTATATGAGACAATAGATGTGTGAGTTAACTTGCTTGTGGTCATCATTTCACAATGTAGAAAGCATATCAAATTATTGTTTTACATCTCAAAAAACAAATTTAAAAATAAAGAATGGAGAGCATAGAAAGATGTCTGAACCAGAGAGAGAAGCTTCCTGTGATGGAAGAAGCGAGTTCCCATCCTATTCTCTCCCCTCCTATCATCAATACTTTCCAACAACAAATCCAATTAATGATAATGTTTATCTCACAGTGTACACACAGTCATGTCAGAACAAGAATTCCCACACCAATAATATGATTACAGGGGGCAGCCAGATGGCTCAGTTGGTTAGAGTGCCCACTCTTAACACCAAGGTTGCTGGTTCAATTCCCACATGGGATGGTGGGCTGCACCGCCTGCAACTAAGATTGAAAACCGCAACTGGATTGGAGCTGAGCTGCAACCTTCACAACTAGACTGAGGGACAATGACTTGACTTGGAGTGGATGGGTCCTGGAAAAACACACTGTTCCCCAATATTCCCTAATAAAAAAAGATTAAAAAAATATGATTACAAAAAAAATCACTTGAAATAGTTCCTTTTTGTGTGGTTATGACACCAACTTGTTCTACATTTAGGATATTTTTTTGTTCAGTTTGGTTTCAATTTTTAAGAATTATTTTACATAATTATAAAATAATTTTTAAAGTATTGAAATTTTTCTTAAACCAAATCTATAAATTATATTCAGAGATGTTTAGCTTCTATCAAGTGTCCTTCACTCTTTGAGAGAGAGAGAGAGAGAGAGACAGAGAGAGAGAGAGAGAGAGAGAGAGAGAGAGACTATATTCTCCTCTCCTTGCCTTGTTTCACTTAATATATTCCCAGCACCAGCTTCGCCCTTGGCTACAATTTTTCCCTCATCTTTCAGGATTGCACAAAGCAGTTCTCACTTACATATTCTTATCTGTGAAGGACATAATTTATGGTGGAAAATTGAGATTTCTCCTCCCTCTCCCCACCTGTGTTATTGATTTAGAGTTTGAAAGCTAGAGGGATAAAGTAAAGGGTGGAATCATGAGAAAAGGGATTCCCTTTCAAGAATGAACTTAATTGTGATTCATAACCAAAAGTATTTGGATAGATTTTACTCTTCTGGCTTCCCACCATTCGATGCGAAAATATAAAGACTCACTTGATCTCCCTTTGTTTATTATTGTTTTCTGCTTCGTGAAAAGGTGTTTTAGAGAAAAATGTTTAAAATATGGCTAGGATAGGAGATAGTGATAATTCATAAAGTGTATTTATTATTAATTACTCTAGAGATCATTGAACCTAAAACGTCCTTACTGACATTTAAAAATAGTTTTCGTTGCCTAAAATGAAACTCTTTATTCTCCAACATCATTAAAAAACCAGAGTCCATTCAGAAATTTGTAACTGCAGTTGGACTGCTGTTTGGGCACCACAGTCCTGAAAATGAGAGTTTCTGGCAGATTCACCGTAGAAACAGTGCAGAGCTTTGTTTACACAAAGATACTATCCACCTCCCCATGCCCAACTGTCACTCAGAACACAGCTATTCATTATCTCTCAGGCAAAGACCTTTCCTCCCCATCTTTGCACTGGCAAGCGGTCTGGCTGCAACTGCCAACAGGAGGGTCTGATTGGTCAGTGGAAAACAGAAAAGGCATTCCCCCCCTCTCACCTATCCCTCCTAGTCGGACCAGATGTAAGCTGGGATTTGTAGTCTATCTTGCTACTCAACGTGTGGTCAGCAGACGGAGCATGGGCACCACCTGGAGGCTTGTTAGAAATGCGGAACCACAGACCTGTTGAATCCGACTCTCGTTTTAAAGTCACTGGCAGGAGATTCGTGCTCACCTTAGAGTGGAGAGGCACTGTGTAAGATCGGGTTCTGAAAGTTTGGGAACCAGCTCCTCCTAAGAGGTCTGGGGGACGCAGAGGCCGGATGCGGTCACCTGATCCTGCGGCATCCTATCCTCCATCATCAACTCCAACGCAAACGGCGCATTTACTGCTCGGCCCAGAACCTCTGTCCCTGGGAGTGGTCGTGCTGCCTTCTGCTGAGCAGCTGCGGAGCTGCCCGGGTGATTCTAAACCAGATGAAGCCAGAGGTACCACCTGGAGGAGGGCACACCTCGGGCGACTGTGGCCTGAGTACCTTAAGTACCACAGTATCTCTCTCCGCTTTTCCCTCCTCCTCCCCTCTCTCTGAACCTTTTTGTTATTGGGAGTTATTGCGAGACTGCTAGTCCACAATATTTTATATACATACTAAAATAGTGGTTCTTTTGGACAGATTGACTTAGAGGTTGGATCCAGAGGCAGATGGCAAGATCCTTATCAGTGGTAGAGATAGATACAGTCTAAACCATGAATGTCAACATGGCTAATTCTGTAAGGTCAAGAAACATCAAGAACCCTGGTCTTGTAATATACTTTGTGACTTATATAGCATCATTGCCCCGTGATTTCAAATTTTTTTCAGTGAACTCAAGTTTTTTTCTCTACCAGCAAGAATGATTCACAATATAATTTTACTCATATAAAGAAATGAACTCAAATTTATAATGCAATTTCAAAGATGTTGTACCTGGAAATTTTTATAAAATTAATATTTACCCTTTCCCAGAATACTTTTTTAAACAAATCGCAATCATAATATCAAAAAGTAGTGACTTTTAAAACCAAGTCCTAAAAACCTCTCCCCAATCCTCTTCACTTTATTCTAGGTGCCAAATATTTTCATCTTTCAAAAGCTTTATCCATTGCAGTTTTTATGAAAATATTGAATCTCTGCAAGGATGAATGAATGCTTGTCTTCTAGTAATGGTTTCTGTGGTAACTGCACTATTACCAAGGTGATAAACTATAAAGACAATTTAGACTGTAGGAGCATTTTTTAAAGTATTAGAGATAGTGACTCTTTCACTGCTGGTCAGAAGTCCCTGAAGGTAACAGTTACCACTGAGCTCTCCTACCACCTCCTGTGGTTCAATGTGCTGAGCTATCCATCCCTACAAGAATAACTGATATGATGAAGACAAATATGAAGCATTTCCCCTGAACTCACATGAAATCAGAAGGAACATGGGAACCCTAACTGGGCCACAGTTTCATCACAACATTTCTTCCCTCTTATCCCTCTTCCTGGATCCCATATTGTCCTTCTCTGGTGCATCTTCCATCCTTTGCCAGATGACTCCTTTTCTCAATGTAATAGTTTCTTAACAACCAAAGAAGAGTCAATAATGTAGACAAGCTTTGACAGACTCAATTTCAAAAGGAAATTGCCACCACAGCACAGATACTGTTCCTTGACAGCTAAGACTACCAGGGATGGTTAAGAGATACCCCAGGAATGGAATCAGTCAAATGTGAGTGAGCCTTACCACTGCCAAGGATAAGGGCCTTGCGGCCTCAGCTTCATCTCCTTTGGGACTGCAAATAGAAGAGCCCCAGAAGAGGCAGAGACAGTTAATTTAGTGAGTCAGGCAGAAAAATGTGGTAGAATCATGGGGGATTGAAGTGGCACAAGTGGCACAAGGACTCTGGAGAAACATCTTAGAGACTAGGAAAAAAAAAAAGCCTTCCTTCCCTAAAAGCTCCCTTTTCTACAGTGAATTCACCCAGCCCTCCATTTTCTAATCCCCAGTCCTCCACCCCAGTCAGTTTCTTCCCTCCAATCTTCACAGTGTTTTCTGTACTGTCTAGAAGCTGTGTCATCCATCAAAGATGGGGTTGCAGGTTTCTGGTGTGCAGGAAAGGTAGAGAAACAGGTTAGAGGGTATTTTAGAAAATTACCAAAATTTGCTTTATAGTTGTGAAAGGTTTTTATTCACAGCTAACAAAGTTTACCCTTAATGTTTCTATAGCTTGTCCAGTGAATGTTAGCATTGAAGGGATACAATTTATTTCTGTGTATTTTTCATTCAAACCCAGCAAGAGATTTCTCTTTCTAGGCTCATATACAGAGGGTGCCCCCCCCCAAAAAAAGGTGTACCCATTTTAACAAAGGAAAAAACTGTATTAAAATTGTCATACTCAATATATGCCGATAACAAAAGATGAATACAAGTCATGTGCACACATTATTTTGGCACCCCAATATATATTATCTTCATTTGTATCTGACAACTTCTGCCACAAACAAGTCAAAAACAAATGTTCAGCATCACATGTCTACCATTAGTTTTTCCATCAGCTGAGGTGCAGAGATGAGAAATTCAGTTCTCTAATCATGAACATTTATCCCCATTCATACACAAATGCTTAACACATCACATACCAGGTGCTGTGCTATGTAGTGGGAAACAATGGAGAACAATACAGATATGGTTCTGCCCTCAGGCAACTTACTCTATTGTCAATCACCATCCCTTGTAATTCATCTGACTCTGGCAAGGGACCAGATGCTTTCTCAAAGTTGTTTTTCTGTGGCTCTATTGGGAGCAGAAGATGATGTTCTACGGGTTCTTGTTATACACTACACCCCTTGGCTCCTCATTCATGATGTCACTCTTTGAGCACCAAATCAAGTCCTGGAAGAAACCTAGGAATTAGGTGAGGAACTAGAAGACGACCAGCTTATCAGGGCTGGGGATCAAGTGATTGGGAACGTAGCCTGCGGAAGCTTATTATCCTCCATCAAGGAGCTGGTGTGAGAGTGAGCTGAGACGCAAGAGTAAGTTGGGAGCTGGGGTCAGTACTGGCGCCCATTCCTGGTCATCCTGACAGGTAAGGGGGCCTTTGATTAAAACCAGCAAGTTGGGAGGGACTGGGGTTGGGGAGGCAACAAGGGACAGGCGCTGTCTTAGCTTCCAGCCTGTCTCCAACCTTGATAGTTTGAGAACAGAGGGAGGGGACTTGATCTTGCAGGAGAGAAGAAGGGGTTTCTAGGAGAACTAGCATAGAAAGCAATGGTAGAGAAAGAGAAAGATGGTCAGGGAGCTTTATACAAAAAGTAATGAGACTGGGGAATGACTATATTTCCTTAGAGTGGCGGTTCTCAGCCCTAGCTGGGGCTAGAATCATTTGGGGGAGTTTTAAAAACACTGATGCTATGCTCCAGGTGCTATGCTCCAAGATTCAACTATTGGTCGGTGTGAGGCCTGAGCGCTGATTTGTCTTGAAAGCTCCACAGATGGTTCTAATGTGTAGCCAACGTTGAGGACAAACAGCATCCCCATCATCTGGAGCTCTTTAGAAATGCAGAGTCTTTAGCTTCAGACCTACTGAGTCAAAATCTGAATTTTGACAAGATTCCTAAGTGATTTGTATGCCCACTAAGTTTGATAAGCACTGTGCAGAGTAAAACGGTCTGCAAGCAAACGGGAACTAGCTAGAGATGAGGCTGGGCAAGCTTTCCCTTCAAGATCTAGTCCATCATCTCATTTATGAATGACTCCTTTTAGCTCCTTTATCATCTTCACCTCCTCTTAATATTCCTCCTCTGTATTCTTGAATCATTTGACAGATATGTTACCCTGCTCTGTTTTTAGCCATCCCTTTCTGGTTCCTGGCTTCCCTCTGCCCTTGAATTCAGATGAGCGATACACCAGCATTGGGATATACCCAGTCCTTTGGTATCTACACGTACCCAGGGGAGAGGATCTCTATGGCTGTGTCATCAGGACCACATCGTTCTATACATGGGTCTCCCTGATCCCCTCCCATCCCAGCAGAACTGTTTTGTCATACATCTCTCATCCTCAGCCTCTGCTCAGCTGTGTCCCCAGGTCCCCCAGCAGCCACCATCTGCTGCTATTGACTAAGCTTTAATTGATGCCACTTTGTGGGGTCTAAACTGCTCTCTCTGATTCCCTGTTTTCTAAATTCTTGGGTTTAAAGCAGATTTTATTATTTTACCTCAGTACACCATCATAAAATAGCAGCTATTATAGAAGATATGACCCTTCAGCTTGTTCTTGCTGGTGTTCAAGTGAACCTTACGGGGTCCTGGTGTTTCTTATTGGCTCTCCAACTAGACTGAGAGTGTCAGGAGGATGGCACACAGGCCTCATTCGTTTTTTGTGTGCCCAGCATTCCATCCAGTGTCTAGCACCAAGAACACTATCAGTGTCTGTTAGTTAAGTGACATTGTGTCTAATGCACAGAATTAATCCATTAAGTAGAACAAAAGGCATGATCAAGCTCTACACTAGACAGAAGAATACTGTTTTCACCAGTATTTCTGAAAATAAAGGATCAGAAATTGACTGAGTATAAACATTATAATTTCATAGTATATTTGACTTAAAGAGTCAAGGTTATCCTTTTATAGCAAGAACACACTAAAACTCTTTCACAGTCACTTTTTTGTATTTATTCTTCATTGATGGTAAGTTTATACCTTAAAGAAGAGGAACAGACATTAGTTGAGCAATTTATCTGTAGTAAGCACTTTGGCGCTTTACCTGTTGCACCATATCAACTCTCTGAGGCAGGTATTCTTACTGTCCTCATTTGATAGGTGAAAAAACCCTAGGGTTTTAGAGATGATATTGACAAAAATTAGCAAACGTTGGGAGCCATATTTGTACCCAGATAGTTTGAATCCCAGAGCCCATGATCTTTTACTTTTTGCTCACTTGCACTTGTCAATCCCACCGAGAGAAAGGGTTAGTGTTTTTCCGCTCGCCCCTTTCCTTTCCCACAGCCCGCCCCAGATATGAGTCTGCTCCCTCTTCCTAGCATAAGGCTGCCTGCAGATCTGAATTCCACTCCTGCCCCAGCCCTAACTAGTACTGTGAACTGAACCTTGTCCATAAACCCAGACAGTTCCAACCTGGAAGAGATGCCATGAGAAATAGACAGCATGGTCATTCTCTAGAGCAGACTTTCCAATGAAGATTAGAAGCTGCAACTGCCTCTAAATGACCTTTCTTTTCCAGGTCCTCTACTGAAGTTTGTCCAGCGCTGCTTCTGCTCCAACCCACACTACAATCAATTCAACTTAGAAAAATATCATCCAGGACGGTCCACTTTTCCCCTCAATCCCATCAGTTCTGGCATTTTGAATCAATGTCACCAAACATTAATGCCAACACCCCCCATTCTGCCCTTTTTTGGTTTCTGACATCCTACGAAGCCGGGAATAAACTTCACCTTATCTCTTAGCCCAGACACCTTGCTTCTTTAGGCCCAGAGACTGAAGTTATGGCACACCTATGCTTTTCCTGTAGAAAGCAGGCTTGGAATTCTGCAGCAGAGGAAGCCGAGACTCAGGAGTCATTAGTTCTACTCCAGGAACCCGGTGGGCCATGGGCGTTGCCTTTCTACCCCAGGCTGGGTGACCCCTTTCAGCACGGCCCTGAATTCTTGGACTCACTCTCCTGTTTTTGTGGGCTGTCACGCTGGAACTGCTCGGGATGTGGACATTTGTTTAAGGAAAGCTGCGACCCCTGCTCAGAGTGTCCTGAGCCCCAGCCCACAGCGTGGACCCCGATGGATCCAAAAGCAGCTGCAGGAGAGGCTGAACCTGCAGAGGATATGAATCCCAGAACAATCAGAGAGACTGAGGCCTTGGGAACCTCCCAGGAGACTGAGGCCCGTGTCAGCGGGGGGTCCCCCTGCACTCCTCCCGGCACAGCCCTCCCCGGGGCTCCCACCCTAGGAGCGGGCAGCAGGACGAGGAGAGGAGCGGGTGCACAGGCTCCAGCTTGACTGCGGTTGTCTGGGCTCCATCGTCTCCACACTGAGAATCAGAGGTCTTCCCTGAGAACTGATCTCGTTCTTTGTCCTCCCTCCCCCCTTTCCTAGATGACTTGAAAGTTTTTCAATAAAATTTTACAAAAAAAAAAAAAAAAAAGGATTACTTTCGTTTTTCCTTTTACTGTCCGATTAAAGGGAGAGGATGGGCAGTGGAACGGGAGGCAGAGACCCCGCTGGAAACGTCTCACGGATCTGGGCTTTGAGGAGAAGAAGGATGCAGTCGAGTCCCTTCCCCTAATTGCAGGAAACTGCCATTGGCTCATTCTCATTACTGCATAATATTTGATTTTTGTGAGTAGATCACGATTTATCAATTATACTGTTGCTAGACATAATTTTTAGTTTGGGGCTGTTATGAATAGCGTTACTTTGAACATTACGTGTTTTTAGGTGAACGCGTACTACATGCGCTTCTGTTGGTTACAGAGCTGCCGCTAGGAGTAGAATTGTTGGGTCATAGAGTCTGCATGTTCAGCTTGAGTAGTGTTGACCTTAAAAATAAAATGGTCAGTTATTTTACCAGCAAAAAATGGGCTTATTTGGGAACAGCAAAGAATTACGATTCAGGACAAGCAAGCTATAGCAAAAGCCATAGGCAAGTCCAACAAAGGAAAGGGGTGTTTATGGAGAAAAAGAAGAAAGTTGGGAGCGGTTGTTTGGAACAAAAGTCTGTTGGAGGAAAGTGAGAGTCTCGGGTGAGGACGGTTTCTCACTGGTTGAGTTCCTGTAGAAGACGCAATGTACATCTTGTCCTGTTGGGGCCTATAATTCATGATTTTTTCCAGTTTATGATTCTTCTGCTGGGATCTGTAATCGACAGTTCTTCCTATAATTGGCATCGAATAGTACAGTGTGAGAGCGCCCCCTTCTGGCCTCCCAACTCCTTTTCAGTGGGGTTTTCCTGTATTCTCCCAGTGCTGACAGATTTGCACGTTATACCAATTCATATCCCACCAGCAGGGTATGAGAATTTGGGTTGCTCCTCATCCTTGCCAATATTGGGCATTTTCTGTTTTTTTCATTTTAGGCATTTAGTTGGATGTGTACAAGTAGAGAATTGTGGTTTTAATTTGCAATTCCCTAATGACTGATGAATCTGAGCACCTTTTTATATACTTATTGGCTCAGTCCCACTTTTATTCCCTGGATTATTTTTATACACCAAGTCTTTATTATACATAGAGAATAATATTGAAGAAACCAGGTTTGGCATTTTTAGATATGGATCTGTAGAGACAACTTAGTTTCTGAGGGTCTGCAAGGAGAAAGCTAGACCCAGAAAGTCTACAGTTTCTAACCAAAGATGAGTCCATCTCGCAGTCATTTAACACGTTGCTTACGGATCACGAGAATCTTCGTTTTTTTTTCTGAGCCATGCGTTAAGGACGGATAACGAGAATTCTCGTTTTTACTGTTGACTCTTTTTACTTTGCACATTTTATTGAATTATTTGTGTTTTGTTAATAACAAAGGAAGCTGCTTTCTGCAGTATCACACCAGGAGGGATTACTAACATCATAGGTGAGTAAATCCTAAAAAATTCCATAGAAAAATAATAAATGACATAGAAGCATTTACGCTTTAAAGAGAAGGGTGCATTTTAAAGTAGTTTCTTTTAAAAACCTGCTGGAACAGAGGGGTATGAGGGATTTAAACCCCGCCGTATGCAACGTGTTAACACAAGACTGATGAGTTGACTTACAAAGCAATTGAACAGATTCAATTTCCTATGACTCATATGACCTATAGCTGAGCAATGCAATGTCTTATAAGCTTTGTGGTCATCCCATGTTTTGATATTAAAGGTCATATTTCTGGAAGATTAAACAAGAGCTTTGTGATTAACAATTGAATATCCTAGGAAGCTACTTGCTCTTTCTTGCTAAAGACAACCAGAGACAGAGCCCACATACATTTAATTTTAAATAAGAATCTTTCCCCACTTGTCTAGTGCCCTATATTGCTCTTTTCTTTTTCTTTTTTAACTCTGGTAACAAAGTAAATATTTCCTACTCTACCCATTATCTTAATGAGAAGGATAAAATTGGAATTTCAAAATAATTTTCTTTTTGATAAGGCTTCTCATCAAATATCACAATGACATAATTTCTTTTAATTATGACTAGGGTTGACTAAAGTTTTTTTTTAGATTATATTTTATTATTTTCAGAGCAGTAACTGCTGACATTCAACCATATAACCTACTGTACAACTCACTATATTCATAGTGACAACTACACTGCCGTAGCAGTGTTGTATGCCTACCTCAGTTGAAATATAAATTCTTCAAAGAGGTCTTACTGAGCACCCACTCAAAAGTATCCCATTACTCCCTAACGCATTACTTTATTTTCATCATCAACTTAACATTATCTGATTCTTATTTATTCAGATATTTATCGACGCCCCCATTATTAGGTCAGCTTTATGAAGTGGATGTCTTGTTTGTCTCACTCAGTGTTTTATTCCCAGCACCTAGAACAGTGCTTAACCCTTCCTAGATGCTCGAATAAATCACCCCTACAAATTTTTAAGGGATATTGTTTATTAAACTCATATCAATTCAGCAGGGACACATCATCAGTAATATCTGCTTAGTCTTTCTCTCACTGTTTTTCTTAGCTGCCTTCTTTGGCCCCCAAATCTGTACCTGGGGGCATCAACCACTCACCACCCACCCTGACGGCTGGGAGAGTCTACTGCTTTTTAACTTTGAATATTCTCATAAATCCATAAAAGTATAAAGGATACAAACAGACTTTCACAGCCTCTTTAAAGAAAGGGGATTCCCAGTGTGGCGTGGAAATGGTTCTGTCACTTCCAGTGATATAAATGGGGTGGGGTCCGGGTGACTCAGTCCCACAGCCAGCTGGTCTTCTGACCTCGCAAGAATTTACTTGGATTGAGTGTTTTTCAGACCTCACCACTATCATTTGATAAAAGCAGTCTGGAAAACCCCTAGGTGGAAAAAGTTAGAGTGGATTTGGGTGAGGCAGGGTTGGAAGGGGGCACTTGGAGACCCACAAGAAAGTAGAGAATTCAGGCTCTTTGTAGAGTTGGGTGACTGGTGACTATAAACTCTGGAGTGAGAGAGCTTTGCTGCCTTCTTTCATTGCTCTCTGCTTTACCCCTGAGTCTGGGAGCTCAGGAGTTCTTAAGTCTTCCTGCTTCTCTAAGCCAAGAGCCCCTTTCCTATCCTCACATCCTTGTTTGCCCTGGGACAGAGGCTAAAGTCTAGTAGAGCTAGAAGGAAGAAATAGTGTCAGCAGTAGTGAGCTGGTCTGTGATGTTCACAGGGAATTAACAAGAGCAATCGAAGCGTCTTGGGAAATGCTTTGTTTAGGATTGTGGTTAGTGCTCACCTACCATCCTGACATGGAGAGTAGCATCGTTTAACAGATGCCTACCAGTGTTGTTATATTGTTACAGCAGTCACTCATTTACTATTTATTAGGCATCTGCTATGTATCAGACACATTTCCAGGTCCTGGGAATATAGTGAACAAGAAAGACAAATGTCCTACTTTCATGGAGCATATCATTGAGCAAAGATACTAAATAAAATAATAATCCACTTAATCTATAGTGGAAACCCAAATGAGATGATGATAGTGTGAATGAGTTTTCAGAGGACTTGACTGATTATTTTTCAATAAATCTTCTGGGAGAATGCAAGCATGAAAGGGAAATAATTTTTTTCTGTATGCTTTTTATTTTGATTGATTCCAAAAAGTTCACATCAAAGGAAATTCTTTCTCTAATGGTGTTCATACACTTCAATATGTGTTTGACAGCATTTGTCAAGAATTTAAAACAAAATGTCTAATAATGTCCCATCATCATATTTGCAATGATTAACGTACCAAAATTTAGGAAGCCAATTTAATGATTTTTGAATTTCACATTCATTCATTAACTAAATGATTGAATCGTATGTTAGGTGCTGGAGAGAAAATGGTCACCAAATCACATAAAATGCCTGCTCTCAGACAGCCTAACATCTAGCAGGATAGATAGACATGCAAAATCATTCAGGGAGATACAGGTGCCATGGGAAACAGAAAAAGTGACCTCATGAAACAGGGGTCAAGGAAGGCTTCTCGGGTCACATAATGTTGAAGATGGGATCTGAAGGAGAAGAGAGAGTGATACGGATGAAGAGCAAAGGGAAGAAGCCCCAGGCAGAGGAGCAGCCCATTCCATGCAGCTTGGTAACCATGTTTGGCTAATTAGAGGAACTTAAACAAACGTAGCACCTTGACCTTGGAGAGCATGTGGGAGTGCCGCAAGCTGAGGCTAGAGAGACGCTCAGGACCTGGATACTGGAGCGCCTTGTAAGCTTTTTTAAGGATTTCAGATTTTATCCTAAGAGCTACGGAAAGACACAAAAGGTCTTTTGTTTTGTTTTGAACAGGAAAGTGACCTAAATAGGATTGTTTTTGTCAAAAAGATCAGCTTGCTGTGTGGAAAATCGGTCACATGTTCAGATTCCCCCTGTGGATGCGGGGGGAAGGGTTTAACTGTTGTTTGGGTCTATGTTTCGGTGGCAGCTTGCTTTACGGGGGTACCTGTGAGAATGCAGTCAGCTAGAGAGGCAGATTTGACATTGTTCCATTGTTTCCGTGGCTTCTAGCAAAAGTAAGCCTAGATATGCTTGTTTTCAACACTAGATCCTTTCTCATCCTCCTTATGTTGTCTCTATTCTAGAAAGATCGAAAACTGCCTTCCTATATGTTTGGTTTTTATCTATATTGTGTTATTATATTTATATAGAGCTCTCACTTTAACATTCTATTTAATAGTTTCTTTTGTGATGCTAATAATCAACAACTTTGCCTTCCAGTTCAAAGTTCTGAATATAATTATCCACCCAGGGGAATTCAACTGGTTACCACAGAGCATGTTTCCTGGCCCTGAGAGACCACCCATCCTGAAGCTTCCTGCTCTCGTTCCTGAGTTGTTCAACCTGCACACCCAATCCTGGACTCGTGAGAAGCCCCCAGAGAGCTAACTCTCTTGCACTTTGGATTGTTTCCTCCAGTCTTCCAGGCTTTTGAGGACGTTAGATCCCATACTTGGTAGGCTAGTGTTTCACCCAAAACCCAAAGCAGCATGCCAACCAAGAAAGAGAAGCAAGGGGGTAGTTGAGGGTATCTAAGAAGATGTATAAGTTTGTGTCTTAAACTGTTTATCCCCTTTCCCACTCAGGTCCACTCATCGCTTCCCAGTATATCCAGCTTCCAAACCACAATATGGGGCTTCCCTTTTCTCCATTGGGAACAAAAATCTCCTCACTCTTGTTTCAGACTCATTCAGCCACAGATTCTTCTTCTAGACAGCTAATCATGATCTAGAAGAGGAAGGCAAGAGTTAAAACAATAATGTTCCCCACTTCTGTGGCTGGTCTCAAGGCAGTCAAACAATTCCCAGCATCTACTTGATGCTGCTGCCAGGTAGGGCCAGATTCCTCACGCCCTGAGTAAGGATGGTGAATGCACAGCAAGTGTAAGTTACGAGTTACCGGTATAAGAAAACTTTGGGAAAATGCGTCCAGTTAAAAGTGTACTAATTAGTAATGTTTTATTAACAAAGTATCTACTTTCAAAATTTTTAGGTTTTGTGGTGGGCTGAGACAGACGCAGCTCCCCAGGTGACGGCGACGTGCAGGAGGAGCCAGGGATGAGAAAAGCTGCCTCAGAGCCTTGCTGTTCAAAGTGTGCTTCATGGAGCACCGACGAAGGCACCACGCGGTGGCTAATTAGACACACGGACCTACTGAATTAGACTGCATTTTAACCAGATTCTCAGGTAAGTCGCACGCACAGGAAAGGTGGAGAGGCTGTTTTAGAGATTTGCTGACATCTACTGGAGACAGCAAATTCTTCAGAAGTCCCTGAAATGACTTGTTAAACCTAATCGAACGCCAGGGGTCACTGTAGCCTGCCACATGTGTGAAGAACTGCGGCAACCCTGAGGAGAACAATGCCTGAGGGAATGGTCCTGCATTGCTCAAGAATAATTGTGAAAACAAGAAACATGCTTTACCTAGTCCCTTTACTACGGGGGGGGGGGGGGGGGGGGGCGCTGAGTTTGCCACCCCCAAGTATGCCTTTTGGGCATATTATTTTAAGCTGGTTATTTTTAAGAAACAAAAGACTCAAGAAGAGCCTTTTACCACCCTCTCACTGACTATAGAAATTCAGAAAGAAAAACAGGCTCCAGGAAGGAAGGCTCCTCCCACCTGGTGAGAACCTGACCCACTTTTTGATAGATAAGAAACGCTCTGGGGGGCTGGGTTCTCTGTTGTATACTTTGCCCCAGTAGCAGAACCATATTCTTTACCAGAGATAAGAAAATGCTTACTATCACTATGAAGACATGTCTGAGCATTTTATTTCTGCTGATCTATAACCAACGGGGCACTTGATTCCTCACAATAAAAGTTTCAGATCCAAATTTAAACATTATTAAGTTTGACAATGTAAAAAATGAAGACATTCTGGCAAAAATTAGAGGTAGAAGAAAGGAAGGGACGGTAGAGAGAAAAGACTAGCAATTCTAATATCCTAATGGCCTTTTTTTTTAGGAACCCCTTTTGCTGCTTCTAAAGGAAACTGAAATGATGGAAAGCCTAATGAGAGGCCCCCTACCTCTGGTTATGTCCCCAACCCCAATTCTCCACATTTCTTATTTGAGTGACCAGAAGCTGCTTAGGCCCCATGCACTCGAGCCCCCGCTACCACGCTGCACCCCCCCTTCACTATAGCTCCATTGTTGCGATCTGTTCATTTCCCTCCTCCCAAATCCTTGAGTCCCTGATGATTCAAAGCCACTTGGCCCCTACCTATGCATGCATGCTTGCCTGAGGAAATCCAAAATCTCCTCAGAATTTTGGGATTTCTAGACATGGCACAGTGGCTGAGCTTCATTTGGTCCTGGCAGCAAGCCCTGCTCAGATACTGTGCCCTGTTCCTATGACCAGGCTTCTGTTTTATTCCTGCATCTAAGCCCCCATCTCATACTAGGTTGGCGTCTTGACCAACCCTCTTGGCTGGAATAATTCCATTTATAATCTACCCAGGACTCTGCTTGCTCTAAAACCTAGGCACCTACTTTATAGTTACTAGCTTGCCCTTGAACTCCCATCTAGAGTCCAGGCCCCTTTACCTGGCACTAAGGAATCCTGATGCTCCTCCCAGGTTCCTTGCAGAAGGCCTGCTCCCAACCCTTTTCTCATAAACTCTCATAGAGCCTTTAGGGCACAGCCAAGCATCTGGCTTATGCCCCAGTAAGTGTCTTGGTGCCTTCTGGACATTGTGGCCCCTGGATTGAATCTGTACCCCTAACCTCTGGGCCTTTAGCACCGGCCTCACCCTGAAGGCTCACTCCATTTTCTCAGGAATCTACTCCTTGTGCCACTCTGTATCTTTCCATACCATTGGCCCTTATGTCTATCCCTTCCCAGTGCGGAAACCGAGTGAACTGGGCAATGGGAACAGAGGTGCTGTGTTAAGGGTTAATAGTCTATTTCGGGGCCAAATATAACCCTGAAACCCTCGTTGAAACTTGGGTAACATATTCCCTTAGAATCAATATGAAAATTAGCTTATAAGTTACTAACAGTTGTACTTTTAAGAAACGTACTTATTACTCAAATAACAATTGTTTATTATAAAATTAGAAAATATGATTATAGGAAAAGAAATATTCACTTATAATCGGTTCACCTAGACTCAGTGGTTTCCAATGCTGTTTGCCCATTGTGATTATATGGAGATCTTGTTAAGAATACATATTTCTGATCTCTAATCCAGAACTGCTGAGTCAAGGTTTCTAAGTGTGAGGCCTGAGAATCTATGTTTTTAAATTTCTGATACAGTAAGCTCATTAATTTGCAATAAAAAATCTAGATGGAACCACTGTTGACATTTGGTAGATTCTACCATTTTCTCTGTTTGCAAACAATTTAATTAATTTATTTTCATACAAATTTGGGATACTACTGTGTTTCCCCAAAAATAAGACCTAGCTGGACAATCAGCTCTAATGCATCTTTTGGAGCAAAAATTAATATAAGACCCAGTATCATATTATATTATATTATATTATATTATATTATATTATATTATATTATATTATATTATATTATATTGTATTATATTATACCTGGTCTTATATTAATTTTGCTCCAAAAGACGCATTAGAGCTGATTGTCCAGCTAGGTCTTATTTTCGGGGAAATATAGTACTGTGTGTTACTCATGACAGAACCCTGATCCCAATTACCTTAAATAAAAGGAGAGTTTAATGAATCATAACTGAGAAGTCGAATGTTGGCTCTGACTTTAAGAACTACTCAATCCAGTGTCTGATGCCTTTACCATCCTTAATTTTATTTGGAAATTAAAGCCCTTCTCTCCCTACAAACTCTAGGAAGAAAAGGTCCAGGAATTGTTCTCATTAGCCTGTCTTTCATGAGGTGCCAGGAGAATGAAGTACTTAAATTTGATGCGAATCACTTCTTTGGCCTATATGGGTTGGAGTCAGCGCTAGAAACCCATGGAATCATTTCCCTATAGGAAAGGGAAGTTCTATTAGCAGAAGAAGGAGGGGAAGGACATGTGTTGATCAGATGTAAACAACAGATGGGCAACACACACTACACTTATAGTTCTGCTTCCTGCTGTTTTCATTTAGTATTGTATACTCATCACTTTTTCATGTTATCAAGTATTCTTTGAAAATTTGATATTTTATTACCATGTAATATTCTAATTTATATGGGCACTGTATTAATTATCTATTGCTGCATTGCAAATTACCCTAACATTTAGCAACTTAAAACAAAAAGAAATTATTATCTCACACAGTTTCTGAGTCTTAGGAATCTCAGAGTGACTTAGCTGGGTAGTTCTGGCCCAGGGTCTGTCATGAGGTTGCTGTCAAGCTGTCAGCTAGAGCTGCAGACTTGACTGGGGCTAGAGGATCCTCTTCCAAACTCACTCAAGTGGCAGTCAGCTGGAGGCCTCAGTTCCTTACCATCTGAGGCTCTCCATAGGGCTGCTGCTGACATGGCTTCCCCCAGAGTAAGTGAGTCACAAAGAGAATAAGAGAGAGAGGGAGAAAGAAGAAAGATACAACTTTTACATAACCTAATCTTGGAAGTGAAATATCGTCACTTTTGCTTTATTCCATGGGTCATATAGACCCATGTTGGGGCAAGGTGGGAGGGGACTACACAGAGGTGTGAACACCAGGAGTTGGAGTTCATTGGGGGCCATCTTAGATGCTGCAGACCACAGATACCATTCTTTTACTGTCAGATAATTAGGTTGGTTCCAGTTTGTCAAGTGTTTAAGTAATACTATAATGAATATCTAGTATATCTAGGCATCGTGTTTAACATTAGAAAATATATATTATAATTTTTATAGAATTAAGAGCAGTTATTGAGAACACTGATGATTGACACAAAGTAAATCATATCCTGACCAAAAGAGGAGATTCCCTGTTGTTCCACACAGAACTTGGGGAATCCACTAAATCTACATTATGCAAATGAAAGATGTGTAAGTGGTTCAGTCTGTGGCAATGCCTCTGGGCCACCATCACCTCCTCTCAGGCCACTTCTGATTTCAGCTGCAGCAGTGATAGACACGTCTGACTTGTGTCATTCCACATTCTGCCCCAGGCCTTCTCCCATGCTCTGGGAGATTGTTTGGCTCTTGCAAGTGCAGCTCAGAAGTGCAAAAGGGTTAAAGCCCATGGGGCAACCCTTACTGGAATGGCATGGGAGTATTCTTTTTTCCATCTTTCAGGTGAACCATTGGGGGAAAACTCTGCATACCACACAGAAGCCCCAGCAGAACTGAGCATCCATTACCCACAGCAGGCGCCTCAATAATGCACCCTTACGTGAACTCTCCTTTCTTCCCTGTCTCACTTTCCAAGCTCACACTAGCTCCTGCTTCTGGGTATAACCCCTCAAATATACTCCTTGTACCAGTGCTTAACTCGGAGTCTGATTTTAAGGGAATACTAAATAAATCAGCATGTTTTGATAATTATATAACAATCATCCTGTTGAATTAAACTGTGGTGTCCCAGTAAAGACCAAGAAGTCTTTGCTATCCTACGAAATACTTGGGACATTCCATACATACTCTATCTTATTGTGTTTTTGGATTAATTAAGAACCATTATTTCCTTATTTCCTTTACTAAACACATTACAACAAACTGCATCATAGATGCTAATAGAAACATTGCTTCCCACACAGGAGTTTTCTAAGCTACATATTTCAAAATATCACAAGGATTTTTCCTCCAAGGAAAAGAGACGAGTTAAGATCCACCCTACGTTGCCTCTACTCTCCTGGGAAATCAAGGCCTCTCGCGTCTTTGGCAGGTCAGGACCGTTCGGGAATGGGATGCTGCCATTTAAACACGAAGTGTTTACCCTGACTGCTGTCGCATTAGCCCAGACATGCAACACAGCAAAGCTGCTACTCAGGACAATCTCCAGCTTGCTGATGTGTCAATTCTAATAAACAAAGTACAAAGAACAATCTGGAGTCTCCTGGGCTGGCCATGTAATTTTTTTTTAATCACTGTAAAAATGGAGGAGAATGTCCATTTACTCATGTTGAAGTGGGATAGCTTTAGAGTTATATTTTATGCTCATTAAAAGTTCTCAACATTCAGAAAGGGTGCTAGCCAGTATCCCAGAACAGCTGTCTGTTAAAACATTTGTGACAGAACTTAACAATTCCCAAGGGCAGACCTATAACTATAAACTTACTGTGACTCAATATATATGAAAAGATTAAGGTGAAAATGTGTAAGGAAACATTAATATTTAAACACTGTGAACATTTTGGTGAAGTGAATATTTTATCATGTAAGGAACCTCTCTAATTTATGTTTGGATTTTTCACAAATTGGATTTTCTGGTGAATCACAAATTACCCGTGTTACTAAAATAAATCAACAAAATTTTAGCTAAAAGCAAAAAACAAAACAAAACAAAAAACCAGAAAACAAACTTGGGAGTCTAGTAAGTATTTGCAGCATCAGAGTAGGCAAATGAACACACAATTTTTTTTTTTCTGAAATAGAATGTTAAAGAAACTTCTCAGACTTTTATTACTGTTTTCATGCACTCTTTAATATCTGAAGATCAAGATTAAGAGTCAAGATTTAGATCACTCTTCTATTCCTTGGAAGTCTGTCTGGGTTATTTGCTGCAGATCAAGCATAGGGCCCTAGTAATTCAAAATTATCATCTTTTCAACGTCTGACTATCTGGTTACCTAAAGGCCGTAAAACAATCTAGAGAGAGGGCTGTGACCTATGGGAGATGAGTTCATAGCCAAGTCCACGCTGGAGGTAACTCTATACCAGAGGAATCTGCAAAGAAAATGTCTGATTAACATTTCTAGACTATTTCCCTTTGCGAGATCAGAGTTCACCTGTCTGCTGCTGCCGCCTCTGCTGGGGCCTGATCTTAAGCTGCCAGTAGATCACAAGCAAACTTGCCTTCAATTTCTAAGATAGGAAAATTTTAGTCTTTCTGCTTTCCACTCTACCCTCCCTCCATTCCTGCCCCCAAATCCCCCCCTCTCACCCCTGTACACAACACACACACACACACACACACACACACACACACACACACACACACACACATTCTTTGTATTTAGGAGCAGGAAAATGGACCCGAGGACAGTTTGCAAAGCACAGGTCTACAAAGTGCTTTTTCATTTCTGACATCGAATGGTTCCAGATGTGGGTTATCCTGGAGAAGAACTCAATATTAGGACAAATATTCTCCCTTCTCTTTCCTGATCTTCTCTTCTTTCTCATTGAAAGAGCTAAATGTTGAATTTACAATTTTTATAGCGAAGCCAGGTTATCTTTTTCTAGATCTAACACTCAGATTATTAAGTAGTTGGCTTTGGTCCTTAAAATAAAATGTATGAGTTTTGTTTTTTTTCCCCTTCGAATCCTCCCTTTAGAAAACATCCAAAAGAGAATTCTTTTTGCACTCTGGGTAGTTAAATTTAGGATTACAATTAAAACAAAACAAAACAAAACATGTGAATATATATCTTGGTCAACAGAGCAGCAGCTGGAAATCCAGCCTAAAGCCTGTCAGTAGGCCAGAGACCATCTTGTTTTAGTAGCTTTTGTTTGGTTCTGTTAACTCTATGGCTGCTTGACAGAGGGTCAGTAGCTGTAATTTGATATTAAATAATTATTAGGATTCTCTCTCTTTCTCTCTCTCTCTCAAGTTTGGAGTCACGGCATGAGGATTATTGGACCCTATGACCCCAGCAAGGATGCTGCCATCCCCAGGTTCTGCTTTCATCCCAAAGACAGTTCTGCTGCACTGTCCCTGTCGCTTTCTGCCAGACCCTGAGTCTTCTATGTTAGAAGGTCAAATGCCTGAGAGAGAACTTGATAAAACAGTTAAGAGGGGTTCGAAGTTTTGAGCTCTGTTCTCGTCTGGCTTTTCACCCAACTCCCCACATGATCTTGGGTTTAGTAGGCCCCAGATAGAGTTAGAGAGATGGGAAGCTAATGGCCTTTGTTTTCTCCTCCTCAGGAGGCTGTTCTTCCCAAGGTCCCTGAACCCTCAAGCTTTCTCCAGCAATCTGAAGTTCAATGACTTAATAATGACACTAGCAATTGCGTACCTACGGTGTTGGGGCCATGCACTAGATATATTATATGCTGTCTCATTTCATCCTCAAGGTAACCCATGTAGGTTAATTTATGATGATGGGGCTCAGGTTCTCTGAAGTTCAGTTCCTTGTGCAAAACCATTCAGCTGTCAGAGCCTGTATTTGAGCCCAGGCCTGCCTGACTCCACACTTTGTTCCCTTCAGGACACATTTCCCTGGGACCGCAGCGTAATGAAGTAGAATAAAATACGTTCAAGTCTGGGCTGTGCCATCACTTAGGTGTGTGACTGGATAAGTCTCCTAAGCTTCTAGAACACCAGTGTCCTCCTCTACAAGGTGAGGGACTTGGTCACATCTAAGCCTCCCTGCCATGCCAAGGTTCTGGTATCCCCTGATTCTAGACAAATGGAGGAAGAAGAAATTGCATCAGTAAGCTCCTGGGTGAGGTGAAGATTAAACAGTGGAGAGCCTGGACTCTGATAAACTACACACGTAGATGAACGACATGTGCTTGAGGCAGGGTGGGCAAAGTCTGACCGTGTCTCCAGGGATCATTGCCCTTTTGGCTCTAGTTGGAGTGAGAGCTGCCCCTTTTGTCCTGTGCTGGAGGCCCTGTGCTGAGCTCTCACTGCAGATCTCCCTCTCCAGCACACGCCCTTCCCATGGCCCTCTTCTTCTCCCTTTTAATGCACCTAGCCTTGACTTGACGTCTCTACAGGCTTCTGTACCCTTCACAGGGGTGTCGGCAATGTCAGGGGCAGGGTGTAGGTGGGAAAGGAAGGAAAGGATTGAGCTCTGGACTCCACCCAAATGGATTCTTCTACTTGCCACTGGGAGCCAGAATCTTCTGCTATTTGGAAGGTTCCTGTGCTAACAAGGCCCTCTTTCCCACCTTCCCAGCACTCCTGGCCTTGTCACCTGGACTTCTCCAGGGCTTACAGGGGGCTTACTTATATGGGAGCCTTTCTGCATCCATCTATACAACTCCTCCAGTAGAACCTTTTCCTAAAGCCTGTGTCCCATGCCTGTGGGTTGCTCTCTGAACACCCAAATAACAATAAAAGCTACCATTTGCTGAAGGTCTGTTAAAGTCCCAGGCATTTTAATAACAGCTCTGGGTAGATTATCTAACTTGATTAATTCCTCACCACCCTGTTAGTCAGCTAGCATTATCACATTTGCTCAAGAGAAAATTGTTGCTCAGAGAGCTTGAGGTGCCCAGTTACCTAGCTAATAGATGGCAGAGACAATATTCAAACCAGTTTTCCTGACGGAAAGAAAAACATTGCCTTCCCAAGGCTTTCTTTGCTAAAAGTTAAAACACACATTCTGACCAGCTTCAGTGTGCAGTGGGGTCTCTGATAGAATATTTGAGGTCATGATAGTCCCAGATGAACTGGGAGACATGTTTACCGAACCCGTATTTCCCAGTGACCTCTTTCCCCGTCTCCCACATGCCCCAACCTGGTGGATATACTAGCTGCTAGGAAGGAATTGACGTGATGAAATAAGTCATACCGACAAGGCTGCTGTGTTAGTCATGTCGTTTTGTTTTCCTCTGTGGTGTGAGCATGGAAGTCCTCAAATGATGGAACGCTTCAAGGATTTTCATGTTTTTATGGGGAATTTTATATTAGCACATGTGATTGCTAATTTGACAAGAACTCTTCCTTTCTTTGTTCTTCTTGAGCAAGGCACAAAAGGCCCAATTTTCCTATTTGCCTCACCCATTAGATCTAAAGCCTACCTTTGTCTGTACTTCTGCCAATGAAGCACCATGTGATCGCCTGTTTATTACTTTCTCCTTTTTAATAATAGGCTCTGTGAAGGAAGATAATTAAGCCAAAGGGACCTCTAGCTGGTGGGGTTTCTGGCGAGGAGAGTTTTCTGATTCCTCTGAAATCACACTCCAGGCAGGCATCCGTCTGCTTTGGGAGTGAGTAACGTGAGTGCTGGGAGGAGGAGGAGGAGAGCCTGTGAGGTCCCAGGAAAGGAGGGGGTGTCAAATCCACTCCCTACCCCCACTCAGCTATCTTCTGGATTATACATGAGGCAGATGGCCCAGGCCCCTGAGGTATCTGAAAGTAGTGGCTTGGTGGTCAGCTCATCAAGGTTGTTTTCCCTGGACCGACTCCTGGTTTCTTCCACCACAGACTGAGACCTGTGCCCATCCACTTCCTGTTTTCAGCTTGCCCTCAGGCTCTGCTTCCTCCTTCTCTGTGGTCTGAGGAAGAGGAAGCACAGGAGGCAGAAGGATGATGCCGAGAGGAAACAGAAGCTGCGCTGAGTCTGGAGCTGAGGTGGTTGGCTCAGCACATCTCACTGGGTCAGGGAGGGGACATCCTGAGGGTAGATTGTGGATCTTAAATGTTTGGAAATCTGGGGGCAGAAGAAAGGGTATAGGAGAAAAGAGGATATCCATCAGACCAACAGGATCTGGTAAAAGAGGTCACAGCACTGTGATGAGGAGACCTGTGTCCCAGACCCAGTGAAGGAAGTGAAGAGAGTGACATCTGTTCCCACATGTGGACAAAAAAGGGGCCACATACTAAGCCTGACAAGCTCAGGGGAGGCCAGCACAGTGGGCCCTACAAACTCAGAGACTGAAATGAACCACACAGGGTGGTCTGAACATAAAAACTCCTAACTAAAAGCAGGTCATGGCAGGTAGTCACGTCCTAGGCCTGTAGCTTCCTTGACAAAGGTCAATCTTTACCTTAAGTAAGCCTGTCTATTGTCTTTTGGCATCTAAGATAACATACCTTTGGAATGTTAATCCAAAGTAATTAATCCAGAGTAATCCCCTTTTCTTGACCTCTCAGCGCACACCCACAGAGCACGAGATCACAGAACCCCTCATTGTTATCTTGTTCCCTGAACACCATCTCTATGTGCTGTAAATGTGAACGATCATGGATCCATCAATGTAAAAGAAGTATGTGTCTCTCCATTTTCCTTTTTATCCAGTCTCACAGATTTCCCTGCTTTGCTCTTTCCCTCCCCCTTAATCTACCACCGAATGATTCCATGTAGCCTTCCTTATGTCTCCTCCTTTGGTTCTAATGTGTCAAATAAGCTGCCAAACTGCCATTCTCCAGAGCATTCTCTCAATCTGTTGAGATTTTTGCTTCTTGGCAATTGTCGTCCCTTTGGCTCAAATAAACACATAAAAATTCTCTACAAGTTGGGATATATCGTATATTAACTCCACATTTGTCCATGAGGGTGCTTTCAAGTTGGATGAGAGATTTTTATTTTAAGTTTATACCAAGTTACTAACTTTAGATTTGTTAATCTTCCAATGCATGAAATAATTGAACTTTCTAAGTCATTTTTGCTATTTATTCGTTTCTGGGAACATTTTAACATGGGTAAGGAGAAAGGGCATGAATATATCACCGGACATCATATTCACTCTTATATACCACTGCTACCAAACTCAGGTGGGCACAGGCAACGTGCATTTGGTCATCTCTGAAGTTGTTTTCTCCTACAGTTTGTAAGTGTGGGAGAAAATATGTGTCTCATCTTTCTTATAAGGCTGTTGTGAGGATTAAATGGGCTAATCGATTTCATTCTTTTTTCCCAACAGATATTTATCAAAGGCCTGCTCTGTACCTACCCTCCTCCAGTTTTTGGGGGTTCCCAGTGAACAAGACAGACAAGCACCCTGACATGAGGCACTTACATTCCGTAGTGCATCAGTGGTTTTCAATCTTTTTGTTTTAAATTACAAAGTAGATAACTCTTTGTTCAGTTATAATTTCCCCTGGAAATCCTATATGTAAAGTAAATAAAAAGGTAACAAGAGCAGGGAAGAAGGTTATGCTGGATTATCCCAGCCCCGTTTTCCTAGTGGGCTTTGGGATCACCATTTGAGAACTATCTCAAGAACTTTACACACACACACACACACACACACACACACACACACACACCCCATACAGGTGAGAACATGATGCCTCCCAACTTTGCAAATACTCTGTGTAGTAGATGCTGTTGGTACTTCCCCCCGAGACTCCCTGTGCTGGCTGGAGCCCTCTCCCCACCCCCACTGCTGGGAGTGGTGGCCACCAGCAGCTCACAGCTGACCCTCTATCCAGAGCTTTGTCCTTGGCTTTTGGGCACCTCCTTTCCCAGAGAAGGTAAAGGACACCTCTCTCCCTTGCCTCAAGGTGGAGCATCTCATTGGTTAGGGTTCTGTCATAAGGCACGTGAGAGAGATTTTTGTCAAAAGGTGAGTAAACAGAATTTAATGGAGAGTATTTATAAAGGCAGGGACTTAATAAATGGAAAGTAACAAAGGATGTGAGGCTAGCAGCCTTTATAGTCTACGCTTGAAGGGCCCAGAGAGGGAGTAATCACCAGTGAGATTTAGTGAAAGTTGCAGCCAAAGGAGAGGCCCCCTGATAGTGGCTGTGGCCTTCAGGAGAGGCTGTGGCCACCGCCTAAGCAAAGCCTGGTCACGGCCCTGAGGTCCACCTCTTCCATCCCTGCAGTCTCCTGCCAGTGGTTTCCACTGTGGGCATCCAAAGACAAGGCATCCCTTATAATGCAGGCACAGAGCAGGGGCAGGGAGAGCAAGTCTGGAGGGGCAAATGGAGAAAATCCACTACAGTACCTGCCATGTGCCAGGCACAAGCAAGGTGCTGCAGACACAAAAATGGTGAGCTGCGGCTCCTTTCTGGAAGAGCGCAAGTCAGGGGCTCTTGGAGAGTGTGAGAAAGACTGGAGCTAGCTTCGAATCATGGTCCTGATAGTGATGGTTTTTCTAATTTTTTTTTAACATTGTTAAAATTAGTTGCAGGTGCACAAAACAATGTAATAGTTAGACATTTATCATTTATAGCCCTCACACAGTGACAACCCCCCTCCCCCATCCACTATCCCTCTAACATCGCACAGAGCCATTGCATTTTCACTGTCTCTATTCCTAATTGTACTACACTTCTTGTAACTATATATATAAAATTTATATATATATATATATATATATATATATATATATATAATTGTGATTGACATTCATTATTGTTCAGCTTCAGCTTCAGATGTGCAGTACAGTGATCAGGCATCTACATCATCCCTGAGGTGGTCTCCCTAATGAGACCTATTGGGTATCCTGAGTGTCTATTGGGTATCCTACAAAATCTTTCTGTTGGTGGGATTGCAGACTGGTGCAGCCACTATGGAAAACAGTATGGAGGTATCTCAAAAATCTGAAAATGGAACTACCTTATGATCCAGCAATTCCACTCCTAGGTATCTATCTGGAGAAATCCAAAAAAAATTCAAAAAAAATTTATGCACCCCTATGTTTATTGCAGCACTATACACAATAGCCAAGACATGGAAACAACCGAAATGCCTTTTGGTAGATGACTGGATTAAGAAACTGTGGTACATTTATACAATGGAGTATTACGCAGCCATAAAGAAGAATGATTGTCTTTTATAATGAAGATCGATGACAATTCAAAAATAATCTAGAAATCACAATCCTTACACATGGCTTGTGTGCAACAGTAGCTTCTGAAACAAATGTAGACCCTGCAGAGATGCAGACCCTGATTTTAGATAATCAGCAACCTGATCTCATGTTTGCAAGTAACATAGTGGTAAGCAGGAGGGACACCCCCTCCCAAGCACTTCACCCCCCATCCCATTGCCATGCCAACTCATAAAGTCCTGTCATCTCAGAGGGGGCAAAATTATACAAAACATGATAAACCATGAAACAACAGTACATATCAGCTACTTAAATTGTGAAACCTAAGTCACAGTTCTGTGTGTTTGGCAATAGAGTAAATATCAGTTGTGTGTGTGTGTGTGTGTGTGTGTGTGTGTGTGTGATTTTAAACATCGAAAACAATGATAAACTATGTGACTTGTATGGATCCACTACTGCATTAGATTATTTCCTTCTCATCTCAGTAAGTCTCCACTATAATGAGAGTAGATGAGGAGATGGGTACACACTTCAATCTCAGATGGGGGTGGCAGGGCTCCTGTCACCCACGCATTGGTCACCCCTGTTCTGTAGTGACTAACTGTCAGAAAGCAGGTCCCAAGAACCTGGGGGGCTTGCCAGTTCTCTGACCCCCATGAGAGCACCTGTCCATTGAGAGTAGGCAAGAAATTTTACCCTAAATGTTCAGTTTCAAAATGAAATGCCACTTGGATTGTTAGAACAAATTGAAATACATTCTTAATCAAATAAAAGTGTGAAAAGGATTGTTTTTGGTAAGGAAAGATTTGTTGATTTTTAACAATGTCAGCAAATACGTGGATAAAATGTGATAAAGACACCATGAATCTGATTTGATTTTTCTAAGAATTTGAAACTAAATCATTTCGTTGAGCTAGAAAGCAAGTGGTTGACTGACTCTCCCTGAACATCAGTTCTTCAAGGTAAAGGGAAAGAACGAGTCAACACACGTTTTGGCAACATCCCTCCCACGCCTGAGCCCCTGAGAAATTGGGGAGATGGCGTTTACAAAGTCCTTTCTGCAAAGCAACTGAGACAAAAAGATCAGAAAGGTCTGTTGGGAACATAGACTTTTTAGTCTGACTTCGTTTTCAGGAGCTGCTGTGTTTCCTCTTCACCTAAGACTGCTTCTTAAATGTGTGTTGTGGACAAGTGCTCTGGCTGGGACGGAGGGGAAAGGGGCCCCAAGTGTTGGCAAACAATACAGGACGTACACGTTGTTCAACAAACAAGTAAGCGCCCCCAAGAATATGAATGGGGACGGTGCGGGTGCTAAGGGCATGCAGCAGGCCTGGGGCTTTCAGCTTTCATTTCCGCCGCTGAGTGTGGGGAGAGCTGCAGCTCCTCCTTGTCGCAGACGTGACCGGACTGGAGGACTCCGTGTTCCCGAGGAAAGAGTTCGTGAACCCGTCTGCAGTTCGTCTTCTGAGGTTCCTTAGCAAGGAATCAGAGTAAGCATGTTGATAGTTTAAGGCTTGCTGAGTTCCCTTCTCATGACTCTGTATGTGCTACATGGTTTTTAAAATTGGAGGTTTAAGGTACGAGTTTCATTAACAGAAAAATTGGATGGAAGAATGCTGTTTGGACTAAATGCCAAAACACAGCTGTCTTCTCTTTTTCCCTTTGACTTGAGTTAACCCACGTAGCTACTGAGAGTAGAAAAAGAGGCCGTGGAAGCCTAGCTGGGCCTGCCAGACAGGGGAAAGGCAAGGAGCCTCTGCCTGAGAAGTGGGACACCCGCAGGCAGGGGATCAGGAGGAAGAAAAGGAGGGCGGGCGAGGAGGCGGAGAAGCAGAGCTCTCACGTCTGCCTGCCTACAATTATCTTTGCGAAATCCTCCGCCATTGAAATAGAGGCACAAACATCCTCCCGAGCCCTGTTTCTCTCCTTTTGTAGCAGCCACTCAGCCCACTGTCCAAAGCTGGGCTTAGATGCCTGCTCCACCAACTATTAGTGTGTGTCCTGGGAAAGTTGTTTAACTTTCTGTTTCTGTAAAACGGAGATAATAATAGTCCTTCGGCGTTCTGAGAATTCCTTGACATAATCCATTTAAAGCACTTAGAACCATGTCTAGCAAACAGTAGATTCTCTGCTGATAAAGTCACTGCTCTTCCTGCTGATAACCCCTTTGGGATTCCCCAAGGTGCTTAGATCACTGACTCCGGGGTGAGAGAGGCCTGGATATAAGCAGCTAACTGGGAAATGGAGAAAGAGAATTTGTCAACAGAGTCCTCTTCTTTCTGGAAATTTCTGAAGATGGCGAGAAGGTCAGTGGCAGCAGCTGATCAGGAGACCATCCAGTAAGCACTGAGGATCTAACGATAAGGGACCCTTGCTTCAATGGACGCTGTTCGTTGTGACACTTAGTGGTCAGAGCTGTAGTGGGTGATAGGTAAGAAAGGAATTATTCATCCAGAGATGGAGAGGAGGAATGTGCGTAACGAATATGAGTGAAAGGTGAAGGAATGCCTATAGAAGGTTAGAATTAGCACCAAAAATCTTGACTTGCAGAAAAAACTCATTTTGGCTTGATCTGAGGCTGTAGAAATGACTTTACTTCCCGCAGAAGAACTGGGAACTTGAGCAGAGTGAACCTGGGGGAAGGGTAGCAGGATTTGGTGGGGAGAGTTTTGAGATGGAAAGGGTTAAGGCCAGAGATCAGGCAGATAAATCATTGCTATCACTTGTACCATCAATAGCAAATAGTTACTAAATCTCTAGACAATTTTATCTGGTAAGCAATATACCCCTGGACTTTAAAACCAGATTGTTTACACGGGATAACCCTAATTGTATGAAGTGCTTACTATACATTTTCAGATTATAGCAAAAGCTTTCATTTCTAAGTGACTAACTGAGTGGATATGTGTGATGAATCTACACTGAGAAGTGCATAGGGAAAATAGGGTAAAGGTGACGATGTTAGGGTCTTGGCCCCCCACATGAAATTCTCCTTCAGCCCCTCTGGCAAAGAGAGTGCAATGTGTTCACTAAACCATATACATTCAATTCCTGAGTACACAAGAAAACCACGTTTTCTCCATGCTCTTGCATCTAGGTGGGACCATACAACTAGCTCTGGCCAACAGAGTATTAGTAGAAGTGACACAGGTCACTAGCATTTCCTAGATCTTCTATTCTCTCCCTCTCCTTTCTAGGAGGCAGAGCCACGGACGGAAGGAAACTGAATCCCTGAGTCAAAGCTTAGAAGGAATCTACCTGGGAGAGTCACCCAATCAGCATCAGAACATGAACTGGACTAGAAATAAAACAGCTATATTAAGCCTCTGAAATTTCAGGGCTTTTTTCGGTTGGTGTTGTAGATGCTGGCGTTAATGACCTTGACTAGTACAGTCCCAGACAGCAAAAATGATCAGTGTTGAGTGCTATTAATAGCGTAACCATAGCACTTCAGAGCAATAATACACGTGTTTTCTTTTGCCTTAAGATTTTGGAAGGTTCCTATTAAAGTGCAAATATAGAAGTATAATATACTAAGTGATCAAAATTCATGATGACATTTACTGAAGTCAGAGACACATGGGAATGCATAGATTCATTCATTGATTCATTCAATATTGAATGAGTGCCTACTATATGCTAGGTAATGGGCTAGGTGCTAGAGATACTGACAGTATTTCTAATTGGTAGCTTGTAAAGGACTTGTTGAGTGGGATGGAAATTTTGTTAAGATCTACATGTGAAACTTTCACTTTCTGGGGTGCCTCCTCCCCAGCTTTTATTCTTCAGTCGCACTCAGAAGGGCAAAGAAAGAGTTCCAAACTATGAGCAGCTGAACTCAGGCTTTGTGGCACAAGTAGAACAACTCCTTGCAGACAGGTCCTGAGCTGGGAGGGGGAGACTAGGGAGTCCAGGTAGGGTGAGTAGGAGAGGACTGTTGACCCATTTATGTTAAGAGGTATAGTGGGAACCAGGAGGACTTACAGGGTTTGGGATTCCTTGGAAGAGGGATCCATTAGAAGGTCTTGATGTCTAATAATGATCATCATTTATTAAAATGAACACACAAAAGCAATGTGATTTCTCCCACCTACAGAAAAATGTCTGCTGGAATTCTTTCAGCTTTCTTAGTATGAAGGAGATTCTGAATAATGGGGTAAGTGGCTGAAGAAGAATTTTAAAATATTAAGAGAGCAAATTCCGTATTTACGGACAGACACAGAAAATCACCTTTGCATAGACATTTGTTTCACTTTTTTGGATAAGATCACTTGAGTGGCTTTCTCTTAATTATCAAAGATGAGATGGGTTTCAAGCTTTTGCAGGAAAAAAAAATGGCTGGGCTCAGAGGGTGGGTTGGGGCCTGTGAAATAAAAGAGTTGAACTTGGAACTATAACCCAGAGCAGGGGACAAGCAATCACTAGATGGAACGGAGCCAAGAGTGGCAGTGGTACTAGCAGACTGGTGAAAATGTCCAGTTCTCTGTTTTATCAGTTGATTCTTGGAAGCTTCTTATGCTCTTGGACAGTAGCGGGTGTTTATTGTGGGAAGGGGAGGAGGCAGTGCTTGAAAGGAAATTTTGGACATGAAGGTATAGAGCTTGGAAACAATTAAGTAAAAACAAACAAAAATGTAGACTATCTTGGCCTTGAGTACATTTAAATGAAGACTGGGATGGGAAGCAAGCCCCTAAACACATTTGTTAAAGGAGTACAGAATTTGTGGCTGTGGTGAAACAGATAATTTAATGGGTACAGGATTGTTGGCTGCCTTTTGAACTTGATCTGGCCTGAACCTGTGACCAAGATGAATAATACGTTAGCAGAACAATGAGATCTATTTACGTATCCAAGCTAGTTTTGAGTTATGCTAAAACAGAAATCAATTCCGATTGTAATACTGATTCATAGTAGAAAAGCAGTTCATTTAATACAGGGTCTTCAAAACTGCATACAGACCTCTTTTAAGGGAAAATACAGATTTCCACCATTGACTTAAATTATTTGTACTGTAATGGTAAGTTTCTCTCTCTCCTCTATTCTTGTGCTTGGGGCTCACTGAGATTCTTGGATCTTGAGTTTGAGTTTCTGTTTGTTTTTTAAATCAAATATGGAAAAATTTCAGCCATTATTTCTTCAAAAATTTTGCTATCCCTACCCTCATCCAAGTTAATCCAATAACATATAATGAGGTTGTTTAAAGTTGTTCCATAGCTCACTGATACTGTTTATTTTATCCCCCAATTTTTCTCTTTCTTAGGGATTACTATCCTGTACAACCTGATACACAACATCTTATATGTATAGTTTTTATATATATACTATGTTTTATATATATGTGTGTATATACTATATATATGTTATATATATGTGTGTATATAATATATATGTATATTTTACGTTTTTTCAGTGATTTCCAGTAAGAGGGTAAAACTGGTCCCTGCTACTCCATCTTGGCTGGAAGGTGAACCATCAGGAGTCACTTTCAAAACCTCTGTCTTTGAGTGAGGACGCTTCTCTCTCGCAGCAATCCTCAGGAAATGTCTTCTTCAAGTTCACTGATCATTAATGGTTCTGTGTTCACCCTGAACTCATTACTCCTGCAAGGAGATAGGATTGCGATTTTTCAGCTAGGCTTGAACCACGTGCCCCCCACCAATGGAAACAGCAGTGGAGTTAATGTCTCTTTATGTCAGTTTCTTACCCTCAGCGATAGTGACGTTTTGCACCAGATAATTCTTTGATATGAGGGGCAATCCTGTGCATTACAGGATGTTTAGCAGCATCCCTTGTCTCTGCCCACAAGTGGCCCGAAGCACCTCTATCCCAATTGTGACAACTGAAAATGTCTCCAGACACTGGCAAATCCCCTTGGGGTGGGGGCAAAATGGGCCAGAGTGAGAACTCCTGCTCTAAATATGGAGACTCCATGAGGCAGTGTGAATACCTAAATGAAACAGGGAGTAGTAACCAAAAGAAGCAAAGGCAACTGCAGTGTCTGTTCTAATATATAAGCATCATATTTTATAACAAAATAGATTTACAAATTATTTGGCTATCTATTAAGGGTAATGTGTATTCCTTAGGCACTAACAATAAGCAAGTTACAGATAAGTTAGAGAATCAAATTAGATATGTATATACAAAGGCACAATGTAAAGTATAAAACCTTATAACACATAGTATGTGTGTACGCTTACGTGTACTCCATTAGATCAAATCTGTACATATTTTGTTTTTCTTATAAGATTATTAAGATCACTGTTGTGTAATATTAACAACTGGACTCTGTTTCTGGCTTACGTTAGGGTAGATAGTAGCAAAGAGAGCACCTGATAAGTTTAGGGGAATTGAAAGACCATTTGGGGGAACTTCCTTATTTTGTAACAAGTGTAACATTGTCATTAATTGTCATAGCAGTGTTCTCCCAGGTACAACCACAGGTACCTGCCATGGAAAAAGAAGATGAACTGTGGCATGTTTTGACTGAGGCCCTGAGAAGCCTGCCCACCCACCCTCTCTCTGATATTAGACTCACTGGGGGCAGGTAAAGAATGAAATGTGGGTTGTCTTCTAAAGTACAGTTGCTGAGGCTTTTCAAGTTCAGTGGAGATATTATTAGGATCTATCTATTCCTTCCCTTTAAACTTTTATCTTCTTAATAAAATTATTACTCGAGGAGCACTTACTTTACCAAAGCACATTTATTTATTTATATTGAGATATAATTGACACATAACACTGTATAAGTTTAAGGTGTACAGCATGTTGATTTGATACATTTATATATTGTACTGTGTTTCCCCAAAAATAAGACCTAGGTGGACAATCAGCTCTAATGCGTCTTTTGGAGCAAAAATTAATATAAGACCCGGTCTTATATGTGGAATCCAAAAAACAAGACAAACAAACAAACTCATAGATACAGAGAACAAATGGGTGGTTTCTGGATGGTAGGGGGGTTGGGGGGCTGGGTGAAAAAGGTGAAGGGATTAAGAAGTATAAATTATCAGTTACAAAAACAGTCGTGGGGATGTAAAGTAAAGCACAGAGAATATAGTCATTAATATTGTAATAACTATGTATGGTGTCAGGGGGGTACTGGATTTACCAGGATGATCACTTCATAAGTCATGTGAATGTCTAATCACTATGTTGTACACCAGAAACTAATATAATATGTATGTCACCTGCCATTGAAAAAGTTTTCAAAAGTTAAGAAAAAATGCAGAATTTCAGGCCCCTCCTCAAACCTGTTTAACCAGAATCTGCATTTTAATAAGATCCCTGTGTGAGTCATGTGCACATTAAACCTCGAGATGTGCTATTAGACCTAGATGTCCTTTGTGACTTCTCAAGGTCCTCCCCAGTCTAGTGGTTCTTTAACCCAACAGCAGATGACCTGGGCAATTTTGATTATTCCAATGGGGTGTGCCTGACCACGTTAGCCAGATTAAGGCTTTTGTTAAGACTGTGATGTCAACAAGCATGTATGTCTTAAACTCTTCACGCCTTGGAATCATGCAAGAGTATTTTTGCTGAAGATCCAAGGAGCATGGCTGCATTGGACAGTCACAGGCTGGACCTGAATACCCCCCAGCGTCATGGCCTCTAATGCCAGATGCCTTCCTCTTATGCTACTCTACTGGAGTTCGGTCAGGTGACTATAAATCATAACTTAGTGACTGATACTAATGAGATCTTCACAGATAACGTTTCATTCTGTAATATCTTAGGAAGGTAGGTATTCTCTCATGGAATGATGATAGTGATGGGTCCAAAATTTGATTTCCAGCTTTGTCATTTATCGTGTTTCCCCGAAAATAAGACCTAGCCAGACAATCAGCTCTAATGTGTTTTTTGGAGCAAAAATTAATATAAGACCTGGTCTTATTTTACTATAAGACTGGGTATAATATAATATAATATAATATAATATAATATAATATAATATAATAAATAATATAAAATACCAGGTCTTATGTAATATAATATAAAACCAGGTCTTATATTAATTTTTCCTCCAAAAGATGCATTAGAGCTGATTGTCTGCCTAGGTCTTATTTTCGGGGAAACAGGGTATTAGTTGTAGGAACTTAGGCAATAAAACTGATTTCTCTGGCCCTGATTTTTTTGCAAATTGAAGGGATTAGACTGCTATTAAAGCATTCTTATAGTCCCTCAAAACAAACATACACACCTATGGCCAGACAGTGATAATCTATCTTTACAACAGCTATAAAGCTTGACTGTAATCATGCAGACATACTGTGTATCAATTTATGAAAATTGCCCAATTAGACCATGAAAATGATAAACATAGACTAACAGAGACTCAGAAAGGACTTTGAAAGACTACTTTTCCAGAAGAATCTAAGTGATAATCTCAAACTAGAACATGGAGGTCACTGTGACCTAGTGAAACAGACAGGACGGTTCCTATGAGTCTGACTCATGTGTTCCAAGTTCACATGCTTACAGGGACGCCTCCCTTACAGAAACAGAAAGGAACACATCTACTTCTGTTTCTGTAGGAGGTGAGGTTCAACCAAGGCAAAACTGAGTTTTGCTAGTTCAGCTTCTTTACTTAGTGAAGGTTCAGTGACCATGGTATATGTGATCAATGAAAAGCATTAAAAGATTATTCTTTAAAAAAAATTAATTGTAAAATATTTTAAAAATCCAGAAAATAATAAATAGAAATACCTATTGAATGAACAAATATTAACATTTTGTCACATTCCCTTTAGATATTTCCTTTTCTCTATAGAATTGTACTCAGTCACCTATGTCCACTCAAAACCATGATTTTGAAGTTCTCTCCCTTTGAAATTAGAGATTATAATTTTATTCCTATAATGGTTACTCTTACATTAAAAAATACATACTCCAAAAATGATTTCTCTCATCCTTGAATTTTTGTGACATTTTAAGATTTACTGTATGATTTAGTGCTTATTATTTTAAACATTTTTCTGTATAATATCTTTCTGTGTTTTGTCTTTTGCACATTAAATGCTCTGAGAGTATATTAGTTTGTATTGCTTTGTTTCCCTCCACCACACCCAACTGTGGAACAGTGCTGGGACTCTAATAATAGTAAATTAAGTTCTTCTTCATTGATTACTGATAAATGAACTGATGCTTAACTTCTGAGTAAAGTTGTTGTACAGTTGTTTACCTTCTTTGAGCTGAATACTGTCAGATGACAAAATTTTATAAGTAAATGAGTGACTAAGAGGTACAAATTTCCAATTATAAAATAAATGAGTCATGGGGATATTATTATGGTTATCACATAATAAAATGCATAAATGTAGAATCACTATGTTGTACATCTGAAACTAATATAATATTGTATGTCAACTATACTTAAAAAACAAACAAACGGTGAGTGAAGGTTAAGTTCTCTTTTATGTGAAACTATAGCAAACAACACGTAGTGCCTTATTCTTAGAGACTCAAAAGTACACATTTTGAGTGTAGCTCTCTGTTCTTTAGGAACATGTGATCTCAATCTGCAAACATTAGCACATATGAGAATGATGTATTATTTACTTATTGCACAATCACAAATCCACAGCCTCATGAATGTTAATATTTTCTGGGAATGACTACAGACTTTGGAAAGATAAAAATCGTCAGAAGTTATCTACAGTTTTGGAGCCTGGATTCCGTTGCCCAGGGAAAGACCAAGATGAAGAGCCTAGAGTGGCAATAAGTTAGCTGAGGAGTCAGGCAGGAGCTGAGAGTTATTGTTCTGCTCAGGTTCAAGCCAGCGGACCTTGGATAAGTCTACAAATCTCACTGGGTCTACAGCGTCTCATCTTTAAGACCAGAACATTGAATTTCAGATGACTGGTAATATCTCTTCCAGCTCTAAGATTGTACTACTTATTTGAATCAACAACTACTATGATAGAATGAATATGTAAAGGTGATAAAAAGTGTCAGCACTGAAAGATGGGCTGTAGAATGGAGAGAAAAAAACTAGTGATCTTTTCATGGAGGAAGGATTTAATCCTTCAAAATAAAAGCTTGAATATCTGAACCAAATCTGATGAATATCTGAACCTAATCTGAACTGAAATGAATATTTATGTGATGACCTCAACATTTGAAAAGATTTAGAAGTCCACAGATATGTCCAGCTAAATATTAAATGAGTGAGACCAAGATATAAATAGATGAGTTTCACAGAATTAGGAACTCTTCCACAATCCTCAATTAGTTGTTTTGTATTTTGAGAACATGAAGACCAAAGGTTCATGGCCTTCATGACAAAAACTTTTCAGTCATTTAGCAAAGTTATCACCTGATTCAGTCAAAAGTCCAGTTGATGTGGAAAGCAGCATGGCTAAGACAAACTGGGTTTGTGAAGCTTGTCTGATGACTAGCTCACAAGCCTTTTCTCCACTCCTCTCAGGTTACTGGTGGTTGCTCTCTCCTGGCCTATATTCGAGGTGGTCCTGGGTCAGTATCATGTGATAAGTGGAGTTAACTCTTTTACATGAAAGATATCAAGACTTAACCTGGCCACTTTAACATCTGAGTTTCCTTGTCGAATCCTCAGCACTGGACTTCTCTTCACTAGAGCATTGCCTTGGACGTGGCCCAGTCATACTCTTATCTTTGTGTCTGGTAATTTCTTTCGCAATCAACTGCCTGAGGTTATTCTTATTTTCCAAGTCAAATTCCTGAGACAGAGTTTATCAGTCTAACTAATAATCATCAACTCTATTTTGGGCCATGTGCAGAAAAAAGTTAACACCACAGGCCTGAGATTGTTATCTTTAGAAGGGCCTACTTGTAAGGTTGGCCCGTGGCTGGTGTTACCATAGACTTGAAGGATCTGCTTGCCCACGTGCATCCAAGCCAAAAAAAGACATGAGCAGGAGTTTGCAGCAAAGAAAGTAAAGGTTTATATAAGGAGTTGGTGCCAAGCCTAGAGACACAGGTGAGCCAGTGCTCTCAAAACTTGACTCCCTGATGACCTCTAGTAGCTAGGTTATATACAGGAAAATCATTAATCATGGTTACTATGGGGGTTGGGGTCGTGGGCTCTATTGACTGGTTGGGGCTAAGACAGGGGGCAACTGATCATGGCTTCATGTCCTGGTGTCAGTCATGGCATTGCTCTGTCTGGTTCCCAGGGGATGCGGTCTGTGGGGCCGTTCTGCTTTCCTGAGTGGGGAGCTGAAACATAACTCAGTTTTAAGGTGTTGTCTTTGTTTGACTAAAACCTTATTCTAGTTTGAGATTTGGGTATTGTATCTTCGTCATGGTTGTCAGACCTGAAGCTTTATTCTTAAGTGATGTTGACTCTGACTAGAACCTAATGTCATAAGGGCTTAATGATTAAAAGGAATGACGTACATTGTAAGTACAGGTAGGAGGATCTGAGGAAAGAATGCAAGTGAGTAATAGTTCTATTAGGCTAAACAAAGTGCGCTTGGATTAAAGCAGAATGCATGCTAAAGAGATGAAGTTCATGTGTGGTTACAGTGTCTGTGTGTTCCCACAATTCTCAGAACTGATAAGAGTGGTTGTCTGTGCCTGGATTGTTTGGCAAGCAATGTGATTTATGAGAATGACCTGCTTTCCTTCTGGGAGTCTGGAATTTGAGTCCACGCTAGGCAGAATGCAGAAGTGACCAGCCCCCAATAAAAATGTTGAATGTTAAGTCTCTAATAGGCTTTCTTGGGCAGAAATATCTCACACATGTTACTGCATCTTTTATTGCTGGAAAAAGAAAGTAGCATGCTCAAATATGTCCAAAGGAGAGAGCACAGAAAACCTGTGCATGAATTTCTCTAGATTCTGCTGGTGTCTTTTTCTATTACTATCTGACACTGTATCCTTTCTCCATCACCGCAACAAATTTTAGCCATGAGTCTCATCAACCTTTCTAGCGAATCTCTGAATATTGGGATTGTGTTGGGGATCCCAACACAGGCTACCACAAGAACCCAGGCCAATTTAGGTACTGGCTATTCTTGGGCCAAGAGCTCAACACTGGTCTAATTAATTGCAAATGGGAGAGGGAGGGTCGAGTCGTACTTAAGCTGTTCTCTCCAGCTTATGGAATGGTCTAGAGCAGTGGTTCTCAATCCAGACTGCAAAATAAAATCCTCTCTGATGGATTTAAAAATTAGACCCCATTCAAGATTAACTAGAATCTTGGAATTAGAATCTGTGTGCATGGGGCTTGGTTAGAGACATATGAGTATTTTAAAAGCTATTCAGTGATTCTAATGTGCAGCTAGAGTTGGGATGGATGGTCTGGAGCAATTTTCCTCCAAAGGGCTGTAGGTACCAGTTTACTTTAGAAGGTGACTGTATATTTGGGAGGCACTGTGATTCATCCGGCAAGGGAAATGCACATTTTTCACATGAAAAAAATGAAGAACCTGAGGATAAAAAAAAAGATTCTATGGAAAGTAACCTCACAGGGAGATCTGATCATAAATTCCTAACTGAGCAGGTCATGGTGGGTTATATCTTCTTAGTAAAATGTTTATCTTTGCCTTAAGCAAGCCCTGTCCATTGTTTCTGTGCATCTAGGTTAACACACCTAATTGAAATAAACTGTAACCGCCCTCCACAGGGCACATAATCTTGTTAACTACCCTGTAATCTAGTCACTGCCTTACTTTCTCCCACGTCCATGTAATTTTCCTTATATTCCTCCTTAATTTCAAATGCATAAATGAAGCTGCAAAACTGTCATTCTCTGGTGCATTTGAGATCTTGCTCCCTCGCATATGTCATCAGTTTGGCTCAAATAAACTCTTATAGAAATTCTCCACATGTTTGGATGTTTCTTACGTTGACAAACCCATGTCTTCAGGCCACCAACTGAAAAATGTGAATGGCATTGCATAGTTGTCAGCAAAGCTCCAGGAATTGTGTTATTTTAGGGGTTCTACTGAGGCCGTCTTCGTAGCATAAAGTTTACGTTGGCAATCTTCTGTGCTTCCAAACGCTGGTAGAAAAACAAGCGGGAGAAAAAAAGCATTAAAATGTGTAACCAGCTGCAGCAATATTTTGCCACTGATGCACATTCCTGAACATATTGTTCCACAAAATCTATCTCTTATGAAATATATAGTCACATGTGTTCCTCAGGGTTATTCAAAGATCCATGTTCAATTGTTTATCCTAATGATTAGAGAGATTCTTACTTGGTCTTTAAAAAATCTAGTTGTCAGGAAACTCTACAGGGCCACGTGCGGTATCATCGGTGATCCTTCCCTTTAGGTACAGGGGGCACAGCAGTTGACCTTTAGGTATGGAGGTTGGGGTCTCTGCCAGTCTTCCTGTTGCTGGCTCCAGCGCCCAAACCCTCTGATGGCTGTTGCACTAGAAAGCTCGCAGCGTCCTGCAGCAGCCTCCATCTGGCAGATCTGCTTTAATGCAATATCCTGCTCACAGTGGATACCTGGCCAATATTTGAGTTGACTTGATGTGATACCAGAAAAAAGACTGCTGCTGACAGGTAGGAGCTCACCACCCACTAGCTTGTGTTTTCTATAGAGCCCAAGGCTGCTGCATAAAGTGCCACTCTGATCAAAGCCATTGTTTTCTGTGGGGAAGCAGCCTTGGCCTGCATGCCCTCAGGAGATCTGTGCCTAGTTATGATGTAGTCTGTTCCTCACGAGAGCGGCAAGGTGTTTGTAAGAGACCTGGCGTCCCTGTCAGCTGCCCCATCCGCCAGCACAGCTTAGGTAAACTTCAGCTTTCAGCCTCCCGTTTGGAGTCGCTGTCTTTCTTACCCACACATGCCACGTAGCTCTCACACTGTTCCTCTTTCCCCATCAAAATCCACTTTAGGAAAGGACTTGAAACTCATTCATCCTAAGAACTTCGGGTTTAAAAACGGTTCGGAGTTTTTGTATTTTAGGAAAGAAAGCTCAATGAACAAAGCTTCAGGTGAAGAAGGTTGCTTTTCGGTGGTAGTAGTGGCACGGGGGAATTGAGGAGGTGACTTCCTGGCACCCTTGGCACCCTGACTAGAGTCTCTTCCCAGGTTTATCCCAGCCTGTGGCAGCCTGGCTCTGGCTCCGACACGTGGGCTTGGGGCATAGCCGACCCTTAGAACTGCTGTTAAAAGCACCAGAGAAGCAAACCTCCATTCTGCCACCACCATTTGTGGTCTTCAAACCATTCATTTTGTGATTGCATTTTGTTTCCCTTCCACAAGTTAACCAAGGCATCTGGCTGCTGCGGTGCAGCGTCAGCAGGAATAGTTCTGTTTTCTCTTTGCCGCCTGGCGACATCTCAAATTTGAAGGAGTTCTCAACTCTAACTGTGCTTTTGGAAATTTTCCCAAACACAAGAAGACTGCTAAAAGACCAAAGAGTTTTAAAACGGCATGACATTCTACACCAAGAGGCCTGAAGAAAAGCTGCTCAAATAAAACACCACAGGGCCAGAAAAAGACACTGTTATATGGGGGGCACTTATATGCCCAGAAACAGAACTTAATAAATAGCTAGTAATGAAACTGTACCAAACGAACAAACAAAAAAATGGATTGCAAAAATAGCCTGAGCAGAATGACCCCATTTTGGTAAAAAAACAGGCTATGTAAAAATATATAGACCATTTATTGTTGGCTTACTATGTGCAGGCACTTCATTAAGTGCTAATATGCAGTACTTTATTATTATTCCCATTTTACAGATGTGAAAAATGAAAGGTCGTGGAAGTTCCAACTTGAGCAAACATGACCAAAGTCACACTGATAATATGTGGGAGAATTCCGTGACCCATTAGAATATTCTGAAACTTTAGTGTATATAGCTGCAAAGATCAATGATTGTTGATAAACCATAATATTAGTTGATCAGTGATTATTATTTTTTTCATTTTGCTTAGATATATTTTCTAATTTATCTCCGATGAATATCTTTTGTTAACAGTTTTTTAAGTGAGAAACTTAAACCACATACCAAATACCTTATAGATGAGTTAAATACGTTTATGGTGAAAGGACAATAAAAAACGTTTTGGGCAAATTCTTTTTGTTCTATTTGTAAAACTATAAAGACTTCTGTATTAGTTTGCTAGGACTGCCATAACAAAGTGCCACAGGCTGAGTGGTTTAAAAAATAGAAATTTATTTTCCCACAGTTCTGGAAGCTAGAAGTCCAAGATGAAGGGATTGGCAGGGTTGGTTTCTTCTGGGGGCCACTGCCTTTGTCTGGCAGGTGGCCGTCTTCCTCCTGTGTATTCGCATAGTCTTTCCTCTGTGTGTGCATATGTCCTAATCTCCTCTTCTTAGAAGGACATCCGTCATATTGAATTAGAGCCCACGCATATGACCCCATTTTACTTTAATTACCTCTTTAAAGACCCTGTCTCCAAACGTAGTCACATTGTAAGATACTGGGGGTTAGGACTTCCACATATGAATTGGAGGGAGGGGGCTCAGTTCAGCCTGTAACAACTTCCATCATAGAAATGTCTAACCTAAATAACTCAACAAATTGATAATTAATACTGTTGATGAAAACAACAGTAAAAGAAGTTTGAAATTATCCTATGCCTTCCCCTCAAATACTTCATTTCTGAAATAAAGAATATTTTTAGAGTAAATTGTATAAGTCTTTTCCAAAGACTCCAGAAGGCATCAAATAAGGGCTGATGCTAATAATGCAGATGTGTAATGTTGTATAACAATAATGAAAAAACTTATGACAATCATCATTATTTCACATTTTCCAGTGGTCTACAATTTTGTGATTCTAAATTTCTCTCTTCTACATTTCATGAGATGTATGCAACATTTTAGCTAAATTTCTAGAGTCCAGCTGATGAGATATAAATCCCCAGAATGCTGCATCTGGAAATGACTTTTGTTTGTTTTGTTTTCCCTTATTCATAGTCAGTGATGAATGATTCACTCAAGCTTAAGGACAATGGAGCAGTATAACAACCTCAGAGGTGGTGTAATAAGCTAAACAGAAGAAATTCCACCCCATCTTTGACAAGATCAACAAGTTATGTACACAGTGTTAGGGCCTGGAAGACGATGGCTGCTTTCTCCAGAGTCCCTAATGCTGGTGGTGACTTGCCAGAACAGAAACCCTGAATGAACCTTGTTCTTTCTTCCCTGTGGCTTTTTCTCATGCCTTTTCCACCGACTCGGACACTCTCAGAGGACCAGCCCTGCTTCCCAACTGCAACCATGCATTTCAAGCCCTGACTTGTCCTGCCCCCATCCTGTCTGCCAGTTGAATACTGTCTATTCAGTGAGGTCTGGTCAAGAACCCAGCTCACCTTCTCTGGGATGCCTTCCTGGACTGGACCTTCAATACTACTATCTTTTCTAGATATTTGCAGACCTGTCTAGAATGAAGCTTCTAGAAGACAAGAAACTCTTCTTGTCCCTAAAATGGTTTTATCTTAGCAATGCTCAATAAATAGATATGAAGTGAATGAATAAATGAATGAGTCTCAGATAATGGGGCCCTCACTTTGGGCATATTTCTGTATTAACTATCTATTGTTGCATAACAAGTGACCCTAGGGACCTAGTCACTTATCATAACAAACGTTTATGATTTCACAGTCTCTGGAGTCAGGAATCTGGGAGCAGGTTATATGAGTACTTCTGTCTCAAAGTTTCTCATAGGGTACAAAGTGGCAGTTGGGGCTGCAGTCTTATCTGAAGACTCTACTGGGGAAGATCCAGTTCGAAGCTCACTTACATAGTTGTTGGCAGGATTTATTTCCTTGCTGGCTGTTGTGCTGAAGGCCTCCCTCAATTTCTTGCCATATGGGTTTATGCATAGGAAACCTCAACGCATAGCAGCTGGCTTCCCTCAGGGCCAGTGGGCAAGTGAGAAAGGGAAGAAAGATAGAAACCAGAGTCTTTTTGTAACCTAATATTGGAAGTGACATCCACTGCTTTTGCCATACTTTATTCCTTAGAAGTGAGTCACTATGTCCCACATGCACTGGGAGAGGTGATTACACAGGACATGAGTTCCAAGAGGAAGGGATTATTGGGGGCCTTTTTAGAAGCTTTCTACCACAGTCCCACTCGCAATCTACATTTCTTTTTTCTTGCTACAACTGGTACTTTTCCCTCCAAGAAGTCACTTGTAACCCCAGGCTTCTGGGGACCCCAACTCTGGGCTGGATATAAACCCAAAAGCTTTAAGAAGTTCTCAGAAAGATTCAAACATTTGCTCACACTCCTCTTTCATTTGTATTCCATTGATTGAGCTTCCATTTCTATTCTGAGTGATTGTCCTGGATTTTTAGTTTTCTTTAATGTGTAGGCCAAACTATAATTCTTGATGTCTTTTAAAAAAAATTTTTAATTTTTTTATTGGGGAATATGGGGGAACAGTGTGTTCTTCCAGGACCCATCAGCTCCAAGTCAAGTTGTTGTTTTCAATCTAGTTGTGGAGGGCGCAGCCCAGCTCCAGGTCAAATCGTTGTTTTCAATCCAGTTTTGGAGGGTGCAGCTCACTGGCCCATGTGGGAATCGAACCGGCGACCTTGATATTATGAGCACAGTGCTCTAATCACTGGGCCAACCAGCCGCCCTCTTGATATCTTCTTGACCCATTACCCACAAATAGGATTCCTCTTAATGTCACTTTGGAGGCTATTATGTTTCAAATTGGCCAAACTCTTGAAATCCATCCAGAAACCAAAAAAAGAGAAGACTTTGATTTTGTAGGAGTTATTGCATGATTTTGATTTAGCTTAAGGAAATTTTTAGAGCTGCTTATGCTGTAAGAAATGCTTATGTTTCAACTATCAAATTCCTATCATCAGTTGTTAATTCAAAGCTGAACAGGATATGCCATATTAAGTATATAATAATTCTTAATGTAGACAGTCAGACTATTACCCAAGGAACAGAAGGGCTAGAACTAGATGCTGAAGACCTGGCTCTGATTTGCTGTGTGATCTTGGGAGAATCATTGAAATCTCTGTTCTGGGGTTTCTATAGCTATAAAGTGAGGCTAATAATATAGTGACCATACAGCATTATTTTTAAGATAAAATACAATAAATCCACCAACAGATTGAAAATCTGCGTTCTGTCATCATGAGTGGATAATCTATTTTTTAAAAAATGGCAATCATGTGGACATTTTGGAAATATGAAAATAATGGCATGAATTAATATTGTATTTTTAAAAAAGTTTTCCAGGATATTGAGAGGCCCACTATAGCAGTGGTTAAGAACAACATCTATAGAGCACAACTGTGAAGTTTGGGCCAATTTACTAGTTTTATGGCTTTGGTCAAATTACTCAATCTCTCTATGCTTCAATTTTTCTCATCTGTAAAATGTGTGTAGTGATAGTAATTTTCTCATATGATCAATAGAGATTAAATAAGTCAATAGATACAGAAGTGTTTAAAATGGTAACCGGTACATAGCTAAGTCCTCAGTAAAAGTTAGTTTTCTTATGGGCACATGAATGACCATACATGAGTGCAAGTGTTCAGACAAAGAACAGAAGTAAATTTGGAGGTGTATAATTAGGCTACATGTCATGAATTCCTTTTTATTTTCTGTAATACTAATACTAGTACATACTAAACATTTATATGTAAAGCTGAGAGCTTTATAAAAATTATTTCACTCTCACGTTAATCTTATGAGGTGGTTACTATTCCCATTTCATGATGTAGAAATGGAGACTTAAAGAAGTTAGGTCATTTTGCCAAATATCACACAATAACAATGTGGCAGAGATGGCATTCAAATATGGATTTGGACCCAAAATGTGTGCTTTTAATACATTTGCTATATTGCTTTCTATAATGATAAAATTTAGTAATATTATCAATATTTATTGAATGCCTGCTATGTACCAGGCACTGTCCTAGGTATTGAGGGTACAGAAGTAAATAAGGCAGCCATGACCCCTGGTTTTCCTGGGGGAGAGAGATAATAAACAAATACATAAATAAATAAGCACTCAGAAAATCCAATTATGGTATGAGCTGGGCCATGGATTAAAGTAAGATGAGGTAACAGAACAACAGAACAACTGTTTTAGAAGCAAGTAAAGAAAAGCCTTTTTGAGGAGGTAACAGGTAAGCTGAAGTCTGAGTTACAATACAGTGCAGTGGTTAAGAGCAGGGACGTTGGGGCAACCATTCTTACTTCCTAGCTGTGTGACCTTGGGCACATTATTGTGGTAAAAAACATATAATGTAAAATTTACCATCTTAACCATTTTTTTTAACTCTTATGTTTAAATTTATTTTTCCTCTGTGCAACATTCACACATATTTAAAAAATAACTGGCAAAGTGTGTCCAAGCCACATGTGTATTCAGCCTGCCAATAGTGCTTGTGGTATATATGGATTCATGAACTTTTTGCCTCAACTTTATGCCCATCCTTGGGATGGAGGGAAAGGGAGCAAACAAAGGAAGACCAATGACCTGTACCTCCTCCATCTTCCCGTATCCCTTAAAATTAATAACTCCTTCCTCTATGTATCTTTTATGGCTTTCTTGGATGCTAGCTTATTTATGGATCTGTATGTTCCCTCTCATTGTCCATAAGCTCTCATTTATCATATCTTCCAAGTACTTAACATGGTGCTTTGTACATCATGTCTTGAAGATGTTTGTGGTCAAACATCTATAGGCAAGACAGACAGATGTCTTCTTCCCATTTTAACCATTCTTAAGTGTGCAGCTCAGTAGTGTTAAGTATATTCACATTGTTGTGATCCACAACACATATTTTGTGGGAATTTACAGGATGGGAAGACTGCCTGGACCCAGGGAAGACCAATCTCTCCAAAATACTGTGAGAACCTAGTTCTGAGGCAAGTCTAACCTGGTGGCTCCAACCAAGGTCATAGCCTCCACTCCTGGGGACCCAGATCCCAGAGCTCATGAAACATTTAACCAGGTGACACCCCAATGAAATCAAAGACACTGATGTATCATTGTAATCCCTAACATCTAGCAGAGTGAGTGTGGCTGCTTAACTAATGCTCAGTTATTTATAAACAAATAAATGAAGGAAGAAATACAGTCAGTTTTGTTGCTAAGCAACTTTTACCACCTTATGTAGGCCCAGCTCATGTGGTGTCAGTATTGAACTAAATGATATTTTTTGTGTAAGTACAAAATGGCCACTGTGCATCCTCCAAGGGCTCAGGAATGCCAGAGAGATTGATTGCAGCACTGCTTTTTGGAGCTTTCTTCAGGGAAGAAAAAAAAGGAAAAAGAAAGAAAGAAAGAAAAGAAAAAGAAAAAGAACGATACTGTTTTCCATCCCTGTAGGCCTCTAACTACTAGGCATAACTTTTTTTCTCAGACTTTCCAGAAACCTGACCCTTGGACCAAGAAAAGAAAATTCCAGGCTTTTTTTTCAGAGTAAATGCAAATAAGATTTTGACTAAAGTCTCTAGCTCTAAGGAACACTGTGTTTACTTTCACCAAAACACATGATGACCTGGCGCCGGGCCTGAGGGGCTGTGGCTGGGCATTGCCAGTGAAAACCTAGGAAGATGGGAGCTGGCTGAGACCTGCCAGAAAACGAGTCATGCAGCTGTTTTCCCTCAGGCGGTCATGCCAACTCAGCTTCCTTAACTTAAACATCCTTCCCCGACATAAACACAGAACCTTCCTAAGACTCTTCCTTATATCAGTTACTTCTTGACTTTCATTGTGACCCTAAATTGCATTACTTTAGGGAAAAAAATGGACTTCCTTTTCTCAGGACAACAAACCACACACATTGTTCAGTTGTGGTCACCAAGATGGCAAGGCATGAGTTTTGAGCCTCCCTTGAAAGATAGGAGAGTAACTGTGAGTCTGGCAACAACCTTAGAACAACACTTTAAATTGAGTTTGGTTCTTCCTCGACCGCAGACTATTCTGGCCAAGTGTATAAACGGCCCCTCCAAACTCCTTGTTGAGCTGCTGGGCCCCTTCGAGAAGGGGGCTGATGGTTGAAAAGGCAGAGCCTGGCCTTTGGAGAAGCTTTTCTGGACCGTCTAGGCTAAACACTGTCACTCTTGCTGTCTTCCATTCCATTCTTTACTGTGTACTGAAGTGATCTTTGAACATACAAATCTGATCATGTTACACACAAACTCCCACTAGATCTACACAGCCTGGCATGGTCTGGCCCCGTGCATGTCTCTCGTTTCATCACTTACCCTATGCTTCAGTTACACGATGCAGTTCCTTCAATCTGCCATGTGCCCTCTCACTATAGGTCTTTGCACATGCTCTTCTGTCTTTCTCTGACTTCATCTGGTTAACTCCTACACCTGTTTTGGATTGCAGCACATTTGTTACCTTCTTAGGGACACCTCTCCCAGCTCTGAACCAGCTACTTTCCCTATTTTTCACCCTCTGTTACTCGGTACTTGTTGACATTTGTTCTACCGTAAGACTACAAACTCTGTAAGGGTAGGAATGGGTTTTCTTCCATTTTTGGTTTGCTTGTTAATGTGTATCCAGTGCTAAGAACAATGTCAGCACTTAGACATTGAATAACTATTTGTTGAATTAAGAAAAACACATCCTAAAGACAGTGACCAAGACACTACAAATGCCATGTCTTCCCTTCTTGGGATTCCTTGGAAGTTTTGACATACCTTTTAATTTTTATACCACTTCTGGATAAAAATTAAATAGGGGGATAACAAGGGGAAGCAAATCTTAGGAGAGCAGAGCTATAAAGAAAGCAAATTTCATACAGCCAATAAATGACAGGAAACCAGGTCCCTGACAAATTATTAGGTTGGTGCAAGAGTAATTGCAGTTTAAAAGGTTAAAAACAATTGCAAAAACTGCAATTACTTTTGCATCAACCTAATATTTGAATGACATTTTCCCTTGACAATGGATCAGTTTCTGGTTCTTGTTACTGGCCAGTTGCAGAGCAATGTAGCTTAAGAAAACATAGAGGATACTTATTGAGAAACTTTTATGTGCTAGATATTGTGATGGCTGCTAGAGGATACAAACTGAGCAAGACACACTTTTGACCCTTAGTTGTTCATAATCTGGAGGGGTGATTAAAAAATACACACACAGCTAGAGTAGAGGCAGGATGTGATTAACACCCAGAAGGGACAGTGTCAAGAAAAGGCTGTGAAGGATCCAAGCCGCCAAAGGCTGTGGCGGCTTTCCTGGCCGCCAATCCTGCATCAATCCTAGGATGAAGGGGACAGAATGCTGCCGCCTTCCGGGGCCATGCAGGCCAATCTCGGCAAGTGAAGAGGAAAAGATAGGAAGCGGTCACTGTGGAATGTGCATTTTCTCTTCCTGCCTTAGGTTTATTTATAGGCCAATTCCTCGGGTTAGGGTAGCTTGTTGTGTATTGTTTAATAAGTAAGACAGTTTGCATTTATACTAGTACTAGTATTAAAATCTATGTTGAATCAGCAGCCTTTTAAAACTTGCCACTGATAGAATATCAGTTCCGTAGTAGTCACGAGCTAAAGAAAAAGAAATTTATTACCAAGATAATTTCATAAAAGCTCTCAGCTGTTAAATTCATCTAGAAAATCCCTTAGTTTTAAAGAATCTGACCACAGAGTACAACAGGAAACATGAGAAAACAACCTTTCAACTGCATCAGCAGTTCTGAAGTTCCTGAACAAACAACTATATTCATTGAGTAGCACTTATACACAGAGAACTGGCCTACGTTTTGTGGGGAGACCTTGAAGCATCATACATTGCCCCTAAGTTTACTATCTATCTACAGGGTTAAGAAAGACAAGTTTAATACTATTATAAATATCACATAGCACTAGAAGAGACTGCAGGCTTACAGGTGCCCAAGGAGTCAGGTTAAATGTAAACGTGAAGGGCACTTTGAGGAGGGAGACCTCACAGTGGGCTGATGGGCCTTGGAGCCATCGGGACTTACGAGGGGCTTGAAATAACAACAGCTAACATTTTGTGAGTCCTTACTAAGTCAGGCATTGCGCTAGGTGCTGACGCCCATTTTCTTTTTTCTTTTTTCTCATATATATATATATATATATATAATTTTTTTTTTATTAGTTTCAGGTGCACAGGACAAAGCAAAACTTAGACGTTTATCATTTATATCCCTCACACTGTGTGAAGCCCCCTCCCATTTTCTTATTCAATCCTCACAACAACCATACAAAGCTGTTAAGTAATCGAAAGCTGCCCACCATCGCATAATCAAGTAGAGGCTTATTTTCCCCCACATAATAAGAAGTTCAGGAATAAGCAGTGTGGGGCTGATGCAGTTGCTGGAGAAATCACCCAGGGTCCAGCTCCTGCTAGTTCCTGCTTATCAGGCTCCAGGTGTGGTTTCTGTCGCCATGCTACAAAATAGCTGACCTACTTCAGGCATTGCATTGGCATCCCAGCAGAAAGAACCTCAAGTGCTGGTAAATGGAAATAAATACTTCCTTAGGGTTCCCCGCAGACTTCCACTTTCCACTCCAGACCATTGGTTAGAACTGTGTTGTATAGACATCTCAGCTGCAGGATTGGCTGAGAACTGGAGGCTTTTTTGTTTTTCTTTCTTTTTTCTTTAATTAAAGTTTATTGGGGTGACAGTTGTTAGTAAAGTTACATAGATTTCAGGTGTACAATTCTGTATTACATCATCTATAAATCCCATTGTGTGTTCACTACCCAGAGTCAGTTCTCCTTCCATCACCATATATTTGATCCCCCTTACCCTCATCTCCCACCCCCTTTACCCTCTGGTAACCACCAAACTATTGTCTGTGTCTATGAGTTTTTGTTTCTCATTTGTTTGTCTTGTTCTTTTGTTGCTTTTGGTTTATATACCACATATCAGTGAAATCATATGATTCTCTACTTTTTCTGTCTGACTTATTTCACTTAGCATAATAATCTCAAGATCCATCCATGTTGTCACAAATGGTACTATTTCATCCTTTATTACCACCAAATAGTATTCCATTGTGTATATATATATACACACAATGTTTTTCTTTTTAAATCTGAGCTCAGAGTTGTCTAAAATCTTCAGGGCTGTGAAGTGAAGGAGAAGGAAGGAAAGGCTGTTGGATGATAGTTAGCAGTGCCTCCTCGAGAGTACTGTTTTCATTCTCTCATTCTGTACATGAGAAAACCTAAGCATTGAGAATTAAGTAACTTTCCCAAGGTCATATAGTTAATAAGTAGAAAAGCTGGACACAAACACAGGCAATCTGATTTCAGAGCCTGAACCTTTAATCTCGTGCATGGATCTGAACCGGAGAGTAGAGGGAAAAGCACTCTGGGGCAGGGGGATGGTGTTTGCAAAGGTGCAGAGGTGGGATGGATCACGTGCAAGCGAGGTGCTAAGGCTGGAAGACGGCAGCCACACCAAGGACTTGTGGGAAATAAGGTGGAAAAGGTGACGTGGGTTCATTCCATCTGTCTGGTTATGCCTTCAGGGTCATGAGCTGTGTCAGTCCTGAGATTGAAATAATGATGACCCCTGTTCAAGAAAAGCATCCGAGAAGCTGGTTTGGGAAACAAGGGTTTTTTGAATACTTGATATGCTAATCATCATTTGAATTTCCCAGCCCCTCCAAGCCTGCTCGCTTCAAACTGGCCAGCCCCCACTAGCCAGATTGACACATTGTGTTTCTCACACAGGGATTTTGTACAACTGGGATTCTCAATTCAATATACTCTGCAAGGGCTAAGAAAAAGTAAAATAAAGCGAAAAGTACCAAAAAAAAAAAAAAAAAAAAAAAAAAAGAAATAATGATGACATAACTGGGCACATGTTGTCAAGAAGTAAAAACCTTGTCCAGAAGATAAAAGCCAAGTCAACTAAAATGGCCAGGGTCAGTACATTAGGAGATGCCAAATCTGAGCAGAGCCAGAACCCCCAGTTTGTGGTAAGTCCAGGGCTGAAGCTGGAGTCACAAGGTTTGGTCCAGGCATGTTTTGAGGTTCAGATGCCTACAACAGTCTTAAAGATACAGGAGCTGGAGGCCAGGATTGGGTCTGATGGTTTGGAGTCAGAGAGTCAAAGAACTGGAACGCTGGCATATTACATTCCTACAGTGTGATTTGTTTTATAGCAATTTTTACCCATTCCAGCACCTTTGGAACATTATTGGCACATTACATAGCACTAGCTTTCAGCCTCTATAGTTAAACACTTAACATTGAAGAGGATGTGATGACCCAAAACTATCAGAGCACCAAAGTAACATAGAGAGATGTTTTCCATTGGAACTTATTCCTTTCAAATATTAGCTTTCCCTTTGTCATCTCACAGCACAACGGAATGGGAACACAAAGAAAAAGGTAGAATTCATAAGGAGGGAGCTATGAAAAATGGCTAACTACATCAGTTTTAGATTATATGCTTTTCTGGGTAGTTCCTGAGTAGAGCTTACACCTTGACATTCCAGGTTCGTGTAAGGAGATGTTACTTATGATTTGGTAGGCTCAGCAAGAGAGCAAACCACCTCTCTGAGTAGTGACCTTTTTGGACTGGTAGTGTTTAAGCAGAGCCTAGAAGACTATGGAGGAGTGAGGTTTCAGAATTGTTTCCTGCACGGAGTTTGAGGACTTCAAAACTATATTTTTTATAATTATACAGCACGCTCATCTGAAATCAGTCTACATTTTAGGCTCCAAGTAATAATCTGAGAGCATTCTGTCCTGAGTTGGCTGCCAGACAAATAGTAGGAGAGGCTTTGCAGAGCCTTCCTCCTAGCACAAGTCTTTCTTCAACTGAAAAAGCCTAGCAGTTAAGGCACTTTGGAAAATAATTATAATGACTATTCCCCACCAACCAAGAGAATAGAATTCAACTTTGGGTGCTATGCATTTATTTAAATGTACCAAGCCTCAGCATGCGTGGGCCATAATACACACACGCACGCACGCACACACACATACATACATTTATGAAGAACAGTAAATTCATGTTTATTGTAGCATTTAAACTCTTGAACTCTGGAACTGTTGCTTTTGAATCCTACCTGGTCTACCTGGGCAAGCTACTTAACATCTCCTTGCTTCAGTTTTCTCATCCTCAAACCATGAATAATAAGCTGTTGTGAGGATTAAATGAGCTCTTATCTATAAAAGACTTAGAATGGTAACTGGCACATAATAAATGGTACTCATTATTATTTTAGACTCTTTATAAAAAACAATACCTGAGCACAAAGAAGAACTAAAAAATTGCCCTTATAGTAAATTTCTGTTACTTTCTGTCCAGAACCACTGTTAATTCTGAGTATATATTCCCAGTCTTTTATCATGTGTTTGTCTTCTGCATACACACACACACTTTTTTTTTTATGCTTCTTGTAAAGGTTAGAATTTGTGCCTTACTGGTTAGAAAATCCTGCACAAATATGTGTTCAGGATTAAATTATGTACTAAAAGGTCAAAACTTGCTTTAATAGTTATTATGCAGTCATTTTTCAAAAAGGCCAAATATTTTGCTGCTTTTCCACAAATTCTCTAATCAGGAAAAGTATATATTTCACTATTGGTTGCTTTGTTTGGAGACAAGGAAGAGTCTGTTGGGAGAACTGAAGCCACAGAGGAAGTGTTTACCTGCCTACAAAGCCAGCTCTTTCCACAAACAACTGCTGTTTCTTATTTCTTTTTAGAATGACAATTTTAATGACTGCTTGTAACAGCACTATTGAGAAGGTTAATAATGGGGCAATAAAAAAGGAAAACATAGAGCTAAACATGAGTGCTGACTTTACATACTTAATAATACTCCATGCTACCAGCATTGCATTGAAACTAAGTTATAGCAAAACCTAGTCCAAAAAAACCTGAAGAGAAATTGGGGTGTCATGCCTCTATCTGGCAATTTTAAGGTCATAAAAAAATGAATATCCCTTCTGCACCTACGCTTATGCTGCTAATAAATCAAAATTTAAAAGATGCATTTATGTAAGTTGAGACATAAAACAGCAAAGTAAAATGTACAGAGAAAGTATAATTTCCTTAATATACAAATGCAGTAGTTCCCCCTTATCTGTGATGTTCCAAGTACCCCAGGGGATGCTTGAAACCATAGATAGTATCAAACCCTATACAGACTATGCTTTTTCCTATACTACATATATTTTATGGCTTCTCTCTGGCATATCCTAATTACCAGCATCACTACTCTTGGGCGTTAGGGCCATTATTAAGTAAAATACTAAGTGACTAACTGGTGGGTAGTGTATACAGCATGGATATGCTAGACAAAGGAGTGATTCATGTCCTGGGCAGGATGAAGTGGGATGATGCAAGAGTTCATTATGCAACTCAGATAGTGTACAATTTAAAACTTACAGTGTTTATTTCTGGAATTTTCCATTTAATATTTTCCAAACATGGTTCACTGTGGGTAACTGAAACCATGGAAAGCGAAATGGCAGATAAAGGGGGACTACTGTAACATTTGTAATACATTTTAAAAGGTGAACCAATTAATAGTAAAATAGCCAAACAGCATGAATGGGCATTTCACCAAAGAGGAGATACAAATGGTCAATGTTATGGGCTGAATTGTGTTCTCCCACATTCATATGTTGAAATCCCAACCCCTAGCAACTCAGAATGTGACTGTATTTGGAGATAGGGCCTTTAAAGACGTCATATGGATGGGCTTTAATTCAACATGACTGGTGTCCTTATACGAAGAGATTAGGACACAGGCACACACAGAGGAAGATCATGTGAAGACACAGAAAGAAAATGGCCCAGCAGAGAGGCTTAAGAATGAAACTAACTCCGTTGACACTTTGAGCTGGGACTTCTAACTTCTAGAACTGTGAGGAAATAAATTTGTTACTTTCTGTCCAGTGTGGTACTTCGTTATGGCAGCCCTAGCAAACTAATATAGTCAATAAACTTACAGATAATAAACTAAACCAAAATTAAACAATAATTTAATGATAGAAAAAAGAACTGCCATGTACTTTTGGGTAGGAATATAATTTGGTACACTTTGAAGGGAAATTTGGTAATAACAATCAAAATTTGAAATATGCATTCCCTTTGACCAACAATTTTGCTTCAAGCAGAAATTATATGTTATTCACAGAGATATATGTATAAATATGGTCAATTAAATTTTGAAAACTGGAAACAAGTTACATTAAAAAGGGATTATACATTATGGAACATTCATAGAATGAAATAATGCCCAAGTTTTAAAAGAATGAGGTAACTCTATACACATTGACATAGAAGGATGTCTATGGCTTGGAAAGATGTCCATGATATATTATTAAATTAAAAATAGTTGTGAAATAGTATGTAGGAAAAGACTATATTTATTTATCCCTAGCATATCCTTTTCCATCAATTTGGAATACAAATTAAGGCATATTTCCTCTTTTAAGAAGTTGAATTATTCTTAATGAACATTATATAAAGCTACCTGGTCTGAAATTTTTACACTTAATTGGTTTTTCTATCAGACAACTCACAGTATTTACCTTAAGATTCTATCAGAAAACTCTTAAGTTTTGAGAAATCATCAACAAAAGTCCTATGAGACTTTTTGGTGATACATACACATGTAAAATGAAGTGGCAAATTAAGATCACCAGAAAAGTAATGCAGTTCGTTTTGAAATATCCATTTGAGTGATTCTGGAGAAAATGTTTCAGCTATATAAACCTTGCCTCTGCAAACTGGATAGCATGTTAGACACACAACAGAAAGCTCTTTGAGTTTTAAGGAAAACAAGCATAAACATTTTAGCAGCATTTAAGGCATTATTAGTTTTGAGAAGGAATTCATTAGACACACCGATGTTTTCCATATCTGGGATATATGAGGAAATGAATATTTCCTTGAGCATCATCAGCAATATGGTGGCTCTGACCATGACAAATGTCGAAAATAAAAATAATTTCAAGCAAATGATTTACTTTATTAGGTCTGGATCACTCTTTGGACTACAAGGAATTTCATAACTCTACAATTTGAACTTCTCATTTCATAAGTCTTCTGGAAAAATTTACCATTCATTTACACATTCTTTCAGCAAATACTCATTAAGAATTAATTACTTATATCAAGCTGCCCAATGAATCTCCACTTTGGTGACTCAGAACTCCCAAGGATCTTGAGAAAGCTGTGACATGTTCCCACTGTATGTCAGGAGCACCTGTCCCTGGTCCTTCTCTCACTGCCCTGTTAAGTCTGTAAGAGCCAATTACTGTCAACAGGCCTGCCCAGGTATCCAACCAGACATGAATTCCAGATTATTCTCTTGATCCCAAACTCCTTAATCTTTTCTCTCTGTTCCTTTTCCGCCAATTCCATACCTGGCTTTTTGAACCCCGCCACTATTTCACCTTAGTTTGTTGACTTATTTGGGCTATTACGAAACTCACCTTCTGACTCAGATTTTAGCTTTATAGGGTCTTTTGACTTCAGTGTCTCCTGAAGCTTTTGAGTCAGAGACAATCCAGCTAGCTCTACCTTAAGGAACCCTGACCAGCTGGGCTAGCCAATTCACTTATAGAGGAAAAATATAATGGACAAGGGTTGTTTATTAGAAAACAAAAGAACCAGAATGAAATAAATGCATTTCATTTTAGGCTTTGGGAAAACTGGATGGGACACTTAGAAAGAAATTCCATAAAACCCACTCCAAATATTGATCTGAACAATAGCGTAAGATTTGCCAGAAATATTCTTTCTATGAAAACAGTTTTCTAAAAAATCATTAAACCCACATAAGGAGACCTTGATCAAAGCCACACACTCAGTTTGAGTGCTGGTTAACTATGACCTTAATTTGCTTTTTCCACATGAAGACTGGGGACCCAACCTACCTGTAGTGCAGGGCAGATGGTATGAATTAGGATACCACTTTCTCACATTACCTCTGTCTAATGTGGCTGTAATTGACTTAAAAAAATTTCCTTAGCTGCTCTCCAAGCTCAACAGCTGTGTGTGTTAGAACTGAAATGCATCTATAAAGTGTCAGGTGGACACGGTTCTAATACATGCAAAAATTCTTCTTCAAGGTTAATGAGAAACTCTGGTACTGATATTTTTAAAGACAAGTTAAAAAGTTAATAGAACATCAAGTTTTAAGAATATACAATTCTTAAAATGTCATAATGTTAAAAACTCAATGTTAATTAAAATACTTTAAAAAATAGCTGAATAGTATATTCTTTATATTTTTAATGAATGCTTTAAAAATTGTTAATATTGAGAGATCCAAGATGGTGGAAAAAATAAACACTGTGCCTTCATCCTTCTGTGAACACATTACAATTACAACTAAATTACAGAACAATCAACCTGGAGAATCATCTGAAATCTAGCTGAACAGAAGTCCTATAACTAAAAATAAAAGCAAGCCTCATCAAGACTGGTAGGAGGAGATGCAGAACGGGCCCCAAACCTCCCTGTGGCAGCTGAGAATCAGGAGAGTTACCTCAGCTGCGAGGTTTCCCCAGGAGGAGTGAGGGACCCCAGCACCCCCACACCAGGCTTCCCAGCCCAGTGTTCTGGTGCTGGGAAGAGACACCCACACAACATCTGGCTGTGAAAAGGGGATTCTGACTATTTGGGTGGGATGGAAGGCCGTGGGAAACCCAGACGTCCTCTTAAATGACTCACGCACAGACTCACTCGCTTGCAGGTACTCACCTTGGGCTCCAGCGGAGGGACAGTGACTCCGGGGGCCTTGAAGACATACAGCGGACACACTGAGGTGTGTGACGTAAGAGGTAGAACTGGAGGATAGTCAGCATGTTCCTGGTGAGGGGTCCTTTTCCTGTGCAACCGGCAGAGGGGAGCCATCTTTCTTGTGTTGAGCCCGCCCTCCACAGGCCAAATCTGAATCTGATTGGCCCAGCTCCACCCTGCTGACTCAGCTGGGACTCTGTTCCACCCAACTCATGCTCACTGCACCAGGCTTTGTCAGTGACTCAACTTTAAGGGAGTTGGTAGGTAGCAGCAGGCCTCGGGGTTATTCTGGCTTTTTGTGGAGTTACCCCAGGCCTGCTACTAGTGGCAGCCATCCTCGGTTCACCACATGGCCTCTCCCACATTGCCTCCAGGTTTAGTATAGAGAGCAAAACAACCATGATCACTTTGTAACTCCTACCAGATAGCCCCCAGCTAGTCACAGGCAGTAGCTGACCTGGGCCTGCACCAGAGCCTCTTGCAAGAGAACCCAGAACCAACATACTTGGAGGTTGGCTTCAGACCATAGCAGAGCACCACTCAATTAGCCACACAAGTTCCTCTTTTTTTTTTTAAATGAATACCATCCTGTTTTGAGCAAAAATTCTTCTGATTTTTGTTACTCTCTGAACGTACTTAGTCCCACATGAAATTCGGCACTCTATTGCATTTACGTTTGATATACCACGTTTGATATAAACATGTGAGCTTGAAGAAAAGCTCCCTTCAAAGCATATTTCAGTTTCATATGAATCTCAAAGGATCAAATTAATCTTTATCTAATCCAAGCTGCTGTTCCCATGCCTTCCTTTAGCCGTTGTTCTTATGTATCTTGTTCACTTTGAAAACATCTTGCTTTTTCCTAGGCATCCCTTGCATATCTTTCAACATGGATGCTCAAACAATATTATATTTGGTACAATACATAGGATGATGTCTAGGGCACCTTCTTGTACATGCAAAGGGAAGGAAGAATAACTTAAGTCAAAAGGCACTATTTCCCAAAATATTGGGAAAGTCTTCATTTCCCTTTGCACGTGAAACACCACCTAACAAACTAAGGGGGTTAGTATTTTACATAGGCCTTTCATGTAGTAGTAGCACTCTTTCTCCTTCTAATATTTTGAGATATTAGTGTTTTACAAGTATTAATGGATTGATGCCATATACTTACCTGCTATAGCGAATAAACTGATTAATAAGACCAGAGTTCATAGCCCTTCTCTCTTTTAAGTATATCATGGACTTACAGATTTGTAGGGGCCTATTCTCCATGGAAATCACCTTTGACCCATAAAGATGAGAATGCTTATTAAAAACATGGATTAAATATATGCATTAACATTCTGGGGACAAATGATAAGGATGAGGAAGAATGAGACGCTATGAAGCAAGATCCAGTGCGGGCAGTTGTAAGAGATGAAGTCATTAGGATAAAATTCAACTTGATAGGATACAGTCAGTAATTTCGTTGTTGGATTATGTGGCAATGGTTGGAGCAACCGGTCAAGAGATTTTAATCAACCCCCAAAATGGAAATGAAACAGCTTTCTAGACAGTGCTGTGGTTAGATCTGCTGGGTGCTTTGGAGCTAGAGTGTAAAACCTACGGTAAAACACCTGTTGAACTTGCTTGAAAGTGTGCTAACCTATGGTGCTGGTCCTACCTCCAGACTGGTTAAGATATTTCTTTTTTCATTTCCGAGGTTCCAACAGAACCTGTGCTTACAGCCATCTGAGACATTATCACACCTTACAGCGTGTGTTTTCCTACTTACTTGTTTGTCTACCCTATTAGATTTTGAGATCCTTGAGAGCAAAGGGTCAGTTTAGCATTGTTCCTAGCATAAGCACTTAATACATTTATTTATTTGATTTAATGTAATTTGATTTAACACCCAATAAATGTTTGAAAATCTTGCTTTCTTAAAAATGTGGACTGCTCCCAGGTTGCCCACCACAGAAGAGGCTATTACGACTGGCTTCCCTTCAAACATCACAAGCTCCCTATCTTCTCTTGACATCTGGGGGGTTTAGACACACACGGCCTGGCCACAGGCCTGTGTACTTTGTTTTGGAGTTGGCTGCACACTGAGAAGGAATCTTTCCAGGGTAGGAGGCAGCTGCCAAGTCACATGTTAAAGAAGGAGGTGATGGTGAAATAACTTGATTTCTGCTACAAGACAGGCCCAACATGACTCAATTTGTCTAGAAAATAAACTGCATGAGGGATAATCTGCTTTATACAAAAATTGTTTCACAAGAGTCTTCTAAAAAAGCAAGTATGTAAAGGTGCATTAAAAAAAAAAAAAGCATTTAGCTGGGTTCTCAAAGGGATCTGGGACCCAAAATGGATAACACCTACTGCTTACTGTGAATACACAGAAGTTGGCTTTCAAATGTCAAACTTCTACTTTGATAATAAGTTTCTTTAGAGGAAGGATAACATCTTTTTTACTTCTGGCACCTCATACAACAGTTCTTAGGGCATTGCAATCAACAGGGTGTTTTTTTTTCTTTTCTTTTTTTTTTGTGTGTGTGGATACAATGCATCCAAAGTAAAAGCAATGCTTACTTGAAAACGATCACTACCCAGGGATGCCATCATTTGACATTGCTCTTTACCTTACCCACCATGAGTGTGTTACTTGCCAGCTAGTGGAAATAATTTACCCCTTTTTGAAAGAGTAGGAATTTTCAATTTTATTTGTGTGTTTTGTAATGTCCAAACCCTTTTCCACATCCAACTACTACAACTACTAACTTTTATTTGTATGGTACTTAACAAAATTTTACATTAGATTCCTAAAAAAATTCTGTGGAATATATGGCTCTTCCAGGAAGTAGGACTTCCATGATAATGAAAATGAGGCCTGGTTTCCCTCAGACAGGAGGCCTATTTTCTTATTCCTTTCCTTAAATGAAAAAGCAGAGGTCGGGTGAGAATCCGCACAGATCAAGTTTTAACCATAGCAAAAACAATCCCAGCAGGTCTGTAACAGCAGGAGACCAGGAAGCTTTGAAACAGCAGGTGACCTTCTAACAACGCTGACACAGTTGGAGTTGGGCTAACACCTAACCACTACAAAGCAAAAGGAAAAAGAAATTCTGTTTTTTAAAGCAGCAGCTTAACTTGCTGGCTCAGCAAATGTTTTCCCCTATTATAGTTCGGAAAAAAACATGACTTGGACGCCCTCTTTACCCTTAGCCCTTCTTCCCGCCCCCGACTGTACCATTAAGTCCTGGATACTGGGGTGACTAAAAAGGATAGGGAATAAATCAGTAAAATCTTTCCCCCCACATTGTGCGTGGCAGCACTTGCTACTTTCTTTTAAGTTGATTGTAGTAATCGGGTCAGGGGTTTACTCTGCTTGCAGGGTCACAGCCAGAGTGAGCACTGCACTTTGGACTATTAGCTGAGGGGTGAGGTAAACAACAGGACTATATATATCAGTTTCTCCCAGTGCTGTTGTGAAACTGCAGAGCTGAGAGCCAGCGAAAGGAAGCAGCCTCGTCAGGAGGGGTTGTGTAAGTAGGAACTTGGTGTTTTCCAGTACTTGATTCTTTCAGAGTTTGGTAAATAATATGATTTTGCCTCTGACAAACTGTTTCTTTCCTCAGAATAGATTTTACAAAAAGAGATAGGTAGAGAAAAGTGATACAGAAGGAAGAGAACAAAATACTCTAACATTGGGGGTGGTGGGTGCTCTCAGTGGGCAGGCACATTGATTGTTGATCTCTGCCCTGCCTGTCTGCACAGCTTAGCATGAAGTTGGGAGCAGGGGAGGCTGGTGAAATGCAACACTTTGACTCTGCAAAAAGTTGTGATATTTTAAAAATACAATCATCAATATTGTATGTTGAGGCTTAAGTATTTCCCACTGAAATGCAGAGTGAGAACTCCACAGGCAAAAATAACTCATGGATTTGAAGAGCAAAGATGAAATATGGCCATTCTGCAGTGCTGTAGAAATGTCCAGGGATATTGTGAGCAATAACAGAAACAAACAAACAAACATAAGGGAGAGCAGTTTCCGTCCATTGTGCAGAAATGGTCACCCTTGAAAGAGTCAAAAACCATGTCAAAATCCGGTGGTCTGCGATTAAATGCAAAATTTTGCAGTCTAAGTGGTGAGTGGGTGCTTTCAGGTAAATGAGGAAGGACCCTCAGATGCCAGTCTGAAATTCAGGGGAAGAGGATGGAATAAGGTTCTGCATAGCCTGCCTTCTAATGGGGAATTTTGAACAAATGTAGGTCTGTATATGGCCGACAAATTTAGCGTTTGTGATTAAAAAGTGGTGCGATTAGTGACATGTGTATTAGGTTGATGCAAAAGTAATTGCAGTTTTTGCAGTTATTTTTAACTTTTAAACCATTTCTTTTGCACCTACCTAATAACTATTTTCTAAATGTTATTGGATCAGCCTCCAGTAAATCCAATTTTGTTATTTATCTTCACTATTTTTATGTAGATGTCTGACAGCTATAATTACAATCAAAAGTCTATTATGTAAAAATGATCTTAAATAAACACAGTTGAACAGCCAATTGATTATAACTGAGGAAAATCTGAAAGTGGGAACTCTGTATTTCACTACCCTCTGCCAATGGCTTTAGTTATTTTTTCATCAAAAAAATAAATGAGAGAAATAGCCTTTTCATTTATATTCACTAGCCATTTAGAACGTCATGCTATATGGCAAAGTGAGAGTACCAAGTGCTGAATTTATGCTGATGGTTCTATAATTACTGAATTTATATTCTAGAAAGTAGGGAAAAATCTAGCCATTCCAGTAAGAAATAAAACAGCCTGAAGAATCTTAATGTTCTCTTTGCCATTCTAGGGCATAAACAAACAAACAAAACCCTGGCAGCTATAATTATTGAAGGTGACCTATCTAAAAACTATCAATATATTACAGTAGCTAAGAGGTCATGTTTTGGATTTAGCAGAACTGGTTTGAATCCAGTGTCTCTTGTGATTTATTACCTATGTGGACTTGGGCAAGACGCCTCAACTCTCTCTTAGCCATAGTTTCCTCAACTGCAAAAGGGGATGATGGTCACATAATTGGTAGGATTAATTGACATGATATAAATAAGTGTTTAGCACCACCTGCATATACCTGCATACAGTTGTATAAATGCTCAAAAAATGGTAGCTATAATAAGGATAATTGTATCGTCAATGTAAATACTATACTAAAGAAATTCCCTACGTTTCATTCAGATATACTCTCTCCTTTTTAAAATATTACAATTTTAAAAATATTATAATAGTTGGGATGGCCCTAATAAATTATCCTCTCTTTACCAACCCCCCTTTCCTTTAGTTAGGCTCTTATGATATATAGGTAGGAATTTTGTGGTGTTAAATGATGTAAAAGATAATCAGGTTTTATAAAGGTCTAGCTATATCTAGCAGCGCACTAGAGCCCAAATCTATCTGATTTTAGCCTTTCTACTCCCCTCTTAATTCTGGGCTCACTCTAAGAAACTTATCCATTAGCCTCCTGACCTCCCTGCACCCCCTCTGAACCCCCCCCCAAAAAAAAAAAAGTGGTTTTACTTTTTTTAAATCCCGGATCAGTGCCTGAAAATGCACAGACTTTCCAGCTCTGGAATTTTGTCCTGATCTCTCTCCACAGACTCTTACATCAAAATGAGCCTAATTACTTGTGTGGATTTTTCTTTCTCTGGTCATCTCCACTGAATATGTTCCTTCTTTCATCACCTCTCTACAATTCACCTATTTTTGTATCTCTCGGCTGAGAGAGTTAGCCTTAGTTTTGGGAATATTTCTGGTCAGGTATTTAATTTTCCTACTCAGAGAGGGCATCTTTACACCCAAGAATGTGCCCTCTGGTCACAGGAAGTTCCTGAAAGTAAATGGTACCCAATAAATAACTGAGTGTAGATGTCAGTCAGTCTCAAATGGCACAGGAGGCAATGATTTGTAGTGTTTCTCCTTGGTAAGGTTTTTTTCATTGGTCCATATTTTTCTAGGATGTGGTAGTAACATCTAGGCAGGTAGTTTTATATCTGAAGAAATTCAGCTCCTTTAATATTGACATACGAATAGAACTAGATTCTAAAGAATGAATAAGAGCAAGAAAAGGGAGCCATATCCAAGAGATTTATAAATATAGAAGGTTTGAATCTTGAGAGTTAAGGGCCCACATAAGCCACCTTCGTATTGGTAGACTGCCTTCACTGCCACCTCCTTTATTCCTGGGTTCTCTTTCTATGCTGGCTTTTTTCCTTTCTGTGCAGAATTGTCTGCTTACCCTTTCCTTTCTTAGAAGGGTAAAGGATGGAAAGAAGCAATGAGAACTTGGTGTATCTGAAATAAAAATCAAATCCTGTTTTTAGAACATTTCTTAGTTATAGAGGCCACAGTTTCAAAATTTTTCTAAATGTGTGTTGTTTTCTAGAGAAGTACTTGGCTCCCTGTTTAGGCAAATCTTCATAGCATGCTTACTGAAGTATCTTGCTAAGCCAGATAGTTAAGATGTGCTTTGACAATTCCCGTGCCTCCGGTGGATCTTTTTGCCTTCAAGGGACGATTTGGTGCATGGTGGTCCAACCTAATGAGCCCAACAATATGGAGACAGAATCTGTGGCTAGATATTTATAGGAAAGAGAATTATACTTGCTGGATTTATAGAAATTCCTAGTTACAGCTGTGAAGTTATCTGTAAAGATGACAGAAGGTTTTCTCTTTTACAGGGCAACACCAGCAATGTGGAGAAGCCTGGGGTTTGCCCTGGCTCTCTGTCTTCTCCCCTGGGGAGGAACAGAGAGCCACAGGCAGAGCTCCTTTTGTAAAAAACCTCCAGTCTGGCGCATAGGGGATGAAAACCCAATGCTGAACTCTGATGGTTCAGTGACCGTGGTTGCTCTTCTTCAAGCTAGCTGATCCTTTTGCATTCGGCAGGCGTCTAGGTAAGATAGCCTTTCTGTGGTCTAAGATTTCGTAAGGGAGAAGCTATTAAATACAAACATACATAAAATAAAATAAAAATAGAAAAGATATAGTTAGTACATCACATTTTTGGAAAAACTGTGTATCTTTGAATAGAACATGTTAGAAGATAGAGACTAGGAGGATATACACCAAAATGTTTACAGTGGTTTTCTTGGCGCTATGGAAATTTTTTCTTCTTTTTGTGGACCTATGTTTTATAGTGTCCTACTAAATATGTATTACTTGTGTAATGAAATGTTCTAAAATGTACTCCTGCAAATGGATTAGTTATTTCAATAGAGCAAGTAAAGATGAGTGCTTTGCCAGAGTAGAATAAACACTAGACATGCCACAAAGATCTTGGGTCATTTAATATATATATATATATATATCATTTAATATATACATATACATATAGACATGTATATGTATACATATATGCAAATATATGCGGAATATATGCAAACACACATACATGCACCGGGGGTGCCAAAAAAAAAGTATACAAGTGGACACTTTGGTCAACGTTGCTCAAGCAGTAGTTCGCTGTAATCCGAAGTGTCTGGACACTGATGGTGACCACTTTGAGCACCTCTTATAATTGCAGACCTCAAACATGACTTGTAGTCATCTTTTGTTATCGGTATATATTGAGAATTACAATTTTGATACAGTTTTCCTTTCTTAAAATGTATATACTTGTCTTGGCACCCTCTGAATGTGCACCTAAAATAAATATGTAAATATAAATAAATAAATAAATAAATAAATAAATAAATAAATAAATTTGTTAAGTTTATATGACACATACCTGTAAAAGTATTTGTTGGGTTATTTGGCAAATATTTATTGGGTAGAATTCTCTGTAACTGTAAGATGGATTAAAAAATGTACACTTCATAGGATTAATTTGAGGACTAAATGAGCTAATGTTTGTGCAAGCATTTAGCATAAGGTTTTAACTGAGCACAAGTGCTCAATAAATAATTTTAAAAATGAAAGTTTTAGTTCTTGACAGCAATATAAAGAAGAGGTATGAGTAAGTAAAAAGTAGTAAGAGAGTTTCATCTGGAAAATATAGAGAAGAGAAAGAGAGAAGTCACTGATAAAATTAAATGAGATTATTCTATTCTTTGTATTTTTTCCCAAATAGTTTAGAAGACCTGCGAGTAAAACTGGAGAAAGAAGGTTTTTCTAACATCTCCTATATTGTTGTTAATCATCAAGGATTCCCTTCTCGATTAAACTATATACATCTTAAAAGTAAGGTTTCAGAGCATATTCCTGTTTATCAACAAGAAGAAAACCAAACAGATGTCTGGACTCTCTTAAATGGAAACAAAGATGACTTCCTCATATATGACAGGTGTGTACACATACACATACACACACACACAAATTAAAAGACTTGCTTTGTATTTAATTTAATAGGAAGTGATTTAAAATACCTGCTTTTATTTTATTACCAAATACTCAGTTTCAAAGTGAACCCATTAAAATGTTTGATTTTAATATTTTTGAAATGATTTTCTTTCACAAAAAAGAATTCACCATTTCAGTAGGGAAATAAAGAAAATTGACTATATTTTCCCCCCTGTAAATTGGCATTGTGGTTAAACCATAAGAAGGATCAGTTTGTGTATCACATACAGTTCTAACCTAGGAATTCTGCAAGATGAACAACCACACTTTGCAGACCACTTCCTTATCTGTAATAATAATGTCAGGCTACCTACCTCAATTCCTGAGCTATAAAGTTTGTTAATTATTTAAGTATAACAAGCATGAATCTGTTTTTGATTCCATGAACGAATAAAACATTTGTATGCTGAGGGAACCTCAATGTATACATTATTGGATATTATTCACATTCTTAGTTGCTACTATTTATGGTCGGCCAGACTTTGCCTAAGCCTGCTTGGTCTTACTCTAAATGTTTTTAATATTACCTGTCATTTTTTTAGGACCACAAACTTCTAGTCAGTTGCAAAGTGTAAACCTTTGATATTCACATAAAATAGTATACAGGATAAAATGTGGGCAAGAAGGACATTTCAACTCCACCATTTCTGAGAATACCAAGTATTATAATTCCGTTTCTTTCATTGTGGTGAAATTTTTGTTGCATCAGATATATTTTTAAATAAATGGGCTACTGGCCAAGACTCTAGGATTTTTTTGTTATGTTGTGATTTCTTGCTGTGTGTCATTTGTGCTGCCTTCGCAGTTAGCAAAAGCTCATGTGATTCACAGAGCCTAGTTTATTATAAGTCAGTGGTTTGGGCATTGGTAGAATTTTTAAGTCAATTACAGAATTGTATTTGATCTAGTCACAATGACTATAGTATTTTGATACTATTTATGTGATGTACACATATCTATAATATTGCAAAATGCTAGAATTAGACTCACTGTAGTCTTGCTATGACCACCGGACCTGGTATGCAGGGCCAGGGAGCTTGTTTGAGACCCCACTGAAGAAATTTTACTGAAGGTATGAAAGTGTCCTAGTTATAAGACCATTAAACCTATATAATACTATTCTAGACCATGCTTGAGTAGGACCATGATATAGAAAATAGTGTAATGACATTGTATTTGTCCTTTTTTATTTTCAGATGTGGCCGTCTTGTATATCATCTTGGTTTGCCTTTCTCCATCCTAAATTTCTTATACGTGGAAAATGCCATTAAGGATGCTTACTGTGAAGACAAATGTGGAAACTGCTCTCTCAAGGTATTTTTCTCAATTATTTTTACTGGGAGAAAAGAGAAAAATCTTTTAAGAGCTGTCTAAATAAGTTAGGGTTTCATGACCAATTAGCTAATCATTGTTTCTGTTGGTGTACTGAACATAAACTACAACAGTAATTTTTATAATTACACACACTTCTTGTTATGCAACATACATTTTCACACATCTTTTCAAGATCCATATTGCCGCTTTTGTCTGGAAGGATTTTAGAAAATAAATAACATAGATCACATATTTCAATTACCACCAAGTGATATGGTGGGAATTTAAATGCTTGAAGAACTCAGACAACGAAAGACAACATTATTGTATTACTCTGAGTGTAGTTCACTCAAGAGCACAGTGACAGCAAAATCTAAACCCAGCATTACCTGAAACAGAATCGGGCCCAGATAAGTACTTAATTTTTTAAGGATGCAAGACGTTGTCAGGTTTTCCAGAAGCTTTTACACTGTCTGCCCATTCTGCAGTTGGATTACTACATTTACTTTAAAAAGGAGTAAGTTTTCTACTCATTACTGGTATTTCTTTCCTAGAAACCATGAGAATCTTTTTTCCTTATAATAAGAAGCACTATATTTAAATATTATTTATAAAAAATATACTCAAGGAATTTTAATTTTTATTAACTAGACTCTTTCCCCCTCATACTGAGAAGGAAAATAATTGCAAACAGTGTTTGCTTGGTCGGGCAAATTGGCAAAATTTAAACCCAGGTTTAAAAATAATTCTGAATTTTATTTGTAAGCTATTCTTCCTTCAGATTTTTCCCCCAGCTCTAAAGAAAGTCATCTCAAATCCTAATGAATCATTTAATTAAATTAGTTGCTAAGGAGCACAATGGGCTAATTACTCTAGTTATGTCATGTTTCACATTTTAATCTTCAGAATAATTCTATCAGATTATTTTACTGCTTTTAAAGATGGGGAGACTGAGATAATGCAAATAAAGTATTACCTCAGTGTCTACCTTATACTAAGTGCTGAATAAATGCTAGCTATATTCATTCCTCATATTTTGGGATTATTTCGGTATTTTGCATTTTTGCAAATGCCTAATAGTTTTAAATATACCTAGTTATATTGAGACAAAGGTAGAAACAATTCCTACGACATGCTCAAAATTTACAAATCATCTGTAAAAAGGAATAATTTATCATATGTATCTGATATGCCAAATCAAATTGGAGTTTTTCTATTTCATTGTATTCTAGATGCCATCAATTGTATGATACATTATTTTATGTCAAATTAAAAAAATGCTCTCAGTTAAAGTAGGACACAAGCTACCCCACCGTCAACAATAGGATGCATTCCAATTTGAAAGATATTAAAATGTGAAAAACATACATTGTAGAAGCAATGAAATATAATTGGTTTCTTGAAATTAATTAGACTACTATAGTTATTTGTGTTTGTTTAATCATTGAACCTTTAGAACATTACACAGTATATTCTAAACATTTATCAAATTGTATTTAAGTTTTTAATCAAATACTATGAAGTTTTCAAAAGTAATGCAGAAATAACCAAAAAAATGTACCACTTAGTAGTTGTATGTTAAAATGCAGTGGAATCTATATCTGTTCAAAACCTTTAAAACACCAAACCAAACCACTTAATGAGGTCTCTCAAGTTGATTTTGTAACTTTATTTACAAATACATTTAGGTTGAGGTTTCATATTACATTGCTATATCTATAAATTTTGAGCCTATGATTTGTGGGCATACAAAACAATAAAGAAAGACTTGCAGCAAATTAAAGAACAAGATTTATGCAGAATGGAATATTACATTTAATGGACAATGGGTACTTTTGGCTGATAGAAGTACAGTAGAGACACATTAACAAAACTTTGGTGAAGTTCAAAATATTTCCAGGCATAAGCTGAGGTATAAAAAGTTATCGATTTTGAGGAGTTTATTGGCATTTTTGAACTACCAGAGAGAAATTACTTTACCTCAGAATATTAGACTGGATGCACTGCTGACAGGTGCAAAGAGTTCCATGCAGGTCAGCTGATTTTAGGATTTGATATTTGGTTGAGTTTACTGCAGTCAATTTAAGTTATTTTAACCAGTTTATTTAGTTTTGCTCTGTAGGTACAAATAACAGTGGTTTAATTTTCTTTTTAAGCCTTATGTATCTCTCAAGTTCTTGTTCAAAATTCTTGAAAACTTAGGAAATGTACTTGATAAGAAAAGGAAATTTGAATTCTGCTGTTGATTTAACTAGTATAGAAGCTGAGGTGAATTGTTGAACTCTAATTGTATTATAGCCTATACCCTATTTTATCTATTTTCAAAACATAAATGTTAATTCATTTGTAAGAGGCTTGAGGATTCTTTGCTTAAGTGCCAACTATGCACTAGCAGCACTTTATGTTAGCTATAGATGGGAATCAAACTTCAATAAAAAGTCTAGGTGTTGAGATTAGTATCAGATCCATTGCTCATTAGTATGATGTTAGAAAAACAAAGCCAGTTCATTAACTAGTTGGAATTTCATGTATGTTATCTCTACAAATCATTTTCCACGTATTCCTCCTAAATCAATACATGTGTTGATAAGCGATTTATAAATCAGTTCCAGACACTGGAAGATGAAGACGTCTGTAAAAACGTATCTTTGGGTACCGTGAGGAACACATCCGAGGCTCCGCAGCCACATGACCATCATCCCACGCATGGGCTTCAGCATATCCCGGGTGGCCAGCTTTCAGAGAACCAGCAACCAGAAGCGCCAAGCGCATCTGAGCAAACCGCTCTTCCAGGTCTCCATCACCACCATAAGCTCAAGGACCCTCAAAGACAGGGTCACCTAAAGAACTGAGATGTGCCAGTTGTCAGTTCTCTTTCACACAAGAAACTCTGAGGAAGGAGATGTATAAATCAGTTACTCTGAAAGTTGCTCAAAGATTCAGAGTTGGCTCCTAGTAGCTGATGCTGACATTGTCGACATGTGGTATTTGAAAAAACAGGGTCTGCAACCACCTGACAGTGTAAAGAAAAGCTCCCCTCTTTATGTAGCTGACAGGGACTGTGGGCAGAGGAGAATGTCATTGAATCTTGACAGTGACGTTTGCCTCCAGCTGCCTGACAGGAAAGGCAGCAGCTTAAGCCCACGGAAGCCAGCAGCAATTGAAGCTGAAAAAATAAGGCAGAAATGTGAAAATGACCTTCAAACTAAATATTTCAAATGGGTTCTACTCCCCAAGTCAGTCTAGACACAGTTTCATTTCCAGCATTTTTATAAGCTACCTAGTTAATAATGATCAAAAAATAAGAATTGGATTTGTGCAAACATAGAGCAACCTACTATACGGGCCTCCAAATTTTAAGATTTTTATCAAAGAAAATTGTGACCCATTTTTTTTTAAAATTACAGGGCAGCTGAAAGGTGATTGCAGCATTTGGTTAATATGTCTTTCTTTTTCTTTTTCCAGCGTTCTACTTGCATTAATGAGAACAGGAACATAAACTATGACCTAGGGGTTTCTGTTGGATAGTTAGCAATTTAGAATGGAGGAAGAACGACAAAGACATGTTTTCCATTGTTTTCTTATTTCTCAAAACAATATTACCATTGTCTTTTTAATCTTACAATTTTAACTAATTAAACTTTTAAAGAAAGAAGTGAATTCTATCTTTTAAGATCTAGAAATACTTAACATATGAGTATTTTGCTATGACTACATTTGAAATAACCATTTATACTTTTTTTATATCTAAGACTCATATCTTGATTTTTACTTTCATATATGAGTGAAGCCTTTATATATTGTTTTCTCTGTCTGGTATTGCATCACACTCTTTAAAATTTGAGAATGGCTGTCTTGAAAGATATAAGGGGAAAGATACAAGAATGTTGTCTGTCTCTTGATTGCTTAGAAAGTATTTCCATAGTCAATGATGGTTCAATAGGTAAACTCCTGTCCTATAAACCTGAACTCCTTTATGGTTAATACTATTAAGTGAGAATGCAGTACAAAGTTGGTCAATGTGTGGATTTGTTTCAATAAACTCAATAAAAAAATAGTTTAAAGCTGTCTTTTATTTATTGTTATTATTTAGGCAGTATGTTGTGTTGACTCTAAATAGAAGTGAATTTTTTCAACTGATTTTAAAGAGATTAAATAGCAACTAATGAGCTTACTGCTGTACTCAAAACCGTTTACGTTTAAGGTAGGACTCTTTGCCAACAGAAAGGCGTTGCTCTAAATCGTGAATGGTATTACGGAGAGCTGCAATCTCCTTGTTTTTTTCTTCTTGAAGATGTTGAAGCTTCTAAATGAAGCAGAAAAATTTTGTTATTGCAATCCAGAAATAATACGATTAAATATAAGAAACAACAAAACAACAATAAAAACTATACTTCTGGTTTAAGTAGAAGTAGGTACTAAAAAAGACACCCTATTTTGAAAGGTTCATAATTTTATTTTGTGGGACAATGGGGTAAAACTGGTAAAAGGATACAAAAACATGCATTGGCACCATTTGTTTTAGTTTGTTCCCATCTCCCTATATAGCTTGAAGTTGTAAAGCATAAATTAAAGAGTTGAATAAAAAATCGACCATCTGAGTGCCTAAGTAACTTCAGAATAGTAAGTCAGCCTTAGTCCAAAATAGATTATGGAATTCCTTAGATGGTCCAAAGTGTCAGGATTTCTCTAGTGGTTTAATTTACTACTAAGATTTTACTTGTTTAAATTGAAAGTGAACTTTAAAGATTATTCAAAATCTAGTATTTTTCTAATTGTGTGATATATTTTAAGAAAAATTGTTAAGTGTATTGTTAGTAAATATTAGACAACTTCTATGGAAACACATTAGTGTGTTTATTTTCTTAAACAACAGCCAAGGAAGGAAAACTCACATACCCTTCTGTAGATACTCTGTGGCAAAACAGTAGAATCTGGATATGATTTTGGTTTAGTTTGAACTCTTGCTAGTTTGGCATCAAACTGAGTCAAGTTTAAAAAGAAAGTCATTGAGAACATTCTAGTTAAACAATTAGAAACAATTGTTTCTATAAATACAAGTATAATCCATTATATCTTTGACATATAATCTGTAATTTAAGTGTACTCTCTGTATAACAGAAGATAGAAAGTCTTTCTTTAAGAAAGAGCAAAGAACTCCCAAACAAGATTAACCCTGGCTGCATGTTAAGGTTACCTGGGGAGTTTTTCTAAAAGTACCAAATATTGGGCAGAGATTCTGGATGGGGTCAGTATCATCTTTTTCTCAAGACATCAGGTGCTTCTATCATGTGGGGTCAGAATCTAGTTAAAAGGGTTGAGACTCTAGTTAAAGATAGATAAAAATATATTCACATCACTTTGTGCTTTTGTAAAGAAAATGTGCAATCAACAGTTGTGGGAGAAAGCTCATACACCCTCTTCTGTATAGACTTTGAGGCTCAATAGTAGAATTTGGATATGCTTTTGTTGATTTAGTTTGACCTCTTGCTGGTATGACATTAAACTAAATCAGATTAAAAAGAATTCTCATAGGCCATTCTTACAGGTCATATTTTTTGCAAAGTCTTCCATTATAATTTTTCCCTTCAGGTTGGGTTTAGTGTAGACTCTCTGTGGACTAAGAATGAACTCTCTGTGAGGTTGTGTTCCAGATTGGGGAGATATTAGGGATAGTTACAATGAAAATAAATAGCAAAAAGAGTTCTGTATATCAGTCAAACAACAGACTTGGGCTAACGGCCCCAGATGGCAAACAATGCACATTCCCAATCAACGCATTAGAAATTGATGTCGGTCTTGAAACATGCCCTAGTGTGTCTCAGTTGGCCACTCAGCCCTCTCTGTGGTTTGTGGGTACACTTGACCAGAAGGCAGTAGCAGCAGCAAAGAGCCTCTCAAATCAACAAAGTCCCCTTTTGCTCAATGATTATATGGTCTCTAACACTACCTCACCAAGAACCCCAGGGATACCAAGCTGTCAGGAACATGAAAACAAAGTTAACTAAGCCAGTGTATTTTGATAAAATGAGGTAAAGTGGGACGCAGGCTGGGAGAAAGTGATGAAATAACGATGAAAAGGGAGATTGGTAAAATTTAGAAAAAAATTTAAAGGACAAATATATTGTGTAAATATCAATATCTTGGAGATTTTTGACATCTGTTTAAACAACCTACTGAAAAGGCTTCCCAGACAAGAACTGCAACCTCAGCCTCTGAGATGCCCTATTTGAAATCCCTTTAAATTTTAAAAAAAATCTGTTTTGTCTGCCCTTTGATACACATTTTCCTACACAATTTATTAGGGAGAAACTTGTCCCTTTTTATCCTAAACAAAGAAAAAGGAACTTCTAGTTGGTTCACCAGTGTTCAACAATTACTGCTGAGAAGAGAGTAATGTTAAGGATTAGAAACTCCCCACTGCTGGAATGGTAGTCCTGTGAAGTCTGCATAGACTCAGCTGTAAAATGCAGGTATTCCCTGAGTTATCTGATCCCTGCTCACAGAGGAAACAATACCTTTCTGGAAACCAGGACCTTTTGATGACTGAATAGTCCCACCTTCAGGCCGCGTGCTATAAGGCAGCGGAGTTAAATTATATGGGGTTTGAGCGCTGTGTGAGCTGGAGAATGAGGGTGTGTGAAGCCCTCTCAGAGTTGTTTTCACTCCTGAAATTTCTCTCACTGTGATGAAAGATGACCAAAGTACGGTCTAGACTCTAGACTAAGGGATGCATCCTTAAATTTAGCAGTCTTAAACATTTACCTCTAGCTGTAGTTTGATTATTTCATTTTGCCTTTCTTTTTCTTGAGTTCTTAACTTTGCATTTAACTCTGAAATTTCTACCTCTTTTTTCTCTATCAGTTCTTTGTTCTTTTCTTCACTTAATTCAACTGAATAAAACAAAAATAAATAAAATTAATTCACTATAACATTTCCAAAATCCTATAAGCTTATATTTCTTCAGTATTTTAAACAATCCACAAGAAAGTAAATTTTATTAATAAAAACATGTAGTATTTTAGAAACTATTTATATGCAGAGTAGTTTAGATATTTTTGACAAGCCCCTGCAAAACGTTTGAAACACAAAAGTCACCCACTGAATGCTTTTAAACAAATAAACTAATTTAGACTCAAAACATCAATGGCCTAGAAAATAAGTAGGAGATTTAGTGGTAAAGAAGGATACAAAACCTGTGCTCTTAGGTATAGAGGGCCCCAAATTATTGGATGACTGTAGAGCTACATCAAACACCTCCTATACTCTATTCCATATAATTTGGCCTCTCTGATGTTCACACCATGTCTTTATGCTTCATCAAACTTCCTCTTCTCTCAACTTCCTTATTCCTGTAAGTGATACCATGCCATCCAGGATGGGAGCCTCCAGGAAATCTTTGATTTTAGGGAGAAAAGAGTCAATTAATTTACAACAAGCCCCCCAAATAAGGGACTCCATCCACAACAAATCCACTACTTACTTAGTTTCAGGCCTCATTTTTCCTCAGTTGGTCTCTGTTTCTAGACTATCACTAGTCTCTAACCCCCTAAAGGCTGCTGCCAGGTTAATCTTCCTAAAGCATACCTCTAAGTATGGCCATCACTTTCTCAAAAAACAATTCCAGAAGTCAAAGAATCCAGCACTAGCCACAGTGGCCTTTATCTTGCTGAACTTCTCTGTGTAGTGCAAAGAAAAGGTAGAAAATGGACTGTTATTCCCTAGCATGACTCAGGTCTCCCCCTCTGTATATCTTGGCTTTTATTTTCTCTTTGTCTAGAAGCTATTTTCCCCATCTTCACCAATCAACCTTACCCATATTCAGGATTTAGGAGCAGGGCCTAACACTAAGGTCCTATCTCAGCCTGGGATGAGGCAAAGTCCAGAAGAATATATTTAGCTATCCAAAACCTTAGAGAAATGGACTTCCATCTGGTCTCAGTCTATACTCATTATGTGCCTCGAGGCAGCATTTTGAAGATACGAATGTAAAGCAGTTGTGATTAAAACAAGAAGTAAAGCACTGAAATGGATCCATCTTCAGATACTATGTTGGAGGACAGGTGTGTGATTTTCTTTATCATAATCCCCCTGCTAGGTTTTGTTAAGATTATGTTGGCCTTTATGAAATTAACTGGAAAGTGTTTCCTCTCTTTTTTTTGTTAATCCTCTGAAAGAATTTGTGTAAGATTGACATTACTTTTCCAGAAATGTTTTGTAGAATTTCACCAGGAAAGCCATCTGAGCCTGGAGTTTTCTTTGTGGGAAAAATATTTATCATAGATTTAATTTCTTTACTAGACATAGAACAATTCAGATTTTCTATTTCTTCTTGTGTGCTTTTTTCCCCCCCTCAAAGATGTCTAATTCATCAAAAATTTCAAATATATTGGCAGAAAGATGTTTGCTATGCAGTTAATTATGGAGTTCATTCACTTTTTAATATTTGAAGTGATTTTCTCTTTCTCATTTCTGATATAATTGGTACTTTCTCCATTTTTCTTGCTCAGTCTTGGTGTTAATCAATTTTATTAGTCCTTTCAAAAAAATTTGGATCTGATTCTCTTTATTATGTATGTGTTTGTAATTTCATTACTATCTGACTTCTTTCTTTCTAATTTCTTTGGGCTTAGTTTGATTTTTTTCCTCCTAAGTTCTTGATATAGGTATTTAGATAACTGATTTTTAACATTTTCCAACATTTTAATTTAAGGCTATAAATTTACCCATAAACACAGCTTTATTTGTGCCCCACAAGTTTTGATATGTAGTCCAGGTAATTCAGTTCAAAATATCTTCTAATTTCCTTTAGGATTTCTCTGTTGATCCACAGGTTATTTAGAAATAATTTATAAACATATAGGGATTTGATAATTATCTGCTTCTCAGAGGCCTCAAAGAAATTCCAAAATTCTTTTCTAAAATGTCTGTATAATTTTATAGTTCCACCAGTATAAGGGATCAGAGTTCCAGTTGCTCCACATCCTCATCAATACTTGGAATACCAAGTATTTTAAAAATATTTTAGCAGTTTTAAAAGGTTCAAAGTGGTATGTTCTTTTTTTTTGTATGTTTACAATTTTCCCAGTTGTATGTTCTTGTGGTTTTAATTTGCACTTTCTTACGTACTAATTATGTTGAACATGTTTCAGGTGCTTATTTTCCATCTGTATACTCATTTCTTGGGGAAAGCATCCAAATGTTTTATCCATTTCCTTATTGAGTTGACTTCTTATTCGTGGGTTGTTAGAGTTCTTTTATATTTTGGATATAAGTCCTTTAACGGACATGCATTTACAAGTATTATCTCCCAGTCTCTGGCCAGTCTTTTCATTTTCTTAACAGTGTTGAAGGACAGAAGTTAGTAATTTTGGTGAAGTTCAGTTTAGAATTTTTTTCTAATAAAGATAAAAATGTATTGTACTTTTTGTTTCTTTCCAAGAAGTTGTGCCTAACTCAAGGTTGCAAAGATAATATTCTATGAATTCTTTTAGCAGTTTTATAGGTGTAGGTTTACATTCAGACCATTCATCCATTTCAAGTTGATTTTTTGCATATGATATGCATAAATATGGTCTCATTAAGAAGTTTTTAGTACCCTTATGAAACTAGTTAGCTTTAAATATAGGTTCAGACGTGTTTTACTGAAGGAAGAAAATTTTATTAGTTAAATTATGTTCAATATGCTGAGCATATAAATATCAAAGTTAATTATATATTTTATATTAATTTTATAAGGACATTAATTGCTTCATATTAAACAATATTAAGTGCAAACATCATGAATCCAATTTAGAAATGTAATTTATATCACATAAATATACAGGCAGGTACAAAATCTAAATTAAAATGTAATAAGACAGTGTTCATTCAAGAATACTGGCTATTACTGAAAAAAATTTAAATGTTCATTTAAATGATGTCTTAGAATTTAGTAAATTAAAAATAAAAACTTACCTTTTTTCTGCATATCCTGGTAAAGTTTCCTTACTTCTATTTTATGTCCCTCCTCTTTGATTTTTATTTCACTCATAAGTTTGGCAATATTATTTTTATATTCCTAAAGATTAAAATATATATTCATTCTTCAATTTAAATATGTGTATACAACTTTTAATTAATTACAAAGGTGAAATTTTCAAATTTTATATTAAATTTTTATATGTACTCATATCTAGAGAAGAAAGATATTGTTCATTGTTTGAATAATCACCTTTGAGATGGACTAAGTTCTGGTCCATGGAGATAGAAATCATCTAGAGATAACGTCTTTTTATATTTGTTTTCTGAATACTCATCACCAGTGTTTAGCATATCATAGATGCTTAAAATATGTTGTTTAATCATATGAATAAATGCCATAACAACATTAAAATATGTCCAATAAAGCCAAAGCTATACTTTAGAGCAACAGCAGGCACCGTTCAATAGGTAGTAAGCGCATCCTACAGTAGGATGAATCCCTTTCAATGTGGGATCCCTTTGAAACTTCCATTTCTGAAAATTATATAAACATCCTTAATTCCCAGAAGGAGGTTAAGCACAACCTAAGGTAAAGGTTAGCTGTTTGAGAGGCTAGAAAATGATGGATTTGGGGTTTGAGAAGTGCTCAGCAGGTGCCTGTGATTAGCTTTTTAGGTTGTTGAAGGTGAGAGGTGATTTATGCTAATACAGAGAGGGACATTGGGAGAGGTGATGGAAGAGAAATTCCCCAAAGATAAAATTTACAATTTTACCAGTGGTATGTTCCTCACGTAGGAAGAATACTGAAGCAGGGTAGTAAGAAAGACAATAATGAAAGCAAAAGGTCAAGAAAAGCCTCTAAACACCATAAAAGACAGGGACTTTGGTTTTAATCACTTGTCTTCCCAACTCCTAGTGTATATCTCTTGATATATATTTGTTGAATGAATGAGAGTGCCAATAAGAATTATTTACATCAGAAATTCTTAGATTAGACCTAGTGAATAGTCTTTCGAGGATCCATTAACTTCCTGAAATTGTATGCAAAATTATACACATATATGCGTGTGTGTGAACATTTTTCTCAGAGAGGGTTCATAGCTTTTAATAGATATTCAGTGGTACTGAAGATGTAAAAAAAGTCAAGATTTGTAAAAGATATATAGGAATTCCTTGTATTGTTCTTGCAACTTTTCTGTAAGTTTAAACCTTTTTCCCAAATAAAAAGTTTTATTATATAAAAAAAAAAAGTCAAGATCTATTGGCTTAGATGGGTATAATTAAAAATACAGGTACACTCATCCAGATTACATAAATTCAAAGGGATATAATCTAGATTCCTATTTGTGCTACTTATCCTGCCAGGAAACTTGGAAAAATGGCCAAACCTATCCAACCACTGTCTTTGATTTAAAGCTTGGCAGGTGAATATATGGGTGAACCTCATAAATTGTCATTTTTCATATGCATGTATCTAGCTTTCTAGATGGGCAATTACTGAGTGGCGTTTATAAACCATTCCTGACTCAATTGGGTGTACTAAGCATTTGCTGCTCTGGGAAACAAAAAGAGACAAATTCTATGTATCTTTTCACTTGTGTTGACTTTGCCACCTGAAGATGCCCCACTAAGGTGGAATGCTTCTATGAATTCTATAAGACCCAGGATTTTCACTCCAACATCCAGGAGTGAAGGTGTCCTAATGTCTGGGCTGGGGCCAGGCTGTATTTCACTAGGTTCTTCTTCTTCACTTTAGCCTGTACCAGCCCTAAGGAATCTAAACCCTTCCTCTTTCTAAGTGGACCAGGACCCAATAAATTATTCTTGGTTGCCTTCTTTTCGTTTGCCTTCTTGGGAATTTTAACTGACAAGGGATAGCCTCTGGTTGTATATTTGTTATTACAAAACTTAAGGATTCTCTGTCTACAAGTTACAAAACCTCTCCCAGTCCCATAAATATGGCCATTAAGTATCTCCTGAGTTTGTTTCTAGGCAGTGGTTCTCCATATGTTTTGGATGGGCCTGGAGGTTTTGTACTAGAGAATTTTCATTGGATTAAGGTCATCTGTAGTTTGCTTTGGACAGCAGCTAATTAAGAAGTTATCTTGGATTGTGGTGTTTTCTCATTAATTTCCATTCCACTGAAAATTCCTATAGTATTCAAGACAAAGCAGTGTCCTATGCCTTGACATTTTAGAAGAGAAAGGAGGCAAAAATTTCTCCCCTTTCTTTCAGCCCCAATTACACCCTGACTTCATCTACTATTGAGTTCTAGAGGGTAGGGAAAGGATGGGAAAGAATAAAGGAAAGGGATAAAGACAAGGAAAAATAAAGCGTGCGATACAGTCCAGAGATATTTAAAGTATCTCAGAATTGATTGTGAGAAGCTAAATTTTTCAAGCACAGCCAGATGCTATTTATTACTCCTAAGAATTACCCAGAAGCTCTGGCAGGGTTTTAGAATTAGCTTGTGTTTCTTTAGAGGCTCCTCAAGTGAGGAACCAGATTGAATTTAGAGATGATCTTTCAGGTTGAAGTTCTAAACTTGATACAGATCAAACTTGAGTTTTCGAAATCTTAGGTCTGCTAGAGTTTGGTATATTGGCTCCTAAGAGATGAGAAAAAATCAGCATAATAAACCTCCCAAAGGGCAGAGGGGTGGGAACTGATACTTACTGAGCACCTTTTATATGCTAGTCACTGTGTTGTATGGTCTGTAATTGCTACTATCACTATGCTGTTCTTACAGGAGAGAAGAAAAAGTAGCAAAGGGTATAGTGGCCCTTGGGAGAGAATTAACTGATAATCCACATAATGTTCCCTTCATTTAGATGGTGCGATAAAATTGCAATATATTACTCAAAACAGAAAGACTAAAGACTCTTTATAGTAAAAAAGTTTAAAAGTGCTAATTAATAGCTAGAATAAAATCTCTATTAATGTAATTAAAAATACGTAGCAAAATAGTAGCATCTTTGTGGTAGAAAGAAAAAGTGCAGTGATTTAGTAAATTATAGTCTGAAAAAGACTAGCGTTCTCAAAATCTCTATTTCTTAAAAAAATTTAATTTATTAAAAATTCTGGTACACGCATGCACACATATACATGTTTACTCAATAAATTTTGGCGGTTTTTGTTAAAGAAAATGACCATTTTTTTTTCTAATTTGAGAACACAAATGCTCTACAGGAATTTGATTGATGTAAAGATATATAAACTCACCTGTTGATGAGATTTTAACTTTTCTTTCATAAGATCAGCATTTCTTTTCAGTTGTTCATTTTCACCTGTGTAAAAATCAGAGCGCATCCTAACTTATAGCACTTTTCAATTAATATGGGAATATGTTTAACATTTCAAGTTTTCACTCATGTATACACATGCAAACAGCATCTACTACACATCTAGTACACGTGCACAGAGTACATGACACTGGGAATGGTGAAACAAAAACAAATTATTGCTTTTCAAAGAATTTACAGCCTATTGCTGAGACAGATGTGTAAGTAGTTGTATGTTAGGATAATTGCTCTGTAATGCAATGTGTCTGAAATGCACCCGTGTAAGAAAAGCCTAACTCAGCTTCAAGTCAGGAAAGCATTTACAGAAGAAGAATCACTTGAGAGCTAAGACTTAAATGATAAGGCTAACCCATGTGGGAGGAGGGCGTTCCAGATACCGAAAGCTGTACGGAAGGCTGGGTTTGAGTGAGTACCGCATGTTTGGGACAATTGTAATTCAAGTACAGTATTGCTGGAGTGTAAACTGTGAGGAGGATGTGCTTACATAGGTTGGGGCCATATCCTATTGGGAGGTAGACATATTCTATGTGAATGACTGAATTTTATTTCATAGGTCACAGAGTCATCAAAGAATTTTGAACAGTGAAGTGAAATGATTTGTTATAATGTTAAAAAGATTATCTGGCAGTGCAGAGGATGAATGGGAGGGGTTTGACCCTAGAGGAATGGATATCGATAACAACAGATCAAGTAAGAAATAACAGGAGACTAAATCAGGCCAGTGGCAGTAGGAGACAAAAGGAAAACGAAGATAACTAGATGATAGAATTACCAGGAGATTTAGTGACTGATTGGATAACAGAAGCAAAAGAGGAAGGGCCTACAACTGAGATTACTCTACCCAGCAAAGCTGGTTAGGACTGAAGGATAGAGAGATTCCCAGACAAGAAAAAGCTCAAGAAAAGGTGTTTGATGTTTTCCAATTTATAAAAATATTCTTGCTTGTTTTAGTAAGTGAAGCACCTGTGAAGGGAAACTAATCATCTTTCCCCTACCTACTCACCTTAACCGAAGCTATCAGTGTTAACAGCCTGGTCTGTATCCCTTCCCTACTTTTCTCTCAGCTTATACAATTATATGTAAACATACCACACATTTCTACTGGTTTTATTTGTTTTTACCAATATAAAATTGTACTATACACATTACTTTGCAAAGAATTTATTTTCTAAAAGTGGATATTCCTTGAAGTCTTTAATTTTTCTATGCATATATGCAAATACATTTTTATAATTTTACATAAATAGGATATCATACATGATGAGATACTTTTTCGACAGTCTTCTGTCTTTCATTTCTTTATGCCTTCCTCCTCTCCCTCATTTGTTCTCCTTCTTTCTCCCTTTGTTTCCACATTGCTGGTGTAATTGTGTATCCTTCTGTGTTTTTCTCCATGCTCTTAACCTCTGGATCATATACATGCATACACAAATACATATTTCCATTTTCTATTCGTATCTTTTGCCCATTTAAAAATTTTTATTTATCTCTGCTGGTCAATTTGTAGAGCTATTTGTATATTGTAGATATAAAGTACATTGGTATTTGAAAACATGTTTTTCGACAAAATAACACGCCAACTTCTTTTTTCACTGTTGTTATTGGTGTTTCTGTTGTGTTGTTGTTAAGAAAGTCTAGTAGGTCTGTTTTTTCTTTATATAGCATCTAAGGCTCCCAGATTGGTTAAGAAGATATTCCACAGCTCTAGATTGTACATGTTGTGCCCTAGATTTTCTTTTCAGTTTGTATTTTTTTTTCACTAAAATCTTTTATCCATCTGGAATTTATTTTTGATGGTGAGAAACAGTCCAGCTTCCTTTTCTTCCAGATGGAAAACTAGTTGTGCCAGTACCATGTGTTAAAATGTCATTCTTTTTCCAATAAATTGAAATATTCCTTGTGTCATATATCACATTAACAAATATTGGGGCCCATTTCTAGAATCTAGTTCTCTATTCTTTCTATGGACATACATATATTTTTCAATTTCTATGTCAATACCATATTTTCTTTTCTTTTTTTACTTTAAGGAGGGCACGGCTCACAGTGGCCCATGCCGGGATCGAACCGGCAACCTCAGTGTTATTAGCACCACACTCTAACTAACTGAGCTAACTAGCCACCCCTACGCCAAGACTATATTAATTTCATTCTAACAGCTTCAGATTGTTATCTGGTAATGGAGGTTCCTCTCCCCCACATTCTTCTTATTTTTCATAGTTTTCTTGTTTATTTATTTCTTTTGTCAAATGAAATTTAAGATTATTCTATACTATCATTTATCCCACCCCCAAATTTAGTATTTTAATTAAAATTGCATTAAATGTGTATATTAACTTCAGGAAAATGGGCAGTTTAATAATGATAAGTCTTCTCTTTGCCAGAAAAATTGATCAAACTATCTAAATGTTATACTACTTGGACATGATCTGGTTTGCTATATCTATAAGTATGCTAAATAAAACCACATGACTATCTGTGAACTAAAGCCATCTATTGAAGACATAGCTAACCTCCTTAATACTTTATATTTCAGTTGGCTCTTTGTTGGCTTTCATCCGTAGTACAATAAACATAGGGTTATTGTCAGCACTGCTTTTTTCCATCATCCTACCAGATTCTATGTTAGATTGTCAAACACATATTCCCACCTTGGCTACATTTTTATTGTATAAGACTCTTGCTACTTTTGCTGTAGTATCATAAATTCAAATAGCATTTTACACCACTGTAGAGTCTACCTGGTCCTGATATTTGACAAGTAGTCTTTCTCTGACCTAGTCAAAATCCACTTTAATCTCTCGGATTCTAATAATTTTGCAATATATTTTTCTAACATTGGTTATTCTCTTTCAGTATCAAACTGGGAGGAAACTCTTTAGGTGTGCAGTTGCACAGAGCCCTGCACTCAGAAGGGTGCCAGCTTGGTTGAATACTCTGCCATTAACATTTTGAAATTCTTAATAATTTTGTTTTGAATGTGTATTTGCAAGTAAATTCCAATGGGACAAAGGAGCAGAGAATATACGCGTATGAGCAATATTCATGTCTACTGCTCCTTGCCACCATGTTCATACGCAGCATTTGCAATGCCCCATGAACACTGAATTCTGGTGGACTCATGATGCGTGGGAGTTCAGCAAGGCTCAAAGGTACAAGTACAAGTACAAGGTAAGCATGTTCTATCTACAACTAAGTAAGCAAGGGCCCTGAAAGATCTGAGAGGGCACACTTTCCCTTTGAACTAGAACTTGCTTCAAACGCAAAAAGAAAGCAATGGCAATCTAAGAAACACAAATGACCAAGTAACTCTCTATAATATGCTTTTTTAACTCCTGTACTTCCCTCTACTAGCCAACCAATGATGCTGAAAATGATGACTCAGAAGGAAAGGGAAAGAAGGAAATTCACAGTTCCCTTTCCTTTCGGTCCTTCTTTATTCACTGCTAGTAAGCTGAAGGTGGAGTGTTGGTAGAACGTGTACATATCAAGAGGTAAAATGAATAAAAAAATGGTTGAGGTAGTTTTGTGCAGCATTTCCACTTTTCTGGTAAGTATGAAATAGATATGAATGTACAAGGCGTAAAGTATTAATTGTGTACTTTTGTGATTCTGCATGAATTAAATGCTATTATCTTTGTATTTGAAAGTGGTTTGTACAATATAAAGATAAATGGTAAAATTCATGCTCATAATTAAAAATTTTATTTATTTATATTTACTTAGAGCAACATTAAATAACAAATAAAAACACTGACCAGTTGAGAGAGCACAGAAGAAAGCAAAAAGCTTTATTTTTTAGAACCTTTAATGTTATATTTTTCCTGCTTTTTGAACATGGGGCCCCACATTTTTATTGTGCACTTATTCCTGAAAATTACATAGCTGGCCTTGTTCATAGGTTTTGTTCTTCAATTTCCTTTTGATGCTCTTCTAACAAATCTCTCTTAGAAGGAGTCAATTTTTAAATAATTAAGATTCTGAAATATATACTCATAACAGATAATTTTCCCATACAAAAGATGATTATAGAAACATAGCCTTCTTCCAATGATATACTAGAAGCTAAACGTCAAATTATTGTAAGGAAATCTTTTTCATAATTATGTTGAAAGAAGTATTTCTGCATTTTTCAAACGACTTAATTTAAGCAATACTTTTTTCTTAAGGAATAACTGATCACAGATTAGCCTACTTTCTCAGATTATTATCTTAAATAGAATAGCACTGAACTATATACTATTGCTCTTTTTAAAACATTCTTATCAATGATCAATTTTGATTAAATCATTTTGCTTAGTATAATTTTTGTACAGTAAAGTTGTACTCTATACATCACAATGTCTTCCTTGAAACCTACCCAGATAGAATATAAGGGCATAAATAAATCCAAGTTATTCAGATTCAGTTCAGACATGAAGAAAGCAATATTAAGTTGCCAGAAATTATCTAGAGACGACTGGTAAAAATAAATATGAATTCTACTGATTTTGGAGGTGCTCTGTATTTGCAGCTGATTTCATGGGTCTCTCTTTCCTCTATATGAATGCCCATGTGTTTGAATTTGTAAACTAAATTCCTAAAATTCATTTAATCTGGGACTGGTGGTAATTTTTCTTGAATAGAGAACCTTGTTTTCTTTGCTTTAGTAGTAACCACTAACAGTAAGTTAGAAGGCATGACACCTTATCTTTCATACAATAAATTACGGGGTTTCTCCTAAACTAGCATATAGAGTAATATATTATACAATAGTAAAATATGAGAAAAATTCCTATTCGATATACAGGTAACCTCCGTATAACATGGTTGTTAGGTTCCTAAAAATGTCGTGTTATGCGAATCCGTGTTATATGAAACAAAGAACTAGTACAAAAAAGGGGGTTAAGTTCCAAAAATTAAAAAATCATACTATTGTATTTTTATAACTAAGAGAAATACCTTTATTAAAGCAATATTCACCAAAAGTATTAACATATTAATATGTATTAAATAATGTTTTCTTTGTCATCACTAGTAAGCACTATTAACCAAGGCCGTTTTCTTTCTGACAAGATATCTTCATTCTCTGAACTTTCTTCAGCATTATCTTGACTTTCTATTCTGTACTTTTTGCAAAAAATGTTATTTTAGATGGCTTGCTTTTAGTTGAGAGGTCTTTATAAATTTCGTTATAGGGTGCTAAGCACTTGTGAAGTTCTCTCTTAAACTTTGTGCGCTTTCAGTGGAAGGATCTTCCTTTAGGAAATACCGCTCCAACTGTTCGGCTAAGTCTAGGCCTTTCTTTACGCTTTTTAGAGTAAAGTGTTTAACTTCTTTGTTTTCACTTGTGCTATCATCCCCTGAATTTATGTTTTTCATTGCATGAGGATTGAGAGATTTATAAACCAGCATAGTTTTACCATGTGATCGCCTGAAGCATTACTGCACATAAGTAATGTTATGTGATTTTTTGATGCCTTAAAACCTGGTGCAACGTTTTCATTTTTTGAAATAAACGTCCTCTTGGGCATTTTTTCCCACCAATGACTGGTCTCGTCGGCATTAAAAACCTGATGTTTTGAATATCCACCCTGTTCAATAATTTCTTGCAATTCCTTTGGATAAGTTTTGGCAGCTTCTTTATCAGCTGATGCACTTTCTTCTTGTATTTTTAGGTTTTGTAATGAAAGACGTTTTCTAAAACGGTCAAACCATCCTTTGTTAATAACAAAGTCAGGGTTAATAGCAGATTCTACATTTACTTTAAGTAATTGCAGATTTTGAAAGCTTTCTGTTTAATAATATTGGTGTCCAGTGGAATCTGGTTTTTTGAACAGTCATTAATCCAGATACTAAGGGCTTTTTCCATCTTCTCAATTATTGGTGCTCTGGGACGAGATGTCATATTTGCGGAGATAGAACAACCAGCAGCAACGGAAGCTCTAATTTTATGTTCATCTTTCTGTATAGTCCGGATTGTTGCTTTATTTAAATCCAAGGTTTCTGCGACATATGAAACTTTTTCCCCCTTTTCAAGCTGATTCAAAATTTGTAATTTTTGATCTAGCAAGATGAAATGTCTTTTAAGAAGTATTTTTTTTATTTCCACCAGACATAGTTCAGGGCTACAAATTAATTCACAAAAGTGAAAAACATAATTACCATTTCTTTAAAAAAGGTTGACTAATACCCAAAAAATTTTAATCTATGTATAATGTAGTGAAAAGAAAAACACAAAGTTTTAAAATGTGTGTACTTAATACTTCATGAGCAAAATGGATTTAAAATTCTAATAAATTTTAAAATTTTGCAGTCAAATCTGATACGACATCCATGCTGAAATGAAAAATTTCAAATGAGATATTTTTTGCTCTTAAAAGCTCTTATTACGCTCTGTGTTATTCGGGGATTTCTCTAATTCTCAAACCGTGTTAGAGTGCAACCGTGTTCTAGGATGCTGTATTTGTTGTACAAAGGTTTCCCCAATCCTTGAACTGTGTTAGAGTGAAACTGTGTTATAGAAGTGCCGTGTTATACGGGGTTACCTGTATTGTGATAAATCATACTCTATTTCTAATAAGCCATGTCCATATCCTAAACTCCAAACACACATTTATTTCAAAGATAGGATAGATCCATTCTTCAAATTATAAAGACCAAATTTGGGGGCTAGAGGATAGGAGAATCAAGCAACAAGAAATAAAAGCCCATATTATAAAAGGATGTCAATACTTTTGCATAAGCTGCATGATGGGCCCTTGCCTCTCTCCACCCTGATAAACAGCATATCAGATGTAATTCATTAATATTGCTTCACGACTTTCCTTCCGAGGGTCAGGTTAGCAGTAATAACAGGAAAGGCTTCTTTGGTCCTTGGCAACGACAACATCTCACAAAGTATACTTAACTTGATCATCCAATCACTCATGAGAATGAAAACGACTCCAGTTTTCCCTTAAGCTATGAAATTCCAATGTTTTTGCCCCAAACAGTTTAATACCTTGGCAAGAGGGACCAACCACTTTTTTACAAGTAAGTGGTAAGAAGTTAGTAGGGAATAGACTGGCCAATGTAAGTAACAAAATCTAAAAAGTAGTGACACACAGATGTGGTATTCTAAACTAAAAGTCTCCAAACTTTTATAACTGTACGCCCTCTTAAAAATAATGGGCATGCACTCCCCAATTCATGTCTATTTATTTATAAATTATACAATTATTACTAAATTTAATAGATGTTAGTGAGACAATGGAACTAAAAATGCATCGATAATTTTACAAAAATAGATTTAACTCTGATATAGAAATTTGAAGGCTGGCTTCAATATTCAGATTGTTTTTGATACTTGTTTTTTTTTTTTTAATTTTTATTATTAGTTTCAGGTGTACAAAACAATGTAATAGTTAGACATTTATACCCCTCACAAAGTGATAACCCCCCAATCTACTACCCCTCTGACATCATACTTGGTTTTAATGGAACAAATCCATCACTGGTTGTACTTATTATAAATCATGATACTATTTTTCACTCTTAAACACAAATTACACAATTGGTGTTTGAAATTTTGCCAGATATCTATCTTCTTTGATGCTACTTGTTCCTATAAGCTTCTCAAAACGTTTCTTTTTTAAACAAACATTTAACAAAACGGTTCAAAATCACTGAGAATCATCGATCACTGTTTGAATTTAGTGTTCCATTGCCAAGTTTAATGTGTGAGTGAGAAAGTTGACATGTTTTCAGCTCTCAGATCACTTAATGATGGAATCATTTCTAATAACCCATTTGAAAATCTTGCTATAGATTAATTTTCTCCCAAAAGCAGTTACTTGGCCACCATTTCATCAGGTATGATAGATTTTCATTTTTAACCTTTTAGTATGTCCGATGAAGAGCTTGTACAGGGGTAGAAGTGACAGCTCTGCTACTTCCTTGTTGTTGACTTGTACTTGTATTATTAGTATGATTGTTAATCTCTGTTTTATTTCTTAAAGCTGCTTGTCCATTTTGAAAGGATTTGTTTGATTGTAAGTAGCTAATATGTAAACCCAGGCACGTGTAAACTGTACCACATATCAGTGCACTGAGACTCAAGAAAAAATAAAGATGCAGCAGTTCAGTTTTAGAACTCCCACTCTCCTTGGGAGAAGGGAAATCTCGTGTATCATAAATGATGCATAACTGACATACAGAGAGAGTAAGGAATAAATTCTATTATTAAATATTCGTCATATTATTTGTCTTGGTTTTTAGATAAATAGAAATTCCAATGTTTTCTTTCTGCATCTCAATGGATCATCTTTTACACAGCCCATATACCCTACTGAAAAGATTGATGGATAAGAGTAAAGGGAGGTATCATTTCTCTTACAGTAGCTGAAGAAACTTAAGCCTAGAGGATAACTCATTCACCTGGTGTAAATGTCTAACTATTACATTGTTAGCAATCTTATCAGTAATATTATCAGGACACCATGTCTGTGTAGTATCTTCTTTCTGCTATCCTCAATGCTGTCATAATTTTCAGGCTGGAAGTAAGAAGTCTGTAATAAATTCTAGCATTACATGCAGACTTATCAACAGGCAGAAGAATACAGTCTATCTTTAGTTTTGGGAGAAAGGGAGATTATTCCAGAAACCTCCCATTGGAGCTGGGGTATGATTAGCTTCCCCTGAGGTATGTGGTTGGATGAAGAATGAATGTCAGAAAAAAAATCAGGTTTCTATTAAGAAAGAGAGGATACAGTTTCTGGGGAGCCAACCATTTGTAACCACTTTGTAGCCTAAATAAGGAAATTAATCATACAATCTTGACAATCAAATGGATGAAAAGAGGTGAAAGACAGGTAGTTCACATCTATCACTTTGCCCAAACCAATGCCTATAGAAGGTTTGGAAAAATGAAATCAGTGAATCACTATTTCTTTCTGAGAGGCACCATGGAATATCCATTTTCAGGAATAGCTACTTAAAAATTAGTACTACCACATTTTTGCAAAGATGGTATTCTTGACTACTGGTCAATTTTTGATATCCTTTTACAAAAAATAATATATTCATTATTGACTTTTTGGAATTTCAAAATATTTAACTTTAATTTCTGGTAGATGCTTTATTTAAACAACATCCTGAAAAGAGTTAGATTAAATACCATTTAAAACCTAATAATAGGACTGTAAATAATTATGACTGTTCACATATTTTTTAAATGCAGTTAAGTGTTATATTTAGTCACAGAGAAGAGAAAAGTTGTTCTGATCATCAGCATTGAAGTTTGCAAAATGAAAGCCCAAGCCAGGTGTGGGATGAGGATAAAACACTGGGAAAAAGTGAGCAGAATGCTAGTACCAAGTAAAGTGAATATTTATGAGAAAGAAGCCTGCAGGAACAAGCCAAAAGAAAAGGCATTGGAGACGGTATGGTTCCCCATCTATTATCCTTCTTAATCTCCAGAACAGCGTTTAGTGGTATATTGATATGGAAAATGAATCCTTTCTGTACTACTCTTGCTTTTTGACAATGTAAGTGTGAAGTCTTCTAATACAATTTTTATATTTGTTTCTTTAACATTTGAGGAAATATTTTAAGGGAAAGCAATGGGAGAAAACAAACAATAGTAATTCTTAAAAAAAGATAAACCTCAATTAGAACATTATAAAGACAGTAAGGAATAACATGCTAAATAAAATAAATTACATGTAGGATCACCATTATATCTTACTTACATATGTAAAGTACTTTATGATAAAAGGAACAGACTAAGATGAGAAATTCTCGTTTGATGTAAGTTTTACGTTGGAGGGGAACTTGAAGGCAGTTTACTTTAATCTCCAATATGGTAGAGGAAAACCCCACAACACTGCACTGTAGCTGAATCAGAACAGGATAAAACACTTGGTTGCTTTGTCTGTTTTGTCCATGGTAGGCTGTTGGGTTAGCATGACTAGCAAAAATAAGATTAGCCGAGTGTGCCAGCTTCATTTACACAAATGTGGCCTTAGTCTCTGATAAAAAAATCAAATGGTAAACTATCACTGGAGTTTGAATAAAATATTCATTATGTAATTACTAGTAAATACCCACCCTTCAAAACTGAACATGGGGTTAGTAAAGACCAAGAGCACTACTGAGAATAAACACACCTCTAAACATTTGAAAATAATAAGGGTAATTATTATGACAGATTGTGAAACCCTGATGTCCCTGTCAGAATATGACTGAATTGTTCTGTTCAGCATAACATTTCTTATTTCCTAATAGTTGAGGAAGATATTATTAAGTAGTAAGGAATCCTTCCCTGAGCTGATGAATCTAACAAGACCAGATTAAAAGGAATTTATTGTCAATGATCTAAAAACTCTCTATTTTTAAAGGTGCTCAAATACATCATATTTTTTTTAGATTTGATTTTTTTCTAACTTACCTTTCAAATTATGTTGATATGCAATGGTCTGTTGTAGCCCTTTTATCATATTATGAAGAGTAGCACATTCTAAAATAGAAAAGAAATTTATTCGAAGATTATTTGCTTTCATTTTGGAATTAGTCTGTCAAAGTTGAAATACTTAAAATAAAATAATATTTAATTGACAATTATGAGATCTTAATAAAGCAACCAGGTATTTCAAAGTAAGTTATATAACGGCTACTTTTTAATCACCCAGACAAGTCAAATGCAATCCAGGATTTAGTAGTGAGTTTTCTAAGGCACAATAAATCCAGTCTAGTACGGGTTCCCTGCAGGTGCCTTAGCAATATCTGCCCTGGATGGAAGGCACACTGGGGACTCTCTGGGGAACTATGAGTGTATCCATGCGAGTTTTCCATGAAAGAACATCCCAAGGACAGAGTCAAGATACATTGTTTTGTTCAAAGACAGAGAACCAGAATTGGTGAGAAGGTGTCATTTGGCATAAGATACTGCTTTAATTCCTCACCGTCCTCCAACGTATCCTCTTAGTATGTATGCCTGAGTGCTAGGGCAAGCGAGTAGCAATAAAAGGAGTAAAAAATGTATGGAGTTACAGGGCATCAGCAACTTTGGTACCAATGACTTCCGTCATAATGGGAGATGGAGCCTTCATTGCAAGCGTTAGTGGCCTGATACGTGCATATATGCTTTCAATATATTCTTGGCTATCACCAGCAACAGCTAAACCTTTGAAGGGTAGCAACAGTGGTGGAAACCTCTGTAACTTTAAGCAGTCCACTTGGCTATAAGCTCCTGGATAGTAGGGACTATTTTCTGTTTTGTTTACCATTTCTCCCTAACATATACAGCAGTTGCAGTTCACAGTAGGCACTCCATAAATATTTGTTGAGTGATTGATTTACAGACAGGCAATATCATAGTAAGCTGAAGCAAGAAAGGGGTAAGGGGAGGAGCTCTAGCCTGAAAACAATAACATATATTGCTATTTTAAATGCTTTGCAAATATTAAATCATTTAGCCCTCTTAACCCTGTGAGGTAGGTCCTAGTGTTTGCCTCACTTTACATATGAGGAAATTGACACACAGAAATTCCGTAAATTACCCAAGGTCACACTTATAACTAGCAAGTGGCAGAGCTAGAACGTGAACCCCGGCAGTGTAGCACTGAAGTGTATGATTTTAACTACTTTACTGACACCAAGAGGAGGAGCTCAGGAGAACTTCTTCAGAGTAATTTGAGTAAATTGGAAAGAGAGCAAAAACTGAACCGGAGAGAGACTCTTTGTGGTAGTGCCATCACATTTTTACTATAAGGTTAGGAAACACAGATTGCACTAGCTTAAATTTACAATTATACTAGCTAAATACATAATGATGAAAACTTCAAAAAAGAATAACTTAATATTTTAAAAAGGAAATATAACTTTTAAGGTTTAAGGGCAATTTTACCTTTATGTGCTTAACAGCTAATAAATATTGAGCCCGATTCTCTTTCTTTCAGCGTTAGGGACCTGTGACCAGTTTTCAGCTGGCATGCACTAGTATGACATGCTGACTCGCTGTCATTCTAATGGGGCATCTGTTTTGATGGTTAAATATTAAATACCGCATTTGTATCAAATAATAAAAAGTTGTCTAGGTATAGTAATAGTACCATTTATTGAATGTTTACTGTGTCAGGCATTACACCAAGTGCATTATAAACGTTACCCCAATTCGTATTCTAAATGATACTGAGAAGTTGGTATCATTATCCTGATTTTACAAAGGTAGGGAGTCATCCATAGAGGTCTGGTTACTTGCCAAAGATTCCACAGTTAGTACATGGAAGATATAGACTAGAACACAGGTTTTGAAAATCCTGTGCTCTTAATCTGCTTATCCAATACTTCCTCAGGAATTGTAGGATATGCTGAGGCAACCACGAAACTTGGAGTCAGAGGAACTAGATTAGAGTTTCCCCTTCTTACTTTCAAGCTAGGACACCCTGGGTGAGATACTTAATCTGTTTGAGCTTTATGTTCTTCCTCTGCAAAATAAAAGTACGGGTAACACCCATCCTACCTCACACACGAGACTATTCTTATATATAAGACTGCTCTGTCAACCAAAGGAGAAAATATTCTTTGTAAATTCACTCACAAATATTTAACCTCCTTATTGTTGATGTTATTCTCTCTCTCCTTTGTGTCCCACAATTTGTGTTTATCTCTTTTCTCCATTTATCACATTGCATTGTAGTTATTTGTGGTTTTTCCCGCTAGATAGTGAACTCCTTCAGGTAAAGATAATCTTTTTTTTTTGCTATTCCTTGCATCTAACATGGTGACTCTTTCATAGGTGTTCAATAGTTCTTTTATTAATATTTACTGACTAAACAAAAGAACCACTACTGTGAAGGGAGCATGCAAAAGGTCACCCTCAGTGAGAGGTCCTGCACTCAGCATGCACATACAGTAATAGAAATTAAAGTATTTTGCAGAAGTTAAAAGCTTAATGCAGTTAGAAGGCTCTAGTATTCTGGTTTTTCACTTCTCCCAACAGCCTTCTGTCATTCCCACCACCTACTCTCAGACAAAGTTCCCACCATCCTTCACTTTTTCTCTCTTGCTAGTTTCCAGTAATAGAATGATGGTTAAATTACATTTGACATTACCTACTTCATGTATGTTACTATGTCAGTTGCTACAATTAAAAAATTAAGGGAGAGTAAACTGAGTCCTCAGTTGTCTTTTAGAGGATGAATCCAGCAATTCATGAAGTATGGTATCTGAAGGTACCTCAGTCAGTAATCAGCAAATTGAAGTCCTGAAACTGAAAGTATACTGAATGTTTCAAAAATCTGTATTTTCACAATTTGAACACAAGGTGGCTCTCTCAACACAATTTTTTTTTTTTTTTTTTTTAAACAAAGGAAACTGGCTCAACAAGGAATTGTTCCCAAGGTAGAATACCATTCATTATTTTAGAATAATGGCTTCAATTTTCTTTGCAAACATTATCATTTCTATTAAACTTTAAAATTTAATTTGAAGAATACTACTATCCTATTCAATTCTTACAAACTAGAGCTCAGAATACAAAGCTACTTCTTATACTATATAATTTAGTAAATCAATGATTATTTTGAGCTGAAATTTAGGCTCTACCATTAACTAGCAATTTGGGCATAATATCTATTTCATAAAGCAGTTGGAAATGTTAAATACAATTATAAATGAAAAGAATTTATATTCTCAGTATTAATATTATTTACCATCTCGAACTGGCAAATAAATTCTTTATCTGGTCTATCAAGATCTCATTCTTTATTGTAGAACAAATTCAATCATATATTTATTGTAGAACAAATTCAATCATATATATATATACAGTTTGTTTTTCCTCTCTAAGTGAATTAGTACATACTTGGCTCTGTAAGTTGTCATTCTTGCTTTTTCTTCTGCTATGTATTATCCAGCAAAAAGGCAATTAGATTTAGAATAAGTAGAATTGGATTTTTAAAAAGTATTTAATTATTTTTTTTCAAATACTAGTATAAAATACACACGAAACATAAGTATAGGGAAAAGTGACTATCTCTGCCCCCAAACTAACCAGTTTCCCTGCCTCCCAAAGTAAACACCTGAGAGCACAGCACATGTCTTAGTAAGCAGTCCCTCATCCCACGGAGCCCAGGCTCCCAGGCTCCCTGCCAGGCAGCTGGCTGCAGAGAAGGCACAGACTGAGGGCATAGCTGGGAAGGCGGCCACTGGGAGCTGAGTGACACATTTGGCATGGGTGGCAAAGAAATGAGGGGAGAGTGTCAGACTGATTCTTGGACTTGCCATTTCTTAGCTGAGTGGCCTTACACAGATTATTGAACTTCTTGTCTACTTGTACGTTTTTTCATTACTGAGGTAGAGTAACAATGCCAGTCCTATCTGTCTTTCAGGGCTATCTTAAGGGTAAAATGAAATGATAGCCTGGAAAGTACTATGTGAATTTAAAATATTTTACAAATATACGGGGCAGTATTAATAACTGTTGTATCAAAAAACATTCTCATTAGACTTAGTATTATTTCAGGCAGCAAAGAACTAACCTTCTTTAAGTGAGACCTCCTTTGTTTGCATTCCTTTTAATAAGTAGTTAGTTTTTTCCAACTGAATATCCAGTATATTGTTCTTTCCACTAATTTCTATCATTTTCTGTAGAAGAAGCAATATACATTATTACCAAATCAATGCTGCTATTTTTATTTTTTTACCTATGTCTGTAAGACTAATAAAAATACAAAACATTTAATACCTGAATGTCTAATAATTAAGCCTGACATATATTTTTAAATAAGCCAACTTCCTAATTTACTTTTAATTTTAAAAGTCACATGGTAAAAATTGAAACAGTTATGAAAAGTTATGAAAAGTAAAAATGCTACATAACTTGAACCCCCTTCTTTCCGACTATTCAACCCTCAGTTCTATTGTTAACAATTCCTTATATATGTTTCCAAAATATTTTATGATTATACAACTATAGGAAAGGATCATATTATACTCTTATCTGCACCTTGAAAGTTCAACTTAGTACTATTATCTTGGAGATAATGTCATATAAGCATGTGTAGGTCTACCTCATTCTTTTTAACAGCTGCATTGAATTTCATTTATGAATATTCTGCAATTTATTTAACTAATCCCCTAGTGAGGAAAATCTGTGCTGTTTCTATTTTTTTTGCTATTGCAGACAATGAATAAACATTGTTGAACATATCTCTTTGGTATGTTTGTGAATAGTATAACAGCTGCCACACACCCTTCAAACGCCTTTAAAAATCATCAGTTCATGACCAGTCTTGTATCATGAAGTGGATCTATATCTCTATCCACTTCCCTATTGTCACCATTTCTACATTTATCTCAAAGCAACCTTCTGACATTATATTATTTTGTACATAAAGATTACCATTTATATGTATCTCTAAGAGATAAGACTCTTAAAAGTAAAATCACCATACCATTACCACATCAAAAAATGAACAATATTTCTTATTTAAAATGTTTAAGAATATGATAGATATTTCCAAATTAATCTCTGAAAACTGTTCCAATTCCTTTCCCATCTACTGTGCTAAATCTCTTTCTCTTTTCTCTTATTTTTGTAAGAATCACTTGGTTAAGAAAACCTAAGCTCATTGTTTTCAAAAAGCTCATAATGTTACCTCAAAATAACCATCATAATGAAAATTCTTTTATTATGGCAATAATACTACATTGTGCAGATAAAAAGAAAGAATAGAGAAAAATGATAAGAAAAGGAGAGAAAATAGAGGTAGGTATTATTTCCCCTCCCACTTCTGCTTCACAAAACAAATCTTTAATTTATCCATCTACATTTTCTCAACAGCTATTCATAGTCCTCTCTGAGGCACAGGAGGGGGAAAAAACCTAATATATGCTTTTAGATTTGATCTACCATGTAATTTGTCCAGAGTCAGGGAGGGAGGACTTCAAATAGGTCTGCTTAGGTAAAAGAGAAGGAAAGGGCAACAGATAAAATTGGAAAGACTGAAAAAAAAAATTTAGAGTTAGTCATAATGATAAGAGATTGAGGACTGAGTCTACTTCAGTTTTTTGAAACCATTCCTGAGTTTATGGACATCTTGGACATTTAAGTATGTACTTTCCTACTAAGTTTAGCAAAAGTATATCATTTATTTGTTCCTTTGCCCGAGAAACATTTTGATGCATTAGTACAAATAAGCCCAAACCAGGTATATTTTAAATACAGATTTTTAAAATGAGAAAGGGCTTAGCAAAGTACATTTCCATTATCTTTACCCTGATCATTTTTTGGGGGTACATTTTTTCTTTCTTCCCAGCTCCTTCCATTGGCCAAAACCTGTTCCACTTTTCACTATATACCACAACTGTTTGATATATTTACATACCTTTTCTATCTGTGAGAAGTCATTTATAAGTTTGTCAAGATTCACACTGCTAATCTTTTTCGTACATCCTTCGCTGCTTTGATTCATGTCTAAAGTAGCAGACAATACTGTTAAAAACAAACAAACAAAATCTAAAGCACTATAATAGTGGTAATAACTCAAATGCTGAAGTTTCTGTACTCCATTCATAGAGAACCTCCTAAAGCTCCATTACACTCAGAGAATTTTTGTTATACCATTATTAACAACAGTCGAGTGCATTAAGGCTTCTCTACCTCTCTTCACTCCCACCCCAGCTGAGTTTTCTCTAAACAAATCTAAAATTAGTGCAATGTTATGTTGTTATGTGCATATGTAAAAATTATTTGTCCCTACTATACAAAAAAACTAATTTTGCTACTGTTCAACACTCATCTACTTGCCATCAGTATGGCTGGACTTAAAATCTGATGTATTACCAAATCTGATGAATGATCTTTAAATATAGGTATTCTCTATTTAAAATATTTAAAATATTTGTTTAACTACCACGCCACAGATGTTGTTTTGCTGTAACTCCTGTTACTGTGCTTATCGCTATGGATTGAATTGTGCCCCCCAACCCCAAACCCCAAAGTGACTGTATTTGGAGATAGGGTCTTCAGGAGATAATTAAGGTTAAATGAGGTCATATGGGTGGGGCTTCATCCAATAGGTCGGTGGCCTTATGAGAAGAGGAAGACTAGGCATTTCTATACACTCTAAGAAAGGACTAGCCTTGCAGCCCTGTCTCTGCCATCCATTAAAGAAGAAGAAGAAAAAAAAAAAAAAAAAGGAAGAAAAAGGAAGAGAGAGAGAGAGAGAGAGAGAGAGAGAGAGAGAGAGATCTTGTTCTCTTTCTCCATGTGCTCATACTGAGGAAAGGTCACAGAAGCACAGAGTGAGAAGGTGGCCATCTGCAACTCAAGGAGAGAGCCCTCAACAGATGCCAACCCTGTTGGCACCTTAATTTTGGACTTCCCAGCCTCTAGAACTGTGAGAAAATAAATTTCTGCTGTTTAAGCCACCCAGTGTGTAGCATTTTGTTATAGCACCTTGAGTAGACAAATACATTTATTTTTCACATTTTGTTTGGTAACCTGTTTCGCAAACAAAGACATATGGAAATTAATATGCTTAAAGCAATCACTCAGTATTTCTATTCTCTTTTTATTTTGTTTAACAATATCTTTGGGTATAGCCAGCTGACTGTTGAAGTGAAGCAAAAGAGTTACAGTTTTAGTTCTATGAAACCAATCATAAGAAATCCAGTAAAGGGAGATCCAAAATGGCACTGTAGATAAATATTGTGTCTGCTTCCTTCCATGTTCGAATTAAAATTATAACTAAATTACAGAACAATCAACCTGGAGAACCATCTCATCTGAAGTCTGGCTGAACAGAAGTTTAAAAATAAGGATATAAAAAAGAAGCCACGTTGAGTTTGATAGGAGGGGCATAGATACAGAACTGGCTAACCCCAAGCCTCTGTGTGGCAGTTGAGAACCAGGAGGGACATCTGAGCCACAAAGTTTCCCACCAGAGGAGGGACCCAAGCCCCACACCAGCCTCCCCAGCCCAGAGTACTGGTGCCAGGAAGAGGAGCCCCCACAACATCTGGCCATGAAACACAGAGGGGATTCTGACCATCTGGGTGGGATGGAAGGTGGCAGGAAACCCAGGTTTCCTCTTAATGGGCCTGTACTCAGATTCTCTCACTCCCAGGCACTCACCTTGGGCTCCAGTGAAGGGACAGTAACTTGAGGGGTGTCGGAGACACAGGGAGGGCAGACTAAGTTGTGTGGCTTCAGAATGAGGGCTGGAGGATAGTTAGCATTTTCCCTGAGTGGGGTCCTGCTCCTGTGTAGCTGGCAGGTTGGCACCATCTTTCCTGTGTTGAGCCCTCCCCCTATACTTACGGCTAAATCTGAATCTGATTGGTCTGATGAGATCCGAAGCTCTGCCCTGCTGACTCAGTGGGACTCTGCCCCACCCAACTCCCCCAACACCAGAGGCACTTTCTCCAAGAGCAATCAGCCCTGTCTGCATTGCACTCTTTCTTAGAAAACTATCAGAGTCCAGCAGACCCCAGGAGAGCAGTGACTGGCCTCAGTGTGCTGAGACTTTTGCTGAATAGCTTCAGGCTCAGCACTGGCAAACTAGAATTTACATTAACTTGATGAACACAAGTCTTCCCACTCTAGTGACTTCCTGAGACCTTGCTTCACCCAATTTGCATACTACACGAGGCTTTATCAGTGGCTGAAACTTATGCAAGCTGGCAGGTGGCAGCAGGTCTCAGGATGTCTTGGCATTTTGTGGAACTACCCCCGGCCTGGTACTGGTAGCAGACATTGTGTTTGCAACATGGCCTCTCCAACATGCCTCAAGGGTTAGCCCAAGCAGTGAACAACTGAGGATCACCTTGTAGCTCTTACCAGGTGTCCTTGGCTGGTCACAGGCAGTGGGTGACCTGGGCCTGTACCAGAGCCCTTGCAAGAGGCTCTAGCACCAACATACTTGGAGGTTGGCTTCAGACCACAGCAGAGCACTGCCCAATTAGCTCCACAAGTGGCACACACAAAGGGTGGTCTCAACAGACACCAGAGCCTGCTGGGGTGAATCCCACACAGTGGGGTAAGCCCCCACATAGTAGCCTGTAAGCTATGGATATGGCAAAACCTCACAGCCAATCAGCCTGAGGGTAAATCCCACCCACTGATGTGCCAATGGCAACCAAGGCTCAAATATAACAGGAGGGCACACACAACCCACACAAGGGACACTCCTGCAGCACCCGGTGTAGGTGATGAGGGAGACTGTACCACTGGGCCCCACAGGCCACGTACTATATAAGGCCACCTAGCCAAGACTGGGGGACATAGCAGATCTACCTATTACATAGAAACAAAAGGAGAGGCAGCCAAAATGAGGAAACAAAGAAACATATCCCAAATGAAAGAACAAGAGAAAACTTCAGAAAAAGAACTAAACAAAATGGAGGCAAGCAACCTACCAGATACAGAGTTCAAAACAATGGTTACAAGGATGCTCAGGAACTCAGTGAGAACTTCAAAAAAAGATAGCAAGGACAAAAAGGACATACAAACCATAAAAAAAAGAACCAGTCCGAAGTGAAGAATACAATAACTGAAATGAAGAATGCACTTGAAGGAATCACCAGCAGACTAGATGAAGCAGAGAACAGAATCAACAATTTGGGCTCCTCCTCCTCCTCCTGGCTCATCCTTCACTGGCCTCCAGCTCCTGGGAGGAAACAATCCCTGGTGAAGGAGCTGTGGCACTCCCTCCTCCACTAAGAGTGGAAAATGAACAAATCTCAGAAAAAGAATGTACCATTACAGGAACAAGTGTCATTCCAAGATGTATGTATGGACATCACCCAGGAAGAGTGGTATCTGCTCGATCCTGCTCAGAAGATATTACACAGAGACGTAATGCTGGAAAATTACAACCACCTTGTCACAATAGGGTATTGTATTACTAAACCAAATGTGATCATCAAGATAGAACAAGGAGAAGAGCCCTAGATCTTAGAACAAGGATTCCCAAGCCAGTGCCGCCTGGAACTAGGACCATCCTAGAATTTGTATGGAACCATAAAAGACCCCGAATAGGCATGGCCTTTTTGAGAAAGAACAAAGTTGGAAGTATCATGCAACCTGATATTAAACTCTAATACAAGACTACAGTAATCAAAACCACGTGGTATTGACAGCAAAACAGACACACAGACCAATGAGACAGAATAGAGAGCCCAGAAATAAATCCACATCTATATGGTCCTTTAATCTATGACAAAGGAGGCAAGAATACACAATGGGTAAAGACAGTCTATTCAATAAATGATGTAGGGAAAATTGGCAGACACATGCTAAAAAAGAAAAAGGAAATTGGACCGCTTTACACCATATACAAGAATAAACCCAAAATGGATTTAAAACTTAAAAGTCATACCCAAATTCATAAAACTCCTAGAAGAAAATGTGAGCAGTAAACTCACTGACATTGTTAATAAATTTTTTTCTGATATATCTCTTCAGGCAAGGGAAACAAAAGAAAAAATAAACAAATGGGACTACATCAAACTAAAAAGTTTTTGCACAGCAAAAGAAACCACCAAAATGAAAAGATAACCTGAATGGGAGAAAATATTCACCAATGATACATCTGATAAGGGGTTTATATTCAAAATTTATAAAGAACTCATACAATGGAATATTACTTTGCCATAAAAAGAATGAAATCTTACTATTTGTGAAAACATGGATCCACCTAGAGGGTACTATGCTAAGTGGAATAAGTCAGACTAAGAAAAACATACCATATGATCTTATGTGTGGAATCTAAAGTACAAGATAAACAAACAAAATAGAAACAGACGTGGGGTGGCTGGATGGCTCAGTTGGTTTGAGCACGAGCTCTAAACAACAGGGTTGTTGGTTTGATTCCCACATGGGCCAGTGAGCTGCACCCTCCACAACTAGATTGGAGACAGCGAGCTGCCACTGAGCTTCTGGAGGGGTGGCTGGATGGCTCAGTTGGTTAGAATGTGAGCTCTGAACAACAAGGTTGCCGGTTCAATTCCCGCATGGGATGGTGGGTTGTGCCCCCTGCAACTAAAGATTGAAAATGGCAACTGGACTTGGAGCTAAGCTGCACCCTCTACAACTAGATTGAAGGACAATGACTCAGAGAAACACACTGTTTCCCCAATATTCCCCAACAAAAAAAATTAGGAAAAAAAAAAAGCAAAGTTATAAAAAAGAAAAAAGAAAGAAAGAAACAGACTCATAGATACAGAGAACAAACTGATGGTTGCCAGATAGGAGGGGGTTTGTCAGGCTGGGTGAAAAAGGTGAACAGATTAAGAAGTACAAATTTGTAGTTATTAAATAGTCATGGGGATGTAAAGTACAGCATAGGGAATATAGTCAATAATATTGCAATAACTGTTTAGTGCTAGATGGAAAAGACTAATTTGGGGTATCACTTTGTAAATTATGTAAATGTCTAACCACTATGCTGAAACTAGTATAAAATAAGATTAAATGTCAACTGTAATCGAAAAGTTAAAAAAATGAAAAAACAAACAAACAAAACAATTTGGAAGACAAAGTAGCAGAAAACACCCAATTGGAACAGTAAAAAGAAAAAAAGAATCCAAAAAAATTAGGATAGTTTAAGAGACCTCTGGGACAATATCAAGCATAACAACATTTGCATCATACGGTATCAGAAGGAGAAGAGAGAAAGCAAGGGATTGAGAACCTATATGAAGAAATAATCACTGAAAACTTTCCTAACCTGACAAAGGAAATAGACATACAAGTCCAGGAAGTGCAGAGTCCCAAACAAGATAAATCCAAACAGGCCCACACCAAGACACAGTATATTAGGTTGGTGCAAAAGTAATCACAGTTTTTGCAATTATTTTTAACCTTTTAAACTGAAATTACATTTGCACTAACCTAGTTAGAATGGCAAAGGTTAAAGCCAAAGAGAGAATCCTAAAAGCAGCAAGAGAAAGGCAACTAGTAACTTATAAGGGAGCTCCCATAAGATTGTCAGCTGATTTCTCAACAGAAATTTTGCAGGCCAGAAGGGATTGGCACAAAATAGTCAATGTGATGAAAAGTAAGGACCTACAACCAAGATTACTCTACCCAGTAAAGCTATCATTTAGAATCGAAGGACAGTAAAAGCTTCCCAGACAAGAAAAAGCTAAAGGAGATAGTTCATCACCAAACCAGTATTACAAGGAATGTTAGAGGGACTTTTTAAGATGGAAAAATACAATGATCAAAATTGTGAATAATAAAATGGCAATAGTTACATATCTATCAACAATTATTTTCAGTGTAAATGGATTAAATGTTCCACTCAAAAGACATAGAGGGATGAATGGATAAGAAAACAAGATCCTTACATATGCTGCCTCCAAGAGACTCACTTCAGATTGAAAGACATACACAGATGGAGTGTAAAGGGATGCAAAAAGATATTTCACAAAAATGGAAATGAAAAAACAAAAAACAAAAAAAAATCTGGGGTAGCAATACTTATACCAGGCAAAATAGACTTTAAAACAAAGGCTGTAACAAGAGATAAAGAGGGACCCAGTAATCCCACTTCAGGGTATTTATCTGAAGAAACCCAAATGCTACTTCCAGGAGATGTGTGCATCCATATGTTTATTACAGCATTGTTTACAACAACCAAGAAGCAGAGGCAGCTTGGGTGTCTATCAATGCATGAGTGGATAAAAAGGAGGTGGTACATATATATACAAAGGAGTATTGCTCAGCCATGGAAGGGAATGGGTTCTTTTCGTCTGAGGCGACATGGGTGGACCCGGAGGAAATTGTGCTGAGAGGAGTGTCAGACAAAGACAGATGCACATGAGATATCGCTTACCTGTGGAATTTAAAGAACAAAGTAAACAAACAAAACAGAGAGAAACTCATAGATACAAAGAACATTTTGATGGGAATGAGTGAAAAGGGGGAAGAGATTAAGAAGTGCAAATTGGTTGTTACACAGTAGTTATGGAGATATGGGGTATAGCATAAGGAATATAGTCAATAATATTGTAGTAACTACTTATGGTGTCAGATGGGTACTAGATTTGTTGGAGTGATAGATGAGAGGGAGTTGGGGGCTGGGTGAAAAAGGTGAAGGGATTGAAAAACAGAAATTGGTAGTTAGTTACAAAATAGTCATGGGGATATCAAGCAAAGCACAGGGAATATAGTCAATCATGTGGTAATAATTATGTATAGTGTAGGTGAGTACGAGACTAGTCAGGGGGATCATTTCTTAAGTTAAATAAATGTCTAACTACTATGCTGTACACCTGAAATTAATATAAAATAATATTGAATGTCAACTGTAATTGAAAAATTAAAGAAGGGAGGAAATGAAGGGGAATAAGAGATTCAAATCTCCAGGTGTAAAATAAATAAGTCATGCAGATGTAATGTACAGCATAGGGAATATAGTAAAAAATATTGTGATAGCATAGTATGGTGTCAGATGGTTGCTGGACTTATCATGGTGATCATCTCTTTAGGTATATAAATGTTGAATAACTATGGTGTACCCCTGAAGCTAATATAATGTTGTATGTTAGCTATATTTTAATAAAAACACTAAAAGAATAAAATAAAATGAGAAAAAAGTAAGTAGATCTGAAGGTTTTTAGACCTTTTAAAGATTTAATTACATCTTATTTCATATTTTTACAAAAATAAAAATTATTTGCAATTCCTAAAAAAAAAAGAAAGAAAGAAATCCAGTAAGGATGGAGAAATTGACTTTTGCAAAGCAGCCAGCATTTATATTTGAGGATGGGAGAGTTTCTAGAAGAATTAGGATTAATACAATATAAACGTACAAGGCCCTTGTCTTTAGACTTTTAACTAGCAAAGGGGAAGGAGAAAACATGAATTTGAAATTTAGGTATTCTAGTTGAGAAAAGAGCATGTGACACTGCATGATGTGTGAAAGTGGCAGTGGCAACTAGTCCAAAGTAAAAGGTAAGTAAAATTCCTAAAGTAATTACTCAAATTAATTTTTTGGGGGGTCATATTACTGTTTAAAATGAGGTGCACCATTGCTTGACAATTTGTTACTTCATAAAGAAATCCCATTTCCTTCCTCTTTTTTTATTATATTACATTAACAACTATTAGTGGTTTTTAAATCTGAGAGAATTTTAGCTGTACATTTTCAGTTTATTGAAATATTATCCTCTATATCACATACACAAGTAAAACTATATTAAATCCCTTAAATAGTTAAAACTTGATCCTTAAGGCAGGAAAATAATTGTAATAGCATCCCATAATAAATATAGCAAAATTCCTTTTGGGATAAAATTAAAAACTATCACTATTTGATATACTGTTATTGTTTAGTAGAACTATAAGATAATCTAAAGTAGTTAATGCAAAACCCTCCCTCCTTTTTCTTCCTTTTTGGTTAATTAAAAAAAGGTTTACTTAGGGTTTTGTCTCAGAAAGTGGCTCCTGAACTAACTTCATTTTAATTTGAGCTTAACTTTCTTCCAGTTGCTTTCCCCTAATGAGAACTTTGGAGTGTTTTTCCTTATAAAACCGTCATTAATATTTACTGGCTGTTATTGCATGCTATCCTTTTGTCCCACTGGCCACGCCATCTAACTCATTTCTAGGTATCTTCATTGCCCCTCCTCCAATTTCCTAGGTCAAGATTGCTTCAGTGGATATGGTCTTGCCCAGTGAACTTGATGACAAGCCGGTTATTCAGTGCTTGTCAAATTCTTTGGTAAGAAGCAGAGACTGACTTGTGACCTTCATAGCTCAGCTTCGACTATCCCCGCCGATGGGTGACAGCCCATTTCTTTCTTAGGCCTCTGCCTGGCCTTCTCCTCGACCCTCCACCCGCCCTCAGCGCCGAGGACAGGCTCGGATTACCTCCTCTTTCCCCCTCCACACTGCCCTCCATGAATTCACTATCAGTCCTGAAACCGGGGCTCCTGGCTCCCTCCAACAGCATTCCGGTGTCATTAGGAGCCCAACTCAAATGCAAGATGACCACCACAGGCATGAGAGAAGTGGCTGGGAAAAACCCTGTTCCGACCCAGGAGACTGTGAGGAGGTGTGGAGAAGAGAATATCCACGGCAAAAATGGGAATTTCGAATCCGCGGAAAAAGGGTCTGGAGTGTTACCTGCGGTTCCTCACGGTTCCCTACGGTCTCCCCAGTCACGTCCTCCTGGTGCCTGGTCCGCCCCTGATTGCCTTCCCCTCTTCTGGAGGCAAGTTCCCCCAACAATGGGCCCACCCTTCTTCTGGCCCCACCTGTGCCCTGGCCCAGTGCCCTACCTTCAGCCTTAGTTCCACAGCCCTGGCTCTGCTCAATAGCTAGGGATTTTTTTTTTTTTTTTGATATTTTCATATTATTTCTAGAACATGACTCAACACCCAGTGACTGCCAGATCAATAACTATTTCCCCAACCGAAGAATAAAACATATTGGTTTAAGTTTTGATTAGTGAGTCAGAACCACTGAATCAATAATAATCCTTATTTATCTGAGTAGCTTATAAGTAGGCTTATAAAGTGCTAGAGACCAGGGTGGGTAGGTCAGTGAGGAGTAGGCAGGTGATGGAGACGAAAGTACATAATGCAGTCTGTGTAGTCCAGAGTCAGTTAATGGATACCATCTCCCATCTACAGAGTTTTGTCTTGGTAACTTAGTGGTTAAAGGTATGGGCTGTGTGTGGATTCAAGCCCCAACTTTACCAACTGGGTGATCCAGGGCAAATTCTTAATTATACTTGCCTCAGCTTCTTTACCTGTAAAATACACATTAATAATAATGCCTACCTGTAGAGCTGTTGTGATGATTAAACAAAATGATGCATTTTAAAACTGCTTAATGCAGTTCCTGGTGTAAAGTAAGTGTTAAAAAAGTATTAATTACTATAATTTAAAAATTTTGTTCAATAACAGTTTGAAAGTGTATCCACTGCCAACTTTGCTGTATCTACTTTTTTTTTTTTTTGAGTAGGAGTTGGGAGATTTATTTTTATTAATTAGGTTTTTCTATGAAATCCAAAATTTGGCAAGCAGAAAAATGTAAATTGTAATAGGATAATCCATACTTTACTATTTGAAAGTTAGTATAACATGGTGGTAAGAGAACTAGATCAAAGTGGAAAATGTGGGGTGGAGTCCCCTCTCTTGTGCTAACCAGCTAGTAAAATTGGGAAGGTTGATTATTCTTTCCAAGTCCTTTTTTTCACTTTTAAAATAAGAGAAGTGGACTAGATAACAAAGCTAAAATTTTAGAATTTTAAACTGGTCTTATGATAAAACATTACTCATTAAAATGTTTAAAAATATCATTCTGTCATGCCATTTACCTTATTAATTTCACAAAATTCACACACACATAATATTATTATTGTTATTATTATTATTATTTTAATTTTTAAAGATCTTTCAAGAGTTGAAGCTTGAAATTTCTGGCTACCCAAGTAAGCTTTCCTTGATTTTAGTAGCAACACGTAGGGATATTGAAAGTGGCCTTTTGAATTGTTGATTCTATCCAATTAGCATATATAAAATATTCTACATCACTCATATCATAATAGTTACTGCAACAAGCCCATTATAAGACCCACCTGAAATGCTACCTTCTCCATGAGGCATCTACTAGTCATCAATCAGCAGTAATCTACCTTTCTTTGCTCTCTGCTTCTATTACACTTGGGACCATGCCGACCTCTTGTGGCATTTGTTAGGACTGTTTGAATTGATACCTCTTGGGTTGTATTGTCAGCTCTTTGGGGGAAGAAAGCTCTAATATATGGGAGTGACAAAAAATGTATACAAGTGGACACTTGGGTCAGCGTTGCTCAAGCAGTAGTTCGCTGTAATCAGAAGTGTCTGGACTCTGATGGTAACCACTTTGAGCACCTCTTGTAATTGCAGAAGTCAAACATGACTTGTAGTAATCTTTTGTTATTGGCATATATTGAGTATTACAATTTTAATACAGTTTTCCTTTCTTAAAATGTGTACACATTTTTTGGCACCCTCTGTATATAGTCCTTAGCATAGTCAGAATACATAGAGATGAACCAACACACCAGAAATAAATCAGGAAAATTGAGCTTGATTTTTCAGTTTGAAATGAGTGACAAGCTTCTCTTTCAGTTTATAGATGTTAGCAATTTCCCCCCCCAAATCCTGGTGAGTTAAAAATGTCTGTCAATGAGAAACCATATGAGTCCCCCATGATTTCATCTTTAGAAAAGGAATGCCTTTTACAGTTGTATGAAGAAAGTGATCTTAGAATCCATTAAAATACACCTTGATTTAGAAAATAAATGCACACGCACGTACACAACTGAAAAAAATCAGAAGCTACTAATTTATGTATGTAAGGATTTTAAGATGAACTACACATTGGTGTTTACATTTTACACAACCTCATTTATTAATTCATTCTAAAATATTTGTTAAGTGCTTGCCAGGTACCAGCTACTGAGGGTCTAAACACTAAGAAGAGCAAGACAAATAAGATACTCTCCTTCTGCTTTGGCATGATAGGCTCATAGCATTGTCTTTTTAAGATCACCAGCAATTACTCATCTACTTTTTCAAGAAATACTTGAGCACCAACCATGTTCTGGGAACTGTGAGAACACTAGGAATAAACAGACATGGTTCCTGACCCCAGAGGACTTAAAATTTAGAGAGGGAAATAGTTAATAAACAAGTAAATGACAGCTAAATAAACATTATAATAATTGCAAAGAAAGAAGCACAAATCCATAATATTGATTTAAAAAGTGAATGGGAGTTGCTTTAGTTATAGTGTTCAGGGAAAGTTTCTGAGCAGATAAGATGAAAGTGAGACCTGAAGGGTACATCAAAGTTAGCTGTGGGCAATAGACAAATGCCAGGATTGCCGTTTTCTTCTCCTGACACACTTCTCCCTGCTCGAATTTCTGTCTTTCTGATTCCCATATTTCGATATCTGCTTCTGAGCCACATTATCTTGGCTTCAACGGCAACTTCAGTCCCAGTTCTGCGGTTCCCTGGCTCTCAGCATTACTTGCAGTAATTAGGTAAAAGATACCCTGTGCACCAAGTCTATGACTCTATGGAACTATGTTGGTTGGACTCACTCCCATCCTTCCTTCCCCATCTGGAGAGTGGAATTTGAACATGAAAAAAAGTATTTGATTGGCTATAACTCAAAGACTGGCTGAACACTGGCAAAGTATCTTCTAGCCAATTTTAGGGGGAGATGGGATCGAAAGATTTTATGACTGGACCTGGATTGTAAAAAAATATTGAAGAAAACCCAGCATCAAACCTTTCCTTAGGGATGCCAAATGTGGCTGGAAGTGCCAGGTTCTAAGCCCTCTGACCAGAACTGGCTATATAACTTGTGGGATCCTGTACAAGATGAAAATGTGGGGCTCCTGTTAAAAAATATTAAGGATTTCAGGATAGAACAGCAGACCATTAAACCAAGTGTGAGTGGGCCCTTTTATATGCAGGGCCCTGTGTTAGTACGTGGGTCCCACACCCATGAAGCTGGCCCTGTCTCTGACTCCTGCATTCTGACCCCACGTTTGCCTTCTTCTACCTCCTCTGTTGTTCATTTGTGTGGCTTGGAAACTTAGGGGCTTTAATATGTGTGGCTTGGAAGTTTAAGGGCTTTAATCTGTGTGATGGGAAAGCTCGAGATGCAGATGTGGAGGGATGTGCAGCGCCCCCTGTTGACTGCACCAAGTCGTTGCAGTCCTCCTGGGGGGAAATGAAAGCATCAACTAGGATCCTTGTACTTTGTCATTGATAGTCACTGTTTGTGTAAACAATTCTTTAAAAATAAGCCTAGAAAATACTGTCCTATGGGTTATTCAAAAGGATACGGGTGAATGTGGTTATTGCAAAATTTCTTTGTTATGGTCAGGGGAGGAGGCTTGGTTCTTTCTGATGCTCAGGTTTGATGGAGTCAGGGAGAGGCAGGATACCAGGCAAGGGTAACATCACTAATTCAAAATTCTTTCCCACTCAACATTCTATCTCAAAGATCTATGCTTGGGGTAGTGATTAAAAGTATAACCTCTCAAAGCTATAATTCCTACCTTTAAAGTCTGGTTCTGCTACTTTTTTAGCTATGTGATCTTGAGCAAATTACTTCATCTCTCCATACCTCAGTTTCCACATTTAGGAATACTATAATGAAAATAACAAAGGGTTGAATAAAGATGACGCAGGTAAATAAAGGGCGTGGCAAACAGTAAGTGGACAATTACTGTTTGCTAGTATTATTATCATTACCTAGTAGTGCATTAAACGTTTGCTATGTTATCATCATCATCTAGTTCATTTTTTCTGACCACAGAACAGGGCTGTCATATGAATTCACCCATTCTGTTTATGTAGTCCCTTGATGATGGATAATACACAGACTCCCATTCCCTGCCACACCATGTTTCCTTATAAACCGAGTTTCTCAGAAGCACACACAAACAAATAATTCTGCCAAAGGTATGTGCTTACTCAGTTACACTAAATGATGCTAAATTGTTCTCTGGAATGGCTGTAGCAGCTTCTACTGCCACATAATTGAGGCAGGGGCATGAAGGCCTGGACATCTTGGGATGATTCAGGACAATTTTGAAGGGCCATTCCAAATCCAGTACTCTCTGTGGGGTCAGCCAAAGCTTTCTTGGGCCTGCATTGCATCTTGACTTCTTGTTCTGTCCCCTTCTGCTTCCTTCTCCTTCCTAATCCCCAGACACTCCCTAACAAATATTCTACACGCTAAACTGCTCAGAATCAGCTTCCTAGAGAATTTAACCTGAAATTCCATGCTATTTTTCAACCAAATTTTAAAATACAAATAATTTAATTAGATTATGTTAAATTATTGGAATGTTCAATCTCAATAAATGAATACAACACACTAAGGAGAAGGCCACCTAATTTTGTTGTACTACTGAAATGGCTGCTTTTAGGAAAATACATTTTGTTCTTTATTTTGTTCCACTTTCTCTATTTTTGAAAAATTAGTTATTTCTTCCCTGCAGCTCTATTAAAGGAAGTAAAATATTGAAGGGTAGCAGAATATGCTATCCCAAAACATGCCTCTTTGGCATAAGGATTATTTGGAGCTGATTATTTTTAGAAACAGAAGACACAGAAAAAAGCTCTGAAAACAGAGTAAAAATTACTTTTTTTTAATGTACTTTCCATTAGAAAGGGGGCCTGTACCAGGAAGAGAACTATTATGAGAGATAACTTTATCTGAGACACTTATCTACCTGGTAGGGCTACATTTGTTTACCAAACATTTCATTTTCTCTATTCAACTTCCCATAAATTGCCTTCCTTCTCTTTGAAGCCCTAGACCTCTATTCCTTTCCTCCGCTCAGGATGGTATATAAACCTAAATCCTCTGGCTGCCATTTCTGGGGCTCCTAAAAACATAATTAAAATTGTTTTTTCCCTCCTGTCATTCTGTTTTATGTCAATTTAATTCTTAGACCAGCCATAGAACCTAGAAGAGCAGAAGAGAAAAATTTTCCTCCCTTATGATATTCACAGCCTAAAACCTGATTTTCTGACTCTAGCAAAGATGCCTTATTTATTAAAACTAAAATTCACTCTAATGATTCATCTGCAGGTCAATTAATTTTCTTCCGATACTGATATAAAAGGAAATAGTCCAATATTTTAGACTTAGTAAGAATTCTAGTTAGAGAACAGTAGCATAATAGAAACTAAAGATTATTAAACATCATTTTTCAGTTGACCCCATTTGAGAACCACTTAGAAATATATCTTACTGAGGTATAAGTGATTTTAGGCAATGAACTTCTTAGGCTACTTTGGTGTTGTTAAAAGATAAACTGAGGCATATTAAAAATTTTAAGAGTTTATTTGAGCAAAAATCAATTCTATTGGGCAGTGCCAAATCAGAAGTAGTTAGGAGGGCTCTACCAACAAGAGCTGGGGAAAAGGCAAAAGCAAAGCAAGGACGTTATTGATTGGTTAAAGCTTAAAGCCTAGTTGGCTGCTTGTGATTGGCTGTCCTTAGCTTTTGATTTCTTAACCTTGAGGTGTTCACAGGCTTAATCCTGGTTTGCTTATGTAAATGCCATGGCATTAAAGCCACCTCACTCTAATGGCCTTCTTTAATTAATTTAACAGTATAATAGGACTTGTCTTTTGCCAGCATTACGAGAACTATGAGTGTTAATCAATAACTATACCTTTAGAGGTAAACACCAGAAAAGGGATCTTCCAGGAAATTTCAACCTGAGCCCATTTTGCTTACCAGAAATGTTTCTATACCCTTGCCTACCTGCCCAGTGCTTTTTCCATGATATTACTACAAATGTAACTAGTTCCAAAATTGAGAAACCATAAGACCACAGAGGTGGAAGCTGCTAATTCTGCCTATGGATGATTGGGAAGCTTTTACAGTGGAGGTAATTCTTGCAGGTTTGAGCCTATTCTAGAAGAATGGGTAAGAGTTGTTCAGGCTGAATAAGTAAAAATATAATATCAACAGGTGACTGGCTTGTTGTCTTTGCAGGGAGTTCTCACTGAGAACCAGAAATCTTCAAACAGGCCAGAATCAGAAATCTTAAAAGCTCGCCCTCTGGAGGTGATCCAGTGTGACAATTCTGCCTGACAGGCTACATGGATTGAGAACACAATCAAATAAGAACTCTCTTGGGCTGAGTAAGGAAGTAAAAGGGGGAACACTGAAAAAGAGGCAGAGTCACAGGAATAGGGCGGGATGATTAGAGGGGAGAGATAACCAGATGAATGCCTCTGAGGAACAATAAGAATTACTTAGAGTTACTGTTGGATCAGTCAGTCTTGGAGCCTGGCTGTGTAGCTAACAAGGTGACTTCCTTTGCTTCTTATAAAGTTAATTTGTATGTCAGGACCCACAAAATGGATGCCGCCCCAGTGGCCTGGTCCATGTCACAAATCTAAACCGAAATCAGCCTGCACTTACAGGAAACACCTGAAAGGAAACTAACCTACACCAATAACAATAATCCTCTAACTCAGCTCTAGCTAGCTCACCTCACCCTAGAAAATAGGACCTGCTGGCCTTATAAGGAAATTCCCAATCTCCTAGCCAATCCTGTTCTTCTAATGCTCTATAAAACTTGATCTTGCCCCAAACCCCTCTGGCAGAGTGCTCACTGCTTGCGAGGCACTGTATTTCCTCAACCCATGGACTGTTTTCCCTTGAATAAAGAACATTAAACTCACTACTAAATTGTTCTAGTTTTGTCATTGGATATCTCTTTACTTTTTAATGTACATATTAAAAATGGCCAAACATTTACTGGAGCTGCTGCCCTCAAGAGCTGGGTCTAATTCCTCATCCCTTTGATTTAGATTGCCCTTGTTACATTGCAGAAGGAGTGTCAAGATAATGTCTAGCCTAGGCCTTAAGAGGCTTTGCACATTTCATTTCATCCCTTTGCACTCCCCCCCTTTGAACAAGCCTGAGTTACTCTGGTGTGGAGACCATGTAGAAGAGGCTCTCCAGCCAACAGCCTGCCAAATGCCTAGTAGGTAAGTGTGTCCATTCTAGACCATCCAACCCTAGCCAAGCCATCAGCTGACAGCAGATGAATGAATTAGTGAGCCTAGCGGAGACAGACAGAAAAACTGCCCAGCTGGGTCCAGCCCAAATAGCCAATCCACCAACTTGTGAGCTAATAAATGATTGTTGTTTCAAGCCACAAAGTTTTGGAGTAGTGTTTTAGGCAGCAGAGGCTGAATAACTGCTATTATTTGAAACACGATAGAGCATAATATATCTGTAATGGAAAAGAGTTTGACAATATATTTTTTCATTTATTGCCATTTTCCAGAAATAATCCTCTTTCGAATTAGGTAAAAGACAGCTTTCCTAATCTGATGCAATCAGGGGGACAGTTTAGGAAACTGAGGCATAAGATAATCAGAACCTGAGCTAAGGTAGTGGAAGTGAGGATGTTAATAAGAGAAAGAGTTAATGGGTAGTTCAGAGTCTTTCAAGTCACATTCCTGAGCAGGGCTACTGATGACATTTTCATTTTGCAAATATTCCTTCTATTGTGAATAATTACAGATTTGTGTGCCAATGATTTTCCTGAACAATCCCAATAATTGAAACTGCTGGAAAAACCCTAACTTCTGCAATAACTTAGGTTTAACCCTTCAAAGCACTGCTCATACGAGTGAATACAATAATTCTAATAAGTTTGTGCACACACTATTTCAAAGACAGTTAAACAAAATAATAGGAAGCACAAAATATGAAAACCTCAACTGAGAAAAAACACACAAACTAGAACTCTCATGTTTATTTCCCTGTATTTTGATTTTTACGAGAGTTATATCACAGTATTATATTTCAATAGAAATCTAAAAATATATTAATGTTATCTTATGATCCTAAAATAATAAACCTTGATTATAGAAAATGCAGGAAATTACATCAAACTAAAAGTAGGAAAATTTGAACACCCATATTCTTACCTGCCAGAGATAACCATTATTAACATTTTGATGTATATACCATAAATTTTCCATATAACACACACATAATGTACACACAAGTCCAGATAGTTTAAATGAGGAAAGAACACAGAACTTTCAGTAAGGAGATGTGAGCTTTAGTATCAGATATTCTAACTAGTTGTGTGGCCCTACAAAAGTTAAGTTCTCTCTCAACCCTGATAGGAATATAATAACTCTTTTAGCTACCTCATAAGTAAATAGACAATAAACTTTATGTGAAAACCTTTGGCTAAAGTTAGTAAAGAAATGCAATTAAATATCCCTGTGTAAGGTGCTATTATATTAATTTTGATTGCCATTTAAAAAATTTAAACCTTTAAATGACATATTTTAGCACTCTACAAAATCCAGTAGTCATATAATGTGAATTAAAATATTAAAGCTAGTAACTACAAGAAATTTATTAATCTGTTGTCATTTATTACAATGAGAACTTATAAAAATACAGGTAAGGTATCATGTAAAGATTCCTAATTACCATAGTTTAGGAGTTCTTGCCCACAGCAAAGAATGATCTGGCGTCGCCACTGCTTCAGGTGCTCAGAGATTCAAACTGTTCATAGACATTGTCAGACAGATTTGGCAGCCTGTCCGAGATGTGTCAGTCATTCCACGGTCCAGATTAAGTTTGTCAGTCTCCTCATCTGTGATTACATATAATTTCTCAAATATGTGCTCTTCAAAGATGAGATGAGAGGTAGAACACTCTAAATCCCTCACATGCACCCAAACTATAAAAAGATTTAGATTATTTTCCACACGACATTTAGCCAAGAGTCACCAACTTTTCCTTTGACTTTATCGCTAGGTTGATTTTGTAAGAGGTAACAATTCAATTCCTTCTGAAACTCTTCTTGCCACACAGTGATGCAGAGAACTTGATAGATGAAGAACTTTCTGTGATAAATTAAACACACATTAAGATGACTCTTAAGTAAATAATTTAACTTATGGAGAGTTAATCGGAAAAAAACCATTTTATCGTGTTTCCGTCAGCTAAAACTGAACAGATGTAAACAACAAAAACATGCTTTGATCAATGTTCTTTGGCTGCACCACCAGAAAAAACTGGCTGGATTCTGTTTTCTAGACTGGTGGTCCGGTACCAATAGCCAAACTTGGCAAGTGGCTAACTCCCCTTTCCACATGTTGACCTTAGTAATCATTTGCTTTTCCAATATGAATTCCTTCTATAAATGTCAAAAGGGTCAATTCAGGATGCAATAAACTTAAAAGAAGCTGGGCATAGATGTCGGTTTAATACCAAAAGGCAATGAGGAAAATAAAGAAAAAAATAAAAATCTGGAATAAAAAAAGAAGCAACTTCTTCACTTAGAAAAGAAGATTTTGGTAGCTATAGCTTTGTTTGATGTCAACCCAACCTCTGTTTTCTGAAAATTTCATATCCTTGTTTATGGCATGTGAACTAGCTGCCCCCTACCACCCAACCCCGAGACAGAAAACAACACAGGATAAACATGGAAACCTGAGCCAAAATGGGCCAATTCAATTCTCCCTCCTGATATTTGAAATGGCTATTCAGATATCATGAATTATTTTCTTGGAGTGGCTGGAAATGAAGTGATATCGACTGGGCAACTGTGTAGAAGCTGTCTCTTTCTTCCAATTGTACTGGGAAATAGAAAATCAAATTTTCAGAGGGAGGAGAGAGAGAGAGAGAGAGAGAGAGAATACTACTGAGGTTGAAATCAAACAATGGAACAAAATTTTTTACAGGATTTTGATACCTTTCCAATTTCTCATTTCAATTCCTCATTCCTGTTCTTGGATTTTATGAGATACCATTGACTTTATAGATAAATTCTCCTTTTTTTTTCAAGCCAGACTTTGGTTTTCTATTTCTTGGCACCCAAGAATTTTAACTAAAACAAAGGACCAATGAGGTAAAATAAGAGGGAAGGAAGTAAAAGATATATAAAGAGATCAAATGACAATTTGTGGTTTTAATAATACAAAAAAACAGTCTCAGGACTAAAATGTGTGTTAGGAAAAGGCCCTTTGTTCCTTCCCTGTCCCATATTACTTTGCATTATTCTTCATCTTGGAGGGGCTGAGTAAGGACATAAGAGATAGTGATTTGGGGAATTTTGGTGGCCTGGAATATGTCAGACTATCCCTTCCAAAGTATAAATATAGTTATTGCACCTTGAACTGTAAGTACTAAAAATACTTGATGAGACTATTTGGATTTTGGAGACAATGTATATTACATTTGAGTGTGCTGCTTGTAAAGTTTATTTAGTAACCCATAAAACTGCTAGATTTAGGTGGGCCCAAGAGCAAGAAAAGGCATTTCTATAAGCTCAGGCTGTAATACAAATAGTTCTTCCCGTTGGGAGTTGTGACACAGCAGATTGAACAATACTCAGAGTTTTTTGCAGTGGGGATGCTGTATGGAATTTCTGAATAGTGTCAATAAAAGAATCACAGTGCAGACCCCTATTGGCTTTGGAGCAAACCATATCTTCTGCCAATAACTATTCTTTGGAAAACAGTTCCTGGTTTGATACTGTGCCCTGGCAGAGTCTCAATGCCTGGCCATGTGACCTCAAGTGAGCATGCAACTAAGTTGACAATCATGAACTATGTGTTAACTAGCCCATCACACCTTAAGGTTGGGAGAGTGCAGCAGTAACCCATCATCAAGTGGGAGTGGTGTAAGAGATTGGGTTCAAGCAGGAATAGAATACACAAGTCATTTGCAGGAACCGAGTTCAGACTTCTGCAACAACTACTGTTGCTGATTGCTCCTTTCCCTTAACCTACATGTATAGTCTCACGAGCAGTTCCTTATAACCAGTTGACTAAAGAGGGAAAAATTCAGGTCTGCTACAAATGATTTTGCATCATACGCTGGCACCAACCACATTTACAGTCACAATCAGGAGTGTTCTAGAAACACAATAGTGAAGCAAAATCCTTCCAATGAGCTGACATGTGAGCAGTACATTTGGTTGTCATTTTTTTTTTTCTCCACCTTCTACCAAAATCTTCCTCAGATGCTCCAGGCAGATTATTTCCCTCCTTGAGCTCTCATAATGTCCTATGTATAATGCTAATATTGACGTCAGTGTATCACGACTGTCTACCTGTTTGACTGCATCTCAAGGGTAATCTTGAGGCAGAACCTATGCTGCACTCATATCCTTTCATCTAGAAAATCCTTGCTGCACATTGATGCCCAGTAACTGTTCTTCAAAACTCGTTATGATGACTATCTGGATATGTTTGTTCCTGGGGTCAGGGAGGCATGACTGGAAGCATTGTGGTGTAGAAAGAAGACTGGCTCTGGATACAGAGGGAGAATGCTACCTCTGCGTCACACTGGCACTGTGACTTGTACACATCAAAGAACTGCAGGAAGCTCAATGTCTTTACCTTTCAACAGTGAAGGAAGATAATACTGACCTTGTACTGTCTCACCAATTATCTGGGGCAGGGGTGAGGGTATGAGGCAAATGAACCTTTGTGAAAGTGGGGCAGGGTTTTTCTAAAGAAGTGAGGTAGTCACACTTAGATGGTTTGAAGAAAGATGGATTCTCAGAGAGAAAGCTGGGCCTCAGGAAGGGAGGTGGGGAAGGCAAGGGCTTGGGGGTGTCCATGAGAGGAATCCCTGTTAAGGGTTTACTTTTTTCATGTGTGTTCACAAGCTTTTACAAGTAAAAATGAAATTTCCCTGATAATATTGTACTTTTCTCTAGTCAATCATAATCTTTAAAAAAATTTTTAATGTGCTATATTATTTGACCCAGTATATCCAAAATATTATCATCTCAGTCTATAATCAAAATAAAAGTGTATTAATGAGATATTTTATGTTTGTGTGTCTTTGGTACTAAGTTTTAGAAATCTGGTGTGTATTTTATACCTACAAGACCCATGTGGCTGGTGGCTACCATATTGAACAGCACACCTCTATATTGTCTGCCCAGAACCCTCATTCAACAAATGGGAAAACTGAGGCTCAGAGGTGGGCACTCACTGGCTCCTGGGAATGCAGGCTGTTGGCTTTAGCCCACATCAACCAGCCATGTAAGTATATAAGGTCCCCCACTTCCTGTAAAGTGGCCCCCCAGACAGTTCCCATCCCAGCCTCCCAAGGGAGGTGTTGCCCACACATGGATCAGGCTTGAGTGGTCTGCACAGACTCTTATTTTACCTATTTTTTTTACTGACCCTTGATCATCTTCTGAGGGAGCGTCAGCTGAAAACACTGGGTTCACAAGCAGGAAGGGAATACTTGGGGTCTGTCTCTTCTCTTACAGCCCCTACATTGAGTGGGTGGAACGAGAACCTGAATCACCATCTTTCTGCACAGGCTGGTTTGGAGATGTTTTGGGTGAATAAGGGGAGCAGAAACTATCAAGAAGTTTGACCTACCCCAATTCACTGTATCACTAGTTCAAGGAAGTCTATGGTCCAGTTCTGTTCAGTGGCCAGCAGCAAACTTGGAATAAAGGGGAGAGACACAAGATGAAATCACCATGGCTGTACAGTGACTCAGAAGCAGACATTCAGCAATCTCTGTTTTCCCCAGATATGAATCTAGATGGTGGCCCCAGAAGGTTTGGGAAGACAATGCTGTGTTATGTAAAGATGAACAATACCTAATGTGAACTGTCTGCCTGGACTACTGTGTTTCCCCGAAAATAAGACCTAGTCAGACAATCAGCTGTAATGCATCTTTTGGAGCAAAAAGTATTTTAAGAACCAGTTTTGTTTTACTATAAGACCGGGTCTATAATATAATATAATATAATAAATATATTATACTATACTATAATAAATATAATAAATACAATATAATACAATATAATATAATATAATATAATATAATATAATATAATATAATATAATATAATATAATATAATATAATATAATAAATATAATAAATATAATAAATATAATAAATATAATATAATATAATATAATATAATATAATATAATATAATATAATATATAGGGTCTTATATTAATTTTTGCTCCAAAAGATGCATTAGAGCTGATTGTCCGGCTAGGTCTTATTTTTGGGGAAACATGGTATTAGTAAGGGCTAATTAATCGGCTGACTTTTGTTATCATTATGTATATAAAATTTCGACACAATTATTATTTGGAAGTAGGATAGCATGAGCTCTGGAGCTAGAGTGCTTGTATTTGCATCCTGGATCTAGTATTTATTAATTTTGTGACTTTGGTCAAGTTAATTAAACTATGTGTGCCTCAGTTTCCATATCAATAAACTGGGAATAATAGAATTATAGAATTTACCTCACTGGATTGTTGTGAGGATTAAAATAAGTTCATGTTCGTGAAGTGCTTAGAACAGTGTCTGGCACTTGATGAGTGCTTCATAAATGTTAGCTAGAAATGTTATCTAGACATTATAAGAAATGTCGTCCATCAGATGGAATTATAAGGTTGTGTAGACTCACTGGTGTGCTGGAGTCATTCATTCAGTCTGATTGAGAGCTGATCATACAATCCTTTCCCAACTTTGTGTTCAGTGATGAAACATCGATAGCTTAAAATTAGCCACATTGGGAATATTTACACCATGGAAATTGGCAAATGCTACAAATCTGGATACTCCCACCCTCTCCCCAAGAATTAATTGTTAAACATTTACTAGGATACCACTGGCTATATTTATCAGAAAAAGAACCTCTTATCTTTAGCAGGTGATTCTTTGGATCCATGGATATTATAAAACAACTCATTTTCCACTTTCTCTACACTGTGAACAGGATCAGAAGCTGCCTCCATCAAGTAATGTTGTAGCTTACATTGTTTTTAGACTACTGGACTAGTCAGAAAGTCTGTACTTTTGTTCTGGCTCCGTCACTTACTAGATAATTAACTCTGGGAGAATCTCTTAGGTTTTGTACCTTGATGTTCTCTCCTGTAAAATGTTAAAAGTAATGTGTGACTTCCCTACAACACAGATTTATGTTTTAAAAAATACATATAAAAGTGCTTTATAAAATAAAAATCCTAAACAAATCATTTTATCATATGGTACTACCTAAGGGAAAGCTAACAATAAGAATTGTTCCACTTTGGATTTTTGACTACAGTACTATTGGGAAAGCCAAAGTGCATACAATTTCCTGACAAATTATTTCATACTTACAGAAAATGCTGGTAACATCTCTTAATGCCCACAGAGCAATTATGTAGAGATTTTTTTTTTAATCAATAGAAAATTGCTTTTCTATATATCCTTACAAAGACTGCTTCTTGGGACTACAGTGCAAAAATCTATTATGTTTGACGTTCCATTTTGGTGATTGATTTTATATATATGATTTCTTAAACTCAGCAGACAGCAGTAAGGAGTGAATTAGTTTTGTTCAGGTAGTAACAGATACATATCATTCTGTAGCTTCACAGCAAAATATGCTCCTCTTCGTGAAGAGTTATGTAAGCATTTCTCAGTGTTGTAAGCCTCAGATTTCAGTGAAAACAAGGTGCACTGAATGAGACTGAGAATTTGTTAATTGTTGGTAAGTCCTATGTGTTGACCGTTCTCTTCCAGTCTTCCAGCTGAAGAGGGAAGAAATTCAAAGTCTGTTTCAGCAAGACATTGTCATAGAGAAGACAAAGAATGCTCTATGACCTCCAAGTCCTTAGAAAATATCATTCCATATATGAAAAAAAGTAATGTAACTGAGTTGAGATAAGAAGAATCTGTGGTTATTTGAATCACGCAGCTGCTTTGCCTTTTTTAAATAAATTTTTTATTTCTTAATTACAGTGACATACAATATATTAGTTTTAGGTATACAACATAGTGATTAGACATTTATATAACTTACGAAGTGATCACCCCGATAAGTCTAGTACCCACCTGACACCATACATAGTTATTGCCATATTACTGACTACATTCCTGTGCTGTACTTTATATCCCCATGGCTATTTTGTAATTGCCAACTTGTACTTCTTAATCTCTTCCCCCTTTTCATCCATTCCCTGAATCCCTCTCCCATCTGACAACCATCAGTTTGTTCTCTCTCTATATAACTTTGTTTCTGTTTTGATTGTTCATTTGGTTTTTTATATTCCACATATAAGTGAAATCATATGGTATTTGTCTTTCTTTGACTTATTTCACTTAGCATAATAGGTCCATCCATGTTGTTACAGATGGCAAGAGTTGATTCTTTTTTATGGCTGAATAATATTCTACTGTAATATGTACCACATCTTCTTTATTCATTTGTCTATTGATGGACACTTGGATTGCTTCCTTGTCTATTGTAAATAATGCTATAATGAATATAGGGGTGCATGTATCTTTTCAAATTAGTGTTTTGGATTTCTTCAGATAAATACTCAGAAGTATAATTGCTGGGTCATAAGGTAGTTCTATTTTTAATTTTTTGAGGAGCCTCCGTTTTGTTTTCTATAGTGGTTGCACTATTTTATAATCCCACCAATAGTGCATGAATGTTCCCTTTGCTCCACATCCTCACCAACACTTCCTGTTTGTTGATTTATTAATGATAGCCATTCTGACACGTGCAAAGTGATATCTCATTGTGGTGTTAATTGCATTTCCTTGATGATTAGTGACATTGAGCATCTTTTCATATGCCTGTTGGCCATTGTATATCTTTGGAGAAATGTCTATTCGGGTCCTCTACCCACTATTTTAATCAGATTGTTTTTTCGGTGTTAAGTTGTATGAGTTCCTTATATGTTTTGGATATTAAACCCTCATTGGATGTATCATTGGCAAATATCTTCTCCCAGTCAGTAGGTTGTCTTTTTATTTTGTTGATGGTTTCCTTCACTGTGCAGAAACTTTTTAGTTTGATGTAGTACCATCTGTTTATTTTTTCTTTTGTTTCCCATTGCCTTTTATTTTTTAAGAAGTTTTATTGAGAAAGTAAGTTTAATGGCATCACATAAATATGCTTTGTTCAGATTCACATGCATCTGAAATTTTCTGTAACTTTATTTTGTGCTAGTTAGTCTTCTTAGAGCAGCTTTTCCCAAGTGTTAATAGCTATAATAATGGGTACTCCTTTACATAGTTTTCATTGTTAAATTAGGAAATAACGTTAACTTTTTTTTTCAATTGTAGAAGCTTAAAATGTCAGTATGCACGCTGGCTCTCCCACAGGGAAGTGTAGTATGAAGTGTTTTCCAAACTTACTGGGCCACAGAATCACTCATTTAAGAACATTTCAGGGAACAGGTATGCCCCAGAATACATGGTGGTAAACCCATCCTAGGCAGTTGTTAGGTGAGCTAACAACCAGAGCGAATCATTAAAAGTGGTTCAGAGGAGGGAATGATCACTCAAGGATGGAGGGAATTGGGGTTGGGGGCTTCATGAAGGAGGCATTTGATCTCCTCCCTAAATTGGAACTTTTCAGGTGGGAGAGAGGAATGAGCAAAGACATAGAGAGGGGAGAGCACACACTTTGTTCAAGAAGTAGCAAGTGCCTCTTGCTACATCGCAATGGGATCTTCTTAGGTTCAGGAAACATTCCCCAGACGACCAGAGACCACACTTGGCCCCAGTCTGCTCAAAAGAACATAGGACAGGAAGGACTTAGGACAGGGCAGTGTCAGGCTTTCTGCTGTAGTTATAGTTGTGGCAATAGTCCATGCAGAACAGCTGTTTATACAGCTGCCCAGTGTTTTTTCTCCTCTCTTCCCCAAGTGACAGCTCTGGTGCAAGCGATGGAGTCTCCTATTGGGCAGGTAAAGGAGTCCCCCCAGGCGTAGAAGCTCCATGCCCTATTGGAGCCAAAAACTCTTGTTCCAACCCCGTGCATAGCTTCCAGTGTCCTCATAGGGGACATGCTCAATTACAAGAGTCACCAGACTCAAGTCCAAAGTATGGTTTATCTCCAGGTATTTCGAGTTTCTCCCCATCCAGATGGAATTTCCCAGTCAGAGATCATTTTAACCATGAGCAATTTTGCCTACGTAACATAGTGGACATGATAATCTTATTAGATTTCCAAGGGAACAGAGCTTGAATGTTAGCCAACTGTCAAATTTATTCAGAAACTGTGCCCTTTACACATAACTCTTTAATTTTAAGCCTGCAAAGGCCATTGGGCAAATTATGTGGGATCTTGAAGTCTAAACTAAAGTTTGTACTTAAGAAACTCTAGTTTTCCCCCTATTTTTTTTACCCTAAACAGGGAACATGAAAGGACATTTAGTATTTTGATGTAAAACTATGTACATAAGTAAATATTGTAACACAAGAATAGATTTCAGTATTAGAATTGTCTTAAAACAATTGGGAAATTTAAATCAGGAACACATGCGTAGCCATCTTCAATATGACATAAATCTCTTGAAATAGAAAAGATTGTGCTTTTCCAGTCTATGAAATAAGCAGGCCTTCCTTTCCCTTCACTCCTGATTCCCTGAGGTACACATATAAGTTTATAGGATAAACTTACAGTATTATAAGGTTGGTATAGCATATGTGAGAAATAAATATCTGATGCTAGAAACGGTGACCCTTCATTTGTTTTGTGAGTGTTAAAGCAGTATGTGTTCCAATATCTCAGTGAAAGAAAAGACACGATTTTCCAAACCATATTTCCAAATGAGAAAGTAGGAAATCCTGAGGGTTTTCCCATGGTTCTTTCAGGTAGTGGTGGCTCAAAAGGCAGAAGGCAGCAGGTAGAGTTTTTTGGTATTAAATGTAAACCCTCAAGTATTATGAAAGTCGTGGCAGGATGCATCCAACTTGCTGAATAACTAATTGTTCAGTGGCCTTCTAGGTGCCACTAGAGTCCCTCGTCTCAGGATTCCCTGCCTGCACATGACGTTGTGATTTAGTAGTGAACCGGCCTGGAGCCTTGTGTGGAGCAATCTGTGCTTCATGGGCTCACTGCTCTCGGGCTCCTACACAACCTATCTGACTGGACTCCTTCCCAGGCCTGACGTATTATCTGCTTCCCATGATGACAAAGAGCTAGTCTGACAAACTGACTTGTGCTAATGTGTGAATGGTAGGGGGAAAGCTCATTTTCCTCCTTCCAGGCAACATGCTCAACCTAGAAATTAGCTTAAAGATTCAAGCACTGCTCTCTCTGCCCCGCGCCCGTCCCCCCACACGTCTTGCAAACTATAACTCATTGAAAACATGACTCTAAGAGCCTTAGAGGGCACAGATCAGACAAGCCAGGCTATTTCTGAGCTGGGCTCCTGTTTTCCCAAAAAAGAGAGGTAGGGAGCTGCCTCCTCTATGTTTATATATTCAGCTCATAACAAAAGTCTCCATACCCATTGCCAATGTGTTTACACCAACTGCGCTAAGGTCCTCTTTTCAATGGGAAAAACTCACAGCTTGTAGTCTGCTTGGGATGTTTTTCATGTGGGTGTTTGATAAGAGAAGCATACCATCACGAATCCAAGAAAATAAATTTATTAAACTTTGAAGGAAAAAAATCCACAGACATAAAGAAAGTTAAATATAAACTGCAGGACACAACTAGTCATACTAGTGAATAATGGCTTGTGTGGCCAGCAAAGTACCAAAATGACATTCTGAGACTGATTGAGGTATTTAGCTATTTTTGGCTATAGAAATGTTGTCAGCCTATTGTGAAATAGTAACATAGTTTCCCCAAACACACAGTTTTAAGTTGAATTAGGTTCTACATCGATGAAATTTTATATGAAACTAACTTATGTAGCTATTAGAGAAAACCATAGCAGCAAGGTAGCACAAAAGCTATTAAACATCTATTACGAAGTAACATGTTGAACTTTAAACACCCAATTCTAGCTTTTCACTGTCCTTGCAAGAAAGAGGGAATTTAAAATTACCAACCATTAGGCTTATTTCCTAAAAAGGTCCGAGCTAAATGGCAAATACTTAAGTTAAAGCTAACTTTAAAGTTTTATTAACCTTTTAAAAAATACTTAAAATGAGAAGCATTCTTCAGTGAAATAAGGTTCTCCTCTTTTTTGATAAACCTTGTGGGGAGCTATTAGAATGCTCCAAATAATGATGTTAGGGTTATGAAGGGACTGAAAAATTTATAAGTTTATAAATTACTCAGGCCCCTTCTTCTGACTACCTGTTTTGGGGCCAGTCCACTCAGAGAGGAAATAAAAAATGATGAAACATCTTCTTTTACTACTTTAAATAAATCCTATGCGTATAGAGTTTGGTGAGGAAGATAGTTTCCGCTTTTGGTTTAAGGAGATTTTGAGTTATCTGTGGGGATTTAAAATCTTGTTTCTTCTGTTTCTCGTTACCATAAATAATGAGCATGTGTCTGGCTATGGGCTATGAAACCAAAACCTATTTCTTGCACTTTTTATTCCATTATTTGGTTAACTTCATTTCGACTTGCTTCAACATACAAAACGCTTCTTGCACCTCATTCCCTTCTTAGGTAACTATGAAAGAAAACCATGCTGTGTTTAAGGAGATCCTGCTGCCGAGTTTCTAGGGCTTTCCTCTCAGGATCTGTGTGCCCTAAAAAACTCAGTCCCTGTGCAACTGCAGCCCTTCAGCATCCCGGTCAGTATGAACCAGCCATAATTGCTACTTCTCTCAGTATGTAGTGCTCTCACATGAACCAACATTTGTAAGAAAAGATTTTTTGTTTGTTTTTTGGTTCATGATAAGTTGACCTGTGCAACCGTTTTAAAGTTTTCTAAATGAACAAATATTTGTTTAAAAATTCAGATAAGACGAGCATGTTCCAATAATGCAAGTAACTACAATCATTGTGGAAGTGTTTAAGGAGTTTTGGGGAGGTATAAAAAGGGCCTTGTAAAAAACTAATTTATTTTATTTTCTTTAGGTGCACTGACCAAAGCATTAAACGAGCTTTAGACTGTAGTTGCTACATTCTTCAGATGGGTCTGCATGAACTACAGTACACCGCATGTAGTGTAATATAAAATAGCCATGCTTGTAGTGTAAATTATTAAAAATATCTTCATCAATTTTGAGTCAAAATAAATTTTACATATCCAAACTATTTTTGTCTTCTTATCTATAATTTTAGTTCCCGATTATTTAAAAAAATTAGCCTGTGCTATAATTTGCATTCCATTTTCCTGAACTGCAAAAGCCACCTGATTTTTCGCTTTTTCAAAAAGCATGATTTACTATACATTAAAAACACAGCCATTCAATGCTTAGCATCACAAAATTAACAACCACAAGAACAAGATAATCACTGCCACTAGACAGTCTTTGAGACTATTCTTTAAAATATTTACAATTCACAACAGGAATATCTATCTGATTAAGCATTCTTATTATTTTTTTTTTTTAATATCATGTTTCAACATTTCAGGAAAAGGCATTTAGAATCCACACCTCCCCATGCCCCACCAAAAAAAGTTTAAACATTGTTTTGGTTTAAGCATTCATGTTCCAGCCAACTCTTTGCCATTAAATATTTAGCTCATGGGAAATCAAGGGAAGGCTACGGCATGATTTTGTTCAGTTGGTCTGTGCTTACATAGCCACATGATGAGAGAAACTCCTTGTCAGACAAGGGCAAGGCAGTCGCATTGAGCACGAGGCCCTGTGGAGACTGTACTATATGAATGGAGGTATAGTCTGGGACAGGCAGCTCAGAACTTGGACCCTCTTCTGCAGTCCCAGACCTCCCAGCAGTAGTGGTAAGGCTTTCTGTGGTGATGTAAATGTCTTCCTGGTTAAGTCTTGGCTCTACACGTGATTCGATCTCGACGTGAGGGGCCATAGCGATGCACTTTTTGGCATCTGCCTCGCAGAAGTAGGCATTGTCCGTGATGAAGTTTGCTTGGCAGAATGAGACCACTTCTGGATGTATGTCACACTGGGATATCCCTGCCTTATTCTTTTGGCCCGGGGAAAGGACCACACTCCCTGCTGGTGTAATGTCGCTTACCTGGGCGTAAAAGTCGATGTTTGCCAGTGAACTTGGATTGCTTAGCTGAGTATGGGCAGCCTGATGAGTTGACTCAGTTCCACCAATGAGAAGTGGTCTTGATTTGTTTTCCTCCGCTAGGATAACACTGGGCTCCTGAGTAGCAGGGGTAGCATCATGAGAGGATGGGTCATTTTGATTCTTCATGTCAAGGCACAAGAGATCTGCTTCCCCTTTTAACCTTTGTGGCTGAGCAACCTCTGAGGTACCATCACCCACGTCACTGGCATTGAAATCAGTCTCCAGAATGTCAGGTTCATAACAGCTGGTACGTCCAGAGTCATCATCCTTCGCCCCAAGGATAGTAAGTGATTTCTGATGGTCACTGCGTAGAAGTCTGTCTGTGTCTGATCCTTCAGTCTTTTCATCAAGGTCGTCGATATCTAGCTCAATGAATTCAACCCAAGAGTCATCATTGTAGAATTCAGGTTTATAATTGTCATGAATGGCTAAGATTGTGTTCACTTCTTCTAATTTTCCTTCCTAGGAAATGAAGAAAATTAAGATCTATGAAAAGAAACTCATAATGATTAAGTAATTTAACAAATTAACATTTAGAGACTAATTATGGTTGCCAATAAAAACAATAGTAATGGAACCGTATAATAAAAAAATAGCATTAGTGAAGAATTTTTAAACATATAAGATAGTCTCATAATGTTGACATGTAATATTTAAAAAATTTTTCTCCAGAAGGGGTACAAAAAATGGAATGTGTTACATATAGCTTGCAAAAGCTCTCAACACAAGACAACGTTCTTCAGGTATCATTTAATTAGTGTTCTCTATAACTTAGATAATTTATTAATTACCTTGAATAGATCTGGATCAATTCCTTTAATCTTTGGAACTGGAACTGGGGGCAGAATCAGCATCTTAATCCTTGAAAACAAATAAACTTTTGGTTTGACATATCTTAAAAGTTGCACATTCTCTTATTTCAAAAGATAGAAATAAAATATTGACAATACTATTACTTATCCCCAATATTCTGGTAATTTATACATGGAATATGAGAAAGAGAAGGAAAATACTAAGCAGTAAATGATAAGGAAAAAAACTATAGAAACAACAACAACAACAACAAGGCCCTCATCTGAAGTCAATTTAAATAAAATGTTGTTTTCCTATAACTTTTTTTCTTAATGTCTTTTATTGACAGCCAGCTTTAGTATTTAGAAATGAGAAATTTAATTCAGTTTCAATTTCAGTTATAAGAAAGGTAATTTTAATGCACATCTTATTACTAATTTGCAAAGGGAAAGAAGGAAGGAATGAAGGAATGAAGGAATGAATGAAGGAAGGAAGGAAGGAAGGAAGGAAGGAAGGAAGGGAGGGAGGGAGGAAGGAAAAAAGGAAGGAAGGAAAGAAGGAAGGGCCAATCAACATGAAGCCAAATTAGGGTGGACTGGGATAAGTTTACGCCACAGAGCTCACATTAATTATAAAGTTATATAAGATGATCTCATTAACCATAGTGTCACTTCAGCATTCATTTCAGTTGGGACAGACTAAATTTGAACTATAACTAATCAGTATGGGTTTATATACACAATTCTAAGATGCACTTAAATTTTCTGTGATTCAAATACTTAAATTATTTTCTGACTATAATCCATTTCAGTGTCTATCCTGCCTGCTTTGTGCCTGTTGTATCACCAGTACTTAGAACAATTCCTGGCACATAGAAGGTACTCAATAAACATTTCTTGAATAAATTTGAATAAATCATTTATCTATTTTTCAAACAATGTAACTAGAGTTTTTTTATTTACTGAGTTAAGCTTTTTAAAATTTAAGTCTAGTTTGAATACGATATTATACTAGTTGTATTAGTTTCAGGTGTACAATATAGGGATTAGACATTTTTATACTTTACAAGGTGATCACCCTGCTAACTCTTGTAATTATTTGTCACCATGCAAACTTATCACAACATTATCGACTATATTCCCCTTCCCATTTTCACCTATCCCTCCATACCCTTTTTTGTGGTAATCGTATCTTTGGTCTCTGTTCTATGAGTCTGTTTTTGTTTTGTTTGTTCACTTGTTTTGTTTTTTAGATTCCACAGATAAATGAAACCATACAGTATTTGCCTTTCTCTGCCTAACTTATTTCACTTAGCATAACACTCATGCTGTTGCAAACGGCAAGATTTCGTTCTTTTTTATTGCTGTGTAATATATGAGTGTGTGTCTGTGTACCACATCTTCTTTATCCATTCATTTATTGATGGACACCTAGGTTGCTTCCATAGCTTGGCTATTGTAAATAATACTGCAATGAACATAGGGGTGCATATATGTTTTCAAATTAGTGTTCTTGTTTTCCTTGGATAAATGCCCAGAAGTGGAATTGCTGGGTCATATGGTAATTCTATTTTTAGTTTTTTGAGGAAACTCCATACTGTTTTCCACAGTGGGGGCATCAGTTTGAAGTCCCACCAACAGTGCACAGGGTTACCTTTTCTTCACATCCTCACCAAAATGTTATTTATTGACCTTCTGATAATAGCCATTCTGACAGGTGTGAAGTGGTATCTCATTGTGATTTTGATTTGCATTTCCTTGATGATTAGTGATCGTGAGCATCTTTTCATATGTCTTTTTCCATCTGCATGTCTTTTCTTGTTCTCTGCCCATTTTTTGATTGGATTGTTTATTTTTTTGTTACTGAGTTATATGAGTTCCTTATATATTTTGGATATCATTCCTAGTGTTTGTTTTAAAATCAACATTGTAGCACTAGAAAAATAGCTCAGAGATTATAAATTTCAACGAACTCATTTTACTGTTTTAAAAAAACAACTCTAAGTGCCAGAGATACCACTATTGGGCAAGGATGATAACCTGATTTTTGTATACCAGCTGACATTCTACTCAATGTGAATGGACAGTTTAGTCTATTCAATAGGGAACCCATCTTCTGAATATTTACATTACCTTTTTACCTAAACCAAGGCGTAAGCCAAATTCCATTTTATAAGTTGCTTTGAGTAGCCTCCATTAGGTTTACTCAATGGGACAAGTAGTAAGACAAGTTGTTACTTATAAATATAAGATACAGGAAAAACATAAATTATTAATAATAACTACCATTTTTTGAATGTCTCTGACAGACCAGGCACTGAGATATATTTTGCACTAAACTGTGGGTCAGCCAATTACAGCCTGTGGGCCAAACCTGGTCTGACCTCTGTTTTTGTAAATGAAGTTTTATTGGAATACAGTCATATTCATTACTTCACATATTGTCTATGGCTGCTTTTCTGCCTTCGTGGCAGAGTCGAGTGGTATGACAGAGACTGCATGGCTCACAGAAAACCTAAACATTTAGGCTTTCTAAAACAAGTTTGTCAGCTTCTGTTCTAAACAGTTCATGCAGTTCTTATAACTACCAAGAAGGCAGATGATATTACCAGTGGAAAGATTCAGAGATTTAAGGAACATGTTCAAATCATGTACTAATACTTGGCATAGCTGGGGCTTAAATCCAAAGCACCTGACTCCAAAGCCCAGGCCCTTGCCTGCTGTTATGCTGCTCTTATTTGGTTCTGAATCTTTAAATGAATATTTTAAATGTTCAAAGACATGCACAAACGTAACCTAACTCTAATTATAGGAAGCAAAGATCCCCAAATGTCTAGTGCCTGACTTTTATGTATGCCTCTCCTTTGAAGGGGAGGACGACATTCAGGCACATGTTGGTAGTTAGCTTTCTATGAGTTGCAGTTGACCTTCTGCCAGGGTGGCCAGTCCTGTGGCCTGTAGGGCTCAAGTAGCTCATGCAGATGAATGAAGCAAGCCAGTTGGGTTGTCATAGGGAGGGATGCGGATGGTAACAAACTAGAGAATATATGTCCTTCCCAAATGAGACAGCTGGCCAGCTTCAGTGTATGTTGCCATGCAGGCATATGAACCCAGTTTCACTAGAACTTTCCATTTTTAAAGGCAATCTGGAAATCTGAATTTTTGTGTGAAAATTCCCTACACTTTATAGCAAAATCTTTAATTCAAAATAAAAATAACATAAAATAATAAAACATGGATCTGCAGGCTGACTTTGGCTTTCAGTTGCCAGTTTGCACTTGTGTTTTATGCTGATTCAGTTACTATTATTTTTTTCCTGATTGTAATAGCTTGAAGGCTACAGGTATGTCATATGGTGTCACAGAGTACAGAATAAAGATAACCTAGCATAAAACTGTGTTTGACACTTTGCTATCATTGCATTCAAATCCAAATTACATTATGAATTTTGCTACAGTTACCTTAATTATCTGAATTAAGAAAGGGAGAAGTGGCTTAGATTGTGGACTCGCAAAACTTCAACCAAAGACATGGAGGACCTGGAGCTTTTTACAGCCTTAAGATTATGGGGAAGACTGACATAGCACCTCCTTCTTTGGAGTATTATTTTAATTGTTAGAACTACATGTCCTTTCCACACCTGCTGACAACTATTTTATACCATTTCCTATTTCATTAAAATGTGGAAAGTTAGACAATGATAAGGATTTAATGGCTAAATAAAAGAAAAAAATTATTTTCTACACAGAACTTAATTTTGCACAGGAAATTTGGAAGTACAAAAAAGATTTCAAAAGAATATCACAATTTGGTGATTTTGATCAGTGTTTATAGTTAAAAACTTCATTATTCATAGAAAATACTCTTTTAAACAAAGGTAAATATGTTTTCTTTGAAATTCTATTTGTTGAAAGGATACTTTTTCTCTGAAACATTGTTAACTAGTACAATTTAACTACATAACAAATTTACTTGGCCTTCACAATGACCTGAAATTGACAGCTAATGTTAAGAATAAATTACTTTATATGCAGAGTGGTTTTATCTACTGCAGTTACAAATAAATTAGCCCTTCAACTGTACAGATCAATGAATTCAAGTTAACCAACAGAATAATTTGGCTCCTTTGTTGTTGACATTATTTAAATATATAAATTACTTAAAAGTCCAAAAACGTATTTACTTATTTACGAATTTTCCCCTAAACAACGGAAAACTGGATTGTCCTGCTTTATAATAGTTGTGTTCATAAAAGAGAAATGTTGCTAGAAAATCAGGTGCAAAATGAAATTCTATAGAGTGAATTTTGCTTTCCTATTGGTTGACATTATAAAACTGGAGATGACACTCTACTAAAAATAACCCTTTCTGCATTCACTTAGAGACTTTTAGTATGCTTGAAACTCTAGAACTCCAGTATTCTCAGAATTTTTCTTTCTGTCTTAATGTTGAAAAACGCCATAGGACTTCAAAAAATAAATTAAAAAGTTCTTACAATATATTCACATAGATCCTACTTTGATTTGTCGATGTTTCTTGGCTTCAGCTGGAGAACTTGTCTTCCATTCCAGGTATGGTAACCAACCATTTCGGTTTGCTTGTAATTGAGGGACACAGGACTTCTAGTGCTAAAACCAGGAAAGTCCCAGGCAAACTGGGAATGTTGGTGACTCTACTTCTAGGTGAAGGGGCAAGATTAACTCATGGGACTTTAAAAATACTCTAAGAAAACTAACAATCAGTACCAATAATTTTTTCTATATTTGTATCAAAATTTCTTATAGTCTGTACTGAGTTTCTTTCAGGAAGGAAAACAGAATGATAGATCTTATTACTCAAAGGAAAGTGAAAGGTCATATATTTTCTAATACTCTCATAATACCTATGAGAAGATGGAGGCCTAGAGAAGTTGAGGGACTCAAACAAGGTCAAACATAGTGGCAGAATAACACCTGGAACCCAAGTCTTAATTCCAAGACAATGCAGAAAGGAATCTCTTCATATTCAGAATTTTAGCTGTGTTGACAAATATAGGCAAAATCATAAGTATCCAAATAATTGAAACAAAATTTGAACTTACTTGAAATTGCCATTATATGAAGTCTAAAAAGGTTTTATTAGATTGATTTATCTAGGTGGCTTTAGTTTGCCACCTAAATTTGTTTGTGTATTAGGACTGCGTCAAACTCCGCCAAAGGTGTAGTGCTACCTTATGGTCCTGAATGAATGGGTCAACTTATTCACGACTTGGAAGAGGTGAAGAGGCAGCACTGAGAAGACAGTTTTGTTAGTTTTGTTAAGGAGGCGCGTATCACAAGGTGGCAGGCACCAGCCTCAGCCTCTTGAAGTCGTATACAACTTCCCAGATAGAACCAAAACCTGCTAATTCTCTTTGATGAACACAACACAATGGTAAATGTGTAACTGGAGATACTGTTTTCCTGGTTTAAAATTTTCACTCATGATTTGCAAAAGAAAATATCAAATAACAAATGGAAACACATATGAAAATGTAAACAATTGGCAAAAACATCAAAGTAGATTATTTCACACCTACCTTTGCTGTTTAGAAAATATGAATAAAAATAATATCACCGTTAGCCCAAATATTCCAAAGACAATAATTAAGAACCATGGAAACTGGAAATCTGAAATACACGAGAACAATATCTCACTCATAGGATTAGGAACAGTTGAAGTTTACATTTCATTTCCTGTTTTCCCATAAAAATACTTCCTATTTTGTATTCATCTAGTAAAGTCAGTAATTTCACTGAAACAGAATGCAATGCTTTAGAAGTATTTTCTGTTCAAAGAATACTTCTTCAAATCCTTTCACATTAAAAAAAATCAAGATAAAGATATAGCATACACTTTAAGCACAATCGATGTTTATAAAGCAAAACTGCTTTAAGCATCATACCGTATTTCCCCAAAAATAAGACCTAGCCCAACAATCAGCTCTAATGCATCTTTTAGAGAAAAAATTAAAAAGACCAGGTCTTATTTTACTATACTATAAGACCGGGTGATTAATATAATATAATATAATATAATATAATATAATATAATATAATATAATATATCGGGTTTTATATTAATTTTTGCTCCAAAAGATGCATTAGAACTGATTGTCCGGCTGGGTCTTATTTTCTGGGAAAAGGTATGAGTTCATGAAATGTCATTAAAGGCTTCAGCTGTAGGAAAAAGTGCTGCTGGTTAACACACCACTTTACCTAAACAGTGTCTACTTGGTTCCTTTTTCTTTTCAAGGTATGGTGATATTTTTTTATTCTCCAGATTAAGGTCTATCAAAAAGATGGGGGCAGAGTTTTTATTTTTGAATCATGACTGAAACTTTTCAGACATGCAGAGCACATTATTTTACAGCTACAAAAAATTCCTTTGACGGAAGAAGATCAGAACTAGGGCTCCCACTTTCAGATTTTAGTAACTTTCTAGCAGACTTGGGGGGAATTTGTTTGTAAAACTTCTACTTTATTCCTTAGAAACAAATGCCTACCAACTGCCGTGTAGCTGGTCCCCAGTATTCCTGCACTGGCAGAGGTTAACTGCTTTTTAATTTAAAAAGACAGGTGGAATTTACCTTAACATTGTTTTATTAAAAGTAAGCTTTTAGACTGTAATATTCTTTCCTTGTTTTAATTTTCTTGAATTTTATTAAAATCTCCAAGGGAGATCCTATGGGCCTTATAAAGAATCAGTGGGGGAGAGAATACCATTTGTATCATGTGCTATTTATAGTTTTATATCAGTGACATATTCAGGAACACAACACAATGCTAGTGCTTCATCATCTTTTTTCTTTAACATGAAAGTAAAAGCCAATTCAAAAAAAATTTGTGTTAGGTGAATTAAATGCCATCACAATAAGCTTAAAGGGCAGTGGCAAGTGTTTCATTACATCTAATTGTTTGAAACAGCAAGCCTGTTAAGTATAGCTTAGAAAAAAAAGGAGTTATAGACATTTTTATTGAAGTGTCATTTAGTATCATGAATTCTACCTGTACCATAAATGCATACACATAAATCTCATTTCTCGGTAGCTTGTGATTGTTTCATTAACAAATCTCAGCTCCTTATATGGCCCTGCAAAGTTCTGTATTTAATGGAGATGAGCTACAGCCAATTCTCATTTGAGAGTGATAATATTTTATATACTTAATATACATTGTTAAGCAGCATTCTTTATTTCTGTATCCAAAAATTTTAATTCTTACATTCTGAATTCATAGTTTTCATTTTTTCAAACTATAATTATCTTTGCATTTCTCTTATATAGGATCTTCAAATGTTCCAAGTCATTTTTGAGCATAAGTGGCACACTACTTATTAAGCCTTCTCTAAGTAAAAGCCACACTTCAATTGTCTAATACCAATCAGTGTCTGCCTCTGACTACGTATGCTGACTCAATATCAGACTTTCTCTTAGATGTCACATATTACATCCATCCTTATAGATACAGCATTTCTTCATTATGTACTTGAAAAACATATTTTCCTGATTATAAATGCAAATAACTCATTGTAGAAAATTTTAGAATTATGCAAACATATAAAGAAAGAATCACCTGAAATTCTGATATCTAGAGGTAACCCCTATTAATATCTTCCCTGGTCTAACTTGCATCCACCCCAGGACTTTTCCTGAATTAAATAACTCAAAAACTAAATCCTCCTCCTGCTTTTTAATGGATAATACCTGTTATAGAGAATGAGCTCGAGGTCTCTCACCCTGACATTTGAAGCTAATATATGATGACCTGGAGAACACCCAAATAGTGTAGGGAAAGTATCACTGCCTATTGATGAAGCCATGTTGGCTGCCATTTTAATCTTTTATTTTTACCTTCTTCACATGCCAATGGGCTCATCTGAGGAAGTGTTACATACAGCACCTCACTGAACTCGCCATATTTTTCAGAGTTTCGTTGTCTGGATCTCACGCGCACTTCGTATTCTTTATCTAATCTCAGTGAGTACACTGGAACTGACGTTGACAATACAGGGTCCATCTTTCAAGACAAAATATAAAACGTATTGGTTAGAGAGTCAACAGCTCAATGCAATAAACTGTACAAGGTGTTTCTGCATTTGTAGTCAATTAATTTCTGTAAAGTAGGTAATATTTGAAAATGAACTGTCGGGGATGCTTGCTATTTAAGGAAAGAAAGATCAAGGCAAATAACTTTACAAAGAATCATTTGTTAAATGGATAATAGGTCTCAATTTTATTTTGGTGTAAACCCAAAGATATAATAGACTTTTATAGAAATGTAGCGATACCTTTGACTTAGGTTGTCAAATATTCTAAGATCAAAGCATAATAAAATTATTATGGAAAATGACAGAACTATAAAGATGACAGATATGTCGCCTACCCTTTGGGATATTACAATGTTGTATGAAGACATAAGAACAGAAAAAACAAACATATTTTCACACCAAAACAAATCACAGTCATTCTTTGGAAATTCGGATAGTCATTCATAAAATCATAGTTGTCTCAATTGAACTTTCAAATAATTCTATTAGAAGCAACTACATACCTAATCTGCTTACTCTAGAAGGCTTAAAACCACCTCAAAATAGTTTGCTATTCAAAATCTGCAAAGAAAAGTCACAGGAGTCCTCAGTTAATTAACATCAGGGTCCCACAAGCCTTATGGCCAGGATATACTTTTACCTTCATGGGGAAGAGTAGGTGAGAACACTAGACTTTTAAAACATGTTGCTATCAAAGAAGTAGACCCAACTAGTGATAGTGTTTTCCTCTAAGTCAAATATTTAAAGCAGGCATTCAATATGTATTTTTCATGTGGCTTCCGGTAGAACAGATTGCTCCTCTTTATAAAAAACGTGAAACTCACTTTTTCAACAGCATAGATTTTTCATATAAATATGATTCTCATTTGTTTCACTAAATCAGAAGCTGGACCTTCAGTTTCTAAAACAAATTTTTCTTTCACCTCAGCTAGTTTTTATTCACTAAGTATCTCTTTCTTTCCTATGTGTACATGGGATGGTAATTTTGCATCTTTTACAGAAGCTTATACTTAATACATGGAATATTTGCATGTCTAAAATGCTTTCCTAAAGGTAGGACTCTGAATATTAAATTTATTATTTTCCAAAAAAACCCCACCATTTTCCTTAAAATATTTTAAAAGTCTATGTTTTTATTCTTGAAGCCCTAATTTCTCTGTCATTGTCACCAATGTTATTTCTTTACAGATTTTACTAATAACAAAGCCAGAAAGGGGTTCTTGGTGATTTGATCTATGGTCTCCTCTCTATCTTTCCTCCACCCTCTGCACCAGCCACTAAGATCTGCTCACAAGGCTCCTGCTGCCACAGTGAACTCTGCCACCTGCCTGTGAGGGAACGCCTGTTCTTGGTGCAAGTATAGCGGAACTTCTAAGACTTTCCTGGCACTTTTCCTTACTCCATCCTGCTAGATAATACACATCCTATAGTCCTTCTTATATTTTACTGCCCAGATTTCTCTATTAGACTGCAAATTCTTTGGGGGCAAACAATGCCTTCATTATCTTTGCATTCCCAAAGCCCAGCACAATACCGGGTATACAGCTGGTGCTCAAGAGATAGCTCATACATTGTGGATAATTCTATGCCACCCATAAAGTCCTTAGAACACCATAAATTCTTAACTTGGTTTAGCAGGTAAATAGTTGTAAGCAACTACATGGTCATTAGTATTACTTCTTATTCAAAATGTAAACACCTGTTCAAAAAAGACACAATAATACCAAATTCAATATTACCAAATGGTAACATGAATTTCTGATACAAGCAACAAATACTAGCTTTTTCCCCTCTACTTACAAACCTCTCTTCTTTTTATGCTTATGACACTTGTACTCATAATCAATTAGATAGTGTGTTTCTTCCAGAAAGAGGCCAATTCTTATGGATAGGCCCTTGATATTCATGACAACTCTGTCTGAGACCCTTGCAAATGACCAAACTTATAAATACCATAAATACATGACTTCACTCATAAAAGGTAAGTAAACATTAACTGATCCCTTTGGATGATCTAATGCAATTTTTGTAGCAGGATACAATGAAAAGTACAACAAAGCCATATGTGAGACAGCCCTGAACTGTCAGCTGACTGAGCACCATGCTCCCTAGCTCCTGACTCAGGATGCCTCGGCTGAGACATAACTACATGCCAGAAACTTTCAGGCTTGAAACTATGATCAATAAATGTATGAATGCTAACGTTCTGATTCACATCTTTGCTTTTTCTAGGTTGTCGAACTTTTTTGTTTCAGGACTCCTTTACACTACTAAAAATTATTGAGAATCCTACCGACTTGGTTTATTTGGGTTATAACTATCACTATTTACCACGTTACAAATTGAAACTGAGAAATTTAAAAACGCTAATTTTAAAAATAAAATAATACATTGATTTCATGTTAACATATTTTTATAAAAATTATTGTACTTACCAAAAATATACAATTATAGTGAAAAGACTGACACTGCTTTACATTTTTGCAAATCTCTTTAATGTCCGGCTTAGTAGAAGATGGCTATATTTTTACATTTGCTTGTGAATTAAATCTGTTAGGATGTATTGTTTTGGTGGAAGTGCATGAATAACATCTGTTCTCTCACAGATATGAGGTGTGATCAAAACATACGGTGAATGTTTAAATTAAAAAAAAATTTACAGTAAAAGACACATTGCCATTAATCCTTCTTAAGATACTCCCCCTCACTTTGAACATACTTATCACATCGTTCTTGCCATTCTCTGAAGCAGTTCTGGGTGTCCTCTTTTGTGAGTGTCTTTAGTTATGCTGTTGTGGCTGCCTTGATGTTCTGAACTGAGTCAAAATGTTTACCTTTCATGACCACTTTGACTTTGGGGAAGAGCCAGAAGTCACATGGTGCCAGATCCAGTGAATAAGGTGGATGAGAACACACCATTATGTTTTTGTTTGACAGAAAATGCTGTACCAGAAGCAATGTGTGACACAGGGCCTTTCCGTTGTGATCACAAAATACAGTGAATGCTGCTGTCAAGCACCATCCAACAGAAAGGCAGGGGATCTTCAATATGGGAAGCGGCACACCGAACCTTAGTAACAGTGTGTGACAAGTTTCAACTTCTTCATGTAGTCATTTGGGTGTGAGCTATGGTTGAGAGAAAGCATGTTTTAAAGTGTGCTATAAATCATCCTCCATCATGACAACGCTCTTGTTGTCACACATCGCTTCTGGTATATGGCAATTTCTGTCAAATAAAAACATTACGGTGTGTCCTCATCCACCTTATTCACTGGATCTGGCACCATGTGACTTCTGGCTCTTCCCCAAGGTCAAAATAATTCAGGACATTGAAGCAGCCACAACAGTGCAACTGAAGACACTCATGAAAGAGGACTTCCAGAACTTCTTCAGAAAGTGGCAAGAATGATAAGTGTGTTTGAAGCGAGGGGGAGAATTTTGAGGATTAATGGCAATGTGTCTTTACTGTAATACATTTTTTAAAATTAAACATTCAATGCATTGTTTGATCACACCTCATATATAATGAGGAAAAGGAAGGATGTTTTAATAGCGTTTTTAGATAATCGTCGATATTCTTCTTTAACACTGACACCCAAACTCAGTAAGTGGTATTTCCTTAAAGGTCAGTTGCAATGTGGAATCCTAAACTGTATCAATTAATCTTTTGTACTTTATTACATTAAATTCCACGATTCCATTTAGTGCTTTGAATGGATCATGTCCCCATGAGTGATTTTGGTTACATCATAGTCATGTGGAAAAAACTGGTTCACTGAGTTATGCAGATTTTCTAAATGTACACACATTTTATTATGCAATATAAAAAAAAAAATCCCTTTGCCAATAGTATCACCATTGATCTCATCAGGAAAGTCTTTAATGATTGGGAAGCTATCAAGCTTACGGTTACACACAAAAGTTTTCCAAAATCCTAATTTCCCCTTGAAAGCTACATTTTTTTCATTGCCGATAAATACTGTCAAGTGTTTTTCTTGAAGTGATAAGCTCATTTCATTCTTTTTCAAGAAATGTTTGTCAAATATTTCCCATCTCAACTATATTAATAAATAACTATTTATCTGTTTATCAGTTGTTCTTTCACGTAAAAATGGTGTCCCACATGGTGTTCCATGCAAACAACATCTGAATAGTTGGCATCTCAGCTGTTTAACTCTTTTCTCAAGACAACCATCAGTACCTCGGTATGCAGAGTGCTTTTGTGTATTTCTTATGTGTCACATGGAATATTAAAGAGCTATGTACTCAAAGGTCAAGATGTAATAAAATTAATTTTTACAGCTTCATGAAGGGCAGTATGATGTGCAACTGGCTCCCTCCCTTCCCATTCTTACTGCAAGTGCTTGGTGGTAAAGAATATAGTGACTATCAGTACAGTTCGTACTACTGCCTTGATTTGTGCTAAGGCAGCAATAGTTTTCCCACCATTGCTTTTGTACCATCAATACAAATCTCAACACAGGGAAACAAGGAACTATTTTAGTATCATTGTGAGAATTGTCTTGGCCTTGTGGACTCCTTAAAAGGGTCTCAGGAACCCTCAGGGGTCCACAGTTCACACTTTGAGAACTGCTGCCTTGGGGGTACGTAGCACAGTACCTTGTGCACAGTAGTTATTTCAATATCTTGTTGCTGAATAAATGTTGGACTATAGCTTGAATTTAAAGTCATGTTTGAGTCAGCAGCCAACCAAGTGCTTTTTGCACCAAGTTGAAGAATAGATATCTAAATTAAAATGATGCTGAAAACAGAACCTCAAAACCCAATATTTAACTGTTCAAAGCTGCTCCAAATTTAGCTTTCCTTTAATGACAAAATCAGCTTCTTTTTTCAGCAGTTCACTGAATGGACAGGGCCTGGTGTCTCAAAGTTCTGGCTGTGCCAGGCTGCTGGGCATGACCTCATGACCAGCCAGAAACCACTTGGCTTGGCCAGGGCTGTGGCTGTGGTTAGACTGATTTAGAATTAGTTATATTGGGAGCAGCATGATAATCCTGTTTTTCTTTTTGTTGTGTGCCATGTGGAATTTATCTAAGTACCTAGTTCCCATGCACTTGGCAAGGAAGTGAGGACTTCAGAGGTCAACCAGTGCCATGCTACTTGCCCACATAAAAACCTCTTAGCTTGATTCTCCCCTAAGGTACTTAACAAAACATCCTTCTGAAACCTCTAAGGGACAAATGCCCTCCTTCTGCTTCCCTCCTGCAGTAATTTAATAACTTACTTTAATTGAAGTCTTATAAGTAGTAGCAACTAAAGTCATGGGAGAATATTTAGCCATAGCTCACTGTTGACCTTGATCATAACCCTTCCCATGTTTCGCCACATCCCCAAAGACATCAAAGTGTCTAAAGTATACACTTTTGTTCTAAAGTCAAACTGAACACCAAGGGTGATTGGGGAAACAGTTTTCCTTCCCTTCCATAGGCTTCCATCTAAGCGCCATGTAAGCATCTGCTGGAGGACAGAATTCCAAGATGATATTTTACTGATTACATTGGTTTTCCTCAAATAAGCAATTATGAAGCAAATAGCAGGGGCATGTGGTATTAGGTCAAAAGAAAGTCTAATTATAAATGAGAGGGGTTTGTTGAAATTAAATGAAGAAAATGCAAAAGATTTTTAAGTGTGAGATATAATGATACCTTACCATTCTCCACTGGGTCTCGTTTATTTCTTTGTATTGCAGTTCATACTCCAGGACTATCCATCCCTTCTGAACGTCTGCATTGGGTGGTGGTTCCCATCTCACTTGGATGTCCGCATGAATCCCCGTTAAACTGATATTCAGTAAAGTCCAGTTGAGGCCAATAGGTGGATCTGGTTGTACTGTGCATTTCGGTGGAGAGTTAGTACACAGAGAGACACAGCTGGGTATTAATAGAATGCTTTCTTCTGAAGAGACCAAATTACTTTATACGTTTGTATTATTGATACTCGTAATTCTTCTAATATTTCTATTAGCATATTCTCACTTTTTTTAACTTAAAAAAGAAAACACATCATTTTTTAACTTAAGGATGATCTGCTTTTAACTCTTAAAAGAGCCCCTACACAAAATTCCTTTTCGAGTCTAAAATCTGATCTATAAGTTTTGTTAAAGATCTGTCATGTTTTACACTTCTTTTAGCTCTGCTAGAATTAATGCTTTGGGATTTGGGCAAAGGAATTCATTTTAACTAAAAACTAAAAGAACAGAATCAGAAAAATCTATAGCATTTAAACATGTGGATTTTTTTGGAACTTGGGGTAGAGAAATCCTTTTTTTTCTCTCAAAATGTTTATGATCTGGGGCAAGGCCCTTGTTTTGTTTATTTCTGTATTGCTACTAGTACAATTCTTCCCAACACTCAGCAAATGCTCCTTCATTTGTCATCTTCTGGCCACACGTGATCATTTCTTTAGACCTAAGAGGAAGGCAGCACACTGTGCTTTCAAATGGTGACGATTCGGTGTTTTCTGTCTTGCACTTGACTGCACACGGACAATCTGAAATCGTGTTCTGCTTGTTTCTACTGACATCCTGTACAATCTCAGGTAGATCTGTGGTATTCAGCCAGTTAGGCCCACAAAGACCACAATTTCCCAAAGGCTGATGAAGAGAAATATGGACTCCAAAGCTAGGAACTTTATCTAAATTTATATTCAAGATAGTCCCCAATAAATTACTGCTAGTTAGGTCTCAGTACTGAAGTTTCCAAAAACCACTGGCAGATAGAGTAAAATTTACTTTCTTTTCTACATGCAGAGGTCACCTAGAGTGCCTCAAAGTCTGGGTCTCCAGGGTTGATCAGAGATAATATACACTGTGAGGCGCTCTTAACTGCCTGTTAAAATCTGGTGGCCAAAGAGGGTAGCTCTTGTATTCAACCAGCGTGTAAACAATCACTGCAAAAGAGCATGCTCTTGGCCACTGTGGAATGCACACCACTTAAAAAAAAAAAGTCCAAATTTGACTAATCATGACTACATTTTAGAAATTAAATTGGAAGGATTTGCAAAATAGCTAAGCTACCTATGCCACATATTGACAGTAATATCCCTCTTTTCTGGACTGGTTGGGGACAGATGAATTCTGACAACTGAAGCTTAACCCTTTAGGTAACTGAACTATAAAAAATGTTTTTGCTGGAAAAATTTTCTGAAACATGTCATTCATGTTGCATCTTAAAAATCTCCCCACTTTAAATAGAAGATGAACAGGCTCCTTTTGGAGAAGGCTCAGGATCATTGTTCTAAGCATAGGAACCTCTCCCTTGCCTCTACACATACCTCCATGTGGCATACCTGACAACACCTCTGAGATGTTTAAAAAGCATTTGAGATTGAATACGTTCCCAAACAAGCCTACTCTTCTCCCCAGAATTTGCTCCTCTTTCATCTTCCCTCTCTCTTCATCCTTCCAGTTGTGCAGGATAAAAACGGTGAACTCTTCCTTGATTCATCTTTTTCTCACCACCCCACATTCTGTCAGCTGTACTTTCAAGACAGTCCCAGAATCCAACCACTTCTCACCACCTTCACCTCTATAACCTGGTCCTAGCCATTATAATTTGGTGTCCATCTTGCTACAGTCGCCTCCTAAATGTTCTCCTCCTGTGGTCTTTGTCCCCATTCAGTCCATTCTCAACACAATTGTCACAGTGACTATCTTCACACTTAAGTTAGATCATATCACTCAGCATTGAAAACCCTCCAAAGGCTTCTTATCTCACTCCTAGTGAAAGCCAAAGTCATTACACAGGCTGAAAGACTAGATCTCTTGATTTAGTCTCATCGTTCTCCTCTTTGCTCACTCTGTGCCAGCTCCTTCTCCCCGTGCTGGTCCTTGAGAGAGGAAAAGCATGCTCCCGCCTCAGCATCTTTTACCCTTGTTGTACCCGTTTGCTGAAACGCTCTTCCCTTAAATATACACATGACTATCCTTTCATTTCCTTCTTTACCCAAGTGTCATGGTCTCTGTGAAGTCAACTCTGATAATGCTATTGAAAAAAGCAATATCGCTAGTGCTTCTGTTCTCCTTCCCTACATTATTTTTTTTGTCTCTTTCCTCCCTCATTGGGATAAAATCCCACCAGGGTAGACATTTTCGGTCCCTAGCACCTAGAACATGCCTGGTCCAAGGAAGAGACCCAATAAATATTTGCTGAATAAACTGAATGAATGACAAATGTCTAACTAATATATTACTTTAAATCTAAAGAGCAGCCCTGTGAGGTTGTAGTAGAATACATACGTAACACACGAGGACGCTGAGGTGTGTGACTGACATCTTAAGATCCTTTAGTTCTTTGTTGTTTCTCACTCTCAGCTCCCTCCTTCTCTGCTACTGTTGTAACTCTGCCCGTCCTCATCTTTCGCCCTAATAATCACAAACTGTTCTCTCTCTGAACTGCTAATCTGTACTACCCCAATCTACCTTCCAGACCACAGCAAGATGAATTTCCCTGAGGCATTAGTAGCATGACAGGGGGTACCGTACAACTTTGAGATTAAGAGCACAGACTCTGGAGCTACGCCGCCTAGGTTCAAATCTCAGCTCTGCCTACTAGCTGTTTGACCTTGAGCTAGTTACTTAACTGCTCTGAGCCTCGGTTTCATCATTTATAAAACGGGAATTACAATAGAACACATGGTTACTATACCTGACCAATGATGAATGCTTTGTAAGCGTTAGCTATTGCTATCCTCAGGTCATTTCCATGCTTAAACACCCAAAAATGTACCCCTTGGCGGTAAGATAAAGTCCAAATTCCCTTGTCGGCTACACAAAACCACCGGTGATTTCTCTTGCCGACCCGTCAGGCCTGCCTAACTGCTCCTGGGTCTTTGAACACTCTGAGCTGTTTGTTACTTTTGGAGGTTAGTAGTTGTTGGAAGTACAATCCATTTGTACACCTGGCAACCCCCACTGATGCATTGAGATGTCACTGAACTGTCACGATCTCCATATAGCCCTTCCTCATCCCTTGGGTCCAATCATTTGCGCTTTGGCCACCAGCTTGGCTTGCTGTGTACACCACACACCTTGAGTCCAATACCTACTGTGTGGAATTGCAATTATTTGTTATTGTTTATTGCAGTTATCTGTTCACACACCTGTCTCCCCAACTTGATTGTATCTTACTAATTCGGGCACAGTGCACGAACAGTGCCTGGCTCGTGGCAGGCGCCCAGTGAAAGTTGTCCAGGTAAATGAGCAGGTGGGCTGTTGGCAGAGGCAGGGTCAGACACCGGTCTTGACCCAGTGTTCTTACTATCACCATTTAGCCACTCAATAGCTCTGCCTATTGATGTCAGGACTTATACTAAATAGTCTCTCTAAACTATACAATTGTGTTTTCTTTTCTGCTTAAGTTTTCTCAATCTTCTTCCTCAAAGTCAAGCTATCAGATTTACTTGTTTCTGTCTGTAGCTTCCAGCCACATTCTCAGTCTCTTCCAGTCAGCTGGTGCCTAAAAAAACCACATACTAGAACAGCATATGTGAGAGCAGCTCCAAGGAATTCCTATAAGCAACAAATAAGCTTTTGTATATAAATTTGAGGCACCAATGTCAACTACTCAAAGTCATTCTTTGATTTTTCTTTTCTATTTGGCTGTTTATACTTACTATAGTTTAAACATGAACATTCCAATTATAGTTGTTTGTTTGTTTTGTTTTTTGCTTTGTTTCATTTCCCCTGTGTCCATATGATGGGCAAAGGGTAATCTGTTTGGATCTTTCACTTAGTTCTTTGAGCTGATTATCTCCAATGTTTGTCTTGAGATCTTATAAACATGTCTTTTAACTGATTCGGGCTGTTTTGTAAAATTCCAGAGTAGTCATGCTTTGTGATAAAGAAATTCTAGGCATGTATTAGAGCAATGATAGAGATCAGAGACCAACATATGCCAGTAGACCTGAATATAATAACCACATGAAATTATTAGGAAAGAAGGACTCTTAAGAGTACACTGAGTTTGTCCCTTGCAGTGGCACACAAGGTCCAGCTGACCTTTTCAAGGAAAAGTCTCCACAAAGCTCCTATTCGTTACTTTACAACACTTATTGCTGGATTCTTTTATGTTAGAGCCAACTTGTGTTCCTCTGCCCTTTCCCTCTTGTTCACCAGCTGATCTTGTGCCCTGTCGACTTCCATCCACCCCTTGAGCATGATGACAAAGTCTTCCCACACGAATACGCTAGGACGTTGCAGGCTTCCCCGCTTACTTACTCTAAAGCCACGTCAAATAAAACACAAACCTGTAATTTACCTATTTCCTCAACAGAAAAGCACTTTTGATCCACAGTACCACCATTGCTAGTTAGCTTGATACAGTAGGGTATCCAAATGGAGGTATAAGATGAATTAAAGTAACAGCTGTTTTCTCCAGCGGAGACATAATCGGGGCATTCCTTCCAGTCTTGAGTCCATTCTTGAGTGCTCCTGAAATGGAGGATGAAAGAGGATGAATTGTTCCAAAATCATGTCATAGCTTAGTCAAAGTGAGTTGCTTGACAGTCAGATGCAATAAACTGAAACACAAATATTTATGAGCAAGTATTTTAGTGGTGCCACTTCCAAAGAGTACCATAGCATCTGCAGGCATCACCAGTGTCTGCAGACCGATAGGGGGCCATTTAGTACTGTAAAAGCATCTGTTCACTGACTGCATACGATGTGCCAGCTCCTAAACTAAATGATTCATTAGTAGCTACTTTATTACCCCATTGTACAGATAAAGGTTTTGAGGCTTAGGGAGGTTTAAAAATTGTCCTTCATTAAAACACAGCAGGTAGTTGACTCCCAAACTATAGATATTCCCAGAGAACTGCGAGTCTTTAGACCTGGGCGTTTCCCAAACTCACGGTGGCAGGAACCAAGGCACGCTGGTGGTGTTCTGCAGGCTGAGTGGCACTAAGGTTTGGGAGGCTCTGAGGTGGAAAATTGGCCACCACCCTACTCTGAACCATCCTGTCCCTCGCCTGATGGCTGTCCTATGCTTGGGGGTGCTCTGCTGATGCCTTGAATGCCTTTCCATACTTCTGACTTTTTCCTCAATCGCATGAAGAACCATGAGAACATTTCTAACATGCTGGACACCCAGGTGATACTTATAGGAATCCACGAGGGATTCCCAGCCTTTTCTCCTCCATCCCGAAAGAGATTAAAGGCATGAACCCAGAAATTAAAAAATATTTCCAAACCCAGAAAGCATTTTTCTTTTCCATTTTGTAACTGCGAATGGACATTTAATTATAGTATATACACAAAAAAGGGAAAACAAACATGGGATAAATTGAATCAACATGTTTGCTTATGAGTGCCTTTTTTTGGTTTCTCTACAAAGAACAAGTTCCTCTTTTCCTATATCTTGGATCAGATAAAAACAAACAAATAAAGAAACAAATCATGGAGGATAGATGGGAGAACACTGAATAAATCAGAGAAGCTGCATCTTCACATTTACATTCCACCATAAAGTTATTCATCTCTATCCCACTCTACAGAAAGCATCATTTGCCCCAATCACTTAAAACAACAGCAGGATATGTGTTGAATGGAAAAGAGATGCCAGGAAATTCACTGTGGAAGGAAGTCAGAGTTTAGGGAAAGGAAATTCCCTGGGCTGCTGCCAGGGGGACCTGAACAAAAATCAAAGGATTGCTCAGACTCAAGTGCTCCCTCAGCAGGAACAGAGCAAACATGATAGAATGGGATGCAGCTCTCCACTGCCCGATCTGTCTGACTGACTGACTGAGTTCAGCAAGCCATCTTTGGGAGTCTACTACGTAGGCACTATATAAGCATTATATCCAGCCCTCGCACTGTGTGGATACAATGTTTAAAAAGATTTGGTCCCTACCTTCAGGCTAGAAAAAGACTTAGAAATTAGAGTCTGAGTAGTGTTTTGGTCTTTTGCCTTCATTCCATTGATATTTAACAAGGACTGATTATATATAAAACACTGTACTGGGCATTCTGGGGGATTCACGTGTGCCTAAAGAACTATTCCTGCCTCAGGGGCATGATTGAAAAACAGCATTACAAAGCAGTATGGATAAGTGCTCACATATAGTGCTCTTCAGCCTCCCTAAAAGTTCAGAAGAGGGAATGATTGCTCGGGCTGTTCATGGAAGGCTTCAGGGTGGAGGTGGTGTTTCTAGCAATCTTGAGGATGGGTAGAAGTTTAATGGATGTGGCAATAGGGAAAGGAAGGGAGGGAATAGAGTGGTCAAAGGCATTGAGGTAAGGAAGTATGGGCATGAATGTGGTGCGGGGAGCAAGAGGCAATGGAATAATTGGGAAAAACTTTCTTAAATTAGAATTGTTACTTGGGGGGATAATTCATTATTCGCTTATTATTCACTCGGCTATCAGCTGAGAAGAGGGTTTACAAGTCAAGGAGATATAACGCCAAGTAATCTGTGGCAGAGGAAAAAGGCAGCAGGCGCAGGTGTCAGGGCTGGCAGGCCAGGTGGGAGGTGTTCACATCTCTCTGGGGGATGGGTGCTGGCAACAAAGATACTGACGGCTGTGGGGAAGGCAGGCACTGGAAGGAAGGGATGGAGAGCTGGGAGAAGACACGTTTCCTTCTTTACAGCTGTTTCTCAGGCTGATCTGTTTGGCACTAGGAAGAAACTTGTGCAATATCAGGAGGTTCTTGGGACAGCTGTTCATCAGCTGTTGGAAAGAACTTGGAATTAAAATGGCAGAAACACCAGGGTCTGAGACAGTGAACTGTTACTCAAATTCTTGTTGAGATTCTTAAGAGTTGCATACCCTTGGATGAGAGGAAGGTTCATTCCTGATGGGAAAAAAGAAGGTAGAGGGTAGAAGCAAGGATAAATTGTGTGTGTGTGTGCGTGTGTGTATGTGCATTTGTAATAGGAAAAGGTTTTTTAAAAAATTAGGGATAGGTGGGTCATTGAACTATAGTGTGGTTTATTTTACCTTGAGTTTCAAACTAAATAACAGTACATTAAAAAGTTTAACGAGATTGTACATAAAATGTTTTAACAAGATTGCCCAAGGAATGAGGAGGCTTTCATATAATAGAGAGAATATCAAATGTATTTAGCATAATCAATACTACTAAAGTTCGTATTAAAATGTCCTAAAGATGTAGGCCAGTGCTTAGCAGGTCTGGATTTGTTATAGGGAGGAGGTTAGCTCTGTGGGTTTAACACACTTTCTCAACTTGGGCACGTCAGCACTCTGTCCCCATGGAGACTGTACAAAAAACCCTGTTTAGATTATCCCAAATCCATTAGCTCCAAAGAACAAACAATTTAAAGCAGTTATCTTAAGTATGATGGATCAGGAGGAGTAAGTTAGTTCAAAACACAACTCCCAACCCCCTCCTTCATTAACCAAAGTTGCATTTTATTTTAAATAAATATTTAACATTTATTTTTAAACTATTAAATTTAGACCAAAAAACAAAACAAAAAAAACCCCACAAAAAACCCCACCAAATTGACTCACAAAACAGATACCATATTACCTGCCGTCATTGGGTTGAGTTTATATACAGCTGACCAAAGCTAATTTATGGAAGCTACTCTTTCCTTCTCTTATTCCCCCAAATTAAGTGCTCTAGGTTTCCAGTCTATCTTGGGAAATAGACGGAGTGAGAACTGTAGAAAGAGATGATTAATACAAATCAGAAGAAGGAGTGGAAGAAATATTTTCCATCAATAGGTAACCAATTGGAAAAAAAAAAATAAAACATCATTTATGTTTTAAAGGCAACTGTTTTCATTATAGACAGGTTATGTGTTTTAGCCTTAAAATGTAACCTTTTCCTTAGAAAAAAGAAAGTAGCAATGCACTTTTTGCCTTCTAATTTCCCCCCACAACCTGGCATGGAAAACAAACTTTCTTTTAAAAGGCCAGCATAATTTGTTGGGGGGGGGGGGGGGGTTGCTGGAGGATGGCAGAGGTGGGGAGATACAGCCTTAGGGACTGAGTCTTCACACACTCACTTGGAAACGAGGCATTTGCAGGCAAGGAGCTGAGAGCACAGAATCTCTGACAGGCTCCCAGAGCCACCTTTTGCAGTTCCTGTGTTGTGCATTCATGCTGAGTCCCCTCCAAGCTCAGAGGCGGAATCTGGCATGGTCTCCATCACAGCGTGGCAGAGGCTGTTCTGAATCAGCTGCCTCTCCTGCCAGCTCACCTGGGTTGTCCTGGTGACAGCCTGACATGTTTAGGTCCCTTGTGCTTTAGTTACCAAGGCTAGGCCCATGAATGGAAAGCCAGGTGATCGGTCCCTTCTCGGCTCCCCTTGCCTCCACGGCGCTGGTTCTGGATGAAACCATGTCACCGTTGTATCTGTGTTAGGGATGGGGAGTCATGATTCTGTAGTTCCAGGAGGTGCCTGGGAACTGAATTCTAAGAAACAGTGACAGGGGTCAGAAAATGCACCGGTGTCCTGTTTGTGAAAGTGGATGATGTGCGTCTGCCAGGTCTGTACACTACTCACTGCAGCCCAGTCTTGATACTCCAAACCCTCCCGTTCTACCCTTCTCAGATAAACCAGGTAGGGGGCTTATGCCGTTTTGGGTAAGATATTCACAATAATCATATTTTTATAGAAAACACAAAACACTGATTTTGCCAGTTTGGGTAGGTAGGCACTAATCACGAGGTTGTACTTAGGGGGTTTGAGGATGTGACAATTTTCCCCCCTGGGACCCCAAACTCCATTAGGGCCTGAACTAATGACACCCTTCTGAATATGTCCGAGATTCTCCCTCCACCTGATCACAATGTCAGTGGCATCTCCGTTGGTACAGAGCCAATCTTGGACCAGGGCTGCTGAAAGTCCTGGGCTATGCAGAGGAAGCTTGTCGGTAAAGGTACGTGGCCGTGATGCATGAGGATCAGGGACAAACATATTTGTGAAGGCTTCACACCTGTGGATTTATCCTTCTGCTCAGCCTCAAATTTGGCGAATCTTACAAGGATGGTGAAAACCTATTTTCATCAAGTGGGTCCCACTCTGCTATTTCTCTATTCAGTTTAGTTAATTGTGCCTGTACAAGTAACTCATATTGTGTTGATTGAGCTGGCCTCGCTAAGTTACTGAAGCAAAAGTATGAAAATTGAACCAACTAAATCCCTCTCTCTTCCTTTAACCATCAATTCAATAGATATTCAAAAATGCTACCAAATAGTTTAGCTTCCGGTCCAAAATACAAATTAATTTTGTCTACTGGCTCTTACCTTTCTGCAGTGTAAGCATTAATAGGAAAAAACAAAGTGCATTTAGTACCCAACCATCTCATCTTTGTGTGCCTTTTGGGGTGCATCCAAGAGACCTCTCTCACACCTGGCAGGTAGGTAATGCCAGTCCTGGTTGCTAACTCAAGTATATCTTATTTGAAAACTAAGCAGCCAGCTCTGCATTAAAAATGTTCTTATAGGATATCAATAATCACAAATAGTAAAGAATCAAAATCAAGTTTGTAGCCCAGGAATTGGAATTCTATACCACTATTATTTTATCATTACACTACCAATAATAAAAATAGCAGCTACCATTTATTGAGTGCTTACTATATGCCAAGCACTGCACTAAATGTTTTTCATGTATTAGTTACTAAAATCCTCATTAGAAGCCATGAGGTCTATTAGCTCTATTTTGCAAATGAGGTCGCTGAGTTGTGGACAGGCTGACTATAACTGGCCCGGCATACTCGGTGAGCGAGGGCCAGAGCCAGGCTGACACGCAGGCTTGTCGGCCCTGAGCTCATGTCCTTAACTGCTGGCTGCACCTTACTCCCCTGTCCCCTCGGGTTTGGGAGGTGGACAGCATCTCTGTAGACTCATGAATGCCACCAGCCTAGGGGAAAGGGTCCCCACTAACCCTGCATCTCGATTAGGCCTTCTTTGGAGGTTGGGTGGAAAAGAGGAGATGATAGAGTGCCTTTGAGCCTAAAATTTAAAAGAGCACAAAGGTACAACATAAAAGTCCACAGAAATGAAACAATGCCAGGTGAGGGGTAAGAGATAAACGGGTGGTGATTCTATCGAGAGATCTTTGTTTTACTCTTACCCTGTTATTTTAAAGGACTGCTGGTAAAAATGGAGTAGAAAAATATTACAGTCTCTTATTGAATGTAACTAATTTAACAGGAGCATAGTCTCTTTTCTACACAGAATTCAAACTGAATCTTTTAAAACACACATCTTTAAAAAAACCCTTATGACTTCCCACCACCGAGAGAGTAAAATAGAAAGCTGTGCCATATCCTAGAAGGCTTACCAGAGTCTGGCCTGGCTTACTCTCTGACCCCTTTTTATCTCACCCTCCCCAGCTTCTGCCTTGCACCATCCATGCTGGCCGTCTGCTTTCTGCAAACCTGCCAAGTCGGTCTCAGGGCCTTTGCACTTGCAATTTCCTCTGCCTGGAAAGCCTTTCCCCTATGGCCTCTCTTAGTTCATTATGTCTCTGCCATAATGTACCACATTAGAGACACTCCTATAACCTCCTCATTTACAATATCCCCCAAGCTCCCTGTATAGTACCCACATTCATGTACACTCACCCACACTTTCACATGCTCACCCTCAGACATTCTCATGCACACACATATACTCACATACAGTGCTGACACTCTATCCACTTTCTGGCTTTACTTTTTTTAATAAACCATATTATCAGCTAACATTTTACTTTTAAATTTTATATTGTCTACCATTCCCCACTGAAAATGAATCTCCATGAGACCAGGGACTTTATCTTTTTGTACTCACGGCTGTATCTCCAATGCCTGAAATAGTACCCAACACATAGTAAAGGCTTCACTCAGATTTTTTTTTTGCATAAATGAACAAATGAATACATTTAGGTCATTAAACTAAATCATTTCCATTCCTACCACTGTATGTGGTAAGAGATAATCTATGGAGATAAATCTATCGAGATAAAAGTCAAAAAGGCATAAATCCTGCACCTTCTATTATAGAACAGCTGTATGAATCCTGGGCTCTTTAAACTGTGATGAACCCCATCTGTCCAGTGGCATGAAAAAGTCTCTAGTTCAGGTGAACGGCACTTGGTGAATTTAGGCTTCCCAGAAGAGTCTGCAGAATAAAAAGAAAAGGCAAGGCATGAAATTAATATTGGCATTAATGAAATTTATATTTAAAGTGGTAGAGAAGAATCAGTTCTTCCAGAAACACGGTTTACCTAAATCAGTTTCAGAGCTTGTTATGTGTCAGCTATTTCTCTGCCAGCCCTTGATTCCAGGGAGAAACCATTTTGTTTTTATTTCAAACATTATTTCGTAGGGCCTGTGAGAAACCAGGGCTAGAGATGAGGATGTGGGTACAGGTAGTTTATTTGGAGGGTGACCCTAGGAACTAGACATGAGGGAAAGGGACTGAGGGAAGGGGAAGAAGAGCTACTAAAGTGTGTGCTATTCAGCTGGTTACCACCGTGGCCAGCTGGGGCCCATCCCCACAGAAGCTCCTCTGAGGACCTGTGGTGTCCTAGACAACGAAGAGAGGCTGGGTGTTTATTGACCAACGCCCATCGCCCCCGGGTTGAGGGTTGCCCTGAAGGTATTATTGCCCATGAACATCTAGGCTGTACCTGAACATGGGCTGAGGGTCCCCACCTGACTTCTGAGAAACCTAGGTGGGCACCTGAAGTGTGCCCAGCAATGGTGGCTGCCACCTGTCCATCATGGATGGATGTGCTGACATCACGTGGGCCAAAGGGATGTGCCGTGGGCACCACAGCATCCACCGCAGGGCCTTTTCTCTTTTACAGATTTTTGATAAAAAGTCACTTACGTTTGCATTCTTTTAAAAGATTCAGCCAGTAAACGTATTAAATAGATGTCAACTGGAAACAACTTATGCATACATCTCTGTCAATTCTAATTGGGGAGTGGAGAACGCCTCCTATATGTTAGGATTTTAGCCAAAACTCCTCTGCATTTATGAAATCTCAGCTGTGGATGTGCACCACACAAGAATGAGGCAAAACCGATTTGTGTGTATCAATTTCATTGTTCTTCTGACTTCCATGGCCATTTTGGAGATGGTCAAGTTTTTCTTTTCTTTTCTTTTTTTTGCTCCTTTTATCTGATTAGTCTTCAATTCAGTTGTAAACTTAATATATTTGTTCTCTGACCCAAAACTCTAATTCAATAGGGAGGCTCTCAATCTTAAATTATCTTTATAAATACTTTAAAACTTAATTTAAAAATAAATAGCATACAAACCTATAAAAATTCCTGATTCCAAGTTCTGGGTACACATCTGATGTTCTGAATTGAAACATGCCTCTTTTTTCCTTTGTCAACAAACTTACAAGGGCTGGCATATCATAAACCTTCTAAACAAGTCCATCATTCAGTTATCCACTCAAAAAACACTTATTAAAACATTTATTGTGTGCCAGGCCCTGTTCCAAGAACAAAGCAGGAAACAAAACTGATATGTGTGGTCCTCGTGGAGTTTCCCATACAGTGGGGTTGAGGGAGGCGGGGTCCCATGCAGAAAAATAAGGCTGGGCAATGGGATCCATCTTCCTTCACTAATACCCATATTAATACAGCAAAGAAGCTCAGGCTGGGGAAATATGTCCCTGTTTTATAACTGACTGCCCTCAACAGTCTGGCCACAAACAAATAAATCTTTGGGAAATCCTGAATTGAAGCTAGGCCCTTTGCCCTGGGAGCATATGTTAGGGGTGGCAGAATTTTCTTCTTAATAAAATTCCATGGTCATACTGTTGTAAGAAATATTCCTTTTCCTGTATGAACTAAGAGATTTACAAGAGTTTCGGGGCATCGATGGGGTCTGCCTTGGTACCAGGGGCAGACAGTCAACTCTCTGAACGAGGTCAGCATTTAAGAACCCCTCTCTGAAGGGCAGGAGACTGCATGATCTGTTACAAATGAATACAGTGAAAAAGGTATGTGCTTCATTAGGCAGCATCTATTATAGATTAGAGTACCTAGAAAAGTTCCTTTCTCTATTAGCTAAAGCACTGAAAACACTATTTTTTGGCCCTTCCAGAAAATCAGTGATTAATAAAACATATTTAAACCACAACCATTTTAATGCTTGCAAGTTTGAAGAGAGAGAGTATTTCACATTCTAACTGTTCTTTCATACAGAAGATAAGAAGAGAAAATACAGGGGCAGCTGGATGGCTCAGTTGGTTACAGTATGAGCTCTCAACAACAAGGTTGTGGGTTCAATTCCCACATGGGATGGTGGGCTGTGCCCCCTGCAACTAAAGACTGAAAATGGCAACTGGACTTAGAGCTGAGCTGAGCCCTCTACAACTAGACTGAAGGACAACGACTTGGAGCTGATGGGCCCTGGAGAAACACACTGCTCCCCAATAAAATAAAATAAAATAAAAAAGAAGAGGAAATACACCGGATTACAAATTGAGAGATTTGTGTTCTCGTCCGGGCTTTGATCCTATTTAGCTTTGATCTTCCAAAAGCCTTTTGGTTAGTGGAGAAGGAAGAAAAGAGGGAACTGAAGTGAGAGGGGACGGTTGGAAGAAAAGAAGTCTTTGAAGCGAAAGGACAACCTTTTTTCAGAGCTCTGGGTTGTGGAGTGGAAGGCACTTGGCAGACATCTGCCCTTGCACGTGGGACCTCCCCTGAACCACGTCTTGCGGATCATCTGCTGTCAATAGTCCTGGACACTTATTATCACCCCTGAACAGAGGCTGGGGACTTAATACCTTGTGTGTGGGGAGGGGCTTGAATGGAAAACCTTGCCCTCTGACCAAAGTGTAGCTAAACATAACTAGCTGAGAATTTCCTCTTGAGTTGGGCAGCAGTAGACAAACAATAAGGAAAGTAAGAAAACAAAACAATAGTTCTTAATATGATTAAGCATTAAAACTTGTAAAAACACGAAGTAAAACAATTTTAATAGATAGATAAATGAACTTCAAACATGATTTTAATCCTACAGGAGGAAATAAATTATAGGACCACTATGTGGTGATATGTGCACGAAAAATGAAAGAGGAAATATTGTAATGACAGAAAAGCAGGATGCACATCGGACCAAACGACTTTTGGCTCCTTTTTGGTGAACCTGGGTTCTGCTAAGAAACCTGCGTATGCAGTCACTCAAGGGTCAGTTTTAGAAGAGAATGGTCACAGCAGGCTCAGTCACCCTGCTGTGGATAAAGAATGGTTGCCACTGAACATAAGCCAAAATGAGGAAATACTTGCTGTCAGTTGAAATAGCTTTCATATGTTCTGAAGATTGCACAAGCACACTGGTGCAGGCCAAGTATGGTGAAACTGTAATGTTCCTTCCACAAATAATAAACAAGAGATGGTGATCCTAGCAGAGTCAGTCCACTTCCTGGACTTCGCCTGCATGGGCTTTGGGTAAACTCTTTGGGTGACTGATGAGCCTAAATGTATCAGTGATTTAAGAACATCTTTGGATAAAGCCTCTATCTTTGGGTAAAGCAATAGTATAGAACAGAATATTCATGATCTTGAAAGGCTTGATGAGAGAAGAAGATGTAATTCTTCCATGATGGAAAGAAAGAACTCATTGCATTCACCACAGTTGCTTTGCCAAGTCCCCTGCTCAGGCAAAAACATGAAAGAAGGGGAATAACAATATCGTAATAGCAACCAGGACTTTTTGGAGTTCCCACGTGCCCGTCACTGTACTGCACATTACATGGATTAACTCCTTTAATTCTCACAACTATGGAATGAGGTGCATACTGTTATTCTCACCATTCTAGAGATGAAGAAACTGAGGCACAGAGAAGTAAAATAACTAGCTCAAGGTCACCTGGTTAGTAAGTGGCAAGCCCCTGATTCCAACCAGGGAGTCCTGCTTCGGAGTCTGTCATCTAGATCACTATACTCGTAGCTTTCAAAGTTTTTGAAAGTGACTCTCAAGAAGAAATATTTTTTTATATCATGACCCAGTATACACATATTTATTATTTATGCGATATATGCATGTATATATATATAATATGCCTATATATAAATAAAATATCTCAAAACATATAAACTCAATGCCTGCTATGAACTCTGATCTACTCTATTTCAGTTTATAAATGATGCTACTTACAACCTGGTAAACTGATTTACTAATGGGTCACCACTTTCAGTTTGAAAAACATAGCACACTAAGCTATTCTGCCTCTATGAAAGTTGAAAATTAATATGAATGTTGGTCTGCAATTCCCTCAAAGCAAGGCAAGAACATTTCATTTATTTGGCACAGATTATGAGATGATCAACAGAACTATGTTTTCCAAGCAACTGAAACTTACTCTTGAAATTATTTTTCCCAAAATATATTAGGATTTTTTTGAATGATTAACAGAGTCTGTCAAATGTCATTATGACCTTTTCAATGGCTTTGCATGGGATCAGGGATCATCATATTGAATTAATGGTATAACTACAGGCTGGCCTCTTCTTGCCCCTACACTAAGTAGCTTCACTGTTTCGCTGGTGATATTAATGCTCTCACTTCAGCTTTGTTTAATTCACAAGTATTAAATAATTAAACAATTAATTCCCTGGAATGACACAATTTATAATAATAACAATTCTTCATCTTGAGAGTTGCTTTGACAATTGACAGAAGTTACTGGGAATAACTTTTGATAATACTGGCTGGTGACTGAGATTCTGGAGCCAGACTCCTGGGTTCCAATCCCACCTCCATCATTTGGGTAACATACTTAACCTCTTCAGTTTCCTCAACTGTAAAATGGGGATAATAATAGTATCTCAAAAGGTTATTGTGAAGATTAAATGAGCTAATAATATATGTAAAGCTGTTAGAACAGTGCCTAGTACAGAGAAAGCATTATGTAAGTGTTTGCTGTTATTATTTCCATCCTCACAGTTAGCTGTGATTGTCAATTAGTCATTTTTTAAACTATTGTCACTTAGGAAGTAAAAATAACGAACACTGCTCAACCTGAAATCCATTCTCATTTTTCATGCAATTATAAGTCCACTGATATGCCACATATAACCTATTTTGTGAAAGGGTGAAATAAAATTTTCAATTATAATACTAAAAAAAGAAAGTCCAGTGGTGCTAGTCAAAACATCTGTAGTGTATGTGATGATATTGTGAGAGTTATTTCCCTCACTGTTCACAGGCGATTTTCTATGGCTGTTTCTAGATGGCCATAGCTATCATAATCTGAGATCTAGATAACTGGAGGATGTTGCCGTATTATTACATATTCGTCTCGAAACTTAAAAAATTCCCAGCAAAGGCCTTCTCTGTGGTTCGTGAGAAACAATGAAAAGAGAATGCTGCAAGCCTATGAAGAAACGCATTTGGGGAAAAGAACTACCAGTGACTCATGAAGACATTGTAGGGCTGGCCCTAAAATGTTCTCTGGAACATTTAGAACGTTATTTGATGTTTTTCCCTAGTGACTTGGGCACTCTGGAATCACAGCGGAAGTTTAATAGGTTTCTTGGCAATGACCTTTTCAGAAATAGCATGTTAAGTGGGAAGAGTGCTGAACTGGAATTTTAAAGTTCTGGATCTCTCACTAATAGCCCATCCAACTCTTCCACCCAGAGTGAAAAAAGCTAACAGAAAAATCTAAATCCCCATCTCCTCCACCTCCTTGCCTGTCTAAGCATTTTTTTTTTTTTCCACTCAACAAAGAAAAACACCTGGCATTTATTTTTTAAGTCCTTTGGATTTTTTTTTAGAGACTTTCACATCAGACATTCCATGTTTCAATTAACAAGAAGCATTTACGCAGCACCTATTATGTGTAAGGCACATTTTTGGGTGCAGTGGGAATTATAAAAATAACATGGATTCCACCTCTGAAGACCTATATATATTCTAGTACAGGAAATAACACATGTGCATATGAGAAGTAGCTAACAATAAAAAGCAGCTAACATAAATATAATTGCTTTAGGAAATCAGGGAAAGTAGTGATTACTAAGAGCTGAGGGTGGAGGCACAGAGGGAGGTTTTGAAGAGTAAGGAGGCGGTGATTAACTCAACTTTGTTTGCTGAGATGCAAAGATGCTGCTGCTGATCATTGCCCAAATGCCACCAGGGACACATCCATACACAAAGTTAGGTTTATTCACCCTCATAATGTGCTGAGTCAGAATCTGAATTCTAACAAGATCTCAGGTTATCTGTATGTACATTAAAGATTGAGAAGCACTGATGTACGACACCTTACTGCCAGCTAGGGGCTCTTTCTAACTGAACCAGTGGTTCTCAACTCTGGTTGCACATTAGAATCACCTAGGGACCTTTAACAAACTACTTTCCAGAGATATAATTTAATTGGATTGGATGATGTCTTACAAAATGTTATATATCCATTATAGCGGAAAAGAAAAATTAACACTTTTCAACATACTGAGTTAAAAAAAAAAAAAAAGAAGATTTGGGTGATGCCCGGGAATTGGTACGTTTTTAAGTGCCCAGGTGAGTGACGTGCAACCAAGGTTGAGGATCACTGAATTAGAAGGATGGGCTTTTATGTTAGATTAGTACAATGAATGTCTTAAGCAAATGGTCCATTGAAAGGCCCCTCAAAGGCTGGGTCCTGTGAAAAATAAACCAAATAAGGAGTAGCAAGGTGAAGTAGCACGTACTGAATCTCTGGGGGGGAACTGGACCCACACCCCTATCATGAGGCTATCGAGTGCGTCTGCGTGGGCTCTCAGGGCAGGCAGCGTGGTGGGCAGCACGAGGACCTCTGGTGCGTGATCTCCCTGGGATCTTCCAGGAAAGTCCAGCCTTAAATTTCCCTTGTGTGGAGCAGAAGTATATGCTCACAGCTGCGTTTCAGGGATTCTAAAGTGGCAGTTTCAAGTTTATATGATGGTGAGAGTGCAGCTGCCTAATTGTGCGAGTCATGGAAGTTAGTGTTAGGTTTTTTGCTGTAGATCCTGGGAGCAGGGCCAACTCCAGGCCCCCTGTGTCAGTCCACACAGTAGAATAGCCATGGTTGCCTTTGTGGGAAACTAACAACTTCTCAACAGAACACATACCAATCCTTGGCATCGTACTCCTGCTGCAGCTTTCTTAAGCCCTCATAGTTCTTCATTTAATCGTTCTTTCTGGAGCTCTTTGTTGGAGAGATTTGTGTTTTTCAGAAATGTTTAGCATCACCTGGGGATCTTGTTAAAATGTAAATTCAGTAGGTGGGGCTTGAGATTTTGTACTTTTGACAAGTTCCCAGATGCTGCTTCCAGTAGTCTGTGCCATCCAGTAAGTTAGCCACTGGCTTCATGTGTCTACTGAGCACTTGAAATGAAGCTGGTGTGACCAAGGAATTGAATTTCTAATTTCATTCAATTTCAGCTAGTTTAAATTCAAATTTAAAAATGAAAATGGTGCAAAAGACTTTTTCCTTAAGTATAACCTTATTGTTTTAGTAGGACTACATTTCACATTAACTACTGAACACTTAGTGTCCCAATTAAGATGTGCTATAAATGTAAAATACACACTGGGTTTATTAGGTTGACTACATGCTGAAATGTCAATATTTTGGATATATTGGACAAAAAAATATATTATTAACATTAATTTTACCCACAGCTAATATCATACTTAATGGGGAAAAGCTAAAACCATTCCCCTTAAGATCAGGAACAAGGCAAGGTTGCCCTCTTTCTCCACTTCTATTCAACATAGTGCTGGAAGTTCTAGCCACAGCAATAAGACAAGAAAAAGAAATAAAAGGCATCCAAATTGGTAAGGAGGAAGTAAAACTGTCATTATATGCAGATGACATGATACTATATATAGAGAACCCTAAAAACTCCACCAAAAAACTATTAGAACTGATAAATGAATTTAGTAAAGCAGCAGGATGCAAAATTAATACTCAGAAATCAGTTGCATTTGTATATACCAATAATAAAACATCAGAAGGAGAAATTAAGAACACAATCCCATTTACAATTGTTTCAAAGACTATAAAACACCAAGGAATAAATTTAACCAACGAACTAAAAGATCTATACTCAGAAAATTATAAGACATTGAAGAGAGAAATTAAAGAAGATACAAATAGATGGAAACACATACCATGCTCATGGATAGGAAGAATTAATATTGTTAAAATGTCCATACTGCCTAAGGCAATATACAGATTCAACGCAATTCCTATCAAACTACCAAGGACAGTTTTCACAGAAATAGAACATAATCCTAAAATTTATATGGAACCTTAAAAGACCCCGGATAGCCTCAGCAATCTTGAGAAGTAAGAACGATACCTGACATCAAATTATACTACAAGGCAACAGTAATCAAAACAGCATGGTACTGGCATAAAAACAGACACATAGATCAATGGAACAGACTAGAGAGCCCAGAAATAAACTCATTCCTATATGGTCATTTAATCTACAACAATGGAAGCAAGAATTTATGGTGGGGTAAAGACAGTCTATTAAAAAAATGGTGCTGGGAAACCTGGACAGACACATGCAAAAAAATGAAGCTGGACCACCTCCTTACACCATATACAAGAATAAATTCAAAATGGATGAAAGACTTCAATGTAAGATCTGAAACCAAGAAGAAAATATAGGAAGAAAGTTTACAGACATTACCAGAAGTAAGATTTTTACTGATATATCCCCTCGGGCTAGGGAAGTAAGAGAAAAAATAAACATGTGGGATTACATCAAACTAAAAAGTCTTTTCACAGCAATGGAAACCATCAATAAAACAGAAGCGGTTCTACTGAATGGGAGAAGGTATTTGCCAATGACATATCTGATAAGGGGTTAATATCCCAAATTTATAAAAAACTCACTTAACTCAACTCCAAAAAAACAAACAACCCGATTAAAAAATGGGCAGAGGACACGAAGCGACATTTTTCTAAAGAGGACATACAGATGGCAAATAGACATATGAAAAAATGCTCAACCTCACTGATCATTAGAGAAATGCAAATAAAACATAATGAGATACCACCTCACCCCAGTCAAAATGGTTATCGTCAATAAATCAACAAACAACAAGTGCTGGTGAGGATGTGGAGAAAAGGAAACCCTTGTGCACTGTTGGTGGGATTGCAGATTGGTGCAGCCACTATGGAAAACAGTATGGAGGTATCTCAAAAAACTGAAAATGGAACTACCTTATGATCCAGGAATTCCACTCCTAGGTATCTATCCGGAGAAATCCAAAACTCTAATTCAAAAAAATTTATGCACCCTGATGTTTATTGCAGCACTATACACAATAGCCAAGACATGGAAACAGCTGAAATACCCATCAGTAGATGACTGGATTAAGAAACTGTGGTACATTTATACAATGGAGTATTACGCAGCCATAAAGAAGAAAGAAATCTTACCGTTTGCAACAATATAGATGGACCTAGAGAACATTATGCTAAGTGAAATAAGTCAGACAGAGAAAGACAAATACCATATGATCTCAGTTATATGTGGAATCTAAAGAAAAGAATAAATGAAACGAACTAATCAGAAACAGTCTCAGAGACATAGAGGAAAACTGAGGGTTGCTAGAGGGGTAGGGGTGGGGATAAGGGAGAAGGTGAGGGGATTAGAAAGCACAGTTGGTAACCACAAGATTGCCACAGGGATATGAAAGTCAATTTGGGGAATGTAATTAATAATGTTGTAAAGATTTTGTAGGGTATCTGATGGACACTTGTCCCATTAGGGAGACCACTCAGGGATGATGTAGATGCCTGATCACTGCACAGTACATCTGAAGCTGAGGCTGAACAACAATGAATGTCAAATATAATTATATATATATTTACAAGAAGTGGAGTACAGCATTAGGAATAGAGACAGTGGAAATGTAATGGCTGTATCTGATGTCAGAGGGGTAGTAGATTGGGGGAGGGGAGTTATCACTGTGTGAGAGATATAAATGATAAATGTCTAACTATTACATTGTTTTGTACACCTGAAGCTAATCAAAAAATAGGAAAGAAAAGAAAATGTATTGCATCAGGCTAAAACATGGAGGATCTAAGAAAGTTGCTAAACTGGCAAGCTGTGTAGAGCTAACCCCCAGTTCAATGAATCCATCCCACTGGTCCAGCTCAGTTTCTTCATCTAGATCATGGTCACTCAAGTGCCTCAGCAGGAGAGCCAATCTAATCTTCTGAGCAGAGGCCCTAATAGTCTAAAATTTTCTCTCCTCCCTTATTTCCTGTGAAATATACCCCTTCCAATTTTAGACCCTTGGTAGGTAGCGGCAATATGGAATAGTAGAAAGAGCACAGGCTTGGAAGCTGGGTGGATTTAGGATAGAATCCCAGACGTGTGATCCGCCAGAAATGTTATATAAAATTTCTAAGCCCCCGTTTCCCCATGCGCAAAATGAGAGCAAAATACCTATACAACTGCTTAAAATTAAATCAGATATTTAAAGTACCTGACACATGGTTGGTTTTCAAGAAAGAACCACCACTAGTATTACACAGAAGAAACTCACCAATTCTGTGGATTAGTAGAACGTGACTCCATCCATTGAGCTCCAAGGAAACTTTTGAAATATAACAGGGCCTTATACATTGCAATGCCTTAAGCTACAAGTATGCCTCACAATGAGAATATGTGGCACTGGAAAAGTTCTATGAGAAAAATATTTAGGACTAGGCAGTCAAATCATAATCCACCAGAATGGAAGCCACCTTCTTATCAACGCACCCAGTTGATAAACAAATGTAAAACAAATTTAGGTCAGAAGTAATAGACTCCCTAGGTTCTACGGCAGGGTTTCTCAACCTCAGTACTATTGCTATTTTGGACCAGATAATTCTTTGTTGGAGGGGGTGGGGGTGGTAGTGCAGTTCTTGTAGGACATTTAGCATCATTCCTAGCCTCCACCCACTAGATGCCAGTAGCATTCCCGTCTCTCTCAGTTGTGACAACCAAAATGTTCCTAGGCACTGCCAAATGAATTCTGGGGACAGAATCACCACTAGGAAGAACCTCTGCTCTAAGGGCATGTATCACTAACTTTCATATCTCAATTACAGATGCTCTGATTATGCTTCTAGTGCATAATTACACTTAAGTTGAATGTTTACTGCATATAAGCGAAAGCACTTTACTTAAGCAATGTATTAAAGTTCCTTTTAACTACCGTTGACTGAGCTCCTACTCAGTGCTAAGTTCTGCCTTGTGCTTTCTCATTTCATCTTCACAATACTTCTGTAAGGAGTGTCATATGACAGTATACACTTTCTGTATCTTCACTTTACAGATAAGGGAACCCAACTCTGGAAAAGCTAGGTAATTTTTAGCCAAAACACTAACTAATAAGTAGCAAAGCTGAGACTTAAATCCTGACTTTTGTCACATCAAAGCTTTTTTTTCTCCATACATTGCACTGCATCTCAGTTTTATTTGTGTTTTCTCTTTATGGTAAAGTTGCTTTCTTGGCATTAGGCTCAGAGAACTATTGGTTTCTATGAGCTGTTAGGTAGCTTGCAGACACTAGAGCTTAGAGATTAACTGTCCTGTACCTGATTTGAGAAGGCCTTGTACTTCACCTTTTACCCTCATTTATATAAAATAGGAAAAGCATTCTTATTATCAGAACCATTCCCTAAACAATAGTGCCAGATCCCCTCATGGAAATGAGAAACTAACGACAGTCCCTGTCTCTGAAATTTTCAACCTGGTTGGGGAAATAAGATTTACACGTATGAAATAATCTGAAAATGAAACATTTTAGGATATACTGGAGTAGCTATATAGAACAGTATAAAGAAAGGGAAGACCTGTATGAGTTACAATAGATCTAGAACACTTCATAGAGAAGTTCTTATAGGAAATGGAGAGACAAAAAATAGGAGTGCAGTTTAGGAAGTTGATAATTTATAACAAGTATTATACTTTGGGTATAATATTAAGAGAAGACGTTAGCTGCATAAGTATCTACTTATTCACTGGTGGACAACATTCCACTGGACAACTTTCAAGAAAAAAGAGAACAAAATCATGGTCACACTTGTCTCTCTCTCGTCCAAGTCAGAATTTCTACTCACTTCTAACCATAACCAAGAGATAGCTAAACCTATAGAAGAGTTGCAACATTTATTTCAGACATAAAAGAGGATTCTGGGAACATGACTTTGGCAATTCCAAAAAGAAAATTGTTTACATGCAGTCGCACACTCTCCGGGCTGAAAGAGATCTTGCTAGTCACTTAGGCTCACCATTTCATTTTATAGATAAAGAAAATCATGTCCAAAAAAGAGAAGTGAATGCCCAAGATCACACAACTGGTAAGGAGCCAGGCTATGTGTTATACCGCCTTCATGAAGTGAAAATCATGGCCACTAAATTTGGATAATTATTGATTATTATGATTATGTATTTACTTCAGCTCTACTGACCACTAAGGCCCTACTAAATTACCAAGTGACATGTTCATAGAGTGAATCAAGCTTCATCCTGAGCCTTGGACTCTATGACAATATTAAGGCCATGCTCAGGGTTCACAGTGAAAACAGGTTCACAGAAAAGAAAAATTATTTTGAGTACTAACATTGAATCATGTAATGAGTTCAGGATTCCATGATAATAAAACTGTTTATTATACTAGATGGCAGCAAACAGGTATCTAGGTGTATATTCAATTAACTAGGAAATTGAAAACAAAATGAGACCACACACACACAGATTGGGTCTAAATTTACCTGAATGAAGTGACAGTTTCCACAAGTATTAAGCTCTTGCATGCTCTCTAAGACTCTTAAAGAAGCTGTGGTTCCTTTTTTTTTTTAATTGAGGTTCCTCCTTATACATAATAGGATGCTAAATATTGTGGTGAACTGCTGCAATGTTGAAGTGTACAATCACTGACTCTTGGACAGGTAGGACAATATTTTATGTATTTCCAGGATCTTTTTCCTGGCCTTCAGAGGCAGAGTGACAGTCAGAGGATAGGGGATATGCAGTAGTGAAAAGACAACTCTGGGAGGAGATGTTGCAAAATATAACATCAGGATTCACAGGACAGTAAAGTATTACCAACAGCAGGCTGTAAATACTGGCAACAGAGATAGTTGAAATTGAGAAAGATTAGAGACTACATAATCACCGTTAGGACCTAACCATTATCTAGGTGACTGTCTTCAAAACGAACCATGCAAGATGATCCACTGGGGAATGAAACAAAAACACTAAAACTTTTATTTATATGTGTTGTTTATCTAAAATAGGAAAGAAATTAAGGTTTACTAATACTGAACATATAAATACTGAACACATGGAGCCTTCAGTCAGCCTTCAGAGTTATATGTCATATTTGGTAGGAGAGAAATTCTGCAGGAAGAGTGGGAGGACCACAGTTCTGAGGGGTACTTAGTAGTACCTTTACTTGCCTCTTCACGTAACATGTTAGAGCATTTTTTTTTACAGGTTCTACATAGCTGATTAAATGGATAAACATGTTATACTGATATTATGATGGTTTAACTAATCATGATGTAACAAACAAGTGGCTTAAAAACAGTCAGGTAAAAAAATCTCATATTAAAGGTAATTCTAATAAGGCAAGCTCAAATCAACAATAGGAAAATAGCTGAGCTGACTCTTTTCTTACCCCTAGAATAAGCTCTAAGCAAAGATGATAGGAATTTGACTTGCAAAATGGGAAATTGTCCTAAAGACTATCTGAAATTCAGATTGACGACTACTACTCATTTTTTGAACTTCTAACTTGTGTGTATTGTGCCCTTTATGGAAATGAGACTGAGATTGTAATTAAAACCAAATATTGAAATAAATGTAAGCATTCAAATAAATGTAAACCAATATTGAAATAAATGAAGGTCAAGCCAACCTTCAAATTGTGTTTCATAAACTGTACTTTTCATAAACTGTGGATGTTAGATGAGGACATCCCCCTCCAAAAGAAGTAAACGTCTTCAAACACACTGCGGGAAATATTTTGTTCTATCAAACATTAAAATTAAAATTAAAATATTTTATACTATTGCTCGGTTCAACTTTATCAGGACTTTAAAAGTTATATTTTTATATATTTTATAACGAACAAAACATATTAGAACATTGTATATATGTATAATTTACAAATATGTAAACATGTACATTGTGAGTGTGTATTCAAATTGTTTTTACTAATGGATATATTAATAGAATCCAAACTTTGACGACCTATGACTGAGCAAGTCCCTTTACAAGATGAAAGTGTAAAAAGAGACAAGAGACTTAGGTATGGCCAATGTCACTATATGACATAGATTCCTAAATTCTTATTACTCAAACTTTTTCCATTTCATTCTACTCTGCTTTCACTGTCCCTCCTCAGGATTAATTTATCAGATATACATTTAGGTACACAAATCCAGGGCACAGACCTGGGCTCCTTATCCTCCTACACTTCTCCAAGGGCCTTCATCCTTTAAGGATTGCTCTGTTCGAAGCACAAACAAAAGTAAAAGGAATATTAAAGGGGAGGCATCTGCCCATCATATAAAATGAATCAGGTGCAAAGGAAGTACTCAGATATTAGAGTGGAAAGACACTATTGGATAAGCTAATTTCTTATTCCTAGAATGAAATTTTTTCAAGTGAACACTCATAAGCAAGAGAATTACTAAAAATGTATTCACTATTTTGAACTGTACAGGAGAATGAGGAATGGCTTAGAAATAAAAGATTGATGTGAGTGTGTAGAAAAGAGTCTGGCATTTTGGAGCAGGCCAAGGGAAGTTTCCCTCCCAGATAAGGGGTTTCCATGGCCCTGATAGAGTTCTTCTATGTTGGCTCCCTTTTCTTTGTAGAGCTTGGCTGAGAGGCCATAACTCTTCTACAGAAGGTATATTCCCTTCCTATAGGCCAGTGTTTCCAAAGCATGGTCCTGGGGGTCTGGTCTGCCTACACCAGGATCACCTGTGGAGCCTGACAGACATCCAGGTTCCTAGGCTCCACCCCAGATCTACTGAATTAAATTCCTTGGAAGGGACTTGGGAATCACTATTTTTGATACCCCTAGTTGATGTGTATACTTTTGGGTCTCACCTCTCAGGAGGAATATGCTGTCTGGTAACTAAAAAAGGAGAAAACATAAGATCAGGGGTTCCTCTGCTGGTTCGCGGTCATTAAGGGCTCACATTTGAAAGATAATATTATATGCATATTATGAACTTCAGTAAAATATAAGACAATTTCTGGCTCATAAAGGAAATTAAACACTCTAACTGGATACATTTGAGGAGAGATTGTAAACCTTCATTTTGAAAAGGACAACTTGTTTTGTTTTTTTGGGGGGGGGGCGGCTGGGCACTGGGACAGATTCAGCTAATACTCAACTGCATGCAACTGCGTTCCAGAAACACATACATTTAATGCTTAAGGTAACCATAGAAGGCAGTTTGTATTAGGCCCATTTTGTAGATGGGGAACGGAAGACTCTGAACGGTTAACTGTCTCACCTAAGTTCATTTAACTGGTGAGAGGCAAAGGTGAGATTTGCACCAGACTGCTGAAATTTACAGCCAGTGCATTTTCAACTGTGCTTGTACTACTACCCTTCTGGTTCTAAATCCAGGATACCACTGGTGAACAGATGACAGAAAAATAAAAGTATAGAGGAAATAGTGAAAAAAAAAAAAAAAAAAAAAAAGGGAAAGGCTAGTGTATCTGGCCAAAAGGAAACATTCAGGCATTCCTTTTTGCAGTCGAAGTACAATAACATACAACTGAGGGAAATAAAGGAACCTTTCTAAATGGATGACTTAGTACTCCTGAAGTTGTAGGTCAACAAACAGGAAACATTCTCTTGGTTTGAACGAGAACACAGAGTTCCCATCTTAAGAGAAATTTTATTAGGATCATCAATAGTGACAAGTGGTCGGGACAGCTGTTGAGCTTCACATTTTCTATGTACAGAGCACGCTTAATACCCCCCTGGAGAAACGGTGCAGCGCTGATTCAAGAAGCAATAGTTCTCAATTAGGAGCCACAGCTGCCACTTCCTATATCAACCGAGATTTCCTGGGTGGTCTCTCATCATGCCGTAATTATTAATGTAACTTTATTAATGGACTTGGACAGGTCTGAGCCCAGAGCCGCATGGCTGTTATTCACTGAGCCAATACAGCTACGATTCCATTTGTTACCATGCCCATGATGCAATTTCACAAGCTTAATACTAATTTTCCCCCTCTATTTTGTATTGGTGTTTTCTGATCAATGAATATGGACCTGGGGTTTAGAACAAGATAGGGGAGGTAGAAGGAGCTGAGGCTTTGGGGCCAGTGTGCCCTGAATTTCAATGCTTGCTTAGCTGTTTTGGGAAAAAATAACATCTTTTCTTATAATCTGAGTTTCCTCAAATTTAGTGAAATAAGAATGGTAAGAGCAATCGTACTGAATTATTATAAGATAAACTTGAAAAAAGTGCCTGCTTAATAAATGTTTCTCATTTCTCACCTGGGAAATTTGGCTACCATAAATTACACACTAAAGTTGCTTTTAACGTATTTATTATGATAACAAGAGCTAACATGTATTGAGTACCATCATTCTGTCAGTCCCTGTTCTCAAGGCTTTTGGTATTTTATCCTGTTCAATCCTTTTAACAAGTAGTAGGAGATGGGAATGATAGTATGCCATGATAAAGATGGGAAAACTTTGGCCCAGAGATGGGAAGTACCTTGCCCAGGAAGTCCTATTTCAAAGCCATACTCTCAATCTCTTTATACTATTGCTTCCTATTATTCTAGAAGAAGAGTACTACACCAAGAAGATATAAAGAGGCAGCACAGCACAGTGATAACAAGAAGGCTGCTGGAGTCAGGATGCCTGGTTTGAATCATGGCCCTGCACTTCTTAGCTGTGTGTGCTTTGAGCAAGTCACTTAATCTCCTTGTGCCTCAGTCTGTTCATCTGTCAAACAGGATAACTGTACCTACTTCATAGAATTGTTATGAGGACTAGTAATGATTCAAATATGTAAAGGGCTTCAATTAGCACATGGTAAACATGTTGTAAATACTATTATGATAATAAAGTCTGATGCTGAATGCCTTCAACACTGGAAATGGAAACAATCTGCTTTCTTCTTGCTCCTGTCAATGATTATAAACCTTTCTTACAATTCTGCATCAAATATTAACTTTGCTAGTGTTTTAGGAACGAACATGTCTCAATTTCTTTTTAACACAATAATTAGTTTTGGCCTCTCTGTGATGTGAACAGTACTAAAATCCATTTAGGTCGGTGAAATCGTAAGGTAAGAAAAAGAGAAAAAGTAAAAACATTGTCTTTAGAAATAGGCACTCATCAAAATGGAGACTCCCAGCAGAACCCTAGCCACACCCACCACACGCAGACTGTAATTTTGAAAATTCACGCTGTAGCAGTGTCAGCACTTTTAATGGCCATGTTAAAAATCTACTTTTAAAGACCACGTGTTATTTTTTTCAAGGTCAAAAAACTCAAGTTCAGAGCTTGAAGTTTGAAAGTCCATAATTCCCTATAGTTGTCACAAGTACCTGTAATACAAAATCTAGCACTTTGTTTTCATCTGTGTGGTATAAGGAGTGAGATGTTTACCACATTTTACTTAATTCTTACAGCAGGGAGTTTACCAGGCTCTAATTTTGAATTTTCCTCTGGCCCCACAAATCTTGGTTTCCGATTTGCAAATTGAAAGCCAGGCATCAGCACAGCTATACAATAGAGTGTCTACACAGTGTCCTTTTTGTATGACCCTAAATAAAAACAAACAATTGAATGATGCCCCCAAATAGTTTAATATATAACTCATTCATAGAATATAAAACAGTGCCTCTTTTTTAGTACTTTTTTTGACTTAATTTTTTTAACCAGGAGTTTAATTCAAGAGTGAGGCAAATATGCTATCAGGTTTAAAAACACACTTAAAAAAAAAATACTTATACTGGGACATAATGCTGAAGTTGAGAATACAACAGAAATCTCACCAAATCAGCTAATACAACTTGCCCATTTAATAAAAATCTACCATCTGTTTTCTGAATTGGTAATATCAGACTGGAAAAGCATTCTGAGGAACAAATTTACTGGACAGATGCGATCGGGAGAATAAATGGAAATGGAGGAGAGAGGAGAGACTGAAAACAGTTCAGCATGCCACTCTAAGAAGTATGTCTTTCATTTTTTGGTCCATGTGTGTTTACTAAGTTGAGGCCCTGGCCTGCTCTTCTCAATTCCCTACTGATAAAAGGCTACCACGCACCAAGGTTTCTGTTTCATTCCCAACACTGCACAAGGTATCCACTTGAAACCTGATCTAGCCTTAAGAATCTGGAGGTTCCTTAACGCCTTTGGGATTTGCAAGATACTGGGAGGGCGATAGAAAGGTGAGGGATGTGATCGAGTGGAGCCTAAAGGTTACTTGGGACCAAACTATTATACTATTATAAAATAAATAGAGACTTTTCCTCTCTGATGTGAACCAGGCACACCTTAGGGGAACGCACGAGCAGTGTGGCGGCCTTTCTGGCATTAAATCATAAAAGCCCAAGCCTTGCCAACATTTGTGAACATCTCCCAGTCATTCTAGGAGTCTTTACTACCCAAGACCCTTTTTACTAGGATGGAGAAATCAGGCAAACCCTATTCCCATGATCTTTTCCCCCTATTTGACAGCTCCGCTTTCTTCCAGCATGGTCCTGTTTCCAGCATGGAGCAGGTTAGATGGTAAATCCAGTTTATTCTAATAAAGACCTACAGCCATTTGAAATCACCTTGGAGTTTATAGCTGTGTGGCACTCATGAATTTACAATGCTTGGAAAGGTGCTCAAGAGAAAGGCCGTTACCCACTTATTTGGGGAATCTGCTTCAGGGGCCCAAAAGGACAATCACAATTATAGCAATGACGTGATTCATAGAAAAAGACTTCCATATTCTATATATTATTATTGCATTCAACTGCTCTCTCAGATTTTGTTTCAATTGTTAGTACTTGATGTGATTATAAAATAATAACACATAATTTTAATCCTTACGCCAGTACTCCTATATTTAAATAACATTTTCTTTAAAAGTGAGGCCATTGAGAAGTTTTAAATAAACTCCCAATAAGGTTGTTATTGCTCAAGAATTTGTTTTCAGCTCTTTCTTGGGAACCAGCTTCTGAGTTAAATTAATTCATGAACCTCATAAGAAAATCAATCTTATTACTATTTAGTCCCAACCAATTTAATTTAATAATATAGTGAAAATGTTTGGAGCAAATAATTTCATTATCTGGAACTAGCTGGTACTGGCATTTTCCTGTCCTTGCTTACAAACCCCCCAGGCACTGTAAATAAGTGGAGTAGTGACTATAACGGGGCATTTAAGTGTCACTGTTGCTCTGTAATACCATCCTTAGTAAATTTATGTGGCCTCTTATATGACCTTGAAAAGCATCATAATGTAGGAAAATGGGGACAAAGAACTCTCAGTAAATTGTGAACACTTCAGGTCCAGGGGCCATATCTTCTTTCTAACTCCTGGCCCCCGAAACAATCCACTTCCTGGATCACTTAAGATAACTTTATTTTTATGCTTATAACAGGTTCTCAGTAAATATTCCTCAGTCACTAGTAGGTTTAAGGTTGAAACCTACCTTTCTAATTGTTTCTTCCAACTGAAATCTATTATTTCTTAAAGCCAGGGCTTTGAGAAAGCCATCTGGTTTCTCCTCTGAATGACTGGCTCACCATCAAAAGTAAACAATTTTCAGAACATTCTCAGTTTGCTCAACCTGCCACACTGCTTTATAGCAGTCAAACCAAATCCTTGCATTTGGCTACATTATTTTCAAAATGTCTGCAGAAATCACACCACTCCATGCTCAGGATCATGCATTTTTTGATTTAATTATTTTAACCAGTACTGAGAAATCATTTCATCTCCTTTGGTTACAATGGCTTTTCTTTTTGTACACGAGGAAGTTGCTTATCCAGAGTGGGAAATAAGGCCCAGTGAGTAGCCCATGATTTTCCAGATGTCTGTTTTCAGGAACCCTTCAAAGAGAACCAGGCTTTTTGGCTTTGCCTCCTCTTAAATGGGGTTTTATCGCTTCTGTATTACTTTACAAATATCAAGGGCTCTGTACCTTATTAGTTTAATAATTTCCTCTTTTCCTGAATATTTACCTTTAGTTTATTTTTCCTAGATATATTAATTAAGGTATTTTATTTGTTTACTTTAAATTTTGTTATTATTTTTACAAATACTCCTTATTCAATTTATAAAATTCCAAATTAATAGCCCTTTAAAAAACATGCTGAAGGATCTCTGATTTTGGGCTTCAAATATTTATACACTTTTTCCTTGTGTTAATGAAATGTTAACCATGTCCTACGCCACATATTTTCAAAGCTGGGGAGAAAAGGGACGGAAACTGACATGCTCAGTGGAAACTTTCATGCAGGCTTATAAAGTAGGTAGTATTTATCCTTCTTTACAGATCAGCAGCTTCTTACGGCTCAGAGATTAAGTGACTTGTCTGAAATCCCACAGCTCTTAAGTAGCAGTGTCAAAATTCAAGCCACATCTGTCTGATTCCCTGTCTGAGCACCTTGACAAGGCCTTTGCGAGGGTGGCTCCTTTCAGTTTCATTTCTCAAATACTCCTCTCATGTGAGGGAAATTTTAGGAAATTCAGTTGTGTTTTCTGAGCCTCTCAGACAGAAAAGACTATCATTACTGATTCCAGCACAAGAAATATTAGTCAGGTTTCAGAGACAGGATCTTAAAGGCTAAAGGTTCACAGGTTGTCAGTTTTTAGAGGATGCCACGAGACAAGCAAAGTACAAATAACCCAGTTTCTGCAGAAGCTGTCAGTCAGGTGCAGGAACTATTTCTATTTCTCCTCCTCTTCAATAATAATAATAAAGTTATTATCATTATTATTCATTTAGAACAGTCACAAACCAAGGGAGTAGGTAAGACAGGGTAAATGGAAATCTCAGTTTTCTGACATTTATGTACAAAGGATGGTGAGGAGTCCCTGTTTTGAGGCTTGAGGTAAAGAGAAGAATAAGGCTCTAAGAAAAGCCAGAAACAGAAATGAAGTCAGGAAGACAAATTATTTTCCCTTTCATCCTCCAAAGCACATCATATACATATGAGGTGTGATCAACAAATATAGTGAATGTTTAAATTTAAAAAATCCTTTACAGTCAAAGACACATTGCCATTAATCCCCCTCAAAATATTCCCCCTCGTTTTGAACACACTTATCCCATCGTTCTTGCCACTTTCTGAAGGTGTTCTGGAAGTCCTCTTTTGTGAGTGCCTTTAGTTGCGCTGCTGTGGCTGTCTCGATATCCTGAATTGATTCAAAACGTTTACCTTTTATGGTCATTTTGACTTTGGGGACGAGCCAGAAGTTGCATGGTGCCAGATCTGGTGAATAAGGTGGATGAGGACACACCGTAATGTTTTTATTTGACAGAAACTGCCGTACCAGAAGTGATGTGTGACATGGAGGGTTGGCATGATGGAATCATGAAACCGTTTGCCCATTTCACGTTAATGTGTTATTTGTGATCAATGATTTATGGCGTGCTTTAAAACACACACCTTCCCTCAACCATAGCTCACACCCACTGACTGCATCAAACGAGTTGAAACTTGTCACACACTCTTACTAAGGTACCATGTCCCGCTGCCCGTATTGAAGATCCCTGCCTTTCCGTTGGATGGCACTTGGTAGAAGCATTCACCATATTTTGTGATCACAACAGAAAGTCTCCGTGTCACACATCATTTCTGGTACAGCAGTTTCTGTCAAATAAAAACATTACAGTGTGTCCTCATCCACCTTATTTACCAGATCTGACACCGTGCAACTTCTGGCTCTTCTCCAAAGTCAAAATAACCATGAAAGGAAAACGTTTTGACGGGACATTGAGGCAGCCATGACAGTGCAACTAAAGACACTCATGAAAGAGGACTTTCAGAACTGCTTCAGAAAGTGGCAAGAATGATGGGTTAAGTATGTTTGAAGCAAGGGGAATTAATGGCAATGTGTCTTTTACTTAATTAATTTAAAAAAAATTTAAACATTTACCATATTGTTTGATCATAATTCGTATGCAAACTCTGTGCACTGTTGGCATCTCCCTCTTCACCAGAGAAAATAACACGAGAGCCTAGTTACATGACTGAGATTCTCTGCCACTGTGTTTCACCGTTTGGAGCAACCTATTATTTCCTCTCCTTTGAGAATAAACCTAAGAACTCCTTATGATTTACAGAGTCCCAGAACACTTGCAAGGAACATGTGCATTTCTGGTCTTTAAAAAATTAAAAAAAAAATTAAATTGAGATACACTTTACACTCAGTGAAAAGCACAAATTTAAGTTTACATTTCAATGACTTAACAAATACACATAGTGTCATCGACACCTCAATCAAGAAATAGAACACTGTCTTTTAAAATTTATGGTATCATATATGACACAGCAATCCCTCTCCTAGGTATCTACCCTGAAAAAATCTGAAAACATTTATCCATAAAATATATGTGCTCTGATGTTCACTGCAGCTTTATTTATGCTGGCCAAGACATGGAAACAACAAAAGTGTCCTTCAATAGATGATTGGATAAAGATGTGGGATATATACACAATGGAATACTATTCTGCCATAAGAAAAGACGAAATAGTACCATTTGTGACAACATGGATGGAACTTGGGATTATTATGCTGAGCAAAATAAATCAGACAGAAAAAGTCAAGAACCATATGATTTCACTGATATGTGGGATATAAAATTGAGAGCAACAAAGGAACAAGACAAACAAAGAAACAAAAACTCATAGACACAGACAATAGTTTAGTGGTTACCAGAGGGAAAGGGGGGAGGCGGGTAGTAGATGAGGGTAAAGGAGATCAAATATATGGTGATGGAAAGAGAACTGACTCTGGGTGGTGAACACACAATGTGATATATATATATATATATATATATATATATATATATATATATATATATATACTTTAATTTAAAAAAAATTATGGTAGCATAAAATCTAGGACCATTGGACAAGTCTATTAAAAACAGGAAAGAAAGCCATATTCAGGGAAATAAAACTTTAGGCACTTGACATACCTATGTAAGGTCCTTTTTCCAGGAGGGAAGAGGGGAAAACAAACTAGAATACTGATTTTTCTAAGCTAGCTTCTTGTGACTTTATTCAAATTGGTGAGCTTTGCTTTGCATTACACTTTTATATAACACTCCTAGGAAAATGTGACAATTAAAGAAAGGCATCACATTTTCCCTTCATTGTTACTTTGGCTCTTGATTTTATTATACTATTAATATCATACTACAAAGCTCTTGGTTGCAGTTGGCTGATTAGTCTTATTCATGTTGAAAAGGATTATAATCCCATCTTAAACTTTGCACAGTGCAGCTCAGTGTTTTCCACTTAGACAGTTCTTAACCATAATGTTATAATTATACCATTTTCTCAGCAGCATCACCCACACAATATAATTACAGTCAAAGCTAAGGCTATGTTTATAGTGTACTAAAGAGGATAGAATTGTTTCATTTTAAGTGATTCATTTACCTCCTCTGTTGGTAAAAGAAATGCATGGTAATGGAAGAGTTATGGTCTTAATATGCTTCTCTGAACAACAATTTCAGATACCAGTAAGCCAAAGAAGAAAATAAACCCCCAAAACCCCAATATGAAAAAGTATGGGAGACATGATTCCAAGTCTGCTCACCACAGTGACTCCTAATTTGAAAATCTAGGATGGGCAAGATAATGGAGACTAGCATGATGGCCATGGTGGGGTCTCAGCGATGTCCTCCCTTGATTTGCCTTGCTGCAAGGCATCCACAAGCACCTCAAGACAGTTTGCAGGACTAACATCATGTCAATATTTTTGATCTAGGCTCTGAGCCTATAGGACATGAGGTGTGATCAAACAATACGGTGCATGTTTAAATTTTAAAAAAATTATTACAGTAAAAGACACATTCCCATTAATCCCCCTCAAAATACTCTCCCGTGCTTTGAACACACTTATACCATTGTTCTTGCCATTTTCTGAAGCTGTTCTTGAAGTCCTCTTTCAGGTCTTTCTTTATTTGTGCTGTCATGGCTGCCTTGGTGTCCTAAATCTATTCAAAACGTCTGCTTTTCATGGTCATTTTGACTTTGGGGAAGAGCCAGAAGTCACTCGGTGCCAAATCCAGTGAATAAGGTGGTTGAGGACACACCGTAATGGTTCTATTTGACAGAAAGTGCAGTATCTGTAAGCGATGTGTGACACGGAGCATTGTCATGATGGAGGATGAAATCGTTTTCCTATTTCATGTTAATGCGTTGTTCGTGATCCATGATTTGTGGCAGGGGTGTCCAAACTGCGGCCCGCAGGCCAACTGCGGCCCGCAATCCATTTTTAATTGGCCCGCAGCAAATTCCAAAAATATATTTAGTTTACTTAAATAAACCAGGTGAGGCAATACGTACTTCACCTCGAGTGAGTGGCCCGGCTGTTTGTGTATTTTACCGCATACGGCCCTTGGTGAAAAACGTTGAAAAAAGTTTGGACACCCCTGATTTATGGTATACTTTAAAATACACCTTCTCTCAACTGTAACTCATACCTGACTGATTGCACTGAACAAGTTGAAACTTGTCACACACACTGTTACTAAGGTGCAATGTGCCGCTTCCTGTATTGAAGATCCCTGCCTTTCTTTTGGATGGCACTTGGCAGCAGCATTCACTGTATTTTGTGATCACAACAGAAAGTCTCTGTGTCACATGTCACTTCTGGTACAGCAATATCTGTCAAAGGAAAACATTATGGTGTGTCCTCATCCATCTTATTCACCAGACCTGGCACCGTGTGACTTCTGGGTCTTCCCCAAAGTCAAAATGATTCAGAACATCAAAGCAGCCATGACAGCACTCTAAACACACTCAGGAAAGAGGACTTCCAGAACTGCTTCAGAAAGTGGCAAGAATGATGGGATAAGCATGTTCAAAGAGAGGGGGGATATTTTGTGGGAGATGAACGGCAATGTGTCTTTGTAATAAACTTTTTATTTATTTAAACATTCACCATATTGTTTGATCACACCTCGTAAATGACTCATCTAAGCACAGAGAACTTCAGTGCAGCAGGACATTCATTCCTTTAAAACATACTTCATTCATATCCACTATGGGCCAGTTCTAGGTGCCAAAAACACAACAGGAACAAAGCAAAAATCTCTGTTCTCATGGAACTGAACTCTAATGTATTTTAGACCTGTCTTTGGCTTATTTACCTGAGTGAATAAAAAGAAAGCTTTTACTTTTTTACTATGAGTCGTATAGATTCATTCATGCCAAAACGTCCACCAGCCAGCTGTAGACTGAAAGCGCCATTTTTCTTAACATATGGGTATGAACCTAGTCTGGCAAAGAGAGGACTGGGGAATGAGTGGAATACGCTGGGTTCATCTGTATGAGAGAGCACCGGCCAGCTCTCTGAACTTGGTAGAGGCAGAGATACATGCTTCATTTCCAGGGCATCTCTCATTTGCCTGCCCAAAGCCTCTGGTTTGAAATGTTTCATAAAACCTTGACATTCTTTGACTTGTCCTGTTCCACGAAACCTTAGTCACAGGAGGAAGAGAAGAAAACATGTGGGAAACCATAAAAAATGACTTGGTGGGAAGGCATGCCCAGGTATAGGTCTCTTGGTTTTATTTTAGGAATTATTTCTGAAGTGTATGGGTATTTTTCTTTTTCTTTTAAGAGAAGGCCAAGTTATGAATCAATTCGATAGCTTTTAGGCCAACAAATGGATGTATATGGTGCAAATGATTCCTCTCCTTGGTTCTGGGACATCCAAGAGCTGAGCCTCGGGCTCCTAGAAATCAGTCAGCAACACTAAGAGAACTGAATAGTCTCTGAAATAAAATTCTGTTATTTTTGGTTATCATTTGGATTTCCTTATTTATGTGAGCTTGAGTGAGTATGCTACCTGCACCGCTCTCAGCCTCTAAGCCCCTGCCCTGGGACAACGGAGCACAGGTGAGTGGGGAGAAAGCAGGCCATGTGTCATGGACAAGGGAAGAAGTGGAGAACCAAAGGTTCTCCATAGGCTTGTAAATGGCAATCTTTCAAGAGCAAATATCTAGAAAGTCGAAATAAAAAAATGGCACCATTTAGAAAATTGTAACAAACTAGTTCTCTATCTTCTCACTTTCTTTTTGGTTTCTCTAACTATGTGTTCATACATGGGCCTTTGCCACTTTCCAGAGATAGAACTCTTAGTCACTAGTAAGTCTAATTTCATGGGTTCCACTGGGAATGTGAATTGTCTTTACTTGGGGGCAGGAATTGTTCACGAGGGATTATTCTATTTTTCACTATGGATTTTTCAAATATACACAAAAACAAAAAGCATGATTTAAAGAACCACTACATGTTCCTCATCTAGCTTCAGCAATTACCAACATTTTACCAATCCTGTTTTGTATACTTGTTCTACCTATTTTTTTTTTAAACTGTCTGCTTCCAACCATAACCACCTACATATGTATCTCTAAAAACTAAGGACGTTCTCATTTTTTGAAAATAGTATCAATATCACTCCTAACAAATTAGTAATGATTGCTCAGTATCAAATGCTCGGTCTGTGCTCAATTTTCCAAAAATATCTCAAAAAAAGTCTTTTGACAATTTGTTTGAAACAGAATACAGACTAGGACTCCACAATGTCTCTTAAGTCTGTTCAGCTCCATGACATTTCTTCTCCTTTTTATTATATCATTTTGTTTTGGTTGAAGATAATTTCCTTTAGCTTATTGCATTATTAAAGAGTCATTTAAAATGTTCCTATATCTCTGTTATTTCCTATGAATTGGCAGTAAGGCCTAGAGGATTAATTTGATTTGGTTCAACTCTCATGGAATCCATTACGAGTGGTACTATGAACTCCTGTATCAGGGATATAATATTGTATGATTGTGTGATCGATCTGGGTTCAAAATTTCGTCAGCCTGATACACCCAGAATAGAGTACAACAAAATATTTTATCTTGCCTAAATCTATTATGCTATTAGAGGTTCTAAAGTGGTAATTTCTCTAATCCTACCATTTTATCTGCATTTATTAGCTAGAATATGTCTATATAAAGAAAGACAACAACAAAAAAGCAACTTGCCTTCACCAACTATTCATTTACCCTGAAATGCAATTTATACAAAAATTCAAGGTAATTGCTTCATTAGTTCCCTTAATGTATCAATTTTTAGAATAATGAGTAGATGCCCTAGTAACCTCCAAAGGAGATCATTTTTTTAAAAGTATCAGTATGAACTTACTGATGAATCATGTTTTGATACCAGTTTTTAATGGACTGGAATTATAAGAATAGAAATGATGAAGTCACTTCTCCATTTTCAGCTACTCTGGGCTGTTTTCAGAGAAAAAGCACATTGTGTAATCTTGGCTATCTTTCCCCTTCTATTCCCTTTTATTCCTATTACTCTAATATTTTACCAGGTTCCCTTTATAAAAATGGCTGAAGTCAAGAGTAGAGACTATATGGCATCTAAAAATCCATGCACATATGCAAATCCTATAAGGAACCCTCTGTGGATATTTCGTGAAGGATTTACTCCTACTCAGGGAGGGATCAGTACAAACATCCACAGTCTAAAACATTTGAACACTGTGGTAGACTCATATGCTAGACGCAGGCAATGTCCATGTCACTGAGCACAGCTGCACAAGTGACATAATCACTAGCAGCCTGTGTTCCCTTGAACCCTAGTGGCTATGGAGGCAGTAATACGTAATCCCTTGAAAAGCAGTCCCCTGGTCCACTATACTCAGGAAGTGCTATGGTTCTTTTTTTTCTCTTGCCTATTCATAATGCACCCAAACATATTAGAGACTCTGAATGGTTCTGCAATAAAGAAGCCTGTTTAACTTTGCATATTTCCAGCATTTCCCAAACACTGGAGAAATGGTGGGCTAATATGCTAAGGGCAGAGTTCTTTGCAGAAATGTGCAAAGAATAATTTGTGGAGGGGATTTAAAAGAAATACATATTTGTTGTGGGTTATATTGTATCCCCCCAAAATACATCTCAGTTCTAACCCCCGGTACCTCTCAATGTGACCTTAGCGGTTTGCAAGGCAGGAAGGAGGTGGGGTATGCTACTCTGGTTTTCTGATTTGACAACTTTTCACATAGAGGCTGACTATGGTTAACCAAGATTGTTCAGTCAAAACCTAAATTTTAGTGAAGATACTAAAGGAAAATTTCAAAATTTTGCCCCAGCTGTCCCCTCACCCAGGAAAGGCAGTGTATTTAGAGTGGAGTGGAGTGGAAGATAGAGGGCAGGGGTCAACGGCAGGATGAAATGGTGCAGGACACATTACCGCCCTTATGTATCATGGAGCTCCTGACCCAGCTCTCAGTGCCACAGCTCACCTGCAGCATCACTCTAAAAGGCTGTCACAGGCTAGCCTGGGCATTTAACCACTAGTTAATACATTATTTGTTTCTCCTGTTAAACTTGATCTGGAAAGCCTTTTGAAACAAAAACACATTTTAAGCTAGGGACTCCAGGAGTGTATAAATCTATACATACAAAAAAAATCCTTCCAATAAAAGAGTACATGATTATAGCCAAATGATTCATCCAGGCAGTAAATGTTCTAAAAGCTCAGAGAAAAAGGATTGGCACTGAGTATAGTCCAGTAGGGGGTAAAGTTCCCTTTGGAAATGTAGAAAAAGTTTGTTTTGATGGCACACCTTCAATAAGGCTGTGTATATAGCCTTATTTCTTCTATACCTAAGGACAGTCTTTTTAAGGAGAAAGAGGAAGGAAAGGGAACAACATTCCACTAGGTGCCAAGCACTGTGATAAACATTTTGCCTGATCCTGCCTCAGGGCAGGCCTGAGGAGAGACTGAAGCAATTAAGCCAGCCTCTCTCTTGCCCACCACCCCCTTTGGTTGGCTTTCTGGTTTTCCCACCTGGCGCCATGTCTCATCCTCTGGCATGTGGAGAGTGGCAGGCCTCTCAGTCCCTCCCTTTCAATGATACCCTGCGCTCCCACCCCTAAAGGGGCAGCCTAACATGCAGGCCACCCCGAGGTGCTGATGGCAGAGCATGAAAGCAGGGTCTTTCGGGCTACAAAATTAAGTTTTGTACTTTTTGTAGAATCAAGTGACAATTGAAAGACATTATAACATTAAGACATGTATTTTTTAAATAAATTCTTTTCTCAACCTGGGTTGTACAGGCATTCTCTCGAGTGTGTGAGAAGTTTATTTCCTTGAAAAATATACTGCTCAACTCTGAGATATACTCTACTACATAGATCCAGCATCCTTTCCATCTTCCCAGAAAAGATGTAAATAAACTTAAACAGGAGATAAGCTTTGGGAAGTGGGGTGAAGAGGTAGGTGGGGTGCTTCCAGCAGCCCAGGCTACTACCACTCTTTCAGTAGGAGTAATAGTAGGAGCAGCAGCAAAAATAATAAACTATCTAACATTTATTCCATACCTACTTTGTACCAGGAATTTTTCTGTGTACATATCTGGTCCTCACAATGGCCCTTTGAGATAAATGTTGCTATCTCTATTAATAGATGGATAAATTGAAGCTCATGGCACATTGTCACTAGGCTGGCTGCATACATATGACAACTCATGTCTTCAGCTCTCAAACTCCGAAATCCTCACCACACAGCCTGTGACACTAGCTAAAACTAATACCAGAGTTTGCCACAACCACTCATGCTTGATAAGAACAAATACCTCTAAGACTTTGGTAGGGCCTCTTGTCTACTTTTCACCATGAGGAAGAAACATGGCAGAAGAGGAAAATGCATCTAGGGCTCTCACATTTGAGGAAACAATTACGTCACTCATCTGTGTTTGTGTTAGTGTTAGTTTTGGTGGAGAATGCCAAACTCAAACACCATGAAATCTATGCTAATGGCTCTCCCTCCACTTCCTTTCCGCATTTGCTCTCAAGTAATTCCTAGAGCTCAGTATGATATTCACTTAACAAATATTAAGCTCTCACTTTGTGGCAGACCCTGTTTAAGTTGTGAGAAAGGGAGCAGAGCATATAAAGAGACTGAGTTGCTGCCCTCAAAAGAACTTACATTCTAGAAAGGAAGATACCATGCATACAAGGCACTTGAGTTCAGTGCAAAAGATGTACAACTTCAAGAACTTTGGGAGTTCAGAAAAAGAAGAGCTTTGGTCACAGTAAGGATGTACTACCCAGGAGTTTCTCCATGTCTCTGGGGTTTGCCTGGCAGGAGTTTCATGCTGGCAGGTGCACAAAAGCCATTATGTGCTGACAACACAAGCACAGATGGGTTCTCCGGCAAATATTTGCTTTCACATTAACCCAAATTTGGAGTTTTAAAATGTTAAGAGACGAAAAAGAGTTAAAGGCTGCTTTTTCCATGATACATGAAAAATCAAAAGATAACCTGTTGCAGTAAAGACATAAATACTACTTGAAAACACCTCAAGGATTCATGAAGGCCATTGATCTGAATTGAGACATCTATGATGATGCTGTGAGGTTTCAAGTTTATGAGTATTTTAACAGTGCACAATTTCCTAACAGGAGAATCTTCTGTCTTTATTCTTTAGCATGATTCAGTGGCAGCCGTCAGTTGAGGAAAGATCTACAAACCTGCAAAGCTAAGTTCCCCTTGTATTGGAGCCGTGTGTTACACTGACTGTAACTCTTCATAAGATACTATTGTGTGATAATGATGATGCATCTCAGACAGTTAAGTTCAAATTATTGCCCATTCCATCCATCACCAAGCATTTACAGATGCTCAACTTTCATTTGATGGAGCACCTTTAATAATAATAATAGTAATAATTATAATATAATATACTTGTCCACACTGATTAGCAGATACTGTTACACATACTTCACAATATATGAGTTTACTGTGAAGTAAATTTGTAAAGTGAATCCTGTATTTTTATTAATGTCAGTTACCAAACCGAAGATAATTTTCCACAGGAGACTAAAGAACCACAACCAATAGAGACATGATGACTGTTTCCATAGAATACCTTATTACAGAAATAATCTTTCTTCTGTTTATAACATACTTTTTCTTAAAGGACCAGACAGTAAATACATATTTTAGGCTTACAGAGCTATAGCCTATGTTTCAGCCACACGATTTTGCCATTGTACTCCTAGAGTGCCAATAGTCAATCTGAAATAAATAGGGATGGCTGTGTTGCAATAAAACTTTATTTACAAAAACTAACATCTGGTATGAGGACCACAGTTTGCCAACCTCTGGTTTAAATAATTGTTGACCTTAAAAAAAAAGAATTAGCTTATTTTTTATCATATATTATGAATTACACACAAATCAATTTCCTATAAATCATATATTTTTAAAAGCCTTTTGAAAGTTTTATAATCTATTTTCTTCATGATCTGTTCTTTAGTAATTAATAACCTCTTGGGTTATTTTTGGTCGAAATATATATTATCGCATATTGCATGCATTTGCCATGAAGCACACTATTACTTGAACTACTACTTAATGGTACCTATGTTTGATTTCCACAAATCTTTTTATAAATGTGAAGTATGGTTTGCTTTCTCAGTACATAGATTAATTTGTATTAAAATCAGGACACACCTATGTAATGCATTCAAGCTTTGTTTTCTCAAGGCACAAGTGCACATTATCTGAAGAAACTGTTCATCACAACTAGGAACTAGTAATGGATGAAGGCTTTTCTGGAACAATAGAGTCAGGAGTCCTCTCCTTAGAGAGCCTCCTGTGTGCAGAAGTCAGCGCTCTCTTGAGAGCAGTGATTACAGTGTTGGTTTTGAAGCTGTAGAACTCAGCAGCAAATCAGAAGACTGCAGGCTAGAAGAACTCAAAGGTCACAACCAACTCTGGGATTCTAGAAATCACTAAAAAGTGTTCACCACCCCCTGGGGTCACCCGGGGTGAAAGAATGTTTGTCTTGGCTTTCTTCCTTGAAAACTGTGTGTCATGCTTCGAAAGAGAAACCATACTAGGAACTGGTATATACAGTACACATAGGCCCCCTGGAATTTTTAGGGGCATGCTTAATCATCCTTCTCAGACTTAAAAAAAAAATAAAAATACTCACTTCTAAGATCAAGGCTTCTAGAGGCCTATGCCCATTTTCTTAGAAGCCTATTTTCTTACTGTTTGGGTTCCAGAAGAAACAGAAGACCTTGACAGATGTTTACAACCAGAGAGGACCTGCAGGTACATGAGGGGGCTGACCTCGAGCTCTGTGCTCATTCCTCATTCTAGAGGTTTCACTAACACTGGCCTAAGCATCAGCACAGAGAACAGATCTCTTGTAAGGTAAGTGGTGAATATCCATTTAACTCTGATTGTGGCTCCGCAAATTGCTGGGAGCTGAAGTAGGATAAAAAAGTTAAGACCTAATGTTTATCTTACAAGGAATTCTTATCTCTCAACAATTACATGTGAAAGCAGGGCAGTGTATAATAAAGCTCTAACACTGGGAAATTTGGCAGGCATTATCTGGGTATTTCAGGCCTGGAATAAAAGTAACTGCCAAGTCCATATTTTGAGATAACTGAACATTGTTGTTGGAATTACCAATAATATGCATCATCTCCACTTGACTTTGCAAGCACTGCACTGACGGGTATCTTCTTTACTCTCCTGGTGGTCTGTCGAGAGACTCAGAAAAGCTATTTTCTTCATACCTCCACTTCTTCTTGTAGAAAGTACATACTACTACTTGCCTTCCTCTTACTTCAGAAAAGCAAAGAAGAGGAATAAATAGTTATCTGTAGGATACTTGGCATTATCTAGAGATGAGTGTTATATGTGAGTGAGAAAGGGCTACCACTAGGTTGGGTGCAAGAAAGAGCCAACATCAACACTGTTTCCTTAAAAAGGATCATAATAATCTGTGCTTAATTACTGAATTATTGGCTAAATGTATATAAACAGTAGACTGTCAAGAATTCAGTGTCAGCTTCAATGTCAGAACCCAATGTCAGTGCTGCTGTCTAATTCACGTCGAAGCTCAAGTTTTTTGTAATAAATACTGCACATTCTCTTTAAGATACCATCCCTGCAAAGACACACTTCTCTTATGTTGTGCTTATTTTAGCTGTATTGTCAGCTAATAAGCCCTTAAAGTTGAAAATATCTTATGAAAAAGAATGCTTAAGGCTGAGAGGGTTATTTGGGTCTTATGGGAGCAGTGATGGGTCACAGGCTAGAGGGGCGCTACTGGTCCCTTGCAGCTGAAGTGCCAACAGAATACCACAGTGATGACACAAACATGTCCTGTGACATACTCCAAGGCTAGACCATGACACTAGTCCCATGACCTGAAGTTAAGGTTCCGTGGAAGGCTTTTGGGAAAGACTGTAAGTATTTATAGTAATGGACAAGAGAAATTTCTCCTCCTGTATATCTTTATCCCTCTCCTTTCATAAAGGGCAGCTGAAAGGCATGGAGGTACTCTGTGGTAGCCAGAGTGATTAAAATGTTGGGGAAGACCTGGCTTCTATTTTTTTTTTTCCTGCGTTTTTTTTTGTGTGTGCATGTAAAATCCAATGACTATTCATTAAACACTTGGCATGTGCCAGGTACTTACCAGGTACTGTCGGATATAAGGATGTACAAGATACAGCCCCTATCTTTAAAGATAGCACAGTCTATTAAGAAGGATTAGAAAGCACACAAAAGTCTCCATTAGGTTGAAACAAATGACGTAACGATATTATGGTCCAAAATAGAGTCGAGTATGGGAAACTTCACATTCAATTCTAACACTTGTTGGAATAAAATAAGAGCCGTGAAAGAATATAATAAACACTACAGGGCCAGCTACTATTCTAATCACCTTAGATACATATCAATACTCGTAATTCTCAAAACAACTTTATGAGGTAGGTACTATTAGCATCTCTATTTTAGAGATAAAAAAGCAAAAGAGAACAGAATCAAGGAACACAGAGGTTATGAAACTCAGGCAAGATCATGCAGAAAGTATGTAGTAGAACTGGAATGTAAACCAAAGCTGTCTTGCTCCAGAGGCTGAATTCTTCAAGTACTGTGATATATACTCTCTCTCCGTGACAGGGAGAAAGAAAGAGCTACAGAGATTCCAAAATGGAAGTATGCATCCTCTTGGGGGAACTGAGAAAAGCTTTGCGGATAAAGTGATATTTGAAGTATACTTTACAGACAAAATCCATGAAGGACTTTTCCCAACGGGACAGCAAGAAGAGGGAATTGATGGCAAAGGAGTCATTATGAATGGATAGAATGAAGTAAGAATGCAGAGGACATAAACGTGGGCATACATAGTACACAGGGGAGATAAGGCTAGAAAAGCACACAGGATCCATGTTGTGGACTTTCTGGAAGGCCAGGGAAATGAGTTTATTCATAATTTAGAAAACACTGGGGAGCTACTGAAGTTGATCAGGCAGAAGAATCACTGGATCAGAGGTAGGCAGGAAGAATGAATGTGGAAACAGAGAGTAGACTGGCTTGGGAGAGGGAAAAATAGGAGGTAGGGAATTAAAATTACGAGGCTAGGAAAACAGTTCGGCTAATAACATTCAATAAGGACATGAACAAGCAAGATGACAGTTACCATATTAAGCTTTTTGTCTCATAAAAGTGTTTTTTATTGAGAAGCAACTCACAGTTGTGAAAGAAGTTGCTTGTGAACTTAGAAAAAATTAAGCAATTTGGTTGCTACGCCTGTCTAACATGGTATCTTTTGGAACCCTTTCAAAACTTAACTGACCTCAGTCATTGATGTTTACGTTCAGAATGTCTGTTTTCATAAAATCTTGCACTAATTTATGACCCAAATGCCAGTCAATGAAACAGCAATATTTTTCTTTAGCTGGACATTTGTTTTATTTTGAGGTGGAAATGCCATAGATCACAAAATTTACACTTTCACAGTGATATGCGATAAATTCAGTGAAAAGGAATGACTTTAAAAAATGAGAGAAAAAAATCCTCCTCAGAAAGATGTGCAATCATCTAAAATTTTGTTTCTATATATGCTTAATAAGTCATATAGTTAGCCCAAATGATCATCAAATCCTCTGCCAATAATCAACTATGACAGAGAAATAAAATTATTGGAAAACACAAAGAACGTGGAACCCCAGCACCCTGAAGTGTCTGTCTTCTTCAGGAATACTAAAAATGTTTGCTTTCCTCTAGAAGATTCTAACCAACTTTATCACTCTCCCCAGCAACAAGAAGCAGCATTTTTTGTGATCAGTTTGTACCATTACTTCTTTTTAAAAAAATCTTTATTAAATGTATTGGGATGACAATGGTTAGTCAACCTATATAGGTTTCAAGTGTACATTTTTATAATACATTATCTATCTATTGCATTGTGTGTTCACTAACCAGATTAAGTTCTCCTTCCATCACCATATATTTGACCCCCTTTACCCTCTTCTACCATCCCCATCCTCCTTACCCTCTGGAAACCACTAAATGTTGTCTGTGTCTATGATTCTTTGTTAGTTTGTTTGTCTTGTTCCTTTGTTGCTTTCAGTTGTACATCCCATATATGAGTGAAGTCATTTGGTTCTCAACTTTTTCTGTCTGACTTATTTCACTTAGTGTGATAATCTCAAGATTCATCCATGTTGTCCCAAATGGCAGTATTTTATTTTTAAAGTGTAACTAAGATGTCTCTATCTCTTTAAACTGTTAACTCCCTTAAGATCCTTATCCTGAATGTGTGTTTTTGCTTATAGTTAAGCTTTTGCACAGGTGAAGTATGCTGCTACCCATGTTTGCGGGCTGAAAAGTCCTGATGGGACTTTAAAAAAGACCTTTCTTTCCAGAAAATATTTCTTAAGAATCTACTGTGTGATACAGTGACCGTGTACACAGTGACTCAGGGAGGTGATGTGGGCACTAGGGTCTGCTACATCTCTGTGAAGTGCTCAAATGATAACAGCAGCCATGTGTCCAAGCCTGTGCACTGTGGGAGATGCCCACTGATACTGAAATATCCACTGACATGGGTTACCTTATCCAATCAGTCCTGGGACAGAGGGCAGGTAACTTTTGATAAGGATAGGATTCTTCTTTGTGCGGGGAGGTCAGGTCAGTGTCTATGTGATACACCACAGATGAAGGATAATTAGATAGCACGCTTGCTTATCACAAAGACAAAAAATTAACATGGCAAATGAGTGGTAGGAATTTCTTCAACACATCCATCATACCCATAGCTTGTAGTTCAACAAGGCTCAATGCTTCGGCTCCTCAGACCTCATGCCTTGACAAAGAAAATGGCTTGGGGAAATCATACTACCACTTCGGGGGAAACTGAAGGGCAGTGTATGATGGGTGTGTGTTGGGAGGGTTCCAATGTGGCTTCCAATGTTTCACTGTTAGGAAAACATTTTCACTGATTCCTTCTCATTTCCTTATGGAAAGTAACAATAAGTCACATTGTCTGCCGAGTGAAGAATTTGGAATATACTAGTTGGGATAACCCAAACATAACCAAATTGCCACCTTTTTCAACCCCACACACTAATTAGGAAGCAGATTAATTTGTTAGATGTCCTAAAACAGGAGGGTTGTAAAGAGTTTGTGGTCTGACACAACTGACAAGTGGATGACATTAGTTAAAAAACAGCACCAACCATCCCTTGGAGTCACTTCCAAGGAAATGATGCTCACATCTCATATTAGAAATTTACTCTAATTTAGTCATAAAAACCCAATTATGGTTTCATGACACCAGAATTACCAATGAAACAGCAAGGGCTTAAACTCAATTAGGTACAACGTCTTCCCTTCCTTTATTGTATAATGTGGACTCTAGCATATACTTCAACTGATGAAAAAAAATCCATCCCTAGAATTTAATTAAAGGTACCTACTATGTGATCAGGTCATGTGAGGGTCGTAGAAGCAGCATAAACTGTGGGCTTTGCCTTAAAGTTCAACATAATTAATTCATGCAATCCCACACAACTCATTGAGTTCTGTGCATGCTACTAACATATACACTAAAATGTCGTGAGGTTTTAAATGCTCTCATGGAGCAACAGACAAAGTTCCACGGAAGTGCAGAGGCAGAACAAGTCTTCATTCAGGCCTAGAGGATGTGGAGACGCTTCCCCACAGAGCTGATGTTTGAGTTCAGTCTTGGGGAGGAAGAGGAAGTTGTCAGAGGACAAGAAAGGGATTTTAAGGAAAAGAGAGAGTTCGCATGAAGGCAGACTTTTGAAGCATAAGGCTTTTTGGTTGAAGTGACAAGTTTAACTGTCAATGTGATTGCTAGGTAAAGAAATATCTCAAAATAATAATGATGATACAATACAGGATTTGTAAAAGGAGGCAGGTTCCTAAATTGAACAAACTAATTGTTGGTCCACAATAAATTATTTCATCTTTTTTCTCCTTCTCATTAACTTGGCCTTACTTAACCTCTAAGGATGAGCAAATTAGAGCAATACAGAAGTAGCCTTGCAGAGAAGTTGAAAAAAAAAATTCTGAAAAAAGTGTTTGTGCAATTTCAATCAGTGATTCATCCAGTTACCATGACTCAAATAAAATGGAGAGAGGACAGTAGCTTCAATTACAATAAAGCATGGACACTGAAGGCAGAAAAAGTACTCAAGTTCTTACTTGTCTCTCGGTCTGGATTAACCCTTTGTAGACTCTGGGATGCTCTGTCAAGGATAGCTGGTGTGTCTGGAACAGAAAGAGGAAAAAACCATTAGTCATTTCTGTAAAAATGGTCTGATGTGACCCTGTTGCAACCTCACTTTCAAATGACAAATGGTAACTTGGCCCAACCTCACAACAATTCGCTGTCTCTTTGTCTTTCTTTCTTTTTTTAAAATTAAAATTGAACATACCCTCTAAAAAAGAACCCAGAAATATCAGAGCAAATGGAAACCGGCTGGTCTTAACTACCTCTGGTCTCATGCCTAGACACAGTCAGAAACTGTGAAAAAATGTCTTCCTATCTCATTTGAGTCCAAATTTGAGTCTTGCTTGTGAAAATGAAGAACGTAAATTCTTTCTTTAAAAGAATTCCTTCAGAAAACTTTATTCTTAGAAATAACTGTGAGCAATCCTGGGAGTAGGGAAGGAATGAAGGGAAGAAAAAAGTTGGACAAGAGAGACACAGAACTTTATGATGTGAGATGGGCAATGAGTCATCTATTATAAAAGTTATAATTTTATTGATACTAGGATTAGATTGCACTAAAAACAGGAGAAATGGGAAACGATCAGTGTAGTTATTACTGAATTGCTGAACTGGGTTGCGTTGCAAGCATCTGAGCTACAAAAGTATGCAACTCTTATCTGGGCTTGGTGGAGAAGGGGGTTTATCCAGGATTTCCCACATCAGGTCATGTTATCTATGGGTTATTCACAGAGAAACAACGTGGCACAGGCCCACAACAAACACTAAGCATTACCGCACAGCCATGAAATGACTGCTGCTTTTGGTCCTCAATAGAAACTCATAGTAACAATACTAAGAAATTGTTCTCTAATAGACGAAGAAAGGAAGAAAACGAAGGGACATGGGCAGTGAGCGAACCCACTCCCATTTCCCTGAATTTCAGAGTTGGGAGAATCCTGTCCACTTGCCCTGACCCACTGATTTTTTTCACGGAAACAAAGCAAATCACCACACTAATCCAACTTTCGCTCAAGTCCAACTTTCTTCCCCAAAGGTAATCACTGCTATTTGTTTTATGGATGTCCTTCTAGACCTTTTGTCTTTGTTTACATACATATATATATATCCATCATACGTATGTGTACATATACAGAGATATATTTTTCTACAGATTGCTGTTTTCATTTAATAATCTGTCTTAAAGGCCTTTCCATATCAAGGTCTATTTCATTCTTTGCTGCATAGTATGAACATACGTTAGAATGTGAGAATTGATTTCCTGGAAACACAGCAGCCTCAACTCTTTCAATCTGTCAATGACAATGAATAAAAGTCACTGTTCACTGGAGAGCAGCTTGTGAGTCACGATTTAAAAAAAAAATCGACATAACATTCACCTCTAGCCATTTTATTTCTCAGTGTCTTTTGTAGCTATATATTTGCAAATAATCATAAAGACACATTCAAGGATATTCAATACTCTGATCCACTTTTCACTGTGCTTTTTTACAACTCCTCGCACCTAGCTACATGGTAGGAAGCAGCTATTGGGTTTGGAGTTCATAATACAGAACCTAACAGATGAAGTTAAGATCTTCTTGTTAAACGCTACAGAATTATAACCCTTGCAAGTGTTTTCAGTCTGGGCACATCAGTGAGGGTATTTTTCCAAGTAAAGTTAAGCTTTGTGGGCTTTGGTGAATTAATATTTTAAACTCTATTAGTTCTGAAAGTGTTTCTTTTCTCTCTCTAAATTTTATTATTTACTTCATCTGTAGAAGCTCATTTAGTCCCAAATGCAATAACAAATTATGGCAAAAAGATAATACACTACACATTGATTTTTAATGTAAAAGGAAAATTGTACTTTATGACAATCCCCTCAAGTCTATTCACTGCCTTGATATCCCAAATCTTCAGTATTCCCATTATTTAGAACCTGTCACCCACCCCAATTCCTTGTTAAAACCAGAGAACACTGTTTTCTTACCCATTCCCCTGAGTTAGACACTAAAACACAAAATAGTTTTGGTCAAGGTTTGGCAAGTTTATATAACTTCCAACCATGAGTGACCTGTATCACTGACAACTATGTATGCCTTGAGAAAGTTTCGATAGCTCAAAGGAAGAGGAAAATTAAGTTAATCATGGGATGACACACAATCAATGTGTGTTATTTTGGTCAAAATTATCTAGCAAGTTTGTCTCAATTTTCAGCTTGAAACTGAGAAAACTAAAGGACACCAGTTTCCAGGCTCAGACCAACAGTAAAGTCGACACATTTCTCCAGAATGATGCCTGAAATGGAATGTGGGGTCAGTTATGAGGCCCCAAGGGAGCGCACAGAGCCAAACCTGAGGCCTGGAAACGCTTGAGGAGTGCTGGCCACTCTTCACTGCTCATACACCAGGATTGTGCTTTCCTTGCAGACAGACATCTGGTGCTCTCCCCTTTATGGTGTTAGTATTTGGTAACACTTTCATGAAGCAAAAATTATTACTCAGCTGACACCCTCCACAATATGTGATGAATCAAGACATAAAAGGAGCAAATGACATCCTGGGGAAGGACCACAGATTTACGCCAGTGCTGAGGATGCTGGTTACAAAAGTAAAGCATAATAAACAGAACTGTGCCACCTTAGCAAATGGTGGTGTCACGCTCAGTTGTCAATTTTAGTTAGTGTCAGAGCTGTCCTTAATGTCGGGAAATGGTGAGCCACGAGGGAAAAACAAATAAAGGGTGACGATAAGCAAAGAACCACTACTCCGGTATGTTTATAGAAGGTTTTTTAAAATGCTGGCATTATAAAATGAGTTAGCCACAGCCCCTGTCTCAGTGAGCCCAGTTTCTGGGCAGGGATCTATAAGGGAAGGAGTGGTCCAGCAATGGAGTGGCCCTTTACAAGTCAGGACAAGCTTCCCAGGGAACGTGACTCCTTGAGATGGGTGCTGAACTTGAGACAAATAGGCAATGAAGAGGAAGAGAAAGGGAAGTTGGTGTCAAGGGAACCACTGCACAAAGGTAAGACACAGCCTGGGTAGGTAAAGCACTTTGATCTGTTGGGAGTGGGTGGCGTACGGCTGGAGTATACAGTTGGGAGTGGGTGGAACTTCTCATGTTGGACTTGAGCAAGAAAAGGGATCTGAGACTAGAATGAACTGCACTCTAACTTTCTTATATATGTCCAACTTTGTACTCAACTTCCCAACTATGGCATATATCTGGACCTTGGTTACTCTGTCTGTAAAATGGGGACAGTAACAGTATCTGCATGTAATGTTTAAATGCATTAGCACATGCAGGATACTAAATATACAATAAGTGCTTAGTAAATGTTAGATATTCTTTTTATTTTATTTTTTTAAATTTCTATTGGGGAACATTGGGGAACAGTGTGTTTTTCCAGGACCCATCAGCTCCATGTCAAATCATTGTTTTCAATCTAGTTGTGGAGGGTGCAGCTCACTGGCCCATATGGGAATCGAACCAGCAACCTTGCTGTTGAGAGCTCATGCTCTAACCAACTGAGCCATCTGGCTGCCGGTCCAGAAGCTCAGCAGCACTGGTTGTCTTCAATCTAGCTGTAGAGGGCGCAGCTCACTGGCCCATGTGAGAATCAAACTGGCGACCTTGGTGTTGTGAGCACTATGCTCTAACCACTGAACCAGCCAGCTGCCCCAAATGTTAGATATTCTTACTTTTGGGGCACAGAGGCCTTTTATTGGTCTGAGCAGCATGGCTCATAGGGGGTTGGGCAAAGCTCCCCTAATCCGTCCTGGCTCCCATCTTCCCTCTCCTGGGAGTTCAAGACACCCTCAGGGGAGAGGATCATCGTGGGCACAGGTGTCAGGCTGAGCCAGGATAAAAAATACAGGGTTAGGATCTGCAAGGGGCTCATGGTGATGGAGGACATGTAGGGTTACCAGACAGTCCAGAAAATACATCCATCAGCCAGAAGCGAGGCTGCTGCCCCTGACGGCTGCTCACCCTTGCCAGGAAGGGGAGGAGTCAGGAGGAAAAGCTTTCCCGAGGCTTCCTACTGTGCCCTTCGTGCCATCAGCATCTCCCAGATGTTGTCCTTGGCTTCCTTCACGCTCCGCTCCAGGTAGGATTTTTTCTGTTCCAATTCTTTAATTTTTTCTTCTGCTATTTTCTGTTTCTCTAACAGTTGGTTGTGAATTACCTCCTTGGACTGAAGAATAAACATTCTTCCTACACCTTCATACATGTTAGTCTCATCTACCAAAGTCATAATCTCTGTATCTGTAAGATGCGCATGCTTTTTCGTTCTGTTTAGCTCTTTAGTCTGTATGTCTGCAAGCTTCACCTTCTGTTGAGTGTCAATAACTTTAGTTTGAAGCTCTGTGAAGGCTTCTTCAACTCCAAATCCACGGGCGCCGCCATCTTGACTCGCTCTCTGCGCCCTAGATATTCTTATCACTGTTATTATTACTGTCACTGTTATTACCGCGAGCCTCTACCCTGATAACAAGGGCATATCTTTTCCCACAGAGAACCTGACAGTATTTTTACACCAGACTTTGTGCACTTAGGGCTTTGTATATACCGTGTTTCCCCAAAAATAAGACTTAGCCGGACCATCAGCTCTAATGCGTCTTTTGGAGCAAAAATTAAAATAAGATCCAGTCTTATTTTAATATAATATAAGACTGGGTATAATATAATATAATATAATATAATATAATATAATATAATATAATATAATATAATATTAAATACCCAGTTGGGTCTTATATTAATTTTTGCTCCAAAAGACGCGTTAGAGCTGATGGTCCAGCTAGGTCTTATTGTTGGGAAAATACAGTATGAGGACGGGATGCTGTCCTAAGCCCAGCATGACCTCCACTATTTAAACCCACCCACACAGACTACATGTAGGCAGTGGGACTCCAGGGAAGTGATATGAAAGGGGCAGGGGATGGAAATCTTCTTGTGTCAGAGATTCAGCCTTGGACTAAAGGCCGTCAATTCCAGTCCCTGGAAGTCAGTGAATCCTCTGCTGTATCAGTAAGGGAGCTAGAGTGAGAGGATCAATGTTCTGGCAAGAACTGAAATTGACCAGTTGTGCAGCAATGACATTTAGAACCAGCCCCGAATAGATGATGCAAACACAATTACCTGTACAAGGTGCTGCATATAGCAATTACTTTACATAAGGACAGGGCCTGGCATGGCATCTGCCATGAAATCAGCAGTGGTTCATGTCAGCTATTGTTATCACTCTTAGCCTATGGTTATGATAATGACTGTCATGATATCTCTATTTCAAGACTTCCTCTGACTGTCATAATCATTTTGCAGTATATACGTATATCAAATCATTATGTCGTACACATAAACTCAGGCAATGTTTATGTTTATCTCAATAAAGCCGGGGGAAAAATGTTAATAAAAAGACTTCCTCTAAGAGGTTTTCCTTTCTCCTCAGGCAGGTGAGCTGTTCGCCACCCAGCCGCCTCAGGACTGCCCCTCCAGTACCTGCAATCATTTGCCTGTGCCCTGGGACACACAGTGAGTTCCATGAGGTAAGCACTGCTGCTTTCGGCTTTGTAATGTCTGCTAGGAGCACAGGGCATGGCACCTAGTGGAATACTAAAGTTTGCTAAAACAATGAGGCAGATGAAGACGAATTTCAAATGCTTTAAACGTTGGCTTTGGGGCTAAAAGGGAATCAAATAAAAATCATTTCTTCTTAGCAAATAGTGTCTCTTCTTGGCTATTGCAAGTTGGCTTGACTATGTTTCCTATCTTTTTGAAGTCTGTTTATCTTTGACTGTATTCCAGAAATTTTCCCTGCTTGGATTTCAGCCTCTAAAGCTCCTTCCAGTTCCATATTTGCCTTCCTGTCCTTCCTTTCTGTTAAACTATGATCACCATCACTGAAGAGTATTCATTTTAAAGTACTTACCTGCCTCCAACCTGCCCCTGCAATAAGGCTCAGGTTCAAGCTCACTGTGTGGTTACCTTAATGCCATCGCCTGGACCACCCTATTGCCTTTGAAGGGGGTTGGTTGATGGCAAAGTCAGAAAATGTGTGTGAGGTGTGTATATCTCATTTATTGTGTGCTTAAGATGCACCAGATACTATACTGAGCACATTTTATGGGTTTTCCCATTTTACTCACACAAAAACACTCTGAAGTGGGTATTATTAGGCACATTTTATAGCTAAGGGATCTTTTCTAAGGCTACCCAGCAATTACATGGGAGAGGCTAAATCTGTACTGGAGTCAGATTCTCCATCCCACCCTCCTGATTCCCACACTTGCCTGACCATCAAGGTCTACTGTGGCATTTGTCACACATACAGATTCCAAGGTCCTGACCCAGATCTATAGATCTGAACTCCATGGCCTTGGTCAGTCTGTATGTGGGCAAGGTTCTGGGAAGCTATAAGCTGACCTTGCACGTTCCACCCCCTAGCCGGTGATTTTTATGAATGATATGGTGGGAGGAGGGGACTCTTCACTATATTCTACTTTCTCACTCAGGTGAGAGTCACTGTGTGACTGCAGGGTCCCACTTCTAGGGCTTCCCCTCTATGTGCCCACAGCTGGTGCTCATTAGGACACACTCACGAGAGCACGGGCTGACTTATTTGAATGCCGCAGAATTCTGGAAAGTTACATTGATGGGGTCAGGTTGCTGAGGCTTTGGGCAGAAATACCTTTTAGAGGTCAATTTACAAGGAACCAGGCAAGGTCGTAACAACCTAGGAGCCAGGCCTCCTGCCTTTGCTCCATCATCGAATGATGTTTTACTTCAATTGTCATGGCTACCCTTTGGCACACCCAGTCCTGGGCCTGAGAGCAGTGATAATTCTAAGCTGAAATGTCCCTTGTTTTTTGGCTCACTGGATTGGATTCCCAGCCACAGTTTCTCCTGAACTAAAGTGTATTATCTTGTATACATTATGACTCTTGGCAGCTCTAAAGAAGCCTGTCTAATATGAACAGGAAATCTATGGGCCTTCCAAACAGACAGCATCACCTCCCCAGATCTCCATGAGGGACTGTGTTTCTTCTATACTTCATCAGTAAATCATAGAGCACGTTATGGGAGATCATTTAAACAAACAAACAAACAAACAAAAACTGTTTTGCAAACAATATACAGAAATTTTGGAAGAGAAACCAGTGTCATGAAAAGAAGCACATACTTAAAGAAATTTGCAATGGCAATATTTGCTGTAAATGTATTTTGGGAGCAGCTCGGCCTCAAGGTACAAGAGTCAATGTGCAGGTTTACCTTTTCTCACAGGTCTACCTCTGGCTCAGTGGAACAAATGTGGAAGTTTCCTAATAACTTTAAGCTTTACATATTCCTTTCTTGTCTGGCAATGCTCTCTTTGGTGAGTTTCTTTTTTTTAAAACATCCTCCTGACACAAGCTTATGCACGTACTGAGGACATCTGCTTGTAGTTAGAGACTAAGACCCGGGGCCTGGCTTTGCAAATGCAGTCCTTTGGGCGATAAGACCAGTTAAAGGTGCAGTGACTTAAGAAGAACACATTGATGGCGGGTTTTATTATTATTATTATTTTTTTAAGGATACTAAAAGGAACAGTTAATATGAAAGCTGGGTCTCAGCTGGACGGCATCTTCCTTTGGCAAAACTTCCCAGCAACAACTCCAGCTTTCCCTTCCAATTGTTACAAGAACAGTGAAACCCAGCTAGCTGCCCCTAAAGCTGCCTTTCATTATGGAGAATGGAAAAGGTGTCAATAGTAGGCAATGGGCAATAAGCCAGCCCTGTATGCAAGGAGACAGCAGGGGCCCAGAGAAATCAGAGCCACGATAAGAGGAGCAACCAGAACCACAGTTGGAACTGGGCTAAGATCAAAACTAGGTAGGCCAGTCAGGGGCATAGGACTGAGACCAGAAGGATAGACAAAGAGCATACCGAGAGGGTCAGACTGAAGTGTGGTGAGAAGGGCAGAAGGGTCTCTTCCCTTATAATGCTGTCTTAGATGTTTTTAACACCTTTGGATTTACTCATGAAGGCAACAAACTCAGGCTGATTTATCTAATGATGACTCACAGATGGTGTGCTGGAGCTGGCACCTCTTCCCAACTCTGTGTTTGGTGATAATCACATCATTAACTTAAAATCAGCCATAGTGGAAATATTTACACCATCATAATTGGCAAATCAATGCTATAAGTCAAGACTCTCTGCCATCTAAGCCTGTGAAAATTCCATCTACCTTTCAAGATCATTTTGAGTGTCTTCTCCTCCATGAAGTATTTTTTATTTTCTCTGAGTTGAAATGTACCTCTCCATCCTTTGTGCTTTCACGACACTTTTTAAAAAAAAAATTCCTGGATCATGGCATTTAGTATTCTCTGCCTAATATCTTAGTTATCTGACTTGCCCAATGGATGAGAAACTTGAAGTCTGAAGACAAGGACCATGTCTCATTCTCTTTTTGACCCACCACAGCATTAGCACAGTTCCTTAAATATGTATTGCATGCTCAATACATAGTCATAGAATCACTGACTACCTCACTAGGAGGTCTTTCAAGAAAAGTTGTAGGAGAACTGACTCTGGGTGGTGAACACACAATGGGATTTATAGATGATGTAATACAGAATTGTACACCTGAAATCTACGTAATTTTACTAACAATTGTCACCCAAATAAATTAAAAAAAAGAAAAAAAAGTTGTGAGGTATCATGACTTATATTATTACTTTGCATTTATGAGACATTTTGTGGCCTCTGGAGTCTCAAGTAGCACAAAAGAAGACCCTAAAGCACATCATTAGATCCTACGTCAATTGTTCTGGGACCATGAATGCTCAAAGTTGAGGCAAAGCCAGCGTATTTTAACTCATTTTCATGGTAGTTAGCTCCTTAAAAGTGTTCAGTGAGGAAAAGAAATAGGAAAATAAGATTGTTCAATTTCCTCACCTCCCTTCCTGTCACCTGAATGGATGCATTTGCCTGGTTTGGATACAGCAGCAAGCCCATCTGGATATTAAGGTGGACGATACTTGTTGCCTGTTTACTAGGCTGAGACTGGTAGTAGGGACTCTTCATTCCTGCAAATTGGTTGCTTTGGCAAATTCATGGAGCTTCTGGTTCAGACCAGGCAGTGTTTCAGAGGCACAGCATGTTAAAAGTGTCCTAAGAAAGCCTATACTTTGCCAGAGGTCTTAAGGTGTGTTTTCTCCTCTCTGGGCCAAGGCATCTTTTATAAACAGGTTGGTCTGGGCTCCTGCCACTCTGCCTCTTTTTTCTAAGCTCCACTCCTCGATTTCCATGTAATATATCTTGAACAAAACACTGTTCTCTTGGTAAGTATTTGAGAGCTAGAGAAAGTGGTCTTCAGTCAGAACTGCAGTGTGTGAGCACTTACGATGTGCCAGGCACTGTCCTTGATAGCGGGGATACAGTGGTGAAGACAGCAGGTGGAATTCTGCCTTTGTGGGCCCATGTTCTGGTGTGTGTGTGTGGCGGGGGGAGACAGTACACAGACAAGAAAATAGATAATGCCAGATAGCAGTGTAGGGTAGCAAGATGTGAGGAGAGTGGCTATCACAGACCTGAAAGCAGTATGGAAAAATATAGGCTCTAGGATGGGTCTGAGGAATGACAAAGAGGCTGGTGGGCAGGAGCAGCGGGAGGGAGGGGCGAGAAGAAGGTTTTGAAGTTGCAGAGGTGCCGGGGCCAGATCTTTCCTGGTCTTGCTGGCCAGGGTAAGGACTTGTAGACTGTTCACCATGTCAGGTTCCATGTAAAGGACCCCAGTGAGTTGCAGCTGTTACTGTGTCAGACCTGTTCCATTGTGGTATGTCCTTCCCACTTGAATCCTTTAGTGTAATAGTTGGGAAGTGGGAGATGGTAGCATTGGATCCTGAGGCTATTTGGTGTATGCGTTTAATTCACTAATAGTCGTTATCCAACTGTACTTGGTCTAAGTTACTGACACAAACCAGAGGGCCATTTGTTTGTTCAAGGCATATTTATTGAACTTCCGTTATGTGCAAGGCACTATGCTACACATGGGTATATGGTGGTGAACAGAGTAACACAGGCCACAAGTTCATTGCTCTCTGTTCCCCTAAACGGATCCTCAGTCCCAGAACAATGCATCTGTTAGCCCTCTGGTACGTTCCTGAGACTAGGTCTCTGCTCACGTTACATCATTCTCTTTGCTTTCTCCAGAATGGGAAGATCAGAGGTTAATTCCCATCTATAGAGTAGGGAATAACAGTTTTCAGAAAACAAAATAATGTACATAAAGTACTTCATAGGATGTTTGGCACATAGTGTTTATAATTACAATTGCCTCTCAGTTAGTGGCATTTATTATATATGTCACTCATCAGATAGTTACTTATGTCCTATGCTGTATCTTGCACTATTTAGTTTGCATGTGTTGATATTCTTTCCCCCTCAATTAGGTTACATACAAATCCCCTGAAAGTAGAAGCCACATTGTATCCTTTCCAACCATGCACACAGTAGGCCCTCAATAAATATCTGTAGTATGTTAGCTAATCTGGCCTTTTATACTAACAACCTGTCCTTTTGATTAGTTTTTATCAGATTATAGGTTTATTAGTTAACAAAGAGTCTTAGTGGAAGGTCATAAACATTTTACAGATATATTTGTCACATCTGTGTATAATAAAAGAAAACATAAAACTTTGACACAGCTTCTCTCAGATACTTGACTCAAAGTTTTTAGATTCATTTTCTGAAGGCCAATTTTGGAAAGAAATTGTTGAAACTCTGCTTTGTGGCTAACATGGGACCAGCGCCAAAAATTATTCTGCAGTGGAAAATGGAAGCTCTACCAAAAAGTGAATGGAGATGGATAAGGTGACAACCTACCATAGACATGTACCTTGGCAGCAAGTTACCTGATGCTTATTTTTTTAAACTTTGTCCTTTTCGTTGTGCCTTCTGTAGTTTTTGGCTGCGGTGAGAAGCAACCTTTATGGGTGCTGAACCTTAACTTTAAATTTAATGTTACAGTTTCCAAAATGGACAATTAAAATTAAAGTCAAAACAGTCAATCAAATCACACACCATCAATTTAAAGTGGAAAATTATACCGGGTGTGAAAAAAAATGTTTTTATGACATTTTTCTGGAAGGAATATGTTTAAACTAAAAAGTAGCTACATTTCTTTGTAGCTATAGGGCAGACAAAGTCTTAAAAGTCTAGAACATAAGTTTTGTTTCCTGGCTTGAGTTACGTTTAGTGTGATGATGATATGACATAAAGAAAAAGAATCAAAAGCCTTATTGATAATCCATATGTGGCCACTGCTCCAGCCATGGATGCCTTGCACAGTGTGTCTTTGTGTCAGCCTGAAGGGGCATCCTGCCCATAGGCTTTCTGGCGGGACAAGGACACTGTATGGCTTTAAGTGTTCCCTGATCGAATGTGGGAAAAGCAGCAGCTAGCCAAGTTCTGAACAGAGTTTTTATTGTGCTGAGGCCAGGAGGTGATGGGGAGGGAGAGGGATAGGACTCCCACAGAATTCTGCTCTGCTCTACTTTCTGGTAGATGTAAGTTTAAAAGGCGGAGAAGGACACCTCTGGGTAGATTGGGCAAAGGAAGGTATGGGACTTTATAGAGTTCAAGTTCAGGACCTGCAGGAAATTGTATACATGCTATATATAAAAACATATATGTATATATTTATATATTTAATTTATATTTTTAAATTTACATTTAATGTATATTAATTTACATATATCTTTATATTTAATGAACTTCCTAGCAGCAGCTAGTGCAACTGAAGAGCAACCAAAATAATATGAACATTTAAATCCCAACTGAGGCTTGTTTGCAATTAGCCCCCTGCCCTCAATTGGAAAATCTGAATTGCCTGGTTTCTTTTTAATAGAAGGAACATGTAGGGAAAAGGATCTATCTATAGAAGCCAGAATTGTTAGGCCACCAATGTCATTTCAAATATAAACCACAATAGGTTCTAGTAAATGAGACATTTCTCTTTCTAAAGAATAACATCAAGGAACAATAAAAAAAACTCATCTGGAAAGTGTACTCTATTTTTGGGTTCTTATTTGTTGTGCTCCCAGAATTTTCTATCCTATTCCTGGATCTTTTAAGCCCTGCCTGAATGACCAACTCCAGTTCCTGGTTTCTTTTCTTCTGAATCCACTTCAGCTGTACCTCTGTACCTTCCCCTCCACTAAAACTGTACTTATCAAATCCGATGGTCTTTTCTCCTTCCTTACATCACTCACCTTTTCAGATGCATTTGACCCAGTAGATCATTGTCTTTTAAAGATACGCTCTGCTTAGCTCCCATGATGCCCAATTTGCTTGGTTTCCCTTTTATTTCACTGGCTGTTCTTTCTTGGTCTCCTTTGTTGGTTGCTCTTCCTCTGCTTGACCCCTAAATATTGCAGTGTCATAGACTCTTCACGAGTCCACCCCCCACCCCCTTTTTTCCCCTGCCAGGGGAATCTCATAAAGTCTCATGGCTTTAAACACCATCAATATGCTGATGGTTCCAAATTTCTACCTTCAACCTGAGCCTCTCTACTGAACTCCAGGCCCCCCTCAGTCTCCTTGGCATCTTCACCAAATATCCAATAGGTGTCTCAATCCTAACACAGAACTCTTGAGTAATCTCTGACAAAACCTGTTCCTTCTCAGCTCTTCACAATCTCTGTAACTTATTTCACCATCCACCCTGGTACTTCAGCCAAAAACCTGTAGGTCATCTTTGTTTCTTCACTTTCCCTAAGTCCCATCACTTCCTTTAACCCATCAACAAGTTATGTCAGTTCCATCTCCTTTCACTTCTGTCCACCTCCTTTGCTATTATTACAGCCCAAGCCCCCAACACCTCTCGCCTGAACTATCAAATAGCTTCCTAACTCATTGTTCCATGTCCACTTTCGTCCCCCTTCAATTAACTACTGAAACATTAAACAGGGTGATTTTGAAAGCATAAGTTAGATCATGTCCTTTCACTGTGTAAAATTCTCTAACGCTTCCCACGTAATCAAAGTCCAAACTCCTTATAATGGCCACCAAGACCCTTTATGTAGTAAACATGACTACCAGACTGTCTTCCCTCTTCCTCTGTCCTAACAGAGGTAGCTATTCCTCTCCAAGCAGCTTTTGAGCCCCGAGGCACGGTGACCCAACCCCAGTTCCATGAGGAGGCATAACTGGATGGAGGGCTATTCGCTATCTCTTCCTAAGTTCAAGAAACCCTGGAAAGCCTATGACAATTTCTTAAAATTAGCAACAAATAAATGGTTGCTAATTTGCTTAGCTGGGCATAAAAGGCTGTTAAAGCAGGCAGAATCTTTGAATGCAAATAGTTGGCAATCTGAAGAGTAGCTAATATCTTTTCCCTATCCTCAGCATCATCACTATTTTCTTGGCCTCTAAGACTTAAATTTTTGGATTTTCTATGATTCCTCCTTTTCCTACTAATTGTCAGAACATATCATTGGTTGTTGCTTCCCGTTAAGTGATAATTAGGCTTCTCCCTTCCTCTTTTTCCCTCTTTTCCTCTGATGCGATCTCCTTTCTTCACCCAGGCCCTGAGCAGGGGATTCCAGTACATTCTTTGTATTCCTGCTGGATTAATCTTCCTAAATAACATTTTCATTTTGCCACACCCCTGCTTATGGACTCAAATGGCACCCTCTCGCTTGCTGGATTAAATCCAAATTCTTCAGCCCAACATTCAAATCATTCCTTCAGAAGGCACTGCTTTACTCCTCCAACTTCTTTCCCACAATTTATTAATGTAAACACATGCTTCAGACAAGACAGGGTCCTTCCGATCGTCAGTCAGTCTGTATCCTCTTTTCTGTCTCCTTAAACTTTTTCTCTTTACTCTTCTTCTGCTGAAAGTTTCCACCCTTTCCTCCCAAAGAAAAACCTCTGACTCACTGGAAAAGACCCCTCCTTTATAAAACCTTTCATGATAATGGACTCCATTCTGACAATTTTTGACATTTGACCCCTTCCCTTTCGTGCTCACACCGAAGTTCTCTATCAGTGATTTTTCTTGAAAAGATCGCTGAGGAAGAACATGGAATGCAAACTATTTGTGTACAGTTACTATCATTAGGCTGATCTCTCCAAACAGGAAAATGTGACCTGAGTGTATGCTATAAATGAGTAGCCTAACAGTGGAAGAGAACACACAGACTTCTAAAAAAGTTCTTGAAGTCACATTGGAATGTGAACTGTTTAGAACACTTATTTCCAATAATTAGAATCTATCCAAAGCTTCTAGGAAATAATTTACATTTTTCTCCCTCCTTGAACACTTTTTCACAGTAGATTGGCATAAATAGGTTTATTTTAGAAAGATTAAAATTTATACTCACATACCATTTTAAAAATTAAATGCCCCTGAGTATATGTTTACTTAAAAAAAAATTCTACTTCTAGAGTGCAATTTTAGCAGGTAATCCCTTTTGTTTCTTAACCACAATATATATTTGTTATTCATAACGGGTGGCATGTAAAAAGGTTTAGATGATACATCCATATCGTCTAAAAATGTCTTCCCTAATCCCATTTCTTGATAATGAAAAATACTGAGACGACAAACTGATTATACATAATCATTTCAGTCAACACATTTATAGTGAGCGTTGCCTAACTGCCTGCGCCTAGCTCTTTGCTAGGTTCTGTAGGCTAAGGAAAAGTAGCTGAAGAGATGGTTCTGGGCTTAGAAGCTATAGTCTAGTCAGGAAGCAAAACTAGCAGACCAGATGTCACCCGCTACACCAAAGGGCAAGAACTCATTGATGCACAAGGAGCTCAAGAAGTGGGAGAGCTGCACAGTCAGGACTAACTTGATAACTTTTAATGGAAGTGGGGACTACAATCGATTTTGAAGGCATGTAGAGAATGGAGAATACAGATAAACGGGCAGGTGAATGAAGTAACATGCCCCAGGACAATGATAAAAGGGCAAGACCAGATTACAGGAGCATTGCTAGGGACACGTATGGCCACGATGGGAGGGTGTGTTTGGGAGGAGATGGAGGAAAAGTTGGACATCTGATGTGGAGCCAGATGGCCTCAAAACACAGACTTGAAGCATTTGGAAATGGGAGCCACTAAGACTCTTGAGCTAGAGTGTGTAGGACAAACGGTCTGTTTCAGGAGCTGGGCTCTTCATCTGCATGCCTGAGGGACTGGCGAATCCAAGGGGCTCTTGCAATGGCCTGGGAATGACCTCTGGGAATACTGAGATCATGTCTATTATTCTCTCTTGTTGCTACTTGTTCAGAAGACCTTGACAAAATGCGGCTTTCTCCACACGATTTGATTTCTATGTGAAAATTTCCTCTTTCACATCTCCTGCCAAGTCTGCTAAGGACCATCCCCCTTGTCTGCTTCCCTTCAGTGGATGGAGACCTCCCCTTCAGAACCACCCTCACCCTCATGACCATTAAGTGATAAAACACATAATTGATCATAAATTTGCATCAGCTGAAACTTCACATCCAGGAGGGCCCCAAAATTAACACAAATGCTTGTCTTGAAAAGTTTTAACTTGTTGAGAAAAATAAAATATTGAAACTTTTTATTAAATGTTCACCTCCCTGAAAAGTGGGCTATGTCAAATTCCCCTTTCCTCTTGAGTTTGAGCTCCTTTGATGCCATGTTGGAAAGGTTCTAGAAAATTTCTGACACTTTCATCAAAATAGAATAATCTGATTTTGATATTAAAGGCTTGGTCTGTACATTTTAGAATAGGGCCACTCTAATTGGAGGGGGTGGAGAAGGCCCAAGTCTGGCCACTAGGCAGCACTTACTTGCTTCCTCTTTGCAGAAACCAGTGATGAAAAAGCCTCTGGCAAAAAGTTGAGAAATTAAAAAACAAAATAAAATACTTGATTTAATTATAATATTTCAGAGGCTATTTTTACTAATACCTGGAAATTTATGAGGCACTTATGGCAGCAGAATAAAGAACTTTTCTACTTATTAAATCGATAAATAATAACTGAAAACTTACTACACCTAGTATATGACTGGCATAACTCAAAGCACTATGGATGTAACACTCAAATATCTGTGTCCACATAACTGTATATTTTATGGCTACCTTATCTCAATAGTATCAGTTTGGTTAAAAATGCCCAAGACAATATCTGTCTGGTGATTTTTTTTCCCTTTTTTTAAAAAGAATTATTTATTATTTCATTTTTCAATTGCAGTCAACATTCAATATTATTTTGTATTAGTTTTAGGTGTACAGCATAATGGTTAGACATTTATATACTTTACGAAGTAATCTCCCCAATTAGTCTAGCACCCACATGTCACTATACATAGTTATTACAATATTATTGACTATATTCCCTATGCAGTACTTTATATCCCCATGACTAGTTTGCTGGTGACTTTTTAAAAAGTAATCCAATATCTTTAGTAAGCAAAGAAATGAGATTATGAGATGGAAAAACTACAGAATAAATTTGGAAAACAACCAAATAAATCCTTAGACAGTTCAATCTCCTTTATATACAGATTTCATTAACAGTTTCTGGGGGAATATGCAATGCATTAACCTAAGTAAATGTCAGGAGTGACAGCATTGTGTACGGAATGCATCATATTACTAACAATTAAAGGTTCAAGTTTACACGGTGGGTTATTTGTGCCTCTACTCATTTCTCAGATAACAGATGCACATCAGTGTATGTACACAAAACTATCCTAATTTTCTTGTTAGCATTGTTTTCTGGAGAGTTTATAAAACCTTAAGAGCGTAGTCTTGTAAACTGCCCAGGTGTGGATTTCATTTAAAGCAGGTATGATTTTTTTTTCTTTTCTGATGACCCAGCAATTCCACCCCTAGGTATCTATCTGGAGAAATCCAAAACTCTAATCCAAAAAAAAGTTATGCACCCCTATGTTTACTGCAGCACTACACACAATAGCCAAGACATGGAAACAACCGAAATGCCCATCGGTTGACGACTGGATTAAGAAGCAGGTATGAATTTTCTGCAAAGTCCTCCGGGTGCAAAGAATGCCACATTATCGTACTTCTCTAACATTGACTTGAGTCTGATGCTGAGCCTCCCCAGTTCTTACCAAGTTGGTGGGATACTCAATTCAGTTATTTCCATAGGAAATTGCTCTATTTCTTACTCCTGGATCAAGGGAGGGTCTTTGGAGATCTTACACAGAGGTGAACATTTACTCTCCCCCCTCCCAAATATCCATTATCTTTCTTCTCCTTAAGTCCCAACTTTCCTTAACTCCTAACATGCTCACCTCTCTCTGCAATATTTGTAAACAAACAAATTTAGGAAGAGAAATCCCGTCCTAGACCTGAAAATCCCTTGGAGCCAAGGGAATAAGAACACTTGCCTGCTTTCTGAAATGTGAGCTGGGACAGAACACAAAGTAATGCAACAATAAACGTTCCTGCTATATGATATGTTAAGTGGCTAATGTTCACCTTCCATTCTTACTAAATGACTCAAAAGTGTTGAAAGGCAGCATTTTCTCAGTCATTATTTCCTTGGACTTGTAACCTAGAATAGAGTAGTAATTTGTGTTCCTTGCAAAAAATGTTCTCCCTGTCCTACAGAGCTTGCTACTCTCGTAGCAAGGGCCAGCAGCATTGGCATGACCTGGGGGCTTGTCAGAAACGCAGAGTCTCAGGCCCCATCCTGGACCTTCAAAATAAGAATCTGCATTTCAGCAAGTTCCCCAGGTGATTTATATGCACCTTTAAGTTTCAGAAGCACTTCTCTAGGTGGTTTCTCTTCTCTTTTTTCTTTTCCACTTCTCAAACACCAGGCATACCCTTGCATTTCTTATGGAGTCCGCCCCCCAAAACAAACAAACAAACAAACAAACAAACAAAAACAACCCTTCCAAATGAGTAATGAAAGGTAAGCTTTTAAAAGGGGCTTCTTTCTGTTCTGCAGCACTTGGATGAAAACCATGTCATGACATCTGGGATTAGGTAATCAACAGATGTCCAATGGGAAGACAGTTCACATTTTTCTTTTGGAGGGAACAAGGCACAGTTATGCTCTGGTTCTATGTTTATGCTGCTAATTTTTGTCTAAATTGTGTATGGAGGGACTTCTGAACTGGGACCATGAAACTGTAATTTGAGAAATCAAAGACCAGCATTTGGTCCAGGTCCCAAACACAGCTTACTGACTGCTTACAACAGACAGCAAGAAAAACGTCCTGTGAGCCAGGGTACAAGTAGTTTTCAAAAGTCATTAGACTTGGGAAAATTCTATTTAGCCTATAAAATTTGCACTTGGCTGAACCACTTACACTTTGCAATGCCAGCTTATTTTACAAGCAGATGTCCCCCTCTTCTAATGCCCCTAACTCTAATAAGCCAAGAATCGGGAATATTTTCCTGTTATAAATACTCAGTTCTTCCCCATGCTCCACCTCCAGTGAAGATTAATGAGAGAAGAAAAACAGATTAGGTTTTTTTCCTTTTTTCAAAATCATTTCCACATTTCACGACATTTAGGTACATCATTCACTCATTCATTCACTCATCTCCATTTCTGTCCAAGTTCAAGTGGCTGTTTTCAAGGCAATTTTATGTCTTCAAGATAATCAAATCAAATACCTGAAATAATTTACAAGTGATATCCTGTTTTTGAACCATGCTCTACAAATTATATAGCTTTCCACAGTGATGCCTCGTACAGAGGCTTACCAAGAAGTACTTGGTTTGTTCACGTCTTAAAAACATTTATCAAGTGGCTATTATGAATCTAATTGGTTATCAAACATAGATTAGGCAATGTAAGAGGCAAAGGTTGTGAGAAGTAGAAGTATGACAAATCCCCATGCTCAAGTAGATCACAGCTTAATTGGAGGAGCCAGATAGGAACACATACACAGTGAAACATCAGCAATGAGTCAGAATTAAGAAAGCATTACTAGAGGGCCTTCCCAAAATGTTGCCTGATGAGTGACACTAACTATACCAGTGATATATAGTCACTGAAAGTTGGAACAGCCTGAGAAAGTTACATGGATAAATTATGACTCGAAGTGGATCCTGGAGGACGGCTAGATAGGAGTTAGAAGAAGAGAAATGTCAAGAGGGCATAGCCCTAGATAATATTATGCACTTATTTTGACTTTGAAATACCTCTATCCGAAATCATTGTAAAAAGAAATAATTTCTCCTCTGGAAGAGCCATTAGAAATGATTCCCTGCATTTTGTGAGTAAATGAGGCTTGATGTACAGAAGGTCTAGATCCCAAGCTTATATAGATACTAGGGGCGACTTAAGGAGCTGCCTTGCATGCTGGATACACTGAGAATTTCTGAGCAGGTGCCATTATAGACAATAATGTTTTGATGCATAGAACTCTGGAGTCAGATGGAAATGCTAAGCAAAATAAGTCAGACAGAAAAAGTCGAGAACCATATGATTTCACTGACATGTGGGATATAAAACTGAAAGCAACAAAGGAACAAGACAAACAAACAAAAACTCATAGACACAGACAATAGTTTAGTGGTTACCAGAGGGGAAGGGGGGCGAGGGTAGATGAGAGTAAAGGGGATCAAATATATGGTGATGGAAGGAGAACTGCCTCTGGGTGGTGAACACACAATGTGATATATAGATGATGTATTACAGAATTGTACACCTGAAATCTATGTAACTTTACTAACCACTGTCACCCAATAAACTTTAATTAAAAAAAAAAGAATTATAGGGAAAAAAAGCAATCTCCCCTGAAAGGTGCACTTATCACTCTGAGAGCAAATGTAGTTCTAATTTAATCCAGGGAGGATAAACAGCTTACCAAATCGTCAAACAAATGGCTTGAGCTAAGAGTACACAGCCAAAAGTTTCATAATATTATTAAAAATATAAAATATAAACAAACTACAATAACACCTAGTAAGTTACCACTGGAAAAATATTTGAGCAACAACTACACAACCTCAGAGATGCCCTGGTTCAGAAGCCAGAACCCAGTCGTGGCCGATACGGTCCTCAGGATGGTCTCTCCATCCTCCCTGTCATCATTCCTCATCACTTAATATTGCCTCAGATGGAATCACCACCTGACACTGTGCTATTAAGTTAAAGTCATCATACTGTACACTCTTGGCCTCTATCCAAGGAATATTTTTTATATTTTTAAAAATCAAAATGCCAGAAAAGTTTTTTTTTAATCATTATGAATCTGTGTCTTGTGAAGGAACCAAAAAGCAATTGTGAAGAGTTTCCAATATTAATCCTCCATGTGTGGCAAATCATCTATAATTGTGAACATTATTAATGTTACAACAAAATTAAACGGCTTTCCCAACACAGGCTTGCTGGCAGAACATTTCTGAGAAATGCTATGCCTGTAACTTTGGGTCAAATCAATGACACAGCTCATCTTTCCAAAGACTTAAGTGAAATGCCTATTTTTTTTTTTTTTTTTTTGAGTTTCTGTAAATCATAACACTACATAAAGTCCATATTGATGTGTTTGTTCCAGAACTTTCTTGTAATGGGACTTGGAGGCATTCATTCACTGTTCAGAAAGAAGAGCTAATTCTGTATGTGTGTGTTCCAGACTTTCTTTTTGGAAATTAAATACCTAAATTTGATGTTTCCAGTCATCACATTTGCAGAATATGTAGTCTACAATTTCTCTGGTAGGTAAGCTACAAACATTGATTTATTCTTGGTCCCAAATGGATGATGTCCTAAACACTTATTTCTGGGAACTATCTCGGTTACAAAAAACAGTACAGAAGTTGGGAAAACAACGTTTATTTTGTTCTTTTAAAATAACGTGTATGGTCTTTCTAGTTCTGTGTTAAAGCTGGCACGTATCTTTTCAAGTTTTCTACTGTAAGCAACTTTTGAGATAGTAACACTAGATATAATGATAATGAATTTAGTATGAGAAACAGTCCCATACTGGAGTTTCAAGGCACTAAAATGTGAAGATTGCAATTCTTGCCTTAATGAAAATCTGCCTGTAGTTGGAGCTTCCTTTAGGAAAAGAAAATGACACCATTAAAATATTCATAGAACAGGGGAAAAGGTCCATACTAAATAAAAATATTTCTCCAAATAAACTGTGAAATGAATGAGCCTACATCATGTTCCTTCTCTCTCTCTTTTTTTAATATCCTTTATTTTTGAGAAGACAGGGAAAAAGAAAAAAATTCTAACAACTGTAAAAACCTATATCTACATTGCTATAGACTGACCTATAAGTCAGGTGGCTACTCATTTTTAAGCTGAGGTTGTGTTTGAACACACGTGGTATAGATATATTAAAATGACCTGTTCCTTGTCTCCTCTTTTTATATTCCTTCGTTTGGTTTCTTTTCTTTGTCATAGGGGTCAGACCTGCATTATAGTTTGATAGCTCTGCTAGTCTCCTCTAGTTCCATCTCCATGTTTTCTCACAGGCATTTCCTCTATCAAATCTCTTGCATACATCTAATCTCCCAGGAAATCTCTTATAGGTTTGCATCTCAGAAAACCCAGGCTAAAATAGCAGCCAACCCTTTCATTCCCAGAATCACAACAGCTTGAGAAAAATAAATGCTTTTAACTGGTCAGTCACTGAACAGACCCAAAAACACTGTATTATGAGCTTATGAACTGCTTAGCTTTGTTTCTTCTCCTAAAAGTGAAGTGCGTGCACTGGCTAAAGAGGTTGGCAAGCTTTGAAATAAGAAGAGAGTCTCAAGGACTTGGAGGGGTTCAGCCTCAGGTTAGATTTAGTGCTTGCCAAGGAGGGCCTAGCCGGCTGGAGGAACATGGCTAATCTCAGCATCTAAGACTTTCTTACTTTTCATTTCTCCCTTGAACGTGCTATCCTTACATTTATTTCCTCTACACTCCTGTGATTTCTGTCTGGTTTTCTTCCACTAGAAATCTCATTTCCCTTCTTTGACACATGAATAAAAAAAGAAGAGTAACTCCTACGGTATCACAGACTTACAAAATTCTGTGTCCTGCCATTCAAGGGCTTCATGAGAGCCTTGGCTGTCAAGAGCCTTCCATGCCTCCTGATTTACTATTTAAAGCCATGTTTGCGTTTTAGTGACAGCCACTAAGGCCACTTCATCTTCCAAGGTTTTTCTTAGTCACTGAACCATTATTTTCCCTTCTTAAGCACTGTGCCAAATGACAGACAGCACAGATGTTAAGGCTGATTTTGAATTATAGAAAAGGAGGGTGAGATTTCCAATGGTATCTGAAAAAGATTAATGTTGAGAAAGCAAAAGATAAATGTGTTCACAATAGAGTGAAAATGAATCTGGCCAATTTTGTGTTTGCTCACTCTACCAATTTATTTCCTTTGAACCTGTGATCTAGAATTTGTTGTGTCTATGAAATCAATCAGGACACTTTGTTCTTTACCTCAGGGTCTTCTAAGAAGTTTCTGTGGGTGGACACCTTTGGTTAGCGAGCTAACAGCACCTCACCCTTGGCTAGATAGAGATTAGTCTAAACCTGCTAAGGTTTTTCATTCACCTTTGTCAGATACTCACCCTTGCAACATCCTTTGCAACCGACTGGAGGTGGCAGGTGACAGAGTTCTGACTAAAGAGACTGAAGAGGAAGTTGGGTGAGGACTTCTGGAGCCCCTTTAGATGCCTTAACAAAACGGACAGCTGTATACAAGAGAAGTCTGTCCCTCTTCTATCTCCACGCCTTCAGTATGTATGTGATGTCTGGAGTTTTAGCTACCATTTGGCCACCATGCAGTGACAATCATGAAGCCAAAAAGCTGACACACTAGGGGTGGAACAGAAATACAGGAAAAGCCTGAGATCTTGATGGCATCCTTAAGCTGCCTAAACAAACCTGAGACCACGTACTTCTAAATCTGCTTTTAAGTTAAGCAGTAAACGTCCATTAACAGCCACTGGTAATGAGATATTGCTACTTCCACCAAAAATAATTTAAAGCCCCCTGTCTGCCTCTCTGTGCTTCTGGAAGAGGCTTTGATTCACACAACAGTTCCGATCACATGGCTTCTCTCCCACTGCTCCGAGCCCCACCTGGGATCTAGAACGTTGTTTCTTCCTCTTGCCCTTTCTGTTTTGGGAGAAGTAAAGGCTCTCGGCTATTGCTAGCTCTGGGTCCTTCACCATCCTTGGTTGATTTCTTTAACTTTGTGGGCCCTTTTGTAAAGACTCTCTCCAGTTGAACTCTCTGCATATGCCATCTCTTTCCTCACTGGACCTAGACTGATAAAATGGATTTCTATACACATTGAGTTTTATTTTTTTGATTCCACAATATTGACTGAGGGTTTTCGAAAATAAGCACCTTCCAAGCTGCCAGAAAAAGTAGAGTATGATGAGGTTCTAGCCATGTAGATATTAACAGAAACAAACACTTTCTGTACTGGGTAGATGTGAAGATAGAATTTGAGTTTCAACAACAGACAAGAGAAAAATGCAGAATATGTAGTACCATGCCCTATTTCATCATAATCTGACGTTCTTTACATAGTATAAATTATCTCTGAAATTTATCTTTTTGGTTAGTTTAACCTGAGGGTTTAAAAAATGAGGAATGAATGTTTTGTACTTGCAGTACTATATTATTAACCAGTGGCTTTCAATCTTCTCTGACAACAACCCACAAAAACAAATATATTTTACATTCGACCCATATGTTCATCACTTATGTCTGTGTGTCACTAAATAATACTTACAATTACTATGAATGACATAATCTTCCATACTAAAGAGTACAATATATGTCTTACTCTTCTGTTCTGTGCTATTTAATTAAAAAATACTAGTTGAGACTTACTAAACAAATTTCATGGAAGTCTAGTGATTGCTATTTATAGTGTAAAAAACATTGCTGAATACATTTAACTTTTTAGTGAAAAGGCTCTAAATCCATGACCTGAAATGTGGCTTAGTAGAAAGAATAATAAAAATACTAATAAATTTTATGCTGTTTAATAGTTTACAAAGAATTTTCACATTGATTAATATAGTTTAATAACCACAGTGAGCCAGTAAAATAGATAAGGCTCTGATTTCCATTCTTAGACAAGAAAACCAGGGCCTGCAGAGAGTAAACGACTTGGTCATGTTCACAATGCTGAAAGCGAGCAGAGATTTTCATCTTCTTAGCCTGAACTGCTAATTTTTTTGACTCTTCTGGGTTACCAGTCAGTAGTTAGAATCAGCCCCAATTGTATAGTAACTGAGAAAGTCAAATAATTGCCTCTTTCATTTAGCTAGGGAATCTTGAAAGTAGATGGAGGTGTTGGATGTTTTCAACATTTGAAATTCTTGGGAGAAAGTGAGTAATAAGTTCTTACCAGCATCAAACCTCTTCTAGTCCCACCTTGATACGTGCTCTGCATCTCTATTATTGTTACTCTATTGAAATAAGACACTACCTTTTGTCTCCAAATCCCAACCCCTTCTTTGATGCTCTAAGTTCCTTCTCAGTTATGTAGTCTCCCTGACCAACTCCTACTTACCCTGTCCCCTTTCAGTTTTCTGAATTCTATCATTTATATATTACCACAACACTGAACAACTGATTATGGTGCCTTGTTATTTTGCTTTCATGCTATATGTCAGTCTTTTCTCTTGATTAGATTGTGAATTCTCTTAGAGGCAGGATAACAAAGCCATTTATGGTTATGTCATTCCTAGCCCTTAGCACAATACGGAACACCTAGTTGGTGTGTTTAAGAAATTAAGTAACAGTTAATAAATGCCAGACTTATTTTTATAATCTGTTTGTTTCCTTCTGTATTTCTTTTTATAGTTCTAAAATTTTCAGTCAAGAAACCAGAAGATTTTTGAGCAAATCCTGTTAACAACAACCCTTGACACACAATAAGTTTTCATTAAATATTTATGAGATGAATAAAAAGTTGAATAAGAGATAGGAAAGAAAGACCCAGCACAACTAAAAGAGTAGCAGGTTCTTTAGTATTTGACATTTAAGGCAATTTACTTTATGCATCTTTAATATAATACAAAGTTATAATAAATCAGATTAGATTTTAGCAATTAATGACATTAATCCTGTCAGGATGAGAGAAGACTGGGGAGTAGTAGGAAAATTCCATTTGCATTAATGCTTTAATGAGATTTGGGAAAATAACAAACCTATGATGTATTTGGGACTGTAATTTCTTACTTGGGACAATCGCTTCAGAACCACTTACAAAAAAATATCTATTACTGGGTCAAGGTCCCCAAAAACCCTTTTGCAATGAAGTGAAACTTTTTTTTCAAAGGCCTGGGGCAATAATCTTCACGAATAGATTAAAATGAAATAAATTAGTAGAAGTAAAAAATTGAACCGGCAATTATAAAAACTACAGTTGCAGACATCTGATTATCCATTACGTGGTAAACACAGGAGAGGAGGAAAGGGAAGACATCAAAAGAAAGATGTCTGGTCCTTCTCAAAAAGCATTCTTTTCTGAGTTTATAAGATATAATAAGAGTTGATTCAGATTCCTGGACGCAGAGCGGCAACAGTTTGATGAGCTAATACTATTTGAAGATGAAACAATTTCTGTAGTGACTGAATGGTAAGTCGGTAAATGGGTGGAGAGTATCATGGTCTCGAACTGCTCTCTTTAGGCCCAGAACTTGCTTGATTCTGAATCAGTTCAAAGAATTTAGGCGCAGCCTTGGGTAACCTGTAGGACAGGATCGTACCCTGTGCCTGGAGGCAGAGTTGATATTCATCTGTCGTGCAGTGTTGGTTGTGGTAGCCACTTTGATGGCTGCCCTTCAATGAAAAATTTGGTGCTCCATTGCTGGAGGTGCTCTAGGCCAACAGGCTTCAGTTCTCAGCCCCTTCAAGGGATCATCTCAGTGCAGGGGCCTGCCACACCCAAGGGCAAGGCCCTTCCCACATTCAGTGAGTGATCCACATTGGGGCAGAATGGCCTGGCCATATTGGTCCCATGGAAAACAATTATGAAGGGCCATCCCAACTCTAGAACTCCTCAGGGTGTCACAGTTGAGGCTGTCACTAGGCCTGTTTTGCAGCCTGACGCCCCCCTGCCCACTCCTACTTCTTTTCTCTCCCTTCCACAGTTATTGATGATTAAAGAGTGCCCTTAATAAACATCCCGTATGCTCCATCTCACAGTCAGCTTCCTGGAGAACCCTACTTGTGACATCGGTTTTTAACATATTGAAAATACTTCCATGGCAGTGGGTAAAAACCTCCCTACAAGCCCCCAAACTGCCTCTCCAGCCTTTTCCTTGGGACTTTTTGGACCTTCCCAGGATCTAGTGACTAAAAGGTAACGCCCAGCCTTGCAGAGTCATTTTCTACAATTCTGACCTGGCACTCAGGCCTGGTTCCCTCTGACTGGTATCTGCTCGTGTGGTACCCTTTATTAAATTTTAAACATGACCAAAGCCATATGAAGCCAAGTAGGTAGCAAAAATAAACGAAGCAGCCTGGAAGGGGGGAGGAGGAAAAGTGGAGACTGTCTTCCCCATCTAAAAGGGGCAGTGGCTACTCAGTTCCAGCCAATTGTCTTCAGATTGCAGGCCCAGGCTTGTGCAATCAAAGAAAAGCCAGAAGTAAGAATTTTTGCTCATGTTGTTAAGTCCTTCAGATTTTAAATGATACCAATCAATCTGACTTTATAAAAACATGCCCATGAGCTAGGTCTGGCCCACCTTGACAACAATTTGTGAGCTCTGTGATTTGAGATTTCTCTGCTCCACATGGCCCTGGGAGGCCAATTCCAGAAGGATGCTTGGTAGCTGGCTGGTTTTTCTAGTTTCTGCCTAATCTGACATCTGTGAAAATGTGGTAACACCTGCAATTTATGCACCATCAGAAGACCAGGTGAAGGTCAAGGGGTTTAACCTAAAACCCACCTCAGATAGTCCCTTTTTCCAATGAGGGATGTGACAATGACCAAGTTTGCATGAAAGCTATTGATCTCTTATAGAATAGCTTTATCCACTGCCTCTGGCAGTAGTGATATAGAAAGCTTAATAACTCCACTTTATCCTTTTTTCTCTCTTTTTTTCAAACTGCAAAACTGAATAATCCAAAGATTTGAAACTATGCCAGATAATTTAATTTTAAGTGAAGTTGTGCTCTCTTGAGAGGCTCCTGCCTACAGATACTTTTCATATTTTACATTCATATCTGCACATTCACTGACATATCTATTTTCCTGTTTTTTTCTTTTAGATGTTCTCAAGTGACTGGTCCTTTTTTATTTTATTTTTTAAAGCTTTAAGAGACGTTGGCTATGTGTATTTTTCCAAATTCTCAATTCAGATTTACAGAAGTATATTTCTTAAAGGTAACAGGACAAAGAAAATTCTACAACTATAGGCAGAAGGCAGGTCTGATAAATTCAAGATGCAAGCATAAAGCGTTTTGGGGGCGTAAAGCTAGTTACGTGCATCAAATTGTCTTTAAAACTGAAGGGCAGCAGAGAGTTACTTATAGGATGAAGGATCAATTCTCCTCATTAAAGGTATATTGCTCTTTTAATTTACCTTTGGGAAAGGAGTAGAATAACTTTACATATGAAGACTACTGTTTTGGCAGTGAGCAAACATTCCCTTTAAGAACAAGTTAGGGCCAAGTCCTGAAAGGCCATAGTGTTGAAATAGGAGGCAGGAAGAAAGCCTCAAGCAGTCCCCAGCAACCTGGATATAGACTTGGGAAATTCTACCCATAATCCCCAGGTAATGGAGTGGTGCCAAGGGTGTTTTCGGAATTCTTTCAAAAACTCAAACCTGATTCTTGCAGTCCCCTGCATATTCTAAGGTTTTTCTTTTATTGGAAAGGAAAAACACTCAGAAACTCCTTAGCATGGCATTAAAATGCCCTGACAACCTGGCCCTGAATCTCCTCTTCCACTCTTGTCTCTACTTGCACTCTGGGCCAGGAAGCACTGTGGGGCCTTTTTTCTAAGGGCACTAATTTTGGAGGCACACAAACATTCAGACCATAGGAGCCAACTTCCCAGGTAGACAAGTAGTCACCTGGATGGTACTGAAACACTCTATGCTCCTTTCTACGCCTTGTCTACCCTGATCGCTCTACCAGGAATACCCACTCTCTCTCCTCTTTCCCCTCCCACTTCAGTGCTTAGTCTTCTCTAGTCATCATTAAAGACCCAATTCAAATGCATCCACCTCTCTTCACTTTTCTTTGACCCATTTCAGAGCTATAATTATTTCTCCTTCATTTCTGCATATTGCCTATTGTACCCTTGACTCTCTCCAAGAAAAATGTTATCCAGGCTGTCTCGAACTCCTTGGTGGCGTTGTCAGTGAAATGTATCACTGGGCTTCCCATTTAGGACTGGACATGGTGGGGGAGAGCTGGTAATCATCTTAATGTCTCCTAACAATACCACCGCTACTCTCAGGGCCTCTCAGGCCCCTGGCAAACCTCATGAAGTTGCAGCATCCAGTACCTGCAAATGAAACTGACTGTCAACCGTGGATACCAGGACCTGAAGCTAAGTAAGCTGTTCAGGACAACTCATCCTTCCTTCAAAATGACAGTTTCCCTGGCCATGGGGAGAGACGTGGGAACACTGCTGCAAGACCTAGTGCGTCTTTCCTCAACTGCAGCCCGAGAACCATGGAGGCCAGTGTTGGCACCTTTCTTGGCAGGACAAGATACTTCCTTCCAAGTTGTTCTCACCTCGGGGTATGCTGGAGTCAGCTCTTACCCGCTCATGGGAGTGAGCTGATTGTCAAATTTTCAGGAAGTTTCGAACTGGTTATTAAGCATTGTCACTATTAAAAATTAATTATATCAACTTAAAATTAAACAAATTATATTAAAAATAAAGGTGATAAATACTTAAAACCTAATACTTCATAACTATTTTACTACATTTAATGATTATCTATGATCTTAAGGTGATTTATGTCTGTTGCATCTGTATGGTGGAAATACTATAAAATGGTGCACTGCTGTGCCTCTCAGGCATGCTGGGAGCTTGAAATTAGCCATGGTGGAAGTATTTATATAATGGATATCAGCAAATACTACGAATCGCTGCTTGCCTTCCTGCTGGTCCCACCACCACCAAGAGCAGTTGTTAAACATTTACCAGTGTACCACTGCAAACAATTCTTGCCAATCTACCTTGAGTGAACACAGCCTTCACCCTGGTGACCAGCCAGTGGTCACCCAGCCATTTCTAACCCTCTTCCACTGTGTCCTATGGTGATGTCACTGACCAGCCTCACAGGTCTTGCAGGTTGAAATGGAACAGGTTATGAGCACAGTGGAGTGCAATGCTTAGAGGCTGCCCTTTCAAGTAGGCTGATGAGCTGAGAATTAAGGACTAATTTGCTCTAGACTGATCTACCAGTTGGCCTCTAAGAAAAGGAATTGACTTCCTACAAAGCTCTATGTAAGAGTTTTAACCCAATCAATTCAACCTTGAGGCTTGGACCTCAGACACTTGATCATGCCAGGAGAGAGGCTGGTGCTACTTGCAATCACAAACTCTCAGCTGGCCGGATTAGGATGGAGACCAATTTCCATCATATATTTCTATTGTATCCTGGCTCCTGATCACACTTGGGAGGAGCCAACCCTTCCCTAATCAGGGAAATTCCATAGTCTAAGGGCCCTGGCCCTGTAAGAACATAGCTGTGCTGCCCCAGAATGTTAAAAGGCAAAGCAGGGGCTGCATATCTGTTTCTGCTGCTGTCTCTGTGGGTTTCCCCAATGACTGCTGCTCCAGCCTTTCTACTGAGAATGCTCCTGTCCTTGTTTATAGGACCCTCTCAAAGCAATTTATACATATTTCACTTATCTGTGTATTTACCTAGCTGTTTGTCTTTATTTTCCTTGGAGGTAGGGACCTATTTCATTCATTTAACATAACATTTATGATGCACCTACTATGTGCTATATACTGTGGTAGACTCTGTATACAGTAATGAATAAAGCAGAGCGGTGAAAAGTCAGTACATAGTGAATTAGTTTTAACTTGAACCAGCTACGAAAGTTGGCTGAAATTCACTGATTCTTCTTCATACCCTCATGTGCCTCTTCTGTACTTGTGTTTAAGATATGCCTTTCTATTTCTCTCTCCCTCCCTCCCTCCCTCTCATTCATATATATATATATAATTATCAGAATTTCCTCCTAATTGACCTCTCAACCTTTAATTCTCTACCTTCTCATTTATTTTAGAAACTTAAGTGAGAATCCTTCCTGGATAGGAAACTGTTACTCCACTTTTCCACAGGTACTATCTCAGCTCCCTCTTCAATCAAATATTAACATAATAAGGCAGCTCCTGTACCATGTCAGATACATCTCCTCACTGCCCTCAGGACACCACTCACTCACTCTATAGCTGCATCTTTGTAACAGCCAGTCTCTCACGTAAAACACTCCATGTCCAGCAACCCAGTTCCTTTTCCTCCTAAGCTCCACTCAAGATCCATTTAATTAATGAAACCTTATACGGCTAACCCTGCCTGGTCTGCACCACGCCAGGTCCTCCGACAATCCCTCTACACTGGATCACATATCTTTCTTTCTCATTTATCCATTCATTCCCATTGGAGATGAAATACATAATAGAACATGTTAAGAAAGATCCACAATGAAACATATTAAGAAAAATAAATCACAGCAAAGGAAAAACATGATCCAAGAAATAAGTTAAGAACAACGAGATCCAAGGAATAAGATAATTCCATGGAAAATTTCATATAGAAATAATGCCATGGGGCTCTGAACAATAAATAAATATAAGTTGGATTTTCAGCTCTTGTCTTCCTGTTGGCCAAAACAGGCCAGAAAACACAGTTACAAGGATTTACAGTGGCCATAAGATAAGAACATACCAGATTCTAAGGAGAAGCAGAGATTTACTATAGCATTTGGCATTTCTCCCACAGATCACGATACATTTCTCCCACAGATCATCATAAAAGGGAACAGTGTGCCCTACATCATTGCTAAGATTATGGTAGAACCTTTCAGAGGGCTGCTGCTTATAAAATGAAAATCGGCTGAAGCAATACTCCAGGGTACGGAGTAAAAGAGTAGGCAAGAGCCAGTGGCTCACCAATATATCCTCGCTTCTATCCAATCTATATTTTTAGGGTTACTGGAGGAAGCAGTTAAAGCAGAATGTAGCGTCACTTATTAGTATTTATTTTTGGCCTTGAGTGTATGTTTCTAGATGTTAGGGAATGTATCATGAATATAGTCTATGTTGGTGGGTCCGCAAGTCAAAACTATTATTACAATACTGAACTATTATTTGTCTTTTTCATGAGTGTACTGTGACATTTTCCAGAGGTCACATGACATGTGAAGGTGTCACTGCTTTAATGGCTGTGTGTTTTAAACATTTCTCAGTTTTAATTTCTAATACAGTAAATATTGCTATGACCCCTATAAACAAAAACCTCTTTGGTGTCTTCAGTAATTTGGAAGAAGACATAAAAGGGCCCTGTGACACGAGTGTCAGGGGCCTGCTGATCTACTATGCAGCTTTGTTACTGACTGTAGAAAACTATTTAAAAAGTCACAGCACATGTGCTCTAGGACCTATGATTACTAAAGTGATCATTCTAAAGAGAGACCACAGTTGGCATCACTATCTCAGCGGCTAGGGGAAAAAGTCAGCTTTATCTAAACAGAGCCCTGGTCATGACATTAGTTTAATAATATGTGCACTGCAGTTTTCACATTTTAAGGAAGATGAGAGGAAATCATGTAAGAGCTACAAAAATTGATGGAAAGGCTTAGGGTTATTTAATCCAAAATTGTGATTCTCGGCCTAAGGACTGCATCCACCTGTGTGGGAGCGAGAGTAAGCTAGGAGAGGGGAGTTGTGTGGATCCAAGAATCCACGGCACCTCCAAGGACTGCATAAGTATTTCAGTAAATAGAGGTGAACAAGGGGATGTGAGGGCTGTAGAAATTGACTCTAAATGGGGATCACATTTGAAAGGTCTGGGAACTTCTAATCTAGAAGACAAGAAGACTACAGTGATAGACTCACAGATAAGAGATATTTTCATGAGCAAAATGTGGCAAAATGTTCACAAAATTTTGTGGCAATGCCAATATGTGCACCATTCATGAAGAGCCATTTAGGTTAGACATGTAGGAAAATTCTCCAATGGCAAGGGCTTCCAAATAGAAACAGGTGGTTTGGGGACTGCAAGCAATTTCTTTTAATGTTCTATGGACGATTCAGGGACAATTTTGGGTGGTTGGCTGGACTAGATAAACGACTCCTTGTTCTACATCTGCTTATTGTCCTGTGCCCGTTTCATTCTTCACTTTCAAAATTCTGCAGCTGAATTCCCAACTAAGAAGAGCAGTCACCATTTCAAAGCCTCAAGAATGGTTACTAGTCTACTTAATTCAAAAGAGGAAGCCAGGTTTGAATCAAGTATCTGAAACCATCTACTTCCGTCTACGGGAATTCCCCTCCTTACAAGTAGAAAATGTGGATTATCTCGCAGGACCTCACTTTAAATGCCAGCGTACTGCTTTCAGAAATATCTTCAGCAGGGCCACTGCCTTTGTGGCCTCCCTAGGAGGCTGCTCACCCAACATAAAGGCTAGGCTCCAATTAGGCAAGAAAGACTGAAGTAACAGTGCCTCATACTTCTTCGGCTGCCCAGTGCTCAATGCCTTGAATATAGGTGGGGTTTTATAGATATATCTATATAGATGTATAATGTTCACCAAATTGGTTGAATGTGCTTCTTTGTTCGTGCAGAAATAGTTACCTTGACATCAGTATGTACATATAAGAACTTCTGAGAGACAGTTTCCCTTGGCTTAACCCCCTATATACTAAGGAAAACACAAAAAGCAAAATAAAATAACAACAAAAACTATATAGACTCATTGACCAAGGATTAATTAAGTTCCTACTTTACACAGAAGCACTTTGCTAGATGCTATGTAGACTTAATGAGATATGGTACCTGACTCAAGGCATTTGCATCCAAGAAAATGATAACATGGAATCGCACCACTGAAAATTTAAGTCCTATATCGATTTGTAAAAATGTCTTTACCAAATCTATTGTTTTGTAACAGTAAATAATGCTTGCACGATGAACTAGCATTTTCATAAGAACAATGTCCCCATCATTCATTGCTTCTAAACTACACATTTATAACACAACTTTGAGGGTAGAGGCCAGGTTTTCCATTTGGAAATGCATGGCCTTCATGGAGACTCTTAGAAATCATTTCCTTTTGATTGTTGCCTTCCTAGAGCGCCACTACTACCCTTTTCTAATTGACTAGACTAAGGTATCTCCTGTTATCAATTCATCCACCTGGCATTACTTCATATTTTTGGTTAACAGAAGTTTTCTTAAGTTTTACAAATCTATAGGTAAAGGATGTCAAGTTTGATTGGAGACTTGGTTTAATAACTAAAAATTAAATGGAAGCAAAACAAAATTTATTTTTACTGACTTCAGTGAATTCTGGCAATGTGTGAAGATAATTGTTTTCTAAGACATAATGACTGAATGCTACATTTTTAAAGAGAAAATTTGGGGAGCTGGTTTAGGCATTTACCCAGAGAGTACGACCTGAGAGTCTGAGGGAAGATTCCTTTGGTCCCAAAACGCCCATATCAGCTGGTGCAGAGAACAGAAATTGTACCATTAGAGATTTATTCACCTAGACGAATCATGGTCCCCTAGTAAAATGCATATACCCCTGAGAGAGTTATCACATTCAGAATACTCAGCATAAATTACTTCACCTGACTCTTTCCATGCACCATTGGTCTGGCGCACATGCAAATAGGTTTTGAAGTAGAAAAGAAAGGCCAAGGTCTAGAGCTCTTTTGGGAGAGCAGGCCTGTCAGGGATGGCAGAGGGAACAGTGGGAGGGAGCTGAGTCAGGGGGACATGGGAGGGCAAGAGATGGGAGGGGGAGTCTCAGAGAGAGAGAGAGAGGTGCGGAGGTCATTAGATGCTGAAACAACCTTGTGAGCTGCACAGTTCTCCCCAGATGGCACATCCAAGGTTTAGTGCAACAACCCTTGACATGATTTTGCCACCCCAGGGGGAGATGGCCGACCCTGAGAGGTAGCGGGCCAACCAGTTCTCATTCCTCATCTTCCCTCCATTCAGCTGCAGCTGTAAGAATACTTAATTTGTAATAAAAGTGAAGCAGTTTAAAAACCAAAGATCCCATCCGCTGGTTCTGAAAGAGAAAACTAGTTTGACAGGACAAGGTCCACAAGAAAGCCATTTGCCTCATATGGGGTCAAAAGTTCACTTCATGAACCCAGCCACTGCCACTCCTTTGACCTAACACGGAAAGCATCTGCCCCCCTTCGAAGTGCTGTCAACAGCCTGCACGGCTCCTACAGACACCCCCTGACAATGTTACAGCTGTTTCTTTGCCTGGCCAAACCGTGTAAACTTGCAGGGTTCCCTGCATTCCTTTAGATCAGGGCTGCAAGCTATAGCGAATGGTAGACAATTCAGCTCCAGTGTTTTTCATTTTCATTGCAGAACTACATACGCTTAATGTGAAATGCTTCTGCAGAGTTCCCTCTTAGAGACTGTGAGGTGGGTGGCCACCAGGGAGTCATCTTCTGCTCACATTTTACTGTGCTGCACTGAAAAACAAGTTGTTAGGGCTTTACATCAGGGAAATCAACTGTAGTCTTTGCAACACACACAGCTGTATAAAGAAATCCAATATGGAAGGCAAGGAGTCATTTCACTCCACACTCCCCGTGAACAGCTTCTTCAGTTCTAGGCAGATGCACTGCGCTTCTGATCCAGCAAATCCATTAGAATCACCTGTTAGAATGTCAATAAGCATGTCTTTATTGTTATGAGTAACACTGCTTCTTAATATCAAAACTACTTATTTTCAATGCTGGTTTTTAGTCACATATCCCACAGCTGAGTTTGAGCAGCAAAAACCCAGGGATAATTGGTTGTAATAAAAAACTTTTTAATGCTCTGTGGTTGGTTGGTTTGCAATCTGAACATGTGGCAAAAGCTGATGACTTGTGGTTACTTTTAGGAGACCAGGAGCTCCTGAATATTGAATGGCTCTGTGTTTCCATTTCCCCGATCACATTTCTATCATACTGCCAACACAGCAGCCTTCCACTAAAAGTTAATAATCAAAGGAAGAAAGAAAACTGAAACACATCATGTTTAGTAGCTGAATAGAAAACACTAGACGAAAACTTTCCCCACAGAAATACTTCTTCCTTTCTGATTTTAATCTTAAGACTCTTTAAATGGTTACAGACAGACTCTTCTGGGATCTTTCTTCCTCTTGTTCTGAAAAATTACATGTGTGTCAAAGTATAAGTTGTCTATGGCTTATTCCTTTGACTAAGTATTTGGTTGCGTGTTCAGAACTGAAAAGCATTCCACATATGGACTGGCCCAGCTGTAACTGAAGTCAGAGAACCATTGCTGCTCATTTAGTTTCACCTTCTCATTTTGTGTCTCCCTCACCCTTTCTACTGAAAGTAGGATGATGTCAGGCATGCAGTATTCTCCCAATAAACAGTTACAAATAAATGAATGAAATAATTGGTTAATGTTGCCTTTTCCTCTCCCCAATTTCCCCATGACCTCGTGCTGACTCCTAGGGTCCCAGAGCAATTCACAAGTGTTTTCACCTCCAGATAGCCCTCTCTGGCTCTGAATTTCTCACCGCCATTTCTCTCTACCTGAAAATGATTTTGGTTTTCCTTGGTTTTGCGAAGTAATAGTACCACATTTCATGATTTGCCATGTTTAAATTGTAATTTTGAAACTTTTACTTGTTCCAAGAATAACAACTTAACTCAAAGGAATCATCTCCACCTTAAATTAAACTTCATGCATGGGTAGCCTCAGTTTTTTCTCATGTAGCACAAATGACCTTAAATATTCAGGATGCATTGAAAGACAGTGGCCAAGTTAATACCAAATAATAATAATAATAATAATAATAATAATAATAATTCATAAGCACACACACACACACACTAGATTATTAAAAAAAATGATAACCAGTAGTTCAGAACTTTTACACTTAAAAGTAAAGCTATAAACTGAGATACATTTTTTTTTCTCATCTCACAAAACTCTACTATGAAAACAACAATGATTCAACTCAGAGAAGAAAGAGAAAGCAAAGGGGTATGCTTACAGAATTTTCTTCTTCTCAGTCAAGGGTACTACCAGGAAGACTGGAGAGTATAGAATAAATGTAGTTAATAAAACTGAAGGCTAAAGCCAATGGGACAGTAAGCACAATCTCAAAGCTACTGATGCATTCAAATGTTCATTCCAGATCCTGAAAGCATAAATGGACCAATAAACTAATGATTATTTCTGAGGATTTTCAGAGGACAAAAATAGGAGATATCTCAATGCTTGAATAGGTTAGAAAGCTGAATTCTTAAAACTATGCCTTTATCCTCAATCCCCAACAACATTCTAGAATGAATTGTTAGATTGTTTCTGAGTACCTAGAAAGAAAACAACAGGAGCCATCATGGGTTCACTACGAACAAATCATTATAGGAAATGTTCTCCATTTCCTTTCATGAAAGGTTTATCTGACTGTTACTGAGGGGAGTGTTCATCTAATGTTTCTCAATATCGGTGAGGCAGGGGATGTAGTCTTTCATAATATGTTGTGAGTAAATATATAGCATTATGGCCTGAATAATTATAAAGATAAGTGAATTATTGATGGTTAAACACATAACCCAAGAAGTTAATTACAGAATCCTCAACAGCCTGGGGCATGATCTTCAAGGAAGAGCAGGATCTCCAATCTAAAACCTCACACTAGATTCAACTAATGGACGAAAATGAACTAAAATTCCCCAACTAATGTGAAGAAAATATAAAGTCCTAAGTTTGAATTTGAAATTCTCCTGCAAAGGAACAGGGCACTCCTTATCATCATGTGTCACTGCCGACCTCCAGCTCGCAGCGGCTGTACTAGCACGAAGCTTCCCTCACACCCTCAGAAGCTACAGCAGTGTGATCTCAGTCACGGCATCATTTTGATTTTGAGAATGAGATTTAAAGCAGACAGCAAATCATCACAGTGTTACACAACACACACTTCAACACTGAAAATCTCAGTCTTCCTGACTCAGCTCTCTGTGGCAAAGATGACTGTCCTGGCAAGGAGAAAAGACAAGTTCAATCACTTCTCAGAAGATTGGCCCTGAGCCCATGGGTTCTCTTCCTGGGAGATTGTAACTCACAGTAAGGGGTAGACACATGACCACAAAGTACGGTGGGGATGGAGGTGGGTGGGAAGAGATGATGGGAGATGGGAAATATGGCCCAGCTCCTGGGGAAGGCATGTGGCCCACATTTGTCTAAGCTTCTCTTGTTCTTTAGTTACTGCGGTCTCCCTGTGCCAGGGAAAAGGTTTGTGAGAAGATCAAGTCTTTGTTTCTTTAAAGACAACAACAGCAAAAGACATTTCCCAAAGTTCATATTCCCGTATGAAAGAGAAAAGAGCAAAACTTTTGCCACTAAACAGGAAGACCAGACAATTGTGTTTACATAAGTTTCCTAGGAAGGAAGGAGGAGGGGTTTAGACTAATGATAAGATCACAGCTTTTAGCCTCTGAGTGGCTTTCCCTGACCCTCTGGGCTTGGGAGTTGTGGACCAGAACTCAGATCCCTTCTGGCTTTGACAAGGGAAAAACAAAACAAAACCAAAAACAGAAAGGGAGAAAGAAAAAGAAAACTTTCCCAAGTTACTGATCTCATTTTTTCCCCTTATTCCTTCTGTCTTTAGTCCATCCACCCCACTGTAATGAATGGTGGCTTTATTTAGAGGGGAAGGAAACCATTTCAATAAGATCCCTAAATATTCCTGTTTCTGTAGCATCACAGCCGTAGGCCATCCTCAGAAAAGTACAATCCCTTCATGGGGTTTATTTCTTGCTTTTGTTTTCCTTAATTTGTTTTTTAAGTTATATACTTCAAAACAAAAATGTATTCCAAACAAAATAAATTCTGTTTAAAAATGCTTACTGCCAAACTTACAAATATCTTGATAAGAAAATAAATAAGCCCAGGTGGAATTGACTTTATTTAGGGAGTCCATTTTACTATTACTTTTGGGTTCAGTATTAGAAATGGGGAAACTGACCTCAAGAACCGGACAACAGCTCATTATTTTGACCCCTCGACCCCTTTCTCCTATCCACGTTATTTATAAACCCTGGGTATCTGCTATACCCAGTGCCATGTGTTGGGGCTTTTTTTAGTCATACATTTTGCACCTTCATTCAGATTTGGCTGTAATCCCAGCCTGCTGGCTCAGATGCACTTCGTGGCCTGGCAAGAAGGGCCCTTTGAGGTCAGTGGGGCCCTGGTGAGGAGGGTGAAGAGCAGGGAGTCTGGAAAGACACACCAAAGGCGCCGAGGGCCCGAGGTAACTCTGCTCCTAGACTGTGACTTCCATGTGCCACCATGACTATCACCTGTACAAAATGCAACAACTACACCCAAAGGTTGGGGCAGTAAGACAAGTGAGCTTTGCAGAGTAAACGTCACTCCTAAAAGGATGATCACATCCCCTCTACATTCATCCTTTAGATCGGAGTCCAACTGTCCTATTTTACCATTGAGCTAATTTCTATCTACCCATATAAAGAGATCCATCCATCAAAATTTAAACCCATTTCTTAAGAAAAAAAGCTTTCTTTTGTCATAAAGCCCATGACTGTTGGATATGGTCACTTTAGCTGTAAAGTATACTTGACTGTCAAAAAACTTGGCATCCTTCGAAGTGCACACCTTTTCTTCTGAACAGTTTTGCTGAAAATTCTTCAGTTGGGAGGAGGAGAAGTAAGAGGCAGAGGGGGACTGGTAGGTAAGTCACATGGGGTCAGAGAGGGCAGAGGAGGAGGAAGAAACGAAAACATCGCCTGTATCCCACCAAACCTGATGACTATGGGTGCTCTTTCTTTAGTTTTATAATAATAATAGCTTATATCTGTTGAGCATTAATGAGCCAGATAGATTTGAAAGTTCTTTGCAGGCATCGACTGATTTAATCCTTACAATAACCATGTATGCTAGGCACTATTATTGCCCCGTTACATATGAGGAAAGTGAGGCACACGGAGGCACAGTAACTTCCCTGAGGTCACACCACTCATAGATGGTTGCGGTCCGCCCTGCATTGCTCCGTGTTTCTGCCTCTGTGCTGTGCAGCCAGCTGTAACCCTGGGCAGTCAGCATCGCTAGCCTAGAAGCATTCTCGCTTTCAGTCTAACTAATTCCCCATTTTCAATTTTCAAGTTTGTGACAGCAATTATATTTGTACATTTATTTATTCATAACAAAATAGAAATGATTTATTCCTTTGACTCTGGAAACTTCAAGGGGCTCAAACTCTGTGGGATAAAGGCTTTTTTAAAATTTATTTTGATTTGAAACAAGTAAGCTATGAGAACAGTAACAAACTGAACAAGTACCCAGCAAAAGGGGGCGGGAGGGTGTGTGGCTAGAATTCTTACATCCTGCGAGTTCATCAGGGACAAGCTGTGAGAAGGAAGCACAGAAAGGTGTAGGGAACATTCCAGGGCTGGGCTCTGGATAAGGACTGATGGCCCGCAGGTCAGCATTCAGCTACCTAGCCAGATGTGCCTTACACCAGGAAACTCGAACTCACAACAAAATCAGGTTAAATGAAAAATAAGGTGTCATTATTTACACAGGTGTGTTTGTTTTATGAAGGCTTAATCTAGGGTTCCTTTAACTACGCCAGTTTAATGTCTGTTTATAGGCTATTTGTGAACTAGAAAAATCACATGAGAGAAAACCAGATGGAAGGAATCTTCTCTAGAATACCCATCAGAAAGGAAGGCAAAGAAAGCGTCATTCATGTAAGCCAGCAGAAAAACAGACTCAACCGATGGCTATCTAATTTTAATGAACACAATTCCATTTAACTATTCAGGGGCTTCAATTGTCACACAAGTGAAGGCACAGCTCCCAGAGCTGTCAAGTCCCGGATGAATCCTGCTTCATTGAGGCACATATGTAATATATCCCTTTCACAGGGGAAACTGAGGCTCACTGAAGTTTATTTACTTGGCCCAGGTTAACAAAGTTAAAAATGATAGGAGGACAGGGAACTGGAATCCAGATCTAAGTATTATACTTTGCACATTATACTGTTCACACAGAGAATAAAGGCTAGGTCTGGGACTCAAAGCAAAGTTTCTTATCTACATAGAGCTGTATATTCTATCATTACAGGAAAAAAGGTAGTTCAGGAGTGTGTGTGTGTGTGTGTGTGTGTGTGTATGTGTGTGTGTGTGTGTGTACATGCACGCGCACACATTCCAGTTAAGAAATTAAATAGGTTGTATGACAGTATTCCAATAATAATGATATATAGTGATAAGAAAAGAAAAATCAAATAAAATCTTACATTGTTCATGTTCCTTAAGAAAAAAATGTTAATAAAATATTACTTACATTATTAACAATCAAGGGTAAAAAAAGAGTGAAAAACCACCACCATTAAAAGGGTAAATGCATGCTGGATGCAAGAGTATTAAAGTGTGTGTGTGTGTGTGTGTGTGTGTGTGTGTGAGAGAGAGACGTCCCTTACAGGATCCTATGTGATTGCTATACCAGCATGACTTTACCCTTTTTATGGTGGTTGGCTATGAGTTCTGCTCTGCTGGTTAATATAGATAACTATTTAGTTTCACCGAAGCTTGGAGAATTATATGGCATCAACTTTGTTATAGCTGTTCTCAACTTTGCATCAGTTTTGTGGCTTTTGCTGTCCCCATCTCCTGCCCAGACTTACCCATCTGCCACGTTCCTTTGCTAAACCATTTTGGAGGCAAGAGCATTAAAATGAGGAACTGGGGAGTGGGCAGTGATACACTGATACATTTACTAAAAGTAAAGTTGAATGATTTTACTACGAACGTAGTCTCATGAGACTTAACATCATCTACTATGAATGTTATTATTTCTTTATTACTAAGCAGAAGACTAAACATTCAGTGCACGGACGTGGCACAGCACACGAAAGGAACACCGGAGGGTTTTCCATCAGCCAGACCTGGCTCAGGTTCTAGCTCTGCGCTTCACTCTGTGACATACCACAGTCTGCGCAAGCTCTCTTAACCTCACTGTGTCCTGTAAAGAGGGACAACTCTAGGCACCTCGGAAGGTCTTGGGGGGATGCAAGGTGAACGCATCGCCTAAATGTCTGTCACACTCTGTTAACAATGAGTTCACATCAGCCCCTTTCACCTAGGACCTGGAAGCTTCCAAACTGTAAGGATTAAAAAATATATACCCTTTCAATTTTTGCAAGATTTGGAAAAGCCCAAGGTTGGGAGAGGCAGGGAAGAACCATCTTCTTTTGCAAGAGGTGGAATTTGGGTAAATGACAGAGAAAGAAATGAAGGACAAAGAACAAAAATATCCCAAAGATAATCTTTTCTAGGTAAATTTCTGAAACCTGGAAAAACGCTATAAATCGATACCAAGGTTTTATAAAGCTGTTCTAAACGTAAGTTGTATGTAAACAGTGTTCAAACAGCTTGAGGCTATTCTAATGATTTCTCTCACAGCTGTGGTCTACGGACTTCCTGTGGGGACTTGCACTGCTCCCTGGGAGCTCACCAGCTCAGACTGGCCAACCCCTGGGGCCACCATTTAAATACTTTGCTGCTTGTCAGCACCTCCACTAGAGGGCAGCAGGGGGAAAGGACAGGATGTCAAATGGATCAATGGTGATGCTTGGCAACAGAAGCTGTCAAGGGGGGGTATCAAGCAATGGGGGTACAAGGGGACAAGTCAACTGACTGCAAAAGATGAGAGCCCGAGTAATGAATGGTTTTCCATTTCTAAGTGAAACCAGGGATGGAAGGAGAAGAAGTTCAGCATTAGTAGGAAGTAGGAGCAAGGTTTCCCACACCAGCTAATCTTCAGATTCATGTGTGGAGTTTTCCTAAAACAAACTACTCCCAACACATAACATGCAAACACGCAAAATCCAGGGCATCACTCTAGGTCTTATGCATCAGAATCACTAGGTATGGGGCTTATGAATCTGTATTTTTCAAAAACTTCCATTTATTCTGAGTAACAGCCAAGGTTGGTCCCATTGGATGTGTGAGGTCCCTTCCAATTCTCAGAAGACTAGTTTCCCTGACATAAAATAGGCCTAAAGCAACCTTCAAAATAATGGTCAACTTGTCTATCCCTCTACTAACGTCTTTAGAGAAAAAAAGGGCAGAAGTACTGAAATTGTTAGAGTGTGAACTGCAATTTACGGTTTTCAGTGTTATGACAGGCGCACACTCTCTTAACCTTTCAATCCTCACAACCAGTCTGTAAGCTGAAGATATGACAACCCCATTTCCAGTCGGGGAAACCAAGTTCCAGCGAGGCTGTCTCAGGGTGGCGAGTCTAGAAGCCATGACTGTTGACTTCTGTTTACTCTACTCCATCACAACAAGGGTGCCTTTTCAATTCTGTTATTAATCTGGATTTAGAAACAATCTTTTCATCAAATGATTCAGCGAAACTCTAAGAATGATGCCAAGTCTAAGTTATACGCAAAACAGGAATGGAGACAAGAATCAGAGAAAGTTATGATGGCAAGGCCAACAGACCCATCTCTAGCCATGTCTTCTGGTGCTCCAGGAAGCAGAAGGAAAATGGTCAGCGGTATTTTGTGAGTGAGAAAGATGGATGAGGGCTCATAAATTGGAGGTCACACTTCTGTGGCTGGCTTGCCACATGGGAGAGCAGAGCGATTTCATAAGGGTCTTGTCACAACCTAATTCATAACCTCAAAATATTATTTCTGCTGTTGACCCTTCTTGCCATGAGGGTGCCAACTCAGCATGCACTTTAAGACATTTCCAATTTTGCAATGTTTCAAAACAGATTTTCAGGTAGATTCCAGTTTGCCATCAAAGGCTGCCCTGGGAGGACACAGCAGGAGTCTGTATCTTGGCTCCACTCCTGCCAGTCGCTGCTGGAGTCTCAGGTAAGTCATGTCACCCTCCTGGGCCTGGGCTTCTCCATCAATAAACAGAAAGGGTCAGTGCTGCAGCTTCCAGACAGACCTCGAGGCCATGGTTAGTGTCCATTTATTTTGAACTGGTTTCTAATATTACAAACCTAGCAGAGTCATATAAAATATTCAAGATCAACTTGTGGGCACACTCTGATGGGGGAGAAATGGAATAGTTTTCCATAGCCCTTTCCACCTTTGAACATGCTAGGTAATTTCATTGTTATTTTCATAGCCTATTATCCGCCTCACCTACCTACATCTTCAGAACACACACATACACACACACACATACACACACACACACACACACACACACACACACACACAAAGTAAGGAAAGCTTCATGACAGCAGGAGGTTTTCATTTTAATCTTTCTTGTTACTGAGGCATTCCTAGCACCCAGAATAGTGCCTGGCACATAGTAGGTGCTCAGAAAATTTTGTTGAATGAATTAATTCCTTTATCAAAAGTATAGTTTTTTTTCCATGTGAGGGAAGCTGAAGACAATAGCTCAACCCAGAGATAAGACATGACTATATCCAATAAATTCCTCATTTATAAACCATAATACAAATTTGGTTTTCATAATGAGCTGCCAAATAAAGGTTATTTAATTGAGCTGCCAATTAAAGGCTATTTAATTATGCCTACATGTGGTATGTTTGTTTCCCATAAAAATAATGAAATTGAGATTTAAAAATAATGTTTGGGAAGTTTTCACAAGGATTCTGAATGTACCATGAGATCCACCTGTCAGCTATTTGTTTTACTTGTAAAGCTTGGAAAAACAGCATGGTGTGGTTATTCTAAAGGCATGTGACAGTTCAGCATGTGGAATGTTCCATATTAATGTAAACTTAAATATGGACAATAATTTCTCTGGTGGTAAAAGGCAAGTCTTGGACTGAGGAAATTTAATCTCACACCAATTATATTAATTTCAACAGCTGGCTTTGCAGTTATCACCCTCTCCCATACTTCTTTTTAATAAATGCTCATCTGTGTCTCCCAGTTCACTCCACCAGACTTTTAATTCTCGAAGCTGTCGAAAGAGAAGTGACGGGAAGCATTTGTTGGAAGCATTCAGATGTGACTGTGCATTCGTGGGTATTTGTTAGCCTCTGTTTAAGTTGTAGCTTTCCTCATAAATAAGCATGAGTGACAGGCTGTGATCGTCCAACACAAATGGGACTCACAACCACCAGTGCAGCAAATGCTAAAGCTAACTCTTGCTCCATTCAACGTAAGAGCACCTCCGGAACATGGAACAGGTCAAATCACAGGGGAGGTTTAAAGGGAGAAAATGGCCTTTCATGTGAGTGGAGCTCCATCGGGCACACCGGCTTTTATATGGAGTTTCCTTGTTAATGAATATTTCATGTAGAATCGCCTGGCATAAATCTTGTAAATTCCGGTACTTTCATGATAATCAACCCAATCTCCTTAGTACTAGCAGGTAATTACTTAGGCAGAACTATTTCTATATAAATATACAATATCAGATTTAGAATTTAAAACAGGTATTCACAATGCCTGTTTCTTTTTGAATCAACAGACCCAGAGTGAATCGATCAAGGTCCACTTGGAGAATATACTCGTATACAGGCCTGAGCTTCTGCACTGACCTGATATTATCCTGTGTCTTCGATATCGGTGGCTCTACTTAAGGAGATCTGGGTTAGAGTTTTTAATCTTTACTATTTTCATTTGATTGTTAGCTATCATTGGAGCAGGTATGAAAAAAGATAGGGGAAAATAACAGATGTCTGTGACAACTTCAGTTCTTAAGTTGCTCGTTCAGATTTCGTACCACACTGAGAGTAGCCCCCCAAAATGACAATACCTTAATCTGTGCTGAATCCTGTCTGTCAGCATGCACCTTAAATCCTTCTGGCAAAACTGCTTGAATACAAGGCATTGCATGAAAAGGAATTAGTCACAATTAGTCAACTGGTAATTGCTGTTATTGAGCTTCAGCCGTACGGTCCAACTGGTTTTCTACGGTTTGGTTCAAAAGCAGCCCTTCTTTCTCTTGGGGCTCCCACAACGTTTTGTGCATGTTACATACATACGCTCTTTATGGGATGTCTCACGTGATCTCTCTTTTTCTTCTAACCTCTTTGATAACCTGGCAAACATTTAAGCCTCTCAAGGTTTATTTATTTATGGGTCTCTAGCACCTGGCTCAGAAAAAGTCTTAGATGAATGAACAAATGAACCAGTGAAAAGATAAGGGGTTGGGGGTACTGTACTACCTGGGCACACTGTAACTATCTGTATAAATATTTGTTTTACTTTTAAAAGTACTAAAACATGCTTTATCTAATTTGACCCCCACAACAATTCTGGGCCCTGTCATTTCAACATGCAATCACTCTAAACCAGTGGTTCTCAACTGGGAGCCATTTGCCTCCCAGGGAACAGTTAGCAATGTGTAGAGACCTTTTGGTTGTTACAACTGAGGGTGGGGGGTACTACTGATACCACCTAGTGGGTAGAGATCATGGATACTGCTAGCCATGTTACAATGCACAGGATACTTCCCACTGCAAATATGTACATCTGGCCTGCCTAAAATGCCAGTAGTGCCAAGGCTGAGAAACCCTCATCCAGGTCCTCAACCTTCAAAAACTATTGTAACCCTTTTTTTCTGTGAGTTCCTGTCCAACAATATTTTTCTGATTAAGTATATCCTATAGGAAATTACTCAGCGTACCATATAAAACTACTTGCATTCAGTCATCTCCAAAAACATACAAACAAACTAACCAAAAACTATGGGAATGGCAAGTTCATGGTTTGATTCTTCATTGCTGAGGAGGAATGTTTGGTTTGCCTTGACTGTTCCTTTATCAAAGGCACTCGGGTGTATCTAGCACCTGGGTTCTTCCACACATTTGAAGAAGAAAGAATTCATTGTCTGAGGTATTTCAGAACATTTACAAGCTTAGCTGTTTCTGATGAGTAAAGTTCCAAGGAGGACTGCTAGAGAGGCCTAGGTAGATTTAAATAGCAGCTGTTTAAACGAAACCCAGAGTCACAATATTGGCAAGTTTATTCTATTTTTTGCCTTTGAGAAAACCATACTTGAGTAAATGGGAGCAAGCAAGAAGTGATGGTACTGCAGAAAGTGGAGAAATGTACGGAGGTAGCCAGAGATCTCTTTTGTTTGTCACAACTGAGTATCTTTCTGTAACTTACAGAAATGATTCCCTAACTTAGTAGGTGTAGTGGTGTAACACACTTGGATCTTTTATAACTCAGTCTCTAGCAGTAAATTACTTGTTCAGTGAACGTCAATTCCCACAGTGCACCAGTGCATAGAACAGAGAGAACAGAAGAAGTGCAGGGCTCATCTTACCCACTGATTTTCTGCCTTTTAAAAATTTACTGAATTATTTATTCACATAAAATCATACCTGAAAACCCACTGTGTAAAATAAAAACGATTATTATATGAAACTGTGTTTGGGCAAGAGTGGGGTACCAGAGTTCCTTGGCAAGTCAGCTCCACACTCCCACACCAAAACCCCAACCCTGTCAGACCTAGTAACTCATTCCACTTTGGGATAATTGTAATTGACATAAAGTACTGTACTTTTTAAAATTTAATTTTATTATTAGTTTCAGGTGTACAAAACAACATAATGATTAGACATTTACACCCCTCACAAAGTGCTAATCCCCCCAAGTCTACTACTCCCTGACATCGTACGTAGATAGCTATTACAATACCATGCACTATATTCCTATGCTCTACTTTACGCCCCATGACTATATATATATGTATATATATAAAATTATAGTTGACATTCAATATTATTTATATTAACTTCAGGTGTATAGTGCAGCGGTTAGGCATTTATATAATCAATGAAGCGATCCCCCCGATAAATCATCCTACATATATCACCCATCTGACACCCTACAATCTTTATGACGTTATTGATTATATTCCCCATACGGTATTTCACATCCCCCTGATTATTTTGTGACTACCCATTTGTACTTACAAAGTACTTTCTTGAACAGCAATTTAACTGTCCTTGTTTTTCTTCTTGTGAAGAGAAGGTAAACAAAGAGGAGATTAGCCTTTACTGAAAACTAAGTCTTGCCAGTAACTATGCCAGGTTCTTAGCATGCTATCTCACTGAATTCTCATGGATGGCTTTCTGAGCAAGGTATTCTTATCTCTCTTTTAATAGATGAGAAATGAAAGAGCTGAGAAGTTAAATAATTTGCTCAGAGTCAGAGTTGAAATTGACAGAAATGAAATTCATACATAGATATGTTTGATTCCAAAGTCTACATTTTTTGGTATATTGTATTATTTTACCATGTTGTCTAAAAATACCTACTTAAATCCCTCTTCAACATGATACATTTAAAAGAAATATCTTGCCATTGCTCCTTCATCACCCTCAGATTAAATATCTCTAGTACCTTTCACATGATTTCAAGAGTCTTCACCATTAAGTCTGTATTGTTCCGGTTTGTTAATATCCTTCTTAAATCTTGATGCTGTGACTCACCAGATTGTTCTAGATATGTTGTGGCCAGTGTAGACCAGAGCACGGGTGCTTTCATTGCTCCAGATCCCCCATTTCTATTAGGGCAGCCTGAGCTAGCTAGCTTACTTTGGCAGCTACACTGTAACAGTTTAGTTACATTATACTTGCAATGAACTAAATATTAATAATGTCACCTCTCTAAGAGGACTTGCCGTAAACCAAGATTTTTACTTCCTTCATTTGTGAAATTGATTTTTTTAAAAATACCTAGACACAGGACTTTACATTTATCTCTATTAAATTTTATCTTGGTAGTTTTGGCCTGTGGTAGTTTTGACCGCTATAGGCTGTGAAGATACCATGTGTTCCCGAAAATAAGACCTAGCCGGACCATCAGCTCTTAATGCGTCTTTTGGAGCAAAAATTAATATAAGACTGGGTCTTATTTTACTACTTATAGTAAGTATTTTACTACTTATTTTACTTATATTACATAAGTCCGGGTCTTATATCAATTTTTGCTCCAAAAGATGCATTAGAGCTGATGGTCCGACTAGGTCTTATTTTGGGGGAAACGGTATTCTGAATCCTACGTCTGTCATTTAGCACATTAGCTACTCTTAGCTTTGCATCATCTGCAGATTTGATTAGCCTGCCTTCCTCATCTTCACTCTAGTAACTGATTTAAAAAACAAAAAGTCCAGGAGAAAACGACCTATTACAAGGGCTTAGTATGAGGGAAATCCCTTGCAGAGTACCACATCCATATCTAAGAAATAATAGAAAAAATAATTCTGGAGTTGAAAGGGACAGATTAGATTTTTCTCTCTGTAAAGTTTTATTAACAGATGAGCAACTGAGTTTGGAGAAATTTAAGAGCTTTTGTCCACAACCATAGAGCTGAGTACTGACAGAACTGGATTCATAAGCCAGAGTTGCTAACCGGCTGATGTTTTCCCCTCCCCCATCACACCATTAGATGGGATCACTAATGGCAAAGACGACATCCCAATTTGTTTTTAAATAATTTCTTGATACAATTTTCTTGTCTGACAATTTGCCTTTCTCCTAAAAGAGCAACACAAAAAAAGAAAATCCAGTGAATGAAAGACTTGTTTTCATAAGCTTTGTTTCACTGTCCCTGATTTACAGGGGAGAAACATATCAGAAAAATGGTACAAGAACAATATTATACCCAACACAAGTTCTATACAAAATAGGGAATGTTAATCTTAAGAGGGTGGGGAAAGGTTGGATAAGGAGGTATAATTTAGAAACGGCAAAAGCATATGGTACACCAGTGAGTCTGCGTGTAGTACAAGTCTATAGACGTGTTTGTAGAGAGGGGAGATGGCTTTCCTTTCCTTTGGCAGCTTCTGCATTCATGAACCATTCATGAATGAATGACACAGGAGAGCAAACCCAGAGTTGACTCCATAAGACAGTCCTTGCACCTCCCAGAACAGTGGAGAAAAGCCTTGTAGACAGCAGGGCTGGACAGTAGCAGAGGGTATGGTTCAGTGGCCCAGGAGGTACCTTCCCTGAAGTGTTTTTTCCAAGGGGAAGAGGTAGCTCCTGTCCCCTCAAATCTTGGCTCCTGATTTAGCCTCAGGAAGAGATGCCCATTTACTTTAAGAAAGTACCCACATTAAGTTTTATATATCATATATATGTACAATACATATAACATATATACACACAAAAATATTACACACACACACACACACACACACACACACGTTGTATGTGAAATGATGAGGTCCAACACTGAAAGTTTAAGAGCTACATTAAACTTAATCTTGGGGGATTTACAGAGGGAGTTCATGGAATCACCACCTGTCTTTCTGACATAACACGAGTCTAGCTAGACTGATCATGTAAAACAAATGCAACTTCCATAAATCAGCAGTGAGCACTATAATTAGTCGGCCACCATGGGACTCCTAGGACGCGAGAGGCAGTGTAGTGTGCACTCTGGGGTCAGACTGCCTGGGCTGAACTTGTACTTTTGCCTTCAGTAGTTATGTAAACTAGTTACATAATGATTCTTGGTGTCCTTAGCTAAAACAAGGTGATAATGGATCCTTCCTCTTAGTATTCTGTGGGGATTAACTAAGGTATTAAGTACAAAGTACTTAAACCTCAATCCACCAAAATGCTTCTATTCCTATTGCAATACATTGGTTATAATTCTGTCTCCCACATTCCCAGTCCACCTGGTGACGAAGCTGGGGAACTGTGCCTCACTCCTTTGGGTATCGCGTCTGCCACAGGGCAAATGTTACAGGAACCATCACTGAACTGAACTGACCCACCCAGTAGCACTCCCAGCATCAGAACCAACTCACTACAGACCTACTTGCTGTGTGGATCAGATTTAAATTTATTAATACGAAAAGTACAAGAACTAGAGCACCAAGATTTATCAAACCTACCGTGTTTCCCCAAAAATAAGCCCTAGCCAGACAATCAGCTCTAATGTGTCTTTTGGAGCAAAAATTAATATAAGACCCAGAATTATATTACATTATATTATATTATATTATATTATATTACACCTGGTCTTATAGTAAAATAAGACCTGGTCCTATATTATATTATGCATGACCCGGTCTTATACTATAGTAAAATAAGACCGGGTCTTGTATTAATTTTAGCTCCAAAAGATGCATTAGAGCTGATTGTCTGGCTAGGTCTTATTTTCGGGGAATTCACTGTTAAAACTATAAATATAGTAGTCTCTTTTTATAAAATTTTACACCATTATATCTTAGTTCTATTGTTGAAAACATCTTAAACATTAGAATCTTCTTCTAGACAGTTTTCTGGAGTCATTATTAAAATTATCTCTAGCTTCCACAGCTTCCTTATGCAACTGAACTGCTTCTTTAAGGCACGTAAAGTTATAAATCAAATTCTACATATCTGTTTGATTTGTATGTTTATTTAGGTCTCAGGGTTTGCAGTAATCCAACATGAAGCCAACAGAAGTTACCAGTTATTGAATATGTATGTGCTTTTCCTGTATAATCTCAACAGGTGGTTGGTTTATTTGTGTTACTCCCTAATGACTTTAAAGAAGGTATTTTCCTCCCATCTAACAGATGAGAAAACCGAGGCTCAGAGAGTTTAAGAAACTACCCAAGCCATTGTAGCAGATGCTGTCAGTGCTTTGCTGATGTAGCTCCATTAACCATGTTGTGCACAGACTCTGTGTGCTTTTACTCCCAACACCCAGCACCCTTGTCTCCGCTGGCTGCCCATGGCTGCTGGAGCTACCATGACCTGCACTTGGAGAACTGATAGTGTCTAGGAATTTACACTCTCCTGTGGTTAGCCCTTACCCACCCACTGAGGGCTCATGTGGACAACTTGAAACACTGCTTCCAGAAGGGACTGAGACAGACACTCACCCCACCACCACCCACCCCACCATGTGACAGTACTTGATATAGCATCCTTGCTTGTTTTTTTGCCCTTCTGTCTCATTTCCCTACACTTCTATCAGTTTCTCCCTGGAACATTTTCTAATAATTTACTTTCATTTGAATCCTAGTCTCAGCATCTGGTTTCTGGGGAACTCAATCTAAAAAAAAAAAAAAAAAATTACACAACTCATAAACGGCAGGGCTGGGATTCAAACTCAGTTCAAAGTCCAAGATCAATGTTCTGAAATCCCTAATCTTGACCATGGCAGAGAAGCAGGAGACAGGAATCAGATGTGACTGGTACAGACACTTGTTTACTGGTCCTACTCCCTGCACATCTCTGTGGGTTCTCTGAGTACCACCCAGGACCCCCTGACCACCCTCTCCTCCTCTCCCAGGGAGCTCTTCCACTGGCCCCCTACACCCTCCGACAATCTAAGCTTTTGGCTGTACCAAGGGAGTGATAGCCAAGGGCGAGTTCACAGCACCAGAAGGACATCATGCATAACCAATTCAAATGCAGATCCAAACGAGCTCTAATCAACTGACTGCAGAAATCAATCAGTAATCTACACAGTATTTACTGAATGCCAACTGCGGGCTCAGAGGTGGCCATAGTCTCATTTCAGCCTGGAGATTCAGTTGTTTCCTTCTATCTTCTGCTTTAAAGCATCAGTTGACGTAGCAACCCTCTCCCAACCAACCCAACCCCCAAAATTCAACAGTGTATACTTTCACTTTAGATACATCTCATGTTAATGAAAGTGCTTAACAGCCTTCCATTTTTGTGTTAATTATTCTTCTATTTTCTCCTCAAAGTAAGATTTTTAGACCTGAGAATACAGATTTTAAGCACCTATCCAATGGAAATAAGATAAAGACATTTGGGTCATAGCTATACTTTTGCTCACACCCGCAATTGCTATATACATGAGTTTGACATTAAAATATGGCCAGGATATGCACAGAAGTTAATCTAGCTCTTTCTATTCCTCTACCATGTTTCCATCAAAATAAGACCTAGCTGGACCATCAGCTCTAATGCGTCTTTTGGAGCAAAAATTAATATAAGACACAGTATTATTTTACTCTAAGACCGGGTCTTACCATGTTTCCCCGAAAATAAGACCTAGCTGGACAATCAGCTCTAATGTGTCTTTTGGAGCAAAAATTAATATAAGACCCGGTCTTATTTTACTATAATATAAGATCCGGTGTTATATAATATAATATAATATAATTAATATAATACCAGGTCTCATATACATTTTTACTCCAAAAGATGCATTAGAGCTGATTGTCTGGCTAGGTCTTATTTTTGGGGAAACACGGTATATGATATAATATAATATAATATAATATAATATAATATAATATAATATAATATAATATAATATAATAGCGGGTCTTATATTAATTTTTGTTCCAAAAGACGCGCTAGCGCTGATTGTCTGGCTAGGTCTTCTTTTCGGGGAAACAGGGTACAAGAGCTTCCAGGAAGTCAGGCTTAGCGATTGCTGTGAGGGGAGAGAGAGGTAGTCAACTGTGTTTACGAGGTTCAGAGCAAACATCCAGAGAGTATGGTGCTGGTATGGCTCACAAAGGAAGTTGGGCACCGTCATGTACCAGCTTGTAAACCTACCTAGGGCTGTCTGAGCATGGCGCATCGGGTATTTTGCAACATTCTATTCTGTGAAAGCTGATCTGGTCAAACTATGCCCTGACACAGGGCAGGGCTCTTTGACGTTCCCATCCTACTGTCACCAGAACACATCCTTTCATCATTAGCAATTGTTGAGAAAAGCATGGTGCCTCTTGCTCCAATCAAGGAAGCAGCTGGGTCATGGTTGGTAGAAGAGGAGGGAGGATATGTCCTAGATGTTAGGCAGACACAAAATGGTCCTGTTCTACAAAATGACGTCTCATTTTTGGGGAAGCCAAGGCTCCCCAAAATATTGCATGGCAAATATCACCAATTCAATCTCCACTAATGTGAACCTATCAGTACTTACACACAGCACATGACTACCTAGGAGTCAAATGTTCGGCTTATTATTACTTCTTGTTGCACAAATTTGGAAAGTTTTGCTAAAAGATTAGAGGATACACAAAATACCAGTTGTTTTTCATATTCAGAGATTAAGAAATTGAGGACTATATCAATATAACTTGGACTTTAAATTTTGAGTTTAATACTTGAAGACGGGCTCTCACTGGAAAATTAGAAAGACCTGATACTTAAGGAACGGGGCCGGGAAAATTGACCCATATGATTCCTAATCAGGGTCTTTCATAATCTCAAGTTCAATGTCCAAAGGGAAAGAGAAAACCTGGATTTGAAATCTGCAGGCCTCATTATACCTCTCTAAGTCTGTCAATATTTGAGGAGTTTTAATCAGGTAGGTGGGGCACAGATAAAGGTGGTGTCGGGGTTGGTGCTGGGTGACTGGTTCATTCAATGCAGGATGTTGGCCAGTGGCTGGTGCCTAGGGTACAGAGTTCAGTCACCTGGGAAAAGGTTGACAAGGCTTAGGAAGGCATTATAGGCTCCAAGGCATTGGTGTGTAGGGCAGAGTTCTGGTCCAGGTGGCATCTGAAGTATACAGCAGGAAAATGAGATCATTCTCTCCACAGGGAAAGCACACAAATCAGGGCTTAGAGTGGGGCATGGGGATGTTTGGGGCTTCCTGGAGGCCACTGTTTCTGGATTCTACAGTGTACAGCTATTTCCAGACCCTGCCCACTGGAAGGGGATCCTAATTCAGCCCCTTCCTGGTTAGGAATGGGCATAGAGAACATTAGTGACAACTGTGGGGCACGACCGGGAAGTCCCAGGTCAGGATTTAGATTCTGATTCCTTCACTCAACAAATAAATGAAGATCTCCTCTGTGTGTCTGAATGCTAGAGGATAGGCATACAGGGATGAAGAAAACATCCTTCCAGGATTTTAAGGTCTAGTGAGTTTTAAATAAATGTTGCAGTAATCATCACACATAACACATTAACAATATGTGTTACAACACATACACATAACACATAACAGTATGCAGCGGTCATTCTGTCAATCATTTGAAAAGAACTAAATTGCGTGTATTTCAAGCTCAATCCAGACTCTGTCACACAACTTGAAACACAGATGTCATCACAACTTCATGTAGAAGAGGGACACATGACACATGTCACCTCCTTTCCTCCTCTCCCCCTTCGCCCGACCATCCCGTGTCCTGCGTCTTGGTGGGAACTTCTATGACAACATCCTGAAACATTTCCTTCGTGATCGGGACGGATCCACCATGCTCTGACACCTGCAAGCCTGCCGTGGAAATGTAACCCAGACCCTGTGATTCGTTAAGGTGAAGGCTTAAGGCCAGTAAGTTGTTAAATAAACAAAAACAGAGATTCCTGATGGACGTATCTGATAAAATACCATGGATTCATTTTGAACACACTTGGGAGATACAGACCAAACTCTGATTTGCAGCTGAAGCTGAAAAAGTGCTCCAAGCCCCTGGGCTTCCCCCTCTGTACAGTAAACACCACACAGGGCACGAAGGAACCCTCTGTTTGTAGGACCAGTTGCATCAGATTTCAAAATGTATTTATGTCACACATCACCAGTGCCTCTATGCTGCTAACTACAGCTGAGGAGGAGGCTTCGTTTTGGGTTGGAGGATGACACCACTGACAGCATGACTTAAACCCATGTGAGTGTTGCTGGAAAAGCCAAAATTGCCTGGTGGTGCCGGCTGCTTGTGAAAGATGAGGGTAGTGCTGGGGGTTGTGGCTGCTGGCGACTTGGCCTGATGACAAGTTAGGAGTACAGTACTATGGATAAGTAAGTAGTTACAAGGAACAGGAGCCAGATGTCAAAAGATGCTTTTGTGGATGGCTTTGAGATGCTGAAAAGTCTTTATCACATAGAGATTACTGTTCAAGTTTAAATGAAACTAGATCTGGGAAAATAACCTGTTGACTTAAATTCACAGTGAGGAGAAAACTAACAACCACAGTTTCTTCCCGACAGGGTTCCTGGGGGAAAAGGTGCTGGGTGACTGACAGACACTGGGCCCTTTGCTGTGGAGGACGATCTCTAGCAGAGGCTGGCTGGGGAGGTCCAAGCTGGCATGGATTTCTGCACAGCTGAACCTGGGTTAGCCTTAAGCCAGAGGCAGAAAACCAGGTGTGTCCATGAACAAGGGCCTGTGGCCAGCACAGAATCACACATCAAATGTCAACCTCGTTCCTGTTTACCCCGTAACAGAAGCCTCAGTTTAGGCGACTGAATCAAAGTGGTGTGGCAACACTTTGCATACCAGGACTGGCTCTTGTCCTGTAATAGTTGGGATCTAAGGTGGAAGACTAGAAGTGCAGACGATTGTTGGCATGCGTAAATTGAACATTCAAGGTTTGGACTATTCTTGGGTGGTCCCAGTCCTTTTAGTACCAATTAGCTGAGGCACAAACCTAATCACTCACACTGCCAGCTGCTTTGCAGGGGTGAGTCACTTAGCTACTGTGCAAGCCTAACCGACCTCCCAGATTCTGCCCAGCGCATAGCTTGGCTTCTCTCAGCTCATCCTGCATATATTTTATTGCATTCCATGAGGTAAACACATACTCTAGCAATGATAAAAATATCTGGGGTCTATGAAGGACTTGGGCTATAGTCATGAATGTTCACAGACTACATGGGGAGGAAGTTCGGGCCTTCATTCCAGCTGTGGACCCTCAGGGCACAGTAGCCTAAGCCACACCATGGCCACACTGGAGAGCTGAGCAGACAATGGTAGGACCCAGGCTCAGCACAGGCAGGAATTCTGGGAAATGGTATAAAATAGAGATGGTTTAGATACTCTGCTGTCATCAGTCTCAGTACGTTTCCTCCCCCACGGAGCTGTAGCGTGCAAGTACCACTTCACTGCTAATAGACTGAGCTGTGTTCCAGGACTTCACTGTATTAAAGTGAGTCACTGCTGATGTTGATAACATTAACTAAAAATGTGGAGCCTTAGCAATGGATGGACTCACAAAGCTCTGACAATTCCTGAAGTCAAAAATCCACACGTATTTGGACTCTAAGTACTGGTGATTCCATCTCCTCAACATCTGTCTATGATCCATCCATCTTTCACCACCATGGTCACACTTACATCATCTCTCTCTTGACCTATTACAGTCATCTTCCTCTGTGTTCATCTCTCTTAAATATACTTTTATCCGATTACAAGTATTATTTCCAAAATGAAAATCTGACAGTATTATTATCCTGCTTAAAACTCTTCCTGAACCACTAAGGTGGTTCAGAATTAAATTACTTTCACTTGCCTGTCTTCTCTTCTATAGGCCATGAGCTCCTCAGAAACAGGAACATAAATTTAAAATTCATACTTGAATCCATAAAAGTGCTTGATAAAAACTCGCTGAAAGACTGTTCCGTGTCTTTGTCTGCAAAGGCCTATGCTCATATCTTCCATTGGCACTGTCTAGATAGACAAGACCAGAAGCGCTGTACCCTGGGCTGCTAGGGCCCGCTGAACTCCAGTGTCAACGCCGTTTGCGGTACCAGGAGAACCCGGTGACCCAGGCTTGCTGATATACATGGATTCAGGCCATAGCACTAGAGGAGACTGGAAGGTTTCTTCTTGCCTCTTGTGACAGTAAAGACAGCCGCAATCTCAAGCTCTGTGGCTTTCTCCCTCCCTCACTTCCAGTGTGAGTGGAAAGCCTGGGATTGTTCCTCCTTGAAAACTTTGAGCAGTCACACCCTTTGCTGTTTACCCTCTACCACCATGACTCTAATACTAGCTTGAAATATATCCTACATGCCTTGGCAACCTCTCAGAGCTCTGTGGAGCTTCAATTGTAATGGGGGTAAGGTTTATTGAGAAAAATAAATGTTCCTTCTAGTCAGCCATTATTTCCGATCTGTTAGCAATGAGAACAGAGGTGTCTTTTAGTTCAAGTAAGTAATGTGTCGCTTTGCACAGGTTTATGAGAAATGTTCAGAGATATACAGAACATTGTTTTGGGGATTCAGGTTCCTTCAGGACATGGCATCTCACTCCTAGTGTGTAAGTTTCTTACCTTGACAGGTATATAAAAATGATGCGGCACCTTTAAATTTTCAGAGTCATAAGATGCTTACTATGTGCTTTGCTTGCAAGCCACTATACATATGTGTGTACACACACATACATAGAATGTATTGTACATAAATTTTATATATGCTATATATAAAGATTACACACATACACAGATAATGCCCCATCACGAGCTTAGCCTTTTTCACTGGTTTACAACTTTGAGAAGAACTATGACTTGCTCGATACGACACTCACTTCCTCTCCCTTCTCTTCCTCTCCAAATACTACCCATTCTTTAAGGCCCAGCAAGACTTGCCTTTCCCAGGAAGCTTGTACCATCTGCAGGCCTTCTATAATTTAACTCAAATCTATTGACCTACGTTTTCTTCCAAAGGAAATCATTACAAATACAGTGCTCATGTACCACACACTCTGGACACATTAATCCTATGCCTTCCACAAAAGAAGTGCTCCAAAAATATCTGTTGAATATGAAATGTGTGAATTAGAGCCATGCATTGCTTTGTACAGTGCCCTGTCTGCAGCATAACTGCATGAACTATTCTCCACATACACCACCTGGTATCTATACCTGTGCACTTTTGTTTATGTTGTTCCTTGATCACGTTAGCTGTTCCTATAGTTGCCACCTGCTCTTCTCAGACTTGAAGTCTTAACTCAGTATTTCAGCTTCTGCTGAAATAACATCAACCTCCTCTGTGACATTCTTTCTAACTCACTACAGTCAGAAGCGACCCTCCTCTCTTCACTCCTCTTAAAGAATGCAGTTCAGGCCACTGTTTCCATAGTTAGCAGACATTGCCTCATCCCGTAATTCTTTGTGTATATTCCTGATCTCTTAACTCACGATAAATTCCTTGAGGGAAGAATCGCTGCATTCCTCATAGCCCTAAGTTCAATCTTTGAAAATGGAAAGCTCTAAAAATATATATGCACATTGAATTTATTAAATTAACTAGTCCAGTCCACCATGATTTACTGTTTTTCAGAGCATCTTGACCATTTGTATTCATCACACCATCTAGACCTTAAAGCTATACAGTCTCTCCTTCATTTCTAGAAGTTCCATACATCCCAACCAGATGGGGCTTTTTCAGGACAGGGGTTTCCCTCTCCCACCTTAGGGTGCTGAGGTCAAAGAGGGAGCATAGCTGTACATTGACTGAAATAGTAGAGATAAGAGCTAATTTGTAACAGGCACTGCTTGGAAGAATACTTATGTCCAGCAAATCTTCGTATACATTTCTTATTAAAACCACCATCCCAGGAACAGCAGTGTTGATGCAGCCAGGTGACAGTTCAACCCTGTGAAGCCCTCTGACAGTGAGGCATGATTGGTCACTCCTGATTTTGGAATAAGAAATTCTCCCTGTGACTATGCAACCTGCCTTGAGGAGCAGACATAGAGACTAATATTAAGGATGAAAGACAAGGACGAGAGAGCCGCTATTGCAACATTTCAGCTAACACAATGGTGGCACTGTTTCATGTTTAGTTCTCATTAAATTTCCCAAAGTACCATTAGACTTAATAAAAAAATCCTCTCAGGGCCAGTATATTTCTAATTGCTCATCTGCCCAGGCAAGAAAAATCCCTGCTCAAGACTTCCAGTGCCAACCTTCCTCAGGCATCACACAGATCTGTCATCTTCTACCAGTTCCTGGGCGACTTTCCTCCAGGTGACACTTCCCAGATCTCTTACTCAGCAGTGCCATTTCTTTCAGTGACCAAACGGAATTCAAATGAATGAATGGTGAAACTACAGTAGTGACTTTTTTTTTTTTTCTTTTTAAATCCTCACTTATATTTTTAGTCTGCTTTCTACAATGGGAAAGAAAATAAAAATAAAATGATTTGGCTACAATGCAGACCTGGCAGAAAAAGAAACACATGACACATAAATGTCATCTGAGATTGAATCCATGTCATGTCAGGTGATGGCTTTGGCTAAACCCATCAGATAAATGGCCAGAACTGGCAAACACACAGAGGCGTGCGTGCTCATGTTCAAACATGCTCATCTACACCTTCTTACGTAAACACCATCCCTAACCATCCCCAGGCCATTTTAAGGTAGAATTCTGGAGTAGCCATATATTCCAAAGGAATTTTGGTTAGCCCACTAAGAGAAAAAGGAGGAGGAACACATTTTTTCCTTTGCTAAATTACTTACTATGTGCAAGTACCGGTAGGCTACCTGATTTGTGTTTACTATAAAACCACTGCGTTTTCTTATGCTTTGCTCCTCCCGAACAAAGAAACGAAGCAAACAAGAAGCAATGGAAAAGCAAACCAAAAGGCAAATCTAAAATCAGCTAATGGTGTTGTTTGCTTCACTTTTCTTATGAAGTTAAAGGTTTATGTCCGCGCTAAAATGTCAAAGCAGCTGAAATAGATGTTCTTTGCAGACTCTCTCGGTCTAAAACGTAAGAAACTTGAGCTCCAGACTTTCAGCTGGGGATACATTTTAAAAGATACATCTTTAAAGATTTCCTTTGCCATACTTTTCTTTTCACAGGTTTTTAAGATGTCTCAAGCCTTCCCCAGTGGTGTGAAAGTCACCTTAATGAAGAACGTAGAGATTAAAGCACCCTGACTTTGGAACAGCGGAGGATCTCAGCTGTAATTCTTTGGCTCAGAACCAGGGTCTAAAACCAGCCATGGGAAAAGCTGCTGAAATGGAGCCTGTGATTCTCTCCATGTTTGACTTGCATAATGTTGACATTATAACACCAGAGAGAACCAAAACTATTTCAAACAATTATGATTTCTTTTCTATAAATATTTTTAAATTGCTTTACAAGATAAAATAACACTATTTTACCCTTCTTGTTTTCTTAGTTACCTTGGTCACCCTCAGCAGTTCACCACTATGGATTTATTTTTGGCTCAAAGGTTAGGGAGGACATTTTAAAGCACTACCTCTGCTCTTAAGCTATGCTTTCCAACATGAGTTGCCTGGTGAGTAGGAGACTTAGCTACTCTGAAAGCAACAACTGAATGTGGTGTCATAGCATAGGAGAAATAGATTACTTCTTTCCTCTGCTAAAGCCCAAGCAAGGAAAAAAATCAAGTACTCAAGACAATCTTCTAAAAAGTCTCCCAACCCCTATATATGAGTGCAGTTGTCTTGCTGGACAGAAAACTCTTTCCTCTCACTTCCTTTCATTACCCTTGCTCGTTCCAATTATTTCTGCTGTGAGACCTAAGTCTGAACAGATTGAGACTTCTCTGGTAGGAAGGAGAACTAGAACTAGCCAAAGAGGTGCACGACTTCTGCGTACTTGATTCAGCTATCTCAGGCGTCTCTTCCTTCAAACTTAGCCAAAATCACCCAGAGAGTGAAAGGTGAAATTTATTTGAAACCTGCGATTTCCATTCACAGAAAATGTGATGAAGAGGCCTTAATTGTGAACTCTGGAGATAGGCCATGGTGTCCTTAATCAGAGATGACCTGAGTGAGCAGTAGGTTAATCACCCTTCAGTGCAATATCAGTACCTTTCCCAGCCCCCAGGTCCAAGAGAGCTGGCTGGCCTTCAATGTAAATGCCCTCAGCATGATTTGTAGCATTTATTTTTGATGTGAAAACATCAGATGCCAAAACTAGCTACTGTATTCCTTGTAAAACATCCACAGAAAAGTCCTCCGAGTTGATGATTTTAAAGCTAAGAGAAGTTTCCTATTTGCTGCCACTTAAAATGTACATTTTTTTAAATTAAATCATCCAACACACTTAGATTTAACAAATAAAGTTCAGTGTTATTTCAAAACACTGGGGTTGGGGATGGGAAAGCAGAACTCACCGTCACTCCCAGAAAGAGCATCACTTGAGCCCGCCACTGCCAAGGTCAACAGCAGCTTCCAAAGATCCATACCTGTAGGACCTGCAAGCACACAAAGAAAACATGAGGGGAAGCCAACCAAAAGCAGGCTATTATCGTTAAATACGGTTTAAAGACTTGCTGAACCATGAAGGAGCGACATGCATGTTCATTCTAGAAGGAATCCTAGTCAGTCTTTCATTGCTCCAGAGTCTCATAGGGTCAGAATTTTCATGACAGCCAATAATGGGTTGTAATCCACTCTACTTCCTGTGGGTGCTCGCCTCAGGAAATAAAATGCTCGCATCCTAGCCGGCAGCCCTAGACCCACCTCACAGCAAATGACCCCACGCACTGCTTCAATAACAGGGCCAGTGTGGTTCACTGTAACTTGATCCGGAAATAGAAAACCTTGTCAGCCGTATCACCAAGCCTGGGGCCTTGAGCTGGACAGGCCATAAAAGGAAAAACAAAACAACCCACTGTAATAGTAAAAAGTCTCACTGTGTTTCCTAGTGAACGAAAGAGTTCAATTAGCCCTCAGAATACTGTGCTAATGGACCATCCAAAGGATTTAGCTAGAAGGCAGCATAAAGGAGAAGGTGAGAAGCTAAAGAAATCAAAACATCTGTGCTGCCAAGGTGCCCTCCCTAGGACACTGGGAGTCCTCAAGGGTTTTTAGTTGTAGGAGGAATGTGATTTCTGAAAGGCCCAAAATGGGAGTATCTCAGGGTTACAGAAGGGTCAGTTCCAGTCTCTAGCCATCTGGGATCCCAATGTGGCCACACCTTACACCCTTCAGTTTGATGAACGGGGAAAGTCAGCGTGCCTCAGCTAACGCACACCTTTACCTGGAGGAAATAAGCTTCTTTGGAATAAATAAGCCAGGGGTCCACTTCCAGGACCTCTGAAGATATGAGTTTGGACTGGTTTAAAATGAACTCAGCAGACTGTCCTCTGGAGAGCTGTTGCTACATCTGACAACTAACGAATGCCAACTACTGTATGGCTGAGCGGTAATAGTTCCATACAATTACACTGACTTACAAGTCACCCAGGCATACCCGATCACCACACTGGGAGCTCCACCTGCGCCCCTGTTGGTCTCACTTTTATTATTGTACATTCTTAACAATAATGAAATAGCCTTGTCACTAATTGGGCTGAAATGATGAACACGAACGTTTGTTTTCAGGGGTAATGGCTGCATAATTCTGAAGAGGTATAAAATGTCTGATGGTCTATACTTTCTACACAGTGGATGACCCATCATCTCCTTTCGTTCCATATGATTTTACATTCTTACAAATTCTAAGACAATACATCTCCCCATAAACTGAGTATGTTCCTGTGTCTCAGCACGCATGTATATGCCAGCACACATCAAAGAAGGCTCTCACACACTGCCTCGAGGAGTCGTGGAGAGGATCCAGTGTGACAGAGCAGATGAACACACTCTGCCAACTGCGAGATGTCATTCAAATGTGAGCTGTAGTGGTACCGGTGATGTTTTCAATTCCTAACCTGGACGGCTCTGGATTAAGGGCCTTGCATCATTCTCATCTGCTTCACAAATGTGAACCACTGAGTATCTTTCCCTAGGTCCTTTACACTTAGGTGGATAGGCTATGGAACCATAGTTTGAAGCCTCTAATAGAAATACATAAAAAGGCTAAAACCAAATATGTTATAGGCTGAAAAATGCCACGCTGTGGGTAACTGGATATTTCCTTTAAGGTTTTATTTTTAAAGTATTTGTTAAGTAGGAAAAGAAACTTTACTCTGTATATAGTTAGTTTTACCAGTCATCCCCCAACACGCTTAGAGTCAGGGAAAGAAGCTTTCTCTGGCACACGCTGTCTTATATCAAGTTGTAACAGATTCCCAGTTCCCAGGTAGTGGGTTTTGCTTCCCAATTGACTAAGGATATGAAGAGGTTTGTATTTCTCGAAGGGTGCTTTCTCTGGTTTGGAAGTCACTTCTTCAAACATCTCAAAGAGACTTAGCAAATGCCAGAAACAAGTGAATTTTGCTTCAGGTGAACAGTAGTTGACCCCTTCACACCCCCAAACTTTTGAAAACTGCTGCCTGAAAATGAACTTCACTTCTCCCAAACAACAATTCCTTTAACAGCCAAACATATCTCAATAGCAGGTTCTATCTCACAAAAGAAACAAATCAATCAGAATCCCCAAAGCAAAATTAACCAGAACATTTTTGCACACTCCTACAGAAAAAAAAAAAAAAAGAGGTATTCAAAACTGCTATTCTCCCAAATAGGAGATGAGAACAGTTTACTGCCACTGAGAGCTCTGCAGAGGGACCTAATTCCAACTCTAACTCGGGCTGAGAGCAGAGAAGAGGATAACTAAATATGGCTGGATTCAGTGAGAGCTAATTGCTCCATTAGAGACTAGCTCCCCTTCCACTGTTGCTGGACCAGTGGGGGTGACTCTAAAGTGGCCCCCGTCATCCTCCCCTAGTGAACTTTCTAGAGCCATCACATGACCTAGGCCAATGAGCATTCTGTTTGACTGGATTGTAAACTGCCCCCCTTCATCTCCGTAGAGCTACGTGGGGTAGTTTCTAGATGAGAGGATCCTTCTTTATTAGTTTCTAGCTGAGATAAAGTGTCCTGAGGAGAGAAGAGAGTTTGGAACTTTAATGTAATCTATCAATGATGTGCCAGATGTGAGCAGGAGAAAGTCCCATTTTTCCCTTTCCCCATTATAATTGGAATACAGGCAGGCATTGTTCAGAGGAATCTACCAAATTGTACTTTAGCTTATTGGGTTTTTTTAAGTGTGCAATATTTTTTCTAGGGAAAATCCCTTTCTAAATTTCTAATGATATTTATGCATTCTTTGGCTATAGACTCATGGCAAGATTTTCATTTGGGAGGGGGAGGAAAAGTTTCAATTCTTGCATAATGAAACTCACACCATTTCTACTTTCAAAGCTTGAGGCATTTTGCCTGCTCCCCACTCCCTCAAGGGAGAGCCCGTTGAAAAGCAGTGAGATTTAGCTGGCGTGAGTTTTAATTCTGTAGACTGCCCAGCACAGGAGGCCTCTAAATTAGTTAGGCCTATGTTATACTGACTTTTATTCTTTGGCTATAAAACAGTCCATAAACACATGAGAAGAGCTGCAGATTAAATAAATATATTTTTTTCCAACATGTTATAACCAACTCCAGGCAAAGAAAGCAATTGTTTCAATTCTCTTTCATTGAAAATTAGCAAGTATTTGTTGACCTACTAGCATCTGCTAGCAGGGTGCGAGGCACGATGCAGAATACAAAAGCAATCAAAATCATGGTTCTCAATTTCAAGAATTAGGCAAGATAGGCACATGAAACCGTGAAAAGCAGCAGCATACCTAAAAATGGAAGATCAGAGTAGGTAAAAATCAGCCACTGAATTGAGGGGCTTAACATTAGAACTACGTGATGGATAAGATGGTGATAGGTAAGAAAAAGTAAGAAGATATGGTTGAACTTTTGCTATGGGCAGAAGCTCACAGAGTGAAAATGTCCTGGGTATGGGTCTGGGTTCTGATTAGACCAGGGTAGTAGTCTGAGGGGGATGGTGAGATAGTGAACAAGGTTCAGAATTACGAAGAAAGGAATAAAATTCGATGGCAAGGGAGGACTGACTGAAACAGCATTTTCAACTCGTATTAATCAGAAAGTCACTAGAAGTTTTGGTACAGGTAAATCATGTGCAAAAGCAGATTTTCTCAGGATAAATCTGCCCCTCGTATCTTCTTCACTTAATATCACTGAGAAATACAGGTAAGATCTGGTGATGACTAGATACAGGAGACGATAAAGAGACACATGTCTATCACCAATGACTGAACATGTAGTATATGTGTGGATGAAAGATGGTGCCATGGACAGAAATCAGAAATTTGGGTTCTGAGTTGTTTAGAGGGAGGAGATCACAGGACTATCTTTGCTACTTGGTGTTATGGCAAAATACCAAAATGGCAGCTCCATCGACCAGAAATAATGTTTCCTCATTTTTTTTTTAATTGATTTAGCTGTGCTGATACTGAAAAAGCAAGAGCTGATTAAAAAATCCCCATGGAAGCAGAATTGTTATATTGCAAAACCAAGGCCTAGGTAACCTAATAAATGTGTACTTTCTGATACTGATGTTGATTATTAATAAAATATTGCCAAACTGAATCTGATTGATTCCCTGGTGAAGCTTTCCTAAAAATTCAGCACTGAAAAAGGAAGAGGCTAATTCCAAAAGATATTTGAAATGATCCATTCTAATTAGCACCAGGCATATTACTTGAACAGTCTACGTTTGAAATTCATGTTTTTACCCACTTTCTTTGGTGAGGGAATTTGAAAACTGGTGAGACCCAAAATGCCTTAGGTCAACTTATTTTCTTCCCATTAGTGAGGTAGAAAAAGTTCACAGACATTATTGATATAACTACTTTGCTGAGATTTCTCTTTTCTTAGGAACCAGTGGGGAACACAGGATGGGAAAGTATTTTAAATGTGTAATTAATGAGGGGAAAAAAAGATTTGGGGAGTAGTGTATATATTAGGTCTCCTTTTTAATAAAACAAATAAAGCATATATGGAAAGTACTTATGCTGACCAATTCCGTTATCACCAGTCACCTATGGCTAGTGAGCCCTTGAATTGTGGCTAATGCAACTGAAGAATTAACTGAGCTAAATTTTACTTAATTTTAATTAATTAAATATTTCAATTAAGTATTCAATTAAGTATATTTGGAACAGGTTGGGTATATGAATCCACTTTTTCAGCTGTAGATTTTATGAAATCTAAATACAGATTATTTCTGATGAAAGTAGCATTTTAAATTGAGATGTGCTGTATGTGTAAAATATACATGGATTTTGAAGGTTTGGTACAAAAAGGATGCAAAATATTTCGGAAATGTCTATGTTGACAGTATGTTAAAATCATATTTTGGATTGAGTTAAATAAAATATTATTAAAAATTAATATCCTGTTTCTTTTTATTTTTTAAAATGTGATCGGTAGAAAATTTTACATCACATATGTGGCTTGCATTGTGTTTTATATTTCTATTTGACAATATTGATATATACATTTCATGGTTTGTATGGTTGTACTTGCATTCATAAATATTAAATAGTGAGCATATTGCTTCTGTAATAAAAACAATAAACAAAATACAATTTTATATTTCTAGTGACATACAAAATCATTGTGGTTATGTTTTAAGAGGTCCAAATGCAGAATGATGGGGACAGAAGATTCACTGAAGAGTTAGGTATGATTATATGTGTAGAATGTTTTTTTAGGTATCCAGTATGCCTTTGTTTACCTTTAGAAGTGTGACAATTCACACTGTATCACTCTTTGAGTCATAGACAGTGGTATACCGATAAATATTTAACAACTTTCTCTCTGGAATAAAGAAAAGGGCCATGATTTGTAGCGATTGCCAATTTCTGTGATGTAAACACCTCCACTAGTGCTGATTTTAAGCTACCAAGTCATGAACCTGGATTCACTAAGTCACTGGATTCACTGAAGTCACTGAATGTGGGTTCACAAGCCAGGAGGAGCTGGACCCAGCACACCACCGGCTGGGGAAATGAACGGTGCTATCTAGGTTACGTGTAGGTAACAGGTACAAAGATTAAGCAATGTGCTGACATTGATACAAGATATAAGAGTGCTTCTGGGTGAACCCTGTATACTTGATTTCATTTGATGCCATCTGTTGCACTGTCAGCTGGTCACACTTAGTTAATAAGCATTCACAGGTACTTTCTCAGGTCTTTAGAAATTAATGTCAGCCTTTACTTTAGATGCCATCCTTGTCTTCACTTACAGACAGGGGAAGCTTAGGGGTTAAGAGCATGTGTTCTGGAGTCAGAGAGAGCTAGGTTCAAATCCTGGCTTTACCAAACCTCATTTTACTTATCTCTAATATGGGGATGATAACTGTATTACTTTTTTTCATAGCAAAATCAGGAGGGCATTAAACGAGATAATTTATTCAAAGCATTTGGTATGCCCTCTGCCTGCATCCCATAAATGCTAGCTATTATTAGACTCTTTCTGATACTAGTAATAAATAGACTATGCTTTATAATATTTCCATGGTGCAGATTGAGAGTGGGTCCTATATTTGTATGTCTTGAAATGGAAGCCTAGGGAGGTGGCAAAGCTATTGGCAAATGTGATCTTCGGCAGCCAGAATATGTAAGACTCCCTTCTTCAATTACTTATAGCATGTAAGCGTCCAGGGAAAGTGAAGGCTCATCATAATGTAATGTGTGTATCTCCTCAGATAAGGCAGGGATGCTGCCCATTTTTGCTCAGGTGTACAGGCAACTACATACCTTCGGACTGGAGGCCCAATTGTGTGGGAAATAATCTAGAGGCTGATTTCACCCCTTATCACTATTTCAGCTACTGTAAGAAAACTCTACACTGTTCTTACTGGGTCCGGATCATTTGTTTTGTGAATCACAGATTTCTAGAACTGAAAAGTAGGTAGATGAATTCCAATGACAAGAGGGTTGACTTGACAAAGGTTGGACTCTCGTGAGAACAGAGAAGGCAGCTGGGTTATAGGAACCTGGGTCTTTACCTCTTCCTTTCTGGAGGAGGGAGAAAATAAGGGGCATTTCAGTACTAAGTGCTTGGTGCTGTTCCTATCTTGGTATGCACGTGTCTTCTGTTGGTAGTGGACCTTTTTCAGTGCATGGAGCATTCTGTTTGAGTTCAGTAAGATCCAGTGACACTTTGCAACAGTGGCAATTCACCATAGCAACTATTGCTATGGATGGCTGTCAAACTCACCCAGCCCAATTCACTTGGTGCGTCCACTGATTCACAACACAGGTGTGACTCTCACATGGAAGAGAAAATCAATTACATAGGTGCTTATTTGAACAATGTGTTCCTTTTTATATCTTACTTTACACCATTGCACCTACCAAGTCTTTTTTTCCAAAACAGATTTTGAAAAAGCAAACCTCTCACTGCATTTCTGATTCCTCTCTCCTTTTCCACAAGGCTCTTTTTTAAATGTAATTTTTTTTTATTACTGTGATAGATTATATAGAATATGGGGAATGTGCCTTAAACAAAGTTGAAGATATTGGAAGTTTCTTTTATACTCTCAGATGGGAATTAGCTTTGTTTAACCTAATTTAATAAGAAATGATAAGCTGTTGAAGACAATATTTCATAGAACGAAGTCTTCAAATGAATACATGCATTATCTTGATGACATTCTAATCGATGATGATTAGTACAATAACTGATAGTGTGCTAGCATACCCAGACAACAGAGAGCAAAACTGGGAGAAGCTCTTCTTTCCTTTAATCCAGTCCAAAATGATGAAGTTGTTCTTTTAACGTAAACCAGTTGGGAAACCAAGTGTGAGGCAATGTGATCTCCTGGGAAAAGCATTGCTGGAGGAGTCAGCAATCCTGTGCCCTGGTGCCAGCCCAGCATTTCCTGACTCGGTGACGCCAGCAGTCATTTAATCACAGTGGGTTTCAATTCTCTCATCTGCATAACATTCCATGACTTTGTGATAAGCTAAATCCCCCCTTGTGTGACGTAATGACAGCTGCCATTCACTGGGGACTACTCCTGTCCTGATGCTGCCAGCCTCCTGTCCTTCTCTTCTTTTAGCTGTGAGCAAACTAGGGGGAGTAGTCATGTCTCGCTCTCTATCGGAACCCCAACAATTAGCCTTGGGCCTGGCACAGAGTAGATGCCTCCCCAAAAATCTGCCCAATGAAGAAGTGTGCCAGGTGTCTTATTTTCTTCAACTTTTACAAAGACTCTGCAAGAGAGATCCTAATTTCAAAAATCAGAAAATGAAAGTTTAGAGGAATTTTGAGAGGTGATTCCCCTAGACAGAATATTTCTGGGTAGCGATTGGTTTCTTTTAAAATGCTACACCAGTCTGAATAAACACCTGTGCAGGATACCAACGAAGCAGGAAAAACTACAGAAAAAGAAAAAGAGTAAAGTTTACGTTTGAATTATAGACAAGGGCAGACACCGTAGTATTTCCAGTGAGCCGTCAAGGACGGTGATAATTCATCAATGCTGACGTAGCAGTTTCTTTGGGAACAGTATTGCTCAAGGGGTATAACATTCATCTCTAGGCCTTTGAGCCTCCAAGCACCTGATCTACCTTCATGTGCATTCCTTAAGAGCTATGATGTGTGCTCTTTCCATGACACAGGGGCATCCCCCCACCTCCTTTAAGCCTATACACATAAATAGAAAGAAATCTATTTGGCCAGACTGACCAGCTGCCAAATAGGTGGCAAGCACAGGGCAGATCAATGTCACGTCTTATCTCCAGGAAGCGTATAAGATACCACTGCACTCCTTCAGATATGGAAGGTGGAACAGCTTGGACTTGCACCATGCATTGTTAATAGCTTTAATAGAAAGTGCTCTCCCGAACAGTGCTGTGTCACAGAAATAGAACGTGCGCCCCACATGCTAGCCGCGTACGCAGCTTTAAATTTTCTAATAAGCACATTAAAAAAGTAAAGAAATACGTAAAATCAATGTTAGTAATATATCCCACTTGACCCAATAGATCCCGGAGTATTATCATTTCATCATGGAGTAACCAGGAAAAGTATTAGTGAGCTATTTCACACGCTTTTTTCATGTGGAATCTTTGAATCTGGTGTATTTCACACTCACAGCACACTACAACGGGCACTGGCCACATCTCCAGTGCTCAATAGCCACAGGCAGCTAAGTGGCTACTGCACTGGACTGTGCAGCTCCAGACACTGAGAGATTGTGGGCACGCATGTTGCCAGCTCCTTGGCTAGTGCAGAATGTATTGTATCTGTGCTTATTCTTGCTTCTGAGCAGGCCAAGCTTTTGAGAAGAGACCTTTAAACAGTTATTTTGCTAGGTCTAATAGCTGCTTCTTAAAGCCCTAGAAAGAAACAGTCTTGAAACCAGATGCATGGTGTTCCAGACTGCCCCAACACTCATTTTGCGTACAATTACTGTGTTTCCCCGAAAAGAAGACTTACCTGGAAAATAAACCCAGGCATGATTTTTCAGGATGATATCCCCTGATGCGTCTTTTGGAGCAAACCTTAATATAAGACTCAGTCTTATTTTCGAGGAAACACAGTACTGAGCACTGAACTCTGCATACAAATTAAACCATAAACCTTTTGTTTGTGTCAGAGAACACCAGATCTGTCACCGGTTATGAGACTTCAAGTGAATCATTTCTCACTCTCAGCTTCTTTACCTCCAAAATAGAATGTTTGGAGCTTATCAATAGTTTTCAGCATTGGCTGCAAATTAGAACCACTGCGGAAACTTAAAAAAAAAAAAAAAATGCCCTGGCTTTGCCATAGAGAAATCAGAATCTCTGGGGTAGGGCCTGAGTAATACTTCACAATTTTTGTCATACAATTCTAAAGTGCAGCTAGAATTGAGAATCACTGATTTAGTGCAAACCAAATGTGCTATGATCTTTAAGATTGTGAAAAATAGAGCTCATCTCCCCCAAGGAGACTTCCTCAGCTGAGTGGAGTGAGAGGGAAGACATATCAGTCTTCCCCATTCAACCAACCAATAGATGTACTTCTTATAATAGAGAACCTTCTATGCTAAGTGGTTAAAATACTAAATGTGAAGCTAGGTTAAGAAAATGTCCTATGTAATGGCAAGATACAAAGACTACATGTAAATAGATGGAATCAGCCACCCGCTGACATGATCACTCAAGTAATGACAAACATGATTTCAAAGTCTGTTCATGAGACTGGCTAGGCAGAATGTTAAAGAGGTCCCCTTAAGATCGTCATCTGTGGTTATTCAATCAAACACTAACCTAGGTACTGCTCTGAAGGGACTTGGCAGACGTAATGAAGGTTATTAATCAACTGATTTTAAAACAGGGAGATTATCCTGGATTATCCAAGGAGTCTGTGTAATCACATTAGCCTATAAAAGCTGGCTAGGAAGTCAGTCGGTGAGATGTGGTAGAAGAAGAAGTCAGAGAGACTAGAAATTCAAGAGGAACTTGACTTGCTGGTGCTTGAGGGGACCATGAAGAAAACATGAGATGTAATGCAGCCAATCCCTAGGAGCAAAATCTGGCTCCTAGCTGACAGCCCGCAAGGAAATCGGGAAGATAGTCCTGCAATGGCAAGGAACTGAATTCTCAACTACCCGAACAAGCTTGAAAGCAAATTAATTCCCAGAGCCTCTGTCATGCAGCCATAATGACACTTTGACGTCAGCCTTGTGAACTTTACACAAGGAATCCAGCTGAGTCCTCCTGTGCCCAGACTTCTCACCTACAGAGCTGTGAGATAATAAATGGGTGTTGCTATAAGCCACTAAATTTATCATTTGTTATGGAAGCAACAGAAAACTAATATAGTTTCTCAAAGTCCATTAGAGAGTCCAAGGTTGACTTCCTAAACATCAATCCCGAAGACAACTATCCAGTCACCACTGAAACATGTCTATCAGAAGAGGGGCAGAGTGTAAAAATTTGGAGTCAGAAGGAACTTTAGAGACAATCTAGTCCAATCAATTAATGATGGATGAAGAATGCTGAAAAAAAACAGAGAGTAAATAATTTATGGCTTTGTCTCTTCTAACTACCTTTGACCAGCCACCAGCAATGTCCCAATACAGAAACAGAGCTTAGGGACGCTCTTCCCTAAATTCCTTCAGTTCCCTCTATTCCAACTCTACAGTTGCCAAATTACCTTCTGATTCTTGTCTTTTGAATTTGCGATCTTTCTGGAAAACTAACACAATAACAGCTGAAATGAAAATTGCTTGACAGTGGAAATGAAGAATAAGCAAATGTATTGGCATTCTGGTAGACGGGCCCATCTTTTGAAATTGGCTAGTTTAAATCGGGCCCCTAGAGTCTGATTACCTCTGGGTCATTTCATGGGTCATTTATTTTTTGAACACATAAATCTGGGCATGAGATGACCTCAGAGAAAGCGAGAAAGCCAGAGAGAGCCTGTCTAAATCAGTTTGCTGGCCTAGCTTCTCATCTTAACCTCAGGTCTAACTAGGAAATTAGAAAACAGATGATGTGTCAATGGAAAGGTAAATCAAAACCAAGGTCAAAATCTATGACAGACTAGGGTGGGGGAAGATAAGGACAAGGAGTATGTATTTATGGAAAAAAAAAAGTGATATGGAAGGGGGAAGGACAGGCTATCTTTGTAACATGGCCTTGTAAATCTAGCATCTTGGCTCAGGAAAGCCTGTTTTCAGTCCTTCCGAACTAAACGGTCAATTCCCAGGATCCTGTTGTTTACCACCCTATGAGACCACCACAGCATAACTCAGGAAATTGTAATTCAATGACCTAGCTGTGTATCTCCTAAATCAGTCGGCTGGAGGCTGGCGGATAAGGGCTGGAATGAGCATGCTGAGCCAAACCCTGAACCACTATTGATTCACAGAGACTCTCCACCTACCAAGAAGTCAAGGAATAGACACTTAAGTGCTTTTTCATTGCCATCTGTTTGAGTGAAATCAGTTATTTCACATCTTGTAGAACAGCGATAAAACATTTACCTTCCCATTAAACTGAAAAATGATTCAAATGAATTTTTCACTTTCAACCACTTGTGATCAAGTGACCAGTTAAAACTGTACTTCCAAATGAGGGAGAAAAGCTACAGGGAATCCCCCAGGGTGGCAGTTTATATAGAGCGTCATGTAAATGCTAAAGAACCAGAGGGCAGGGATCTCAGACCCAGGGGAATAACACACCTGGATGCCCATAAGCATCTCAAATGACTCCTGTCCAAACCGAACCCAGCATTTCCACCTGCCCCCAACCCCTACCTAATGAACAAACAGCTCCATCTCATATTTCCTGTTTTGCTTAATGAGATTAGGGTTCCCCAAGTTACCTGAATTAGATACCTTGGTTACTCCATCCCCTCTTATGTGTAACCTGTCACCGTAAGGGGGTGATTCTACCTCAGAATTCTCTCTGGAATAATTCCTCCTTCCCCAGTCCTAGCCCTTCTCTTTTCAGGACTTCAAACAGCCTACTTCACGCTCTATCTTTACTTTCTGGGCTGCTGCCAGATAAAACATAAATCTCTTTACTCTTCAGATGACACTTACACGTCACCACCTCCATGAGGTCTGCCACACTCCCCTGAACCTTAATTGTTCACTCCTCTGGGCCTCAACACAGGCTTGTTTTAAACCTCTAATATCAAATGTGCACAGAATTGAAGTCAGGGAATGATGAAGCCGTTTGTGGAATAAATGGGTTCTTAGTGCCTGTGTTGCTATCTGTAAAGTTCTCAGGGCAAGACACAGATCCAATTCATCCATTTACCACTCTATCCGCCTCCCTTCTCCCCCTCCCCATCCCCAAAATGCCTTTCAGGATTTGATAAGTGAATAGACATGTGCTCTATATGTGTGGGTTTGGGGGGCGTGTTGTTGGGTATTAGATAGGCCAGGGGCATTAGACGTCCCCCCACCCCAAGAATATCCACAACACCATCTAGCTATTGTTTCTCGATCTTCAGGAGAAGTTTAGTTTCTGTAAAAGAGAGAAGGAAATTTGGGTGTTAGAGGATGAGCCGATGGCTGATCTTCGGGCTGCCAGCACACGACCTGAGGGAGCTTCGTATAGATGCAAGAGAATTTCACAAAGGCAAGGAAGGTCACAGTTAGGTCAAAATCCTGCCTCGGACCCACCTGAATGACTGCCTCTGCCGCATTACCCCTTCGGAAGGTGGCAGAGCTCAGCTTCCTAAAGGTCCCCATCAGTGCCTAACCCTCAGTCCCCTCAGAAGCCCCTTCCAATCTGCTCTCTACTTTTGCAGGAAGGACAAGCAGAAAGTCAAGAGAAGAAGAAGAAAGATGTGTGCAGGTGGCTTTCTGCTTTCCATTTATCACCTGCACAGGACAGAACATGGATCACCATTTTTTTTTTTCCTTTGCAAGTTATTTCCCATGCTCAGCAGATTATAACACTTAAAGGACAATTCTTTTAAAGATAAATGGCTTCACTAGTTTCTCTATGAATCAGAATGTCAGGGCTTAGTGGTGATCGGGGCCAGGAGGACCACTGAGGAAACCAGAATCACAATGAAAATATGGGCGCTGGACAGGGCCCTCAGGACCACGTCAGTCTAAAGGTCTCAGTTTATAGATAAGGTGAGCGGAGCCCAGTGAGATGAGGCCACGTAAGACCCCACTAGTGGTGAGAGACGAGCTGGGAGCCACGCCCAGGTCTCCTATCACTGGTTCAATGGGTTTTTCAGAACTCCACGCTGTCTCCAACCTGTCACTCTATTTCCAAGGAGCAGGTCAAGGAGCAAAAACGCCACGCCTCACACGTGGTGTCACACATGTCGTTTATCATCAGGCGTTCAGTACAAACAAAGCATAACAAATTTGGGTATAAGGCGAACCAGGCTCGTCTGGCTGCCCCAGCCACCTGGCCACTCGTCCACCCTCAACAGGAGCTGAGTCGCCCTTGCCACCTTCTTTGAAGTAGACAAAGAGCCCTGGAGTAATCCAGAAAAGGAGTTTACTCGCAAACCCCTCAAGTCTGGACCAAGCTGAGCCTAATTTTCTGAAAATAATCCTGGTTAGAACCTTGCAAAAACCTATTCTCCACACTGACAACAGTGATTTTCTTAAAACTGTAGATCGGCCGCCTCTGCTTCAAACTCTCCAGTAAAAATGATAAACTCTTCGAAAGATACATGCAGCCTTCTGTGATCTGATCTAGCCTCTTTCTACCTTTCCAGACCATCTTCCACAAATTCCCCAAAGCTCCCATTTCCTCTGTCATTGGAGGAAACCTCTGAGAAGGTTCCAAGTTTTTCACACCTCTGGCCCCTCTGCCTCTTGCCCTCTTCCTACTTCATCCATCTCTGCTACCCATTCCCCCCAACCTCAGCTCAAGGTCACTCCAACTTCTACGAATTTCTAGCAACACCACCTCCCTCTCCCTACCAGGTGGAGTTAGGTGTCCCTCCTCTCAGCTTCTGTAATAGTCTTGATGAACCTCTTAGCACAGCACTGTAAGATACCCATGGTTTTCTTATTGCGCTCCTGAGGGTCATACTTGTATCCCCCACTACCTGACACAGTGCCTAGCACACTCAGTTTTACGTAAATTGTTGGAGGCATGAACCAACTCTGATGCTATTTTTAAAATAGGTGTTTTGAAGAAGTGGGAGCAAGTCTTTCTATTGCAAGTTCATCTGAATGCTTTTTACTGAGATAGAGTAAGTCATGTTTCCCATCACATTGGGTGTGATGGGACAGTCCCAATCAGGCACGCAGTAAGGAGCCCACAGCATCAGAGAAAATCAACAAGGAGGTATGGCTAGAGGCACAAAAAGACAGTCTTATTTCCCTTTTCTTCAAAGCGCTGGCCATCCCTAAGACTTTAGAAAACCTGGAAGAAATGCAAAACAAACATGCAATTGTGGTGTCACTTCTTCTTTACAATATTCTTCTAAAATATAAACTGACTGTTGAAATGTAAAACATAGACCGGAATTAAAAACCTGAAGTGTTTCCTGAGTGCAAATTATAATCTCTGTCGACTCTCTCAAAACATACCAGCTTCTTAAATGCTCAGAGAACTAGCCTTTCATTCAAAGAACACACTTTGGAAGCCCAAATTATACTTGAATGGTGATCAGACAAGGAACAAGACAGGCTGGGGCTTTGCCTAATAAGAATATTTTATAAACTCCAGGACAAGAAAAAGATGTTTTGCTGAGAGCAAAAAGGAGAAGAGCAGAGAAGTAGAGGAAAGAGGGAGCAAGAAGAAATTAAGCCAGAAGAAGGAAGAATGAGGGGTAAGAGGACATGGAAAACAATCAGCCTAAGCCATATTGGAGATTTACATCTAAAAAATGCCAAAGCAAGTTTAAAAAAGAGACCTGATTACCAGCCTTTTTTAATCTAAATTAACAAGAAGAGAATACGAACCAATAGTCCAGCAGATTTTCCTGAGACTGGATTTTCATATGGTTTCCTCTGGGTTTTATGGCAAGAATGTTTTAAATTTCCTTTTTCATTCAGTCATGTATGCAAGCAGACCACATTACACCAATTTGGTTAAAATCTGGCAGAGAGGGTGGAGTGGAAGGTGGAATATGGTGAAAGTCTCTTGATCACCGCTTGGCATGTCTTAATCTCTAGTTTCTCGGTATTGCTGCTTTTATATATAAACCTTTGCAAAATCCTCCCCAAATCAATTATAGTCTCCTTTCCCTCCCTCCCTATTCTTCCCTCCCTCCCTCCCTCCCTCCAACCACACACACACACACACACACTCGTGGTACCAGAAGAGCAGATGAAAGCACACAGCCCATTGCCTCACAAAATGAAACCCCGACCTTTGCCCAGCGCTGCTCTGGGCTCTGCCAATTGAAGTGAAGGCCAGGCCTGGGCTGGAGCCTCATGAGAGCCGTCACAAGAGAGCCAGCCAGACCAGCTAAGAAGAAAGCCAAGCATTAAAATCTGACAAAGACTACAATTTGGATGGGTTAAAGAGAGTCATAGATTTGAAACTAATTTCATGGCTTCTCTAAGGAATGCAAGAATGAAAGCTCCCAGAGGGCAAAGGGGTCCATTCATTGTGTTGGCTGGCATCTGCCTGAAGGACCCCAAGGGCCCAGAGTGCAATACTTTATTCGTTACATGCAGGATAAATGGATGAATGCCAACACATTAGTGCCCACTGGAAATCCTAACACACTGAACTGTGGATGTTTAACTAGTGGTGCAAAGTAGTTGACTAGAAAAGCGTTAGTACCACCTACACATTAATTGTAGGATATTTTGGTTGATTGGGCAGGAGGACACAGCATTTAGATAAAGTGGTTTTTGTTTCTTTTTAATTAACTTATAATAGAGGAAGTAGTTCTTCCTAACAACAACAACAAAAAAAATCACAAGTCAACTAAAAGGTGCAAAACACTAAATATTTAGTGAATTACGTACACAAGCAACACAAGAGACAAAACAACAGCTTTCTAGCTCTGGAACTTTACTGTATTTCTTGCAGCTCCTCACGTGGTTAGAACAGTCATGACAATTCCCCTGATCGAATGTGGGCAGAGTCGCTGCACACGCAAGTCCCTGTGAGATTAATATTCCTGCGCGTCCAAACAGTTCTGTCCATACTCTCAACACAAGAAGACGGTTCATGATTTATGACCACAAACAGAATGAGCAAGGCCTTTTGCTGGTTAAAAGACTCCCTCTGCCTGGCGGCTCTCCTGTTTATATGTGAGAAAGCCTTCTGTGACAAGGTTACACAAACAGAGTAGGGAAGTATAGGACCTTAGGAAAAGGAGCCTGGCCTACTACTGGGTTATATCTTTCCAGGCTTCTGTACCAGCCCCCTGAAACCAAATTGGACACTGAGCAATGTATTCTGCAATTGTGTTAGTGGGACGAATATGAGGCTTTCTGCTTCAAACAGAATTTTATTCATAGACACTTCATATTTATACCAAGATGAACTAAATCAAGAGTAGGAGTACATGATGCTGGTTTGCAAAATGATCACTTTATTCCCACAGCCAATTCTATTTTTTTTTCCTGATTACAAATGCACAATACCTGCTTATGTAGGAATTTAGTAAATATTAATATAATGAAAATTCTGGATTCCTTTTATGTTACTCTCTTTCTAATAAAATTTCTAAAGAAAGTTGAAAACAGATCCCATACAAAAAGCTGTCTCTTTTTTTGCTTGTTTCTGATTTATCTTTTTCCATTTAACATTATTACCGTGTTTCCCCGAAAATAAGACCTAACCAGACCATCAGCTCTAATCCATCTTTTGGAGTAAAAATTAATATAAGACCTGGTCTTATTTTACTATAATATAAGACCAGGTCTTATCTAACATAATATAATGTAAGACTGGGTCTTATATTAACTTTTGCTCCAAAAGATGCATTAGAGCTGATTGTCCGGCTAGATCTTATTTTCAGGGAAACACGGTACCATCTCGTAAGTAACCTGCCAATTAGATTGTCCCCTTTCCTAGGAAATGCAGCTTTTAGCAATTCTTTGTTGATTCAGATGAAATCATTCTAGCTTAGCTAAATTAACTGATTGAGAATAAAGTCCTAATACCAACAGCTGGCCAATAGAAAATTGCTTGAAATTAAATGTTGGGTGACTCAGGTAGAGTCTATCAGCTTGGAGAAATTGCAACTGAGAGGAAAGGGAGTGTGAGGACATCATAAAAGAATCCATGAAGGACCCATGATGTATTGAGAGATACATGAGAATGGCTGTGCACAGCAACACAAACCTGGGATCATTACAGTAAGTCCCCACTATATGGAGTTATATAAAAACATCCTCTTCCTTGCTGCCTAAAGCTGCATAATGCCTACCCCCAACCACCCAAAACAACAACTGTGAACATAATGCAATGGTTACATTAGTTAACATTCCATCACATGCCTATTACTAGCCATTCAGTTCTGTGCTTTTCAAGCTTGTTTAAATAAATGGAGTGGTGCTATAAAGTGAATGTTTGGGCCCCCTCCACATTCATATGTTGAAACCTCGTCCTCTACATGATGGTATTAGGAGGGAGGGCCTTTGAGAGGTGATTAGGTGATAAATGGGATTAGCGCCCTTGTAAAAGTGGTCCTAGAGAGCTCCCTTCACCATTCCACCACGTTAGGACACAGCAAGAAGACAGGCATCTATGAAGCAGGAATTGGGCCCACATCGAACATAGAATCTGCCAGGACCTTCATCTTGGACTTCCTACCCTCCAAAACTGAGAAATAAATTTCTGTTGCTTATAAGACACTCACACTATGGTATTTCTGTTATAGCGGCCAGAACACCTAAGATGAATGGAATGGAACGGAACGGAATGGAATGGAATGAAAAGGAATAGACAGTTTCATTACAGGAAACTTCAATGCATGTGTATGACTATTGGCTCACTATGCAGACTCAATATTTTCTTATAGCACTCAAAAAAATTTGTAGGACATTGATATAGACTGTTTCTAGTTTTTCAGTCATATAAATCATGGTATAATAAACATCTCTTGGGGCAAGGGGATTTGGCCTGTATTTCCATTTATTGCCTAATGGTTGATTCCCAGAAGTGATGTTGCTACATGAAAGGAGTTTGTGAGATTTTTGTTAGATATTACTCAATTGCTTTCAGACTGTCCTAACTGAGACTCAGACCAGACCAGCAGAGAACTTCAATTTCACTGTACAATTGTCAGCAAAAATTTTTTTTTCTTTCATCATTGCTAATTCAAAGGATAAAAATGACCTTTCATTGTTTTAATTTACATTTATTTGAGAATTAGTGAGGCTAATTCTTTGAAACATTTAATGTAATTATCTATGTATGTCCTCCCACTTTTTGTTGGGTTTCTTTGTTTGCTGGAGGTCCTACCTTTTTTTCTCACTGCTTTTTCACACACATCTTTTTAAAGCAATCTTCCTCATTATTCTTTAGGGATGAAGGTATAGCAGAAGAGAATGGGAGGGAGCATTTTAATCAGCTTGATTTTTGCTAGGCTGATATTAGACTACTCTTAGGCTTTTAGTCTTCACTTTATTTTGAGATCAGCTGCCTGATAAGGTTAGCCTTAAAAATAACTTTAAAAAATAACCAATGCCAGAAGTGCTGGCCTATGTGGCACTGCAAGTTTGCACTTTGAAGTTCTTCCTCTGTGCCAAATACTGCAGTGGTAGGTTTGTTATTACTTTTAATTAAGACATTAGTACTGGAAAATCTGCCCTCTATAGCAATTACGAGCCATGGAAGGCAGAGTGAGAAGCTCCAACACACATATGATGGGAGTTCCAGAAGGAGAGGATTTAATTCAGCTGAAAAGAGTCAGTTTTGGAAAAGGTTATTATTGATAACTTTACAAAATTAAAGAATGAAACAAGCTTTCAGATTAAAAACTCAGTAATCACTAAGTAGTAGAAATAAAAAAGTAAATCTACAATAAGGCATCAGGATAAAGAAAATAATCTTTCAATGTATTTTAAATAAGAGACAGATTATCTACTAAGGAACTCAAATGGATCCGTAGAAAAATTTTCCTCAGCAACAACAGATGCCAGGACACAAATGAAAACCTCTAAAGTGTTAGAGAAATAATCATCCATTCAAAATTTGATACTTAACTAAACTATCACTAAGTCTTTTGTGTGTTGGGGGCGGGGGTTGCATATAAAAACTGGGAGTTTGCTACCTAAAGATTCTAGTTTAAATAATAACTAAAAGAGGCTATTTTTTTTTGCAAAAAGACAAGAATCATCTTAAATACATGCTGAAATTCCTGCCTCTTAAGAAAAAAGTTCTCTCCCAATTATTCCAGTTATTATCCCTATAGCTATTGGCACATTTCTCTGCTTCCCTTTAAAACAAAACTTCTTGAAGGAATTGCATTATACGCTTATCTTCAATTCCTCTTTTTTCCATTTTCTTAAAACCAATCAAATCAGGCCTTAACCCCCATCACTCTAATAAAACAGCTTTTTTCCTGGTCACTAAAGACTTCCATATCGCTAAATCTAGTGGTTACTTCTTAATCATCTCATTTGGCTTATTAATAACATACAACACAGTGTATCACTCTTTGAAAATCATCTTAATTTGGTATTTGGATGCCATTTTCCATTGATTCTCCTACCCAACTCGGCACTTGACCTTGGTCTACCTTGCTGTGTCCACTTCATTTTCTCAACCATGTAATATCAAAATTCTCCCAGGACTTATCCTCCTCTCGTATTCTCTCTATATACATTTATTCCCTAGGTGACTGCATTCAGTGTTATGACAATATTATCCACACGATTATGTTCTCCAAATACATAACTTTAATCCAAATCACTTCCTTGAACTACAGGCTCATATATTCGATTAACTAAGAATTCCTTTGTATGTTTGATAGAAATTTCAAACTTATAAATCTATAACTATACTTTTGATTTTACCCTCCTGCTCATTCTACGGTCTTGGCTATTTCAGTCAATATCACCTTCATCCTTCCAGATTCTCAGGCTTTTCATTCATACCCTTAACCAATCCATCAACTAATACTCAGACATACCTTCGAATTATATCCAGAATGTGATCACTTCTTAATTGGCCTACATACTTCTGCTCTTGAATCTCCTTATCCCCAAATACATAAGCTATCCATCACAATCTTGACCTCACTAAAACAAGAACTTACCAGTTCTTTGTTCAAAACCCTCTGATGGCATCCTATCTCAGAGTAAATGGCAAAGTGCTTACAGTGGTCTGAAAGTCTTACTCGATTTCCCTTGACCCTCACAGCCCCACCCCCACCCACTATCTCTGCCTCCATTTACCACCACACTTTTCTTGCTCATCTGCTCCAATAACACTATACTCTTTGATATTTCTAGAAGACCCCATACAGCATATGCTGTCCTTCTGCCTCGGATACTTTTCTGCAAAAATTTCTTCAAGTATCCATTCAAATATCACTTCATCTGTGAGCTCTTTCCTGACAACCTAGATCAATGACAACTCTTATTTTTCTCCATACTACTTATCTTTATTTGACATATATTTGTTTACTGTTTTTTTTCTTTCTCTCCTCTTGTTAGAATGTCAACTACAAGAGTTCAGGGATTTTGTCTATTCTGTCACAGCTATATTTCCAAGTACTTATAACCATGGCAGAACAATAGAAGGAATGCACCTAAGGATTTATTAGGTGAACAAATAAATGGTGAGAAAAAAGAAAGGTAAAACATGATGACAAATTCAACAAGATATTGCTTGTAAAATCAACATGGACCACATTTTCTGTTGATCCAAAGGTTAAAGTAAATTTTATACAATAAAAAAAAGGAAAATAGGTAAGATTATCTCAAAGGACAATTAAAATGTGCTAGATTTTCTGCTTTGTTCGGGAGAAGTGTAGATAATGTATATGGAATGGGAACACTAATGTTGCTTTATATGGATGTGATCAGCCTAACAGAGAAAGCGTCATTTAGAAAGTATTATAAATGAAGAAATAATAGAGGTATTCAGTAAATGGTGTTGGGACAACTAGTGTTTCACATGGAAAAAAAGAAAAAAATTCCGTGCTTTACCCCATACACATAAATTATTAGGTTGGTGCAAAAGTAATTGCGGTTGAAAAGGTTAACAATTGCAAAAACCGCAATTACTTTTGCATCACCTAATAACTCCACATAAATTCAAAATCTACACATTTAAAACAAAACTTTCAGAAGTAAATTAAAGTAATTTAGAAATAGGAGGAGTTTATATATAATATAAGCATGGGGGAAAAAGAGTTCTTAAGCAAGGCACAAAAGTAGAAAAATAAAAGAAATTGCACTATATCAAAATTTAAAATTATCTGTGTTAAAAGATGTCATGAAAAATGTAATCAGTGGATGTGAGGCAGAAATTTCACCATGTATAACAGAATAAGGACTAGTTTTACATATATATGAAATATAAACATATACATCAAGATACATATACATTAGAATCATACACATATATACATATACACACATATGTTTCTATAAAGCGAATAGACAGTAAAAGAATGAATAAATGTTGAATAACTACGGTATATCCCTGAAACTAATATGATATTGTATGTTAGCTATGTTGTAAATAAAAATCTTTAAAAAAAGAATAGAGTAAAAATAGATTACTTAGGGAGAAGGAATTCCTAATGGTCCTGTAAAAAGTCTGCTCAATTTTATAAATAATCAGAGCAATAAAAATTAAAACAATGAGATAATTATTTATATCCAACAACTTACACATAATTAAATCTGATAAGGACCTGGAAATTGAATGTTCTCACACATTGCTGGTAAGAGTATGAAACGATACGAGTGCTTTGGAGAGCAATTTGGCACATATCCTCTGACACTGCAAGTCCACTGACATATACGCCAGAAAAACTCTTGTCATATGTGTCCTAAGGGAAACATATACAAGGACGTTTATTTCAGTATCACTTATTTTAGTAAAATAATTGAATCAATTCAAATAGATAAATTGTGATATTTTTATAAGATGGAGTAACACACAGCAAGAAAAAAATGAACTAGGGTAATATAACAACACAAATTCTGAAATCAAAAGGTTTGGTAGTAAAAACAAAAACAGTAACTGCCAGAATTCTACACCTAAAGTAAAATACATGTACAGTTTAAAATACATAATTTATTCCATATATTTAACAAACATGTTTCACAGACACAATAAAATATAAAAGTCCGAAAACAGGACTGTACAAATGCCAGTACATGACAGTTGTTTCCTCTGGGGTGGCAGAGAGCAGGGTGAGACTAGGGGAGGTAAAACTGGGGACTTCAAATTTATTTGTATAATTTGTTTCTTAACAAATAACTCGAAGGTACACATGGGAAAAATGTTTACGTTTGATGTATTCATCTGCATGGCAGGTACATAGGCATTTAGGTAGCATCTTTAGTATATTAAAAAAACCCAAAAAACAACATAAAACAAATCAAGTCAGAGAGCTCTGCATTTATATCCCTGCCCAGAGTCAAAAATCACAAGCCCATAAAAAGTTAGAGAGGTAGAAAGATAAAGGAGATTCATGACTTTCCCCATGGAGGGCAGCTACACCTGCAACCATTCTGAGGGCTGGAAGGGTTACTCGGCTAGATTCCAGTCACTTCACCTATGACTGTCACCCTGTATCCACCTTGCCCACCCTCAGGGCTCAACAGTTGGCCTCACCAGACTTAGTGTCCTCTGACAAGAAAGAGGAGCTTTCTCAATCTCAGTTTCTAGCCCGAGGAACATTTTCTTCATAGATTCCAGAAAAAACCCTTCCTGGAAGAAAAGCAATTTGCATGTGATATTGCACAGTGTAGATCCTGTCACAAGGCTTCCCAGAGGTCTGATGCCACCAGAGTCTGATTAATGCGGGGAAAAAAAAAAAATGCTGTATTTGTCACTAGCCTTCAAGAAGCACGTTCATTTGAGTGCTTAAGTACTCTTATAAAAAACTCTGTCTGATTTAGGGACACAATGATTAATAAATTGCTCTCGGTGTCTCTCCCTGGAAGTCACAAATACACCAACAAGACCTTGATAAGCTGGACCAGGGAGTCTTCGTCACTATGAATTACAATAAATGGCTATGAAGGGGCTGGTTCCTTTTACTCAAGTGACTCATTGTGAATCCTGCATAGTAAACACCCATTCAAACAAGAACCAAAACATTTTACATACTACAATATGATTCAGTTGATTAGAAACATAAAAAAAAATAAAGTAACCGTAAGAGGACAGCACAAGGCAGAAGCCCTGCAAAGGACATAGCGACCCAGGGAGAGCTTCATACATCCATGGCCATCTCCGTTTCTGAGTGTAAACACACCACAACGCCACACTCACTGTGGTCTCAGGAATTGCAGAGAAGAACCTGAGAAAGTCCATAATCAGTATTCTTTTTCTCTACTAATATGCAGTATCCTTGAGAATGAACTCAGAAGTCCCTGCTGAGAATTCCTTAGAAACAGAATTAATGGTTTAAATAAAATGATTTTAACTTTTAGGAAATAATATAATTATTCTAATAGGCTTCCATTTATATTTCAATATACGTAGGCAGAAGTAGTTCCCTTATCTATCTACTCTGCATGTTGCATAGTAATGTCCTTCACAAACATTTTCCAAAGAGTTGATCAGAGCTGCTTCAAATGCTCATCTAGAAACAGTCTATTTAGCTGTCCTCACTGAAAGAGGTGGAAAATGAAGAAAATAGGTGACTTAGTTCGTGCCAACAATCTATCTCTGCATATGACACAGCTTGTGTAAAACTGGCACACCTTGCATGTTAATGCAAGATTTGGTGCTAGTAGTAATTTCCATAGCCACAGAGTTGCCTGTGTCTAGAAAATGTAAAAGTGCTTCCAGTTTCCTCCCCTGAAAGGGTAAAGGCTTTTTATTCTTTGAGTTCTAATGTGGTTCTCACTTTAGAGCCAAAAGGCCAAGTAGGGAATAGACCAGACGAGGAAATCAGAGCCATGAGTTATATCCATGGCTCATCTTGCCCTTTGAACTAAATTGGCATGTGCATTAGTTTATAATACAGCATGTACGTTTATTCCATGACAATTTCAGAGGTAAGTGCCCACTCATTCATTCACAAATGTTCTCCTGAGCCTTCCTCATAAGACTTGGTATTTTTTTTTTAAAAATTAACAAATATTTAAAAACTTTAAATTTTCAGTTAACATTTCTAAAACTGAAGAGCCAAATGACAAGTTTGTCTCCTTCCATCAGAATTTTAATTTGAATTGTAGGTTGTAGCCAGTGTTCAAAAACGAACATGTTCACTCTTGTTCTCTTTAGTGCTAATTCTACATTTAGCTTGTGTCAGGTGAAGAAGATGGGGCCAGAGGAATAAAGTTAGGGAAGGTGGTCTGAAGAGTCCCTGTACCTTCATTTTCCTTTTGGGCCTGAGAATGATTTTGGCTCCATTTTTACTTACTAAGGAGATATTTAAAAACCATTGATCTAGAAAAAGTCATAGATCTTATATGTTAGGGATGGAAGTGAGGACAAGAGTGAATATACTACACAAACCCACCTTAGGCAAGTCGGGTATTTCTGTTGTAGATCTGAAACGTACTGACACCCTAACTGAGAAAGAATTAAGTGACCCACCCAAGAGTTGTGCTCCTGAGAGCGCACTTCAGTTATACACAATGTGGAACATCCACTTTCACGCAGGCTGTCAAACTCAAAATTGGCCAGATTCACTTTCAGGACTCAGCCGTCTGTCTGTGTCATTACAGATAAATGGGGAAAGCCAAAACTTGCCTCTATTATGGGTCCTGGTGCACAACCCTGCAAGCTTTACTATCATATAATAATGAGATGGCCAGTATTTTAACAAGTAAAAGGGGATGTATATTGACAGGTATATTTGAATATATGTCTTATAGTATGTATCAGCTGATGGTGATCTGCTACAGCATTAGATTTGGCTCTTAATTCCACAGTTGAACCATCTAGACTAAATCCCATTACAATGAAACGCCATTAAATTTTTCCATTTCATTTGTGTTTTATACAGTTACTACGCCTTTGAAAGACACTAATCTGTGAAGAGGCTTTTGTTGCAATCATACACAAGCATGGCTCTATCTCTTTGTTGATGTTAGGAACTATTACTGCACAGTCCCCATGGGTCTCCCAGTTTTCCAACTCTTCTGCCTTCAACCCACCGTGTACTTTGTTGCTAGGAATCAAAAGTCTGGCGCTGAACATAACATTTTGTTTGTTGTTTTTTACTGACCTTTCATTGCTGAAGACCCTGAGTCCTTAGGTGGCCATCAAGGCCCCATCCAAACTGGTCTTGGTCTACCTACCAAGCTGCAGTCCCCTCAGCACGCATTTCCATTCAGTGCGCTACACGGATAGGCCCAAACGTTTACTCGCTATGTTCGGTACTACTCGGAGTATCCGCTATTCTTCCTTCTCTCCACACTTCAGCTTTTTCATCTTGTAAGACCTACCAATCTTTCTAGGCTCTTCGCACTGGCTCTTCCTTCAGAAAGTTTTCCTCAGTCACTGAATCAGGTGGGATTTTTCTGTGCTCTGGAACTCCATTTTACTTTCTCTGTCACTCTCTTCCTCAGTGTGTCACAGCCTGTCTATGACAATGAGGTGTAAGTTGTCTTCTCTTTCCCAAGTTTTAAATTCCCTTAGGACAGTAGAGGCTTAATAAGTATATTTAGTGTTAAACTGACACTGTTTACTATGGAATGGGTGCCTGATAAATATGATCATGTGGTTTATAAAACAAAATAAATTTATCTTTTCAGCCCTGCCTTCTCATTTCTCAGTGCCCAAGGGGAAATAGACCTAAACCTTCAGAAATAAGATCTCATCTTTGCTTCCTCTACTATTTTATATAATGTCTGGAAAATTATAGTCCCTAATAAAATGTTCTTTTTCCCCTCCAGTAAATGAGACTTGGTTGAATAGGAGTAGAGCTAACCATCTCATCACCTCACCACAAGGTGCATGATCTTTGGGTTTTAATACCCTTTCTTATAATGGGAGAAATAACCTTGGGACTGAGAAAAATTGCCCAACAAGCAACCATAATGCCAACCCCCCTTGGCAGCAAAGAACAGGGATGATTATAAACACTAATCTCTTTTTTAGGATGAGCTGGGAGTAGTAGTGGGGGCTTTTTGACCTGTCATTTTAAGATCAGAGAAAAAAAAAGTTTTTATAGTTGGAAGTTTTATGTGGATCACCATAGCTAATATTGTTACCAGAGTTAAAAAAGTGGTAAAATGATGGGAAGACCAATCTACTAAAGATGTTCTACAAAAATAGATATTTTCTATTTTCTACAAAAACAGAACATATCTTTGATCAAGATATTTCAACAGACTGCTGAAAACGAAAACTATCTGTGCCATTTCTTCTGGTAAGTACTAACATGCATAAATTTCTTACATGACGGATGAGCGAAAAATTTTTTTTTGATATATGAATTTTTTTTCTTGTGTTGACAGAAATTTGGCAGTCAACGTGCACCACCCCTTACATTCAAAGTGGCTCAATCAACCACTGGACTTTTCTTACAAATCTGGTAATCTGTGTCCCCTTGATAGAATACTGATATGGATGTTTTCCGATGTGCAGTACAAAACTATGAAACAATGGAGTGTTTACTTTGGCCGAAGGTCCCATCTATGTTCCCCCTTCAAACAATCCTGCTTATAAATTCATAACACCAAAAAAAGTCAAGCTGAGAAAAACCATGACTTTAACCTTTCCTTTGGGCCAAAATCTTTAATTTGGACAATACAAATAAGTCTTTAAAAATTATTTTGAAATAGCTGAGAGAATCCATGAATATGCCAAAACCTTTTCACCCCAAACTATTTCCCAAAATTGTCTATTTGCTCCAATTTTTATTCAGCTAAGAACTAGAGAAATGCATTTTATATATATATATATATAGAACTCTGAACCCAAGTAACATTGCTTCTGAAAAGATAAATTAATTTTTTTTTCTTTTCCTTTATTAACAGGTTTTCCCAGCAAAGCAAAAGAAATAAATAAAACAAAATCAGCCTTAGGAACATGGAAAATATGTGCCAAGTATTTCCAGTGATCTTCTTTATAACCAGACAAGCTCTTTGGCAGATGAAAATCATTAACAAGAGAAAGTGTAAAGCTTTTTGAATGTGTTGGGAAAGTGTTAGAGAAGGTCCACAGCATAAATCGCTTTACACACGTAAACCAACATTCTCAATTACACCTGGAAGCCAGTGCATCAGATGTCTGAGAGGCTTAGAGCAGGAGTGTCCAAACTGCGGCCCGTGGGCCAACTGCGGCCCGCGATCCATTTTTTATTGGCCCGCAGCAAATTCCAAAAATATATTTAGTTTACTTAAATAAACCAGGTGAGGCAATATGTACTTCACCTTGAGTGAGTGGCCCAGCTGTTTGTGTATTTTACCGCATATGGCCCTTGGTGAAAAGCGTTGAAAAAAGTTTGGACACCCCTGGTTTAGAGTAAGAAATATGGGTTAAATCCTGAAAGATACTGGCTTCAGCAACTGTAGCTTCACAGGATAGACTAACGGGAGCCTATGTCCAAGACACTGTCCTTTCATCTGAAAAGCAGGGATATACACACTCCCAGTGCCCACTCTGCACAAGCAGAGAGGAGGTTTGGGCTGGAGCCGAGGCAAAGCCACCTCCAGAACAGCTAATGTTCTTGCTAGAAGCTTTCTTCAGGCACAGAGCAGAATAAAACGCTCACGTCATTCACACATTTCATTAGTCATTCAGGAAGCATGTCTTAGCGCCTATCAAACACCATGCACTTTGCTGGGCACTTATTTCCAGGAAATAAGAGACTGGCAAAGACTGTTCTTATTTCATGGAACTGACATTCTAGTGGGAGAAAATTGACAATAAAAAGTAAACAAATGGGGGCAGCTGGTTAGCTTAGTTGGTTAGAGGGCGGTGCTCTTAACAAGGTTGCTGGTTCGATCCCCACATGGGCCACTGTGAGCTGTGCCCTCCACAACTAGATTGAAACAATTACTTGACTTGGAGCTGATGGGTCCTGGAAAAACACACTTACATAAATAAAAGTTAAAAAAAGTAAACAAATGAGTAAAAAAAGAAACTGTCATATAGGAAAAATGCTATAAAGACAGCATAGGTTGATGTGATCTTAGAGAGTGACGGAGATGGATACGGATGGGGTGAGGAGGTTCCTCGTGTAACTGGGGTCACAGAGACCTTTCAGGTGAACTGAGAACTGAATGACAAGAGGAGCCAGCTATGCCAAAACCTGAGGGTGAAGCATTCCAGACAAGAAGACAGTTAGCTCTGTGTGTTAGGGAACAGAAGGAAAGTCAGTGTGGCTGGAGCTCAGGGAGCCGTCTGTCTTCAATTCAATAATCTATGACTACACACACTAATGTCACTGTAACATGTTTTTCAAACTTGGGATGAAACAAAGAACTCATACCCATGCTTGTGTTAAGCATAAAGAGGTCTTAGGGTCTTATGTACAGAACAATGACTCTCCTGACATGGATGTCAAGAACTTGAGCTTCATTCCAATTTAGGTTCCAGTACTAACACATATGACCAGTTTCTCATGGTTGAAGACAGACAGAGAGGGAGAGGGAGGAAGGAAGGGAAGGAGGCGGAGAGGGAGAAGGAGAGGGAGAGGGGTAGGGGGAGAGGGGAAGAGGGAGAGAGAGAGAGCGAGAGAGAGAGAGAATGGCTAGTAGGGTTAAGAAGTGCAGAATATGCCTAGAAGAGGAACTGTGACTAACTGCCTATTCTCATGGGAACTCTGACCATAGGGAATGTCATAATGCTTTTCCTGGCTTTTTAGGAGATTTGTACAAGATCACAAGGTATCTTGTGGTACAGTAATATCTCTCTTGCTTTTACCTTCCACCTATTATGTTCCACCTTGAAAAATAGTTATTTCAGAATTTGTTTTCTTGCCACTGTTAACCTATAAGTGACTTCCTGGCAGAGTCCTTACTAATTGTTCTCTTTTCAGTACATAGCACAGTGCTAGGCACATAATAAATGCCCAATAAATGATAAAGTCTCCTTGATTCGCTTTGGCTTTATTAGCCCAATATTCCAATTATAGGTGTAGTAATAGTACCCCAATAATACAATTGTTTTGATTTGGTGTATAAGTAATAAATCCTCAAGAACTTCCGTGATGTCTCCCAAAGGAAAGATTCCCAGCAATGCATGGCGTAAAGCAGATACTCCATGAGGCTTGTTGAATATATACACGCCTATCTGAGTGGACAAATCTACGAACAAATTCCAACAAGAACACTGTATGCAGGTTCATTTAATTTATTCAGCAATAAGTTCCTATTATGTGCTCAGCACTATGCTAAGTCCCACAGAGACAACGGTGAGTAAAACAGACACACGTCGCGCTGTTCGTGCTGTAATGGAGCTGCTGGTCTCATGGGGGAAGCAGACTGACGTCACCACTCACGTATGTGATTATGTTATAAGTGCTGTGAACAAATACATTATGCAGTTGGAGAACCAGAGAAGGCTTTTTTGCAGGCCCACCTGAAAGACATGGTTAACTTAACTCCAAATGTCAACAGGAGGTCAATGCCAGCTCATAATCATGAAACCTTTTTAAGAACCAGGCCGGGAAACAGAGAGCAAGTGGTCAAGAAACATGATCAGTGATGGTAGCTGAAGTTGTCTCTTGGTAACTGAGAATGGTTTACTGAGAGAATATGTGGAATCATCCTTTGGTCACCTTTAAAACTAGACTAGAGCTTTTTAATCTGTGTCCTGATTGCGTGTGTTCTTGTTTAAAGACAGGATACACTCAGCAACCTAAAACTGTCTTCTGCAGGCATTCTTTAGCATACCATGAGTTTTTCACTATTTCTTTTTCTTTCTTTCTTTCTTTTTTTTTTTTTTTTTACACGTTAAGTGTAGCAGCTCAGCTATTTTTCTGGAAAAATTAAAATTTATTTTTTGAACCGAAAAAACAATGCATGGCCCGTATTCTCCCATCATTCAGGAAAAATAGCTAAGTAAAACTTTGGTTAAACTTTCCAAAAAGCTTTGGGCTGAGGATAAGCATGGAAAAATTCAAGCCCAAAGGAGAAATTTCCAGAAATTTAGAAGCAAGTGAAAACAGGGGGTTATAACAGTTCAGTAAATTCTGCCAAGAACAAAGTATATACGATATTATTTATTGCTGAAAGCTTTTCAGAGAGGCAGCATCTGGTTTCAGTGAGGCCTTGCTTTCATCCCTTCCAGCAGCTGGACTGAGCACCACAGCACAAAGAGATCAACCAATTTGCCAAGGTGACACAGCGAGTTAGTGACTCTTTCCAGATTAGACCACAAGAGTCTCTGGCTCCCTGAATGCCAAGAATATGTCACATGACCAGCAGAGAGTTTAACACTTTTTATCGACTCCAAGTGGATTCTTCAGTTTTAATTTTTCAATTCATGTTTATATTTTCAGGATCCCAAAGAATTATTCTTGCTCACTTTTCTCCAGTGGGCAGATCAGATAGCAACTTGGTTCCCTGTGAATGCCCAAATTCCCTGCCCTCCTCAGCTAGGAGTTACTCATCTGGGATGAGTGTGCTCATGGCAGGAAAAGTCAGAACCAGTCATACAATGTTCCACTCACACTGGGCAGAGGAAGATGGCGATCCAAAGGCTAGCTGGGCCCTCTGCTCTGGTCATTCCAAATGTGCCTCTCGGAGGCACAGGAAAAGCTGATGAAGACGAGGTAATGTGCCAGGAGAAAAGTGCCATGAGCTCTGACTTCTCTTTGAGTCTTTTTCTCTACCAGTGTTATTTCTCACAGAGCCCTGGCTACAGAAAATGTATCCCTTCATTCCTTCTGCATGTGTGTTCCATACCAACAGGAGAAAAGGAGGTTCTGTTTCCTAAGCATACGTTTCCCCACATCCCAAGAAGACAATGTTGTTATTTACAATACCCCCCAAAAAAACTTGTTTAATGAGAAAGTTCAGTATTAATAGCAAGTTGAATTACCCACCAATCTCTCTCTCCCCCTCAGTATATGTGCACACACGTGCCCTATTCATCATTATTAATAGTATTAATAAAAATTAATTAAAAATCATAATACTATTAATACTATTCAAAATTAGTATCATGAGATCAAGAGGCCAATTTTAGGGAAAGAGAGGAAAGGGAGGGTAGTGAGGAAGAGGATTATAATCATTCTTTTTAATGTCCAGCTTTTTAGCTGGTAGAGAACAATCTAATATGATTAGACCCCAGAACTGGGAGAACGAAGCCAGTCAGCTGTGCGAATGCACTTAGCATATTTTAAAATGACCAAAAGAATATCAGGAAGGGAACAAGACCACACTGAGTCCTCCGACTTTGCAATGGCAGTAGAGCACAGCATCAAAAGGAAACATGCAAGCTGTTAGAGTACACAACAACGCCCTGAAGACAGGCCGTTTTCATAATGAAAAGCATATGTCCACTTTGAGTGGCAGCGACTATCCTCACTTGAAGTCTGAATGAACAATACCAGTAAGAAACACATGGCAATTTCAATACAATCGGATTTGGGAAATTCTTATTTAAACCTTACTGCAGATGTCAAAGCACAATATGAGTGCAGAACATTTTGTTTGATGTTCCTTTACATCAAGATTTTCTCTTTTAATTGGAACAAACGAAATAGGTGCTGATCATTGAAAAAGTGATGACATTTCAAGCATTAGGACTTATGTTTTGGTTTAATATGCCTTCCATCCCCTTTGACTTCTTCAGAGAGACAGCTATGCTAATTTAAATACTGTACTCATTCATTCAGCATCTGAGTGCCTACTATGTGCTGGATACTGATGGAGGCCCAAAGATTATAGTCATGAACAACACAGACACGTCCCAGCTCCAACAACCCGGTAGTGCAGTCCTATTGCAAAGTTCAGTTATTGTTTTGATAAAGCTCAGTTTGGGTTTTAAAAAGGAAACCTCCATCTAAGGAAAATTCTTAAGCTATTACTGTCTTTCCAAAACTTATTTTCTCAACTCTCCAATTAGGCCCTTGATACTAAACTCTCAGTTCTTGTCATTTTTTAGAAGAGAGAGTTATGGCATGACAAAGGGTTCTTTTTTTGCTTTGAGAAGAAGAATTTCTAAATAATAAGTGCCTAACAAGTTAACCAGTAGGTTTGGTTACTACATGCCAAACCAAGGGCTGTAACAAAAGCCAGGGCAGGCCAACTGAAAAAGTTGCCTTCAACTATTAAACTTAATCCTTTCTCTGCCAAAAAAGCTAAACTGACACCCTTAGCAAGCACCGGTAAATAATTACACATTCTGGCAATCAAGTGCAAATAGTCAGGTTTCAAAGTTTGCCCCAACCACCTGTCCATAAAACCCTTTGTGCCAATAGGGATGGAGCTTACCACAGGGGACACCAGGCAATTGGCCAGGACAGAAGTCACGCGGGTCTACACCTCTGCTTCAATATAAGCTCCAGTCTTTTGCTGATGAGTGTTAAGGATTTTCAAAACCACATGAGCACACCTAGTATGTCTCTTCTTTGGAATAACTAAAGAGCAGCCATTTTGTATTTGAAATTCTTCCACTTCCCTTTTGTAACTTTCTCTTATCTCCCTCGCCCCCCCACAACTGTCTTTTCTCCTTTCCCCAACTATCTTGTCTCTTTTCCCCTATTCTCCCTACAAGTGAGACACTGTTCTAAGCTCTTTAAATGTATTACCTCATTTCACAAGCCTATGAAGCTGTAATCATCTTATGTTGCAAAAAAGGGACCTTGAAGCCCAAGGTCACAGAGCTGGGAAGCAGCAGAAGCAGGATTCCAACTAGCCCACCTGACTCCAGAGTCCTCAGCCACTTCTCCTTACTGCCTCTTAAGTGATTTGTGGCTTAAGTGTTTATGATAAAGACGAACTGTTTTTTAGGCATGATGTCGAAGAATAGCAGTGATATATAAGAAATTCATCTTAATCTTTGCTATACTTGAGAAAAATCTAATAAACTCTCACTGTATTAAAATGCTTTGAAGGTGGTAGTTAAGGTGGCAATTCAGGGGGCAATTTATTAAGGTTTTATGTCCCAACTGCACCAACTTCAGTCCTTTTGCCTCTCCCATGTGGGAGCACACTGACAAGCGTAAGGAACAAATATCAATTAGAGGTTATAATGACCCAAACAAATAAACAAAATGTAAAGAACAACAAAAATATACCCCAGTAATTCTCTGGACCTACTCCAAAAATAAGCCTAATAAAATCTTTGTTTCTATTAACTTTTATTATTGTGATTCATTTCATGGGTCAGGAAGAGCTTTCAGTGGGCACAGTTCTTAGATGTAAACTAAATAACCTGATGGAGAGAAACCTAAAATATTAGCTCCTATGTGATCAACATACCTAATGAACTAATTTATAGGCTGTGATAAAACTGAAAAAAAAATGGCAGGATTGCTACTGCCCTTTCTTTACCAAACTTTTACAACTCAACTCTGTTCTCACTGGTGGTGAAGGTTGGACCACCCACTAAATTTTCTCCAGCTAAATAAACAGCTACAGTTGAGAGAAGTGCACACTTCTTGGCTTACTGCTTTTATATCCAGCCCGTGTTAATTCAAGCCTGAGTTCCAGCAGGTTACAGACTAAATCCAGCAGAATGAAGCCGGGATCTTAATTAAGCCTTATTGCCAAATGCATGAAATCATCAAGTTGGTTCTCAACCTGTGTCACCATCACTCTTCTTCCCTCTGAACAACAACCTGGTACACAGAAGTCACCATTATTGAGATAACACAGAACATAATAACATGGATCCGATGGAAAACGAAAAATGCAGCAGCTTAGAAAGCGGGTTCCATTAGTAAACTGACAGTATTTAGCAACAGGAAGAGAGTATTCCGGAAGATGAAGAAGGAAAAACATGATAACAGTTGTAAACAGTAGCTGTCGGCATGAAAGAGATACTAGCTTATGCCAAAGTAAACCACAAGGAAAAGAAAACTGTTTTCACCAGTAAGGCAAAACTGTTTTCTGGATTTTCAATCTTTTCCCTTCAGAGTCATTCTTTGGTTTTATGGAAGGGACCAGGTTCAAGGTTTCTATGGGACTCTGATGAGATCTGGGGAAAGAGCAGCAGCTAACACGCTTTAGCAAACATATACAAAGTGCCTACTGTGTGTAAGACATTACATTTGGGTTAAGCCTGCATCATACTTTATGACTTTGTGGCCTAATTACTCTTTCCAATTTTAGTCTGTGCTCTTGATAAAAGGTGACTGCCCTCTCCTGGCCACCTTTCATGAGACTTTAAAATTTAGCTGTCCCCATCACCTGTCCCCATCATTTTTCCTTCTCTGAGATGTCAAAACTCCCAGTGAAATAGAGTGTCTCATTGGTCTTTCGAGGTCTAATTTTCTTTCAGATGTTTGAGACTAAACAAAGGAAACCTTACATAGCTCCTTTAGCAAATGAAACTGGGGTCATATGACTTACGGGGACCTCGACTGACCCTCCCACAATCTTTTCGTTCCATCCTCCCCTCTCATTCTGTAATGACCACAGAACTTCACCAATGTCCCCACCATGGCAGAGTTCCAGGGACAGACCCAAGCATTATCTCACTAGAGATCCTAGTCTAATCGCTGCCCTAGCACCCTCTCTTACTTAGACTGTGCCCCAATCTTCCAACTATCAAACCCAGCACCTAGTTCTGTTGGTTACTCCACTTACATTGATCCCAAAGTATCCTTGTATCTCGGAATAGTTTCTTTCTTCTTGCATCCTGAACCATTTATGTCACCATATATAGCTGGGAGTTTGCATAACCCCCCAAACACTTGCTGTTTGTGGATCATAAACTCTTAACAGGAGAGAAGAGAGACCTGGTTATCAGAGAAGCAACACTGGAGATCACACCAAGAAGTATGGTGTGAATTTATCTTCTCAGTATGGAATCTCTGAGTCTGCCTATCCAAAGAGGTGCCCTTGCTCCTGGGAGATTTGCAGAAGAAATCCGGGACCTGTACCCAGAGCCACTTATAAGTCACCAAATTCCTACATGTGGAATCGAAAACATAGGTAAGATGCACCCACTGCCTTTAGCAAATCTTTACCTATAATTAGCCACTTGTCTTCAAGACCAGTAGTGGTTCAAGAGCTTGCCAATTTTGACTGGGAAAAATAACATTCTGATCAAAGTTTTGATCTTATTTTGATTTTCCTGTAAGTAATAAAATATTTTTTTCAAAGATCTACAGATAGTAAAAAACTTATATTGGTTTCATTAATGTTTTTAGCCAACTCATGTGTAATGGCTACAAAAAGGGACGAGGGAGAAGGAGGAAGGTAGCATGCATAGGCTAAAGTCACAGATAATCCTCAAACCTCTTTAACCAAGTTTTAACCTCATCCTGCTAAGCCTTTTATCAGAGCTGCTAAGAAATAACCAATGTGACATATTTAAGCTTCATCTCATCTGTTTCCTCTCCTGGGTCTCTATTTGGACTGTTAATGAGCTGTGAAGTGGCCAGAGATAGCTGGCCTCCACATGGGAGGGAGCAGACTAGAGGCTGCACAATCCACAAAGTCATTTGAATAATATGCAAGAAACTGTAGACTTCTTCTACCAGTCCTGGGAAGCATGATTTAAGAGGCTAAGTGGGCATTTTTCTCCCAAATAACTGCCCCTACACAGCTGAAATCTTACTAAAGAAAAACATTTTGGGGGGGTTAAAGCATAAGTCCTCTAGTAATCATTTGTTGAAATTTGGCTACATTAGTCTACTGAGGTGCAAAAATATGGTGTAACTTGTTAATGATACACAACCTGTCAAGGGCAGATCCAAGATACGGCTTATAGCAGGCTGTTTTCATCACAAACCTCAACTAAATATCTCTCTAATTCAACCTGATTTCCGTGATTATTTAAAAAACAAACAAACAAATGAAAAAAAACTTTTCTCCCAGAGCCATAAATTCAAGCCACCAAAGTAAGAACTTCAAGGTGTTCAAAAATGTTTGGGGGACGATATCACCACAAATGGAGAAGTGAATCAGAACTAGTAGAAGGAACCTAAGACCTGAGAAAGAGGAAGTGTCAGAGCTTTTAGGTCAAGTCAAAAAACGTTATGGTGGGTGACCTGCTAGTCAATGATGTGGCTACAGAATAAGTTTGCTGTAGAGAAAATGCAGAAATTAATATTGATAGATCATTCATATACACAAATACATATATATTCATGAAACAAATAGGTCTTTCTCTATATGCCAGGCCCTCATCTACGTCCAGTCCACATAAGCTTAAAGCTGACAGTTTCAAGAAGCCAGGGATTGGTTGGAAAAGGTGAGGAGGAGGAAGACTAGTGCAGTCATATCACTTGAAACTGCTAATTCCCTAGTTGGATCAAGTCCAAACTCCTTAAAGTGTATGAACTTACCTCAGCCTACCCTACACTCCCCACCTCCATGCCAAATGATTCACCATACTGTTCCCTGAACTTGAAACTGTGGGTCCTTACGACTTTGGTTAAATTTAACTCTAAATCCTAGTTCTAGAAATCCTCTCTCTCTATAGACTGGGGTGCCAAAAAAATGTGTACGCATGACTTGTATTCATCTTTTGTTAATGGTATCTATTGAGTATTACAATTTTAATACAGTGTGTTTTTTTTTTCTTTCTTAAAATGTATATACATTTTTGGGGCACCCTCTGTATATACCCCTCAGAGACCTAGCCTTTCCCCCAAATAATCAGCAGCCCCCAAGGCAGGAGAAGACACTGGCCCAGACCTGACCAACAGTCAGAAGTCTGGACCTCTGGCAGCTACAGATAACATCTTGACCTAAGTTATGTTTCAGTTCCTGAGCCCTAAGGTAGAATGACCCCCTGGCTACTTTCCCATGAAATTGGACAGAGGGAGACAAGAACAGTACTCAGAACTGTCCTCAGGACCTGAAGAAATGATTAATTACCCTTACCTCACCTCTGACCAATCAACTCCCAGCATTTCCCCAACCCCCTAAATCCAGGGTGTCTTTGGGATTTTATACTATACAATCTGTAACCTACATGCCATCAGGGAGTCGGGTATTTAGAGCATTAACTCCCATTCTTGGGATTGGCCAATTCAATATTAAACTATTTTTGTTTCTATACTGCAAACTCCTGCTCATGCATTTCCCAAGGCCAGTGCATGCAGACAGACAGACTGTAACATTGGGGTCCCAGTAACAAACCTACCAGGAACCTTCCATTTATGTGCTTTTTAACATGTCGACTCCTGGATTCACCCCCTGCCATTCTCAGCATGGAGAACTTCTGTACTTACTACACCCAAGCGTTCATATCACCATCCCTGTGAAGCCTTGCCCAGAACCAGAGGGAGTTAAGTCACCATGTCCCTGTCCCTTTATAACATCAGCATAAAACTGCCCCATGGCCATCACTGCGAAGTACTGGAATGACCTGTTTTTTTGACTGTATACCGATACTAGCAGTGGGTGTAGAGGCAATGTATTCAAATTCCCATAACAATTTGATTTTCTAGCAACCTACTAGCTGCTAGAGTACAAGCTAATATCTCAAAAGCCTGTGGGACTAAATTTTTAATTGGCAGCACGAGAGTTTGGATTCCTAGAATGCGAGCAAGGAGTGCTTATGTTGGTAGAGGGGCACAAAAAGATAACACACAACCTGCGTCACAATTTTTTTCCAGGACACCCTTTATAATGAATGACTAAAACATCAAAGCTTTGCAAGTTGGAACATCCCAGGGACAGAGTGGTAAGTGTGAAACAGCATGCAAGTCTGATGCATACAAAAAAAACACACACAAAAAAACGAAACCAGGTTTGAAAAAGCCACTCTCCCTTATCATTTGTGACAACATGGGTGGACCTGGAGAACATATGCTGAGTGAAATAAGTCAGACCAAGAAAGACAAATACCATATGATTTCACTTACACGTGGAATCTAAAGAACAGAATAAACGAGCAAACAAAATTGTAATAGACTCATAGACACAGAGAACAAACTGATGGTTGCCAGATGGGAGGGGCTTGGGGGATGGGTGAGAAAGGTGAAGGGATTAGGAAGCACAAATTGGTAGTTACAAAACAGTCATGGGGATGTGACATACACTGTGCGGAATATAATCAATAATGTTCTAAAGACTATTTGGGGTGTCAGATGGGTACTGGACTTACCAGGGGGATCACTTCATAGTTTATGTAAATGCCTAACCACTGTGCTGTGCACCTGAAACTAATATAAAATAATATTGAATGTCAAATACACACACACACACACAAAGTCACAAGAAGTACAGCATAGGGAATATAGTCAAGGTACTGTAATAGCTATGTACAATGTCAGAGGGGTGTAGCCTTGGTGGGGTTATCACTTTGTGAGGGATATAAATGTCTAATCATTACATTGTTTTGCACACCTGAAACTAATAAAAAAGACAAAAGCCACTCTCCCTGTCATATATACACACACACACTTAAACAAAATCAGAAAAGAAATAAAGGCAGAGGGACTATTCTGCATGTAAGAAGGAAATTCAGATGAATTTTTCTAAAGAAGTTTGAGTTTCATTCATTCATTCAACAAATATTTATGAAGTACCTTGCATGTACTGGACCATGTTCCAGGCACTGAAGATGCAGCAGAGAAAAACAAAGGTAGCAAATGAATCAACCTCCCCTCCCCCGCCACACACACACACACACACACACACACACACACACACACACACACACAGTCCTGGCCTTCCCAGGGCTTCATAATCATGGATGTGGGTCAGGCAATAAGTGAGTAATATATTAATGTATCAGATGTTGATGATAAGCACTATCGAGAAGAATATGCAATGACGTGCAGGGGAGAATGTCTGGAGGGCCGTGAGGGTGTTGTACTTTTAAGTGGGCTGTCAGGGAAGCTGACACTCTCAGGGAAAAATCTGAATGAAGATTTGAAAGAGACGATGATACCCAGAGGCTTCTGGAGGGAGGGCACTCTGGGCGGGGAGAAGACCAAGTGCAAAAGGCTCAAGGTAGGTGCTTGCCTGACACATTTGAGAAACAGCTAAATTGGCAGTAAGTGAGGACAGGCTGTTCTGTTACAACATGCGTTTCTAGTAACAGCAATAGCTCATAGGCGATTGGTAAATAGTAGGATAATGTTGGTATAATGTAGAAACAAGATTTTTCTTAGGCAAAAGGAGCCAGAATGGCAGGAGCAGAATCTGACCTTCGCAGGGAAGGAGGTGAGGTTGGCTGTGGCACAGCCACATTCAAGAGCATTACAAAAATGAGCACGGGCACCACAGCGGTCTCCCCAGAAATGTGCCCCCTTCTCAAGCTCTCCCAAGGTGTTCATGATTGCTTTGGTTAGTGAAGTTTTAAAGTTATGTAAGACACGAGAGGTCTGCTCTCATCTTAATGTTCTCGTAAGCCCTATCATTTTTAGAGTACATTTTGCAGAACACAAAGTTTTACGTGATGTATAGTATTATAGCAGAAATATCCGTCCACGTGAAGTCAAGGATGACAAAGGGCCTCATAGGCCACTATGAGATGAGAGCGCACAGGAGGGCCTGAGCAGAGGTACGAGATTATACGGTGGCTGAAAGTAAACTGGGGTGCTGGGGGGAGGCTGGGCGAGAAAGGAGGAGGAAGTGCAGAGACCACTTAGGTGCCTTTGCAATAATCCAGGTGAGAAAGGATGGTGACTTGGACCAAGCAGGTAGCAGTGGAAATGCTGTGAAACGGTTAGGATTTGCGCATGAATTGGCTTTGGGAAATGAGAGAAAGAAAAGGAGTCAAGGTGATTCCAACATTTTTCCGTCTAAGTGACTGAAGCACGGAGGTGTCACCAGCTGAGGTGGGGATGACTAAAGGGGGATGGAGCTAAGGGTGACCAATTCAGTTTTGGTAAGGTCAGAGAGAAAGACTGAGAATTTGCTACTGAATTTAGCAACTGAAATAGGTGAGCAACTGTCCCAGTGGCCACACCCAGTTCCCATCTGCTATCCCACGATAATCAAGGGATTACGACAACTCTCCCAAGGAGTTTTGCTGAAAAGAGGGATTTTTTAAAAAATGGGGCAGTGACTAAAGAATGACACAGGATCAACAATTGTATGTTTATTTGTCATAATATTGGGACATTGCAGCATGTTTTTATGATGACTGGAATGATCCAGTGGAGAGAGAAAAATAGACAATACAAGAGAAGATGGGGGAGAATTGCTGGGGTAATTAATGTCCCTGAGCCGAAGACAAGAAGGAAAGCGAGTGGCAAGTGGAGAGGTTTGTCTTAGAAGCTCTGTTAACAGGAAGAAGGCACAGCATATGGATACCGATTCTCAGAAAGGAGCAGATGTGGTGGGTGCATTCTCTTGATGGCCTCTGGGTTTTATTTTCTCCCCCAGTAAAACAGGAAGAAAGGTTACCTTCACAGACTAGGACATGGGAATTGTTCTTGAGGAAAGAGAAGGTGTGATGTGGTTCTTTAGAAGAGTAGGAAGATGAATGGACAAGGGACATATGGAGGTATTGCCAGTCATTACTTAGGGCTCAGTGAGCTTAGTGGCTATGAACTTAAAGTGAAACCAGTTGGCGTGCGGTATGTTTTCCCGAATGCCATTCTGCTCTCCGGGACAGGCATGGTGTAGGGGGAGAGCTGGAGTGAATCTGGGCTGGAATTTTGCCAGATGAAAGTACGATGCAGCACAGGATGTGCAAAAGATTATGACAGTGACCTGCTATGGATGGTCATGTCCCCCCCAAATTCATATGCTGAAATCGAAACACCCAAAGGTGATGGTATGAGTAGTTGGGGCCTTTGGGAGGTGATTAGGTCACGAGGGTGGAGCCCTCAGGAATGGCATTAGGGCTCTTGTAAAAGTGACCACGGAGGCCCCTGGCCCCTCCCACCATGTGAGGACACAACGAGCAGTGTGCCACTCAAAGGAGGGCTCTCACCCGACCATGCTGGCACCCTCATCTCAGACCTCCAGTTTCCAGAACTGTGAGCAATAAATTTCTGTTGTTTATAAGCTACCCAGTCTACAGTATATTGTTATAGCAGCCCAAAAGGACTAAGGCGTGACCCACGGAATGTGGTGTGTGGTAAGGATTTTATTTCTTGTCAGCTGCGAATGGAGAGTTAACTAGTATAGGCTTTAAGCAACTGTCATATAGCAAATGAAAATCCATAATACACATTTTATCATATGGTGGTATCTTTGCCCCCTTCTTTTAAAAAGTATCCTTTTTCCCTTTCAAGCTGGTGAACAAGAGTAACATCGAACACAAACTTTCTTTTGGGAGATGGGTAAGATGCGTCCTATTCCCATTAATACTGAGAGTGATCATCTCTTGAGCGTCACTATTTATATTGATAATAAAGAGCCCACCAAACCTGCTCTCAAACGAGGACTCTGGACGACAGTGGGGGCCAGCAGGAGTGTGGGACAGAACGTTACCATGTAGCCGTGAAATCATTTGCAAGTCATTTTCATGTACATGCCGCCTTCAGAGTCCTTGCGACCCTTATTCTATCCCTAGGTGTTAGACTTCCTGAAGAGACTCTTTATTTTTTTCTCTAAGGACCTTCTCCCATCAGCGAGCCAGAGGACCAACCCTCTCAGCCCATCACCACATATGGACCTGAGTGATGAAGCTGGGACAGGTTGAACTGACCAGCAATTCTGGCTGCTGTCATCAGGTATTACAAGTGTATTTGGAAGGAAGTTTCAGAAAGTGGATGCTAACCCAAGATCAAATGGGGTCAGGGCCCTGAATTCCTTGAATGTACCCTTGTTTTTTAGAAGCTTAAATATACTAGTGTTCTGGGATTCTAAAATAGCATTTCCCACCGGGGCTGGTTATTCTCTGTTCGGCCTTCCTCTCCTAGCAGATCCATGCGAAGTCTTTCTCTCTTCCTATACCTCAGGAAGTATGACTGCTTAAGCTCAATCTCCAGGCTCCCTTGCTGGCTGTTTTCCTACTGGGTTTGAACAGTGGAGATTAGAAGGTTGAAAGAGAGGTCAGGGGTGATATCCCCACACTCCCTGGGCTCTGGCAGAGCCCAAGTCCCCACGGGATTCTCTCTGTCTTGCAGCCCCTCTTCTAGGGCTCCTGCTGTCCGAGAACCAGAGTAACACTAACACCATTTCCTCTCACTGCTGCTCCAGGTCTAGGGGTGGTAACAACCTCCCCCTGCGGCTAGGGTCCGAGTGCCTCAACATGCCTCGTTGCAGACTTTAATCCTACCCACACTTCTGTACATCTCCCTTCATTACGGGCTTCTGAAACTTCTAAGTTAGACTCTGTGTCTTGCCAGGATCCTGACTGACACATCGTTTTCAATTCCACCATGCGTAATTTGATAACTGCACTTTGGTGCTGACGCTGCTAGACCAGAGGAAGGCAATGCAGATCCCACATGTATGCAATATGTTTGTTTGTTCACACATGCATGCGTGCATTCATTCATTCATTCATTCATTCATTCATTCATTCATTCATTCATTCATTCATTCTAGGGGAGTATGCTACCACCTATGTCTTGTTAAAAGTAGAAACAGATCCTTTAAGAACCTCAGAATAATTTAACAGGAAACCACGTCTGCAAATAGTTTTTTTTCGATAAAAGTTTCACTTCCCTAATCAAAGGACACTTACAAAGGCTAACGGTCATCTGTCTTTCAACAATCAATCAAAAGACTGCTGAAATCTGTTTCTGTTAACTGTGACTCTAAAGCTATAATTATTTTGATGACAAAACTGAAGTAATATCATGGACAATTAATTAGCTAGTTATTAGATTGTTTGAGAGGTTCCCCTGGCCTAATAAAAGGCTCTGAGATTCTTTCTTCAGAGAAAGAAACACATGGGAAACGAGAAGAATTTTAATATATTTCAAAAAAGTTTTCGACAGTAATAACTGGCCCATTTGATAGCTAATTTGTGCTAAATGTCAAAAGTTTAGTAATACAATCTTATATTTACCCAAGATTAGGTTGGCTATAAAGACTAAGGTCAAATAACACTGCTGTTAATTTTCAATGAATTTGCTTAATAATCAACTGTTAATCACTGTACCCTTATTTCCTTGTAAGGACCCAGGATCTTGAAAGTCTAGCCAAAAATCTGCTGCTATTACCCAGGTGAACCCAGGTTAGGGAGAAATTTCTAAAGAAAATCTGTGAGTCTAGTAGGTTCTATCTTAAAGAAAATAACTTTTCAGACAGACCCAATATTGCCATCGGATACCAACATTACACTGCACAAGATACAATCTATGAAGTCTGGCTAGGAGGGCTAAAAATGTATTCCTGTTAAAAATTAATAAATAGGTAATCAACAGTTCAGACTAGTGATGGAGCAAAAATATCTTGCAATGGAAAATGAAGTGAACAAAAGACTATATGTTGGTGACTTTTTAAACCTCTGCTCCTAAGAAGTATGTTGGAGTGAACAAAACCAGACAAATATGAGTTCAAATTCTGGATTTGCCTTAGTTACTGTATTCATCTTGGGCATGCAAATTTGCCTTTCTAAGCTTCAGTTTTATCATCCAAAATACAGGAAAAAAATATTCATTTCCCTTGCTTCAAAGATACCATCAGTTATAAGGTGGCCCATCTCACTTAGAAATGGCTCTCGGGAAAGAAAAAAGAAAAATATGACCATATGAAATATATCTCACAATCTCACAATTATAAATGTAATCTGACTTCAGAAATATTAAACTAGATAAGCTTTAGCTTAGAAGCTATGAAACAGGACAAGGTATCTATCTCCCTGTGTTACGTGGAATAAATAACAAAGAGTGCAGAGCACAGCCTGGCTCCTGGCTCCAGAGCAAGTCCTCAGTAAATATCGATGTTTTATTGTTAGCATTAGTATTAGTGTTAAGAAAGAGAAGCAGCCACTGAGGTTTTTGCTCAAATACAATTCAGTTCAAAATACCATGGAATTTTGGAAGTAAAATATATTGTAGAGAGACTGTTCTCTTTGCTTTACAGGTAATCTGCACAGATGGTGAGATCAAGTTAAGCGACTTAGCGAAATGCTCTAAATAATTGCAGAATCAAAACTAGAACCCAGATCTATTTGTCTGACTAATAATAACAACAACAATAATAATATAAGTGCTTAATATGTGCCAGGTACTGTACAATACCTTTATGTATAATATTGAGTCATTACAGCATCCAATGTGACAGTGTACTAGGTACTATTATCTCATTTTACAGAAGAGGAAGCTGAGGCCCAGCCAGGATAAGTGAATCTCACAAAGGCACTCTATACTCTTGGTCAGAGTCAGAGATCTGATTCAAAGCCAGGTCTACCCAACTCCAAAGCCTGGACTTTTCCCACTGAACTTATGTCTCCTACTTGGCTTCTCACTTACTCCTTCTTGGATTGCTGGAAGTCTTATCTTTTTTAACAAAACTATCCATTCCACAAGTGCAAGGAAAATGTTACCTATTTCTTTTGAAAATGCACGGCACAGGACTGGGTCCTGGGTAGATGCTCAAAAAATATCTGTTGAGTGAATGACAGCATTAAAAAAAGAAGCCTTGAAAAGCAAAAAACCATCAACACTGGAGCACTTGAAACAAGCAAACTGTGGACAAAATTGCTCAAGTAACGACTTGTACCTGGATACCATCCCTTTTCAAGAAGTGCTTCCTTGCTTCTTTAATCACTCTTGATTCATCAGTCCAAGGATTGGGCTTGAAAAGTAATTCTCCTCAGCTCTAAGAAGTAGAATTCTAGCATATTCTCCTGCTGATCCTATGCCAGTCCTGCTTTCTTTAACAGTCAACAACTCCCAACATGCACGCTCAAGAACCCCCAAAGCAGGGCAAGCCTGAGAGGCACGTAGGTGAAATCTGACTGTCCTTGAGAACAGAGAAACAACTTCAAACTGGTACATGTGACACATTTAGTGCTAGGCATTCATAATGTTAGGCATTCAGATACCTGGAGCAGCAATCTTAGCTGAGCTGATGCCTCTTTTCTTTTCACATTTAAAGCAAATGAAGCCCCTCTCCAGATAATCAAGAGACCAGAATATAAGGTAAGAATTTTCTAGAAGCTCCTCCGGGGAAGGTGCTGTGGTTGCAGCCCTTGTGTCTCCGCCTTGGCCTGGAGAAGATGTGTCACCTTTGAGAAGAACACAGTGCTCGTACTGAAGACTGAGGTAGGAGGGTCATGTGAGGGATGTGGAGGCAGGTAACTTGTCTCTTCCTTGAAACTGCCCCTCTTCTTCCCTCCTGCCTGGCCCATTAAAAATCGGTCACGGAATCTAGTGAATTGGACCAGGGCCCACAGTTAGCCACAATCTGGTTGTATTACTTCTCAACCCAGATTAGTAACATCATCCAACCTGGGCAAAGTATACTGACCACTGCTTTCAGAGTTAGTCTGAGCTTTGCAGGATGACTCCAAAAGACAATCCCATGGTCATCACAACTCAGCTACAACGAAACACCATGATGTGCACCAGGGCTATGGGTCTTCTCATATTTCAAAGCCAGGTAAGAGATTTGCAAACACGTAACCCAATTTTATGATCTCTCCAATCAATGCTGTGTATATATATCCAGTGTATACATTTAATGTATCCTTAATGGTTTTCCGAAGCCCCTCACCTTTAAGCACAGATAGGCCTGCTGTTCTTAACATTTGCTGCTGGAACATTTACAATCGTTGCTGATATCATCCCCTAGATGTCCATGAGGTTCTCCATTCTATTTCCTTCAGTTCTCTGAGTCACCTTATTAGAGAGGCTTTCCCTGACTATCACACATAAAATACTAACTCTTTGGCTCAATCCACTTCACCTTACCCTGCACTGTCTTTCCCCATGGCACTTATCTGTACATGACATATGATATACTTATTTATTGTCTGTTTCTTTTTATTAAATATAAAAAAGGACTTGGACTCTCTACCACTTATAACAGCAACCAGCTCATAAAGGCTCTCAATAAATACGTGCTAAATGCATTGACAACAGTCTTCAAAGGGATTCTTCATTTCACATCATTGCCAAAAGGTGACAGTATAATCTACCACATTTTAGGTAGAAGTACCACATCCCTTCAACCATTTTTCTCCTTAAAGTCTAGAATGGATTGCATCTCCGTGCTCCCAGAAAGCTTTTTAAAAAGCGAATCATGTGCTTCTTATACTAGCACATTCCGTATTTTGACACTCTACCTATTTCTGAATGAGATCATACTCAAAGCCCAAAACAAGATGAAAGGCATTTCCTGAAGTCTTTCAATAAGCTTTACACGATGTTACAGTAGGAAGCTTTCTTTTTTATTGCTCAGAAGCTTGGGCATAGGAAAATATTTGAAACATGGTCAGAGAAAAATTAGACCCATACCTGACTCTGGAGAGTACTTTTCAGAGACTCTGGTAATCACAAACTAAAGTCAGCCAGAGCCTCAGGCACCACCCCAGAGAGCGAGAGTACACCCTGTAATGAAAACGTGTACATACCAGAACATGTTGTACCTTTCTATTGGTGATGTTCTCACTTGAACCATTTGAATCTGATAATTTTCCTGTCTTATTCTTTCTCCTTTAGATCAGCAACTGACCATATGGAGAAAACATGAATACTATATATTTTTAAAAACATCTCAAGTTAAAATATACAATTAGTGGTTGCCTCCAGTTAGTGAAATTTGGACACAGGAATGGGTATCCTATACCAGTGGGATGAATTAATTCACATCACCTCATTTTAGAATCATAAACTACGTGAAGATGTTAATCTGCATGAAAATGGGAAGAGAGATAGTGAGAATATGTGGTCTGATTTAAGAACAAATCAATTATAAACCATCAATCCTTTCAAGTTCCAAATTATTTAGTAAGAATAATTTATAAGTATGGTAAGACAAATGAATGGAAACCCACCACACACAATTAGTTGACATTATGCAAACATGTTACAAAAAGCAAACAAATCTAAGTTTCTAGGTCCTGAAGCAGAAGGCACACTGATGGTATCCTTAATTTTTTGAGCCTTCAATTTGAAGAAAATATTTTTCATTTTGCCTCTGGTTTCCCTACTTATTCCTAAAACCTTGAAAATGGCCATTAGAGTAAAATTTTAACATTTTACAATAATAATTCTATCCTATACCGTGAAAAATTTCAGGCTAGTGTCTGAATCACTGCGGATTATCATAACAAATTGTGCTGCAAACTATACTCTGGAGACCTGTGTCCTGTCCCACAAAACATAAGAAGTGGACTTGAAAATCTCTGAGTTCCCTCCCTGTTTTATGTATCTCTTACTCTCACCCGCTGAGTTTGAAATGCAAGTGCCCGTGGGCAAGCAACACTCCTGTTAGGAAAAATCTGCACAAATACTTTAAGAGTTACATGGATGATGATGACGCCCACCCCCTTCAAACTGCTATCTAGTTTGATAGCAATTAATACAACACATGGAAACGCTGCTCTGAGGCTGGGCATCACCGCGCATTTGCCAAGCATGGCGATTACAGGGTCTTTCTCGAAGCACTTTGTCAGGATAGCTTGCAGATGAGCTTAGTTTTAAAACTTTTCCATCTTTAGAGCTTTTGTCAAAAAACAAAACAAAACAAAACCTACACACAAGAAGCCCCACAAAACTGTTGCTTACAAATCTGGCTGCTTTTCTTAATCTAGAGCAGTGGTTCTCAACCAGGAAGATGTCTCACCTAGGTAGCATTTGGCAATATCAGGGATAACTTCTGGTTGTCAGAAGTGGGGAGAAGTGTATAACTGGCATCTAGTGGGTAAAGTGCAGGGATGCTGCTAAACATCCTACAATGTGAAGGGCAGCCCTCAAAATAAAGAACTATCTGACCCAGAATGCCGATAGTGCCCATTCTGAAGCCCAGGTCTAGAGGGAGGAGGAAAAGAGAGGGAGGGATGGAGGGAGGGAGGAAAGGAAGGGGAGGGGAGAAAGGAAGGAGTTAGACAACAAGTCTCTGAGACAACATGTCTCTAGAAGGAGCACACGCTGGCCTGTGCACAACTGGCTCATGTCTCACGTTACCTGCCAAGACTATATAGGCTTTCCGAGTTTGTGACCTCTGAACTATATTACACTTTTGGCATATAGCTTTAAAATCCCCTCCCTTCTCCTCCCCAAAAAAGGTCCAGTCATGGTGCTTCAACTAAGTTTTGGTCCACTTTGCAGAGCAACAAAAAGCAAGTCCAGCTCTCCTGAGCTGACCGATTCCCTCAGGTGACCAAACAGGGTGGACTGTTTTCCTTCGCAGGCTGAAATCCTTGTTTCTTTGTTTGTTTGTTTGTTTTAGGGCACACTGTTTTCTTGAGGCTGTATGTCTGACAGGGAAAAAAAAAACAAAAGCAAAAAACACAACTTTGTTGTGGGTAGCCAGATATGGGGCCAGGATCCAGGCATGGGATACCTCAGACACTTAGAGTAGTACTTCCTTGTCAAGGTGAAAACTGCACCCATTAGTGTTTACATTTCGGAGGCATCACTACCATTGCTTCTCCTTACACCACTCAGGCCTGGAGCTTGTGCGCAATCAACAAAGAGTCATAGGGAATGGCAACTGGAAGGTAAAAGTTACCGATGACTCAACAAGAGTCACCTGGTAGGTGTCAGACATGTCCTTACTCAGCTAGCACTGCAGCATATGTGACACTTGTCTCTGCCAAGCTGATGTGGTCCAGTAGACCCCAGTGGCCTTCCCATGCCCTTGCCAAATGGATTGCCGGCTGGTCTATAGAGATGCCCGTTGCTAATGCATAGCTAGGAGAAATGGACGTCATCATCCTTCCCCACATTTGACTGAGAACATCAAACAGTTGCCACTCCTCACTGGGATGTGCCTTGTTTTACTGTGGAAGCCAGAAGGAAGTCATGCTATCTGTTGGCTCTCTGTCTATATCAGGAGATTGGAGAAGGATGCTAACTAACAATTATTCTGTCAAATTCATTTGAAATGAAAAAAAGCAAGATCCTTAAGAGTTTGGACTAGAGATTCTCAATCTTTCTATGCATTAGAATGGTCTCTTGAAAGAGAGATTGTAAGTTGCCTACTTAGTAACAATTCTCCTCCCATTCTGTACCTACAGAACACATTGAAGGGGGTGGCAATGTGCCCTGCTTAAAATAAACAGAAAACTCCACATTTTCCATGTTCCCTTACAGAAAGGATGGCCCTGTGATGCTAATGAGATGTAAATTGAAGTCACCAAGAAGGACATCTAAGAAGGAGAACAAACTTGGCTGGCTTGTCTGTTTGCCTTTTGTCCTCTACCCTTCACCGTCTTCTTGCCTGGAAACAGTGCCTGGATCTCTTGCAGCCATTTTGTGAGCATGAGAAAAAGAGCAATATGGTAAGAATTATAGAACAGAAAGCTAGAAGAAGCTCATGATGATGCAGGAAATTTCTGTGAGTGCCAGGATCGTGGTCTCATGAAACCAAAGAATGGAAGCACGGACCAGAGAGGCGAGGAATTGCAAAAGAGGATAGTTTATTAAAAGCAAAGGGTTGCAGCTCTCCAGCGAGAGGGGGTCCCAACTGGGGTGCCCAGTGTCTAAGGCAAAAGGCTCTGCTTCTTATATCTTTTCTTGTCTGCTTGGAGAAGGGAACTGGCGCCTTCTAATGGAATTCGTCTGTCAGGTTTGCTGTGTTTGTCCATTCTGAAGGAATTAACGAAATAACCCATTTTTATCTGTCAGATCTGCTCTGTACATCTAGCCTAAAGGGATTTACAAGATAACTTATTAACCTCAGAGCGCCATTACATTTTTGTCCTGGAGTGAATGAGCTATTTCAGAACCTGGAGTTTCAGGAATATGGCTGCCTTTGTTTATTCCACCAGAGACTTTCCTGTCTACTTAACAACATACTAACTAACCTGTCTCAATGACACTTGCTGATAGAGACTACAATATTTATATATTATATATATATAATACTTATACAGAAACTATAAAATTTACTTATTTTTCTGAGTCTGTTTCCTGAAGTATGATATTATCTTTCTTGCAGAGTTTTTATGGGGATTTAAATGTGAAATTGAGCCAATGACTGATATAAACTGGTCAATCCAGTCAAAAAATAAATCATTCTTTTCTCCTTTCCAAACAGCTCTCCAGACTCAAGGAGAAATTAAGCCAAATTTACTTGTTACTACCTACCAGTCAGAGTAGGCCTCGGTCTAACGTGATATTTGACTTGGTATCAATTGGCACAGATACTACTGAGTAAACAAGGCCCCAGGCAAGTGAAAGAGATTCCCATCAAGGTGAGCAGTGGGAACCCAAGGTAAGTAGCAGACTGGGCCTGCCAGGCTGAAGCACAGAGAAAGTGTGACTCTGTTTAGTAGGGAACTTAAGAATATCAGATATAAAGTAAACATCAGGAAGTATCCCAAATCCTATTACAGCTCAAGACATTCATCCTCCAGGGAAATTGTGGCAAAATAGGAAAGTAAAGAGGAAAAGCAATCCTTTGTATGACTTCAGGGCCTGGAGAAACCCTGCCATTCCTCCCCCCAGCCTACAAGCACACATGTTATTTTGATACCTGTGTGTATGCAAGTCACCTGTGAACAGGAGACTCTTTTCCAATGTTTTCTACTTTTTAAGAAAACCATAGAAATCCCCAACTTCTCTTTTCTAGCCAGCAGTTCTTTGGCACCCTGTGAATCTGATAACTTCCTTCTCTTTAAAGCAGACACCAGCAAACTTTTACTATAAAGGGCCAGAGAGTCATGTCTTAAGCTTTGTGGTCTTCAGTCTCTGTTGTAACTACCAGACTCGACTCTACTGAGAAAGCAGCCATTGATGATACTGATAATGTTTAAAGGAATGGGCGTAGCTGTGTTCCAATTAAATTGCATGCACAAAAACCAGTGGCCTATAGTTTGGCAATCTCTGCTTTAAAGGACATTGCAACCAGGCAAAAGCAAACAAGAAACATTTGGTGATAAATAAGATTCTCACCAATACTCATTACCCTGAAACAAGCCAGAGGGCTTGAAGTGAAAACCAACAGAGAAAAACAAGATGAAATGGGAGAAGCAGGCATTCTGGCATTAGAAACACTGCTTATCAAGCAAAACGAAAGACTCAAATGTGCCAGGATTAATGCAAATTGAGTTAGGTCCTATTATGTTCTCACTGAACTGATGAGACAACTGAAGGACAGACAGGTCAAATAATTTTCCCAGGGCTACACAGCTAAGAAGTGACAGAACTGGAACTAAAACCCAGGAAGTCTGGGTCTCTCCTCTCAACATACCTCCACATTATCCTGAGTTCATACAGTCCTTTTCCTCCACATTCAAAAAGCCAGCCCTGACAGGTCACCTCACACCAACAACTCCATTCCACGCGCCAGTGTATATCGGTATATTTTTTTTCATTTTCTTAAGAAAATGTTAATACAACTTTCAGATACAATTACTAATTTATAGGAAATAAAGAGGACAGAAAAATATGTGCAAGGCCATGAGTAAGCAATCCGCAAAATCCGGATGGCAGTAAACTTTCCGGGATAAACAACTCAGTGTTTTCAACAAATAGATTATAGAGAGACATTGATTATTTGGAACCTATAGATTAAGAGACTTAAAAGACATAACCATTTGCAATATGTGGACATTATTTAGAGCCAGATACAAATAAACTATGCAAAACAACTTATGACATTTATGAGACAATTGTAATTTGAACACGATCTGAATATTCAATGATTTAAATGAGTAATTTTTTCATGTAATAATGGTATAGTAATATATCTCAAAAATGCTTACTTTTTAGAGGTTTACACTGAAATACTAATGAATAAAATGTAATGATGTCTGAAATTTGCTTCCAAATAATATGGGAGAGGAAAATTAGATGCGGCAGAAATGACACCAAAATTGGTCATGCATTGATTACTATTGAAGCTGGGTGATAGGTATTTGAGGATTCATTATGCTATTCTGCCTACATTTGTATACGTTCAAAATGTTATATAATAAGAGTTTTATACAAGTTTAAAGGATAGACATACTAGGGCTTAAGAGTAAGTTTTCAGGCAAGGAGGAGATTCTAGATTTATCAGTATTTCATCTGTATGTATATAAATAGTTTCTTCCTCTTTCAGCAGATATTTTAAAGTGTAAAGGAAGAGTTTATACAAGATGCAAGCATGGGAGTAAAGCGTTCTTATTCCTGAAAGCTAAGCCTCGGAGACATTGGGATAACTTGCAACTCAATTCCTTAAGGAATAAATTTCTTGAATGGCACTAAAGTATACTCTCGTAGTAATGAAGCATAATCCTCTGTTACCCTCTAGCCAATATTTTGCCATGCTCTGACAAGCTCAGCGTAGAAAGTATGAGGAGGAAGAAAATCACAGCCGGAGGTCTCAGGACTGGAGGATGAAAAGCAAGTACTCAGTGCAGGGGCACAGTGAACACCTACACACATGATAAAGTGAAAGGCCACATGATATCACATTCCAAGCACTGTCCCAGGAGACCTAGGTTTCAATCTCAGGTCCACAACGGATCAACTGAGCAACTTAGATGATCACTTAACAACTGTGGACCTCAACTGTTTTATCTGTAAACTGAGGATTTTCAATTAAAATTCCCATGATGATCCATGATCCAAAAGATAAAACTAAAGATGTATGTTCTCGAAAGCCAGCCAGAAACTAGACCCGATAGATTACCCAGTTCCAATCTAGAGAAAGCTTCTTTGAAATGTTACCGCTGAGCCATAGAGCTCTGGGTTTTTGGCAAGACAAAGAAGGAAGGTGAAATTAGTGAAGACAGGAAGAGATTATATTGAATGAAATGGAATGTGACTAGTAATATGCCCTATATGGGGATCAGTGTTTCAGCTAAGGGGATGAACATGAAGGGATGAAAACAACAGATGAGGGTAAATTAGTTTTCTGTCAGGACACTGCTAATTCTGGGTATTTCACCATCCATGGATGCTATCTGTCCTTCAGTAGCTGTAATCAGCTGTTGGACATGGCATACCTGAAGCTTACAACTTCCTAGGCCAAATAATACTGCCTCAACTTCTAGAAACTCGATTCCCACAATGCAAATGCATGACTTTCCATTTGGGAGTCCCAAGGTCAGGCAGAGCGCCAGGATCTGCACCTCAATACAGATGTATCCAATATATCTGGCCTTACACTTTCTGCATGTCGCTAGGTCTTCAACAAGATTTTAAGAAAATAATTAGTTTAGTTTGCTAAATGACCTTCAAATAGAGAACAAATCATTGCAAATGATGAAAAAGGCTTGTATATTAAATTGGTTGACAATACTTTTGACCTCAAATTACAAGAATTGTTCACTAATCAAGAAGAACTAATTCTCTCTGCTAAGAAAGCCTAATAATATTTTTTTGCTTGTGCTTCCCTTCCAGCACAAAGTAACTCTTCACAATTGACTGTGTTGCCTCAACTGGTCTTGACAAGAGAAGAGATGAATCATAGGAGCAGCCTGGCACCATCTCAATCTATCATAACTCTTCACTGAGGGCTAAATCACAGCCGGCCAGATACAGGGAGCTTTATCTCTTTCTTTCTTTCTCTCTTTCTGTCTCTCTGTCTCTCTGTCTCTGTCTGTCTCTCTGTCTGTCTCTGTCTCTGTCTCTGTCTCTCTCTCTCTGTCTCTCTCTCTCTGTCTCTCCATCCCTCCCTCCCTTCCTTTTTTAATAAAAAGAGGGATATTCACAAAGGATAAGTCTACTTGACAGAATTAGTAGAATCACTAATTTTACTAGCCAACAGAGCTGCTGTCAAGGGTGGATCTACCTATACAGTGAAGGTAAGCACAGATAGGATTTACTTGATCGTCAGGAAAGCTTTTGATGATGGCTTCAAAACGAATCTGTAGCAGGAGATAAAATATGCAACCTAATCTCCTGTATAATGAAGACATATAGAGCTAAATGGTTGAGATTCCTGAGCTCCACCTCCACTGCACCACTACAAGCCAAAGCTTTCATGCTTCTTGTACTACAAGTGTTTCTTCTTGAAATTTGAACATGGTACGCAAGCTTCAATTATCTACACAAACAGCATTCTACCCCAACCCAAGTGAACCTACTATCCCATAGGTCTGGGTTGGGCTAATTTTGAGGTCAGTGGATTTTTTTTTCTAATCTCACAGGATAAAGTCAGTAACGAAAGGCCATCAAGAAGAAAAATAAGAGATGGTGCCTGGTGTGTGTGTGTGTGTGTGTGTGTGTGTGTGTGTGTGTGTGTGTGTGTGTGTGTGTGTTTAATTAATACAGGACGAATAACATACATAAGGAAATTATGTAAATAAATAGAGCAACCAGTATTAATAATTCACTAGGCTGGCAAGCAACAGGTGAGATGATTATAATCTTCGTGGAAAAATTAGCTAATAAATAATTCATAAATTTCTCAGGGGGTAGAGAAGAAAAATTATATTTACCCTTCAGCCACACCATATCACTGTCAAAGTAATTTATTGCTGTATTCCAGTTCTGTGTGCACATCTCCCAGTGCATGCAAGGTGCCTGGAACATTCTAGAAGTATTTATTAGACAGATGGCACGACCTGAATGTGGTATAGGCGCACCTTCCTTCTAGCTATTATTTTCCTTTCTTGTCTATAAAAGCAACAAATATTAATACTATACCGATACCTATACGTTACAGTGTAAGCTAGCCCCCTAAATAAGAGAGGGAATTGGAAGCTACGTCACATAGTTCCATACCTGTAAAACAATAAAATATAGAAGCTGACATATCGTCTCAGTGAGATGGCAGATATTCAGAAACAGAAACACCAAGATGTGGGGAGCTTTCATCACCTAAGAGGGATGCTAAATTGGAAACTTAATTCCAGCCACTTCATGTTTGGTGCTGGTAGCCAAGCACCTCACCAGAGAGAACTAATGAATTTTTATAGCACAAGTAAAAACACCTTCACTGCAGTTCATCCATCTGTAAAGGACCAGGAACAGAAATAAAAATCAATTTCAAGAAGACTCGCCACTAGATTTAAATTCTGGGTGAGGATGTTATCAACTGTCTAAGGATCAGCTTGCGACACGTAAGTTGTGTTTAAGGCAGCGTGCTTTCTCCCTTTTCCTCCCATTCATCCTAAGCTGTTCTTGAAGATACACAGAGATGTCTGTGGCTGCCTCGTAGCAAATTTCCAGAGTGCTGAGTGAACGCTTAGGATTCTAAGGTTAGTTACATAGCTGGTGTGTCTCCTGGATACTGCCATATATCCATTCATGCTTGATGGTACTTAAGGGATTTTAGATAGAAGAGGACATGAGACATTTTTCCCCCTAACAATCTTTAATAATTAGAGTCAATGCCTGAATATTAGGAGTTTGCATAGGGTTCCATTTACTTCTTGAGCAACTAGTACCCAGCAAGAGGGATACTGGGGAGGCAAGAACTTATGTATGCCCCTTTCTTTCCCCCAGAAAATGAGCATCCCACCACTTCCAATCAGCCAATAGTTCCAACATGAAGAGGAGTGTTAGGTTAGCCAGAGAGCCTTACGGTGCAATCTCGGTGATGATGTTCCCTTGAGTTCCTGTTGTTCCTTTTGAGTTCAGCTATAGGATGCAAGGAGAATTTGGCCGTGATAAGTAGAATTAAGCGTATGCTGTCCTATGGGACTTGAATTCTCTGAAGCATTTACTGGGCATCCATTCTCTGATGCAGTGGGGAATAGTCCCAATAAACTTTAAGATTCACTTTCTGCCCTCCAAGAGCTCAGAGTCAGAATTGTCAGAGGTTTCCCTATGCTGATTATGTGAAGCAATGTTAATCGACGGCTAGACAGCCAAGACCTACCTCAGCCAAAAAACCATGATGGAGGGTTTGCAGCATGACTGTAGGGTAGGCAAGATAAGAATAACTCATTCACCCCAGTTGTATTTTACTGCCGTGTTTCCCGAAAATAAGACCTAGCTGGACCATCAGCTCTGATGCCTGTTTTGGAGCAAAAATTAATGTAAGACCTGGTATTATATTATATTATATAATATTACACTCGGTATTATATATTATATTATATTGTATTGTATTATATTATATTATATTAATTATATTATATTATATTATATTATATTATGACTTGGTCTTATATAGTAAAATAAGACCGGGTCTTATGTTAATTTTTGCTCCAAAAGATGCATGAGAGTTGATGGTCCGTCTAGGTCTTATTTTTGGGTAAACACGATAATGTTATGGTCTGTCTTGGCAAATGAAAACTGGAAGAAATTGTTCAAGCCTAATACATGTATAACGTGCACAAAACTGGTAATTGGGTATATGTATGCAGAAGTGGTACTTTCAGAAACATTTCTTTTGCTCTACATTTATAAGCATTAACAGACCCTAAAAGTTCACTTTCTTTTCTGCTGTCACGGTAGATGGACCCCATTAGTAAGAAACAGATAATGTATGAACCTTCCAATTATGTGTTAGATCCCGCCACAAAAATCATTAATTATTGGATACTACAGTCCTCCTAGAAAGCCAAATACACAGATCTGAAACTATGCATCTTATTTATCCATGTAACTACAAAAAATAATTTTTAAGCATATAGCCCTATATAAAAACAAGTTTCCATTCTTTTTTTAAATATCAGAACTTGAAAATGTTTAAATATTTAGGTAGTTTTTTAAAAAACACTCTTGACAACCAAGATTTAAAACATCTGCTATTAAAAGAACATTTTTCCTGACGATATACTACACCAAGTTCCTTCTCCTTGCCAAGGAAAGGCTGGCTTTATTCTAAACAATAGCTTTCATTTAACACACGAGTCCTTTATCTCCCACCTCCACTGACACACTTGGCAACAAAACCTGTTTTCTGCCTGCAGAATCACTGAAAAACCAGAAAAGGCCCCAAACACTCATGAGGACATGGGGGTGCCAATCCTTTGAAAACACCACTTCCACTGAAATGTACCAAATAATGGAGTTTCTACACAATAATATGACTTTTCCTGACAGCATGGATTCTGATTTCCTGTTACACATTCCATTACTTATTTGTGATGATCTAAACTATTTCTTACATTCTTTGATGCCTCCACCCTTTAAATACTTGCAGGCTTATCTGTGTTTTAAGTCAATTTCTGCCCAGGGTTTGCCATATTCCCTTTAACTCTGAAAAACCTTTACTCAGGCAACACTCTTTCCTGTTCCCTTATTTTGAATTTGAATGCACATAAAGAATATCTTTTTAGGTTACTCCACTTGTAAAGCTTTCTCTTAGGAGTACCTTGAAGCTCTGATATCAAAATGTGCTCCCTAAAAATAATATTTCACCCATTGCAAATATATTTCTCCAAAGATTGTTTTCCAAATCAGCAGCAAAAAGAAAATCTGATTATAAACACATCTGCAAGCGTTAGTTCATAATTTACCATTAGTTAATTATGTTTAAAATCACTCTTTCCTCTACATATAAACATAACCTTACATCAAGCAGAACCACAGCCCTACCCAAATGTCTCCTCCTCCTTGGGTTCAACCTCCACTACTGCTTACAGCATCTTCCTGGACAGGCATTCCAATTCTCAGACCAACAACAGAAACAGGCCACCATCAATATTTGGCTAGACATATCAGATACATTGCTCCATTCATCAATATAATGTCTACACCGCTTTAACCTGAATCATAAGCTGTCCCTTCCCCATATTTCATCTTAATTTTCACTTGTCTTTCTATATTTTACTTTTCTCTATTCTAATCCTCTCATATTAGCCACTAGTTTTTTTTTTCCCCCACCACTATCCACTATATGGATTAGCTGGTCTTTTAAACTCAGGTGGCCTTTTGCCTGATTATTACAGGGTCACGGTTTGAAGAGCTTCACAGTAGTTATACAAGTGCAGATATAAGAGTGACCCTTTTTGAAGCTTTGCCTTTTTGAAATTACTTACAGAGACAGAGTGCAAAAAAAAGCTGGGATTGCCCGAACATGATGTAGGCAAGAGGGAAGGTAAGGAAGGAAAGTGGCCTTGCGATTTTTCTTTTACTCCAGCTAACAGTCACTCTTCAATGAACTACTACCGTGTTTCCCGAAAATAAGACCTAGCCGGACAATCAGCTCTAATGCGTCTTTTGAAGCAAAAATTAATATAAGACCCTTTTAATTTTTGCTTCAAAAGACGCATTAGAGCTGATTGTAAGGCTAGGTTGTATTTTGGGGGAAACACAGTAGTTGGCTTGCTGTTCAAAGTATCCACCTCCAGTCTTATCTAAAACTTCCTAATCTTTACCTTGAAAATGCCACATGCATTCCTGTTTCCATGCTTTGGCGTGACCCACACCTGCTGCCAGAAATGCCTTTTCCCTCTGCCTGGTTAGTGAAGTCCCACCCACATGTCCTGCCTTAGCTGGAGCCCAGCCCTTGGACGGCAGACCGCCTTCTCCATGCCTCCTGCCTCTTGAGGGCCTGGGGAATTCTCTGACTGGACTGCTCAGTTGGCACTTTCCGTATTATGCCTTGTAGAACAGATAGTAAAAGGTGTATGAGGTGTATCTATTTTGGAAGTACAGCTACCATGCAGTGATATAGGGATTGTATGAACATTTCTAATTCTCAAAAGAACTCTGTAACATTGTGTTAGGACCCATATTTTATAGAATGGGAAACTGAGCCTCAGAAAATTTAAGAGATAGGCCCAAGGCCATATTTCAATAGAAAAAGCTAGGGTTTGAATCCAGGTTCACCTGTCTCTGAAACCCATGCTTGTTTCATTATGCTGACTGCCTTTATTTCTGCAGTGAAAGTAAATGCTTTAAAACCAGGCCTGCGTCTTATACCTCTCAGTCCCTTGGTTTGTACTCTATGAGCATTTAATGAATATTCATGGCAAGGTTACATTCAAATGAGATTGCATTTCCCGAGTACACCGCTACAGAGGAAGAGAGCCAGGAGGCAGAAGAAAGCAAGTTTGGGATTAACATTTCTTCAGATAATCCACAAAGTGAGTGATCCACAGGCATGATAATCCAGCGTTGGCAAGACACCCAATTCCACAGAGGTCTCCTGCCTAATTTCACAATGTCAGAGTACAAGCACCAGTGTTTACTTCTATGGCTGTTTATGCTCATCCATGAACTTGCTGGGCCTGGAATTAATCCTCCATGGATGTTAGAAATATTATGACAACAGCTGGCACTGTCATTTGCAGTGTCCAAACTGGAACTTCCCCTTTTTTCCCCCCAAGTAAGATTTATGGGTTTCTCTTCAAGTGCCAGGCTTACTTCAAAATTAACACCTTCACTTTCTCTTCAATAGTTGGATTTTCTGATGATTTAAAATACAGAAAAATTGCTTTCTAACATCAAACTAGCCTGTCATACAGGCTATGATATATTCATGTTTTACAGTCCAGAGTCACGTTGTGATTTTTAAATCTGTGCAAGTACAGATGTGGTACAACGGATACTACTGTGTCGCTTTCGGTGGCGGACGGGAGGTAGTCTTCATCATTTTTTTGAAAAAAGCAAAAGTGTGTAAGAGTATGGTTTTCAGGGAACAAATCTGTCATGGGAAGGTCAGTCCAGAAAGACAGGCAGGATCCTGGGGGCCAGGTTAGAGCTGGGGTACAGTTCATCGGGGGCAGCTACATCTGTGCAGCCTGGGTCTCCTGACCAGATTTTGCATTCACAGCCCTGGGCTCAGCAAAGTGGCATACGCCAACAAAGGCCATACTGGCTGTCACAAATGCAAATGTAATCAGGTGGACTCAACCGCTCAACGTAACTGCAGATTTCTAGGCCAGGGTTATAATCATAATGGGTGCAATTGTGAGAAATCAGTGAGATCCTTCTATGTATTGGTACACAGTATTCATAATATAATTCATGTGGTGATTCCATTACTGAGAGCAAGTGTGGTCCTAAGCAGTGTACAACCTAATCCTTCTGGAAGAAAACGGTAGAAGCCACAGGGGACCATATGAGCCATTCCAGTGTTTTGATGGGTAAATGCTGTGTGAACATCTCAGTAATCAAAACTTATCCATCCCCTTCCAGTAGCTTAAGAAGTTCATTTCATGTTTCTTCCACGTTCTACTGATCAGCCGCAAGAGCTTGCCCAAATTTTGTATTTTCCATGAGGGACTATCTCTTATCAAAATATTCTTACTATATTTTTCCTTAGAATCTACTGTAATTGTTAGTTTTTTCTTGTCTTCTCTTCTTTAGAGAGAAAAAAAAGGGAGGATATTTAAATGAGGTTTAGAGTTCAAAGCTAAATGGAAGGGCAGTTTATTCAGCTGGGCATATATAACACTGCTCTCAAATGTCTATTTTATAGCTTTGTCCTATTTTAAAAGTCTTACTTATAAAGATGAATGGCCATAATGAATTTGGATCAGAATTTGAATTAATTTGGAGAGAAAGCAAAATGCCTAAGCCCAGGCATCCAAATGAAACTCCACTGGTATTTCATATCAATGAGCAATGATTTCCAAAGCAACTCTCTACACAATAGAACAAATGAAAGGCAGCAAAATGATGAGTCTATTTATGCTTCTGGATGATAACTCAAATTCTTTTGTAACTGCTGTTGCATTGTCAAAAATATGCTGCTCAGTAAAATGGCAATCAACGCATAAAGTAAGTGTGTGTGTGGGTGTGTGCATGTGCGAGTGCGTGTTTAAAATGCCTTGTAAGTTTTCACCTAGCTAATAATCATCTTATATGGTTACGATCAAACGTTGCCAAGAGAGCCAGAGGGTCGATTTTCAGGCTTGAAGCTGTGTATTTTAAAATAAAGGTAAGAAGTTAAAGACAAATGAAAAGAGGGCCAAGAAAATGAACTGGGAGGGCACTGGGAAGGTGACATAGGACTGAAAGGGAACAGCATTGAAAAGGGAAGGGGAAAGCTGAGAAGATTAAGCAGGCAGGTAGTGATGGGTAGGGCAAGAAGTGAGGAGTAGAGAGGACAGGATAAGGAGGCAGAGAGGACAGATGGTGAGGAATGGAAGGAAAAGGAAGCAGGCACAACGCTAGATTCCACGGGGGGAGTTAAGCATGTGCAATTTGGTGTTGGATGGACTTAAGCACGACCACGTAGTAACTAGACGAACTTGGGCAAGTTTCTTCACCTTGGGTTAACAATATAATCTACTTTGCAGGGTTACTGTGAAGATTGATTGAAATAATCCAAGCCAATGTTTTGTACGTGGTGATGGCTGTGGCGATGAAGATGTTGATGACTTTGGTTCAGGTATATACATGCTTGTCTCAAGGGGGACTCCTTAAATGAGCACCTTACAGTTTCTCCAGAAATGTACGTTAGAAGGGAGAGAAAATAGGTACGTTAGAAGGGAGAGAAAATCTATTATATAAAAAGTAAAATATTTTGTGGGTCTTCAATATTAACACACGCACCAAAGAACTCAAAACACCAATACACCAAAATTCTGCCAAGTTAAAAAAATTAATTTAAAATAGAGAGATGAAATGTGAATACAGTGTCACACCCGGGTTGGAGAGAAAATATAATAATTATGTGCATGTAGTTAAAAGGATGATGGGCTTTCCAACTACACAGATCTGGGATCAAATCCCAGCTAAGTCAGTTACTAACTAGGTGACTTTGAACATGTTACTTGTTTCCAGGACCTTTGTTTACCTGTCTATAAAAGGGAACTACAAATCTCTATAAGATTGTCATGTGGATTAAATGAAGAAATACAGAGGGTGACAAAAACAATGTATACACATTTTAAGAAACAGAAAAAAATTAAAATTAAATTAATATTAAAATTATGCTTATGGTAACCATTTTGAGCACTTCTTGTAATTGCAGAAGTCAAACGTGACTTTTGTTCATCTTTTGCTATCAGTAGTTTTATATTATTACAATTTTAATAATTTTTTCCTTTCTTAAAATGTGTATACATTTTTTGGCACCCTCTGTATATAAATTTAGCACAGTGTTTTGATAAATGTGATGTCACTATTACTTTTTGGAGTTTAGTACTACAGTTAAAGCTCATAGTAGATGCAGAGAGCACCTTTATGAGGAACTAAATCAAACGAGGCTAAACTAAGTAAGCGTGATGAAAGGAAGGCAGGAGCCAGAGGACAGGCACAACAGACAGAGCAGTGAGTAGGCTGGGTATGCATGTTGTGATGGGCAGAGGGAGGCAGAAATTAAAGCTCATTAAGTGTTGTATCAAAAATGGTAAGCAGCTGTTCTCTTTCCACTGTGGCCATAAGAAGCCGGAAAGAGTTTTTAGTTAAACGTTGACAGAAAAGTTTCATGATATGCAAATGTTCAGAGCCACTGTCAAAAATCACCAATAGTAGAAGCTTCATTTGGAGGGTTTTGAAGCTAGATAGGCATTAATCTTTATTAGTGTTTTAAATACAATTCTGCCTACTGGCTGATGGATGAAATAAATAGCTCTCTCAGTAAGGTCTTCCTACACTAGAGAACAAAGGGAATTTGCCTCTCAGTTAAAATGTACTTTTGGTAGGTGCCAAGGAACAAATATGGCCCACTGTTTCAAGAAACCACATTTAGTAATCTGGCATTATGCTTGGTCACCGGTATTGATTTGTAATTACCATTTTGCAATCTGGTCCCCAATGGTCTTATTTTGGTGGTGTATTTCATGATCTCTATCCATTTTAATCCTACTGGTGAACAGTATAGTGACAGCTAGGCATAATCTTTATTTAGCAAATTTGGAAACTGAGGCACAAATTAGAGGTCCAAAATAACCACAGAAGTTAGAGCTTTTCTCAGCTTACATCTGTTTGCCAAGGCTTAAGTTAAAAATAACACAGTCAATTGTCAATTAGTTATTAGACAAAGAAAATATGTTTCCCGTACAGTAAGCTGATACACTAAAAAATACTCATGATGATATTCTATTTGATAAAACTGCTCCACTTGCGAGAGAACCTTTCCATAGTTCTTAGAATCCAAAATCACTTTGGCCCTTTAGGGGGCAATGTGAAATGAGTTCAATCATTGGATTTTTGACTACTGAGATTCACCATGAGAAATGATATTCTAATTGCATAAAATTTTCTGAAGAAAATCAATGTCACAATAGTTATAGCGTATTAAAAGAAGCAGAAAAAATGGACCCTGAATTATTGAGCCTATTAAGGATATTATTATGTAGAAGACTGTTTTCTGCAAATTTGTAAAATGATGTTTTAGAATCCACCTTTTGGATTAAAAAAAAATCGCTAAATAATAATATCCAAGTATTTTTATAAACCATGCAGAGAGAGGAGAAAGGAAAAGTTTGAACATCATACCACAAACATTTTCTTAAAGAGCCTCATTTGAATTAAATGAGACTTTTGAAGAAGTTGGAGGCTTGCATTTTTTCACTCATGTATACCATTCATTCATTCAATTGGCACTGGTAAGTCCTGAGCAGTGTGTTAAAATGTTAGTAAGAGTTCAAAAGCAATATAAGATATGGTCTTTGATATCAAGGAATATATACCTTAGATAGGAGACAATATTTCATTAGGTTTCTGCCAGATAATTTAAACTAATGTAGAGCTACACATGAACAAATAAAGTTACATGTTTTATAGGAATATAAACAATTTTTAGAAAATGAATAAGAAAGCGGAAAAGGTTCAATTTCTTTTATATGCCTTCCCTTCATGTTTTATCTGATTCCTATGTTTTCTAAAGAACACTAACATTGAACAACTAGGAAAAGTGTTCATAGTAAGAACACACATAGGAATGAGTCACCTTTAGTATGACAGAGTAAGATTATGATTCTTTATAAGTAATCAAGATTAGTGAAGTGATGTGAATGCAAATGAAAAGTGTAAGTGATCGTTGAAAGAACAAAGCATACTTACCCACGCAGTGATTAGGTAAGGAGAACAATCATTAGAATGCAAAATAGTTTGTGTGAAACATTTCAAAGTAAGTCCTCACTTAATGTCCTAAATAGGTTCTTGGAAACTGCGACTTCAAGTCAAACGATGAATGAAGGAAACCAATTTTCCCATAGGCTAATCCATATAAACAAGAGTTAAGGTCCTTTGTCGTATTTCTGGTCATAACAACAACATCAAACTTCTAAATAAAGACACAAAACACTTCTAATATTAAACACTGACATAAATGTGAGCTGTACACACATTTAAGAAAGATTAATAAAAACAAGTAAGATAATTCTTTTCCAATCCACTTATCCCAGTCCAGGGTTGCAGGTGGCCGGAGCCCATCCCGGCAGCTCAGGGCGCCAGGCCAGAACTAACCCTGGACAGCATGCCCGCCCTTCCATCACAGGCCCACTCACACACATACCCACGTACTGGGACAATTTGGACACGCCAATTCACATCTTTTGGATGTGGGAGGAAACCAGGGTTCCCAGAGAGAACCCAGGTAGACGTGGGGAGGATGTGCAAACTCCACCCAGACAGTGGCCCAAACAGAGAATTGTTTTTTGTTTTTTCTTATCAATATTACAATGAAATGACGTTGAACTAAACAGCATTCATTACTCAAGGACCTCCTGTACATTGTCCTCCCTTCTCCCACCTCCAACAGCTTCAGACAAGGCTGGTGTCCCTTCACCTGGCCTGCCAATACTGAAATGCCTCAGAGAACAAATTCAAGTCAGTGAATCAAGTGTGCTATTTAAATACCTAGAGGAACCAACCCTTATTAGAATAAGAAATATACAAGTTAACTGTCTTTTGCAATGTTATTATTCTCTTCCATCCATCTCCATTAAAAAAAAAAAAAATTACACTTGGCTTAATTCTGCTGTCTGCAAGCCAATTCCCACATTACAGGACCTCAAGTCCCAGCCAACTGAGTTGAATCTGAAACGGTCATGTACTCTTACAGAAATCATTTGGTTTACCATCATTAGACGTAGCTATGCAACTTAACAAGTACACCTGAGGGAGGAAACCTGAGCAGTTTTGTTAGTAACGTAGGAGAGAAATAAAGTCAATAGAGTGGTGATATAAAAGACTCACAGAGAAGATCAGCTAAAGGCTGGAGCAAGGTCCTGAAATAGCTGAAACACAATGGGATGAAAAATTGATGGTGAAAGGGTTTGGCCTGGGAAGAGAATAACTGTCATGCAGGGTGTCAGGCAGGGTCTCTGCTCCCGCTCCCCACACTAGAACGCAGGACACGGTGAGGCCAAAAAGGAACACCCACGGAGCCGTAGGTAGGGGAGTCATACTACTATATTTTCGCTGGTGGCACTATAGTCTCACTGGAGGCTGGATCCACACTGTCCGCAACCCGCCATGCTAACTGCAATCCGCGCTTGCTAGCTCAGCCCCCATCTTCTTGCTAGCCCCCATTTTCCTGCTAGCATAGCCACAGCAGTTATATTAGTGGCCAATGGCTCACTGGTTACAGCTGACGGCCAACTAGCCACAGCTGATGGCCATCCAATCACAGTTGATGGCCATTTACTACCTGAGCCAGCACCTTTCCACGTGAGGCCGAGAGCCTGGCAACTTCACTCCTGGCTCTGTCCCCACAAAAACTCTTCTCTGAATTCTGACTCACTGAAAGAAAGGAAGGAAGAAATTCCAGAGAGGTTTTGTACTGGAGAAGATAACCTGTCACCTAGGATGGCCTAAGTCTGATTCTCAAAGTGTGGTCCACAGACCAGCTGCAGCGGCGTCACCTGGCAGCTTGTTGGAAAAGCAAAGTCACGAGCCCCACCGCTGACCTACTGAACTAGAACCCCTGGGGACAGGCCGAGGGAACTGTTATAACAAGCCCTCCATGTGATGTTTGCACACACTAAAGTCTAAGAACTACTGACCTAAATCATCTTGGTTAAAACAGTAAACCTGATCATCTGCTGAGAAGAGGAGGGTGGGCTCAGGACACCAGGAGTGGAGATACAGAACAGCTGCCGGGAGGGTGGAGAACGGAGGTGAGGAATTAGTGAGAGGGCTGGTCCAGGTGCACCAGGCTTATGTGAAGCTAGTCAGCATACCTTCCTGAATGAAAGGCCTTTTTTTCTTTTTATTAGTTTCAGGTGCACAGAACAACATAATGATCAGACACTTACACACCTCACAAAGTGATAAACCCAACAAGTCTGCTACCCACCCAACACTGTACGTAGCTATTACAATATTATTGACTATATTCCCATGCTCCACTACACATCCCTGTGACTATTTTAATTGTAGTTGACATTCAATATTATTTTATATTAGTTTCAGGTGTATAGCATAGTGGTTAGGCATTTATAGAATTTATGAAGTGATCCCCCCAATAAGTCTACTACCCATCTGACACTATATACTCTGTGATCTCTGTCGGGCGGGGCGGCCTGCGGGGTCTCTGCTCCCGCTCCCCACACAAGAACGCAGGATATGGTGAGGCCAAAAAGGAACACCCACGGAGCCATAGGTAGGGGAGTCATACCACTATGGTCTCACTGGAGGCTGGGCCCACCGGACGCGTGACCTGCTGTCCGCCTTTCCACCAACTGACCGACGACTCTCCTCCACTCCCCTCAACTCTGTTTCTCGGCTCTCTTCCATTCTCCTCGGCTCTCCTCGGCTCTCCTTGGCTCTCCTTGGCTCTCCTCGGTAGCCACAGCAGTTATACTAGCTGCCAATTGGCCAACCGGCTACAGCTGACGGCCAACCACCACCGGAGCCAGCACGCTTCCACGTGAGGCCGAGAGCCTGTAAACTACTTTCTGGGGCTCTGTCCCCACACACTCACTTAGATGTGGAATCTAAGTCTTCTTGGGAGCTGGCTTCTGAAGTTACATGTACAGTAATGAGTCTATGTGAAACTGCATTCTGATTTTCAGATAACTGACTGTGACCCTGGAAAGACAGCTTGATTATAATTTAGGGATTACTGTGTGTGTGTACACACACATATGTTCATGTATATGTATGTATATATGTGTGTATATGTATGTGTATATGTATGGACTAAATCAAATTAAGCCAACAAGAGAAGAGAAGGCTTTTCTGCATTAGACTGGAGGAGAATTTGCACTGGAACAAAAATTAGCAGACTTGCAGTGAAGCCCGTCATCCTTCTGACTGTGTGGCCTGGGGAAAGTGATTAAACTTCTTCAGAGCTCATTTTCTCTCCTGTAAAGTTGGATCCAGAATTCATTTATTCAAACAAAGAAGGGGAAGATACATCAGTAAATAAATAACCACAGCACAAAGCGAGGGGAAGGCTATGTGAGGAAGGCTATGATGGGGGTACTGATATACACAAAAGGCTTGGAGAACAGTGAGGAATTAGCAGTGAACTCCAAATAAGGAAAACGAGGAAACTTTCACACTGAGGTGCCATTGAGCTGGACCTTGAAGAGTGAGAGAAAAGTCAACAGATGGAAGACTTTAAAGGTAGACAGTAAGAAAGTGCAGGGCAAGGGTAGGAATGGAGACAGCCCAGCATGGATTTGTAGAAGTAAGACTATGCGGAAGGAGGGACAAGGTCTCTTCCAGCTCTAGGACTGATTTTTCGAATGATTTTCAGCAGCCTGAAAATAATGGGCAAATTTGATGGTGTAATTTTTATCAACCAACCCAGTGCTCAGACACTTTTTTCATTTTCAACAGTTCATAAATATTGAACTTGGGTAAAAGCCTTTCTCAGAATTCTTCCCAGCTGGCTTTAAAGTAAAAGAACCAGTGGTGTAAATTGTCAAAGGAGTGTCCAACCCTTCCATTTTCCATACTCCTGCCATGGGGATTACAGGTATTTGTGGGGCCACTTGGCAGAAGAGTTGCTTACCTCTTTGAAAATATTGCTGCTCAGAGGCCAGAATTTAAATTGGTTCCATCTTAGGAAAGAAGAACACACTACAATGAACTCTTGATTAACCTTTTATAAGTGGGCCAACTTTTTATTGTCATAGTAAAATTCACATATTGAATCTCTGGCAAAGAGCCCCTGCTAAGCACCCTTTTCCTGTCTTGGGTTACGTCTCAGAGGATCTGAATGAGCAGAAAGCAGTTGTCCTCTTGAATTTAAAAGCAGTTCTGGGCTCTCCTCAGGGCAGCACGGTTACACTTAAGACAAGAGAGTAGCAGGCATTCTATTTCCGGAAGAAAATGCAAACAGAACAACTTTTTCATTTTGATCAGATTTCACGATTCCAGGACTAAGCCTCAGGCTGATTAATCACAATATCATACCTCCCTCTTCTGGAAAATGTTTATTTTTCACTAGTCATTTTTTTTACAACTTCTGAAAACCTTCCAAACTACAAGACTTAAAGGGCATCCTAACAATGGCAACCTGTGGTCCTAACCAAGGTACAGTAGGAATCACATTTTTAGTTAATGAACTGTATGCCACAAACGTGAAAGTTTTGGCTGAAGAACAGCATTTCACTGAGTTCTACGTTCACATGGAATGAGTCACATGTCTGTATGTAAAGATGACTTTTCTTAGCTTTTAAAGCATGTCATAGTATGAAAAGTCCAACGGGAGACAATCTCCCAGAGCAAAGTGTTTAGCTAGCATATGCACTCACCACCGTTACCAATCCTTGAGCGGGTCAGCCAGCTTTATTAAGCACCTACTTTGTGCTGAGCACAGAAACAGTGACTGGTTCTAATAACAAGATAAAAACCTGAGTCAAATCCTGCCCCTGGAATACAGCCCAGAATGTTACAATTGTTGGTTTTTAATCCCTTCTCTGACAGCACTCTGACAAAATAACAGTGTTTGAGTTTTGAGAGTTCAGATCTGGATGAATTGATCAAATAGCTACTCTTTCCCCAGCAATCTGTCTTTATGCTAATGATAATGTTTTGGACCTGGGCTAAGATTTCCTTTTATTACACTTATTATGTACATATTATATTTTATATATTTCCAGGCTCTTGCTACATCACTTGGCATCATTAAATGGGCATCACTTTTAGATTTGATTCCTTATCATAACATGTTAACTAGGTATCATTCGGGAAAGAGGTGCTATCATGAATACCCCTTTCTTCAATAATCCTTATCACCGTCAATAAAATATTTAATTTGGATGCTGTGAAGAAACAGGGTTTTTTGTTCTGTTTTGTTTTTACATGTCCAAATAAAATACATCTTTATGGTCTCACAGAATCATAAACTCACAGATAGGGCTGAAAGGAGCCTTTATTCACCAAGCGCAGGCTCCTTGGGCAGATTTCTCATTAACAAGCTGTGTACACTGACAATTAAAAAGAGAGTAAGTATGAATGCCAACAAGAACTACAAGTGTATGTGAGGAGAGATGGGGTAGAGGCAGAACAGAGAGACCCAACAGGACTTCACTGATAGCCCAGTAGACAGTAGGGAACTCCTGAAGCACTGTAAATTGCCTGAAACTCAGAAGTCTCCAATTTCTGTTGAATTTCTGTTGGCCATATTTCTCCCACAAAAGGAAACTTTGGGAAAAGCCTTTATAATTATGTAAAGTAGCAGTAGAAAAAGAATGCAGTGTTCAAACATATTTTCTCTCCAGTCAGCAGTTTCTCCACCATTATTTTCACAATTAACTCATTGTCAACTGGCATTACCTTTAAGAATTCATGAAATTTAAAATTATTTAATCGGAAGTATTTTTCTTAACATTACTTAAAATTGTACCAAAGAGTATTCCTGTTCAAAAGAGACCCTAAAGACGAGGGGGAAAAGGCCCGTTTTCCCACTGTCAAATGCTGGTAGGAATATGGATTCCCACTCACTCTCGCTCCGTCTCTCCGTTTTCACTTCTGACTGACATTTTGGTTGATGACTGATCACACTCCTTACATAGTAAGTGAATCTCCTAGTATCAAAAACTACTTGACTTTTCATTGGTTCTTTAGACAGTAGTTTCTCCTGAGTCATATTTTTTTTTAAGTTACTGACCAATGGAAAAATCAGTCAAAATATAGTGCTTTGAACATAGAGTGGATGCAAATGCCTTGAATTGATTTGGATTCCTTCCAGTCACAACTGTTGGAAGTATTTACCCGAAATGTTAAGGGCCATGAGAGCCAGTTGACCTACTGCCAGAACAACAGCAAATCAAAAAGTGCTACACCAGGCAGTAGGACTGAGGGAAAAAGAAAAACGCATTTCTCAGGAAAAACATCAAGGTGCAGACTATGGCAGAGCTAAGCGCTGACCCAGTTGAAGGCAGGAACAGAAACGCACTCAGATACTTGCAGGCAGTTTACGATGGTATAAAAAGTGACTTCTACCTTCACAAACAAGAACATTCTCAGGACTTCCTACCTTGCTCCAGGCTTCTTCTCACACACACATTCCCAGTCAGTGAGTCTGCTGGAGTTCAATATTTCCTTGATGCTCAATATTCTGAGTACACTGATCCCAGTGGGCTCAGTGCAACTAATTTTTAAAAAATAATTAAAGACAGCCCACTAAAGCTAAAACAAACACACTCCTCAAGAATGTGCAGTGATAGGGAAAGAAGGAAAAGCAAGTTGGAAGGCAAAGTGATCACAGAAGCAGCTCTACTGAGAGATATTTTTTACTCTAAATTTATATTCAAACTGAATTCAGCATTCCTGTATCTGAATAAGAAATGTACAAGACTGCACAGAGCCAGACCCCCTAAGAGGGATATTTCTGTTTCACAATGAACCTCACAGAAGTCTAGGGCTAGGGTCCGTGGCAAACTAGTCTCTAAGTTTAGGATTTCTCTCTGGAAAATATATGTTAAATGGAGTTCACGGTGATTCACTCTAATCATCAGAAAGGCACTGTTGGGCTTCTAAATGACCAAAAGTCACATTTCACTAGAATGAAGCACCACTGGAACAGCGATAGAACTAATATTATAGGTGGATGGAATGATCCCCCAAGAGGAAATCTGTTGGGAATACCAATATGAATTTGAATTTTCACCTTTTATAACTGAAATATTGTTCTGATATATCAAATGAAGAGCAGAAAAATAATTAATAATTGCAAGACATGGTTTTAAATAATGCAATATGTATATGCTACATATGCATATATATACATATATACAGATATGAGTATATACCGTGTTTCCCTCGAAACAAGACCTAGCCGGACTTTTTGCGTCTTTTGGAGCAAAAATTAATATAAGATCCAGCCTCATTTGACTGTAATAGACCGGATATAATATAATAATATAATATGATATAATATAATACAATACAATACCTGGTCTTATTTTACTGTAATATGAGACTGAGTCTTATTATTTTACTGTAATATGGGTCTTATATTAATTTTTGCTCCAAAAGAGCTGGTTGTCAGGCTAGGTCTTATTTTCAGGGAAACACGGTACATACACACAAATATATATTCTTCTCTACTCCCACCGAGGAGGTGAGACTGCTAGGTTGTTGAGACAGGATAACTCTTGACATGCTTTTCTGAATGACAAAGTGAGTATCTGCTCCCATCGAGAAGTGTCCCTGGGAGCTTTCAAAAGAGAACCTCTTGTGCTGTAAAAATCAGTCAACAGCTAGAAAATGAAGCAACAGTCCAGGTAAAGTCCAAACTTGAGACCTCAAACATTGCGTATGCTTATGTTCTTGTTCTCCTACCAGTGGCTCCATTTCCCAGTTGTGCTGGTGACGCAGGTATCAGGGGACTTGACTCCAGGAATGTCCTAGGTCTCTGGGGTCTGAGGTGGCTGCTCTCCTCTCAGCACCCACCCTGGGCCTGTCTGCCAGTCTGACTGTTTCTATTGTCAGGGGAATTAGAGTTCTGGGAAGATGCCTGAACACTGGCCAGAGGGGAAGGTCTCATGAGGCTCTAAGACAAGGTGCTTCGACACACCTGGCAGAGGTAGAGGCAGACGCAGGCAGGAGCAACGGCAAGGACAAAGCAGGCCCTTCCCCACCACGCCGAGACTCTTTTCTCTCCCCCATCTCCCATGCTTCCCATCTCCCCCTCTCTCTCAACTGCCCCCCTCTCCATCTCCACCCTCTTTCATGTGCCCCCCCGCATCTCCTCCCGCTCCCCGCTCCCATCTCTCCCCTCTCTCTCATCATCTCTCTACCTCCCTACCTCTCTTTTGGTACTTCCTCCAGTATAGGCTAAGGCAGATGACAGACTGGTTTGTCAAAGCAGAATATACCAGAAATAAATAGTTCTAAGCCTCAATTTTCTTATCTTTATTATTTTCCCCCCAAATAAATATATTACAGTGCACCTTTTCAGTCAGTTTAATTCACTCACTTGGGTCACTACCACCTTGTTACTTCTAATCTGGAAAGAGAAGAGGATTCTCTTCCACTATTTGTAGTAGAGAATATAGGAGATACTCCTGATGATAAACATTAGTAAGTACATTGTGTGTGTGTGTGTATGTGTGTGTGTGTGTGTGTCTGTGTATGTACAACATCCATAATTGAGAATTATTAGCTCTGCCAAGGACTCTAGGGTTTGCTTAATTCAACCCACTTTGATCCCCACTATACACCTGATAAAACTGAGGTAACATGGCTGAGATTTCCCTGGTTCTGTTCCTTCTTCAGTCCATCAGCACATATCTGCAGAACGTACTACGACCCTCCTACTTTTCCTCCGCCTCACGCTTGCCTCTTCCTTCTCTCTTGACTAGGCCCACCTTTTATGCGCTGCATTTCTACCTGCATCATCTCCCACCTTCCAAAGACCTCATTCACACAGTGCATCTGAATTTTTCACATAGGTGTTTCTGATAACAGGGCCCCACTCTAATTCTCTAAAAATGCAAAAGTGAAAATAAACTTACAAATCAAAGGTGCAGATAAAACAAAAGGGTACTTTCAATTGGAACAAGAAGAAGAACACTCATTTCTGAGTCAGAACATGAGCTCCCATTCACCATTATATCCTTGACATCTGGAGCAGCGCTAGCACCTTATAAATGCTTGATAAACACACACACACACACACACACACACACACACACACACACAGATTCTGAGGAACTCTGAGGATTAGTCATCAACAGGTAGAAGATAATAAAGGCAAACTACATTAGAAGTCAGAAGACCTGGATTCAACCACTGGCTCTGACTGAATTAAATTTTGTGGCTATAAGCAAATTTTTTCCTTGGTTAAAAATCAATGGGGCAGAGGCCGGCCCGGTGGCTCAGGTGGTTGGAGCTCTGTGCTCCTAACTCCGAAGGCTGCTGGTTCGATTCCCACACGGCCAGTGAGCTCTCAACCACAAGGTTGCCAGTTCAACTCCTCGAGTCCCACAAGGGATGGTGGGCTCGGCCCCCTGCAACTAAGATTGAACACGGCACCTTGAGCTGAGCTGCCTCCCGGATGGCTCAGTTGCTTGGAGCGCGTCCTCTCAACCACAAGGGTGCCGGTTCGACTCCCGCAAGGGATGCTGGGCTGCGCCCCCTGCAACTAGTAACGGCAACTGGACCTGGAGCTGAGCTGCGCCCTCCACAACTAAGATTGAAAGGACAACAACTTGACTTGGAAAAAAAGCCCTGGAAGTACACATTGTACCCCAATAAAGTCCTGTTCCCCTTCCCCAATAAAATCTTAAAAAAAAAATCAATGGGACAGAATTATTTTCTGTTTTAAAATACAGAATTGTACACTTGAAACCTATGTAACTTTACTAACCACTGTCACACCAATAAACTTTAATTTAAAAAAAAATTTCTATGATGATAAAATATATGAATTACAGCTATAGGTTGAAAAGTCTCTGAAAAGGTTTGTGGTCCAGCCACACACCTCTCCCTATTATTTTGTGTTTCCAAAAAGATGACTCTCCCATTTGGAAAATTTCCAGGAAAATATCTGAATTTCCTATTGTCATATACTCAAAGATTTTAAGTTTTTTTTTTTTTTTTTTTAAATCATTCTCAGGTTTAACCTAAAATCTATTTCTATGTTTATACTTCTGTTAATCAATTTAGGACTCAAATATCCAATTATGAAATTCCACAGACCACATTCCATCTTGCAATGTAATTTTATTTTCAATGCGAGTATTAAAAGATATGGCCAATAAGGCATAAAAACATTTTCCCTGAAGTCATATCATTGGCTAAATCATTAAGCTTGTCTACTGTGCTTCTCTCTAAATATATATTTGGAGCTGGACTTGATTAGTTTTCTACCAAGAAATACATGTTTATCAAATTATCTCTCATTCACCAGGACTCCTTATTTATCTTAGCAATTTTTAATGGAAAAGTAAATGAAACATTATTACATAAATGCTTACAGAGATGACAGTAATTTTATTTAAATTAAATAAAGAAAAGGTTAAATAAATATTACAGTATTTCAGGAATTGCAGTATAAGCCTTAAAATGATAAATCTCCCCCTTCCCTTTTTATACCTTAGTCTTATCAGTGCAATATTGAAACTAAGTTATCATTAGTTATTTTCTGGCAATTTCTTTATTTTTCAAAAGTTTAAGTTAGAGTATATGCCAATTCCCATTCAGATCTGATGTTACCTTTTTCCCCCCCATTCTAGTTTTCCATTTCAGTAATGAGTTGTAATGCACAGCTATATGTCCTCAACACAAAACTATGCAATCGGAAATGCTGACATTTCAACCATCTAGCATTTCTGGATTCGAGGACCTCCTTACATATACATACACAGGTGTTTTCAAACACACACACACACACACACACACACGCACACACAACTTCTTGTCAAATATCTAAAACAAGTACTCACTCTCATAACCATAACAAGACAGAGACAAAGGAAGGAACTTGCTTTCAATAATAAGGAATGGCTATAACCTTACATCAAGCAAATATTTGGAAATAGACCACCTGAGGAGGAAATAATTAATTTACATATTATGACACTCTATATCTGAATTAAGAAAATCATTAAAATCTAAAGTTTCCCCCCCTCTTACATCTTTTTTTGGGAGCAAAATTAAAAAAACTCCCAAACAAGTACTCTTAAACTTAATTTGCCTTCATTTTAATAAGAAGTGACGTCATCAGTCCCATGGTCATACTGAAAAATGAAACTACTCTCTGACTCATAGAGGCCTGAGTTGAGAAATGTTAAAATCATTCTAATGACAGGAATAGAGCTATGCCCTGTAACAGACTGACAAGAAAAACCCAGCAATTCAAGTGCTGTACAAAATAATTCTCAGTGTCATTGTTCACGTCAGTGTCTGTCTTTGGGTTAGAAATGTGAACATTAGATTTGACACTCATTTTTAAGACCCTCCTTCCGAAGTGTGCCCCTGAACAGTTTCATTGGAATTTGCTTCTTATGAGGCATCTCTCGGTCCCTAGGGACCATGCCTCTGGCAGGAAGAGGAGACCTGCATACCAGAGGGGTTATTTCTATACCCTCTTAGGTATCTGATGTGGAGGTGATCCGCCAGAGGCAAAATGCTGAAGAAGGTAACACTCATTCCCTGTGCTTTTCCATTCTTTTGAACTAGTTCCCACCAATCTCTCCTGCTAGCACTCTGCTGCATCCCCAAGGTTACATGCTCACATCTCACACTCCCTGGGTTAGTCTTCTTGCCTTCCCCCCCCTCTTTTTATGTTCCTTTCCATAAATATTAAGAGAGCTCTGGTGACGAAGCCAGCACTGGACAAGGTGATGGAGGCAGAGCTGAAACCAAACACACACAGTCCCCCTCTCATGGTGCTCATGGGTTACTGGGAGGAAGACAGCGGGAATCAAATAATCGTAGAAACATATAGCCAGTGAAGGTGCTGAGGGAACGCCTCCTTAAGGAAATGACAACTAAACTGACAGTCATTACATAGGGGGACACAGAGAGGAGTAAACAGTCTTACCACCTGAAAGTTGACACATGCAGCCAGGGCCCAAAAGGAGGATTGTGCTACAAAGACGAGAGGTAAACAGGTGCCAGACCATGCAGGCTTTTGAGGAAAATGGTAAAGACTTTTTCTAAGAGCACTGGGAAACAATTAAAGAATTGTATGCAGGTAATGAATGAAATAATGAGGTCTGAGTTTAGGAAAAGGTCGCTCTGGCCAAATGTGGTCAACAGACAGGGTACGGGAGAGGGCAAAACCCAGCCAGCTTGCCTGCCTCCCAGCCAAGCAAAGTGTGCTTGCCCCCTTCCTGGCCCCACTTATAAGAGACAGCTGCACCCTCCTTCTTGGTGAGGACCTGCGTGGCCAATGGTGGGAGCTGGGCTGCTGCAGACCTTAGGACATACTTGGAAGCATATGTGCCTCTCATGTGATGTTGAATAAGGTACTAGAAGGTCATTTAAAGAGAACACACCAGAGCCTAATTATGCCAGTTGGTTTCCACTGATTAATAACAAAAGATAACTATTTCCTTACTGACAGGCACTCAAATGGGTATCATTAATATAGCCTTCATTATTAAACATTATTAAACATGGTTTCTTCCAGATTTCTTATTAATCTATCAATTATTAACTATTGGAAACACGTTTTATTGCTTTTGGGTTTAACTGATGGTGTTTGCAGATTTAACACCCTGAAGATAAAAATGTAAGCTTAACATGCAAGATTATTGCAGTCATAGGCCTATTCTAACAGGAGGTGAACCCTTCTCAGGGAGGAATAAGCACTCCCTGGGCAGACCATTAGCAAAATTAAGATCCATTCCAAGCTTCCTGGAAAGAAAACTAACTTTAAGGGCCTACTATGTGTCAGCACCATGATACCCAAGTACATATGCAATTTCACTTAAAACTCACAACAAAACCATTTTGCTGGTTGAAGGAAAAGTAATGTGCTTATATGGCTAGTAAGTGGTAGATCCCGGATTTGAAATTTTAAATAACCTACTTACCTATCTAGTAAATTCAAGTAACCTGCCTATGTGGTATATCCGTCTTTTGAGCTGCCACACAAAATACCACAGACTGGGTGACTTAAACAGAAAGTTATTTCTCCCAGTTTTGAAGGCTGGAAGGCCAAGCTCAAGGTGCCGGGCAATTCCATGCCTGGTGAGAGCTCTCTTCCTGTCTTGCAGACAGCAGCCTTGTCACTGTGTCCTCACATGTTGGAAAGAGAGCTCTGGTGTCTCCTCCTCTTCTTATAAAGTCATGAGCCCTGGTGGGTTAGCATCCTGCCTCTATAATCTCATTTGACCTTAACCGCTTCCTCACAGGCAGGTTTGAAAAGAGGTCTGAGAGCTATGACCAGTCTATTCCTCATGCTGTCCCTCTGAGAGTGGGGGGTATAGCAGTTTGGGCTTCAGAAGGCTGAAATATCATTACTAGTGTGTTGAGATATTTATTTATTTACCAAGTCTCGAGCCCAGCTTAGCAAACACAAAGAAGTGGCCCATCCATCTCACCGTGCTAGTGTCACACTCATTAGTCTTTCAATTGCTTCTTTACTTTGCTTATGGGCTCTTAATAAATGAAACGGATTGAAATTTTTAATGATTATACTGCAAATTCCCCTGCCCAGCATTTCACATCAGGGAGCAAAGTTTAGTAAAAACCTTTGACTGAAACCCAGGGTAACAACAAGAACTGGCATTTAGCCTTTGAAACTGAGGTATAAACAAGCAGATAATTCAATAGTACGTTGAACATAGTCAAAAGACTAATTAGTTTATGCCAGAAAACAGGTATGTGGTCATACGATTTATATAGCTTCTCTAGTTCAGCATCATTTTCTTTCAACGTAGACATTACTGAAGAGGTTGGAAATAAAAACCCTCTCCTTTAAGCAGAAATTTGCATTAACTGAATTAGAACAAGATTTAAAACTTGTGTTAATAAGTAACCCTTAAAAGACTTAAAACCATCCTGAAACTAACATAATACCCCCCAAAACATACTAATTAAAAAAGTAACAACTCCTAAATTTCTCTTTTATAAATCTTTAAACAGAGTAGGAGAAATTATAGAGCTCAGAGCATTGATCCGTCACTATCTTCATAAGATTAAGAGCCAACAAATATTGGTTTTGTATGTACCAACCAAAGGACTTTATGAGAAAGTTGATATAAAGACAAATGTGTATTTTATCCCACAATATGAAAAACAAAGAAGTTTCTTGGGCAGCTAAAGTATTTACTGAGACGACTACATTTCCTGGCCTTTTTGTAACTGTTGTCATTGTTGAATTCACAGTGGTAATTATACATAGCATTAGTTTTTGTAAGTATGCACACACACCACCTACAGATACATAAAAATTCACATATACACACACATACCAGGGGTGCAAAAAAATGTATACAAGTGGACACTTTGGTCAACATTGCTCAAGCAGTAGTTCGCCATAATTAGAAGTGTCTGGATGCTGATGGTAACCACTTTGAGCACCTCTTGCAATTGCAGAAGTCAAAACGTGACTTGTATTCATCTTTTGTTATCGGTATATATTGAGTCTTACAATTTTAATACAGTTTTTTCCTTTCTTAAAATGTGTATACATTTTGGGGGCACCCTCTGTGTATAGGTTTGCACATGCATATGAGTACATACAGTTGTACACCCTCACACTGGGACTAGGACCTAAGAAGAGTGTGTTTTTGCCATAAACTCTAAAGACAAATAATTATGACAAGCACACAACCACACACAAAACAATGAATGAAAGGCTCAATTCAAAATTCAGATTACTTAGCAGACAAGAAATACTGTGTCCCACCCTCCTCTTGCTCCCAACAAATCTTTTCCTGACAAGTTAGCGTGAACTATACAAGAAGAGTCACTTCATGTGTCAAATTATCACAGAGGCTGAGCACACACATAAGCGACCTTCCAGACATGAGGAGTAGACATGGCTTCCACAGGAGAAATTAATCCATCATAACTGGGAAGAGCTTGGCAATAGTTGCCTCGAGACAGTGTGGAAGGCGACTGTCAGAAATGAGGCGGAGAATGAAATCAACTTTCAACCTGAGTACCGGAGACAAAGAATTCTCATTGCCCAATCAATCGAAAAACCTTTCATGGGATTAAGTCTCTAAAATGGAAAACTCTCCATGGAGAGTTGTCTTTAAGCAAAAGCATGTTTGTCTTGCTTTCCATGGCATAACGACTACATCGTCACCTAAGATACACAAGGGCATCTTGTAGTGTTGATGAAATACATTTTCAGTCATTATCACACTTGATCTTGGAAATATCCCTTAGGGCTAAGGTTAGGTGTACACTTATATTATAATCTCCATTTTCCCAACAAGGAAACTGGGGCAGAGAGGCCCAGGGTCATGTGGTTAGTAAGTAATTTGCTTGGGTTATCAGTGCCATTTTTTTTAAAGTTAAAGGTAGGAAATATAGGCAATAAGCTTAGATAAATTCAAGATTTTTGAAGTTATATGGAATTCAGTAATTCACTGTGTGAAACATCAGACAATAACAACATATCCAAAAAAGTAATTGGAGGGAATAGTAAAAAAATAATATTTAATATACAACAGTGTGCCTTGTCTTTGGCAAAACCAATACACATTTGAATTTACAAAGAAAACTGCTAACAGCGGTCTGGTTATCCAAGTGAATGGATCGCACCCTAGCTTTGAAATATGGGAAATCAAACAACTGCTTGGAGCCTCAGCGTTCCTCAACTGTAAAACAGGAATAACATCACCTAAGTTCATAGGATAGTTGTGAGAAATAAATAGCTAAGTAAAGCACCTGGGCACATAAAATGCTCATTAAATTATTTTTATTACTGTCATTATATTAAAGTTGATAGTGTAAATTTTTTTTTTTTTTAATAGAGCAAGGCACAAAGGATTATTCATTTCAGGTAAGAGGTCATACAGAAATCAAGTACACATTTTCAACCTGTAAAAAGTAAACTCTTGTTAATTCAAATATACCCCACTTAAATCTCATGCCAGGCAGCTGCCAATTAACCACACAAAGCAGCCCTCCAGTCCCCCAGGTATTTGCTCTCAGGCAGACACAGCAAGCCACAAGGAAGGGGGAGGAGAGCCAGAACCTCAGGAGCGTTCTGCAGCAAAGCACAGGGAGAAGTGAGAAATCTCTGACCATGGCCTCTTTGCTCCCTGGGGAAAGCCAGTCACATCCCAACTAATGATCTAGCTCTCCAACAGGAAAGAATGAGAAAGGGGAGGGAGAGCTTCCTAACAAATCCCTGGAAAATGAATTAATCCTCTGTCACCACCCTCACTCTCCCCCCCCCCCTCACAGCAGGTGTCCTCTACGTAGTAGTGTGGGGATTTCTGTTGTTAAAAGCCCTAGCTCCCTTCCACAGAACCCTGGGATTTTTCCATCTTCAAAGATTAAGTATCCTTTGATTTCATATAGCAACTACCTTATAGATAAAGGTGTCATCTGTTTTCCATCGGTATGCTGGCTTTGGAAGCAGGCAATTCAAATAATTGGAGACTTTAAAGACAACCTAGTTCAGTCTCACAGATGAGCCAGGAAGGTAACACAAATGAATGATGTGGGCCCAGTAGAAACTGGTTTATTTTGTTGGATTTTTTGCCACTCAGAAATAAAAATCCAATTGTTGCCCAATCTTTCCATGTTTTTTTCAAGAGAAACTGCAATCTTTTTTTTTTTTCAATGTTGGCAATTAATTTAAAATATAATTAAGCTTCATACCCATGTGCTGAGAAAGCTCCCCTATAGATTTCCAGTTGAGACTTCAACCTAGTCCAGTGAATTTCAGCCTGGCTTCAAAAAACAAAACAAAACAAAACCCACCTGGCATCTTTAAAACTACGCATGCCTGCCTCCTCCTCCAATGGCAATTCTGATTTAGTTGGTCACGGGGAAGCTTTCAGGTGATTCTAATATGCAAACAGAGTTGAAAACCACAACTCTGGTCTAGCCCATTAATTCTGCAGATGACAAAACGGTGGTCCAAAGATTGAAGCAACCTGCAGCTAGCAGGAAAGAAATAATAGTTCTCATCCCAACATGCTGTTAGCAAAACTCTAATATAAATGCCTTTTTTTTTTTTTTTTTTTTGCCAATGAACTGGAGTTTGGGCTTCAATACATACAGTTTGTAAAATATTTCAAATGCTTGACCAGCAGAAGTATTAGTTTTTGATGCTAGAGTCCTTTTTCCCCCCAAATCCAGTGACTATCCTGCAGCATTTACATTGGATTATAAACTCCTGGAAGGCCAAGGACTTCTCAGTCCCTCCCTCACCAGTGAGGTGAGGCAACACCCCAAGAAGTACAAAGTCAATGCATGACATTAGGATTTTCAACGTTCTATTCCCATATAAATTGGGAACAAAGTTCCATGAAAGCTCAAAAATCAGTCCCAAACAGAAACGTCAGTGACTAGAACCAAATCAGAGGAAACACATTTCGAGGTCTAAGGGGAGGATCACTCAGATCATTGTTGATAAAGAGCCGGAAACAGTAAGTGAAACAGCGGCAAGCTGGTCACAAGAAGCCATCTCATTAGATTTAAACCTTGCTTTCCCTGCAACAGCACAAAAAGGAACAGACAACTCTATGTCACTCTCATGACTACCACTAACTCGGTGTATTTATTCTCCTTGGAGTGGAACCCTTGCTAATAGCAATATCCATAACTTAAATATCCTGTCTACAGGGCTTCTTGACTGCCTGTGACAGACATGTGCTGCGTTCACTGGTCTGTCTGCACTTGCAGTTTTCCTCTTTACACACCGTAGGCAGCGACTGTCCTCAAAGATGGAATATAGGGTGGTATTATATTTCCATCTTAAAGGCCTTGGTGAGAAATAACAGGCTTCCTTTCGTCCTATTCAGATGTTTGCAAAATCCTATTCATTGTGCAAGAGTAATCAAGTTACTACTCATTTGGTTTATTATTTAAAAGTACACCTCCACCCACATGTCAACATAATCCAAGCATCTCTCTTTTCATAGTGAGTTGTCTTTCTGAAATAAATCTGATCACATCCCTTACCTATATAAGAATTTCTGGTGCAGCTACCTACTGGGCCCCAGGAAAAGTCCAAGATTCCCGAACACAACTTATGAACCACATCTACTTTTCCAGCCTCATTTCCCTTCCCCTGTCCTCAAACATCCTCTGCTCCAGCTATTTAAATCACTTACCATTTCCCTAACACACCGTCTTCTCTCCATGTGTCTGCATTGTCCCTTTTAGGAACACCCTTTCCCCTTTTCTATGCCTGTTGGCCTCTTAGAGAACTTTGAAGAATCACCTCAAATGGCACATCTGGGAAGCCTTCCCTGCCTCCTCCAGGAGTGATGAGTCTGTGCTGTCCTGTCTCCCGTCTCCCCTGCTTCCCAACGGGTTAGTTGTGAGTGTGGTGAAAAGCCTCCAGGCTGGGTGCTTCCAAAGCCCAGGTCTGTCCTTCATCACCTCCCTGGGACCGGACTCACGCAGGCACGCAGAAGGAAACACAGGTTGGCTAAGTTCAACCAGCTGCTGCTGCCCCATCTGTGTGGGCAAGCAGACAAAGGTGGGTTCCCAGGCAGTTCTTCCTCCCACGGCAGCTATGGCTTCTCTCCACAGGAAGCCTGTTGGCATTTGTGGTTGTTTTGCTTATTAATACTTTGCTTCAACTGCTCCATTATGAGTCTCTTATGCGAAAAGAAAATACTGCATGATCTCATTTACATGTAGAATCTAAAAACGTCAAATTCATAGAAACAGAGAGTAAATTGGTGGTTACCAGAGAATGGGCAGTGGGTAAAATGGAAAGATATTTATCAAAGAGTATAAACTTTCAGTTATGAGATGAATAAGTCCTAGAGACCTAATGTACGCTTGGTGACTATAGTTAACAATACTGTCTTGTATACTTGAAATTTATTAGAAGAGTAGATCTTAAATGCTCTCACCACACACATACGAAGTCTGACAATTGAGTTTGTGAACTTGTGGCAACGATGGTGCTAACCTTTTTTGATATCAGAGGGATTACTCATTATGAATTTGTAACAACTGGACAAACAATTAACCAAGTTTACTATTTGTAGGTGTTGAGTGAAAAAGTGAGACGACCTCAACTTTTCGCCAACAATTCATGGCTCTTGCATCACGACAATGCACCAGCTCACACGGCACCGTCTGTGAGGGAGTTTTTAGCCAGTAAACAAATAACTGTATTGGAACACCCTCCCTGCTCTCCTGATCTGGCCCCCAATGACTTCTTTCTTTACCTGAAGATAAAGGAAATACTGAAAGGAAGACATTTTGATGACATTCAGGACATCAAGTGTAATACAATGACAGCTCCAATGGCCATTCCAGAAAAAGAGTTCCAAAATTGCTTTGAAGGGTTAACTAGGCGCTGGCGTTGGTGCATAGCTTCCCACAGAGTACTTCAAAGGTAACCGTCGTGATTGATATTCAGCAATGAGGTATGTAGCACTTTTTCTAGGATGAGCTCTCGAACTCAATTGTCAGGCCTCCTATATAAAGGTAACTGTGTGAGGAGATGGATATGTTCACTAACCTTAATGTGGTGATCATTTCACAGTGTATCCATGTGTCAGCTCATCGTGGTGTATAGCTTAAGCTTACACAATGTTATTTGTCAATTATATCTCAACAAGGACCTTGAAATACATTAAAACAAACCAACAAATGAAAGTTTCTCCCTTCAGTCAAGCACACTGAGCTTAAGTCAGACCCTAGCTAGTCAGCACTGTGTACAAGCATATGACATATGTAAATGTTCACTGAACGGAAGTACATTTTTCAAATCAGAAGATAACACAGGCAGAGTCTCTTGCTATTTGCTTAAGTCTCTTTTACTGTGATTTAAGTCAGGAGAAATCAAGAATATTTTCAGAAGACTCACCACCAGAAATTAGAGGGAACAGAAAAGTAGAGTCATGTCAAATTTATAAATTAAAAAAACAACTTTAAACCACAATGATTACGGGACCACCAAGTCCTTCCTCTAGCAGAAGAACACACTCATACTGTTATTTCAGTGCATAAAACTAGCGATGGATGCTCTCAGAGTGGGATATTTTCTAGTGAGACATCACTACTAAGACTTTAGAACTTGATGGTGTCACAATTCCATCAATGAATCTGACTCATGATTGATTCACTTTTCTGTTTGCTGGACTTTAAAAGATAACATATTTCCCTCCCAATGGGCATCAGCAATAATGTGGCCTTTTAAAACTTGTATCATCAGACTAGTCCTACTTTAGTCTGAAAGCATCCAAAAAAACTTTATCAAATACGGAATAAATCCATCTATTGCTAATTACTAAATGCCCACTGTGGGCCCCCCCCCACACACACACATTGCTAAGTACTGTGGAGAATGTGCAAAAAAGTCAACAACTGTTTTTATTCTTTGATGAAACACATGTCATAATGAGGCTTTACACATTAGGTCCCTGACTTTAATTTTCCAACAAGAACTTACAGAGTTCTCAGCATCTGCAAGGTTCTGTCGTGAGGCTACTGGGGAGACTGCACACAGCCATCCTGAAGGCAGGCCATATACAGTAAGACAGTGCCTATGAGAAACTGAGACGGGAGGAAGTGTGAGAGTCTTAACAGACATGCCAATGACGTGCTAGGGAAAAGGAAAAGAAGAGCTTCAAGCTGGAAAGGGAAGGGGAAGGGTTGGATTGGAGTTTCACACGGTGGCATTTGAGCTCAGCCTCAAAGGATAAGGAGACTGAGAGGATGCAATAATGAGAAAGCCCACTGTGGAAGCAACAACATGAACGGAAGTTGTTGGGCAGAAACAAATGAGATATTTTGAGAGCAAAGGCATTCAGTTTGAAGCTCGGCAAAAACACAGATGGACAGGTAAGTTGGTGTAATACCACAGGGCTGTGAATGCCAGGCTAAGGAATCTGAAAATCAGGCCATCGGCTAATAAGATGATTCTTGAGAAAGTGAGTGGTCAGAGCGATAATTATTCAAGATGATTTGGCAATGGTGAGATAGAATTAAAGGAAGATAAATAAGGGCTGCTCTGTGGCTGTTACATCTGCTCCAATTCAGGGGTCTGAGCTGAAAACAGTAGTGAACCTCCTGATTAATGGCTGCAGCTACTGCCAAATGGAAATCTATTAACTGCTCATGGAGTCTTGCTTCACAAAACTGTGGCTTCAGACACATCGCTATGAAGTCCCTTGTCACTGGCCCTGAGCAGTCTGCATACTTTCTATGTGCACAGAACTATTCTCAGTGTTGTAAGAAGGGCCAAAAATGTATTTTAGGAAAGTTCACCATCCCCAACGAAGGCCAACTTGCAGTATGAAGATGTCTATATTCTGCATAATACCTGACACACATTAAATACCATAAATGGTAAATTGGATTAAATACTATTGTTGTTGTTGGATCCAGAGAAGAAGACGGTGCTATAACCTCCCTGCATGTGATGGTTATTTTACATGTCAACTTGACTGGACCACAGGGCCCACATATGTGGTCAAACATTATTCTATTCCTGTGAGAGTGCTTTTGGATGAAATTGGCATTTAAATTGACAGACTTTGAATAAAGCAGATTGCTCTCCATACGTGGCTGGGTCTCATCCAATCAGTTGATGGTATGAACAGAACAAAAGAATGACCTCTCCAGAGGAAGAGGTAATTCTGCAACTAATGGCCTTCAGATCTGCAGTGTAGCACCAGCTCGTCCATAGGTCTCCAGCCTGCTGGTCCACCCTACAAATTTTGGATTTGAGAGCTGCCACATTTTTGTGACTGAGTTCCTTAAAATAAATCTCTTTCTATATATATGCATATCCTATTAGTTCTGTTTCTCTGGAGAACCCTGACTCACGCACTGATAAAACATGCCAGTGTTTTCACAAAGTGCTCCATGTCTACCGTGTTTCCCCAAAATTAAGACCTAGCCAGACAATTAGCTCTAATGTGTCTTTTGGTGCAAAAATTAATAAAAGACCCGGTATTATATTATATTATATTATATTATATTATATTATATTATATTATACTATATTATATAAGACCTGGTCTTATATTATAGTGAAATAAGGCCAGGTCTTATATTAATTTTTGCTCAGAAAGACGCATTAGAGCTGATTGTCCAGCTAGGTCTTATTTTCAGGGAAACACGGTATCTAAATCTTCTTATGATCCTCTTCTCCAGAAAATGCCCTTGACAGTAGATGTATGGAATGACAGACAAGGCTATGGGATTGGGAGTATCTAGATTTGCCAGGCTTTCTTTAGCGATAGTTATGTCTGTGAGCCCTACACATTTCATAAACACCCCACCTTAGCCAAAAGTTAACTATACAATGGCCTTTTATTTAATGCAGAAAGGACAGAGGTAAGTTTTTTTAATGAAAAACCTGTTAGTGATAATCCTTGTCACTGAATTACAGGTAAACCATTAATGTACCTTCATATGAGATTTCAGTGAATAGAATTTCAGCCCCATTCCAAGATGGTGGACTGTAATAAAGCTATCAAGTCCAAGGGTCGGCGCAAACTGAGGGCCAACCGGGCCCTTTACAGGAACTCAAGAGCCACACTCATATCCTTGTAGAAAGATGGACACTGGGCAACCCGGTCGGAACCCCACTTTCCTTCCGAGACCTGCAACTCTTTACTCTTTACCTTCAATGGACTATCCTCTTTTACAGCTCCTCACCTCTCCTTGGTCCGTGCTTCCATTCTTTGGTTTCACGAAACACAATCTCGGCACAAAGAAAATATTCTACATCACAGATACCTCCTCTGATCCAGGAACCAAGACTGCACTGTGTTTCCTTGTGGAAGTCTTAAAAAGGCGTCCAATTCAAACTGTCCCCAAGCTAAACTATTTTCTCCCAACCTGTACCTGGTCTCCCTGCAGTATTCCCCATTCACTTTAAGCCCAGTACCTGAGAGTTATCCACGGCAAACCTCACCCAGTCATAGCCAAGTCAGCATTAAGTCCAATCATCTTCACAAATAAATGGGAAATCTATCACCCACACATAATAGTAAGTCTAGTCACTTTTCTCCACCTTTACCACCACAAATCTGGTCCAAGTTACCAACATCTCAACCCCATAATCCATCACTGAAAACCTCTTTCCACTCTTCCTCCAACCGGTTTTCATAATAGAGCCAGATGACCTCCTTAAAATGCAGACCTGATAATGTCACTCTCTTGCTTTAAAACCTTCAATGGTTTTCTATTGGCCTTATGATAAATAAAGACTATAACATAGTTTGCAACACCGTAAGATACAGCCCCTGCCTCTTCTTAGATCTTGCTCCTAGCTCCTGTAATCGCCGCCCAGATTGCTCACCTTCTCCCTCCCACTGCTACTCCTTTCGATTTCAAATATTTTGTTTTTGAAAGCCTTCCAGAACCACCAAGCCCCAACCTGAATCTGGCCCCCTTATACTTTTATTTCAGATTACTTACAATAGCTTTTAATTATATTTGGTTAAAGCCTTTCTCCATTCTGGACCATGAACTTCTGTATAGCAGAGGCTATTTCTAAGTTGCTTACCATAGTATTCCAGCACCTTGTCCACTGTTCTGTTGGGCAAAATGTAGATTGAATTAATGAGTGAGTTTAGGTGTGAGTGAGTGAATGAATGAATTATGGTAATGATGGTTCTTTATACTTAGGCTATCAATGTTCATCTTTATTCTACCCTGCAGTAAAAACCTAGGAATCAAGGTCAAGATAAACGATCAAGTCCAGTTCACTATAAAAACTGGTTTTGAGAACTCGGGGCACAAGCTGCATGGAGGGAAAATATTGAAAGGCAAGGACTTGGAGGGTCTGTGCTGAGTTCTCCAACTTAGGCAAGGAAAACCAACATCTCTGCTTATGTTCATTCTGAATACCAGACAAGACCTAGCTGTATCCATTTCATGAATGAATTCCTTAACTCATTTAAATCTCTTTGTACACATGTAAGAAAAAAGTCACTTCCACATTTTTTTTAAAAGGCAAATCATAGTTATAGGACCATCTGTAAGGACTTAAGTGTCCCACATTTAGTACCCATATGTATCCTTTAAACCAACACTAACATATCTCCTTCCAGCTTTCAGAGTCCGTCTTTAAATTAAGAACATAGTACTATATCCCAAAGTTTTATTCAAATCCTTGGGCTTAAGCCCAAAAGATAATAATCTAAGTCCAAGTCATTTATTAAACTGCAAGCGGCCATAAAGCAGAGTTAATGCAATTTGTGAGGCACAGCAAACCAAAGAATAGCTTGTCCTATGAGCTTTTAGGATCCCCCTTTGAAAATCACTGGGGAAGAGGTTAAAAGTCAACTTTGGCTTATATCCTTCTTTAAATCATGTGAAGTACAAGCATGCTCCTGACAATGTAAGATTATGAGTGATAACCTACCAAACAGAATACTTCCTGAGTTTTTCCACGAGGATTTTTTTAAAGTTCAAAATGCTATCTTTAGCAACGTGGTTATTATTAATATCCTTCCTTTTTAAATCATGGTTTTTTTTAAGCAGTTGTCCTCTGAATTACAAAATCTCAAATCCCAGAGAAGTCATTACAACTATTATGTTAATTGGGCATTAATATTATACTTCTTAAATTTGGCTGCATGTTTTTTTCTGGAAATTTCTCCTGGCTGTATCAATATTTCAAAATCTATGATTTAATAAAATGAAGACAATTTCGTTTTTAAAAAATGATCAAGGCAGTGTTAGGCTGCCTAAATTATCTATTGCTGCATAAAAATTAACCCAAAACTCAGCAGTGTACAGCAAACATTTATTATCATACAGTCTAGGGGCAGAGACCGAGAAGAGGCTTTAGCTGGGTGGTTCTGGCTCGAGGCCTTTCATGAGGTTTCAGTCAAGCTATTGGGGGTGGGGAAGGCTCTAGAGTCATTCTGAGGCTGGACTGGGGCTGAAGGCTCTACCCCCAAGGTCATTCTCATGTTGCTGTTAAGAGGATTCAGTTTCACACTGGCTACTGGACTGGGAGCCTGAGTTCTTCATACCACGGTGGCGGTAGGCTTCTCCATAGGGCATCTCAAAACATGGCAGTTAGTCTCCCCCTGAGTGAATGATCCAAAAGACAGAACAACCAAGACAGAAGCCACAGTGCCTTTGAATGATGTACAAAGTTGTACAACTTCTCTTTCACTTTACTCTGTTCGTTAGAAATGAGTCACCAAGTCCAGCCTACACTCAAAGGGAGGGAACTTGAGCTCCACCTCTTGAAAGGAGGAGTAACAAAGAATTTGTGGATATATTTGTAAAAGCACCACACAGGCAGTGGTTAGAAGCATGGGAGCGAGACACATTTGGAATTAGGAAGATCTGCATTTGAGTCTTGACTGCGCTGCTTACCAATCGAGGGTCCTTGCACAAATTATTTAACCTCCCCATGTCATAGTTTCAGAAAATGTACAATTAGGTGGATCATATGGGCTTTGTGTGGGATTAAATAATAGACCCCGATAAAAGAAGTTGGTATAGTCCTCGGTCATAATAAGCACTTCCTTGATACTGTCCACACAACGGTAATTAGTGAAGCAACCTATTTATTGAGTGCCCACTAAGTAGATAATACACAGTTCTTTGCCCTGTGGGAGTTTACAATCTAGCAGTTATGAAAGTGAATCTGAACTTATAGCAAAGCTAAGTGCTTTTTCCTCTAGAAATCTGAGGGCTTCCTAACGATAGGCAGTCAGAAAGCAGTCTATACAATACAAGGAAATATACAATGGGTTTAATCATCTTTGTTTGCTTGTTTCTTTAAAGAAGAGTGGCTGTTCCTTTAATGTAAATTTTCTCAGAAGTGCTGTGTGTAAAACAAAGCCCAGCACTTTGCAGGTATGGAGGCACACAGTGCAGCCAGCTGGACCTTCTTTGGACACCCCAAGGCCCCTGAGGGGTGAGCACAATTTATAAGTCTGCATGAACAGACTATGCCTGTAATCGCATATACAAAGGGTCAAAGGTCATGGCTTAAAACCATGCCAACGTAATAGAGCCATTTAAGTAAAGAAAACAGTTTCATACATATGTTCTGAAAGGTAATGGTTTTTCTCCTTAAAAATTTGCAATGCTCTACACATTAGAGTCTGAAGGGAATACCTGTCCGTCAATTCCTGCGTATTCCTTCTAAGACAAAAAAGACCACCATTTTTACGATTGTCCCTTTGTAGCTTCTTAAAAGTTAGATCTCATTCTGAGTCAATAATTTGTATTTTACATGGATTTTGTTATTAGATGCTAACTCTAGGCTTCCAACAACTTGTAATCAAAGCAAAAATAAACAAAAAACCTTAAAGCCTGTTCTTTTCTGAATTTAGAATTAGAGGTTAGAGGGAATTTTAGCATTGGTTTGCCTAGATACCCATGTTGTTTATCTTCCCAGAGTCAAAGCTCAAATAATTTATGAGACTTTCTCCTTCTGAATTTTATGCCCCAAGTTCCAAGGCAACCAACGGTAATTTTCATTTGGATCATTGCAAGTATAAAGATTAGTCAAAGATTTCACTGAATATTCCATATCCCTCATGTAACACTTCAAAAAAACAAAAACAAAAGAACAAAAAACAATAACCATAGAAAGACTGAGAAATGGAGGTCAACTATCCAAACTCAAACACATTATAAAATAATAAAATATTTGAATTATTATACAACATCAATGTCATGCTCTTTAGACATGTTTGTTTCCAAGTCTATTATTACCCTTGTATCAAAAATTTATTATTGGCATATGGATGACTTTCTAAAGAGCTTTGTGGTCCACGTATGTGGATACCAAGACGTTAGGTTTTACCGATGTTAGGTAGCCTTTGAAAACAATCCACAGATTCAAGACTAACACTTAATGCCGCTCACTAAGGAATGTACCACATTCCAGACGCATCCACGTCTCTTGCAGTTTGATAATACAGACTTGTCAAAGACTGTATGCCTAGCAAAATGGCACCAAGGACGGGGGTTGGGCAAGTGGAGAAGAGCGCGAGTAATTGAGTACGGTATTAAGAGTACAGGCTACAAACATAAATTGGTAGTTATAAAATAGTCATGGGGATATCAAATACAGCATGGGGAATATAGTCAAAATGTTGCAACAATTACCCATAGTGTCAGGTGGGTACTAGACTAATCAAGGGGATCACTGCATAAATTATATAAATGTCTCACCACTATGCTGTACATCTAAAACTAATGTAAAATAATATTGAAGGTCAACTGTAACTGAAAAAAAGAAATTATTTAAAAAAAAACATGTTTTAAACATGTTTTAACCTCAGCTGTGTCATTTACCACCTGTGAATCCCTGGGTAAGTGACTTAATGTCCCTGAGTCGCATTCCGTCATCTATCTAAGGTACTCAAAGCTATATGACTCACAGCTAGCAGGAGCAAGTGTGACATGTACATACAATGCTAGGCACAGTGAAGGGATGGGGTCGTGTCTGATTTAGGGGGTCCTGCTTCACATTTGTTGTTCAGGACACATGTTCAAAATGTGTCATAACACTGCTGTGAATACTTCTTAGCTAACTGATGGAGGCTTAGCTACACAGATGCCTACTGAATAAAGCCCTGTTCTTGTAATTGCTTTGATATAATTACTTTGTTTTGAGAACATACTGTGTCCAACTTGATTCTGGATGTCAACATCACTGTATTTTCACACATAGAACTTATTGTCTAGTTATAAAGACTAGTTAGTGGAATGCATGAGAGGGCCAAAATAAAAAAGTGTATGCACAATTAAAAATTGTAAAATTAAATGCAATGTGCTATTCTGGATTGAATCCCGAAACAGAAAAAGGACATTAGTGGGAATACCAAGAAAATCTGAATAAAGTCTGGAACTTAGTTGATAGTACTGCATTACTGTTGGTTTCTTAGTTTTGACAAATATACTGTGATTATGGATGTTAACATTAGGGGAAACTGGGCGAGGGATATACAGGAACTCTACATGTTTGCAACTTTTCTGTAAATCTGAAATTAGTCCCAAATAAAATGTCTATTTAAAAAAATCATTACCCAATGCAAGTCTCCTGTCCCTGCTCCACCCTATGACCTCATGCTGCCTAATTTCTAACTGCCAGTACCTGCAGCTCTTTGCCTGAAGGTTCTCTCTAGCATGTGGAGACTGCTTAGCCCCGCCCAGCATTAGTGCCCAGGAATTACTGCCTGATAAAAGCTGATGGGTAAAGAGTTAATCTCTTTCAACCTTGGGTGAGAGGACTCTAAGATGTGTGTTTTGCCTGGACTCCCAAAGTCTCCCCAGAAAGATTATAAATTCAATTGCTGACGGCTGTAACTTGCTTCACAATGCACCCATTATTGGCTCCTTTCCCTGCCTTATTTCACTTTCCCAAATAAATTTTTACCTGAAGCCTGGTCTCATGGTCTGCTGGGAATACAAACCAAGACATTACTCTTAACTATATTTGCTGATGAAGTGAAGAAGCCACTACATATATTGGTTTAAGGTCATTTACAGGGAGATACTGTCCGGGATTATTTTTGGTTCCTGGAAGGAGCTCTTCACTCCATACCATGAAGAGATCTCACCAAATTATAAATACTTTGGGAACTGACACATGAAAGCCACTCATTTTTGGATGCATGGAAGAGAAATAAATGTTTGGAAGAATGCCAACAAAAACTTCCAGTAACTAATAAAATGTATGCATTCATTCATTCAACCAGAACTTACTAAGGATATTCTATGGGATAAAAAGTGAACAAAATAAAAAAGATTCCTACTATTAGAAAGCTTACATTTTTGTCAGTGGAGATGGAAAAATAACAGGAAAATAAATTTATGAACAAGATAATATTAGATAGGGATAAGTGCTAGTATGAAGAAAATAAAACAGGGTGAAGTAACAGCATGACCTACTTGGGGGAAGGTTACTCTAATAGTACCAAGACAGCGAGGCTTTTGTGTGCATTCCTCTAGGTTCTCATATCTGATAGCATATCATCATAGGCTATTCTTTACCTCAACACCCATCATCCCAACTGGCCAACTTTCGATTGTTCCTTAACTTGCCCAAAGTATCACCTTGCCTAAGGATTAGAGTCTCCCATTGCTGGTAGACAGAAATCTCTCTGACAAACATATACATCCAGGAATGGCTTTTAGTAGTGATTTTTAAACCCAAACTTCATATGGCACCAATAATCATCTGGGATATACCTTCTCTTCTGTTGTACGGCAATAGTCTAGGCACACTGACAGAGAAGTCATTAATCTTGGGACAGTAGTACTCTTCTGAAGAAGGGAAATTTCAATAATTCAAATGAAACCAGAGGTGGCTATAACTTTGATTAAATTTATATTTAAATCCGAGTTCCAGAAATCATATCTCTCTATATACACGTATATACCATGTTTCCCTGAAAATAAGACCTAGCCGGACAATCAGCTCTAATGTGTCTTTTGGAGCAAAAATTAATATAAGAACTGGTCTTATTTTACTATAAGACCAGGTATAATGTAATGTAATGTAATATAATATAATATAATATAATACCAGGTCTTATATTAATCTTTGCTCCAAAAGACGCATTAGAGCTGATAGTCTGGCAAGGTCTTATTTTCAGGGAAACACGGTATACTTCTCAAGAGACCTGGCCTTCCCACTGGATAATCAGCAACCCCCAAGATAATAGCCCAGACCCGACAAATGGTCACAAGATCCAGATAAAGATAACATCTTGATTTAAGTTATATTTCAGGTAGAATGACCCCCTGGCTACGTTTCCATGAGATCAGACAACAAGATGCAGGAGCAGATGTTAAAACTGTCCTCAAAGCCTGAAGAAATTATTTATTACCCTTACCTCACCTCTGACCAATCAGTTACCAGCACGACCCTCATGAACTTCCTAACCCATGGTGTCTTTTGATTTTGCCCTATAGAATCTGAAACTTACATGCCATTGGGGAGTTGGGTCTTTAGACCATAAGTTCTCTGTCTCTGATTGGCCAATTCAATGTTAAACTATTTTTCTTCCGGTACAGCAAACTCCTGCTTGTGCATTTCCTTGGGCCAGAGCACGCAGGCAGATGGACTCTCACATTGGGGTCCCAGTAACACGAACAAAAGAAACACCTGGGGACTCATTAAAGCCTTAATTTCAGTTTATTGGGAAAGAGAAAGGGCGGCGGGAAGCAATAGTTGGTATCAAGTGGATCTTTGATGAGTGAAGGTTTTAAGTTTCCTCTCTCAGAACCTCTCAAAAGGGTGCTGCAAGGAGTCATTTGTTTCTGTGGTGTCTGGTAGGTGCCAGACACCACTTTGACTCATGTAAACTACAACAGCCTTGTAAAGTAAGAATCACCACTCCCATTTGCAGAGAAAGCTCAGAGAGTTTAATTAACTTGCTGAGAGTCATGAAGATGGCAAATGGACTCAAATACCATCAGAGAAGCCAGATTTGTGTGATTCCAAAGCCTACCCAATGCCCCTTCCAGAATGTCAACCTACTTTTAAGCTTTCACAGGGGTTGACAAATCAGAGGGCATCTGCCAGCCCTAATTCACAAGCAAATCTCTGTGTGTTCCCAGTGAAAAGAACGGCTGGTCAAGAGTCACTTGTCTCAATTCACAACCCACCCACTCAGATAGTTAACACAGCTAACTCTCTCCCTCACGTATGAATGACAGAGATAAACATGCTATTCCATGATTCTGATCACTCTTTATGGGTGGGAATGTGGTGTAGCAGAAAAAGCCCTTGAAAGAAAGCGAGAAGAACTAGGTTACAAATCTCTCACCGTGGAGTTCAGTCTTAAGGGAAATCTTGTTATTTCTCAGGGAATCCCATTTTCCAGGGACTCCCACTTCCTTACCTATAAATCAAGTGAGGATGTTGGACTCAATTTTCAACATGAGTCCACTGGCATTTGAGGAGGTGCAATTCTGCCTTGTGTAGGCCTGCCCCTGGCATTACAGAAATCTAGCATCCTGACTGTAGGCACTAAAAGCCTATACCTCTTTTCCAGTCCTTCTAACAACCATATTCCCAAATGTCCTAGGCACCACCTCACAGAGAGAACAGTATTTGGTTGAGAATCATTGGTAGATGATCTCAAGTTCTATGAGGCCCTGTGGCTCTACTGGGCCAAGACTGTCAGTAGCAGTGCGTGGCAGCGAAGTGGAGGTGGAGGAGGGAATTCCAGGACAACTCTACATTGTCGCATCTGTTTAAGACTACATTCTTTAAAGGAAGCCATATTGTTGGCATCTTTAGTAGACCTCTTGGAATATTGTTACCAAAAAAGTTCTAAAATTGAATTTACGTGTATATGATGTTCATACAAGAGAAATATGCAGAGACACCCTGCAACAGTCACCACACCCCAGCAAGGACGAGGCTCAGGGAGTCAATCCAATAGCCCTACCCAAGGGATGGCCCTATATGCAGCATCCATAATAAGATATCAGAAGGGCTTCCAGTAGAAAACAAATCCACAGCCTGATACACCCTGCCAACTCCCCTGTTACAAGTTACCCCAGTGAGCTCCACATGTGCCTCCTGTTCAGGTCCTTGGCCCATTTTTTACTTGGATTGTTTTTGTTGTTAAATAGTATGAGTTCTTTATATATTTTGGACATCAGCCCCTTATTGAAGGTGTTGTTTGCAAATATCTTCTTCCATTTGGCTGGTTGCCTCTTTGTTTTGTTGGTAGTTTCTTTGGTTGTGCAGAAGCTTTTTAGTTTGATTTAGTCCCATTTGTTAATTTTTGCTTTTACCTTCCTTGCCTTTGAGATCAAATTCATAAAATCCTCTCTGAACCCAAGGTCTATAAGTTGAGTACCTATGCTTTCTTCTATGCAATTTATTGTTTCAAGTCTTACGTTTAGGTCTTTGATGCATTTTGAGTTAATTTAGGTATATGGTGACAGATAGCAGTCTAATTTCATTCTTTTGCAAGTGGATTTCCAATTTTCCCAGCACCATTTACTCAGGAGACTGTCTTTTCTCTATTATATGATTTTGGCTCCTTTGTCAAAAATTATCTGCCCATATATATGTGGGTTTATTTCTGGGTTCTCAATTCTATTCCATTGGTCTGTGTGTCTTTTTCTTGTAATACCATACTGTTTTGATTATTGTCACTTTGTAGTATAAATTGATGTCAGGGAGTGTGATACCTCGAGCCTTGTTCTTTTTTCTTAGGTTTGCTTTGGCTATTCGGGATCTTTTGTGAGTCCATACAAATCTGATGATGTTTTGTTCTATTTCTTGAAAAAATACCATTGGGATTTTGATGAGGATTGCATTAAATCTGTATATTGCTTTGAGTAAGGTGACCATTTTAACTCTGTTGATTCTTCCAATCCATGAACATGGAATATCTTTCCATTTCTTTGTGTTCTTCAGGTTCTTTTAATAATGTCTTATAGTTTTTGTATAGGTCCTTCACATCCTTTGTTAAGTTTATTCCTAGGTATTTTATTCTTTTTGCTGCAATTGAAAAAGGAATTGTTTTTTATTCTGTCTTTTTCTGAAATTTCAATGTAGTATATAGGAACACAATGGATTTTTGTACATTGATTTTGTATCTTGCAACTATACTGTACTTTTTTGTTGTTTCTAGTAGGTTTTTGGTGGAGTCTTTAGGGTTATCTATATAAAAAATTATATCATCTGCAAAAAGCGATAATTTAACTTCTTCATTCCCAATTTGAATGCCTTTTATTTCTTTCTCTTGCCTGATTGCTCTGGCTAGGACTTCCAATACTATGTTAATAAAAGTGGTGACAGAGGGCATCCCTGTCTTGCTCCTGATCATAGAGGAAAAGCTTTCAGTTTTTCACCATTAAGTATATTAGGTGAGGGTTTGTCACATATGGCCTTTATTGTTTTGAAGTACTTTCCTTCTATATCCATTTTTATTTTAATAAATAAATGAATGTTGTATCTTGTCAAATGCTTTTTCTGCATCTATTGATATAATCATATGATTTTTATCCTTTATTTTGTCATGTAGTGTATCACATTGATCAATTTACATGTGTTGAACCATCCTTGTACCCTTGGAATGAACCCCACTTGATTGTGATGTATAATCTTTTAATGTATTTTAGTATTTGATTTGCTAGTATTTTCTTTAGGATTTTTGTGTCTGTACTAATCAGAGCTATTGGTCTGTAGTTTTCTTTTTTTTGTGTTATCTTTACCAGGTTTTGGTATCAGGGTAATGTTGGCCTCATAATTGTCAACTGTCCCATAATCACACCATGTACATTATTAGTGTTGCCTTCCTAGCTTGAATGTTAGGTCCCAAAGTCATGGGTCACGTCTTACACTACTTTCGTACTCCCCAGAGTGTCTAGCACATTCCTGGGAATACAGTAATAGCTCAATAAATATGTTTTCTGCCTTTGATTTTTCACACCGATCCCCAAAGTATCACTATCTTGACCAAACTTACATCCTGTAGGATAATGAAAAAATGTTATTTACTCTTATCTTTTCCCAAGTGGTTTTCAAAGTACTTTTTAGATAACATAATTAATTCTCACATTCCCTATATATACTGTAGTGAAAAAATAAAAACACTAAACTTTACAAGAGGAAAGCAAAGGATTTAAATTTTCATACTCTGTGATGAGGGGTATACCAAGAGCTGGCAAACTGGATATCTCCTAAGGCCTACTAAGTCTTACAGAAAAATTCAAAACACATCTCAATAGTGCTTTAAATATTAAAAACTTCTAGAAGTTTCCAAGACCCTGAACAGGATCCACTTTGGAAAGTTAGTCATCAAGTTTGGGAGAATTAATCTAAGGGGAATAATACCAAATATGAATTTATGAGCTTAGATCCTAGTTATCATCTGATTGTATCCACATCCTTTTGCCCCCAACTCTATATATACTTCTTGTCAAACACTTCATTTTATCTCTGTGTTATATTACATACTAAGATCATCAATAAAATATTTATTGAACATCTATGACAAGACAAGCACTATTTTGTCAATGTTTCTAAGGGAAACAAGATGCCCCACTGAGTGCCAATATGAAAGAAATTATTCCTCTTCATTCTTGCTCTTCTTTCTTTAATATTTCTGACTTGCTAGGTATAAAAATGGTGTCTTTTCTTTATTCAATATCATCTTGCCCAGGGATTCTGGTACCTTCTTCTACCCCGAGGGGAAGAAGCCATTGTAGAGACTCTGTCTTCAGGACTCTTTTCACAATTTATCATTCACATATGATTTGCCAGACTATTCTTCTTTCTGCTTTGACAAATGGAGGTTTTCTAAGATAACAATAACTTCAATAGCCTGAAGGTTTCCAAAAAAGCAGTTTACATGATGAATTAGGATCATACGGCAGCATACTGACCAAGGACAAAGGCTGCTTTCCTGACCAATGGCAATCAAAACTGAAAATCTGACTGAGGTTTCTCACCAGCCATCATCAAACTCAAGCTGAGCTACTTCCTGCATCACTTAAGCACCTTTTGTCTGTCAGGGAGAATACCGTGTATGACTGTTTTGTAATGATTATTCTCTATTTCTTTTTGATAGGGCAACTCAAAAAATTTTTTAAAAAGATGGATATGATGCTTAATATGATAAAGTACATTTTAAGCACGAAAAAAATAAGCATTTGTCTTTAGACTCATGACTCTATCATACCTAATATATACTAAAGGAACAGAGAGGGATGCCTCTTTTAAGTTTTTAAATTATATACTACTTTAAATGTTTCATTTTATAAACAACTGAGGAAATGGTCAAGGCGTTACTACAACAAATGTCTATCCTAGCAGGCTATCCATCATAGATAAATACGTAAAAGAACCTGTTCAATTTGCAAAATCTTTTGGTGTTCTAATGCTAAACGAGGGCTTTACCAGGCAGGGTAGAGTGTTCTCTAGCACTTGTGCTGAATCTCCATGAAATGAGTTTTTTCCCTAGGATAAACTTTTCACCTAGAAGCCCGGCCAGCTGGAGATACACTTGTTTATGTTTAAACAAATTCACAGTCAAAGAAGTATATTTCATTGGGATTACAACGATATTATTCTAAAGAAAACTGATGGAAGTCTAGTCAGTAACAAAAGAAGTGAGTCCTAATCAAAGCAGTAAACACATCTGGAACTTTTAAGGCCTCTGTAGAAGAAATTATCTACTGATTTTGGAATGGAGTATTTGAAGGTAAGTTTAGATGCTAATTAAAAACACACAGCCCAACAATTTCCGACAAAATCACTGCCTTCTTATGAATCATTATTAAGTAAAATTGGTGCCTGATCTAAGGCTTCATTTGCCTATATTAGAAGGTAGAGGGAAGCACTGGAGAAAGAAGTTGAGACTAAACAATGATTCTCTCTGTCAACCTTCTTTTAAGAGTCTGGTATTCATCATAGAAGTTTCTTTAGCTCAAAGCAAAAACAACAACAAAAGAAAAGACTCTGCATCATGACCATGATGAGCTGGAATTGTTTCAGCATGGGAGATGAAGGCATAGTTGTGATTACATTTTTATCTGTTTTACTTAAGTGATTAAAAAATTAATGGTGAGGGAATAAAATAAGCAAATACTATTTCTTAGTGCTTATATTCAAAATTGTTGTGTATTGGTAAATAAGTGATATAAAGTATAGCTCAACTGTCCAAAGCATTCCAATTAATTCAACTAAGACTTCCCATATCTGCTGTGTTTACAGCATTCAACAGAGCGGAAAAATATAAAAATGAATAGCTTATTTCCTGTTCTCGAGGAACCCACAGCCTAGCAAGGAAGACAGATATGTAAAAAGTAGACCATGAAACTAAAATGAAATTACGTATTCTCAGAGAAGTTCAAGCAAAGTGTCAAAGGAGCTGAGAGAAATTCAATAATTAAATGGATTCAAATCATAGGCCTGAAAAGAGTCCTAAGATGTCATCTTATTTACAACTCTTTTGTTGTTGTCTATTTGTTTCTAACATGAAAGAAATATGAAGCCTAGGAAGGTTAAGTAGTTTGCAAAAATTACAAATTAAAGGCAGAACTTAAAGGGAATCCAACTTTCCTGACACTTAGCTTACTATTATTTTATATTATGCCATCCTAACTTGGGGGTTTCTTGTATCAAAGTAGAACTAGGGTTTAGAAGTTGCATGTCCAAGTTCACGTCAGTGGGTCTGCTACATTTTTTTGGTGGGGAAGTGAAGGGGAACGTAGGAGGTGGGGAGTAGTGAAATAAGTTTTTGAAATTAAAAAGAATGCTCTTTATCATTGATTATTTTCTGTCTTTGTATGGGAACAGAATAAAGGAAAGGAGCAAATGTAATATGGATGGAGACCATAATGCAAGGGGATGAGTGAGGAATGTTGCTACACACACACACACGAGGGGGTAATGGCATGGACAATTTTATCTAAGGCACAAGAATGTCACTGACTCATCGTCCTGACTGAAGTTCTGGGCACAAAGTAGGGGCTTCTGACAGGCCCAGATGTCAGCCTGTATTACAGGTTGGTTTATCCTCTTCGTCAAGAAAAACAGTCATTTCTTTCATACCTAGACTTGCTGAGATAGATAGATAGATAGATAGATAGATAGATAGATAGATAGATAGATAGATAGATAGATAGATACATAGATACATAGATACATAGATACATAGATACATAGATAGATAAAACACAGCACCATCGTCATCAGCAACCATTAACATTTCCAGCAGGAAGACAGAAGATTCTCACTTGTGGCAGACTCTCAGCTGGGGGCGGGAGAAACTTGTAATTTAAATGGGCAACTCCAGACAGATACATAAAAGAAAAATCACCCATCCAGGTAGGTTCTATGCGTAGTACAGGCCAGAAATGAGGTGTTTGTAAACACCTTAGTCCTGGATGGTAGGAACTGTAATTTTCACAGAGGAGGAAATGTTGAGTCTCAGAGGAGCAATTTGCATGCCTGGTGGTAAAGGTCAGGTTCAGACTGAGGTCCAGTGGGCCCCAAAGTGCTTGCCTTTGGATCATACCCTCACCTCATGTACTGTATTTCCCTGAAAATAAGCCCTAGCCAGACAATCAGCTCTAATGCATCTCTTGGAGAAAAAATTAACATAAAACCCAGTATTATATTACATTACATTACATTATATTATATTATATATTATATAAGACCCGGTCTTACATTATAGTAAAATAAGACCAGTCTTATATTAATTTTTGCCCCAAAAGATGCAGTAGAGCTGATTGTCTGGCTAGGTCTTATTTTCGGGGCAACACAGTATATATTAGATTTGCTTCCTTCCTTCAAGACTAGGACTTGGTAAGTGAGGAGCATCCGTGGATCCAGACACACAAGAGGACTGAACCTCCCCTAGAACTGATGCTGTGAAATACCTGCTTTCGATTCCCCTGGAGCATTAGCAGGCTATTTAGCTCCAGAGGAAGAGCAGGTTGTTGACTCAGTCATGTCGTATAGGTACATCTTAAATCCCAGTCTGATGTACTTTCTGTCTGATGTACTTTCATCTCACTAAGGGCCAGACGGCATACTCTCTGAGACTTGGACAGAATAAGGCTTCAATAAATGCCTGATTGCTAGTACTGACTCATGCTTGCGGAAGCAGACAATAAGGTCCATGAAAAGGACCTCATAAGGTAGGCTCTACCTGTCTACAGTATGCAGCTTCAATTTGCTTGTCTTTAGAACATTCTACATCTGGTATTTTTGAGGTTGGTATTTCTTGACAGACAGAACTTCAGTAGCTATTTGCACTGCATGTAGAATTCAATGGACCTGCACGATATTAAACTTTCCAAAGAAAATTCAGGCGTGAAAAAATGTCTGGAAACATGTTTTGACTATGGATGACTAATAATCTGAAAAGAATGAGTTGTTATCTTGTTTATAGATTTGAAATTAGCAAAGAGTGTAGTGATAAGGCTAAAAAAGCTCATAAATGTTAAATTGCCTTCATTGATGTAGAGAGTTCAGAACTAAGGATTTCACATCTGTGTTTTAAATACACATTAGGAGGGAGGGAGAGAATGTGGAATCTAGGGCATAATGGTCAGGGTAGAGAAGGGTGGGACCCCTCAGTGGGTGAGGCAAGGCTGCAAAAATAGACAAAAAAGAATTCAGGAAGAAGGAGCATAATATTTGCTTTCAAAGATAGCACTTAAGGGAAAGAGAGATTAGATGCATTGTGTATGGCTCCAGCAACTGAACAGTAGGCCAATGGGTAGAAGAAACTGTTGGTTCAGTACAAGGTGGGACTTTCCAAAAATGAATCTCTCCTAGAACAGACCAGCTAGCAAGGAAGCAAGTTTCTCATCTGATTATGTTCAAGAAAAGGTGGGCTGGCCCATGCACAGGGAGAGATACTGAAGTAGAATTTCATGTACCTTACAGACAGTTAACTCTGACGTTGGTTATCATCCCCATCAACCATTTTATGGGGCACATTATTTACACTATACTGTTATAGGTTGAAAAAAAAAATCACTTGCCAAAGAGACAACCTTTTTGCCTTATTACACAACTAGCAGAGGGTTGAGTCCTGTCTTCCCAAACTTCAATTCTTATCAGTTCAAGATTCAGAAAGTGATTCGGTGATTGGAACACTCATATTATTTAAATCATTACCACAGAGATTATACTTATTTGAAGAAGAAAAAGTGATGGTTTGTATTGACACATGTGAGCACACTAAGAAATAGAAGTTATTTTTATTACTGACGCATTAAAAAAATGTGTTCTCTAAAAGCAAACCACGTCTCCATAATTCTGCATTTAGCAGAATGACAGAAAAGCTTCAGTTTCGGGTTAGCAAATTTAAAAAATATAACCTATGCCTCCTTTTTTCCTAAGCTCCACAATTTGCTGTGCCATATTCTCACTGTATCACTTACATTTCTCTTTACATTCATAATGCTTACCAGCAGATAGCCAAAAGGCTCGCCAAGTTGGACCACCTTCAAGATTTGTTTCCATGCCGGGGTGCTTCATGCACTTGGCAGAAGCAAGCTGCAAGCGGGACTCCATTTATTACATTATACTATAAACATGTCTTGAGCTAACAAGATACTCAACATGACAATCCCATAGGTTACCAAGCATCATAAACATCTGTTAATGCAGGCGCCAGAGAGAGCTGGAGAGAAGGCATCTAATATCCATGTTTAAGTGGTTTATGATGAGTAGTCTGCTGTTTAAAAATTAATAATCAAAAACACAGTCCCAAACTCTGCCTAGAACAAATATTTGCAAGGCAAAGTTATGCTCGGTTTGAAAAAAAAAACAACATACACTCATGTCGTCACTTTGTCATTGCATTTATAGACTTTCATTTCACACCTTTGCCCATTAAGTGTTGGCTTTCCATGGCATTCAGGAGACCAAAACTGTAATTTCACTGTGATATATTTACTCGAAAAGAAAGGCTGAATGTTGACTCACCAACTTTCCTTAGACCAATGTGAAACACAAAGTTTACAAGGCTGGAAGAAAGAGATGAGGTATGGGACATGCTTACACTACAAATGATGTATTCAAGGGTCTCTGTGCTAAAACACATCCTCCCTGCTCCATCTAAAGTCCATCTGAAGGGAAACTATAAATAACTGGAAACCTCTTGATATTTAATCTGGAATAACTGAGCTTTGTTTTTCTTAAAAGGAAACAGAATCCCGAAATCACAGAAAAGATGGACCCAACCCTGTCTGATAAATCATTTTATTTTGTTTCTATCCAGCATTTTAATTTCTGGAAATGTTTCAATACTAGTTACCTTCAAGGTCTATCCCTTGACAGGGAACAGGACTTCCAGGGTGACCCAGGTAGAAACTAGCCTAGAACACCAGTTGCTCAGGACACAGAGCTGCCACAGTATCTGCCAGGAAAGGTGAGTGCCTTCCCAGGCGCAGACGCCAGGGAGTCTAACAGTAAACACTCCAAAGACCATCTCGTCTCTGGACTATGGACAGCAGCACCCCGGGATTCTCAGATCCGCAGCTCCGACTTGGGTCCGTGTCTACAGGATTCCGTACCCATACATACACACATCTCCTAGAACCCTCGATCCCCCTTTGCAGGTCTCTTGAGAGTTCCAGAAACCTCCACCTCCAGCCCTATGCCCCTCGAAGGCAATAGGTTTAGAATTTTAAAGTCCGTGGCACTTAAATCCTATGCAGGAACTTCCGCGACTTCCCAACTCTCAGGCCTCCCGTTACCTTTCCCTGTCCCTTCCAAGGTCTGGCGGCACAAACAGGCGGGCGGCACCTCTCTGGTCTCCTCCTCCCCCCTGAACACCCTACTGGCTCAGGCGCCGACACGCCTCCCCAGGAGCACACACGCGCACACGTACACCCATTCCGTACACAGACTCCGCGTCAGACCACCAACTCCCGCAGCCCCGCGCCAGCATACACCTCCGGGTTATATATAAAGCATCGCCCCCAAAAAGACTTCCCCACGCACCCGCAAGTGGGTGGCCCTGCCCGACATCCTCTTCGCGCCGCCAGCACCATCTCCCACACACGCGGCTACCCCACTCACCAGTTGCTCAGCCGTCATGCCTCCAGCAGTTCTGTCAAAACTTTGAGCCTGGTTGATTTCATAACCGCGAGTATGTCCAGGGCTGGGGAAACTCGGCTCGCCAGGATTTCCACCCACCCCAGCTCATGGGGATCTTGTGGCCGTGACTCTAGTGACCCCAGCTCCGCGCGTGCCAATACCAGGCTCCAGCCGCCACAAACGCCACTAAGGGCGGTGCGCTTTGGGGAGGAGCGCTCGGTTTAGACGCGCACCGCCGGACCACCTCCCCTCTCCTCCCGTCGCGCAGCCTGGGACCTCTCCCCGCTCAGCCGCGGCAGCTTCAGCGTTTCTGCCCCCGTCCGACTGATGATGTCAAACAGAAACACTCGCAAAACTTTTACTACAAAACTACCTTCGGAGGAAGCCCCTCCAGGAACCGCAACACCGGTGGGAGCAATCTCCAGCGTAAGCTGGTTCTCCCGTCGCCCTCAGCTCCCGGCCGCCCCCATCAACTTCCAGACACACACACACACACACACACACACACACACACACACACACACGTTCACAGCGTGGATCGGGTTACAACAACCCCCCAGCAGAAAACTTCGCGAGGAGGGGAGCACAGACAACCCCCAAGTCATCCGGGAAAATAATTATCTGTGTAAATACACAAGACAGGTCCCCATTTTCATAAACAACTGGCGTCCCAGGGTCCACTCCCAGGCGCCCTGGCACAACTGGGGGAAATTAAGAGCCCGACTCCCGGAACCCCCCTCCAGTACCTTCGAGCCTCGCCTCTGGGTTGAGAGCGCGGGTTTGCGTGCGCACTGGACCGAGGGCGCGGGAGCCTCCGGCCCGCGTGGCCGCAGACCGGGGTCCCCGCCGCCTCCCGGGCTCAGCAGCAGCCGCAGCCGCCGCCGCCGCTGCAGCAGCCGCCGCCGCCGCCGCCGCCACCGCCGCTCCCTAGACCGCCTCCTCTTCCCATGGCTGCGCCCAGCTTGGCAGCTCCGGGGCTGTCAGGCTTGGAGAGAAGGAGGGGGCGGGGTGAAACGGGAAGGGAGGATGGGACGGGAGGGGTGGGAAACGGCGGCCGCGGTTCACCAGAGGTCACGCCGGGCCTGGCCCGCCGCCCCCGGGACCAGCGCGGCAGAAGCGAGGGGACTCAGTAGTTCAGGGCGGCTGGTTCGAGACTCGCTGCAGAGGTGCCGATCGCCGTCCGGGCCACGCATTCCGAGGAGCTGGGATGAAGCGTTTCCCGGCGAGGAGTTGGAGTTGGTGCGTGTCACTGTCCTCTGAGCTGTGCAGCTCCTCCTAGAGGAAAATATTGGTAGTTGCAGGATACTTCCTTCCTCTCCGCCCACCCCTGTTCCCAAAAAGAAGGCAGGACCTAAAACAGCCTAAATGCCGTCAACAAATTCGAAAGAATGCTTACAGAAAAGTTAGCTACCGCAGGCATGGGAAGAAAAACCAGCAACATAGCTTGGAAAGCGTGATTAGCTAACTAAACATTGCCTCTCTCCACCTGCAACCAATTTCCAAACTCCTGCTCACTGGGGCACCACGAAAAGAAAAGACAGTTAAAAGTTGGAAGGACCTTATTTTAGAGGTTGGAAAACCGAGACAGAGAGATGAAGTAATTTACCAGCGACACAAGGCATTATAGAAGAGAGGGATTTCCAGAAGCTTGAGCACAAGGCTGCAGGGAGTCCAGAGACAGGCCCCAGTCTGAGGACTGTCCTTGTGTGTGACCTAGGGAACACATTTTAACTGCCCTGCGCTGGGCATAGTTCATTTGTCAAACATGGGCCTGCCCACCTCATTCCACTGTAGGGAAAATAAAGTGAGCAGAGAAGTAGTCCAAGTGCTTCAGAAAGTTAATTTCTTTGCCCATGAGCATGTCATTTTGTAAAGCCTCAAACTCAAAGTCACCACATGCTTTTCTAAGCAGAAAGTACAAAAGTCCAGTTCCAGGTTGTCTGAGATCTGAAGGAGCAGCTAGCCATGCTATCTTTTTACTATTTACTTTATTACTGACTGCCAGTTGTAACATCATTTATCTAACAACTTCTAACAGCTTCGGCTTACTAAATAACATTTTTTTCTACAGGGCTCCCAGACACAAAGCCAAGTTTATACCCAGAGAGAAATGTTTAATCAGCAATTTAAAGAAACACCAAGCTTCTTAGAATAAAAGATCCCTGGGACATAAAGAGTAGTACAAGGGGCTAAGACTTGGGAAGGAACTCAAAACCAAAAACTCTGGGGCAGCAGATGTCACAGAAGACACCCTTGGGTTTTTTGTTGTTGTTGTTTGTTTGTTTAAGGAGGGCGCAGCTCACAGTGGCCCATGTGGGGACCGAACCCTTAACCGGCAACCAGGTGTTATCAGCACCACGCTCTAACCAATTGAACTAATCAGTCATCCCAAGACAGCCATGTTTTTAAAGGAACCCAATTAGTGGAAAATTCTGTTCCTCGGAGTCCAATCCAAGGCTGAGCTATGCCTCAAGAACCCAGCTGCTCCCGGCAAAGACCTGCAGAATGAAAGGAGGAGGACAGATTCTGGCAGGGGTGTGTATCATCCCTGTCCCATTCTGAGGCAGGTGGTGCGAGGGTTTTGATTTTGAACTGATCCTGTTCTCTCTCACCTGAGTGTAAGACTTTCCCTGAGACCCTCCCCCAATCTCTTGACTTTCCACACTTTGCTAGATCAGTAGGAGTGCTTAGCAGAGTTTGGAGTTTTTCAAAGGGGAGTGGCCCACGTAAAGGAAGATTAGGGCACAGACAGGCAGACACTCCTGTGGGTGGTCAATACATGCCAAGCTGGTAAAGGGCAATACTGGCAGGAGTGGGTTCCAGGCAGTCCTCAAATGCTGACTCTACTCCTGTCTGAGATGACTTTCCGAGTTGGCTCTTCAGTCTCTGGCACCACCACACTCTCTATCCCTTCTATGCCTTCTTATCCTTTGCCCAGCCCCTCCCCCTGGAGCCCAGATGGTGGTGCCAGATGGATTATGAAACACTTTCTGAGTTCTATTGTTTACTCCCTGAGATGATTTCAGAGCCATGCTTAAAACAGACGGGTGGCCTTCTTCTTTTCTCTGGGTTTCGGCATCCATTGCATGAGACAGGAAAGTAGACTGCTCTGGCTTTTGCTCTATCTTTGGTAGGAAAGCCATCATGCACAGAAAGCACAGGAGAAGACACAAAGGTTAGTATGAAGTATTATGGAACCAGAATAAACTGGTAACTTACATGCGGGGCAGTCTTTATTTTTAAGTCCCAGGAATAAAGGTCTCTGGATTTCATATATATGGCTATGTATAGGTCCATAGTATTAATAGTAAATGCAGCTTTGTATTTTCCATGTTATTGAGGAAAATGCATCAGGTATTCAGTTGACTAATTTGTTACAAGTTAATGCATACCGGAACACATTTACCTCATGAAACCTGAAACTGTACATATTCATGCCTTCCCTTCTGCCTGTAATATGCTACTTTGACCATGTAGGGAAGTTCTCCTTGATCTTCAAGTTCCAGCTCAATTGTTTAATTCCCCTCTAAAGCCCTGCCTGGTTCTTCCCACAGGCAGAATTCATTAACTAATCATCCCTGCGTCTGCATCTTCATCGGTCTTTATACCCACTTTTATTAAATATTTCAGTTTTTATTGATGTTTGTTTTCCCCATTAATTGAGACCCCTGAGGGAGGTGCTATATATTCTTAATATTTGTACCTGAAATGTCTAGGTTAGTGCCTAATAAATGATTAACCAAATTGAGTGAAAATTTCTATCTCCCAAATTTGTGTCTCAAACCTACATCTCCATGCATAGCTCCAGACTGCCATACTCCACATTCTCTCATATTCCACCTTCAGAATCTGTTCATTTCTTGGTCCCTCCATGACTAGCAGCTGGTCTTAACCACCATAATCCCTCACCTGGATAACTGCTGGAGTCTCTCAACTCCATGGGTCTCCCTGAATCAACACCCCATGACCACCACCAACCAAAGTCTAGCCCCACTCACTCAACGGTGGGATTCTTTTAAAAATGAAGTCATAGCATGACATTCCTCTGCTCCAAACTCTCCAATGGTCCTTCAGTTAAATCAGAGTGAAATTCAAAATGATCCATGAGGCCCTCTTCATGAGCTGTGTACCTCTGCCCTCCACCTGGTCTCCCATTACTTGCCGCTTCACACAGTCTGACACACTGACCTCCTTTCTGTTTCTTAAGGAGGCCAGTCATCCTCCTCACTTATAGCCTTCCCACTGGTTCTTCTCTCTGCCTTAAATCTCTTACCCCACTTTCTTTAAGTCTTTGCTCAAATATTACTTTGTCAGTGACTCCTATTTTAATAGAACCGTTTTATCCTATTACAACCCTTCCCCCACCCTGTTGTACCTGTCCGCTACAGCTTGGATGAAAACATAAACTGCATTTTTAAAGACAATAAAAATAACTATAACATGATTCAGATTATGCATGTTCAAGATATCTAGGAACTATATCTCCCCAAACTATACAACTCTACAGTATAAATTCCTTAAGTCTACAGTAATCTGGGATTAAGGCATTACTTCAGTTGTGTTATTGTACTATGAAGCACCAAAGCTTTTTCTCAAAACAAAACAAAGAGACTAAAACACCTGAAACAGCATTTTGTAGCTGCTTCCTTTCTTAGAACATAGATAGGATGGGCAGTCAGGAGCCTGGGGTACTGTGTGAGTCATCTGTTACCTTGGGTACAGCAGTTATTTGTCTCATAATGACTCCATTTTGTGGTCCATAGGCTGAGTGTTCATCTCTGAGATCATTGCAGCTGTAAAACAAATTATTAGATTGATATTTGTGATGCTTAATATTATGTGTCAACTTGGGTAGGCATGATATTCAGATATTTGTACAAATATTCTAGATATTTCTATGAAGGTATTTTTAAAGACTAACATTTAAATCAGTAGACTTTGAGTAAGGTAGATTATCCTCTGTAATATCCCATCAGTTGAAGGCCTTAATAGAGAAAGACTGACCTCTTCAGAAGACGGCGGAATTCTGCTAGCAGACTGCCTTTGGATTTGAACTGCATGACCAATTCTTTCCTAGGTTGTCAGCCTGTCGTCCTGTCAGCTTATCCTGCATATTTTGGACATGCCAGCCTCCAAAACTGCATGAGCCAAATTCTTAAAATCGATCCATCCACATATCTATCCATCTACCCTATTAATCCCGTTTTTCTGGAGAATCCAGACTAATACAACATTTACTGGTAAATTAATAAGATTCCAAAAATAAAACAAACTTACTTTAAACGATTTTTTTTTTTAAAGTAACACTGAATTCTCATCCACCAGATTCTTTCATTCAACAAATGTTAGAGAGCCTATACCATGGCAGATTTGTTCTGGGAACTTAAGATGTAGCAGAAAACAAAACATACACAGCACACCCACGAAGACCCTGCCCTCATCGGGCTTGCATTCCAGTCGGCAGAGACAATGAACAATAGACATAATACAGAAGTAAATAACTGAAGTGCTGATTTAAGAAAAATAGAGCAGGGTAAGCGCTCAGGAATGCCAAATAATTGGTATAAGATTGCTGCAATCCCTTCCTCGCCCAGCACTCAGCAGTGCATTGAGGAATTGAGCATCTGACGGTTGGAAAAGCTCCCTGACCAGGCTCATCTCTCCCTGCCAGTTCCCGGCCCTTGCCCACAACTGCCGTGGTTGAGAGGATGGGAAGGGAATCATGAAGGGGGAGAAAACAACTTTGGGGAAAATTTACCTTCCTTCCCTCTATTGAATGATAACAGGGGAAAAGCTATTTCATGATCTGGAAATTCTTAGCCAAGATTTATGAGGAGGTCCAAGAGCCAGAATTAAAGCTTCAAATCACCACTTATTTTATGAATTTCAAAAAAAATTGGTTATTACAATTCAGAGCTCATAAAAACGAAAAGGAATATGCTTGCCTTGACTCTTTTTGGTTGGTTCAGAGACACCCACAGGACAGCTCAGAGTGTGGGGTAGGCCAGACTATGTACAACCACCTGGTGGAAAAAACAAAGTAGGATAGGTGTCAACAGGGACACAGGAATGAAGGTTCCCCTTTAAATCGTTTAAGTTTAAAAATTTTTAAAACTTAAAAAAAACCCAAAAAACATTTTTGACATTATTTTCTTTATCCTTCCACCAAATGCCAAAGCTTGTTATTAAAAATCATCTGATAGGCAGTCATCTAGCTTCTGCCTGGATAATTATATTGATGAGTAACCCACTAACTGCCTCACCGGGAAGCCTGTTCCATTTTGTGACTGCACTATTTGTTAAAAGTACTTTAGCAGAACCTGCTATTCTATTATTTATACCTGGTTCTATCTCTGGAGCACATAGGGAAAAAAATAAGAAATTAAATTTTTTTTCCCCCATGACACACATTTTCACACGTCTCACCCCAAGTTACCTCTTCTCCAGGCCAAACATATGCAGATCTTTCCACTGCTTTTCATGTGATGTGGTTTTCAGAGCCTACACCATCCTGGGCCTCCACTTTAGTGTATGCTCCAGTTCATCAAAATCCTTCGTAAATTGCTATTCCCAGTATCAATTTAATCCCATTATGGCCACCATAAGTCAGAGGAAGAGCATGAGCTTCCAACGAGGTGCTCTGGATGATGGAAATGGCAGAAGCCCTGGAGGCTGGTAGATGGGGTGGGAACCCCAGCTCTCACCCAACTTTGATCCATCACTCAGCTTACACTCCAAGGAAGTGAATTTAGCAAACTTCGGTGACTGAGGCATTTATTTCCACCTTTTCTTCCTCTTCGCATTCGGTCCTTTCCTATTTTTCGTCTTCACATATTATTTTGTTCTTTGCTTCTACCCTTTTTATTTTTTAAAGAGGTAGAAATATAAAAGCTAAAATGGATATGAGTGAGAAAGGCATCTGAGCAGGTGTAAAAAAGTTTCATAGCAACTTTCCTTTATAGAAATTAGGCACATAGAGTATTTCCAATTACTTAATAAACTATCAGTGTTGTTTGCTAATCAGACTTCTCTGAAGGCATTGTGAAAGCCCAAGAAGAAGAACACTGAAGTTTTCCCAAGAAAGGGGCAGACCTGCCTACCAGCCAGGGCCCACCTAGTGAAGTCAGGAAAGGTCAGGAGAGGGAATGAACTGCTGGAGAATTCCTGGCTGGAAAAATCCCTTAGGTGGAGTAAGGACTATATTGAGGAGACAGAGGGCTTGAAGGGTAATATTACTTTTCTCAAGGTCACTGGCCCTCTGCAGCCCTTGTCAAACCAGGCATAAGGTTGAAACATTTTAGTAGAGGAAGTCATGATATCTTTTATAAAATAATTTGAGGACTAAATAAAATAGGTCTCAGCTATTATAGACAAATAAACCAGAATGTCTGTTGCGATTGGATTTGCTTCATAATTTATTTATTATATGTTTTCTTTACACTACACAGTATTCCAAGCACATTGAAATAAATTATGTCAATTTTTCTTCACTGCAGTCTTGTGAAGAAGATGTGATATCCTATCTTCATCAGTGAGGAAGCTGGCTTAGAGAAGCAAAGTGACTGGACCAAGTCATACAATTAGGTAGCTATAAGGGTTGGATGGGAGCCCAGAGCCTTTCTGGGCCAAATCCATTCATTGGCCTCCTCCAGAGCCTATCCAGGTAGCCATCATTATGTCCATCTTGTGGGTTTTAAGCCACCAGACCACAGCATCTGTCTGAGGCAAAATTTTTAAAATTTTCCAGGAACCAAACTAATGGGTAGGATAAGAATGGGGGTGGGTGTGGAGGGGAGGAGGGGAGAAATCAGCAAAGTCTATTGTATTTTTAATACCATCACATGTTAGAGGTTCACCTCTAACATTTGTGGACCCCAGAACCGTAGGACAAATGGAGCCTGCATATCATAGGTCTAAATATTTAAAAGTTAGAATCAAGCTAACAAATTGTTCAATATAATATGTTCCATCTTCTCATCTTGATAAATATACCTTCCTAATGACCTGGGAGGACAGGTTTGAATTCAGATTGCTCAGAGCTCTGCACCAGAAAGTGTCCTCAGATCTCTCTGAGGACCAGCGAGATCGGGTCCTCAGCTTGATCCTCAGTCTCTAATCCTCCTCACTTCCCTTCCAAATCCTACCCCGCCCCCATACACAGACTGAGTCTCCTATGCATCCGTGTGGAACCCCAGCTCTTATGTCCAAGCTCTACCCAACCTCCCCCTCTCCAACCTCAGGACTCCAAGACATTTAAGCTGGGAACTCCAAAGTCTAGAGATATCTAGATTTCTACTTGGAAAGAAGAAGCACAGCCCATGGGAACACAACTCACTCACCGGAAGAGTCCTTGTCTTGTGAATTGGGGCATGGCTGAATTGCGGCATGGCTGCAGGGCTTCTCTTTCATAGACCTGGGGGCAGTACTGATCATATGATCTTAGTGAGACCCATGTAGGTTTCTTTAGTGACAGGGTGGGAAGGGGGCATTGGTCTGGGGGCACCTTGCAAAGAAGGTCCATGTTGGATTTTCAATTGAGGAGCCTGGTGTACAATTCAGTGTACGTCAAGTACTTATCAAATGCATGTTGAAAATGTTGAATTTCATGTTTAAAGGCAATCTGATGTTCCATATTGAAAATAAAGCAAAAAGAAAAGCAATATACTGTGAAATATATTTGAAATATAGATCCAGAAGACACCAACAACCTGATAGCAAAAATGCTACTATTTGTGGGAATTTGTGTAGGTTGCAATTTCTGATTTTTACGAATCATTCTGCTATGGAGCATCATTCTCCTATGGACATGCCTCTCTTCTGGTACAGGCCTTTGAGTGCGCATTGGTGTACATTTTTATTGGGTACAAAGAGTCAAACAGTGTTCAAAAATGGTTGCATAAATTTACACTTCTGCCAGCAGTGTATGAGCATTCTGATCACTCACAGCCTCACCGACACTTGGTATTTTTCATCTTTTTTGTTTTAGCCATTCTAGTGCCTGTGGAGTACTACATTGTGATTCAAATTTGCATTTTCCTGTTGTCTAATGAAGTTGAGCATCTTCTCATGTTTATTGTTCATTTGGATCTCCTCTTTTGGAAGTGTCTGTTCAACTCTTGCCCACTTTATATATAATATATAAATATTTCTTAAAATATTAGAAAAAATGACATTAAATTATTTACTGTGGTTTCCTCTAGGGAGTGAAAAGTTTTGGAAAGTGGGAGAGAGTAAAGGACATGAAAGAACAAGGACTTTATACTTTTCTTTTACATTTTAGTTTTCTTTTACATTGGGGAATATAAACCCTGAATCTACCTTACAAAACCCTCATCTATATCAGCAGTTGACTATTCATATGATACTAAAATTCTGTTTAATGAAGTTGTAATAAATTAAATATATAATTTGCTTTACAATAATTTGATTCATAAGCCACATCTAGAAACCCATACATTGTATATTATGAGATGAGATACCACCTCCAATTAATTTATTATACAATAAAAAAGCACGAATAAACCAAAGTGGTAGATGCATAACAATCACTTTATTTCTGTTGACTTTGATAATTTTTTAAACTAACATATGATGTCAGTTTTTAATCTGTGTATATGCCTTATTATCTATTTTATTATTTATTTGCCTTATTTATTTATCTATTTAACGTGTTTCTAGATACCTTCTACTAAAAGAGGATTTGAGGTAGCTTTTGGAGAAATATGTAAGCCAAAAAATGAATAAATAACACAAATGAGAAAGGGGGAAAGAAAGAAAAATAGGATGTAAAACTAAGATAACAGGCAGGGAAATTTAGTCCTTGAAATGCATATCATAATGTGCTATTCATTTGCCAGAAGTGGGCTACCATATTGGCTCTGAGCGTCTTGGTAAGTATAACAAATAAGGAAACATGATCCTCTACAAGATGTACACTGCTCATAAGGTGAAAGCCAAGTATTGTTTAGAAGTGCATCTTCTAAAACCAACACAATACAAGAATTTGTGCCTGGAGGTCATTATACAGGGATTCAACATGGAGGACTGGATGATGTATTGATGATGTTGTATAAGACGAGACTGAGGGGCCCACTCTCCCTCTGAAAATTCATGTGAAGATACCCAAATGGGAAAATACTACCAGAAACAAGAGACAATCTCACATTCACCTTTAATTCTTTTTAAACTCAAAGCCATTGGTGACGCTTACTTTTAAGAAACGTAAAGTGTTTACATCATAGTGACAACAGGAAGTTTTGGTTCAAAGTTCTTTTAGTTAAGTAATATTTTAGATTGGAGACTGTTGGTATTTAAAATTTTAATTGCATTCATAGTTCATGGAAATCTTGAAGAGTCTGTGGAACTATGTGTTCCAGGATTTGAGCAAAATCCATCCAGATAAACAAAAACCAAAATGAAAAAGATATTTGAGATTTAGTTACAATTTCCAGCTTTCGTGGGATTACTTGAAGTGAAGGATTGACCTAATGACTTCCTTATCTGGGGGTTTATTAAGTTTACTAGAAATAAATTGACTGTTTCCCTTACGTTTACAACTCACAAAAGCAGTAATAAACAATTTTAACCACATTTGCATGCCTCATGCATGATGGATGTTGATTCCAAACTGAAAACTATCAAAACACAACTTAAATCCTGTTTTTCCCCCCTATAGATTCCTCTCTGAAAATAAGTTTGCAGAAACAAACAGCAGTGGTAATTTTAAACTATTGAAAGTAGCCATAATAGGACTGTTAGAATCAGTAGCCCAATTTTTGTGAGGTGAATCAAAGTCAACAAAGTTTCTCTGATAAAATTTCCCACTATCCCTTCATGCTGCTCTACTCAAAATTTATTCTTCTGAGCATAAAATTCTAATTTTAAAATCCTTTCTTTTGGTCAAGTCTTGGTTTATAGAATCATCTTGTCAAAATGCAAATATTTATTTGAGATGAGTAACAAATTTATGTCTTAGAACATATTTATACATTCACAGGGATGAATTCAGAAGTTATACATTTTAAAAACTTCATTTATGAAGTCCATATTTTGAAAAAGATTGCAAAATATTAAGTTCATTTATGTTCCCATTTTTATTAACCTTTCTATATAAATATAAAATTGAGCTGCTGATCACCATGAGATAATATCGAGTTAACATAGTTTCACTCAATGGGAAGGAATTTGGTGTTTTGTATTTCTTATCTGGCTTTATTATAGATAATATATATTTTGCTTTAGAAACAAGTGATTATACATAGCTATAGATACATCAAAATATATTTGTATATATTCTAAAACATTGTTTTGATTTTAAAACATAATATATCTCCATGGTAAAAAAAATCAAGCAACACAAAAGAATATAGAATGAAAAATTATTTGCAACAGCTAAAACAGAAGGAAAACTTAATTAAAATATAAGGAGATCTCAAAAACTGATTTAGGGGCGGCTGGTTAGCTCAGTTGGTTAGAGTGCGGTGCTCTTAAGAAGGTTGCTGGTTCGATGAGCCACTGTGAGCTGTGCCCTCCACAACTAGATTGAAACAACTACTTGACTTGGAGCTGATGGGTCCTGGAAAAACACACTTAAAATAAATAAAAGTTTTAAAAAAAACTGGTTTATAAAAATAGACAAATAACCCAATAGAAAAATAGAAATAGAAGACAATTCACAAAAAAATAAAAATAAATTATTGTAAACACATGAAAAGATGCTCAAATTCATTCACTGCTAAAAAATGTAAATCAAAACAAAAAACTTAAAAAAAATCTATCAGATTGTAAAGGATAAAACATGTTAATAGCAGACATTATTTGTTGGGGCATGGGGACAAATACATTCTTATTTAATGTCAATTGAGAATGTAAATAGGTAAAATTTGTTTTCAGGAAAATTGGACATATTTTAAATTCAGGTATCCTTTTACCCAGAAATTCTATTTTTAAAGGTGTGTACTTACAGATCAATTATATGAATGAAGACAAATTCACTCTTTATTTAGTTTTGTTTTATTAGATTTTTTTTCAATAAGCAGGGACAACTTCTGTAATATTTTAAAAAGCAATGATTTTTATAAAGATGAAAGTAATACATCTGCTTTGGTTTAAGAAACAGTTAGTTTAGCCATGCTGTATAGTCTATGTACTGGGATATACCCTTGAAGCAGACTGAGGCTGAAGCCATCTTCCATCAATAACACAAATCAATAGATTAGAGAGCTTTTCTTTCAAAAAGTATTGTTTACATGAAATTTTCACATCATTATTAATCCAACTTTCTTGAGATGTCCTAATACCATTTAAGCAAAAATGAGTCACAGAGAATGATAGTTGTGTTAAAAATCCCCGTTAAGGCCTACGTTGCGTTCATACTTGTATAAACCCAACTAATTGTATTTTTGAGGAAAGCAGTAGTTCAATATGGAATAAGGCTGCTGACTATTCCAACTATCACTACAGATATATATCTGTTATTTCTTCTGAGTGCTGGTACCCTGTGATTGGCAGGATATTATCTCAGCATAAGTCAGGGAGAAGTCATGCATTCTCTCCTGTGGGGAACCCATTGTCAGAATTCTTAGCATATGCTAGGTTAAGGTTGGATTATACTATCATGGTAAAAAATTAGCTCAGGGGGTTGGTAACCTGTGCATTGTTAATTCCCCAGGCCCAGGGTTTACTGAGGAAAAACTCTGTAATTATTGCTCCCTAGTGCGTTTCAAGGAAGATATAATAGTTGTTCTGCTTGAATGCTCTGCATACGAAGTGCTTTGTTATCCTGAAGTTTTTCCCCAAAGTTTGCATTTACCCATCCATCTAAAGGTTTTGGTTGGAAGCTTGAGATAATTCTTTTAAAAATATAAATTCTAGGTATTTCATACAGGAGGAGGCTGGGCTGGTCAAAAGGTCTGAGGACAGTGCTAGTAGAGTTTACACTTAGTTATGAAATTGATAGAAACCCCTCTGTGCTGGCTGCTGCAGTGAAAGGTTCAGCAGTGCTGTACAGAAATAAAGTGCAACAGACTATAGTTTGTTTCCTCTCAGACTCAATCCCTAAAGTTACCTTTCTTCCCAAAGCCAGGGATATGAAACCCACCCCACTGCCTCTCCACCCTACTTTCTCTGTGTAGAACAACAGAAGCAGCTCGGAAATGGTAGAACTCTGCAGGATCTTACGTAAGAAGTCATTCCCACATAACAATGATTGTCAAAGAAGGAAGAAGCATCCTCTTTACATTTTGTGAAGTAAAGAGGAGCCATCAAGTTATTGAAATAATGTGCAGCGTAAGAATGCATGAAATAAGATTTTCGTACAGATACATTTTCTAGTATTATTACTAATATGGTCAATTATTTGATGGAAAAGCCATTTCAATCCAGAACTGTAGGAAACTCAGATGAAGAGGATATAAGAAATCTGGGCCATAAAATAGCTAAGAAGGAAATGTGAACTTAACCACAACAGAAGCAATCATATAAGCCGGGCTAGGCCAAAAGTCTTACAAATTCCTATGTATAGGAACTGGAAGTTAATATCTGAGCCCCGGTTATTGTCTATGTTTTATTGCATGTCTATCTATATCTATATCTATATCTATATCTATATCTATATCTATATCTATCTGTCTATTAAACTGCATGTAATTCTTGTTTCAATCATTATTAACTAACTCTCTTGTCTTTCTAAGGAGTCCAGTCAGAGAACCCTTGTGGGTATTATTTTAGGATAAAATACCATTGTGGGTATTATTTTATCTGTGGCAGCCATGGAGAGTCACAGCTCAGATCTCCTTTCCAGAGACCTTTGTGGAAGTACTGGGGTTGGCAGAGAGCCTCCAGTGGCCACACCTTTGGATCTGCCATAATGTTCATGCCAAGGACACTTCCTTCAGGCTGCTCCCAACCAGTGACTGGCTAGTAGAGCTGGTCTGTTTCTGCCTGACACCAGACTCTTCTAAAGGGCAATCTGTGCTCGGGGGTTTCTCATTGCCCTGATTGAGGCATTCTGTTTTACAGCCTGAGGATCTTCCTACAAGATCATCCTTTCTTCCTTCTCTCCTTACACAAGGGCTAGACCTGCACCGTGGTGTAATATTCTCCTTGCCTATTCTGCTCCCTCTCCCCTATGTCTTTCATGGGTGTTTCTTCCAATAAATCCTTTAGATACCTAATTCCATCTTGGCATCTGCTTCTTAGACAACTTGAAATGATACAGCATTTGAATTAAGTGGACCCCAACTTGCAATAGGGATAAAAGTTCTTTGAACTTTTAAGTACTTTTTTGAAGAACTTTTAGGCACTGCTTAAAAGCTCACTCCAACAAAAGTCATTGCTATCTGGATGTGTTTTCAATTATTTATTTGCAAGGAGGCCCTAAGTAAGAGGTCCTTTATCTGAACAATGGAGCTATTGCTGCTTGGAATGCTATGAGAGGATCTTCAGAGACTTGGCTTTCTCTCTGACCCAAATACAATTTTCCTGTCAGCCAGAAAGAGTTGCTTCAAAGCCAGTTGGCCATGACTGTTGACTGGCATCTTATTGGCTATACTTTGCAAAAATATGTTTGATGTTCAGGTTCAGAGTTCTTACATGCAGAACTCACACAACTGGATCCATCAAATTCTAAAGAAGACTATAATGTAGGATATTTCTTACATTTGTTTCTGTTTAAAATGATAACCTATTCATTGAGGATGTCAAAATTTGATTTTAGTATGACCAGATTCAGATGCAATTAATGAAACAGGATAAATCAGGAAGGCCAGTTTTCTTAAAATTTGCAGTCACATATATATGTATCTATAATATGTTCATTTGCTCTGCAGATGGGTGCATGAGATCACCCACTTTTTCACTTATACAGACCTGTTTCAAAGTGGCTTGATTTTACATAAGTGCTTTGGGTACATAAGTACCCTGGGCTCAATGTTACACCTTGTGCAACTAATGAGATTCACAAATATAATTTAAACAGCCTAAAGAACTTCTTGATAAAACTCCATTCAAATTTAATTTTAAGCTACTTAAAGCAGTTATTTTCACTATTATTACAATACCATCGGGATTGTTAGCATAGTGAATTTATATATTTTCAGTGCTGTTTTATTACTTTCTGTGTGTGATGACCACACATAATTTACATTACAACTCGGTGTGGGATTCTAGATTCTATTTATGATCTCTAATTTAAGATACAGAAGTTTTATAGGGTTTTAGGGAGGTTGAGTAACTTGCTCAAGGTACTATAGCTAGCTATCAGTTTAGCAGGGATTTTAATGGGTTCTTCTAACTCCAAGTCTGTACTGTTACACGGATATGTACATCCCTCCCACGTGTCTTACACAATAGAAGACAGGGGCCATGCTACATATTAATGTAACATTGGCAAGTCTCTTTACTTCTCCAGGAGAATTTATAAAGATTGGACAGATTGGCCCAGAGCCTTAGACCCCCTCCAGGGTTCCTTCCTGCTCTAACATTCCTTTACTCTATAGCTAATCTGGATAAGCTCCTACCAAAACATAATCTGAAAAAAATTAAATGCAATGTAGGGTGCAAGCCTCTGCACATGCTGACCGGGTGTGCCAAGTCTTCTGAAATATTCTTAAGTTTCTATTCCTCCCTCCACCTTAAAATAGAGCATATATGGCGAGAAAAGAAAAAAGTTGTTTACAGCTTTGATGAATAGATGTCCTGTTCTCCTCTTGAGGAGCATGTTTAAGTTGAAAGCCATGAATAAATCTCAAAACTAAGACATCATAATTTGAAACAAATGAATAGCTATAAACTTTATACAAAAATGCAAATGAATTTACTCAAAGGTTTAAAAAGTCATTTGTCCTGCAAAATGTAAATTCTTGTTCCTTTAGATTCTTATTTAATCAATGGTATTTGGGTAATAGGTCTCTGGTATGCACATTTCCTCACCCGCACTCACCCTAAAGTTTGTAGTCTGATAAAACTAGCAAGTTATAATGTCTGAGACAAAGGCCATATGGATCACTTCAAAACAGTTAAAAAAATCACCAAGTGACCCACATGGAAGAAAGCCTGTATGCCATATGATATAAATTGTTTGTCCTCTTTGAAGGGCTGGCATTTCCAATTCACCTTGCTCCGGAAAATGTACAATTTCCATATAAAATGGAGTCAATTTTGTGTTTGTATTAGCAAATTGATGCTATAGTAGAATATTGTTGTATAGGCTAGGTGGCACTATGACACAAATCTATAATTCCCTCCTCAGAGTTTTCTTTAGTTTTATTCATTTATTTCCACAGTTGTATACAACAGGAAGCCTGGCATTCTTGGCTGTAATAGATTGCTGTTGAATCGCTTGTTCATCGTCCATTTGTTATTATCAGACAAACAATAGGAGTATTGAAAAATGAAGTCAATGTAACTAGTCAAAGCACTGAGTCCTAAAAAATACAGAGCCCAGGAATCAGTTTATAAAATTACTCTTTTTACATCTTGATTCCTCATCTGTTGTTCCTATTTTATCATCCACTTTAACTTTATTAGAACTTTTGCCCAATGGACCTGCCATTGCAATTTTATTATTTTTTAAATCAAATCTAGCATTTTATAGAAAATGTATTGAATGATCAAATGAAATAATTCTGTAAATCTCAGTCTTTTTTTTTTTTTTTTTTTTTTTACAGTGGCAGCTGGAAAAGAGGTACTTTTCTGTGTTCTTCAGGAGAAGAGAAAAATTCCTCCTTCTTTTTATGAATACATTAAGACAGACCTGAAAATATAATTTTCTTTTCTTTTCCCCATGAGGGGACATAACCACATTTTAATTTGGCAAATGTGCCCGTAAAACAAACAGGAGCTATCTCAGCTCATGTGAATGGTTTCCTTCTGATACATCCTCACCAAAATGAAGCAGAGAAGCCTATATTTTTCTTTCTAGTTGAAACAATGAATTAACAAAAGGAAAGAGCAGAAACAGGCTAAAGAGCTTCCCTCCTACTTGCCGGAAACACAAATACCCACCCCTTCCATGGAGGTGGCACACAGCTGACACGGCTCTTGTTAAACAGTAACTAATAGCAAAATGTCAAGACTGAAAGGAAATTGGCATACAGTTCCCAATCCCAAAGTGAAGTGCTGTAATGAAAAGCAAACACTGCAAACATGTCGTAACTCAATGTTTTGATGTTAAGTCATAGAAGACAACTGTCAGGATTTAGGTTTTGTGAGAGCAATGAGTTCAGGCATGTTCATATTTTTCTGGGTGAATAATGCTTAAGTTTGTAGCTGTTTAACTTCCTGACTAGTGCTACTATCCTCCCAGTCTGAGCTTGTTTAGAATGACTTAGCAATTATATACAAGGGCATATAATTTCAGGTGATTATTTCATATCTTTCAACTTCCCTCAAATTACCAACACCTCTCCATCCTCACTTGTAGCTGGTGACCTTACCTCTTAGTTCACTAAGAAAACTGAAATAATCAGAAGAGTTTCCACAGACCAGCCCTTCATCACCACCACCAGTACTCATCTACCACCTCCCAGCATCTGTCCACATATACCTGTTATGATGGATCAGTTTTTCCAGCCACCCACTCCTGCTAAAGCTGGACTCGCTTCTCATGCACAAGATACCATGTCATCTCACTCACATTGCTGTCTCCCTTCTCTCCTATTAGTTTTTGTTCTTTCCTGAATCCTTCCTGTAAGCAGGCAGACATATTGTCATAATTTTTATATTAAGAAGAAAAATTATTATTGATCCCACTTCCCCTCCCAGCTACCATCCATTTTCTTTTCCTCTGCCTTTGCAGCAAAACACTTTGAAAGAATTCCTTATACTCACTATTTCCAGTTCCTCCTCTCCAACTGCTCTTAATTTCATTCCACTCAGGAATTTCCTCACTGCTCAGTTAATACTGACTCTATCTAGGTAATCAATGAACTCCCTGTTGCTAATCCGATGGTCAATTCTTAGTTCTCACTTTAGTTGACATATCAGCAGCATTTGAACTAATTGACCACTCTCAACTCCTTGATACTGCTTCTTCATTAGACAAGGAGAGGCATCCAGAGGGCTCTGGAGACTGATTCCTTCTTCTATTTTGGTACCTGAATGAGGCAGAACTAGCTCAGTGGAAGAACTGGCAGATACCAGCTGCTGGGCCCCAGAGCAGACTTTCTAAGAGAGTCACTGTCTCAAGAAGGAAGCTTCCATTGTTACACAGCAATCTAGACATTCTTGCTTCTTCCTATATATGCATAGTGTGTTATAGGCGGAGTGTCCTCCCCCTGGAGTCTTGTCTGTGGAAAAGAGACCTGTGAGGATGCTGTGTGCTCTGGTACTTCTTGGTTTGTGAGATAGAATTTTGCCCAATAAAATCGATTCTATATGTAATAAGGGGTTCACAAGTAGTGTGTTCATGACACTCATTGTGATCAAGTGTTTCCCAGAACTCTTCACTCAAATTTTTTTCTCTTGCTATGGTGGCCACTCCCTTAATGAGTTCATCCAGTCTCATAACTTCCATTTCTAGGCCAGACCTCTCTATTGACCATGAGAGGGCAAGAGTGAGGATACTGGGGTGCTGGTAATGTTCGAAGCCAAGATATGGGTGCTGGTTAAATGGACATATAGGAACTCATTGAATTGTACACTTACTATTTGGTCGTGTTTCTGTAGGTATGTTATTCTTCAATAAAAATTTATCCAAAAAAGTCATGCTGGAGGTTGCACCTTATGTTCAAAATGGAAATAGTAGTATCTACTTCAAAGGAATGCTGTAATTATTAAAAGAGGGAACATGCGTAAATACCTGTTAGTTTGTAAGGCAGTGAATACATTTCATTTTCCTCTCTCATCTATTTTCCACTTACATATTTATTTACTCTTTTTTTTACAAGCAAGTTTTCTTGTAAACTTAAATAACTAGTGGGTCTTCTGGAGGCTACTTATACCACAGGCTAGAACACTGACTAACCATGAAAATATTAGTAAAGGATTGCAGGTATATTGAAGTCAAAGGAACACTGACTCTAAGAAAGTGGTGTTCAAGACTTAGGTCATAAAATATGTATCTAATTAAAGGGAAAAAGGTGTGTGTGTGTGTGTGTGTGTGTGTGTGTGTGTGTGGTTTAAAAAGAATGAGAAGAATTCATCTGTATCCATCTGGAACCCCTGAGTAAAAAATGTGAAGTGCTGAAGATGTGTAGGGTATATTACCATTCCATAGACCGTGTGTGTGCACACATACAGATAGATACTTATGTTTGCATATACACAGAAAGATAAGCAAGATGCTGATTGCAACCTTGAGCACATCAAAGAATGAATTTATATTTTTATACATACATGTACACAAAAATGAGTTTCACGTGGACAAAGGAAAGCAAATATGAAAAGCAAATTTTAGTCTGCCATTAGAGATGCCAGCTAGCTCTGTCAGTAGAGCATGAGACTTTTAATCTGCCATTAGAAGAAAATATAGCTGTAAATCTTTATCTGTTATGGATAGAAAAGGGTTTTTTAAACATGGTCCAAAAGCACAAATCAAAAATGTAAAATTTGACTGTATCAAGAGTTAATCCTTTGATATAATTAATAGTCCCACAAACAAAGTGAAAAGATAATCATTAGTCTTGGAGGAAAAAAAATATTTTTAATGTGTACAACAGATAAAAGGTCAGTATCTAGAGACTATTAAAGCAAATATTAAAAAGAAAAAAGACTGCCAAAAGAAAAATGGGGTAAAGACAAGAACAGACAATTCACAGAAGAAAAACATTCAAAGAATCAATAAAAACATTAAGAAGATATACAACTTCATTAGTAATCAGAGAAAAACAAAGTAAAAGCAAAAATGAGATTCCACTGTTTGCCCACAGATCAGTGAAATACGTTTAATGAATAGCATCAAGTACTGGCAAAGCAAGGAAGTTTTTATTAAATGCTACTGGGAGCTTAAATTAGTACAGCCATGTAGAAGGATGACATTAAAGGATTTAGTAAAATAGAAAAGGCATATGATTTGTGGCCCAGTAATCCTCCGACTATTTACATAAATCCAAGAGAAATTCTTATATGTATAAAAGAAGACATGTATAAGGGTATTGATTACAGAGCTGTTTATAGTACTGGAAATTTAAAACAATGTATCTGTGGTGGCCAGAAAAGGCTCCAGCATTGCCCTCTGAACCCACCAGTGCCTTCATGCTCAGATCAGGTTTCCTGCACACTGTTCTCAGCCAGTGATTGAGCACAGAAAAGATATGAAGGCAGGTCCATTCCTATGAAATGTAAGCCTTATCTTCAGGTGACTTTGCCTCAAGAACTCTCTGTAAGCCTTGCTGAAACACTCCTAGATTCTGACTTTTCCTCCCTTCCCTTTCTCCTTTACAGGAGTCAGAACCACACCCCAATCTGATGGCTCTCCTAGCATCTTATGTCTACTTATGCATTGTCTCTCACAGGTAATTTCCCCAGTAAATCTGTTGTATGACTAATCCCACCTTGGCATCTGCCTCTTGGGAATCCTCAACTAACAAGTGGTGCCGGGAGTGGTCCAACAGCACAGGCTTCAAGATGACATGGCACTTGATGGTGGTCCAAATGCTACAAATTTCCCTGAGGGTGACTTGGGAAAACCTCATAGTGGAGGGAAATGCCTGTACAGGTGCAATGATTCAGAAATATAAAAGATGGTGGTGATGATGAAGGTACTTACAAAGACAGAGGAGCTGGATGGTTACTACTAAATTGTACTGATGTCTTGAAGAGTGATAATGAGAAACTTAGATCCATTAACGAGAAGTTATAGGATGAGTGTAAAGACCAGAAAACCTCACTGGTGGCTAAAAAAGAGGACCATATTTCCTACAGTGAGGTTTCTGACACAGTTGAGCAGCAAACAGTTGGTAGAGTTATAGAGTTCCGGAGATGTTTGAATGCTCAGCCAAGACAGAACTCTTAGATGAACCGACTCCTACTGGGAAAACCTGGGGCCCTAAAATATTGGATGGGGACGTCTGGGTGGATGTCCCTGAGGACGCTGGCTCCGGAGATTCCTTTGAAACTGCCCAGCTTACAGAGGTACTACACTCCCTCAGAGCTGGCACTTGTCCTGGGCTGCAAAACACTGCAGAGGTCCCTCTCCCGCAAGGCGACAGTGCCCACCCCAGAAGTGTTCCCCACCTCCTCTCCTGGCTGCTAGGCCCATGATTTCCCCTTGCTGGGGAAGTGCTGGATCTGAAAAGGGAGAGAAAACTTTAGACACAGAAGCTTCAAGAATTAGCGAGGCTGTGTTGGCAAGAGCCATTGCAGTATTAGTGGGATTGGATTTTCAGGGTGCATGATCAAAGGGCCAGAATGTAAGACTGGGTAAGCGAGAATTTATTGATTTATGATCAGTGTCTCAAGACAGGATTTGTCAACCCAGCAAGGCCTCAGGAATTGGGGCAAACTCACTTTGAGGGTGATTCTTAGCGGTCTGGAAGGAGCAATGGCCAAGGGCTAACAAAGCTGAAATGCCTGAACTGCCCTGGCAGACAACAGAGGAAGGCATAAAGAGGCTGCAGAAAAATGGGCATACCAGAATGGATATATTTTCCAAGGCCAGAAAAGCCAGCAGAGATTGTGTTCCACGAGACCCCCGAGGACACACCATTCACCAAGGCCATTAAGAACCCACTAGTGAGAAGGATGCCAGCCAGTATCACCCAATGTGATAGTAGCCATTCTCCTTTGCAGGCCAACACTGACAGTCACGCAGGTGGTCACCGAGCCAGGCTCATTAATATCATAGGGCTGTTAGGCCTGAAAGTAGTAAAAGCCAATTGGCAGCGTTTAACTGATAGGAGCTCGATAGCTGAAATGACCACAATGCCGGGTAAGGTTGTAAAGGCAGCCAAGAGGGCTTGACTGGCAGGGAGTTACAGAGAAGGTGAAGAGGGCATGACATCCTGAGAGGCATTTAGGGTGGCCACCAAAGTGCTGCTTACCATCTACAAGTGAAAAACAGAAAAGAAAAAAATATATAATTCTGGAATTCCGTCCACAAAGTCTAACTTCTATGGGCCCACTGTGATTATTTCCCCAGTCCCCAAACATGTAATTGCAATTGTTATACTTGGCATAGGAGTTACACCCCCTCTTTCCCACACACAAATTGGTCCTTTGCCTCTTCAGTTAAGAGACACCAACACAAAGAAGGCCAAGTAGAAAACTCTGAAACTATTCCACCACACACACACACTGATTAAGAGAGTAAATATAAAACAACGTGACACTGGGTGAAATGGCAGAAATGAGTGCCTCCATTGTAAACCTAAAGGATGCAGGGATAGTGGCCCCTATCATATTTCTGTTCTGTTTGCCAGTCTGGCCACAGCAGAAACCGGATGGATCCTGGGGAATGACTGAGGACCATAGCAGCTTAATCAAGTAGCAGCCCCAGTACAGTTGGGGTGCTTGGGTGGCGAAGAACCTGTTGCCATGAGAAGAACTGATTGATAATGCCTCATGTACATGGTATGCACTCATTTATCTGCAAAATGCATTCTTTTCCATCTGAATCAGGAGAGAGGATCAGAAACTCTTTGTGTTCATGTGGAACAGTCAGCAATATTCATTTACAGTTTTGCCTCAGGGCTCTGTTAATTCTTCTGCCCCTGACTTATATAATATGGTCTAAAGTGATCTGGGCATCACACAGAACATCACACAGATCCACTGCATCAATAACATTATGCGAATTGTGTAAGACAAGCAAGAGGTGACTAAAATGCAGGAAGCTTTGGAAAGATCTCCGCGTCGCAGAGAGTGGACGATAAACCTTATGAAGATTCAAGTACCTGCCCTCAGTGAGGATCTTAGGGCACGGCCAGGCATGCTGTGATATTCCATACAAAATAAAAGCCAAATGTCTGCATCTCTCCCATACCCTCAAAGCCCCAACAAAGAAGGGAAAGCATAAAATTTGATGGGCCTCTCTTGGTTCTGGACTCAATGTGAACTGGACTTCCATACTGGGATTTCCCAGCTGGATAACTGGTGGATAGTGACTTCATTAACTGAACGAGGAGAGATGGAGGAGGGCAATTTTGCTTGAAGGGCAAGGGAAACTTGAGGCTGCAGGGCACACAAGCCTCCCACCTCACATCAGGAATGGCCCAAGATGCAGAAGTGCTGTTCCTGTGTGGGTGTAGATGGGGCCAGGTGGCCTTATCCATGCATGGAAGAGAGTTAGAAACCCAAAAGAGCATTCTTCTAGCATAACACTGCTTAGAACGTGCGACAGTTTTGAGGCATGTTATTTCACTAAAGCCATCATAGATGTTGATGTAAACATTGCTTATTTACCTTATGTTCTTACTAACCACTATTGAATGACATTTTATAATGACATTTTAAAAGCTCTTGTGTACTCATCAAGAAAGAGTAAATGTTGTTTACTCATCAAGATCAGATAAGTTTGTGAAAACATCTTGCATTAAACAACAAATGTTTTCAGTAAATTAGGGGAAAAGGTTGAACAACCAGAGATGATGGCTATGTTGAAATCTAGATATAATTACATAGCAATATAGCTTTTTGCATCATGTATGTATTTTATTTCTGTAATGTGAAAATGACACATCTTCATTTTTAAAGTTGTATAAATACCTTTTAAGAACTGTAGGAGGGAGGAATCCAAGAAAAGGGGTTGGAAGGACCTACCCTGGATACTTGAGTGCGTTTTGAATTTTCAGCCATGTGTATATATCATCTATTTCAAAACAAAAAAAAATTAAAAACACAGAAATTAAAAAAAAATAGTCCTATTAATAAAATTCCCCAAATTATAACATGCATAAGAATAAAATTTAACAGGTATAAAATTTATACAAGAAAAGCTATAAAATATACTTTAAAAAGATACAATAAGACTTGAATAAAGGAAGTAAAACCTGTGTTCCTGGATGGAAGGTTTACTATCATAAAATATTAATCCTTCCCAAATTAATACAATAATTTAATATAATTCCAATTGGAATTCCAATGAGTATTTGGAATTTAAAATTTCAAAAATAGTTAAAAGTACATATGGAAACATAACTGCCTAATTTAATAATAGCCACAACAATTTAGAATAAAGAAAATTGGTGAAGAGCAATGTTATCAGATATTCAAAAGTTGCTCTAATCTTTTATTATAACCTACTGCTTTGGATGGTATGCCTTTGGAATTTACTTTCATTTATTTCTCAAAAACATATATAATTCTTATTATGTTACAGACACCATCGTAAGTGCTTTACAAACACTAATTCATTTAATCCTTGAACATTCAATGAAAGAGATACTATGATTATTTCCATTTTACAGGTGGAAAAACTGAAGCCAAAGAGCCTTGCCAAGGGTCACATAGCCAATACATAATGGAACCTGGATTCAAACATGGCCTTGATTAGTATACAAGTATAATGCATGGATAATAAAACTACTGCAGTTGATGAGGGAACCAAAATGAGGGTGAGGGATGTGAAAGTGGGAAGGAAAACATTACTCACTATAGGCATATAAAAAACTACTGAAGTTTTATTGTATGCTTTCTAAAGTGGTTTCTCTGCTTTAACCTTGACTGTTACCCAAAAAAGGGAAGTTACCCCTTTCTGAAGGTCTGCTGTGAACCTAGCTCTTGAACTTGGCTTCCGCTGGCTTTCACCCACTAATTCTTACCACTTTTTTAAAGCTCGCTCCTTATAATTACCCTCGTTTCATCAGTTTTAGATGAGCCATGTCCCAGGGTGCAGCTGTTATAAAACACTGAGAATGCATTTCTCCTGCGTTTCTTGCTCCTTTTCCTTTCCCTGTCCATTTAGCCTTTTTGCAGCTCTCAGATTCTTCACCCTTATGTCTTTTATTCCAATCTATAATTCAAACAACTGAGAATACATTAAAAATACTCAAAGATTATTCTTTGTTCCAGTACCTCTTTCTCAGCTGTGTAGTCTTAGAAAGTTCTTGCTTATCTCACCTTCAGTGGCAGATTTGGTCCTACTTTAAAGTAAAGCATTACATCCTTTTGGTTCATAAGCTGTTGGGTTCATATACTTTCAGAAACACTGTCAGTAATTGAACTCTCAGTCTATACAAATATTTCTTCTCTTCCTTTGCGCTGGCCATCTCCACTGTCTATGTAGCACTGACTTACCTCAGTTTCCATACATATTCCAGTTTTAAAACACGTACTGATTTAGACTCTACATATGGTTAACTCTGCTGGTTTTTCAGAGCAGCTGAGTTTTCTAATCAAGGCTCCTCCTCATCACGAATGTGGTGGCAGACCATGAAGAAAGTAGATGGTGAGTATCCAGGGTCTTTAAACAGCAAAGGCCTTATGTTTATTTCATGCCCTTCAAAGCGCAGGGCTGAGCCCCAAGCTAGTCATGGGCCTGGTGCCAGATGAGTGAGCGAGTGAGTGTACCACTCAGAGTTATGCTTTCAAGGTCTCTGTGTGGCAACTTGTAGCAGTGACTTTCTATCTAACGGCCAATTTGATGTTCCACAGCTTCTTCTAACTCATTAAATCTACTTCTGGTTTAATGGAGAACTAAACCTCCTTCCTCTTTTGCTCTGCTCCAAGGCAAGGCACCATTCCTTGGCTATCTTGGCTTGTGGTGAGCCTGTTGCCTTCTCTAAGGGGACTTGTTCTTCATTTTATTTTGCCTGGGTCCCGATTCAGAAGACTTGGAAATAATCCTTAAATACTTTGCATATGGTTTCCCATAAGGACTGGAGAAGACTTAAACAAACTTAGGGACAGACACATCTATCCTACTATATAATTTAGAAAGTATGCATATTAAAATTCATCATGGTCCCTGCTTATACGGTTATGAAAATTAGTTTTAGTTCATGTATCCAATACCTAAATAAAGCAAATCTGGACCAAGAAAAAATTAAAAAGTAAGCCGCAAAAATGAACAACAATAACAACAACAACAACAATAACAAAATAACAGAAAAAGAAAAACCCCAGAGAATTATTCTTAGACCTGCCTTCTTCTACTGTCTCTCAGTTTGACCTAAAAATAAATTGATATTAAAGGAAAGACCAAAGTAGAGTTTATCAGCTATAAGGAGGGCAGTTATAGACTTTTGGGCTTTGTCTGCATGGAAGTGCCTGAGTCGGTTTTAGCAGAGTCAAGGCAGTTGTTTAGGGTAATGTCTCAGTGGTCAAAAGAGTTGAATGGCCAGATATGTGTGCTATAACCCTGTCATTTTGATTTGCTATTATCAGGCTGAATAACTTTTTAAAAATTAACCAATGAAACAGAAGTATGACCTAATAATCAAATTTGAGGAGTTATTTGTCCTAAGTAAGTGCTTAAATGGAAAATACAGGATATATAAAAAGAACTCTGTGCTTGGAGGCCTAGTCTTTAGAGGTTGAAAACCGTGACTTGCTTCTAACTAATAGAATACAGCAGATAAATTACAAAACCATACTGAAGGGGATGGGAAAAAAAGGAGCTGATGGAAGTAACTTTGAGAAACAGTGGTTCGACTGAATACTATAAGGTTAAAGATGAAAGAACTGTATATAAACACTGAACTGTATTTGGCAAATTTGTTTCTCACAGGGATATGGGGCATTCTGAGACTACTTTGTTTTTATACTATAGTTGATAATTAAGTATGTGTGTGTGTGTGTGTGTGTGCATATATACATATATATGTGTGTATATATATATATATACATGTATATATGTATATATATACACATATATATGTGTATATATGTGTGTGTATATATATATATACATATATATATATACACTTTCATATGTAGATATAGAAACAGATATAGATAATAAGAGCCAGGTTTCTCACTGTCAAAGAAAGAAGTTACAAATAAGGAAAGGGGGAAAGTAGAATGAACCCCATAGAGGTGGACAGGTGTGAGAGGCAACAAAATGGTCATGTTTACTTTTAAATATGTATACAGATAATTAAGAAAATAAATAAATATCAGCTTTATATACTGAGTGAGACTAGAATAGTAATACCCCAGTAGCAATGAGTCCGTCTAACATCCAAATCTTGTTTTCTAAATGCCATTCTCCAATAAAAGAAACCACAATTCCTTGGAGAACTGGTTTATTCCAGGGAAAACACAAGATAAGCTTGAGTATCTTGTGGTGTCTGAAATAAAGGAAGTGGTCAAAAAAAATGAGGGCATGTCAAAAGGGCACAGGAGACACTCTGCAAAAGCTTCCAATGGCCAAATTTAGCACAGAGAAACACAATAAATATTGATAATATTGGATTATAACTCAAAGAATAAAATAAATACCTATTAGTGCATATTGATATAAATGTAAATAAATAAATGGTCTAGAATCGATAATTTACAGAAGAATTCAATTAATAAATGTAGAAGGAATGAAGGAAATAGAAAATCATCATTAGAACATCATAGTAAGAATTCCTGCAGGCAAGATCCATTATAGATGCTTAAATCTGTTGGTTAAAGTTTAATCAAAACAGGATATTTGTATAATCCTAAAGTATCTCTGTCAAAATATTTATTAATTACAAAATAAAAAGAACTAAGTTTCCACCTTAGCCAAGTGATCAAGGTTAACACCACCCATAATAAGAGAGTAATCATGATTGCTGATACGCCCTGAGAAAGACACATCATGCCTGTGGCGGTAGCCTTCCCAATAATGCATGATTTTAGTCTCATCATAGGAAATATCAGACAAACCCAAGTTGAAGAACTTTCTTAAAAATAGCTGACCAGTACTCTTCAAAAATGTCAAGGCCATGAAATATATGGGAAGACTAAGGAACTGTCATAGATGACAGGGGACCAAGAAGACATTACATCTAAACTAAGGGTTGGGCAAACTTTTTCTGCAAAGGAACAGAGTAAATATTTTAGGCTTTGTAGGCTATATATTTTTTGTTATAACTATTTATTGCTATCATTTTACTGTAAAAGCAGACAGAGATAAAATGTCAATAAATGATCATGGCTGTGTTCCAATAAAACTTTATTTACAGAAATAGTGGGCCAGAGTTGGCCTGTGGGCCATAGTTTGCTGACCTCTCATCTAAATCAATGTAGGATCCTGGTATAGGAGGACAGTTAGTGAAAAAAATTGGTAAAATCTGGATGAATTCCATTTTTTAGTTAATAAAATTATATCGAGATTAATTTCTTAGTTTTCATAGATGTTTTATAGTTACATAAAATGTAAACATTTGAGAAAACTGGGGAGGATGGTATATAGAAACTGTACTATTTTGCTACTCTTGTGTAAGTCTAAAATTATCTTTAAAAAAAATCTCTAAAAAATCAATTAGCCAAATACATATATACATACTTAGATACTTATATACATAAATGGAATTAAAGGTGGTTAGAAGGGAGAAAAAGCAGAATTGGTTCCTGCAGAAAGAGTCAATGCAAACTTGGCCAGAAGTATTATACTTGTAGATGTTGTGAGCTTTGAAAACTACTACAAATTGAATTCTTCCTTAAGATTTGTTTTCAAGTTACTAACATTTTTAGCTCTAAGCCTTTTCATTTTTCCCTTGTGATAACAGACAGGTTGGGAGCCATGAGAATCTTCATCAGATAACTTACATAAAAATTGTTCGTTTGCAGAGAAATTTCCCACAATGTTAGAAAACTACTAAAAGGTGCATTTATGAGCTGGTCCAAGCAAAGTTTCTTCTAGTCATCACAGAATGATCCTTTGATTGATTTCAGGCTAAACTGTCAATTTATTTAAAGAGTTTGAAGTCTTTGTGTGGTTAGGAATGTCAATGTAAGAAATGTCCAAACCTGTAGAAAATTTTTATAAGAGTTTTTATTTGAGCCAAACTGACGACATATGCTGAGGAACAAGATCTCAAATGTTCCAGAGAATAACACTTTTGCAGCTTCTTTTATGCATTTGAAATTAAGGAGGGAACGTAAGGAAGATTACATGGAAGTGGGAGAAAGCAAGGTGGGGATTGGATTCCAGGAAAGTTAACAAGATTATGTGCTCTCTTGAGGGTTAATACCCCTTTTGAGGGGTATTATTTCTGGTATTTCAAAGGTGTCTTAACCTAGATGCACAAGAACAATGGACAGGGTTGGCTTAAACCCTTTCACTAAAGAAATTATAGGCCTCAGGCGTGACTGCCCACCATGACCTGCCCAGTTAGGAATTTATGATCAGATCACCCTGTGAGGTTACTTTCTGTAGAACCCCTTTTTTTCATCCATAGTAACATAAAAAGACCTCTCAAAAAGACAAAGTTGGACACCTCTATATACATATATCCACAGATTTCATTCAACTTTCTCTTCATATCCACGTCAAGCTAAATTCTGAGATCAAAGCAGTATAATTAAAACTATGCCTTAAAGAGTAACTCAAAATGCAAAAAACCTGGGGTTGCAAAAGGGGTAGGTAGACTGCCCCTTCCACTTACCCTCCAGGCAGAGGGTAATATAGCAGGAGCAGGCCTTATCAGTGAATATAGCAGTAGAAGGCAGACATGGGAAATGGGAGCCAAGAATACAAGGTTTGTGAGGTTAATTAAGGAATAGAGACAGTGGAAATGTAAGGCTGTGTGCGATGTCAGAGGGGTAGTAGATGGGGGGAGGAAGGTTATCACTGTGTGAAGGGCATGAATGTCTAACTAGCACATTGTTTTGTACACCTGAAACTATCAATGAAAAAAAAAAAAGATGAGAAAATAAAAAGAAGTCTTCTGCTCATTAAGTGACAGCTATGCAAGTGGAAGAAACTTTGTGAGAGAAGAGGGAAAGTGATACAAATGAAGGTAGACTAAATAATTACATTTAAGAAATAAGTAAATATAAAGCCACTACCAAAGAGAGAAAGACAGGGAAACAAACAAACAAACAAAACAGACACAGAGAGACAGAGAGAATATTCAGAGAGATAAGAAAAGGCAAGTGATAGAAACTCATATTGTTTATGAGTCCTATCAAGCCAATTTTGAAACAAACAAACACAAATATTCTGTGGTAGTTTCAGGAGAAGAATTATAGAAACCAAGGGAAAAGCGTTTCAAGAGTGAAGAGTTGGTCAACAGGGGCAAAGAACAGCACAGAGAGCTGGGAATTGGATGTGGCAATCAGGGTTGTTGCTGACCTTCTGGGAATAGTTTGAGACAAGTGCTGGAGGCAGACGCCAAAGTGCAGTGGGCTAAAGAGTGAGTGGCGGGTGGTCAAGCAGAGGGAAGGCAGTGAGCTTAGCTTTGTTTTTCTAGGAGTATGGTGGGGAATGGAGTTACAGAAGGTGTGTTTTATTATTTTTTTGTTGTTGTTTTAGTGAGAGGGCATGTAGCCACTGCAAATCATCTTTGGAAAAAGGGAGGGGGCAGGTAACGGAGTTGAGGGCATCTCTGAGTGAGTCTTGTCGAGGCAATCACTTTTGATATGCAGACGTGCTCAGGGCTGGAGGGGTTCTCTCATCAGGGAAGGAATGTAACTGGTGCCAGCTAATCTAACCTGTTACAGTAAGCTGAGTTAAATTTGGCTCATAAGCATATGCTTTTAAACTCATCTGTTTCTACACTCTGGTTTGTGTTTTGTTCTCTTGGATTTTTTTTCCCCCTTAAAATGTTCTTTAAAAACTTTTATGTTAGTTTGGCCGAATTAAGAAGAAAAGTTTTTTTCACACATTAGTCAAGCTAGATTAGTATACAGTTGGGAAATTGTGTGTGTGTGTGTGTGTGTGTGTGTGTGTGTGTGTGTGTGTGTTGGGGGAAGCATGAGTGATAGTTAAAATAATTTAAGGCAGACGGGTGGGATAGAGATTGGGAACCTAGTAGGGGAAAAGGTAGGAACAACTATAGACACTGCCTTTGATTACTTGCAAAGTTGTACCTATTATGTTACAGAACATAAATCAGGTGGCTGTCAAACCTTTGGGAGGTTCAAAGCCTTCTTCAAACTTTAGATATGTTTGAATGTTTGCTTTACCCCTTTAAGTACAGGCATCTCAAGTGCTGCACGTGGCCTTCTCCCTACTCTGTTCACCTTCACACTGTCTAGCATGAGATGTTGTACTTCGTGTGTTCTCTTTTGCTGATGGCCATGACAAAGTTTCACGGCAGCTCTAGAATTCCTGCTGCATTTTGTTATATCCAGAAGTTGCCTGAGGCATGTAAGACATGAAAGACTGAATCAGGCATGACACTAATTCTGTATCTAATATAAACCTCCTTAAATTAATAGCCAAGGTCTGGAAGTTGTTTCTCCTTCCCAACACCCAAGGCAATAGCTAATTATTTCAGTGCAAAGGCTGTCAGTGGAGCTGGTTGGAGAAGAAAGACACTGAAAACTGATTTCCGTAAAGCTACAGTAAGGAAAGAAGGAAATGCCATTCCATCAGTCAAGAAATATGCATTTGGCACCTTGAACTCACTGTATCCTGGGCAGCTGGGTGTTGGTCATCAAAAGATAAATAAGAAAATAGTCCCTGTTATCGATGAGCTCTTCTCTAGTGATATATGTGAGATGGTGGCCATGAGACAGGAAAAGCCTGTCTCTCAGAAATACAAGAAGGAATCATATGACTCAAGGGAACAGATGCAATAACCTAGAGGCAGATCCACAGAAGGGACAGCCATGCATGACACCCACAAACCACTTAGAAGGTTTGGACAGTCGTTCGGACATTACTGTGAAAGTGAAGAAGGAGAACAAGGGAGACTTGAATACAACACAAGTCTTCTAACAGTTGCTCTTGCCACAAGGCCCTGAATGAGAGTAATTGTGCAAAAGGAACACATAAGGGGGTATTGTAAACTTTGAACAGTGACCAAAGTAGAAGCAGAATTTACAAAAGCCGTATCTTGAGAGTGTGGTGATGGAAACAGCAGAGAAGTTGTGAGGTGTTCGAGCAGAGGGGGCATTAGGACATGCTCATCATTTCTCTTTCATGCCAATGACACATTGTCTGTCACCAAACCTGCAGACTCAGGATGAGCAGCTTATTTGCCTTGTTATTCGACTCCTTTTTGCTGTACTAAGGGATGACGCCCTTGACTGACGCAACTGTAAGTCCTTTTCTGTATTCTTGATACTTGCCTGTGCCTGAGCTCTGGTAAATAAGGATATGTTTTGTTGCTGATGTTCTTTACTACCTGATGGAGGGTTTACTAGATTCTGTCTGATAACAGTATTTTTTTGCTGACCACAGTTTACCAGACTGAAGAACCAAGATAAAATGGCAGCATTGGATAAGAAGCACGTGGGAAAGGATAGCTGGCCTTTGCCCCAAAGGTGGTAGTTCTGGTCAGAAAACCTGACTGTGTCCGCTCTTCAAATAAGCTGATTTGTAAGGATACATTTTACGTCATGTCATGTATCTGTGCCAAGTCGAGAATCATACTATTTGATATACCTTGCTAGTATCCAGTGAAAGACACCACTCTTTCTAAATTTAGACCAAATTCTGTACCAGAGTTTCCACATCCTTCACCAACTGAAGTGTGTGTGTGTGTGTGTGTGTGTGTGTGTGTGTGTGTGTGTGTGATTTTTCTTTTTTCAACAGCCATTCAACTTAAGTCTTTACTCTTTAATCAAAACAGCCAGGAAGGCTATTTCTAGCCCACATCTGTGTGTACCATGGGACCTCAACTTTTACTCTGCTTCCCTTAAACCACTTTTCTTATTTCAAATTTAGACTTTCATCTAACAACAGAATATCAAGCATTGCCATCCATCTCTGCCTACCAGTCAAGTTGTTTGGTTTATATAAAACAACCATCTTTGTATTACAATGGTACTTGTTTGGAGATCCATTTGAGTGTTTTATTACATTTTCTTGAGTTCTTTAAAATAAATAAATGGAGTTTGGTTTGGCAACTTAAATACCTCGTGGTCTCAGCTGTCTTCCGTGACATGGAAATTGCCCAGTGAATGACAGCTGGAGAGGTGAGATGGTATCATAATATACTTTAGCTTACTAATAACTTTATAAGTGTTTCTAAATGACTGGTAAAATTTCCCTCTTATTTTATTATGAAATACTTCAAGAATGCAAAAAATGCTCAAAAAAGGTAATTTTTAAAAAGTAATTTTTTAAAGTGTGTTTTTCCCTAACAGATTATATAAAATGTTGACATTTTCCTGTATTGAGATTTTTGTTAAAGAAGTAGAATGTTATGGAAACAATTGAAGTTTTTTGTATATTCCTCACAGAGTCCCTTCTCCTTCTTTCCCAGGTATAGCCACTTACCTGAAATTGGTGAATATCCTTTCTGTCTAAGGTTTTATACATTGATAGTGTATATGTATTCGTAATTCATTTATATAATGTATCGTTATATGTTTTTAAATTTTATATAACATCATACGTCATGTAGCATTTTGCAATGTATTTTTCATTCAAACATATTTTTTCAAGGTTGATCCATATGATGCATGTAGTTCTAGTTCATTAATTTTAAATGATGGGCGATATCCCATTGTATGACTCTAAGACACTTCATATTAATTTTTCATTCTTTTAAACTCAGCTGCTATAAACATTCCTGTGCATGTCTCATTATGCACATTATGTCTTATTATGCATGTGGGAGATTTTCTGAAGGTTATATCTCAGGCATTATAATAGTTAGGTAATAGGATATGTACATCATCACATTTATTAGATATGGCAAAACACTCTGAAGGTTGTGCCAACTTTTATTCCCTCCAACAATGCGCGGGCAGTCCCATTTTCTTAGTTCTTTGCCAACTGTTGCTTGTGCCAGACTTAAACATATTTGCCAAAATGATGGATGTGTTATGGTTTGCCACTATTTTAATTTGTACTTCCATCATTATCAGGGAAATAGAGCATCTTTTCTGATGTTTAGTGGCCATTCAGGTTTCTGTTCTTGTAAACTGCATATTCATATCCTTTGCTCATTTTCCTATGTCATTTTAATTTTTCACATTCATTTGTAGATATATATATATATATATATATATATATATATATATATATATATTTGAATACTAATCATTGGTCAATTATTTATGCAGCAATTATCTTTTCTTAGCCAATGGTTGTTTTTAAAATTTATTCATGGAGACTTCTGTTTCAAACAAAATAGTCTTATTTGTTCTTGAATTTAAAGGAATTAACTATATCTTTTCTTTCTTGAGATATTTTTCTACTCCAATGTCATAGAGATATTTTTTCCATTTGGGATTTATTTGTGTGCATTGTGTGACATAGATACCTAATTTTGTTTTTCAACACAAAAAGTCAATTTTAGATTTCTGTTGGGATGAGCATCTTCTGGATATTGAGTTTTATCCATAAGCAGTTTTCATGTTTTAGATAATAGTATAGTTATGTTTCTTCTTTCCGTTTAGAGGTAAATTTCTTGGATACAGTAACCTGTCATTTTTCACACTCAGTTTTCATTAATGATATTATTGTTATTACTATTATTAGTGATAGTACCAAGCTATGCTCAGTCGGAGTGCAATAAAGTCATCATTTGTCCAGAGTAAGCATCAGGGCTCCCATTTTATGCAAGAGCAATGACTAATCCATGAAGCAAATTAATGGAGTGACAGCTAATAATGATGATTAGTTATTATGTGCCAGGCTTTATATTTAATATTTTACTTAAACTAGGTAAAATAAATCACATTGTATTGAATTTAACCCTCACAAATATTCCTTGGAATAGGTTCTGTTATTATCCTTGTTTTCCAGAGGATACAGAAGAAGTTTAATATTAGTCCGAGTAGTTGTCATTTTTGGCCATCACCAAAAATCTATTTGTTCCAATATCTTTACTGTTATTTAGGGAAATACTTATTGTGAAACCAATGGTAAATAGAAGTATCTACCCAAATCATTAGGTTTTTGCAGTGATTGTGTATATAACCAGCCAAGAATTACTAAGTTGTTCAATATAGCCCAATGTTTTGCCTTCCCTTGAGAATAATTCTGGTACATCAGAGACAAGAGACATTGTTAGTTAGTTGTTGTTGCTTTTTTCTTAATCAATGTAGCTAGTCCTAATTAATCCAATTCATTGACAGTAAAAGACAATTGGTACATTACTCAGCCATAAAAAAGAATGAAATCTTACCATTTGCGACAACATGGATAGGCCTAGAAGGTATAATGCTAAGTGAAATAAGTCAGACAGAGAAAGACAAATACCATATGACTTCACTTATATGTGGAATGCAAAAAAAATTTCACAAACAAACAAAACGGAAACAAACTTATAGATGCAGAGAACAAACTGATTGATGGTTCTAATAAGTATGTATGATGTTGGGTGGGTACTAGACTTACTGTGGGATCACTTCATAAGTTATATCAATGTCTAACTACTACATGTTATACACCTGAAACTAATATAATACTGAATGTCAGCTATAATTGAAAAAATTCTTTTTTAATTTTAAAAAATAAAATAAAGAGCTAATTGCTTCGTGAGATGTTAAAGATGGCTGTATTGTAAGTGGAGAGCAAATGCAGGTGGAGAAAACTGCAATAGGTATTTCATCACTATGTGAAATACTCTAAAAACATCTAGGGCAGGGAGGAACAATAAACCAGTTTTCAGCTTAAACCATGTAGAAAATAAAGGTAACTAAAATCACATGATATGTTAGTTTAGAGTAGTTTCATCTCTCCACTTTGGGAATTAATGTTAGTTTAGCTGCTTTTGTTCAGCTATTAACTGAAAGCATTCTGTTGCTCATTACTGAAGATATATATTGAATCCCCAAGATAATATAAAAGAATTACAAGCTAAATAAGGTTTTTAAAAATATGCTATATAGTACAATTATACCTTTAGGTTTTCCCAGTGATATGCAGTAGTCCAAATCAACTGAAGAGCATTCTATAAAACATAGCCTTAAACTGTCTACTTAACTATTAGAGAAGAAAAGATACGGAAGACATTTTTCATGGTAAGCATTAAAATGTCTTTGCATATTAGTTGAAATTATCATTTCAACCAATATTTCTTGAGGGCTTGTTTTAACTCTTGTATTGTACTAACCAAGGATACCCAGATTAAAGATTTAGTCAACCTCATCCTTGAAGAAGTCATCTTCTTGATTAGTGGGCTATTACCAGCTATAGCCTAAGAAGGTAGACTAGAGGACAGATTAAGTTTGATAGTAGATTGATTGAGAAAATGGCTCAAATGTCCTGTTCTTCTCTCTAATCATGTCTTTTGCAATGTGACTTTGTAGGTCTTCCCATTAAGAGATGGAGTCTGACCTTGTTACTTGCTAATAAAATGTGACAGAAATGACAGCATACCTGTTCCCAGTTTAGGCCTTAAGAAACTTTGTGTGCTTCTGCTCTCTCTTGAAACCCTGCCATACCCATGAGAATAAACCCAGGGTAGTCTGGACCAGCCAGCTCCATTTGGTTGGCTAGTTGACCACAGAATTATGGGTGAACCTAGTTGAGATGAGCTTATGCTGTTCCAGATCAACAATACTCCCCAGCCCACCCATAGTTCATGAGAAGTAATAACAGATTATTGTTTTAAGGCTTAAAATGTAAGCCACTAGGTTTGGGGGTGGTTTGTTATAACAGCAATAGCTAACTAATAGAAAAATATTTGTAGGTATGGAGTATGGCTCTGGAAAAGCAAATCATTCCAAAGCAAATCAGGAAGTTTAGGCAACTGGGAACCCATGAGAATACTACTGGGCAGGTATTTGGTGGGAAAATATTGACATGAGGACAACTGAAGAATTATCGAGTCAAATTTGACCGACTTCACAAACTCTTCAAAGACTGGGTCTTTCTGTAGGTGTTCCCAAGCATCTAAACTTTCTCATTTATGCTGTGACAGTCACTTTTTAGGCTTAAAAACTTTGTGCCAAAAGACCACAGAATGTGAGAAATGATAGAAATCTCAGCGATTTCACTCCCTTATTTTGTAAATGAGTAAGAAGAAATGGGAGCCTGGCAACGATCAATAGCCTGTCACATAGATAACTCTTATCTCTCCTTATTTGCCACTTACAGTTAGTTACAATGTCATCTTGAATCTTGTCAAAGTGTCCTGTGTATCCATGCCTCATTTTCACTGCTTCTTTCAAAGTTTAGGGCTTTATTACTTAGTACTTGATTTACAATAGTGGCCTATTTCTTGATATTTATTCTTTTTGCAGTGCTTCATAATGGGGACGCCTGGTATTTTAGGTAGGAAAATTCTTCATTGTGGGAGAATGTCTTCTCATTGCTAGACATTTTGTCTCCTTGATCCCATGGTTTTCTCACTGCTCCTACCCCCACTCATGCTCTCTTCTACCCTTGTACTTATTATGAAAATCAAAAATACACCCACATCTTAAAGAGACATTTGCACAACCTGTGTTCATAGTAGCATTATTCACAATAGCCAAGAAGTGGAAGCAACTCAAGTGTCCATTGACAGATGAATGGATAAATAAAATGTTGTATATAAATATAATGAAATATAATTAAGCCTTTAAAAAAAGGAGATTCTTACACATGCCACGACATGGCTGAAACTTGAGGACATTATGCTAACTGAAATAAGCCAGTCACACAGAAACAAATACTGTGTGATTCCACTAATACGATGTACTTGGAGTAGTCAAATTCATAGAGACAGAAAGTAGCATAGTGGTTTCCATGGGCTGGGGAGAGAGGAAATGGAGAATTTGTGTTTGATGGGTACAGAGTTCCAGTTCCCCAAGATGAAAAGATTACTGAAGATGGATGGTGATAATGGTTGCACAACAATGTGATGAACTTGACTGAGGCCAGCGTACCGTGAGGGGAAGCAGAGTTTGCCAACCCAAAGGATGTCTTTTGGGGATAGTGATTATTTTAAGCGTGTTATTTTTAAGATAGAAAGAACCTTTGACCCTCCCCCTGACATGCGTAAAGGAATTCAGATAGAAAAACCTGATTAATGGCAAAGAACTAACATCATAATATGAGCTAAGTACGACAGGGAAAAACAAAGCAAAGTCTGTTTGGTAGAATTCCTTCTGTGTCCATTGTTTCTGGGTGGTCCTGCAAGAATTCGTTTACCAGATGTTTGTTCTTTCTCATCTACCTGTAATTTGCCTACTTTCCCTTTGAAGTCCCAGATCCTTCCCTCATTTTAGTCCAAAGCAGCATATTAGCTTCCATGGCCGATTTGTTCTCAGGTCCCATATTCTTAGGGAACCCCCATATGTACAGATTCATATGTAATAAATTTGGTTATTTTTTTCCTGTTAATCTGTTTTATGTCAATTTGATTATTAGAGCAGCCAGAAGAACCTAGAAAGGGAGAAGAAAAAGTATTTTTTCCTCCTCTGCAACTGTATACTTAAAAATGATTAAGATGGTAAATTTTATGTAATGTGTATTTTACCACAATTAAAAGTAAAAATAAAGAGAAATACTCCTACATGTTTCCAACTGCACCCCTCTCCCACTGACACTACTGAACTACTGCACACACTCTTGAGGAACCTTTCCTAAAATATTCCTCTTAAAATCTTCCCTGTGGTGAATCCAACTAATTTTCTACTTTGAATTTTCTGTCTATAGCAAAACTGACACTTCATTATATTTATTCCTAGCTTCAAATTATTAGTAACACATAATTTGATATATTACTGTATACGTTTTGGTTCATTAATGGCTTTGTGAATAGCCTCTGTGTTCTGAGCTAAATCTTAAACTCACTGGGCTTTTGTCTATGGCACAGCACCTCGCTCTGTACTAGATCTGTGGTTTATATTCCACAAACACTGGTCTACCAGTTGACTATTATAGACTTCACCGAAGACTGACATACAGTGACTGGAGTCATGATTATTTGGAATTTGTTGTATTCTGCACTTTGCTTAGCTTTTCTCTGCATTGTCTATTTTGCTACAGCACTGTAAATTGCTGGCCTCCTACAGATTACAAAAATACCATTGTGCTGCGGATTATGAGTCTTGTTCCCTAGCTATTATTGAAAATTGTAAAGGCCTCTTCAAGGTCAAGCTCCCTTCCTCTGTGAAATGTGCAGGCCTGCTTCAAAATCCAGTGTATTGTCCAGGCCCTCCTGGAGGAAACCTCCCTTCCGTTATCACATTCACTCATAGTGTCAAACCTTTCCCACCTGTTTGCATTAGTTCTTTTTATTTAGTGTTCTTTGGAACCATTTCAAACTTACTGTCAGGAAATAACCCACCGTCACTTCACTTTGTACATTGTGGCTTTCTTTCCTCCTCCACATCTCCTTCCTCTCAAACATTCAACTCTCCTCCCCATCCAACCCCCAAACCAGACATCACTGCAAAAGAGTCATGAGGTTCTCAAGCATTTCTCTGCCCCAACAATTTCTTTCCAGAATAATAGCACATTTAATCTTCCTAAATTTCTCTGACCTTTTCAAAGCTTTCATGCAGGAACAGTATTTCAGTTTGTTCATAGTAAGTAAAAATCCCTTTGCAGTTTGGTACAAGGAAATGGAACTCTGAAAATCTATCTGAGGCATTATCATTTGACGACTGTTCAAACTCCAGAAGGAGCAAATCAGATTTATTACTGCTCCAAAGTATACCTTTGATTTTGATAAAGTTCTCTACAAGAAAAAGTCATTTCATGGTGATACTATTTCTTATATTTTTGTTCAATTTTAACAACCTATGGAAGAGCAATAACATTTGCTCCTAATTTCTGACCTTCACAAAGAACTGTTATTCAGAGGTCATAAGCCCTACAAGTCATTAATGATCATCCTGGCTGATTTGTTTAGCGGAGCTTTATGTGGGCTATGTGATTTTAGCTCACGCTGGAGATGAATTATACAGGTCCTGTTTTCAACATGAGACTGTGATTTCCTGTGTTAACTTGAACATCTGCTGATGTCGATATCTACCTACCCAGAAGGCATGTGGTTATTTTTTGAAGAACTCACATTAAATGTTAATAGGTTCCTAAGGGAAGACATCTTTATGTAAATAGATGATAATTTGTACTTTGTGTTTAACATTTTTTCTTCCTGTTGATTTTGGGGTAGAGCTGATGGGAAATATACTGCTTCCTTTAGTCACTGGAAGGAACTGAGGCTGGATGTGTAAAGGGTTTCCTCTCCCTGTTCCTCACTGTACGTTTCTAAGGCAATGTTTCAGGGTCGTAAAAGATCCTCTTTGGACACCAATGTGGGTAATGCATTTCTCAATCAAAACAATGAGCGAGGTCCAAATCTATTTTCATTAGCACATTTGGGGATGTTTTGAAGTACTGCTGATGTGTTCTCAGATCACAGAATTTCATGCTCCATTAAGAAAAGGTAGTTACAAATGGGATGGAGAGAGGCAGCAGTGGTTGGCACATTTGTGTGTGTTTTAATATGGTTGGTTTGTGTGCTCTGAACAAGGAGGGTGCAGAAAACCCCATGGCTCTTGGTTTTTCAACAAGTTGACCCATGTGGCACAGAGTGAACAAAGATGGAAAACCTTTTAAAGGAAAACCAGTTGTCATTTGGGCCATTTTATCAATAAATTGATCCTTAATTTTTCATGACTTGTTTAACACAAATGGCAAGTGCCTTTGTAAATCCAAATCTGCCGGGGATTGAGGTGACAAAGAATCCTCTTCACTCCAAGAGTAGGTAGTCCCTGTGCTACTAATGTTGTTATTTTAATATGAGGGATTCATGTTCCTCCCCTTCTAAGTGTCTGAGGCCCTAAAATGTTGCCCAACACCACATGAAACAAACCTATGTCTGCTTCACGTGCAGTGTATACTCGCCCTTTACTTAGTGCTTTTGAGTTCCATGGGAGAATGACAACATAGCTTAAAAATGTGTAAGCTGTGAATTCATCTGTGTGATTCCCAAACTATAAACCATTTTCTGGCAGTTATACAAGTCCAGTGTGGACGGAGACTGCAGACACATGTTTATGTCCTTTCTCTTTCTGGCAATTAGATTCAAAGTGACTCCCATAAAGTCAAAATGACTCTCTTTGGATGACAAAGTAGTGGTTATTCTTTTGAAAGAAAGGGAGGGAGGGAAGGAGAGAGAGAGAGAGAAAGAAAGAGAGAGAGCGCGCTCCTTGAATTATACGAGTGTTCTGTGGACATCCCTGCTGAAGCGAGAGGGTGTGCGCGGTTGGCGGTCAGGCCACTTTCAGCCACAGTTCGTCTATCTCTATGTCATCTACCTACTAGGCTCATGTATAAGCTTTTCTTTGAATTAAGAGGCCAATGGCAAAAAAGTTTATGAACTACTTTTTAATATATTTCAGTTGGCAAAATTAATTTTGGATCCATGCCTCGCTTCCACCCTCTTTCTACATCCTTATTTTCTTGATTATTCCAGTCAGTTAATCAATCTATTAATACCACCTCTATGGCCTCCTTTTGGAAAGCTTCATTTGTCGTAGGAGTACAGGATGGCACCATTATGGCTCGGAACTCTTTTAGTAAGTCCCTGCTCACTAACCCATAATCTCCTTTTCCTCTACCATTCCTGCTTCAATTTCTTCTTTGTCCTCTACTCCATTACCCCGGGACTCTGCTTTCATCTAGAATTCACTCTCTCAAGTTCTTTGTCCCTCCTCCTCCTCTTCCTCCATCTCCTCTAATTCTCATTTTAAGTGGAGCCACTGAAGATAGTGAGGCAGAGAGCTAGAGTCAGCGGTTGAGAAAAGTGCATGTCTGTGGTATAGCCATCACTGTTCTCTTCCTGTTGTTTGTGTCCTAATTTATCTGACTTTTACTAGATCTCAGTTCCTTCTATGAAAAATAGGCATGGAAGTCTTCAGAGCAAAACAAAAACAAACAAACAAACAAAAGCTTCAGCTGCAGACAACCTGTAACACTGGCAAATGTGTCTTCCAAAGCTCTCACACTGCTCCTGGGGTGCTCCCCCCCCCACCCGAGTCCCTGTAATGCCTGTCCTTGCCCCAGGTGTACCCCATCTCATCACTGCACATCACTGGGCAAAAGTGAGTTCTCAGTGGATATGGAACAGGGGTTGACAAACTTTTTTCTATAAAGGGCCAAGTAGTAAATATTTTAAGCTTTTCAGACCAACCGTGGTTTCTGTTACAACTACTCGACTCCTCTGCAGTTGTAGCAGAAAAGCTGCCAAAAGCAATACATAAATGAATGGGCATGGACGTGTTCCAATAAAACTATTTTCATGTACACTGAAATTTGACTTTCAAATAATGTTCATGTGTCATAAAATATTCTTTTTCTTTTTGTTTTCTCTAACCATTTAAAAGTCTGAAAAAACATTCTTAACGGGTAAGCTGAATAACAACAACAAAAAAACATCAGGCCTTGGCCCAGATTTGGCTGGAGGGCTGTAGTTTGCAGACCCTTAATATAAAAGATAAACTCTCAGAGATTAGGAATTTTAGGTGAGTAGTACAAAGTTTAATTTACTTCTATTTCAGCACGAGTCATATACTCAGGTGGGGCCCTTTAAATATGCTATGTCTCAAGGCTCTCACATGGCATCCAATTATCCCAAATCATAAATGAGGAAAGAGAAGTATTCCATCTTGAAAGAACGGAAAAATACTCAGGAAGCTAGAGTTTAGAGCATTATGATCTACACAAGTCACCTTTTAAATTCTCACGACCACAGGCGGCCTCCACCTGTAGTGTGTTTTCTATCTCCAACTGGAAGGAGCCTGAAAAGGGCTGCTACATAAATGATGTCACTCTCCTCCACACATAATACCTGAAGGAGGGGAAACAGTGGGATTAGAAAAAGTCACATGAGGGGAAGAAAAGATTTTTACCCCCTGATGGAGGTTTTCCATAGCCAGAACCAGTGACCCAACTCTACAAAGGGGCAGGGAAATTCAAATTTCAACTCCAGTGTCCTCTAGGGTTATTTATACAATATCCCCCCTCTCTCATGCCTCCCTTCAGTCAAAACTGTCTTCCAAGGAGAATAAAATGTTCAGGGCATGCCCTTTATAGCACTCACTGGCAAAGCTCTGCTTTTCACCTGCACTCAACTTTGATCACTTTGAAAATACAAAGGGCCCGACAAAAGACTCAAAGAAGAAGTTGGCTTCCTGTGAGCTTTTCACCACTTTGTTGCTTTCCGAGCTGGAGTCTACCATCTATATCCAAGCAACGAAATGACTGCATCATTTGAACAGCAGAAAATTGAGTAGGAAAATTGAATTTTGAAGCCGAAGGACAAAGTACAGAATCAAGGCCCTTGCTTATAAATGAATTCTGTTCAATCTTGCGTTTTCATTTATCCTCTTTTTGTTGTTGTCAGACTATTTTCCTAACTAGATATTCATACTGGGAAGTTCTGCTTGAAGGCAATCTAATATCTAGAGTAAAAAAACATACAACTTGAAGAAGTGGTGGGTTTTTATAGAAATTAACGGAACTATTTGTTGAGATGACTTATAAAAAGCCTGCGACAAGAGCGTTGTATTAGTACAGTTCCCAACTTATAAATGGATTGTGAACCAAAAGTTTGTTTGTAAGTCAGTTGTTTGTAACTTGGAAGGCATTTGCCTATTAAAACAGCATTGTAGGTGGGGGCATTTAGTCACGACGCCTCGTGTAATCCAGCATCATACATTGGAAACAGTAAAATAACACAATTTGATCCTCTCAGACTTAAGTATGCAGGGACATGACAATGAATACTTCAAGCTACAGAATAAACATGGTGCACCTTCCTGGCATGTTAATTTTGTGATATAATTTATGGAAGTATTCTCTCTGAATTAAAAAAAATGTATGCATAATTTATTGAGTAAAATATAAAATCCCTGAAAATTTTAAAGATAAAGCATGAGACTTCAAAAGTATATTGTACTTGTAGCTTGAAGCTTTGGTCTAAGTCCCTAGACTTCCTTGATTTCAGAGCTCTCCTGGTAGGCAAAGTGGAGACGTGCGAGAAGCAGTTCAGTGTTACAGCTCCAAGCTTACCTGCAGCATGGCAGCTTCCTGAAGTAGATTCCATCAGCCCCAGCCGGGCTAAGACAGATAATGAAACTCAGTTTTATCTAACATGTGAATTACCATCTTGCTGGGGAAGGAGGAAAGAATATACCCAGAGGTATTTGGAGATTGGAGGAGACCAAGGAGACCTGATAACTGCATGCAATGTGAATCCTAGACTGAATTCTGAAACAGGAAAAGGACAATAATGGGAGTACTGGGGAAATTCTAATAAGGACTGTAGATTACACTATGCAGCAATGGTGGCTATGAAAGAAGGGTGGAGAGGTCAGAAGTCCATGCTAAATTACTATTAAAAAATCAGTGTTCATATAAATCTCAGTCTATTTCCTCAAACATCCTTTTATTAATTAGTAAGATAAGTGGAGATTGTTCCCACGTATGCCATCTCTGGTGATAGGGATGGTGAAGCAAGGGTGAAAGCAGTTGGGGCTTAATATAAAAAGGGCTTTCTTCAGATGGTTCACACATCTGAACTGGACTGTCCACAGAGGCAGATCAAATTGTCTTCCAGAGTCCACCATGGCTGTGAGGGTTCAGGATGGAGCTTTGCTGGGACACTTCGTTAGCTTTCTAAGTTAAAGGTCTTGTTGCAAGGCAGGCAACCTTAAAGCCTTGCCCCTCCCGCCAAGGTACTGGCCAGCCAGGAGCAGTTCCTGCACACTGGGGTCTGTGTAACACTCAGTGTCATTTTGGCACAATGTACAATTTTGCATGTCCTTAAAAAATTCATGTCATCCATGAATGGAAAGGAAAAATATTATTAGCATGACAGACACTCTGGCAGTATAACTGATCCTATTGGATCTCTTTCTGCTTTAGCAGGGGATGCAACAGACAAATCAGGAAAGGACTAGTCATGTAAACTGGGAAGCAGAAGAGGGGGATATCATTCAACTAGAAAAGGGGCAGAAAGGGAGACTACAGCAGCAGGTACAAAATTGTCTGACTACAGTTTTTCTGAGGGCCAGCCATGCTCTCCTGTGGATGGACAAATAGAAGTTGGGAGATTGGTGCCATGAGAACTTCCTTAACCACAGACACACATGCACACACATGCATGCATGTACATGTGTTTAATGGGATTGTTTTCTGACTGATGCTTCCTTTACTTTCCCTTCAGAGTGTGGAGTCTAGGGAGTGTTGTGAGGGCAAGATGGAGGGAAGAGTAAGGAATACTCAAGATGCTCAATGTAAGTGTAAGGGACAGAAAAAAGTCTGCACGTGGCTTAGAAGGCTTCCTCTAGTCCACTGTTATGCATAACAGTGGCTCCTTTTGTCTCCAACTATTTGAGAATAAATAGAAGCTACTCCTAGGTGTCCATTGATATGTGAATGGATAGAGGAGATGTGGTATATATGTACATAAATATGTATATGTATATATATATATCTATATATCTCCAAATATATATGTATAGCTATATATCTCTAAATATACATACATATATACATATATATATGTATATATATGCATATATATGTATATATACTGGGAGTGGGAGTGCCAAAAAAATGTATGCAAGTGGACACTTTGGTCAACGTTGCTCAAGCAGCTGTTCGCCATAATCAGAAGTGTCAGGACGCTGATGGTAACCACTTTGAGCACCTCTTGTAACTGCAGAAGTCAAACGTGACTTGTATTCATCTTTTGTTATTGGTATGTATTATTACAATTTTAATACAGTTTTCTCCTTTCTTAAAATGTGTATACATTTTTTTGTCTCTGTCTCTCTCTGTCTCTGTCTCTCTCTCTCTGTCTCTCTCTCTCTCTCTCTCTTTATATATATATTCACAATGGAATGCTACTCAGCTATAAAAAAGAATAGAATCTTGCCATTTGTGACAACAAATATGGACCTAGAGGCTCTTATGCTAAGTGAAATAAGTCAGACCAAGCAGGATAAATACTGTATGATTTCACTTATATGTGGAATCTAAAAAACAAAGCAAATGAACAAACAAAACAAACCGGAAACAGTCTCATATACATAGAGAACAAACTGATGGTTGCCAGAGTGGAAGGGGGTGGGGGAAGGGCAAAGGTGAAGTGAAATAAGAGGTACACATTTCCAGTTATAAAATAAATAAATCACAGCAATGTAATGTACAGCATAGGGAATATATTCAATAATATAATAATAGCCTTGTACGGTGTCAGATGGTTACTGGACTTAGAGTGATGGTATATAAATGTTAGGTATACAAATGTTGAATAACTATGTTGTATACCTGAAACTACTGTAATAGTGAATATTAACCATATTTAATTAAAAAGACCCTACACCCAGAGGTGCTATAAATCATGCATGGAACATAAAAGAAACATTTGGCAACCTTTACTATTCTATTGCTAGTTCCGATAACTTCTTTGCTTCTGACTGAATTCCTCTCTTTATTATTTCCTGCTTACTAGGGAAGAGGGAAAGAACACAAAATTTGCAAGTATTTATTCCACGTAGAAGAGGAACTTCCTCCTGTGTACTATTTCAGAACCACTTTTCTGAGAAAAGCCAAAAACAAACAGTTGTAAAATGTCCTAAACGTTGATCCTTTCCCCTGGGTGAGTTGTTCTTTAATGCTGGAAATCATCCCCCCTTCCCCTGAACTCCCAAAGTTTGATTGTACTTTTCTTAAAACCATTACCACATTTAGTCCAGTGTTGTAACCTCTGTAATGTCTAAACTTTCTAATTTTTCGTACTCAAAAATAAGCTGCTTTATTTGATGATATTAATGAATTATTCTTACTTTTTGGAGGCTTGATAATGATATTGTGGATTTATTTTTAAAGAGTACTTATTTTTTGGAGAGTTATACTAAAATATTTATGGGTTTAATGATATGTCTCAGAAATATTTTAAAATCATCTGGGATAGGAATGGGGGGAGAATGCAGCATAAGTAGAGGGCTTAGGAAAATATCCTTATGATCTTGACTCAAGACCTTCTTAAACAACACTTCAAAAGCATAAACCATAAAGTAAAATATTGATGACTTTGATTAAATTAAAATTTTCCTGTTAAAAATGGTGGAACCCAGTCAAAGGCATAAACAGATTCTGAATGAGAAAATATATTTGTAATATAAAAACTGATGTAGAATTAATATTTAGAATATACACTATACAACCCTCAGAACAACAACCAAAAGGACAGCTACCCACCCCATTCCCCCTAAAATGGATAAAGCAATTTCCAGAAGAGGAACTCCTTAAAACTAACAGGCATAATAGGACTACTAGGTGTTATTAGTAGTCCAAGAAATGCAAGTCAAAACAATAGAGATCTCACCTTAGTAGAGCAGTGAAAATCTAAAAGCTTGTTACTGTCAAGTATTGGTAAAGACATTAGGCTCTTATAGCCCCTTTACGTGGCTGGTAGATGTAGGCTGGAGCAGCCATTGCAGAGCAAACAGAACTTAGTCACGTTAAATATATAAATGCCCCATGATCCAGCAACTGTGCTACTATATGTATATCCCAAAGAAAACACCCAGGTCCATAAGGATGCTCACTGCTGCACTGTTTTTGAAGGTGGGTATTTGTAGTCCCAAATTATCTTATTGGCAAGACCAAATATCCAAGGAACAGATACTCCATTTCTACAAAATGGTTGCAGAGAGCAGAAAAGAAGAAATGCTCTCCTACTGATTTTATGAAGGCACTATAGCTACTATAGTGATTCTGACTTATCAAACTTTGCCTCATCATAAAAGCACTTGCTTTTATATGTTATTCCAATTTCTCTTTACATTTCATTTTTCTATATGATTTCAACAAATTTAATATTGCTCATATCTAGTTCATATTAGAGAATATTGCTTGAATTTTAACTGAAAGCTTTTTCTCTTTAATTTCTTAAATTTAACTTTGATTTTGATATAATTTCAGGCTTACAGAAAGTTGGAAAAATTGTACAAAAGAAACTGTGTATATCCTTTGCCAGGTTTCCTCAAATGTTGACATTCTTATCTAACTATAGCACAAATACTCAAATAGGAAATTAACATTGATACAATATCTGTAACTAATCTATAGACTTTATTCATTTTTTGTCCATTGCCCCATTATAGTCCACTTTCTGACCCATAATTTTTATTTTTTTATTAAATTTATTGAGGTGACAATTGTTAGTAAAATTACATAGATTTCAGGTGTACAATTCTGTATTACATCATCTATAAATCCCATTGTGTGTTCATCACCCAGAGTCAGTTCTCCTTCCATCACCATATATTCGATCCCCCTTACCCTCATCTCCCACCTCCCACCCCCCTTACCCTCTGGCAACCACCAAACCATTGTCTGTGTCTATGAGTTTCTGTTTCTCATTTGTTTGTCTTGTTCTTTTGTTGCTTTTGGTTTATATACCACATATCAGTGAAATCACATGGTTCTCTGCTTTTTCTGTCTGACTTATTTCGCTCAGCATTACACTCTCAAGATCCATTCATGTTCTGACCCATAATTTAATCCAGGATTCCACATTGCATTTAGTTTTCATTTCCCCATAGTGGAAATACTACATACCATCCTATATATGTCATATAGTACCACCTCTGTTATAAATGATACATGCATGAGTCTGAGTATTTTTCGGTTCCATTAATCTTTTTGCCTATATATTGCCAACCAATATTGTCTTGATTATCATAGCTTTATACTGTAACCTGCTGTCTGGTAGTGCAAATTCTTCCACCTTTGCTTTTATTTTGAATAGCAATTTTAGTTAGTTTTGCATTTCCATACATTTTTTTGAAACAACTTGTGAAATTACAAACATATAGACACATGTATACACGCGCACAGGTGGTTGGGATTTAGATTGAGATTGAGTTGAATTTATAAATCAATTTGAGGAGAATTTATACCTTTGTAATGTTGAGTCTTCCTATCTATGAACAAGGTATATTTCTCTATTTAATTCTACTTTAATATTTTTAATAAGGTTTTATAATTTCTCCTATAGAAGTCTTGCATATCTTTTGTTAGATTTAGTCTAAGTACTTTATATTTGTTGATATGCTTAGAAATGGTATCTTTTTAAAGGTTTCATTTTCTGTTTGATTCTGTTGTATGAAAATACAGTTTATTTTGTATATTGATTTTGTTTATTCTGGGACTTTGCTCAATTCTATCGTTAACTTCAGCAGTTTACTTCAGAATTCTTTGGGTGTTCTATATACATCATCATATCATCTGTGAATACGGCAGTTTGTTCCTTTCTTTCCAATCTGTATAACTTTTTAAATTTTTGTTGCTCTGCCTTTTAGTGCTTGCTAGGCCTTCCAGTGCAATATTGAATAGAAGTGATGATGTCATGCATTCTTTTCTCATGCCTGATCTCAAAGGGAAAATATTCAAAATTTGTGTCAATAAGCATAATGTTTACTGTAGGATTTTTTTTTGCAGATACCATTTAAAATATTAAGGAAGTTCTCTTTTATTTCCAATTTACTAAGTTCATTTGTTTTCTCACATATCTGAATTATGTAATATTATTTCACTGCATTTCTACCCCTAAGTGGAAAAGAGGCTCAAAACTAGAGTAATTATGCAATACAGCCACTTGCCTCACTGAAAACTGGGAATGTAATACTCCAGGGGGAAGAGAGACTGGGCTGAAGGACTAGCGACAATCTCTGCTGCAAGCTTCAGTACGTAGGGCCCTTTTCTCTTTCTTTCTTTTTTTCATTGGTTGCCCTTGGTATAGGTAGGTATTGGTGTAGGGCTACTCTAATTCTCTAAGGATGAGAACATATTTTCTGCATGTTGCAGGTCCCAAATCCTAAAATCCTAAGGCTCCCTGAAGTCTTTATTCTGGAATGCAGAGCCCTGTATCAGAGAAGAAACTTGCCAGAGCTGCAGAATTCCTTTGCTCCTGGGTGTAAGGTCTCTTGTGGACAACAGGCAGTTATTCCACTGTTGACTCTCCTCTTCCTCTTCTCTGATGTTCATTCATCTCGTCTTCTGTTGCATTTTAAATGAAATTTGCATTTCATTTCTGGAGCTCATTTTCATAGTTCCCGAGTTACTCATAGGAAAGACATAATTTCAATAAATGACTAATGGAACTGAATTTTAACATACGTGGTTACAGTTTAAATTTTAATAAAGATGACTGCAGTGGGTCTCTTAAAAGCTAAGTGCTCATCCTCAGTTGGCCCTTTTCCCTTAAAAATTAGTGAAGCGAAATCACTAGGTTTTTTAAAAAACACTGAACTTGTTTGCATCAGGTAATGGTGAAGCCTGTGGCGATGACAGAAAATAAGATCTCTGGCCTCAAAAGGCTCAGATCGTTGTTTTTTTCCTATTATAGTTGACATGCAATATTCTATTAGTGTTGGGTGCACATAGTGATTAGACATTTATACAACTCAGGAAGTGATCACCCTAATAAATCTAGTACCTATCTGGCACCATATATAGTTATTACAATATTATTGACTATATTGCCTATGCTGTGCTTTACATCCCTGTGATGATTTTGTAACTGCCAATTTGTATTTCTTAATCCTATTCACCTTTATCAGAGCTCAGATTCTTTATGGTGGCCTCCAAATCACAGGCTGTGGGTCACCTGAGCTTACCTGTACTAACTAGGTATATCAATATTATGATGATCTGCATTTATAGGGAACGGCATTGAAGTAGAAATCTTAAATATTTCATAGACTTAAAAAAGTATGAATGCATCCAAAGTTCCAGAACCAAAACAACTTAAAATGTTTTAAATTTAATTTTGTTCCAGCTGTATTGAGATATAATTGACATATAACATTGTGTACGTTTAAGATGCATAATGTGATGATTTGATGCACGTATATATTGCAAACCATCTATCTGATAAGGGGTTAATATCGAAAAAATATAAGGAACTTATACAACTCAATAGCAAAAAAACAATCCAATAAAAAATGGGCAAAAGATCTGAATAAACATTTCTCTAAAGAAGACACACAAATGGCCAAAAGGTACATGAAAAGATGGTGAACATCACTAATCATCAGGGAAATACAAGTGAAAACCACCGTAAGATATCACCTCACACTTGTTAGAACGGCAATCATAAAAAAGATAAGAGATAACAAGCATTGGCAAGAATGTGGAGAAAAAAGAACCCATATACATTGTTGGTGGGAATTAAATTGGTGTAGCCACTGTATAAAACAGAAAGGAGTTTCCTCAAAACATTAAAAATAGAACTACCTTATGACCCAGCAATCCCACTTCTGAAAAGATATTCAAAGGAAATTAAATCACTATCTCAAAGAAATATCTCTACTCCCATGTTTGTTGTAGCATTATTCAAAGCTACTTTTTTTTTTATTTAACTTTTTATTGGGGAACAGTGTTTCTCCAGGGCCCATTCTCCTTCAATCTAGTTGTGGAGGGCACAGCTCACTGGCCCATGTGGGAATCGAACCAGAAACCCTGTTGTTCATAGCTCATGCTCTAACCAATTGAGCCATCTGGATGCCCCTCAAAGCTACTTTTAATGGAACTTGGTTCTCCATTCCACTTACAATACTATGCCTTGGCTCTTTTAAAGTACAATTAAAAAGTCTCATTAATTATATAGTCTGGTTTTCTGGTTAAGTAAAATCTTATAATATGTAATTTTTATCATTTAGACTCTTCCCATTAAAAAAAGAGCAAAGAAATAATAAATAAACAAGAGATTGAATCAACTCCTTTTCAGAACTATTATTTAATTTAAAGCCTTTTCAATTTAACATTTTTTTAGTGCTTTGGTTTGAATTAAGAATTGTAGATAGCCAAATTACAGAGTTTTGTACTCATTTATTCTTCGTATGGAAATATAGATTGCCTTCTATGTGCCTGGAATGGTATAGATTCTGCACATACAATTGTCAGAAAAATAAATACATAAAAAAGCCAATATGGTCCCTAATCCTCATTGAACTTAATAATTTTTATTAAGTTTAACTGAATATATTAGTTATTTGTGCTCTTGAGGTTCTTTGCAAAAATAAAAGTTAAATTTACTTCATTTTTAAAGGAGATCATTATATTTGATCATTATATTTGTGTCATCAACAGCTTTGAAGGATAAAGATGAGTTTTATGCTAGAGTGTTACAAGACGAAAGCAGTTAACCTGTAGTTCCAATGGTGGAATTCTTATTCATTTGAGGAGAGCAGAAGGCAGCTCAGGGCCTCTGGGGAGATGTGATGTGATATTTCTTAGGAAAGCACCGTTCTTTGGAGTATTTCCTTAAATAAGAAAGATGTCAAAAAGACAGTGGAACAAACGGAAAAAAATAAACAAATAAAGAGAAAACTGTACAAAGAATGTAGAGAAAGAAGGGGAGGAAAGGAATGGAAGACAAAAGAAGGGGATTAAAGGGGAGGGGAGAGGAAAAGGAGGGGAGGAGTTTGGGAGGAAAAGGGGATTCAGAAATGACTGGTAGTTTCCTGAGATACAAGGAAGGAAAACAGCCCCTGAAAGAGATCTTTTTTCCTTAAAAAATAAACCAGGTGCATAGCCATCCCCTTCCCCCATTGTACCCCCCCCTGCACCCCACTTCAGCCCCACTCTTGCTTGAGGCGTTTCCAGGGGAAGCTTAGGTCCCCTCAGGCCACCTGCTTGCCTTTTCTCCACAGTATCTTACTGGAGGCTTTTACCTTTCTCGTTAATGAACTCTAGAAATTCTGGCTTTGTAAGTTTTGGGGAAGAAATGTATTTTTGGCCTAATTTTGAAATAGATCTAATTAGTTAAAATAAAAGCAGCTAATTTTAAAAACATGGCTTTATTAAAATCATCTGCTTCATTATTTAAATAGCTTTTCTCTGAATTCCTTCTATGAGGGAAGATGCAACAAAAAAAGATCAGAGAGAAAAAACAAACACATTTTAATGAAAATCTTATATTTTGGTAATTAGAATTTATGGAGTCACAATGTTTAAGCACAGAACGTAATCTTGAAGATTTCTTTCTAAATGTCTTATATGTTGTATTTGTTTTATATGAGGCAACATATGTATATATTTTGTTTCTAAATAATTTTTGATGAGAAGCCCATTTGGGAGGAAGAAACTGCTATAATGTGTGGGCCTAAACATTGACCTGTGCAATTTGGGGCTCAGAGTGGATTCCTACCCAGGTCTAGGGAGTGTTGTGCCTAAAACTCTCTAAGCCTCAGGGTCTTTCACATGTAAAATGAGAAGAATAGCATTTATCTTTCAGGATTATCAGGATTAGAGAAGACATGATGAAGGCATATGGAATATAAGACATCAATGCCACCCTCTTTTAGGGTGCCTGCGCTAGGTCCTTTCTTTTCTTGACCTTCTGCTTCTAACTTTTCTGCTTCTGTTGTGGCTGCTGCGGCCTAGGCTTTCTATCAGCAAGTGTGTTAGGTGTACGCGTATATATAGCATCAGCGTTCACAGCAGTTGAGAGGCTGCCCTAATGGGAAACTGCATCAGCTTCAATGATTGGAATCCTTGACGTCTATTAAGACTGTTCAAGAACTTCTTTTGCCTTTTTCCTGGTACACAGCCGAGTGCAGCAAGGTCCGTAAGTGGTCTCTGCTTAAGTAACGTGTGGCGTAGCTCCAGGGAGCCACTGGGAGGTTTTCAGATTCAAGGGCAAGAAGCTTTGTTTTGGCTCAGAAACTTTGGAATCTTCCCTAGTGGGAAATCACCCATTTTTCCATCTGAGTAAAGTAGTATTAAAGAAAGATGATGCAGCTCCCAAGAGTAATTTTTTTCTTGAATAAAAAGTTTTAGACTGAATAAAGTTTTAGATCCTCCCCCAGCTTTCGAAGGGGACGTTTTCTCAAGATGTTGATTATATTTTGTAGGGTGACAGGTGATCTTTAATTTGAGTTCTACCTACCTCTAACCTATTCATTTCAAACAACACGGGTAAATCCAGACAGATACTATATATTCCAAGTGTATTGTATGTATGTATGTTTGTATGTATTCTTTTATTTTGAGTTTGTGTGTGTGTGTGTGTTTGTTTTTTTTGTTTGTTTGTTTTTTTCATTTTCTAGCAGAGAAGGCCGGACAGGATGCCAAATACATATATAAAACATGCATAAAAGTATGTTCTTTGCTTCCTCCATTCCTGTTGGGCCCTCCTAGACTCCCACAAAATCCAACATCTTTTGAGACCCATGTCCTTCTAGAATTATCCATGTGGTGCCCTTCTCTGGTGTGCTCTTCCCAACGTGACTTTTATTCACGAATTCATGGCTTTTCCTGCTCATTTCTCACATCAAAATTTATTTGTGTTGTGTCCCTTTTATATATTTATGTAATCTTGGAGATAGAAGGACACAACTATTTGTCAGTATTAGGAGTTCCTATAATAATAGCAGTTCTTAGTTTTTTTGGTTTTACTATCCCTCTTATACTCTTAAAAATTATGAAGCACACCAAAAACAGCTTTTGTTTATGTGGGTTCTAGCTATCAAGATTTACCATATTAGAAATTTAAACTTGTACCTATTACATGTTAAAATAAATAATATTTTTTATGAGAAATAACTGTATTTTCCAAAAATTTATAAAAGAAGGGGCACTCTTTTACATACTTACTTTTAATGTCAGCTTAATAGATTTTATTTTTTTATTAAATGTATTGGGGTGACATTAGTTAATAAAAATATATAAGCTTCAAGTGTACCGTTCCATAACACATCATCTATACATTGCGTTGTGTGTTCACCACCCAGAGTAAGTTCTCCTTCTACCTCCTCTCCTTCCCCCTTCCCTCTGAAAACTACTAAACTATAGACAGCTAGATTTTCATAGGTTTTTCTGCTTTCAATCTGTTGTATTACTGCACTCAAATAGCCCCTGGAAAACTCTATCATACACACATGAGAGAATGAGACCGGAAAAGCTAAATAGCATAGCATTTGTATTGGTTTTCTACTGCTGCTGTAACAAACTACTACAAAATTAGTGGCTTAAAACAACACAAATTTATTACCTTATAGTTCTGGAAATCAGAAATCCAAAAAGGGTCTCACTGAGCTATAATCAAGCCATGGGCAGAGTTATGTTCTGGAAGCTTCTGGAGGCTGTCAAGAAGAACAAGGTTTTTGTCTTTCCAGCTTCAAGAAACCACCAGTATGGCTTGTGTGTCCTTCCTTCGTCTTCCGAGTCAGCAACCTTGGGCCTAGCCCTTCTCACATCACCACCTCTCTGGTTCCCCCTTCAGCTTCCCCTCTTCCATTTTCAAGGATACTTGTGATTCCATTGGGCCCACCCACATGATCCAAGGTAGTCTCTATTTTGAGGTCAGGTGATTAACAACTTTAATCCATGACCATCTTAATCCCCTTTGCCATGTAACCTTAACATACGCACAGGTTCCTGAATTTAGAACATGGACATCATTGGGAGCACACTATTCTGCCTACCACAGTATTATTATTAAATTCATTTTGATTCATAGGTCCCCTGAAAGGTTTTCAAAGACCTTCAGGGGTTCCCAGATCCTACCTTGAGAACCACTATTCTGTGATATCCCTAATAGGTAGCATGTGCTTGCTAAAGTACTTCATAAGGCAGCCTTTTAAAAAAAAGTAGATAAAGTTTAAAATATATATATATATATATATTTTTTTAAAAATGTGTCTTCTGTAACTCCCATCCAGGAATGTTCTTCTATTCTTTGGAGCTACAAAGAACAAATCTACTCCTTCTACAACGTTGACAGCCCTTCAGATATTTAAAGAGCATTATTGTGCCTCACATGATTTTTCACTTCCCATTAAACACAGATCTTATGGGAAAAGGTATGATGACATCAACTATGTAATATTTGTCCAACCTCTACCTATTCTTCATAGCCCAGTCTAAATGTCAAAATCCACCACAGATGCCTCTAATGCAAAATAAGTTTTGCTTCCTCTGATGTCCAGTTGCACATTATCAGAAAAGCCATTTGTATTCAGGGAAATTCAGGGAAGATTGTAGATTTCCTGAGGCCGGAGTCTTTCACACATTGGTTCTTACATTATACACAGCTTAGTATCCATGGGAGAAGAAATTTACTAAACGGTTTTGAACGAGAGGGTAAAAGAATTGAGCAGGGGTCTCAGCTGGAATTCATGTTTACTCTTGGTCCCGGGGGGCTCGTGGTTGGGTTTCCACGCAGAAAGACTGAGAGCAGAGGTTCCTGCCTGCAGGGCTTTCATCCCAAGGGAGAGGAACAGAGGGACCCACTGTGATGTCAGGAGTATGCCACAGGTTTGGGGTTAGGAATGCTGACAGCAGCACAGTGTCTGCCACGAGTGCTGTCTTGAGTCCTCGGGAGAAAGGACTCAGACTGAAATGATAAGCACTGCATCTTGGAAATCCCTACAAGAATAGGTGACATAGTGCTGCCTCATTCTGGAGCCCGTGTGCTAGCGAGTATCCCATGATGGTACAATGCACAGCTTCTCTAAGGTGCAGACTGTGTGTGTGTGTGTGTGTGTGTGTGTGTGTGTGTGTGTGTACTTTCCCTTTACACCTTCATGCATTGGTGGACACTTGGTTTGCTCCTGTATCTTGGTTACTGTGAAAAATGCTGCAATGAACATAGATGTTCAGCTGTCTCTTTGAGGTACTAATTTCATTTCCTTTGGAATTTCAGATATGCAAGATGAGTAGGTTCTTGAGATCTCACATACATCAGGTTGGCTATAGTTAACAATACTGTATCATATAATTGAAATTTGCCTAAGAGAATACAAATTAATTGTTCTAAAAGAAGAGGTAATTATGTGAGATGACAGATATGTTAGTTTGATTGTGGCGAGCATCTCAGTATGTATACATACATATGTCAAGACATCACATTGTACACCTTAAATATATACAATTTTTGCCAATTATACCTCAGTAAATTGCTGGGGAAAAAACTCTTCAAGGATCAACCCAAATGTTACTTTTGATAACATGAATGAGGGGGAGAGGTGAAAGAGAGCAGCAGTAGCTTCCTGTGCGGGCAAGCGCAGAGTGGCCATTCCACTGTTACAAGAGGCATAAAAAGCAACAAAGCACCTCAGTGCAGGGAGGAGGCTGGAGGGTAATTATCAAGTACCATGCGATAGCTTGGGAGCTAGTGCTTATCAACAATTCAGACAGAAGGCACAATCTAAACAGAAGGAATTGGGCTTTTAATGGGGCATGGAGTCCCCAGAATTATGGATTGTGTGCAGCCATGAGAAGTGAAGCTCTGTTTTGGCTCCTGTTAACCCCAGAATAGGAGCACTAGCTGGCATCCTGGCTTCACTTGCTCACAGCTCCACTTCCCAGGGGAAGAACCCTGGTCTCCCCACTCTCATTCATTTTGATTATCACAGCAGTTTCTGAGATGTTAGAATCCTTCCCCAGTTGATAAAATCTAACACTTTGCCATAGGGGCAATACTCAGGTTCTTCTGCAAATACTTGAGTCAGCTATTATTGGAATTATTATTATTTTTCTTGAAATCAAATCTGTTTACTACTAACAACATATAAACAATTCAGACAGATAAGCTTCAAATTAAGTAGACACATACAGAAAGTGAAAAGCAAATTAATATTGTAATTCATTCTTTGTTTGTTCATTAATGAAATCAGATGAACACGCTGATCTTATTATTCTGAGCTTGAAGTATATACATGGCACTGATTATCATAATGACCCTAAAATTAAGAAATCAAGTTCTCATACAACAATTGTCTACCACTCATCTTGGTCTAAGGTTAGAGATGCCAGACAAATACAAATGCCGCTCTGTACCAAATGAGAAGAACGCTGGCTTAGCTTCCTTACCGTCCACACCCAGACACGTGTGTCTGCACCCATCCGTATTACTGAGGTGTCTGCCACTTACCAGTGCTGACCATGGCGAGTACCACGGTGTTCCCTGCCCACAGTGGCCTAGCTATGGTGTAGCTCCTTTTCCTGCCCACACATTGAACGATGTGCTCTGATGTCAGCTGAGAGATGGTTAGTTCCACCTAGTATTCAGACACTATGTACTGGCATAGGTCACTAATATCCACTGTTTCTGGTCATAACATCACTTCGTGTCCAGAATCATGTGGGTTCACTAATTCACTCCCAGCCAGCAAGGATGCTCTATCATCTAAAGCCAATTGGCCAGGACCCCTATGTCTGTTACTTTACCATCCAGGTGCTGTATTGGACTTGAGAGGTGACTACTAGGCATGCATCCTCTCGGGCTAGAAGTAAGGCACAAGTCTCTCTGCTATAAGACTTACCCTAATCCTGTGTGGATTTCTGTGGTGATCATGAAACCATGCCTCTCATTTCTGGCTGTGAGGAGTATGATTGACCTACAATTCTAACTGCCATGCTTAGACATATGTTGGAGCAAAGCCACAATTCCCAGGGACTGCTCCCAATCAGTGAGGAGCATGGCTGGGAGGCAGAGGGCTCATCTGATGGGTGACTTTTGCTTGAGGACTCCCTGTAAGCTTTACCGAAATTTCCTTAGAACTGTACTGCAGTACATGACCTTCTGCTTAGAACTGCACTAAAGTGTATGCCTCCTTCCTTCCATCCTTCCTTCACAGGATTCAGACCTTCTTCATGGTCTGGCATCTGTCTTGGCTTCCTCCCCACTTTCCTCTACCAACGTTTCCCCCAGTAAATCTCTTTCATGTCTAATTCTTCTTGGTATCTGTTTTTTGGAGGCTAAGACTAAAGCAATTTTGAATACCCCAAATTTTAGACTTCCTGTCTTATTTCTTGGGGAAACTCTGTGTCAGATATAAATCTTGCCACATCTCTGCCAATCCCTCTCCTGCTTCTTTCTATTTGAATTTTTCTTTTGAATGGGAGAATGGCTAACATTATCATTCTGTAAACACTTTAATTTTATTGTTTATTTTTGAAACTCTATAATCTAGCTTTCAGATTTCTTCTTGCTTAGAAAACTCAAGATTTTGGAATTTCAGAAAACAAAATCTACAAACCAAGCAAATCAAACAAAAATCCCTTTTCTTCCCACAAAACTTGGCTCTCACTTTTGCTTCCATATCATGTGTTCAACAAAAGTCTATTCAGAAATTCAGTCTATCCCTTGTTTTTAGGATGTGTTCACTCTCCCTTTGTGGGCAGTGCAATGAGAAAAGCTATCACTGATAATGAAATGGTGGGAGAAGTATAAAAGAATTGTGGGGAAAAAACACATAAAATAAAAGGAATAGAAAACAACATATCATTTAGAATCAGTCACTAAATGATACTAAAGTATCATTTAACATTATTTAGCATCAAAACGTTTTTATTCTCATCTATGCTCCTCCATTTTTCATGATTTGGGACACATGAGGAGGTTTTGAGAGTTCTGTGCTAGGTATAGTTCAGTTATAGGAAAAGATTACATCTATTTTTACCCATTACACATCGACTTCTTTAGGGGACATCAGCCTAGAATTTCAAAACTACTTGTACACCATGGACTATTACAAACCCTACATGAGAATTGGAGCAAGTCAGCTTGAGGTTGACTTTGACTCTTGGAAAGAAATGGTGTATGCAGAGAGGGGCAAGATTTTGATTTTAGGAGAGTGATTTATTAATATTTATTAGGTTGGTGAGAAAGGAATTGTGGTTTAAAAGGTTAAAAAAAAAAAAATTGCAAAAACCGCAATTACTTTTGCACCAACCTAATAGTTTGAAAGTACACTGCTGAATACTTTAAATCCCAAAGAAATGATCAGCAGAAGTAAGAAAAAATGGGTGGGGGCGATGTCATGAAAAATTAAGGCTTCCATCTTCGGCTGTGACATTTGAAAAGAACTGAAGCTTTTCTTCAGCAGGAAGGACTGATTCTAACGATATGAGCTCAAAATGCAAGAGAGAAGGGTCTTGAGGGAAATCCTTTCGATGATGACAATTAAGAGTTGAAAGCAGTAGTATGCCCTTCTTTCTGGATGTTTTTCAGTTGGAAAATGGAACTTTGGCAGTAGTTTCATTGTAAAGAGAATGGGCAGCCGAACCCATGGGGGTGCAGAATTCTCTAGAAGTCAGGGGGAGATGAGGGAATGGAGCCCAGGTCCTGGTTCAGGCCAGGCTCAGCTGGTGTCTACTTGCCTCACAGGTCAAGGCCAGGAGCCCAGCAGTGCCTTGTTCACTCCCTGTCAGTGAAGGCCCACAGAGTTATATTCACACACAGGGAGGTTCCCAGTACCCCTGAGGCCGGATTCCTGGGCGATGGGTGGGGTGGGGGACTGGAGTGGGTGGGAACCACTGAGGGAGGAGCCGTGAGGGCCTTTGGTAGAGGGAGGTGAACATTTCATCCAGTATCCAGGCCCTGATAGAAGATCTCGGTGAGCTTGGCATAATGTACTAAAGAAATAGATTCTGGAAAGAATCTTAGTCCCACCTGCTTAGAAGGAAAGAATTGAGATGAGAACATCCTTGTGGTGGCTCATGAAAAAATAGAAAGATTTATAGAGCAAATGTTGTTAGTAAGCCAGATATCTCCCCATTCACTTTCTTTTTATACTGCTCTCACCATTTCATGGTGGTGAAGGTTTTCTATAGCCATGAGCATCAGGATGGGAATGACACAGAAAAAGATAAAATCTAAATTCTTTTTATTGACTTCTTATATTGTCTCTGTAACCTATAGCAGAAGCAACCATTTTGAAAACCCTGATTTCAATTGCAAAAGCTATTGTTAAAGTATTAAAATCTATAGGCTGATACAGAGATATAGAACAGAGTTTACAGTATGAACCATAAAGTCTGGAAGAATCTCTTGATTTCAGAGAAAACATCCCCACCATGGTGAGAGGAGAAGATGGTTCCTTTCTGGATTGGGAGGAGAAGTTTATAGAGGAGAATAAGAGAGTTTTAAGTGCCAGTGTTGGGCTCCACTCCTTGTTTCTGTCCTCCTTAGTGGTATGTGATAGAAATCTCAGGATATGTTTGAATCTCTGAAAGCTGATGGATCTTGTGTCCCATTTTTATATTTGAAACCATAGGTGATAAGATTATAGGATTAAGTATGTTTCTCTTCTGGTTCTTTTTAAAAGATGAAGAAATTCTAAAAAGAGTAAAGGTAACATCACTAATACCTGTGAATAGCATAGTTTCTTGTGGTGGGGACTGATCTCTGCATTGTGAGATTGTGGAGTATTTAGAGCATCCCTGATCTCTACCCACCAGATGCCAGATGCACACCCCTCCTACCCAGCTCCAGTTGTGAAAACCAAAAATGTCTCCAGACATTGTCAACTGTCCTGAGAGGCAAAATCACCACCAGGGGAGAACCATCGCCCTTACAGTTAATTTGAGTTGGTTGGATGATTCCCCTTGTGGGACCAGGATATCACAAGATGGGGAGGACACTGAGAAGAGAGAAAGGACGCTGAAGGGGGAAGTTGGGGCCAAAACACCAAGCTTCCTCTGCTATCATTTTGTCTTGGGTTGATCTTTATTCAGCCTTCATATTTTAATCATGATGTTTTTAAAAACCAAGATGCTAAATCTAAGAAATGACTTCACCTCCCTGGGAGCCTAACCAAGTATACAGAAAGTAGAATTATTCCAAACTATAGAAAATAAGAAAGACAAGGTGTGTGTCTAATGGCCTGGGGTTGGTCAGGTTGTAGTGAGCAAGCTAGTTTCATTTAATGGCTCATTAGTGGGCTGCTGGAAAACCGTGTAATAGTCCTAAAACAAAATCTGTAGCTAGAGCAGCAAACAACTTGAGCCCCAGACATACATAAAAGTGTACTAGGTAGAAAATAATAAGTTGAAATTCATCTGGCAAAATGTTAGCTAATGCATTTGAAAAAAAAATCACAACATAGATATTCTGATGGGAAAATACACCTGATGAGTAATATTGCCGCAAAAGCTTATGGGTGTACACACAGCATGAATTCTGCACTATGATATCAAAATAAAAAAGACCAAAATATTTTTTAGCTGTGGGAGGCCTGGAAAAATCATTAGCTTCACATGCACTGACCCTGAGACTCTGGGGGGTAAATATATCCAGGTGAGGTCACACCTGAAATTTTTTATTTACTTTGATTTATTCCAAGTCCAGATAAAGGTACATTATTTGGCAAGCATTCAAGAGTGAGGAATGATGAAGGTGGAGGAGGAGATGGGTGGAGAAGATAGAAGGTAGAGGAGACAGAATATTACCATGAGCTTGCCTCAAGTGCCAAGAGTGAATACTGTGCCATATAAACACATTGTCAGAGACTGATTTATGGCGGAACCACTTAAAGTTACTCATACCCTAGCAAGTGGGGTGGTCACTAACAATGTACTAGTGTGGTTGCACCTGACCCAATCTGAAAGTAGCCTCATTAACACAGAGCTCTGTAAGAGATGCTGCTTGTCTGGTTTTATACATATGAGGCGCCGGAATTAATTATAACAGATAAGTTTCTAAACATCCCCAGATTCTGACATATATCATTACTGGAAGGAGATTCATTGGATGGAGACATTAAAGACAACGATATGATACATTTTACTGACCTCAACAAATACATATCTGAATCTCTCTCATTCTCTCTCCCTCTCTCTCTCTCATATTTTGATATCTATTTCCTAAACAAGGAATTAGAAATAACTCATAACTGGCGTGGCCCAAGGGAATACTCTGTGTCCTTGTCTGATAAAGACCCTTGTCCTGTGTCCCATAGTGTATCCCTCCCAAGCAGTCTGTGCTGGGGAATCCATTTCTTAATGATGGGTCTTTGAATTAATCCTAGAAGGAACACAAGGAATATAGGCTGTGTTCTTTGGAAGTGAGCTGATATATTTCCTTATAGCATAGATTTTAATATGCTTTGGTAATGCTGTTTGCTTTCCTTTCTCTTTTTTTCTTTTTTTTTTAAAATTAAAGTTTATTGGGGTGACAATTGTTAGTGAAGTTACATAGATTTCAGGTGTACAATTCTGTATTACATCATCTGTATATCACATTGTGTGTTCACCACCCAGAGTCAGTTCTCCTTTCATTACCATCTATTTGTGTTTTTCTTTTTAATGAAAATACACCTATAAATTTTCCTTGATAAAATTAGATTTGTCATAGATCATCCTTTCAAGAAGATGCATACTCTATATGTCTTAGGGGTTATTGATAGAAATGAAAATGATTCAATTTCCCTAACTAGGTCACTGTTACATCCTCAAAGAATCCTAAACAACTGCATTGTGTACTTCACCTTAACATGGTCACCTCCATGTGAAATGGTCAAATAGGAGCCTCAGCGAGACTAATGACTTCCCACTTCAGTACTTTGACTTGATTGATAAATACCGTCCTGTGCAGGTACTGCAATGGCTCCCTTCTCAGCTGGATGGGAAGTGGGTGAGTCCAATTAAACCCTCCTAGAGCTCCTCTCCACCTCAGGTCTGACTCCTGGCCTCGTCCCTCTTCCCTTCCAACTTCCCCTTCGAACCCTCTTGCCCTGATCTGATTTCCCCAGGTTCTGTACTATTGCCTAATCTAAAAATAACTAATAATTATTTAATGGTAACTCTTAACATAGCCTAATGCTTCTAATCAGCCTAGAGAAAAATATCCTGGGCTCTCTGTTAGAAGAATCTGTAGTCCACGGTTTATTGTAACTTATGGTAATCAGGCCTGAAAGAAAACTCCTAATGGGGTTTTTGTTTACTCCCCAAGGTATTTTATAAATTGGTTAAATGGCGACAGAATATATTTAAATGAGAAGGAATGAAGGGAGCTACTATTCTGTGAGCTGAAGTTGGGTGGTCTTTCTGCAGGGCAAGGCTTCTGGGAGCTGGCTTGTGCTTGAAAATGGGCTAGGATGCTTTAGGCATCAAGAATATCCCTGATGAGAACACAGAGAAGGTGAGCCAAAGAATTTTAGGGGAGTCAAAAGATCACCCCAGAATGTGGCTGGTAGAGGTTCTAAAAAGAAGCTTCTTTGTCAGAATGGCAATAGTGCTTTATCATTAGTTAATTTACTGATGTTGGTCTTTATAGAGCTTTGTCTCACAACTGAATTTTGAAAGTTACTTGTCTTACTTGAACCTGTTCCTAAAATGTTGTAATGTTTTGTCCACCATGACTTTTCATTCTGGTATGTGCTCAGAAGCATGATGACCCAAAGGCCCAAGAAATACGCGTATTGATTTTCTACCACCTTATGATTCTTCCATATTCAGAGATGGCCAAGGTGTTGTGATTATAGGATGAAGCACAAGTCTGTAATGTTATGTGAAAATGAAATTATGAGTTTTCCGGATCCTTCTTAGTAAAAGGAGTTCATCCATGTGACTAGTCACATTAGGGTACTGCCGCATCCCTCTGTTTATAATGAGGTATCCTTTGAGCTTTCATATTCCAACCTCACACATCTGAGT